>NC_090448.1:1073868749-1075118749 GCF_031143425.1 Pleurodeles waltl | reverse complement strand
ATTGAGGAGCTGTGAAGCACACCATCATCAATCTGTTGAGGAAGGAAATGAAGGGATAAATAAGTATGATATAGCTCAGCAAATACATTGCAAACTGTCCTTCTGTCCCAGAGAGACACAAGATAGTATATCCTAAGTGTTATGTCTTCAGTCTTGAAAGATTGAATTTAACCCACCCAGTTCTTAAAAGGAAAATGATACTGTATTGCTAAATTGGGTGATGCATCTCCATTCTTCTTGGCATGCCCATCACTCTGGTGCCTGTCTGAACCTGTTCGGTAGATAAGATGCGGTCTTGAGCTTTCCTCGAGTTTTGTTTGTGCAGGAGAGTATTAGGAGAAGGCCTGTGTATTGAAAAAAACAGTAGCTGTATGTTGGATTTTTTTGCTTATGCAGGATCATCCCCAATCTTTTTGACTCCTGCCCCTATTTTTCTAGACCTGTTGCTGTTGGCTTTTGAACTCTGAGCACTTTACCACTGCTAAACAGTGCTAAAGTGCATATACTCTCCGTGTAAATTGTACGGTTGATTGGTTTATCCATGATTGGCATATGTGATTTACTAGTAGGTCCCTAGTAAAGTGCACTAGAGGTGCCAGGCCCTGTAAATCAAATGCTACTAGTGGGCCTGCAGCACTGGTTGTGCCATCCACATGAGTAGCTCTGTAATCCTGTCTCAGATCTGCCACTGCAGTGTCTGTGTGTGCAGTTTTAATGGTAAATTCGACTTGGCAAGTGTTGCCTTCCCTTTTCTTACATGTCAGACACCCCTAAGGTAGGCCATAGGTAGCCCCAAGGACAGGGTGCAGTGCATGGTTTAGGTAGGACATATAGGGGGTCATTCTGACCTCGGCGGTAAAAGTCGCTTACCGCCGGCCAGAAGGCAGCCATAACACCGCCGCGGTAAACCGCCACGGTCATTCTGACCCGCAACTGGCAAACCGCCAAAAACCCGACATCCACAAAAGTCCGCCACACCAAAGGTCAGCGGGAAACTGGCGATGACCAAACCTCCACCGTCACGCCAACAGAAATACGGCCATACCATTCCGACCCACAAATCCCTGCAGCGGTCTTTCAACCGCGGTATTCCATTGGCGGTACACACCGCCGCGGTCAAAATACACACACCTTTACAAAACACAACCACATTGGATAATTCAAAATACACACACCTGAGACACATACACACACCACTCCCACACACCCAATTACATATAAAACACATACCCACATCACCCACAAACCCTTACGACCACAATTGCAAGTGAAGGACAGAGAGAGAGAGCACAGCATAGAGTACACCATCACACAGAGGCAAATCACAACATCACCCACACAATTTCCACGCACAAAACACCATACACCACCACACTCACCACACTCTACAACACATACACCACCCCTCACCTCATCCACACCACCCCATGGCACCCCAAAGACACCCCAGGTTCTCTGACGCTGAACTCAGGGTCATGGTGGAGGAAATAGTTTGTGTAGAGCCCCAGCTCTTCGGGGCACAGGTGCAGCACACCACCATTGCCAGGAAGATGGAGCTATGGCAAAGAATAGTGGACAGGGTCAACGCTGTGGGACAGCATCCACGCAATCGGGACGACATCAGGAAGCGGTGGAATGACCTACGGGGGAAGGTGCGTTCCATGGTATCAAGGCACAACATTGCGGTGCAGAAGACTGGCGGCGGACCCCCACCTACTGCCCCAGAATTCACAGCATGGGAGGAGGAAGTCTTGCACATTCTGCATCCTGAGGGCCTCGCAGGAGTAGGCAGAGGAATGGACTCTGGTAAGTCAAATCTTCACTACTCCATTCCCACCACCCCACCTGCATGCCAAATCATATCCCCACTCTCACCCCCACCCCCATCACACCAACTCCTTGAAAATGGCTCACCATCACATCCCACCCATCCCAAAACCTAGCCCTACGTGCGTCCCCAAAGCATGGACACCCATCCCCAAAGCATGCCCACTGCACACACCCATCACCCCCACAAGCCACCGTCACAAAAGCCCCCACAAGGGAATGCCAGCACTGGGGTACACGGCCACCCACCCATTACACGAAATGCCACACACAGAAGCAATAACCATACTCTTATACCCCTGCAGGACCCGAACGCCACCACACCGCCACGGAGGGTCCAGAGATGTCCATCCCACCCCCAGAAGAGGCCCCCAGTGATGACAGCAGCTCTGTCTCCCTGGACCCTGATGACCAGCCCGGCCCATCGGGGACCTCGGGACAGTCGGTTCCCCAAAGACAGCCACAGGCTACACCAGACCTAACCCCCTCTGGGAACACCAGCACAGCTCCCACCCAGCGGGCCCATGCCTCTGTCCCCAGGACACGTCAATCAGCGGTGTGTCCACCACTACAGGGCACCCAGGTTGACCCACCACCCAACAACAACAGGGACCTGGGGGCAGTGGTAGTAGGCACACCGTCCAGGGGACAGAGGCCAGGGAAACAGGGGAACTGGGAGGGCTGTTGTGCGACAGGGGGGGGACAGGCCCAGGGAACCGACTCTCCAAGAGGCCCTCTCCTCCATCATGGGAGCATACCACCACTCCCAGGAGACGATGGCTACGGTACTGGCCAGGTTCCAGGAGATCCAGGTCATGCAGGAGCAACAGTACATGGGGTTCAGAGAGGTACTGAGGAACATTAGTTCCACAATGGGGACCATCGTCGTGGCCCTAAACCAGATAGTCACCACATTGCGGGACCATGTGGCACCACAAAGGGCCCCTGTCACTAGCCTGGACCAGGAACAGCCTACCACCTCCACCGGCGCTAGTGGACAGGAGGCCCCCACACAACGACAGGCCACCAGAACCCCACCTCCTGCAGAAGAAGAACCACCCCGCAAGCGGAACCTGAGATCTCACAAGAAGACAGAGTAGGATGCCAAGACCCCCGCCAGCAAACGATACCCCCTGATGTCATCCCACTGTCCCACATTGTCACCCTGTCCAACCTTGAACTGCCCCTGCTCCATCCTTCCACAGGCATATGGACAATGCACCTGTGCGACTGAGAACTGGACTCTGCCATGGACATTACTCCACCATCACCCATCCCCGTTTTACAATCATGTTCCTTAAATTGAGCACTTTAATTAAATCACTTCTTGCACAAAAAAAATCTGGAGTCTGCTTGTATTTTGAACAAATGTATTAGACATAACGGTGCCAAAATGTTCAGTTACATTGTGATGACAACATACCACTGTCACACAGCTGTAGTCCATGGGCAAACAAAGCAGAGGTCACGCAGTGGGGCCCACAGCTCCGAAAACGGAAGGGAAAGTCACAACTCAGTTAACAGGAACTGGGGGGGAACTCAGACAGTAGCGAGGCAGGAGACTTTAAGTAAATGTAAAATGGCGTGGTTGATTCGTACCTGTGTGCTACTGAAAATACTGTTGTATCACTGTGTCCCTGTTGTCTGTGTCGTCCCCGTCGTCCTCCTCCTCTTCACTCTCCACAGGCTCCACAGCTGCTACAACACCACCATCTGGACCATCCTCCTGCAGGAAAGGCACCTGGCGTCGCAAAGCCAGGTTGTGAAGCATACAGCAGGCCACGATGATATGGCATACCTTCTTTGGTGAGTACATTAGGGATCCCCCTGTCATATGCAGGCACCTAAACCTGGCCTTCAGGAGGCCGAAGGTTCTTTCTATAATCCCCCTAGTTCGCCCATGGGCCTCATTGTAGCGTTCCTCTGCCCTTGTCCTGGGATTCCTCACTGGGGTAAGTAGCCACGACAGGTTGGGGTAACCAGAGTCACCTATTAGCCACACACGGTGTCTCTGTAGCTGTTCCATCACATAAGGGATGCTGTTATTTCGCATGATGTACGCGTCATGCACTGACCCAGGGAACTTGGCATTTACATGGGAGATGTACTGGTCAGCCAAACAGACCACCTGGACATTCATAGAATGATAACTTTTTCTGTTCCTGTACACCTGCTCACTTCCACTGGGGGGAACCAAGGCCACATGGGTCCCATCAATGGCACCAATGATGTTGGGGATATGTCCAAGGGCATAGAAATCACCCTTCACTGTAGCCAAATCGGCCACCTCAGGGAAAACAATGTAGCTCCGCATGTATTTCATCAGGGCAGACAACACTCTGGACAAAACCTTAGAAAACATAGGCTGAGACATCCCTGATGATATGGCCACTGTTGTTTGGAATGATCCACTTGCCAAAAAATGGAGTACTGACAGAACCTGCACCAGAGGGGGAATCCCTGTGGGTTGGCGAATGGGGGACATCAGGTCTGGCTCCAGCTGGGCACACAGTTCCTGTATAGTGGCTCGGTCAAGTCTGTATGTAAGTATGACATGTCTTTCTTCCATTGTCGACAGGTCCACCAGCGGTCTGTACACAGGAGGATTCCTCCATCTCCTCGCAAGTCCCAGCCGACGGTGCCTAGGAAGGACAACATGGAGCACAGAGTCAAGCAACCCACAGGTACGTAACCACAGCTTGCACAGTACACGATTCGCTATGCATTGAATGGCTTGTATGAGTGGCAATGCAAGGCCTAGGCCTGTGTGACGCCGTAGAAATTCAGCCATGTGGGCCCTTGAAATGGCAGCTGCCTGACCTGTGAAGTGTGACAATGGGATGTGAGGTCAATGCGCTGGCGTGGCACACCGTGGCGGTAGGCGGTCGAAGACCGCGGCGCAAAGCAGCATTGGTTAACATTGAACCCTATGGGTCTCAGGAGCCAATGACGATGTGCGCCGGCGGTCGCGGTACGCCCCGCCGCGGTACGCACCGCCGCGGGCGTGACCGCCATTTTCTACTTGCTTACTCACTCGAGACCTGATCATCCACAGGAGAGGACCTATACTGCGAATGCTGCTGTGAACTCGGTCTGGAAGAGACAATGGCTGCTGCGACTGGGGAAAGGGCCCCTGCCTTCACATCTGAGGAATTGGATAAACTTGTTGATGGGGTCCTCCCCCAGTATGCGCTACTCTACGGTCCTCCAGACCAACAGGTAAGTACACTGGGAGCACGTAGTATGGGCTATGCCTGTGTTGAGTGGGGTGGATGTAAGATGGTGGAGAGGGGAGCGAATGAGGAGTGCAACGCACGACAGATGAGAGCATGTGCCACATGGCAAGGTTGGGGAGGGGGGGCCGTGCACATCGACCATGCAGAAAAGTGATGATATTTCTTTTTCCACCCTGTACATGTCACATAGGTCAGCGCCCATCAGAAGATTGACATTTGGCGTGCCATCGCCAACGATGTCCGGGCCCTGGGGGTCCACAACAGACGGGGCACCCACTGCCGCAAGAGGTGGGAGGACATCCGCCGCGGGAGCAGAAAGACCGCCGAGGCTCTGCTGGGGATGGCCTCCCAACGTAGGAGGGGTGCCAGTCGTCAATTGACCCCCCTGATGTCCCGGATCCTGGTGGTGGCCTACCCCAATTTGGATGGGCGCGTGAGGACATCACAGCAGACACAAGGGGGCGAGTATCAGCACATTCCGCTATATTAGTGCACAGTGGAGGCGTCTGGGTGGGGGAGGAGGGCTGTGGCTATCTCTAGGCCAGGGCGGTTTCTGTAGACTAGGCCCCTCCGTTAGACATGGCCCTGTGCCCCCGCCCCCCACCTCTGTAGGGTGCTAAGTACAGCTATCCATGGCCCAGGCTCACCTATGTGTGCATTTGTCATCCATAGACTTGTAGGCCAAGTCACTATAATTGAGTAGTGTACTCCGAGTGCGCGGCGTAGTGCAGGGGGCTTCTGTGTCTGTCCTCTCCGCCAACGGTGCCGCCAATGCATGCACTCAACATGTCTTTCTTTCTTCTCCCCCCCCTTTTTTTTGGTTTTCCTGTTCATGTGTGCATTAGCATCATCAGGCGGAGGAGAAGTGGCATCGGCGCACGAGGGAGCTGCATCTCACATGGCCCCTGAGGGCCCTGCAACCGACTCGGAGTTAACCAGTGAGACGGAGGGCGAGGGGGGCTCCACAACGGGGACCCGTGGAGACGTCAGCGACACCAACACGTCCTCGGAAGTGAGCTCCCTTGTGGTGGTGGCAACATCCGTGCCCACTGCAACAACAGGTACAGCCTCCACCCAGCGCACCAGCTCCGCCCTCCCAGCAGCCCCTCAGCTTCCGCCACGTGCCCGCTCGGGCAGGAAGCCGGCAATCTCCTTCGCCCCTGGCACCTCAGGTCCTGCCCCAGTTACCCCTGCTGCCCTCAGTGCGGAGATCATTGACCTCCTCCAGGCACTCATTGTTGGGCAGTCTACCCTTTTGAATGCCATCCAGGGGGTAGAAAGGGAGGTGCATCGGAGCAATGCATACCTGGAGGGCATTCATTCGGGTCAGGCTGCCCATCAGCGATCGTTCAACGCTCTGGCCTCAGCACTGACGGCAGCAATTGTCCCTGTCTCTAGCCTCCCCCCTCCAACTTCCTCAACCCAGTCCCACTCCCCTGTTCCTCTGCCTATCCCAGACACACCTACAGACCAGCCTGCACACACCGCAACACCCAAGGGCAGCTCATCCAGACATAAGCACCACAGATCACACAAGCATTCACCCAAGCAACATCCACATGCAGACATGCCAAAAGCCACTGCCTCCTCTGTGTCCCCCTCCTCCTCGTCTCCCTCCTCCCTCCCTGTGACGTCTCCACTCACACCTGCATGCACACCACCATCAGCCACTACGTCCATCACCACCACACCCACCAGAACAGTCCGCACACATGCAGTCACCACCCCCACTGCCATTTACACGTCCCCTGTGTCCTCCCCCAGTGTGTCTGTCACTCCCTCTTCCAAGCCACACAAACGCCAGCAGCCACCCACCCAACAGCCATCCACCTCACCACAGCCTCCAGCACAAGCACCTGCACCCAAAGACAGCACACTTGACTCTCCTACAACCACATCCTCTTCCTCCACTCCCATACCCACTGCACCTACCCTTCCCATTGCTCCTAAAAAGTTGTTCCTCTCCAAAATTAACCTCTTTGCATCACCTGACCCACCCCCTCCATCTCGTAAGAGTCCAAACAGCACCTCAGCCACCACAAGCCCTGCACCTACTAGGACCATTGTTCAGGGCTATTGGAGTCCACCAGCTCCTAGGGCAGGAACATCGGCCAGCAGCAAGGGGACAGCCAGCCCACCCCCTGGGGAAAGAACCAAAAAAGGGAAGGGCCGGCGCGACAGGCCTGAGACGGCTGCCCCCAAGGACACCACCCTTGCACCGTCACCTGGCCCATCCACAAAGGGAGGCAAGGGCCCCAGAGATTCGGCCAAGGGGGGCAAGGGCAGCAGGGCGGACAAGTCCGGCAGCAGGCGAGCTGCCCAGGATGGCCCCACCAGCCCCATTTGGGGTGTGACGGAGGACACCCACGGGCCCAGGAGTCTAGCACAGGAGGGCCCCGCAAGCGATAGGTCGGATGGCGACTGAGCGGGAATAATTGCCCAGATCTGGTTCCCTAGGAACACAAGCCAAGCACCACTGTACAGGGCCCCGCTGTGAGAAGCACCGCTGAACAGGGCCCCGCCGTGAGAAGCACCGCTGAACAGGGCCCCGCCGTGAGAAGCACCGCTGAACAGGGCCCCGCCAGTGAGAAGCACCTCTGAACAGGGCCCCGCCAAGAGAAGCACCGCTGAACAGGGCCCCGCCGTCTCTGCACCGCTCCGCTGGGCCCTTCCTGTCAAGCACCGCTCCGCTGGGCCCTTCATCTCAAGCACCACTCCGCTGGGCCCCGCCGTCTCTGCACCGCTCCGCTGGGCCCCTCCTGTCAGGCACCGCTCCGCTGGGCCCTTCATCTCAAGCACCGCTCCGCTTGGCCCTTCCTGTCAAGCACCGCTCCGCTGGGCCCTTCATCTCAAGCACCGCTCCGCTGGGCCCTTCCTGTCAAGCACCGCTCCGCTGGGCCCCGGCGTCTCTGCACCGCTCCGCTGGACCCTTCCTGTCAAGCACCGCTCCGCTGGGCCCTTCATCTCAAGCACCGCTCCACTGGGCCCCGCCGTCTCTGCACCGCTCCGCTGGGCCCCTCCTGTCAAGCACCGCTCCGCTGGGCCCTTCATCTCAAGCACCGCTGGCCCATTGGCAGGGCCTGATCTGTGTCGGGCAGGGCTTCACGAAGCACTCTGGGCACCATGCCTCCTCCATAACCAGTGGAGTCTGTAATCCACCTGATGGACTGTGGCTTTGCACTCCCCAGGATGGTACAGTGGGCATGGAGGCCCCTCGTCGATCTGGCGTTGTGGACTCATGTGGCTGAGGTGCCCCCCCTTCCCTTCCCCCTGAGGTGCCTGTGGTTTTATTATCTGATGCCCCAGCAGTGTTCTCTCCAATGGAATCGGGTCTTGTGTGTGGGCTTTGCCCATGTGTTTATGCACATTGGCCCACGAACAATGGCATGTAGCCAATATGTGCAGGACCTTTGAACTATGTATAAATTGTTCATGTTGTGATTTATATGTTTTAAAAATCTCATATTTCACTTAAGTTCAAATATGCTTTAATATACTTCTATTTTAGTGATCATTTTATTTTGTCTTTGAATTATTCCGGGGGGGTTTGAGGGGTGTAACTCAGACTTGTTGCTCTGCATTGGTGTGTGGGGATTTGGGGGGGGGTGTCGCGTATGTGTGTGCCCGTAATCTTTTCTCCTCCCCCCTTCCCTGTGTCGTAGGTGCAGTACTCACCGTGGTCTCCTGCGGCGGCGTTCGTGCTCCTGTTAGAGGAGCAGGTAGACAATCACTGGTAGGATGTTTAATTCGGGTTCCATGCTGTCCAGATTCCTCGTGGAGTGTATAGAGGTGAGCGTTTTCCCGTTCGTAGTCTGTTTCCGCAGTGTTTTTATCGGCGGGGCTCCCGCCCCGGAAAAGGTGGCGGATTGGTGGGTCGTGATAGGGTGGGCGGTACATTGTCTGCCGCTTGTCTGTTGGCGGTGACCGCCGCGCTGTTTGTTTGTCCCGCCGTGGCGGTCGGAGTGTTAAAGTGGCCGCCTGTGTTGGCGGTTCCCGCCAGGGTCAGAATTCCATTTTTTTTACCGCCTGCCTGTTGGCGGGTTGGCCGCCGCTTTAACACCGACCGCCAGGGTTGGAATGACCCCCATAGTAAAGTGTTTTATATGTCCTGACAGTGAAATGTTGCTAAAATCGCACCTGAAAAGGCTGTGCCTACCCTCACACAATGCAGTCTCAAATTCCCTGGTTAATATCTGGGGCCTGGCCTGGCAAAGGCAGGAGTTCACATTCAAAAGAGACTTTGCTTTGAAGTAGGCCTACTTCAAAGGATAAATTGGGTATAAGAAGGGCACCCAAAACCACAGACTTTAAAACACTTCTGGAGAAGAGCTGAGGAAGAAAAGCTGCCCTGCCTGTGACTGTGCTTTGTGGAGCTATCCTGCAGTTGCTGCTTCTGCTAGAGTAAGAGAGCAAAGACTGGATTTTGTGTGCCTTCCATCTTGTGAAGATCTCCAAGGGCTTGATTTAGAGCTTGCCTCCTGTTGTTTGAAGTCTCAGGGACAGCAAAGACTTCTCTCTGCCAGCACCTGGAGAGACTCCAATCCTTCCAAGTGGTGCCCATCCAGTTCCTGGGACCCTGAAAGGAGAAGTTGGCAGCCTAAGAGGAGGAAATCCATGCACAGAGCGCCGTGCAGCGAAAAGATCGACGCTACTCCGATCTGCGGCTGAAGAAACGACGTGCCGCCAGCTCTGTGGCTCAAAATCGACGCTCGCCGGAAACACAACCGAAGATTCGACTCAAGGAGCAGGAGAAACTACGCGCAGCATCGCTGATGGAGGCTGGGAGATCGCTACCCATGCTGCGTAGTTTTGGATCATCGTGCGGCTGATTTCCGAGGCAAGTACCGCTGGGCATGTAAAAACATCGCAAGGCCTGCTCGTACCCGAGAGTGCTGACCGGATTGACGCATCGCTCACCTGCGGAGAGGAGAAACGACGTGTCCCGACCTGACGAAAGAAGAAACGACACAAGGTTCCGCTCGTGAATGGAATTGATACATCGCAAGCCCTTTTTGATGCACACTCACCCGTGCAGGGTTATTTTTGACGCACCCAAGTTACATTTTCACGCTAAAAGTGTTAATGTTAGTGTGTGTTTAAAACTACTTAAAGACTCTTTTTGCATTTTTATTGATATCTTGACTTGTGTATTGTGGATTTTTCTCATTTTGGTCTTGTTGTGTTTAGATAAATATTTCCTATTTTTTTAAACCTGTGTTGTGTCATTTTGTAGTGATTTCATTAAGTCACTGTGTGTGTTGGTACAAATACTTTACACCTAGCACTCTGAAGTTAAGCCTACTTCTCTGCCAAGCTACCAAGGGGGTAAGCAGGGGTTGGCTGAGGGTGATTCTCTTTTACCCTGACTAGAATGAGGGTCCTTGCTTGAACAGGTGGTAACCTGACTGTCAACCAAAGTCCCCTTTTCTAACATTGGTGATCAACGGTTGGGATTTGGACTTGTATTTGTAATTGACACACAGTGATTAAGTGTACACTACTGTTTTGATCTCAGACCATTACGTGACCACATACTACTTGTCTTGTGATTTTGCTTTTTCTCTTAAGGACTCCTTTTTGTTCTACTTCCATGATTTTGCTGATCCCTTGACTGATTCTTTTTACTTCATTGGGAACTTGTTTTCTGCCTTTGAAACTTTGCACTTGTGACCATCATGTCTCAATCTGGAGATGCAACAGCTGGAGCTGTTTTGGAATTAGATAAACTGGAAAGGTACTGAGTTGCTCAATTGAAACGGTTTTGTAAAGATCTTGCCTACCCCATTAAAAGCTCCACCAGGAAGTGGGAGCTGCAAGAGACACTGCAGGCTTGGGTGACAGCCAAGGAAGCTGGGGGGCACACAGAAGATATGGATGGGGAAGTAAGGAGTCTACACAGTGGTGTAGTTGAGGTACCTGTTACACCCGGGGAGAGGGTCTCCAGGAGAGGTAGCATTAGGTCCTCTAAGGGTCTGACTCCTAAAGATTTGTAGGACAGACAGGCAGAAAGGGCTCGCCGGTTGGAGGCAGAAAAGTTGAGGATGCAAAGGGAGTTTGACGAGTGGAAAAGGGGCTTAGAGATAGAACAGATGATTTGGGCTTATGAGCTAAAACTGAAAGAGCTGGAAGTCCTAAGGACTGGGTCCAGCTGGAATGGTGGAAGCAGCAATTTCATATCCAGTGCTGCTGAAGAAGTGCACATGCCCAGAGATGTGGTGCCCTACTTGATGGAGGGAGTAAACACACACCAGGAGGTTCAGGGGTATGAGGCAGCTCCAGTTATGCACAGGGTCCCTGAGGTGGATTGGGGAACTGGCACGGGGAATCTTATTCCTACTGGTGGGAGGGACAATTACTGACTCTAGGTGAGAGTGACAGGGAGAGGGGTTCCCCCCAGGTAGAATTCCTGGTTATGGAGTGTGAAGACATCCCAGAAGAGTATGGGTTGAGTGTCAGGGACAGTCAGGTACTTTCTCACCAGTCTCAGGAGGGTGATGTGGGGTGCTTTTTCAAGGCAGAGTCACTGGATGGTTGGGTGAAGGGTACTTTGGTGAATTCATGTGAGGGGCTGAGTGATGTAATTGCTGGAGAGCATATGTCTAGTCCTTATTTTCCAGAGCTATGCCAACACCAGGTGGAGTGTGAGTTCTCTGGCCCCAGGGAACTTACACTGGAGGCAGACCTCTGGGTGAGTACCAGAGAGCCTGAAGAGGCATTTGGGGGTGCTCCTGAGAGGAGTGGTCTATGTATTTCCCAACCAGGTGAGGTAGGAAAGAATTGTAGTATTCCAGGTAGGTCCCAGTGTAGTGGGATGGGTGAGGGATCCCATGTCCAGTCTCATAGGAGAGGGAATGGGGATGGGCTGAGGCCCAAGGTGCCCGAGATCCGGTCCCAGGTCCTGGAGGGTTCCATGAGGGAACACCAGGAGGGGAGCCTAGCCTGTTCAGTAGGGCCATCTGTTGAGGGAGACCCCACAGTATCAGGAGAACTGGGGGGAGGCTGTCACCAGCGTCCCACCAGTTCTGGTGTCTGGCAGTGCCACTCCTAGTGAGGGGGAAGTACAGACAGAGGGTTGAGAGGGGGTTGTGGACCCAGTGGAGAACCAGGAGGGTCAGGGCTGACCTCTGAGAGCAGAGCACCCCAGCAATGACCTTGGTGAGACCATTTCTAGGTTGGGAGGAATCCAGACTCTGTCAGATGGGCAGAGGTCATGAGACCTGCACTAGCCAGACTCTTGTGTGGCCCTTGGGGACGGTGTGTCCCTTGAGGGGGGTAAGTGTGCCCCCCTGGAAGTCCTGGTATGCCAGGCAATGGTTCAACCGCAGGGAGGTGACTCTGGGTTGAATAATCATGTTCAGGGGGTAAACTCTGACTGGATGGTGGGTAGGTGTGCTACCAAGGAAGTCCTGGTGCGCCAGGCAGTGGTTCAACCACAGGGTGGTGACTCTGGGTTGGATGACCAGGTTCAGAGGGTAAACTCTGACCTGATGGGGGGTAGGTATGCCCCCCAGGTAGTCCTAGGTTGCCATGCGGTAGTCCAGTCGGTGGGTACAGACCCTGGACTGGAGGATCAGGTACAGGGGGTAAACCCTGACCTGAAGGGGCGGGTGGTTTGCCCAATCACCCCCCCTGGTGTGATTTCAAGGGGTACTCTCCCTGAGGGGGTGTGTGCAGAACCCTGACAGTAGGGGCAGGGAAGAGAGATACTCACCCCTGACCCCAGTGCTATCTAAGGGTACAGACCCTGGATTGGAAGGCCAGGTTCAGGGAGGTCCCCCTGACCTGGAGGAAGGGGCTACTGCTTACAGTGCCCCTCCCATGTTGTCTTCTGGGGGAGCCACTCCTAGTTGGGGGCTGCAGGAGCCCAAAAGGAAGCGCAGGGAGAGAGAAGCCTCACCCCTGGCCCTGATCCAACCTGAAGGTACAGACCCCAGGTTGGAAGGCCAGCTGCAGGTTAAAATCCCTGCACAGGTCGGAGAATTGTGCAGGACTGCTCCTACAAGCACACTGACAATTCTGTATTCTGGTGGTGCCACTCCTGGTTTGGGGGGTGCAGGACCCCAGGTTGGAGGATCAGTTGCAGGTTAACATCCCTGCACTGATGAAGGAATTGTGCAGGACTGCTTCTACAAGCACCCTGACAATTTTGGACTCTGGGGGTACCGCCCCTGTAGGGAGGGTACAGAGCCCCACAGAGGAGGACAAGGGTCAGGTTGTCATCCCTGATCTGGTGGAAGAGAGAGTGGTCAAAGGGTACCAAGCACCTGGGGCTACTGCCCCCACTCTCTACAGTCACAGTGGTTGGAGAAGCTTGAGGTTGGGCTCTCATCCCTGACAGTTGTCAGGGGTCACTGTGACTTGCTGTCCTGGTGGACAGAGTTGCCCCTGGGGGGGCAAGAGTCACATCCCGGGGGTGGAGTGGGCAACATCACTGTGTTGGCCCTGGTAGTACTATCTGCCCATTGGGATACATCGGTGAGCAAAGTAAAGTTAGGTGCTGCACAGATGGTGTCTGTAGATGTGGAGAAGGGTTCCCCCTGGGTTAGCTTAGTGGGCCCTGAAAGTATGGACAGAGGGATCCAACTGGAGTCAGGAAGGCGTAGAACATACCCCTGCTCTTATGGGCCTGGGTCCTTGTTCTATCGCCCCAATCAGGGAAGTACATCAAGGTATTGACTGTTCTCCCCTGGCTTTAGGTTCGTAGGGGGTCGTGTTGGACTTTTTTGTTTATGCAGGGTCATCCCGAATCTTTTTGCCTCCTGCCCCCTATTTGGTCTGACCTGTTGCTGTTGGCTCTTGAACTCTGAGCACTTTACCACTGCTAACCAGTGCTAAAGTGCATATGCTCTCTGTGTAAAATGTATGGTTGATTGGTTATCCATGATTGGCATATCTGATTTACTAGTAAGTCCCTAGTAAAGTGCACAGGGCCTGTATATCAAATGCTACTGGTGGACCGGCAGCACTGGTTGTGCCAGCCACATGAGTAGCTCTGTAATCATGGATCAGATCTGCTACTGCAGTGTCTGTGTGTACAGTTTTAACTGTAAATTCAATTTGGTAAGTGTACCCTATTTGCCAGGCCTAAGCCTTCCCTTTTCTTACATGTCAGACACCCCTAAGGTAGCCCCAAGGACAGGGTGCAGTGTATAGTTAAGGTAGGACATATACAGGGTCATAAATGACCTTGGCGGGCGGCATCAGCCGCCCGCCAAGATCAGACCACCGGGCGGGCGCCAATGCGGCCGCACTCCCGCCGCTGCCATTTGGAGATCCCCGCTGGGCCGGCGGGTGGAAACCTGGTTTCCGCCCGCCGGCCCGCCGGGGATCTCGGCCACAACACAGGAGCTGGCTCCAAATGAAGCCGGTGGTGTTGCAGCTGTGCGACGGGTGCAGTTGCACCCGTCGCTTTTTTCACTGTCTGCTATGCAGACAGTGAAAAGCTCCATGGGGCCCCGCGACTCCCCTTTCTGACAGCCTTTTCCTGGCGGTGCAAACCACCAGGAATAGGCTTGCGGGAGGGGGACTTGTAATCCCGTGGGCAGCGCTGCTAGCAGCGCTGCCCAGGCTGATTATAACCGCAGTGGCAAAAGTGGCGGAGTACCGCCGGCCCCGGCGGTGCGACCACGGCGCTTCTGCCGCTGTCGTAATAGGCCAGGAAGCAACGCCAGCCTGTTTGCGGTGCTTCCGTCATTTTAGCCCTGGCGGTCTCGTACCGTCAGGGTCAAAATGACCCCCATAGTAATGTGTTTTATATGTCCTGACAGTGAAGTGTTGCTGAATTCGTTTTTCACTGTTGCCCGGCCAGTCCCTCTCATAGGTTAACATGGGGGCTACCTTTAAATATGATTAAAGTGTAGATTCCCTGGGATGGACATATGGAGTTTGGGGACTCTGAGCACACAATTTAAAAATACATCTTACAAATACAAGTTGATTTTAAGATTGTGTGTTTGAAAATGGCACTTTAAAAATACATATTTAGGTAAAGTTGATTTTAAGATTGTGTGTTTGAAAATGCCACTTTAGAAAGTGAGCATTTTCTTGCTTATACCATTTCTGTGACTCTGCCTGTTTGTGGATTCCCTGTCTGGGCCAGTTTGACAGTTGGGCTAGTTGCACCTCACACTAGACAGTAACACACAGGGAGCTGGGGTGTAGTCTGCATTTCCTGATGAGTCATCTGGGCTAGGAGGGAAGGGAATAGTGGTCACTCGCACCTGAAAGGGCTGTGACTTCCCTCATACAATGCAGTCTCCATCCCCCTGGTGAGTGTCTGGGGCCTGGCCTGGCAAGGAAGGATTTCACATTCAAAAGAGACTTTGCTTTGAAGTTGGCCTACTTCAAAAGAGAAATTGGGTATAAGAAGGGCACCCAAAACCACAGACTTTAGAACACTTCTGGAAACCAAGAGGAACCTCTGCCTGGAGAAGAGCTGAAGAGCTGAGGAAGAAGAGCTGCCCTGCCTGTGACTGTGCTTTGTGGATCTATCCTGCAGTTGCTGCTTCTGCCAGAGTAAGAGGGCAAAGACTGGACTTTGTGTGCATTCCATCTTGTGAAGATCTCCAAGGGCTTGCTTTAGAATTTGCCTCCTGTTGTTTGAAGTCTCAGGGACAGCAAAGACTTCTCTCTGTCAGCACCTGGAGTCTCTGGAGAGACACCTATCCTGCCAAGTTGTTCCCATCCAGTTCCTGGGACCCTGAAAGGAGAAGTTGGCAGCCTAAGAGGAGGAAATCCACGCACTGAGCTCCATGCGGGGAAAAGATCGACTCAACTCCCATCAGCGGCTGAAGAAACGATGTGCCGCCAGCTCCGCGGCTGAAAATTGACACTCACCAGAAACACGACCGAAGAATCGACTCACGGAGCAGGAGAAACAATGCACAGCATCGCTGATGGAGGGTGGGAGATCGCAACCCGCGCTGCGTGGTTTTCGCATCATCGCTCGGCTGGATATCCGACGCAAGTACAGCTGGGCGTGTAAAAACAACGCAAAGCCTGCCCGGACCTGAGAGTGCTGACCGGATCGACGCATCGCTCTCCTGCAGAGAGAGGAAACGACGCACCCCTACCCAACGGACGGAGAAACGACGCAAGGTCCTGCTTGTGAGTGGAATCGACGCATCGCAAGCCCTTTTTGACGCACACTCGCCCGTGCTGGGTTATTTTTGACACACCTACGGTAAATTTTTACACTAACAGTGTTAGTGTGTGTTTAAAACTACTTAAAGACTCTTTTTTGCATTTTTATTAATAACTTGACGTGTATTGTGGATTTTTGTCGTGTTGGTCTTCTTTTGTTTAGATAAATATTTCCTATTTTTCGAAACCTGTGTTGTGTCATTTTGTAGTGATTTAATTAAGTCACTGTGTGTGTTGGTACAAATACTTTACAGTTAGCACTCTGAAGTTAAACCTACTGCTTGAACAGGGGGTAATCTGACAGTCAACCAAAGACCCCATTTCTAACACTGTATTATAGAGTGAAGGAGAAAGACAAAAGAAAGCAAGGTAAGCATCATGAGAAGTCAGGAGGGAACCAAGAAGACTCAGAGGCAGAGCAAGAACATAAGAGGAGTTTCACTTTTGAGCTAGCAATGCACCAAACACAAATTCAGTTGTATTTCCAAATCAAGGCACCTCTCTCCAGGTCACAGTTCGGAGTGAGTACTAGGCCTCAGAGTGTTCATCCATCATCATGGGTTCTCTATGAGGTTGATAAATTTCTCTTTTCTAGCTGTTGAGGTAGTCCTGCCCTGAGTCCTTCCATCTTCCTCCTCCAGATTCTAAGTTACTCCGCCCAAGTCCCAAACCTAGCAAGGTAGACCTGTGAAGTGCACTGCTGTTGGAGAACAAATAGATTAACAAAACTGGAGTGATTTTTGTGTATATTTGTGTTTGATAGCTAAAGTGGCTGGTCTGTTCTGAGGAATAAAAAAAAAGGAGTAGGTAAATTTCACTAATTTTGAAAAAAAACTATTACTTTCAGGAAGAAAGTATCACCCATCCGACACCAAAAATGGCAAATCATCAGAAACAAGTTAATACATTTGTTGTACTCCCTCCCTCACTGTCTGCCACCACATACATCAGTCATCACTCACAAATTCACAATCAATCAATAAACCTCCACTCATGGGTGCAATTGTTACTTAGTAGTTACGTCTTCTAATCCAAGCACAGTGGTTGAATAAAATATCTCCTCTTTAATCACATCCACAATTGGAAATATCTCCTCTTCGATGGTATCCACACATTGGAATTAGGCGTTGGCACTGGCAGTCTTTTAATCAATGATCTTCTCATGCAGCCTTGCTAGGTGATGTAAAAAAATAGAATAGTCAATGGCATGTGGGGGAGGCAGGCATACTCTCCAATGTCCTGAAGAGTATACAAGGGCTTCTTCACTGCACCCAGGTCGAACTCCAATCAGAGCTTTTATGTGACTATAAAATGGTGGGGCAGCATAAGTCCAACACAAACATAATTTTGCACTAGCATATTTGTTTTCCAAAGAAAGAAAGAAAAAAAGAAGCTGAACGAGGAATAACTAAAAAGTTCTATGGTTGCACTGGCATACTCAGTCCGGGAAGTAGAGTTCATCCTCAAATTCTGGTGGCTCTCCCAGATGATGGTCAGCTAATACACTTGATTCTGACCAATCATTCTCTTCCTCCTCCTGTGGTGTTTCTGGAATGGTGTAATCAGGTGGTGGAAAATTCTGGTTAATTTTGATCATGGTCAATCTTTCCACATTTTGAGGCTAGAGACTGGTTCTTCTCACTGTAACAAATGTACCAGCTGCACTGAACACAGGTTCAGCAGACATGCTGGCTACAGGACAAACCAGAAACGATATTGCCAGCCTGCTGAGTTCTGGCCATTAGCACATTGTCCCATAAAGATGCACCACTGGGTTCTGATCCACATACACCTCTTTCGGGTCATCCAGATACTCCTGGAATATCCTCTGAATGGTCATTGGTGCTGCCACCTTCTCAACCACTTTTCCTCTGCCTCTGCACTAGACTTAATATCTGCCACTTAAAACCAAGCCAATGCAGAGGTTGGGTCCAGTTGTTCTGTTGCTGTTCTTGCCAGTTTTATTGTTGGTGGGGTTGAAGGATATGAGATAAGATTACCCTCTCTGGAAGTTGAAGGCAGCACCCCAGAACTGCTTAGTGTGACTCTAAGTTTCAGCCATTCTTCTTTCAGTTCTCCTGCTTGCTCAACAATCCACCTCTTGTTTTGTGAAACATCCCCAAATGTGAACCTTTCAGACATCTTCTTCAGCTGTTCCTGCATTGGATTCTATGACGGGATAGCCTGGCCCATTATACTATCCTCCTTGCTAACTTCTCTTGTGAAAACCTCAAAAGGGAGCAGTATCTGTAGGAGGAAATCCACTAGGTCCCACTTGTCTGCATCCATGGTCATAGCTTTCCCAATTCCATCAGCTCCTCTTTGAATGACCTAATCATTGATCTGTTTGTACTGCTCAAATAGACGTTATAACATTTAATAGACTGAGTTTTAACGCGTTGGCACCTCTTGTATCAGGGCTTTAACTGGTGTTCTGTACCATACTGAATAATCTGCACCTGTTTCTGGGCTTTAAAAGAATGGCTGAAATGAGTGCTGATGTGTCTGTGGGTGGTCAGTATGTTTCTGATTGTGTCTTCTTTTCAAAGAAAGTCCTGCACAAGCAGGTTGATGCAGTGCGCCAAACACAGGACCCTGAAATAGCCACAGCCTGCCATGGCCTTAACTATGTTACTGCCATTGTCCATGGCAACAAATCCAATTTGTAGATCTCTGGGTCGCAGCCATTCAGACATCTTGCCATTAAATTCCTCCAAGATGTTTGCAGCTGTGTGTGATTTCTCCATGGTGAACATGGCTACTGTTTGGAACGCTCTTAAAAATGTCTTTAGGGCCTTTTCCTTTACCCCCACAAAAGAGATCCAGTGTGCGGTGATGTACATGTAACCAGTCCCATGACAAATGGTTAACATGTCTGTCGCCAGGTGGATAGTGTGGACAACACTTTGCTGCAAAGCTTGTCTAACCAATTGCAGCCCATTATGATGCAGCCATGGAACAGCAACTCTGGCAAAATAGGTCTGACTCAGAACCTTCCATTTCAGACAGAGGGCTACTATAAACTCCAAGAGTCCCACTCATTACACAAAAGAAAATGGGAGGAGGTTGAATGCTATCATTTTTGCCAGTTTCCCATTGTACTAATGTGCCATTGGGTGGTTGTGGTCGTGGGCCCCCTTCTGCCTAAACATGACCATAATTGTAGCCTGGATTTTCTTCTTTTGTGGGGCCACTGAGACAGGTGCCTTTTGAGATGTAGGTGGTGGTAGACTCAATGTACATCATGGTGCAGTCACTGTATGCTGTGGTGTCCCCAGGTGACTTTGGGGCATATTTATACTCCGTTTGCGCCAAATTTGCGTCGTTTTTTTCGACGCAAATTCGGCGCAAAACTAACGCCATATTTATACTTTGGCGCTAGACGCGTCTAGCGCCAAAGTATGAGTAAAGAGCGTCATTTTTTAGCGTGAGCGCCTTCCTTGCGTTAATGAGATGCAAGGTAGGCGTTCCCGTCCAAAAAAATGACTGCGACGCAAATGCGTCGTATTTATACTCCCGGGCAAAAATCACGCCCGGGAGTTGGCGGGGCAGAAAACCCCGCATTTGCGCCACTTTTTAACGCCTGGGTCAGGGCAGGCGTTAAGGGACCTGTGGGCTCAAAATTAGCCCACAGCTGCCCTCCCATGCCCCCAGGGACCCCCCCTGCCACCCTTGCCCACCCCAGGAGGACACCCAAGGATGGAGGGACCCACCCCAGGGACATTCAGGTAAGTTCAGGTAAGTATAAATATATTTTTTTAAAATATTTTTTGTGGCATAGGGGGGCCTGATTTGTGCCCCCCTACATGCCTCAATGCCCAATGACCATGCCCAGGGGACATAAGTCCCCTGGGCATGGCCATTGGGCAAGGGGGCATGACTCCTGTCTTTACTAAGACAGGAGTCATGTAAATGGCGTCTGGGCGTCGTTAAAAATGGCGCAAATCGGGTGGAGGCGATTTTTTGCATCAACCTGACTTGCACCATTTTTAAGACGCCCTAGCGCCATTTTTCCCTACGCCGGCGCTGCCTGGTGTACGTGGTTTTTTTCCACGCACACCAGGCAGCGCCGGTCTGCTTGCGCCGGCTAACGCCATTCAATAAATGCGGCGCCCGCATGGTGCTTCAGAATGGCGTTAACCGGCGCAAAATTTTTTGCCGCTAAACTGCGCTAGCGCAGTTTAGCGTCAAAAAGTATAAATACGTGCCTTTGAGTCTTCCTCTCCCATTGTGAGGTCACTGAGGCAGGTGGTTCTGGTGCAGTGCTGGGTAGAGGGTTACATTACGTGAGGATGTCACCCTCTTCTTCCTCACCTTCCTTCGTGATTAGACCAGTTGTAGCTGATGTTTCCTGGCTCTCCTCCCCTTTGCCACCTCAACCACATAGAGCTGTTTCATAAAGTGCTCCTCCCACCGGATTGTCTGATGTTTTTTCATATGGGTCATCTAGCCTCCAGTATCATAATGTGAGTCTGGTTTACCTCGACAATCAATTGTGTGGCAAATGAAGCATATAGCAATGTTCTCCTCTGGTTTGCTAATCACAAAAAAGTTCCAAACTGGGGAGAAGTACTTTCTTATTGGGCCATTGCCAAAGCCTGAAGAAGAACTCGTTGTAGGTGGGTGTGTCAATTGCCTTGATTGCAGACTTATACTTAGGTATGGGTTGGACTCTTCTGGGTCCTTACAAATGCGGGAGCTGGTGGTACTGCCTGTGCCACATCCCTTGTTGCAGGTTGGATAGTAATATCAGACTCTTCTGTGCCAGCTTCCACAATGACTGGTTAATCGTCATCATAATCCTCATCAAAAATCCCCTTCCATGATTCTAAGGCATTCTGGAACTTTTCTTTTTTCTTGCCTATCCTGGCATCTCCCGGACTCTGCCGGGGCCCACTCCATGTCCCTATCATCGTCATCAGAAGTGGTGCCTGGAGAAGATGGTGGAGTAGTACCCTTCCTTTTTTTGCTGGAGATCTGGAGAGCCATTGATTCTGGAACAAGAGGTTGTTGTTCAGCAGGAAGCTTGACCTCCTATTCTGCTCCAACTTTGGGAAGATCTGGCTGCGGCTTCTGTCCACTTTGCTCTGTTTCCAGAAATGAATGGGTACTACTTTGTGAAAGGGACAAATCCAATTCAACACCACTGCTCATCAACGTCGCCATGATTGCAGTGGCTGCCTCACTGACAGACATGGTCTTAGGCTTGGGTTGGGTGGTGCTGTTGATGCTTCTCCCAGGCTCCTCCCCGGAGACTGGTGTGGCAGGCAAACATCTCCCAAAAAAGGTTGCGGTTTGGCACGCCACTGGCAGAAAGATGCTTCATCTCACTGGCAACTTTCTTGGTAGCAACTTTCTTTGGGGCCATTTATAGCTCTAGGTTGGCAGTGCTACTAAGATGCATGAGCAAAAGTGTTTGTTACCTCCGGACTGAAGTAACTATAAGGCCTTCTCTTTGGCAGTACTGTGGGTGATGTTGGGTCTCTTGTCTTGTGCACCTAAAAAACAACCAAGCAAGAAAAACATGGAGTTAGTGAAAGGTGGCATTGTTGCAGGTTGAAATGGTACAGACAAATGCAATCTTAGTGTATTGGTTACTTATGTAATATACCTATTTAAGGAAACATTGCTGTAGGAAGGTGGCCTGGTGTGTGGTGAGCACCTATGGTGTTATCACCCTATTCCAGGGCCAGGTATCTCCCATTAGTGAGGTGTAGTCAGTGTCTAGGAAGCCAGGCTCTGGATGAGCAACCAAGGCTTATGTAGTAGTCGGGAAAAGCTCATGCAATACCACTTATAGGCACACAGCACTCACACACAAAAGAACCACACTGTGTTACAAAAATAAAGGTACTTTATTTTCCTGACACAAATACCAGAATACTCTATAGGCAATACTCTACTAGCAAGTGAGTAAACACAATATTACATACACCTTAGTTGTCAGGAATGAGCATAGAATGTACTAGAAAACAGTGCAATAATAATAGACAATAGTGACCATAGGGGGAGCCCAAACCATATACAAAAAAAATGGAATGCGAATAATGGACCCCAACTCATATTAGTGGAAGCTGTAGAGAGGAGCTGGAGGAACTAGGAACCCCAAAAGGTAAGTACAAGAGTGCCCCCCAGAAATTAGGAGAGAAGAGGTGAATACCTGCCGTTTTCCATACCCACAGAGAAACTTTGTGAAAGGACTGTGCAAGACCCAAGTAAGACTGCAAGAAACAGAAGATGGATCCAGACAGAAGAGGACATGCAAATGAAGGGGAGCAAGTCCAGTTCCAGTTTGAGTGTTCGGTTGGGGCAGGAGCCAACACCCACCCTTCTGGAGATGCAGGACCTGGCCACATGGTGAAGACCAGGAGTCGGCTATGCAGCACAGGAGCAGAGGAAGAGTTTTAGAAGTGATACAGTCGATGTTCCCCATGCAGTCGATCAGTGGTGTGAAAAAAACACCAACAAGCCCTGGCAAATGCAAGAGTCAGAGAAGAGAAGTTGCAGACTTGCTGGAGACAAGGAAGGTCCAAGGGGACTCAACCCAAGGAATGGAGTCCCAGACAAGCCCCATCAATCAGGAGGGCTAGAAATTCTGTATGCAGCCACCACAGGCAACTCACAGGCAGCAGGCCTAGGAGTCGCAGTGAGGCCCACACAGCACACCTGAAAAGGAATCCCACGTCGCTGGAGCAGCAGGCAGGAGACCCCACATTGCAGGGAAGAGTGCTGGAGGCCTGGGCTATACGGAGCCTTAAGATCCCTTGGAAAAAGAGTCAGCAAGCCTTGGTAGCTGCAAGTATCACTCTGCAAAGGGGTACTGTCCTGCAAGGAGAGTCAAAGACTCACCACCTCCAAAGTTGTATAGCTGGTAGAGGGAACCAAGGGGACAACACAAGACTACCACTTGTGTTGCAGGATCTACCCAGAGTTGCAGGAGAGACCATCCATGCGGCTAGTCATCATTGCAGTTGGTGCCTGTGGAAGCAGGGAAGTGACTCCTTCACTCCAAGGGAGATTCCTTCTTGCTTCTGGGTGCAGATGGAAGACTTGCATCCCTCGGAGGATGCACAGCTGGGGAACTGTTGTAGTTGGTGGAAGGAGCTGGAGAAACAATGTTGCAGAGCAAAGTTTTTGCTGGAGCTACAGATTGTAGGTTCCTGTGAAGTCCAATTGCAGTTTCAGTGGGCAGAAGTTGAAGTAAACATTGCAGAGGAATCCTGCTGGAATCTTCCATGTTGAATCTGAGGACCCACCCAAGAAGGAGACCCTAAAGAGCCCTGGAAAGGGGAATGTTCACCTAGCAAGGTGACCATCTATCAGGAGGGGGCTGTGCCATCACCTTTCAGACCTGGCCACTCAGATGTTCTCAGAGGCCTCTTCCCACCTTGGATTGAAGATGACAGTACTACGTGGCCACCTGACGGAGCTCCGGGCACCACCCCTTGGGTGGTGATGGACAGGGGAGTGGTAACTCCCCTTTGCATTGTCCAGTTTCGCGCCAGAGCAGGGACTGGAGGTCCCTGAACCAGTGCAGACTGGTTTATGCAAGGAGGGCTCCAAATGTGCCCTTCGAAGCATACCAGTGGCTTGGGGAGGCTACCCCCAAGCCATGTAACAAGTTTTTCCAAAGGGAGAAGGTATTGTCTCCCTCTCCCAAAGGAAATCTTTTGCTCTTCCTTCCTGGGCTTGAGCTGTTCAAGCAGCATGAGGGCAGAAACCCGTCTGTAGGATCGCAGCAGCGTGGGCTGCCCCGGAAAACCCTGCATCTGGTAGAAGCAAAGGTGGGGGCCCTCTAAGGATCCCCCAGAGTACATGGAATCATGCAACCAATACTAGCAACAGTATTGGGGTATGATTCTGACATGTTTGATACCAAACATGCCTATATTTGGAGTTACCATTATGTGTACATAGGTATTGATCTATGTCCAGTACATGGCTAAAATGGCTTTCCCGCACTCACAAAGTCCAGGAAAATGAAGCTGGAGTTTGTTGGGGCCCTCTGCTCATGCAGGGGTGACATCACAAACAGGTACTTGCACCCTATCCTCTGGGCTAGGAGGGCCTGCCATAGGGGTGACTTACAGTGACCCGGTGCAGTGACCTATAGTGAAAAGAGTGCATGCACTCTTTCACACAGGCTACAATGGCAGGCCTGCACAGACACTTTGCATGGGCTCCCATGGGTGGCATAATACATGCTGCAACCCATGAGGAACCCTTGGTACCCCAATAAATAACTAAAACAATAAAAATTAAATGAAAAATGACATAAAAAAGTAAAAAATGAAAACATTAAAATTAAAATAGCAAAAATAAAAAATAAAATGGAAACCTAAAAGACAAATGATCAATAATTAACAATGTTTGTATGTAAGCCTCTCTCAAAGACACACTGGCTGCATCCACAAAATGGCTGCCAGCTAGACACATGGTCAAACAACATAACCAGGAGAAAGGAGGCAAGGCAAACAAAGAACACATGCAAGCCTACTGCAAGGGACACAGGCTGGAGGGACAAAATGGCTGCCAGCCTCATGGTCAAACAACAAGGAACAAGGAGGCATGGCAAACAAAAAACACATACAAGCCTGTGGCAAAGAGACGATGGCTGGATGGACAACATGGCCACAAGCCACATGGTCAAAAAACAACTGTGAACAAGGAGGCATGGAGAACAAAGAACACATGCAAGGTCATGTCAAGGGACACTGGCTAGATGGACAAAATGGCTGCCTGCCAGCCACATGGTCAAACATCAACAACAAGGAGAAAGGAGGCATGACAAACAAAGAACACACGCAAGCCTACGGCATGGGACACTGGCTGGATGGACAAAATGGCTGCCAGCCACATGGTCAAACAACAAGACGCAAGGAGGCATAGCAAACAAAGAATACATGCAAGCCTATGGCAAAGGGACTCTGGCAACATGCACAAAATGGCCGCCAATCACATGTTCAAACATCAACAACAAGGAGGCATAGGAAACAAAGAATCAATGCAAGTCGATGGCAAAAGGACACTGGCTGCATGCACCAAATGGCTGCCAGCCACATGGTCCAACAACATCCTCCTATGCCATTCAATATTACCCCATTATATATACACTTTTTGCAAAAAAAAATGAAATGCAAACAATAGCCAACATTTTGAATTTAATCCAATGCCATGCCAGCCCTAATTGAAGTTTTAAAATCATATACCAATAAAACATTTATTTCATTCACTGATGACTACTAGTGGTGGGCCTACTGGCTAAATGGCACTCTGGAAATCTAGGCCACATACTAAAATAATATTGCAAATTTTACAAACATGTAGAAAAGCACTGAGCTGGGCAACAGATTTTCTTTACAAAAGGTGAAAAAACCAGTGAAATGCAAAATAAAAACTAGGCTTATACTAAAACTCTAGACCACCGGTCACTTTAAATTTTCAAAATCAAATTAAAGTAAAATGTAATGCTGGTGTATGCCCAAGCAAACAAACAACACCCTTCTTCTATAGTTTTGGAATTTACTTGTAAGATTTTACAAAAACAAAGTCATTAAATCCAAAGGTATATCCAGGAGACAAAGAGAGTGATCCTTTCACCTTGAAGTCCATGTGAAAAGGGACCAAGAGATGGACAGAGCACTGGGAGGAGCCTTCTGGACAGGAACAGGAAGTTGGAGTCTCTAACGGCCTTCTTTCCTGTTTGAAAAAAAGGCTTCTCAATCTGAAAAACAAATTGCAGTGTCCATTGGAGGAGAAAATCTAGTCAGAATCTCTATTTTACTAGATTTAGAGGCTCTGGAGTAGAAAACCCACTGCAGAAGTAAGTTCACGCTTGTGAACGGCCCTATTTTGGCTGCCAGCATGGCTGAAAGCCGATTGAGCAAAGGCGAAGTCTTGCGCACACTCGCTGGTGGCCCAGGAGTATCGTCACACTCACGAGAGAGCGACAACATCCGATCTCGCAAGTATGAACAAACTCCGTTCTGCGCCGGAGTGAGGAATTCAGCAATTCCACACTACTCAGCTTAGTATGAAGTGTCCAAATTCTGCAAACTCTGCTGGCAGTGCAGAGTTCTACTCCTGGACCTAATCAAGACCATCATTGACAGAGATGAGGGAATACTGATACAGCATGCCGTCAGTGGATATAACTGATACTGGGATGTCGGAATATCACTGTATTCTAGAGGGCCCTAAAATATGTGCATTGCCATGGGAGTCAGTATTGCCACACCCTATTACCACAGCAATTCTCTATTTTTCAGCCTTTTGCCACCTTGACATTTCATCAACTTTTAGATTCTAATTACTGAAATATCCAAATTTAGAGACTGGCATTCTTGCATTGGGATTTACATGAAAAGGTTGGAGCTTTGCTAGGGTTGACATATCAATCAATCAATCAATCAATATTTGTAAAGTGCAGGTACTCACCTGTGAGGGTCTCAAGGTGCTGGGGGGGGAGGTGGCTCATCCGAAGAGCCAGGTCTTGATGTTCTCCATAAAGATGGTGAGTGACGGGCTTTGTCTGGGGTACAGGGAGAGGTTGTTCTAGCTCTTTGTTGCAGTGTAGGTGAAAGATCATCCTCTGGCGGTGGTTTTGCGAATGCGAGGGATGGTGGCCGGGCCATTTAGGCAGAGTGGAGGGATCTGGTGGGGGTGTCGAAGGAGACGCAGTGGTTCAGGTAGGCTGGTCCTGCCTTGTGTATGGCCTTGTGCGTGTGGGTGAGAAGTTTGAAGGGGATTCTCTTCTCGACCAGTAGCCAGTGGAGGGTCCTTAGGTGTTGGTAGATGTGTTCTCAGCGATGGAGGTCCAGAATCAGTCTGGCAGCGCGTTCTGGATGAGTTCAAGTTTTTTGATGTTCCTAGTTGAGGTGCCAGCATAGAGGGCATTGCTGTAGTCGAGCTTGCTAGTGACTAAGGTGTGGGTGACTGTTCTGCAACAGTCTGCTTGCATCTATCTGAAGATCTTCTGAAGTTTGGGGTGTGTGTGCCAGCAGGAGGAGGCAACAGAGTTTACCTGGCAGGTAATGAATAGGGAGGGGTCAAGGGTGATTCCCAAGTTGCGGAGGTGCTCAGTCGGTGCAGGAGGGGCATCGAGGGATGTGGACCACCAGCAGTCGCTCCAAGCTGAGGTGGCGTTTCCAAAGATGATGAGCTCCGGCTTGTCTGAGTTGAGCTTGACGCAGCTTTCTCTCATCCAGGTGGCGACGGCTTCCATTCCTGAGTGAACGAGGGTCTTTGGTGAGGGAAATTATGCATTGTGTTTAATCAGCATATGACACGATGTTAATACCGTGGCTTCTGATGATGGCAGCAAGAGGGACCATGTATACGTTGAACATTGTGGGACTCAGTGAATATCCTTGGGGGACCACGTCAGTTGACTCCTTTGGGTTTGGAAGTGTAGGGGGGAAGTCGGACCCACTGCATCCTCCCGGAGAGGAAGGAGTGGATCCATTCCAGGGCTCTTCCGCAGATTACTATGTCATGGAGTTTGGTGCGCAGAGTGCTGTGGGAGACTGTGACAAATGTTGCTGAGAGGTCGAGGACTATGAATGCTGCGGTGTGGCTGCCGTCTAGGAGTAATCAGATGTCGTCAGTGACAGCCAGGAGTGCTGCATCAGTGCTGTAATTGTTGCAGAAGCCTCGCTGGTAGCTGTCCAGGGAGTTGCTGGCCTCAATGAAATTCCGTAGTTGTGCGTTGATTGCTTTCTCCAGTACTTTGGCGGGGTAGGGTAGCAGTGATTTGGGCCAGAAATTCTTTAGTTCTGATGGGCCAGCCGAAGGCTTCTTCAGAAGAGGGTGTATTTCGGCATGTTTCCAGTTCTTGGGAAGGTGCCCGTGCTGCTCAGTCAGTTGATTGTGTTATGGAGTTTGAGTGTGATGGATGCGCTGGCTCTGATGTATATGTTGTGCGGGCATGGGTCCAAGGGGGATCCGGATTGGGTGCTGTTCATGATGTTGACTGTTTCCACTGTGGTGAGTGTGGACCAGCTCTAGATGGTCTGGGTGGGTTCTGGGGGTGTGGGTCAGTCACAGGTTTTTCCAGGAGGAAGCTGTCGTAGATGTCCTGGATGTTGTGGTGCAAAAAAGAGGTGAGTTTGTTGCAGAGGTCCTGTGAGGAGGGGATGCTGGTGGCTTCGGAGGGGGATCTGTTAACTCATTGATGACTGAGAAGAGTTCCTTAGAGTTGCATGCAGAGGAGTTAATGCACTCCTGGTGTGCATCCTTCCTTGCGTTCTTGACTTTTCGTCAGTGGGTGGCAGTTGCGGCTCTGAATGATGCGAGGCCTTTGCTGGATTAGCTGTGCCTCCATTTTTGCTCTAAACATCTGCAGGCACCCTTTTATTCTTGGAGTTTGGTGGTGAACCTGCTGGCTTGCTTCGGTACACATTTGGCCAATGTCAGACGAAGAGGGGCTCGAGTTTCGGCGCATCCGGTGATCCATGGGTTGAGATTGCGCACTGTTGTGTTGGCATCCTTAGAGGGGGGAGGGAGGGATTTGGTGAGCGATGAGATGCGTTGCTCGTTGGTGATTTTGTTCCATTTCCTGTGGGGATCCTGGTGGTGTGGGTGCAGCTGTTGGGTGCGGTGATTGTGAAGTGTATGCAGCGGTCCTTGGTACAGTCTGGGGTGGAGATGGTCTTGATGGTGATCCGGTTGCTTGAGGTGAAGATGGGGTCCAGTGTGTGTCCTGCGATGTGTGTGGGGGTGTAGACCAGCTGTCTGAGGCTGAGGGTGGCGAGGTTGTCGTGTAGAGCGGTGGTGTTTGGGTCAGTGCGGTTCTCGATGTGGAAATTCAGGTCACTGAGGAGGAAGTAGTCGACTGACACCAGGTCCTGGGTGGGTAGCGATGAAAGCTGGGTGGGGGCCAGGTGGCCTGTACACCAGGGTACCGCAGATGGAGGAGTTCTGGTCTTCCCATTGTTTTTCACTTCCAATTTGTATGATGAATTTTCATGAAAAAAAGTGACAGGTTTTCTTAACTTTCCATGCCCACCACTAAGGGTTGTGTAAATCTCCCAAAAGGCATTGTGGTAGAAAAATCAAATTTAGGGGCATATTTGAAAGCACATTGCAGCACTGGTGCGTCACTTTTTATATGAGAAACAGTGACCAATTGGCTGCGCAAGGAGCTTGTAAATAAGCATCTTAGACTTTTAAAATGTGCTTTTTTCATTGCCCCTTAGCAATGCCTTGTTGTGCTATTAGTCTAAACGTCTGGCTAAGATTCCCATTTTTAGGAACTTGTGCTCAACTTAGATGCCTGAAAAATGCCATCTGTGAGTGGATGATGTATTTCTAGTCACAGAATCAGGTTTTTTGTGTATTTACGTTGGCAGGTGACAGGTGCTGGGACATCCAATCTACCATACTGATGGATGCTGTAAGTTTGTAATTTTACAGGTAAATGTCAGAACTTGTCTATTTCTTGGGGAGAGCTTGATGAAGAGCAAGATGGTGTCCATTGGGCAAGTAGTCAATAACCACAAAGTTACAATATACTTTGTGATTCTACCTCGCCCTCTGACTTCAAATTCAGAGCATGTAATACAAAAACAGCTCATAAACTCTGAACATTGTACGATAATTATAGTTGTGCCCTTCCAGGTGGGAGTATTACAAAGTTGCAAGCAGCTGGAGATGGCTGAACATATTTGTATGTTTTCTGCATCTCTTGTGAAACTGATTTTAAAATTGAACAACGGCTGCTCCTTTGCAATGGTGAAGGAGCGTCGCCCCACTGGCTCAGAGCCAGCAGCTGAAAAATAAAACAATATTTTGCTTTATTTTTCAGCTGCTTGCTCTAAGCCAGCACATATAGGGAGGGGCGGAGCTGGGCCATGGAATGTGGGAGGAGGAGTGGAGTGCACTAAAGTATGCAGGCCTATTTAGCCAGCTGCTCTAGGTCGGCCAAATAGACATGCGCACTTCGATTTCTCCAACCCAGCTATATTTGACATCCTGTTTGGAAAAACAGCACAGACTCTCTTTGCGTGAGCAAGCCATAAACCAGCCCACTCAGGCCAATCCTCGCACTGCTCTCATACTTGATAATAGCATGAGAGCAGAGTGGGGATTGCACAGGAGTCTCTCAAGCTATTGGGAACAGGAAGAGGAGCGCGAGGCAGCCAGCAGCACCAGGTTAGCTTAGTTATTATTTTTTTAATGTTAAAACCCTCTTGCAGCTCCCCTGTGTGCTTTCCCTCCCCTTCACCCCCCACCCCCACCCCTTGCTCCACCCGTGCCCCCTCCACCGCACTCACTCCTTTTAATACATGTTGGCAATCCCTGAAATTGAAATGCATTAAATCTACATTGCCCAAATCTTTGTTTTGAATGCCTCTAAAACACAAACTGGACATCCATTTTGGAATGGAAATGTTCATGTGTTATGCATTGATTCTGACACGTGCAACCTTTGAAGCGGACAAGATGCATTTTCTCCTGGAGCTTGCAATGGGTATTTGTTATGCCCATTTATTCTGCCTGCCGTGCGACTGAATTTGATTTCTTACCTATTGCAAATTATCTTTCTGAATTGTTTCTTGAGTTTCCAGGCAACCATTGTATGCTTTCCTAATTGTGACACGGGGATAAAAGGACATTGCTATTAAATACCCCTCTGTACATCTTCTCTAATAGCCTTCCTTTTATACAATACACGGCATTTCTATAGATTTTCTGAAATAAGTAGAAAGTTAATTACAGAGAAATATTTGGCCCTGTATTGCCTTTACTTGCATCCACTCAGCAGACTCAATATGAAAAATTCCTTAAGTGCTCCCAAGACAATAAGCTGAAGGTTATAGAAGAACGAAAACTGCTCCCAAAAAAGAAAACACATCTTACAAAATGTATGATAATTATTTGTTATTTTTAATGTGATATTGCAATATTTAGATGTGTTAAATCGTTGTGGCACACTATAAAAAAAGAGTTAAAGCAAGTAAATTATAGTACGACCTTTTCTTTAAAACAATCGATCAAGCATGGCACTGATTCCGAAACACGACCAGTCAATAAATAGAATACGTGTACCCAGGCAATCATTTAATGATTCATAGAAATTCGTATTTTAAGCAATTACATCATTAATAGATAAAGAGATACTGTTTTTTATTGAAGCCCGTTGTTTTTATAGTGCATAACATACGCATATGTATAAGGCTCCATTTACTTTGAAGGATAGTCTAACATATTACGTATGGCACCATCACATGTTAACAGCTAATACTTGAACCTGATTCCAAAGTTCATTTTGTAATGTAGTACTACTTGCTACAAAATGTAATTGATAAATCTACAGTTGGCTTTCTCCACCTCGTCTTTACTATCGTTCCTGTGCGAGAGATCGCTGCACACGTAAGTATATTATTTTGTAGTAAATATGGAAGGGAGCAGGAAGACTAGGAGACAAATGGGAACTCATTATTAAAAAATGGGTGGGTGTAATGGAAAATTAAGGAGGGGGTTGGGAGGGATATGCAAATACGAACCAAACACCAACAAAAGAGTCATTTCCTCTGTGTTGCACTATAACTCATGTTATTATGATACAAACGCTGAATACCTCCATCAGTCCTGTTGTGGTTTTAACACACCTTTAAGCAGGAAACGGACAGGCCTTAGAAAGAACGCCCAATACTGCCCATCATGCCTTCTAAATCAATGCCAGCCCTTAACTATGGAATGGTTATATTTTATTTTAAATTGTCATATTGTGAATACATTGCTGTAGGAAACTGGGTTATTGTGTGCCCTGCATAAGTAATAGATCCACAATTCTCCTTATTGTGACCCAATCACCCCATTATAATGCTTGACTCTCTCAGGATAGCGAAAGTAATCCAAGGCCTGCTAAGGGGCGGTGGCATGGGCTCTTAATCACCACTCAACTGCACACAATACTAACACTCAATAAAAGATTGTCCAGACAGTACTTGTTCTTCAGAAACAGGAGATTTTTTTTATTAAACACCTACTAGTAAATAGTATGCATTAATTTACAAATATATACATTAGTTGATGTAAAATAGTTGACATTGCCTTATCACCTTTGACTTCCTAAAGGGGTCATACAAGCGATTTAAGGAAAGTCTAGTGATTTGATCAAAGGTTCGAGAGCAGCAAACCACAGGTTAAAGAAATGTTTTCGTATGTAAATGCAATCATCAATAATAATCATCAGGTGTAAATGCAATTATAAATGTCAATAAAGCATATGCACTGTGATCAATAAACACATTGTAGTAACAGGTCATTTAAAAAGAGCGAAACGTGCATCTGTGTACTTTTCATAACCTTTCCAACCATAAAAATGCAATAATAAAAACAGCATCATATTTTCATAGCATTATGTGCAACACCGACTTAGCCCCTGGAAGATGCTTCAATACATGTACCTTTTGTAAACATATGCAGGTCACAATAATTGCAATCATAAGTGCAACCCCTAGTGAGCACAATATTTCCATCTGTAGAGCCAAAGCTTCACCATTGGGAGTGCTTTGAACTCTTACAAAATCTTGGCTGGGACCTAGATTCCTGACCCTCGCAGACATAAGGTCAGTCATTATTAAAAATTCTTAAGGGCACTCCTGCAGCCAACCCCATGCTTCCTTTTGTTGCGTTGGAGGTGCCACTGCCATCCTGGGGGGCTACCATGAGGTGAGAAACACATGTAAATGGCAGAGCCCCGCAGCACATTGTGAATCGCTCCTCTGAGAGCAGTGAATATTTTAACAGGACCTCTCCTGCTCTACTGAGAGCTGTGAAGCTTACCATTTTTTTTTTTCTTTTTTGGGAGTGTCTAGTCCCACCCAGAAACCCCATGCCTCCTCAATGCTGAGGGCAGCTGAAGGAACCCACCCCTTGCTGCTAAGCTGGCTCCCACACAGCCCGCACTTTTGCCAGCAGCTTCGCTCTCGGAGCGGGCAGGGTGCGGCCTTTAGTGATGGCCTCCCTGCTACCCCTAGACACGGGCATGGGGAGTGGATATGAGGCCACCATCATTGCCTCTGTCGTTTTGGGGACTGGAGTCCAGCATAAATGTCCCAGGAGAAGAGGTCCACAGGTCAGTGAAGAGTCCGTGTAGGGGCCCCCATCCACGCCCCCTTCCTGGAAAAATTATGAAGAAATTCTGCAGCAACCCTCGTGCCCTGGACCACCCCAGGGGTATTTTAGAAAAAGATTGGTGGAACTCCACCCACTTCAATGTAAGATGAAAAAAGGGCAAAGATTGCCAAACTTTAAAAGCCATATCTCAGGCCCCTTCAGGCCACTAATAATGATCCCGGGCTCATTTTACTCCTGGTGACCACCAGGGACACTTGCTGTAGACCTCCTCACCTCCATAGTGGTGCAATATTGAGGGAGCTGCTTCTCCTGCCTCCCTGCATCAGCCTTCTGCCTGATCTTGGTCTCTGAGCACAGAAGTCTAGGGCGTTCCCCTAAATGGTCCTCAGGGGATCTAACTAGCCTCACTAGCCCAGGGGAGACCCACTGGTCCTGTGGTCAACTTGAACAGAGTCCTTAGTCCTTTCTGGGCATCAGGTGGTTCTTTATTCCAGTTGTCAATCGCAGACCCAGTATCCAGCAGCGAAGCACAGAGAAATCAACAAATAAAACCAGGTATCCTCTATAGTGTGCTGTGGTAATGTCTCAAGGATTTACAATCAGTAGTTTTTATGTGTTTTTAATTTTAGTATTTGGTAGGTACTGTCTGTCATAGTGGGACTACCTCGAGAGCCGCAATTGCTGTTGACGCTCCAATCTTTTTCTCCTTAAAGAGAAAGGATTATTTAAATTATATACAGACACGACTGCACAGCCTAAACTGGGTATCCTCTATAGTGTGCTGCAGTACGCTGTCAGGGATTTACAATCAGTAGTTTTTATGTGTTTTTAATTTTCATATTTGTTAGGTACTATCTGTTAGAGAGGGACTACCTCAAGAGGTGCAATTGCTGTTGATGCTCCAACCTTTTTCTCTTTAAAGAGAAAGGATTATTTCAATCGTATGCTGACACGACTGCACAGCCTAAACTTGATATCATCTATAATGTGTTGCAGGATGCTCTCAGGGGTTTACAATCTGTAGTTTTTATGTGTTTTTAATTTTGTCCTTCAGCGATTATTTCTTGGTGATTTTTAACTTTATTTTAATTTGATAATATTTGACAGTTTGAGGTACTGGTTTATTATAAAACTTGATTTTTCTTGACTGCTTGGGACACTTACATATTCAGGGATGGCTGCATTTCATAGTATTTGGCAGTTCCCGTCTGTAAGAGCGGGACTACCACGACAGGTGCCATTGCTGTTGACGCTCTAGTCTTTTTCTCTTTGAAAAGAAAGGACTATTTAAATTGTATGCTGATGTTACTGTGCAGTGGGCATGATGAAGGCGTTCCAAAGGCAAGCACATCTGAGACCATCAGCCTGCAGTCTATGCTCAGCTATGGCCACGCTGCCGGTTATGTTAGCGATTCTGATGATTACCCTGAAGGTAGGCTGGTGTAGGCTAGAGAGCATCTTGTAGCTTTTAATAGACAGGCTGGACTGTAATATACATAAGCAAAGCGAGGTAACTGCGGCATATATTCTATTATCAGGGTTTGTGGAGACTTCTTCCTTAAGGTGTGGGCTAGTGAATGCCATATCTTCGATCAAGCATTCAGAAGACCTTAATTTACTCATATTAAATGAGAATTTTGACTTACTCTTTATTACTGAAAAATGGACCTCTCCTTATCCATAATTGACCTTGGCCTGACCTGCCCCACAGGCTATAGTATCTTACATAAGCCACGTATTATAATAAGGGAGGTAGGGATTTTTTTTTTTTTTTTTTTTTTAAGTTGCGACCTGTTGCTTCTGACTGGATGAAACACTGGGTTTCTCCATGAAGACTAAGAACAGCTGTATTTTTCAGGAATGCTGTGTTGTCGCCCGTTTGGCCCCACAGCCTCTCATTTGCAGTCTTTAATTGAGACAATCACCAATGTAGCATTGGCTCACTCCAAGTTTTGGTACTGGGGGACTTTAATAGGTAGGCAGAAGAATTGACACCATCTCCCACATTCAGGGAGCTGAGCAGCTGCTGTAATGTTTTGGGACACCAACAGAGGTTATTCGGCCCTACACAGACTAGTGGCCACACACTAGATCTTATATTCACCACAGAAAAGCTGGTCTCTATGGGGGGTATCACCTCTCTCAGCTGGTCTGATCATGCCTTGGTAATATTTACTTTCCATGTTAGAACATTAAGGGCCTCATTACAACCCTGGCGGTAAATGCGCCTACCGCCGTGCTGACTGCCGCCAACATACTGTGACCGCGCTGGTATTCCGCTGCGGGTATTATGACCCACACAGAGAAATCCGTCACCATACAGACACCCACACAAGTCCGCCAGCCCAAAGGTCAGTGATAAATTGGCAGTACCAAAACCAACACCATTATGCCAACAGGAATACGCCCACAGTATCAGGACCCACGAATCATCGCTGCGGTCTTTCATCAGCAGTAAACCATTGGCGGTATACACCGCCGCGCTCAAAATACACACACACTAACAAAACGACACCACATTGAACAATTCAAACTACAAACACCTGACACACATACAAACACCACATCCACACACCCAATCCAATATAAAACACACACCAACATTACCCACAACCCTTTCTACGAAAAAAAAGATTGTCAACACAGAGAGACACAAGCCAGGAGCTCCCTCTCAATCTGAGCCACAGAACACCATCACCCATACACCATCCACACACCTCACAGCACACAGCACAACACACCACCCCACACATCACCCCACACATCCTCACACATATCACTCTCACCACATCCATGGTACCCCAAAGACACCCCAGGTTTTCAGAGGAGGAGCTAAGGGTCATGGTGGAGGAAATCATCCGGGTAGAGCCACAGCTATTTGGATCACCAGTGCAGCAGACGTCCATTGCTAGGAAGATGGAGCTATAGCTGAGAATCGTGGACAGGGTCAACGCCGTGGGACAGCACCCCAGAACAAGGGATGACATCAGGAAAAGGTGGAACCTAGCCCACAAAATCACCATGCACACAAGGCAAAGCTGACAGGGCAATCCCAACCATACAGGGAAACACACCCATGCACAAGATGGCACAAGGAGATACAATAACACAGCATTTTCATCCCCACAGGACCCCTACTCAACGTCACTGGAGAGCAGTTGCCAGCAACATCCAGTCCCCACCCCAGAGGATGTCCACAGTGATGAAAGCAGCCCTGCACGCCAGGGTCATGATGACCAACCTGGCCCATCAGGGACCTCTGGACAGTTGGGTACCCAGGCACAGTCCCAACCCACCACAGACCATCCCCCCTCAGGAAACACAAGCATAGCACCCACCCAACGGGCCCATGCCATTGTCCCCAGGATACATCAATCAGCAGTGTGTTCACCAATACAGGGACCCCAGGCAACTCCACAAAACACAGGACGATCAGGGACCTGGAGTCAGTGGCAGTGGGCACACTGTTCAGGGGACAGAGGCACAGGATAACAGGGAAACTGGGAAGACTGCTGTGCGACAGGGGGTGGACAGGCCCAGAGAACCCACTCTCCAGGAGGCACTCACCAACATCCTGGGAGCATACCACAATTCCCAGGAGACCATGGGCCAGATACTGTACAAGTTGCAGGAGACCCAGAGGCTGCAGGAGGGACAGTACCTGGAGATCAGGGAGGACCTCAAAAACATCTACACCATCCTGGTCACCATTGCAGGGGTGCTGGCTGACATGGGCAAGACCATGAGGGAGGCAGTGGCACAATGGGCCCCTGACACTAGCCACACTGAAGAACTGCCCTCCACCTCCGCCGGCACTAGTGGACAGGAGGCCCACCACAGGACCAACAGGCACCCAGCACCCCACCCCCTGCAGAAGGAGAACCACCCCGCAAACGGTCCCTGCGATCCAGACAGAAGCCTGAGGACATTGACAAGACCCCCGCCAGGAAATAGGACTCTCCTGATTCTCACCCTTCTGCCCCACTCTGTCACCCTGTCCACCTTGAACTGCCATTACTCCCCTTCCTATGCCCCAGTGGACAATGCACCTGTGATACCAAGAGACTGGACTCTAACTGGACATTCCTCCACCATCACCCCAGCCCATTGCACATCCCCCTCTACATATGAGCACTTAAATAAACACCCTTGGAACAAATACAAATCTTGAGTCTGTCAAATGATTTAAATATGTAGTAGTACAACAGTCTGAAAACAGTGCAAGTCATATGCACAGTAATATATACATTGGTATGACCTTTAGTGGGCAGCAGTAAACATACCATGAGCCAGAGTGGGGCACAGATATCTGAAAATAGAGATGCCAAAGGGTACAGTAAGTGACCATAGACATAGGGAAATCAGGCTGCCATGTACAATGTCCAACAGAAAACTGAAATGTAAAGAGAAGTTACAGTGTCTTATCTGTGTCTCACTGGAAGTACTGCTGTATTATATTATTTCTGTTGTCCACATCTTCCTCTGCCTCCTCCTCACTGTCCACAGGCTCCAACGCTGCCACAAGACAATCTCCAGGCTCATCCTCCTGCAGAAAAGGCACCTGGCGTCTCAAGGCCAGGTTGTGCAACATGCAACATGAAACAATGATCTGGCACACCTTCTTGGGTGAGGCACCGGAACCAGGCCTTCAGGAGGCCGAAGGTTCTTTCAATTATTCTCCTTGATTGCCCATGTGCCTCATTGTAACATTCCTCTGCCCTTGTCCTGGCATTCCTCACTGGGGTCAGTAGCCATGAGAGGTAACCAGAGTCACCTACAAATATCGAGGGATACCTGTTAGACACACACTAACCATTAGGGACAACCCTATACCCACACACCAATATATACAGGGAGGGGACCTTGGGCTCACCTATTAGCCACACCCGGTGCCTCTGGAGTTGGCCCATCACATATGGGATGCTGCTATTCCTCAAGATGAAGGTGTCATGCACAGAGCCAGGATACTTGGCATTCACATGGGAGATATACTAGTCCGCCAAACACACCATCGGCACATTCATAGAGTGATAGATTTTTCTATTACTGAACACTTGTTCATTTCTCCAAGGGGGGGGAGCAAATGCCACATGTGTACCATCAATGGCACCAATGATGTTGGGGATATGTCCAAGGGCAGAAAAGTCAGCTTTCACTGTGGCCAAATCCTCCACCTGGAGGAATACGATGTAGCTGCGCATGTGTTTCAGCAGGGCAGACAACACTCTGGTCAACATGTTAGAGAACATTGGCTGAGACATCCTTGATCCCATGGCCACTGTTGTTTGGAAGGAACCACTTGCCAGGAAATGGAGCACTGACCGGACCTGCACTAGAGGAGGGATACCTGTGGGCTGGCAGATAGCTGAAATCAGGTCTAGCTCCAATTGGGCACACAGTTTTTGGACTGTGGCCCGATCAAGTCTGTCTGTTAGTATAATGTGTCTGTCCTCCATTGTCGCAAGGTCCACCAGGGGTCTGTACAACGGAGGATGTCACCATCTCATATTTATCCTCAGCGGTTGAAGCCTATGGAGGAAAATGGTGAGCAGAGGATTATATTCACACATCAATTGAAATAATGATGCATCCTTTCTTTTTACAGAACCTGTATGTGAATCCGAGAGTCAGTTGCTGTGCCAATGTCTGCTGTGACGCAGTTAGGTGCCATGTCCAGTGCCCCCCTGAAATGGTGGCTGACTGACCTGTGAGGAAGACAAGTAAAAATGAGGTAATTCCGCTGGTGTTGTGTGCCGTTGCAGTAGGCGGTCGATGACCGCCACGCAACTTCGCATTGGTTATCATTGGGCCCTATGGGTTCCAGGAGCCAATGGTGATGTACGCCGGCGGTGATGGTACGAACCGCCGCGGACGTGACTGGCATTTTCTAGCTATTCACTCACTTGCTACCTGACCTTCAACTGGAGAGGACCTACACTGCAAGTGCTGCTGTGACCTTTGTCTGGAAGCGACAATGGCTCATGTGTCTGGGGAAAGGGCTCCTGCCTTCACTGCAGAGGAGTAGGAGAAACTGCTGGATGGGGTCCTACCCCAGTACACGTTACTCTACGGTCATCCAGACAAACAGCTGAGTACACTGTGAGCATGATGCGTGGGCCATGAATGGGGTGGATTGCTGTGTGTGTAAGCCACATGGTGGGGGGGCTGAGGCATCCTGGCCAGAGTGCTGCATGTATGGTGGTCAATGTATGTGCGTCAGGGGATGGGAGGGATCTGGTGGGCCATGAGTGTGACGGTCCGGACGGTTAACTAATTCCCTTTTCTGCTGTCTTTTTCATACAGGTCAGTGCCCATCAGCAAAAGGATATTTGGCATGCCATCACCAAGGAGGTGCTGACCCTGGGGGCCTTTGACAGGCGGAGCACCCACTGCCGCAAACGGTGGTAGGACCTGCGCCCCTGGGCAAGAAAGATGGCAGAGGCCCAGCTGGGGCTGGCCTCCCAACGAGGAAGGGGTGCCTGTTGTACCCTGAACCCCCTGATGTTCTGCATCCTGGCGGTGGCCTATTTGGAGCTGAATGGGCACTTGAAGGCATCACAGCAGCCACAAGAGGGTGAGTACAGATTCAGAATCATGACTTTGCACATGTTAAGGTTTACCTGGGTGTGGGATGTGGGCTGTGGGTGCCCCTAGGCCAGGGCAAACATGGCAGGGTAGGTCCCTTGTTGGGCAGGCTCTGAAGCACTCAAACCCCAATAGTGTTAGTGGGCATCTACTACTGGGCAGGGTCCTGTGGGTTCCAGGTGTGCAGCTATTGTTGTTAGGCATTGTACCCCATGGGCGGGTGACTATCTTAGTAACTGGTAGTGCATGGCCTAGTGCATAGGGCTGCTCCCTGTGTGTTGTGTACGCCAACGGTAGTGGTGTTGCTGGCATTGACTTAGTGCATCCTCTGTCTCTCTCCCCCTTTTTGTTTTGTCACCCTGTCTTTGTGTGCATTAGTATTATCTGGTGGAGGAGCAGAGGCAACGGCAACGGAGGGAGCTGCATCCCACATGGGCCAGGAGGCCGAATCCACCGATGGTGAGGGCACCACCACGATGGGGACAGGAGGGGACACCACAGACAGTGACTCCTCCTCCGGTGGAATCTCCCTGGCGGTGGCAGACACCTCTGGGCCCACCGCAACAACAGGTACAGCCACCACCCCCCTACCAGCACTGGCCTGCCAACAGCCCCTCAGCGTGTTTCCCATGCCCACTCACCCAGGAGGGTGAGCATCTCGTTCGCCCCAGGCACCTCAGGCCCTGCCCCAGTTAGCCCTGCTGCCCTCAGTGAGGAGGCTATTGACCTCTTGATATCCCTCAATGTTGGGCAGTCAACCAGGGTACTGAGAGGCATTTGCATCAAACTAATGCATACCTGGAAGGCATTCACTCTGGCATGGCAGCCCAACAGGGAGCATTTCAGGCTCTGGCATCCGCACTGATGGTAGCCATTGTCCCTGTCTCCAGCCTCCCCCTCCAACTTCCTCTACCCAGTCCCAACCCCCTCAACCTCAGCCTATCCCAAGCACACCTTCAGACCAGAATTCACACAAATCAACACACAAAAGTGCCTCAGGCAAACACAAGAACCACACTTCATCTCACAGGCACTCACACAAGCGCCATCCCCATGCAGACACACCAACATCCACTGCCTCCACAGTGTCCCCCTCCTCCTCATCGTCCACCTCCCTCCCAGTAGCGTCTCCACTCACACCTGCATGCACTACATCCTCATCCACTACTTCCATCACCAGCACGCCCATCACAACACACCCCTCACTGGCAGTCACCACTCCCATATCCATGCACACGTCCCCTGTGTCCTCTCCCAGTGTGTCTGTGACCCCTCCTCCCAAAGTACACAAACGCATGCACCCATCGACCCAACAGCCATCCACCTCCCAACAGCATCCAGCCGATGCACCTGCACCCAAACTCAGCAGACAGACACCTCCCTCGTCCTCCACTCCCAAACCCTCTCCCTCTTCCCACCCCAGTGTCCGTAAGAAGCTTTTCCTGGCAAACATTGACCTCTTCCCTACCCCTAACCCCGTCCTTCACCTCGTGCCAGGGTGGCCAGAACCCAGCCCAGCACCTCAGCCACTAAGTCAAAGTCCTCTCTGGTTCCTGCAGCTATTGGAGGCTCAAAGGGAGCACCCGTCAGCCCAGCCAGTGTGCCACCAACCCCTGCCAAGGCCAAAGCCATTCCGCCACCTGGCAAGGTGAAGAGGGGGACAGCATCCAGCAAGGGGAAGGAGCCACAACCACCCAGAAAGGCCACCTCAAAGACTCCAGTTGCCAGACCCAAGGTCACACCACCATCTGCCAAGGTGAGGAAGGGGCAGAAAACACCAGGCAAGGCATTTCAGCCGTCCGAGGCTGCAGATGAATGCCTGGTGGGTACCAGCACAACCACCAGCACCACCACCAGCACCACCACCAGCACCGCCAGCAGCCCCACCGCTAGCACCGCCACAAGCACCGCCACCTGCTCCGCCACCTGCACCTCCTCAAGCACCACCACTCTCAGCAGAAGCAGCCCCAGTGGGCAGCCATCCGAGGCTGCAGGAGAAGGGCTGGAGCCTCTCTCCACCACTGGCAGCACCAGCACCTGCACCACAGCCAGCACCGCCACCTGCCCTGTCGCTAGCACCGCCGCAGGCACCGCCGTAGGCACCGCTGCAAGCACCGCCGTAGGCACAGCTGCAAGCACCGCCACCTGCGCCGCTGACAGTAGAACCACTACCAGCAGCAGCAGCCCCAGTGGGCAGCTGTCCGAGGCTGCATGAGAAAGGCTGGAGCCTCCCTCCACCACTGGCAGCACACCCACCAGCACCGGCACTACCACAAGTTTGCAGCCGTAGTCGCTGCTGGATGGAGTCTAGCCCTGCCTCCATGAACTATCATGCAACCTGGTCCCTGCAAATCTCGTGCCTCAGACACCCAGGTGAGGTACTGTGAACAGCCACGCCCCAAGTGTTGCATCACTGGGCACAAAGCCCCCTCCAGAACCAGTGGAGAAAGGCACCCACTAACCCTATCCTTGGCAGGATGAGGCACACTGGGCATAATGTCCCCTCCAGAACCAGTGGAAGAAGGCATCCACTCACCCTATCCTTGGCAGGATGAACCAGAAAGAGCACAATGCCCCCTCCAGTACCAGTGGAGAAAGGCATCCACTCACCCTATCCTTGGCAGGATGAAGCAGACTGGGCTCAATGCCCCCTCGAAAACCAGTGGAGAAAGGTATCCACTCACCCTATCCTTGGCAGGATGAAGCAGACTGGGCACAAAGCCCCCTCCAGAACTAGTGGGCAAACCACCCACTAGAGAGACTGTGGCCTTGCACTCCCCAGAACTAAGCAGTGGGCAAACCACCGGCTTGAGAGACTGTGGCTTTGCACTCCCCAGGACCAAGCAATGGGCAAACTACCCACTTGTGAGACTGTGGCCTTGCCCTCCCCAGGACCAAGCAGTGGGCAAACCATCCACTTGAGAGACTGTGGCCTTGCCCTCCCCAGGACCAAGCAGTGGGTAAACCACCCACCTGAGAGACTGTGGATTTGCACTCCCCAGGACATCGCTGTGGGCATGGAGCCCTCTCCAGGAGCAGTGGTGTTATTCCATCTTCCAGCTGAGGTGGCCCCCCGCCCCGTCCCCCTGAGGTGCCTGTGTGTTTTCAACCTGATGCTCCTGCAGTGTTCTCTCCATATTGAGGCAGGAGTCAAGTGTGGACTTGGCCTATGGGTTTTGGCTCAGTGGCCCACATACATTTTGAATGGACAATGTACCGCCTTATGTACACATTTTTGTAAATACTGTTTATAAAATTATTCAGTATATCTGAATATTTCTAATATATCGCTGATTTGACTCTATTCCTTTTGTCCTTGCATTCTTCCAGGGGGTTACAGGGTATAAAGGTAATGTTGTTGCATGTGTTTGCATGTATGGTGTTGGGGCTGAGGGTGGGGGTGTTGCATGTGTGTGTCACTCTCTTTTTCCTCCCCCCTCCCCTTTGTACTAGGTGCAGTACTCACTGTGATCGTCGCCGCCACCGTTCGTGGTAGATGAGCAGGTAGACCAGCATGGGGAGGACCTGCAGCTCGTGCTCCATGGCGTCCTGGTTCTTCGTTTAGTGTCAAAAGGTGAGTGGTTCCCCTTCTGGGTACTGTTTCCGCCGTGCTTTTGATGGCATTGGTACCGCCCCGCAAAAGCTGGCGTATGGGCGGGTTGTGATGGGGTGGGCGGTACATTGACTTTGCCTGTCTGTTGGCGGTTACCGCCGCGGTGTTTGTTGCTACCGCAGTGGCAGTCGGAGTGTTGAAGTGGCTGTATGTGTTGGGGGTTTCAGCCGTGGTCGTGATCCCATTTTTTTTACCGCCGGCCTGTTGGCGGTATTACCGCTGCTTTAACACCGACTGCCAGAGTTGTAATGAGGGCCTAAGTGCCTGACTACGACTTTGGCGGACGGGATACTCCATCACAAACGTGACGAATATCCTACCAGGCTTATTACAAGTTCCAGTATATCCTATGGAACTCGTGAAAAGGTGGGCGGGATATCCTTCACATTTGTGACATAGTATCCCATCCCCCAAAGAGCAATCAGGCCCTAAATGTCATTAAGAAAACAGAGCTTCTCCCCCACCCCAAAACCACTCACAGGCTTTCGCATGGACTGGGCAACTTATATCGTGGAAAATTATCCAACCTGATTACCTTCTTTGCCCAAGATCAATCTATAGGTCAAAACTATGCAGCAATGGAAACTAAAATCTATGAGCTCCTTGAGTCTGAAATCCCCTTGCAAGCTAGAAGAAAGTGAAATCCCTTCTACCCCTTGGTATAACCTCTCCCTAAAACAATTGAAATTAACCTGTAAATAAGGTGAGAGAAAATGCAGGAAATCTTGGAAGGAAGAAGAAAAGGCTTGGTTACAGTCCTCCTTACAGATCTACAAGAAGGCGAATAATGCTGCTAAGGCATATTTCTACTGTCCCCAATAACATTAAAAAGTTATTTGAGATCATACGTGAATTATCTAATCCAGATTGTGTGGAATAGAATTTTACCCCATCTCAAGTTTGCTGCAATAACCTTGCAATATTCTTTTAAGACAAGATAAATACAATCCTAGAGGAGATTAAGATCCCTTCTTCCCTCTCAAATCAACAAATACCCGGAACAGTGCCCAATATAGATTTGAATAATGCTCTGACCTTACATACTTTAGGCAACCTATTGGGCTTCAACACCTCGCAGACCAATCATGGAAATGTAGAGGAGAAATTCAAAGCTATGTCGGCAGGGGGATTTTTCTTTCTGGCTAATTCCATATTGTCAGGATCCCCCCTAGACCAGTTCCCCAATAGGGTCTGGAAAGACCTTGCAAATGATTCCTTCCCATTGCTGCGGCTGATATACAAACAGTCCGTGGACACTGGTATTGTTCCATCTACATGGAAACAAGCAATTATCTCCCCTATTTAAAGAAAACCCTCTTTAGATCCAGCAATCACTAGTAACTACAGGCTCTCTATTGCCTTTTCCAATTAGAATACTGGAACTCCATGTTAGTAAAATCTTGTCACATCATCTGGAGCAAGGCATCCTCCTGGATGAGAACCAATTTGTTTTCCGACCAGGTCCCAAAACTGAGTCAGCTCTCCTCAAGGCCATGAATGAGCTTTGTTTGTTGATCAACGATGCTAGATCAGTTATTCAAATCTTATTGGATCTCTCTGTGCCTTCGATACGGTAGACCATAATATTATAATAGAAAGACTCACTGTAGCAGGAATCAATGGTCTTGCTTGGAGCTTACTACAATCATATTTGATGGAATGTAGCCAAGCTGTTGCTCTTCTACCTTATCGGTCAGCCTACAGGGAGGTGAAACAGGGGGTCCCTTAAGGGTCTGCTCTCAGTCCAATCCTATTTAACATCTATATGAGGCCCCTGATGACCCTTATCTTAAAACTCATTACATTTGTGTAGTAAATTATGCAGATGATACTCAATTAATTTTTGCATTGGATAGTGACCACCATGCAGGAATCATGACCTTTCATAATTGCATCAAAGATATTGCTACTTGGCTTAATGTCCACTCTTTGAAATTCAATGGAGAGAAAACAGAGTTCCTCTGTTGCACAGCCAATAAAACTCCCTGTGATTTACCATCTAAATTTTTGGCCTTTAACTACTCAGGTTTTGCTCACTCCTTCAGACATGGTCCGTAACTTAGGAGTGACATTTGATAACACTCTTTCCCTAGAGGCTCATGTTACTAAAGTGGTCACAACTTGTTTCTCATTATTACGTGGCCTGTGGGAACTTCTTCCTCTCCTGCCCTCATCTGTTAAATCTAAGGTTATATGTAGTGTAATCTTGAGTAGACTAGACTACTGAAATGCACTCCTTCTAGGAGCTCCTGACTGTCTCTTGTGTAGACTATATCAAGTTCAAGCAGTAGCGGCCAAACTGCCTTCAGATAGGCCTAGAAGATCTTCCACCTGTCACCATGTCCTTTCCTTGGGATCTGCACGTTGCTGAACAAAAGGCCCACCTTCCGGTGTCACCAACTCAGAAAGCTAGTACAGCACAGAGTTATGATGAAGCCAGTCGGGAGGAAGGGAATTAGGTAGGAAACAGCAGGGAGAGAGATCTGAAAAGAAAAGGTTAGAACAAATATGCATTTACTCATTCATAGAAATATAACTCATCAATAGACTCTTGACTCAAATGCGTCTCCAATATCTGAAGGAGACCCCTTTTGAAATGAAGGCAAAGCCTCTTCTTTGAATCATGGAACAAGAATAAACTACGACCTCAGAACAAAGAGATGGCAAGAGCTTTAGACTATGATCATCAGGGAACAAGAATAAACTACGACCTCAGAATCAAGAGATGGCAAGAGCTTTGGACTATGATTATACTCAGAATCTCAATACTGTCACATCTATGCATTTATAACATAAACCTTTGATCATGTCCTAGAAAATCTCAAATAATTAAATATGCTTTTCACATATTATGATTTCCAAAAAACAATGAAAAATATGATTTGCTTATCTCCAGAAATACTTTCACATTCACAACTATAAAGGCCAAAAGGTTTTACTCATTGAACTTGAAGCACTTTTCTTATGTGACCTGAATCACTTTGATTGTTGTACCAAGAACCTTTTACTCCTGTGGATTGAAGCGCTTTGATTGCCTTGCCAAGAGCGCTTTTAATCTATGAACTGAAGCGATTGAATTGCCGTGCCAAGAGCGCTTTTCATCTGTGAACTGAAGCACTTGAATTGCTGTGCCAAGAGCGCTTTACACCTGTGGACTGACGCGCCTGAACTGGCGTGCCAAGAGCGCTTTACATCTATGGACTGAAGCTCCTGAATTGTTGTGCCAAGTGCGCTTTATATCTGTGGACTGGAGAACTGAATTGTCGTGCCAAGAGCGCTTTACACCTGTGGACTGAAGCGCCTGAACTGCTGTGCCAAGAGCGCTTTACATCTGTGGACTAAAGCACCTGAATTGTCGTGCCAAGAGCGCTTTATATCTGTGGACTGGAGCGCCTGAATTCTAGTGGCAAGAGCACTTTACACCTGTGGACTGAAGCGCCTGAACTGCCGTGCCAAGTGCCTTTTACACCTGTGGACTGAAGCGTCTGAACTGCTGTGCCAAGAGCGCTTTACATCTGAGGACAGAAGTGACTGAATTATCGCACCAAGAGCGCTTTACATATGTGGACTGAAGCACCTGAATTATCGTGCCAAGAGCGCTTTACACCTGTGGACTGAAGTACTTGAATTGCCGTGCCTAGAGCGCTTTACATCTGTGGACTGATACGCCTTTGATCATCGCGCCTAGGCTGCTGTAACCTGGACACTGGAAACGCTTTGCTCGTTGTCCTAAGGGGCACTTTACTTCTGGAAGTAATTACTTCCTCCAAAATTGAAGTGATCAAGGCCTTACCGCTATGAGTACGACCTACTCGATTTTGAATTCACCATGGAAACAAGGATACTTTGATAGGATGCCACTCTGCCATGCAGGAACTCTGCTCTCCTTCAGAGAATCCCCCATGAGGTCTGACTGCATCAGAGTCTTCAAAATAGTGAGCAACGTGCTTGGGTGTGGCTGGGCTTTTATAGGCCTGCCACACCCCAAGATGGCTGCTGCCTCTAAAAACATGGGAATTGTAGTCCCTTCATGGAATAGCACTGATAAGTGCTTCTTGTCCACCAATGTCCTGAACCTGCAGCTCTATGAGCTTTGCCACAGGGCAGACAACGCTGATGGCCACCTTTGGAGCAAGAGGGGATGACAAGTGGTGCGCAGAAAGCGCTGCTGAGCCGCGCAGCGGAGTTTTGGGCGGGACATGGACTGCGCATGGTCTTATTCCTGACACCACCCCAGAAGCTGCAAGGGAGCTTCACTGGCTCCTGAATAGGTGGAGGATTGCATTTAAAGCCCTCTGCATAGTGTTTAGGGCCCTCAAAGGACATGGCCCCAGATCTTTCCAGAATGGGTTCCAGAAGCATATTCCGGGAAGATGTCTCCATTCATCATCAGCTAATCTTAATCATTAATTTTAAGAAGAGTGAGCAGGGAGGACGTGTTGTCTCTGTGAAGGCAGCCCAATTCTGGAATCAGCTGTCTGTTTCCAGTAGACACATATCTGACCTGTTATGTTTCAGAAAGGCTGTGAAAACATAGCTCTTTACCTGACGATCTCATCATGTCATTTAGCCGCTGTGGGATGACTGTTTTTCTGTTTTTAATGCAGAGATACTTTACAGGTGACATGTGCACTTTATAAAGTGTTAAATAAAATAAATAAGAGAGAGTCTCCCCTTCGTGCAAGAGTTTTTAAAGAGGAGAGGAAGGCTCCAGAAGCCAGGCACCCCAGGCCAATCCTATGGTGCCATGTCACCTCTCCATCCCTTTCTCAACCCTCCAGCACAGTATGCTGGGACAGTTCAAAATGGCATAATCCAAGAGACGCTAGGCACATCTTTCTGGGGGCCCCAGCTCTCCCCCTCACTGACATCACAGTCAGGGCCTTTCTCACTTAATTTTCAAAGGGTAGACATCTCCTATTTTGGCTCCAGAGCTCTGGATTCCCTCCTTTGTTCAGTGGGATTGCGCAGGTCCATCCCTGGCACAGTGGGACAGATGATTGATTGATACAGATCATTAAGCCCCACCCCTTTCTTCCTCAAGAGCTGAGTGAAGCCTTATAATTGCTCCTTTTGAGGGGGATGCCTTTGTTTCTGCTGCTGGACTGAAATGTGATTTACTTGGCACAGCAGGTGAAAAAACATCTGGGTTCTGATCCTTAGCTGAGCTAGAGAAATATAACAATTCTGGATGACCCATAAATCGTACATATATCTTTTTGGATTTTGGAGAAGTGATCCTCTCGCACAGGTAAAACCCCAATTCAATATGTCACTGATCTATGTCAGCTAAAGGAAAATGAATCTGCACTCTAAGGCAGTTTTCTTCTTATGTGTATAATCAATGTAACCACAGAGAAAACAGAAAATCACACTGACTTTCCCTATTAGTTTACAACAACATATAAGGCCTACCTCAGGTAAAAAGCTGATCCTAACAGAGTCCCCTTTGCACCAGGCTACCTGTGCCCAGTTATTGGGCAGTGAACAACAGTGATCTCCCATGCACAGCCTGCACACTTGTGCACACACATGTGCACATATGTTCATGTGTAACCAGCTGAGTGTCCCTCACCCTTGTTGTGTTGTAGCAGCCTTATCTTTTGTCATCTACTGCTTGAAATTTAGTTATGCCAAGAAATCTTATCTGGCAGCAAATTAACAAACTCAGTACTAACAAAATTCCTAGAAGCTCTATTTATCAATCAATCAATCAGTTTTTGTTTTTGTAAAGCTTGGCTACTCACTCATGAGGATCTCAAGCCACTAGAGGGGAGGGGCCTCATCCGAAGAGCTGCGTCTTGAGGTTCTTCCTGAAGATGGTGAGTGACGGGCTTTGTCTGAGGTGCAGGGGGAGGTTGTTCCAGCTTTGCTGCAATGTAGGTGAAGAATTGTCCTCCAGTGTTGGTTTTACAGATGCGAGGGATGGTGACCAGACCATCTGAGTGGAGCAGAGGGATCTGGTGGGGGTGTGGAAGGAGATGCAGTGGTTCAGGTAGGCTTTTCCTGCATTGTGTATGGCTTTGTACGTGTGGGTGAGTAGCTAGAAGGTGATTCGTTTCTTGAACGGGAGCCAGTGGAGGGTCCTCAGGTGTTGGGAGATGTGTTCTCAGTGTGGGAGATCCAGGATGAGTCTGGAGGCGGCGTTCTGGATGAGTTGTAGTTTTCTGATGTTTCTAGTTGAGGTGCCGACGGAGAGGGTGTTGCAGTAGTTGAGTTTGCTTGTGACTAAGGCATGGGTGACTGTCCTGCGACAGTCTGCTGGGATCCATCTGAAGATCTTCCAAAGTTTGCGGAGTGTGTGCCATCAGGCGGAGGCAACAGAGTTTGCCTGGTGGATCATGGATAGGGAGGAGTCGAGGATGATGACTATGTTGCGGGCATGCTCAGTCAGTGCGGTGGAGGAGGCTGATGGATGTGGGCCACCATGAGTCGTCCCAAGCTGAGCTTGTGTTTCCGAAGATGATGAGCTCAGTCTTGTCGAAGTTGAGCTTGAGGCAGCTTTCTCTCATCCAGGTGGCGATGGCTTCCATTCTTGAGTGGAAGTTCCTTTTGGCCGTGTCCGTGTCTTCGGTGAAGGAAATTATGAGTTGTGGGTCATTGGCATATGACACGATGTTCATACCGTGGTTTCTGATGATGGCTGTGAGAGGGGCCATGTATACGTTGAACAGTGTGGGACTCAGAGCTTTGTGTTAGAATGTTGCACTTAAAAGCCCTTTGAAGTGCTCACCTACATATTCCACTGGTTTAGGGATTGATAATGAAACAAACTACAATCCTTCTATGAAAACTACACTAGTTTAAAAAAGAAAAACTTTGCACAGCTAGTAATTACTTACTGTATTTTTAACTATGTCGAAAATATTTGTTTCTCCCTTTGGGGCCAATTCACAAACAGCCTTAGCACTTGTGGTGAAGGTTCTGCCGTCATGGCGGTATATCTGCAATGAGAAACTGCACTGCAGAGATCCCCCCATAACTGCGGAACCTCTGCCACCAGTGGTGACTGAAGGAATTTGTAAGTGGTGGGGCCTAAGAGGAATTAATCAATTTATCGTAGCATGTAGGGGAAGCAAGTGAGTCTGATGGTTATGAGGGGGGTTTGAAGGGTTGTCCCCCAAGAACATTTTTACATGTGGGTGCATTTTCGTGCAATTTTCACCACTATTTCTGTGAAATATAGACCAAAAATTAAGTTCTTATAGGCATAGGAAAACAAATAAATGTCCTGGGTTGCTATGTGTGTCTGACCTCCAAACGGGGCTAGGGTACAAGGCAATACTGCTTTGGATCTTAAACTGCGCAGCTGCCCTGGATGGTCAACTGTGGGGCTCTGCCTAAATGGCTACAATTCCAGAGTTCCAGGGGCATGGATAGGTAAATAAATAAAATAATCTTACAGAATAAACTGCGCACCCTTAAACCGAAAAGAGCAAATTTTAAAAGGCTTCCACAAAAAACATAAGGAACAATAAAATTGTGGCTTCATTAGATCACCGAAATTGCAGGAAACTAAAAGATGCCAATCAAAAGCGAACATGGCCATAACAAAATCATCTCTGGGCCTGAACTCTAGAATTCAGGAGGTGTAGAAAGTAGAGGAATGGGAGCGCCTCATGTAATTAGAGGAGGAATGGTGGGTTTAGGTTTCACAACAGCACAATTCAGGGGCCGGGGAAGAGGTAATCCAGTGATAATTTCCCAGCAACTGGACCTCAATTTAGAAAACATTCTTCACCAAACCCACTGCCCTCTGAAAGCAACCCATAGTCTTGCACCTTGGCTGAAAACAACTGTAGGCAAAGGGCTGCACCACCGATCCATATGGGGAACTGTCTGCCAACAAGGTCCTGAATTATTTCTGCTTATGACCATTGATAACGCGTCCCAATCTAGATAATTTATTCACTCTGGGACTCGTTATAGGCCGATGAATCTTTTGACCCTGCTTGAAGTCTCCTTAAGACGAGATAACTAGTCAACATGTCAATCAACAATCAATGATCCTCATCAATAGTCACGCTAGCAAATCAATGAAGGAATCAGTAAGTCAATAAACTTGAAACACAACATGACCTTTCAGTCATGAATAACCTTACAGAGTGTAGTACGATTTATGATATTTATTCCCTATTGATTACACTCTACTAGCAAGTTTCCTAGTCTCAAAACCAAGATGCACATCAACATTGTCATAATATGGCAACTCAAATAAGATTTAATCAAAGCAAAAATCATGAATATTAGAACATAGCACAAAGTCCACATGAATTAACTTTAGCAGAGTATCATTAGCGCATTATTCAACAAAGCATAGATTCAGTCATTTGTCTATTTGCATCCGTTTAGTGCACCCCTTAACTAACCTCAAATTAGCATTAGCATGTTGGGCTTCATGCAAAACAATTTTGGCAACACAAATTTAGAAAACATCTATCTATGGTCTCTGTCAAAAGAAGCAGTTGGTACCTAGAAAGGAAAGGCAAATAGACAATCACAATTTCATCATCATACGTGATGGGTCAGCATACAGAGTCAGTCTTCGTCCTCAGGACAGCAGTTGATTCGCCATCGGCCAGGGAACACAGCAAAGTTCATCAAGATCGGGAAAAAGGGAATACTTCCCCCATAAAGAGGAAAAGTATAGAATTGGGCAAGGCAAAGTAAGGATGGTTTGAGGAATCACACCAAAGTCTTTAGGCAGAGTAACAAAGTAACAGCATGCAATGGCAAATTAGCTCGTAATGGCTAGGGCAAAAGGACGGCATAGATTAGCTCGGAATAGCTTGTAATAACTGGTAATCCCTCGTGTCCATAATTTTTAAATCAATCTTGTGGTACAGTCCCCTAATTTCCAATTGGGAAAGTTTTAGCGCACCATAATCTCCATCCAATAGTTTACTGGTCGCCCCATCAAATTTGTCACCTCATAACAGTTCTCACGTAGTTTACTTGCTCCCATGATTGACGTCTCCAGCGGGTAAAACGTCCGGTATGATTTCATGTTCTCGTGGTCCTCTCACAGACCCAGTCAGTAGTTCCATTGTCTATACCAGTTTAGGCGACCTTGTACCTGTTGCAAGTTTACACTGTTGCATTCGGCAATAATGTCTCCTTGAGCAAGTCGAGTTTCATGAGAATGAATCTACTACGGTTACACTCATCTTCTAGCTTCTGGAAAAGTACAACTACATGTACTTCAGTAAGTCAGCACACTGCACGTAAGAAAAACACATTTAATATGAAACCAGGCAGCTAGGCCTCGACTCACGCTAACTAAGGCCAAGTGAATTAATTAGCAAAACCTTAACGTATAACTCTTAGTATTAGTATAAGATCAAACATTAATACATTATTATTTCATTAATAGTCAATTTCGTTAATCATCGTATATAATGGTGGCCATTCCCCGTGGGCACATTTCGGACTCACGTTTAGTAAAACACATTAATACATTTTCTATGCGGCATTATTATGCATTAGTTCATAAACATTTAGGGGGTCATTCCTACCCTGGCGGTCATAGACCGCCAGGGTAGGTGACGGAGGAAGCACTGCCAACAGAAAAGGGAAGCCGGCGGTTTCCCGCCGGCTTCCCGCTGCCCCAGGGAATCCTCCACGGCGGCGCTGCAAGCAGCACCGCCATGGGGATTCCGACCCCCTTCCCGCCAGCCTGGTTCTGGCGGTTTTCACCGCCAGAACCTGGCTGGCGGGAACGGGTGTCGTGGGGCCCCTGCAGTGCCCATCCCACTGGCATGGGCACTGCAGGGGCCCCCTAACAGGGCCCCACATTGATTTTCAGTGTCTGCGTGGCAGACACTGAAAATCGCGACCGGTGCAACTGCACCCGTCGCACACCAGCAACTCCGCCGGCTCCATTCGGAGCCGGCTTCCTCGTTGCTGGTGCTTTCCCGCTGGGCGGGCGGGCGGCCTTTTGGCAGTCGCCCGCCCGCCCAGCGGGAAAGTCAGAATCACTGCGGCGGTCATTTGACCGCGCTGCGGTGTTCTGGCGGGGGAACTTTGGCGGGCGGCCTCCGCCGCCCGCCAAAGTTAGAATGACCCCCTTAATGTTAATCTTGATTATAAAAAAAACACTCTAACACCATGCACTGACTGAAGATAGTGTTTAGCACTCATGAAAGGAGCCAGTTTGGCAGGAGGTGGGTGATATCTATTTTTCCATGCAGCGCCCAAATTTGATTGTGACAAGTTCCATGTACATAAGATGAACATACTGCATGCTCTCCACAGTGTACTTACTGCCAGTACATTTGCTGCTTAGATGCAGCTCCTTCTACAGCACACTAGGTGGGCAGGGCCCAGAGGTGCTATAGTTTGAATGAAAAATTTATTCTAGAGCTGTGACCAGGATCCAGCACTAGTTTGACCCTTGATGAGTGGTACTTGACAGGACTCCAAATGTGGAAAGTGCACTTTCTTCAAAATTCCAAAAAGTGTGTGTTAAATGTTTATCTTTGAATTGCGCTAGCTAATTAGTGGGAGAGAATTTTGAATGCAGGGCAGAAGCAGATGGGAATGGTTGGTGTAGGACCTGCTGTACTGTGCTGCTTGAATAAAGGACAATGGCCCAGATGTATGAAAGGGTTTTACCCATTCTGTGTCTATGGGAAAATGCGTTGGTACATATGGCCCCATGTTTCTTAAAACTACATGGAAATTGACTAGTAATCTTTACACGTGGCGACGAGAAAAAACTGTATCTGCTACATCGGCAGCAGTACAGGTGCAATACCGCGTTTATGGAAAAGGTGTTCCAGTCAATTGAACAAGTCACCGTAATATTTACAAACTTCTCCTGTGTCATTTTGACAAAATTTAAACTTCGTACAACGGAACTATATAATTTCAACAATAGGCAAGTTTTCAAACTAACCTTGAGTTAGTGTATTAGAACGAGAAATCAGGAAGTAATATACGTCTTCCAACACGCTGGAGCTTGTGTAATTATGTAGCTACGCAAGTAACCAAGGGAATCAATGCTACGTAACATCATTTGACTTTCTGTTACCTAGCAACAAGTTGACTTTCTTTTTTCTTCCGCATTCGTTTGCATATAGTTTCCGATTTTTGATTTCTATGTGAGTGCTGTATGGAACTGTAATATAAAAAAGAGGTAAATTATAGCTTTTTGATCTTGCTGTAATTACTTTTGGGACGCTTTATATTTCATGTGTATATTAAAAAAGAGAAGAAAATGAGAGCTATATATTACCATGGAATGTGAGCCACCATCCAAATTGCTTCAAAATAATGGCGAGCCACCTATTCCATGGGTGATGTGGAAAGAAGAGTCACAACATATCTTACAGCCATTGATGGTGAAAGGATGGCTGCAGAAAGGAAAAAAATATTTGTCCACATTGTTTATGTTCAGAGGGTCAAGTAGTATTTAGAACGTTACCACGTATGGAGGGTCAAGGTGACTGGAATGTGTTTGAAGAAGCTTTACTAAGGCTGGACCATCGATTTACACCCACGTCTAGTGTCGTGTTAAATGGATTCAAGTTCTATACTAGAGCACAAGAAGAAGGTGAATCTTTTGATCAATTTTTGACCATTGTATGAGCCATGTCCGTTAATTGTAACTTTGGTCACATTACGGATTAAATGATTGGGGACCAAATTATTGTGCATGTTAAGAACTAAAAGGTTCAGGAGCAGTTATGGGTGTTGGGTGATCCCAATTTAGAGGTAGCTATTAACACTGATAAAGCATTGGAACAGTCAGAAATGTGAATGAAATTGTTGGAAAGGAATGACAAAACAAGTGATGAAGTATGTAGTGTGGCTACTTCACGTAAAGTGAGCCAAGGAATGAATGCCAGGGATAACAATCAAATGGTTAGTGCAAGTAATAACAATGGTACTCAGATATATAAGAAAACTGACAGAGAGCTCCATTGTTTTAGGTGTGGGAGTCCCAATCACATAGCGTCATCTCCTCAATGTCCTGCATTACATAGGGAGTGTAGCAAGTGTGGGTGTGTAGGACATTTTGCACAAGTATGTAGGGATTTCAGAAAAATGCGTAGTACTTGTAGTATTAAAGGGAAACTCTTGTATATAATGGAAAAAAAATCACAAAGAAGAATCTGAGTGAAATGGTAGGATTGTACTCTCTATAGATGGAATAGAAGAACGTAAGAAAGGAAATATAAGACACCTAAGTGTATTGTGCACATATTAAGGGCCAGATCTACAAAGGCTTTTACGTGTCACAAACGGCGAAAATCGCTGTTTGCAATGCGCAAAACCCACATCGCGATGCTCATTCCCATTTTGCGAGTTGGTAACCTGGTTACGGACTCGCAAAATGGGAATGTGAGTTGCAAAGCAATCGCAGTTAACACCAGTGTCACACTGGTGGTAACCCATTCTCAAAAGGGAAGGGGTCTCCATGGGACCCCTTCCCCTTTGTGAATGGCCTTGAAAACTGTTTTTCAGAGCAGTCAGTGGTCCTATGGACCACTGCCTGCTCTGAAAAAATGAAACTGAAACGTTTCCTTTTTCATTTTGTAATGCATCTCGTTTTCCTTTAAGGAAAATGGGCTGCATTAAAAAAAAAGAAAAACTGCTTTATTTAAAAAGCAGTCACAGACATGGTGGTCTGCTGTCTCCAGCAGGCCACCATCCCTGTGAATGCTGCGACTCGCAAGGGTGTCGCAAATTGCGACCCACCTCATTAATATTAATGAGGTGGGCCTTTGCGACCCCCTTGCGACTCGCAGAGGGTGTTAGGGACACCACCTGCATCCGGCATTGCAAGTCGCACATTGCGAGTCGCTCAGACTCGCAATTTGCGAGTCGCAATGCCGGAATTTCATACATCTGGCCCTAAATGTAGAACTGGAGTTGTTGGTAGGTTTTGGTTCTCCATGGACAATTATCACAAAGGAATATTGTTTACACATGTTCGGAAATAAAATGAGTTTGGATTCTCTAAAGGAGTCAGACATAGTTGCTAAAAGCTTTGATGGTTCAAGGATAGATAATATGGGATGTAAAGTGGTCGATATATAGTTCAAAGGAAGGATAGCTGAGATAAAATTGTACATAGCTGCTAAAGGAGTCAGTGCGTTGGGATGGAAAGATCAGTGGGAGTTGGGTATCATTCTTAATCCCAGAAGTCATGATCCGGTGTTGCTGGTTGAGAATATATCTGATAAGGAATCTGTGATTAAAAAGTTTCCCAGGTTCTTTACTAAAAAAAATGGGAAAATTGAAAGGGTATAGCTAGAAAATAAAATTGAAAGCGAATGCTATTCCAGTGAAAAAGAGATTAAGAAGAGTACCATGAATGTTTGTAAAGAGTTAAAATATATGTTAGATAACATGGTCAAAGAAGGAATTGTTGAGGAGATAGAGTCCTCAGAATGGGTATCTACCATTGTCCTGGCCAGAAAAGCTGATCAAAGTCTCAGATCGTGTGTGGATTTGGGAGCTCTCAATGTCAATCTGGTAGTGGACTATCATCCTCTTCCCAACACTAATGAGGTAGTGTCTCTGCTGGAAAGAGCTTAAATCTTTTCTACCTCGAATCTTCGTTTGGCATACCACCAAGTGGCATTAACTGAGGATTCTAGACAGTTTACTGCTTTCCTTACTCCGCAAGAGCTTTTTCAATTTATCAGAATGCCTTTTGGTCTAGCCTCTGCGGCCTCAGTTTTCCAAAGAGCGATGTATCACATTTTTAAAGACAGACAAATTTGTCAAATGTTTCCAAGATGACATTTCCATCTTTTCAAAGGATGAACAAGAACACATGGACCATGTGAAGGAAGTGTGCAAGAGACTGGAATACCATGGGTTGATTCTCAAAGGAGAAAAGTGTAAAAATGTTTGTGATTCTGTGGAATACCTGGGACACACATTGCCAGGTAATGATTTAGTCCCAAAAAGATCTCTAATAGACACTATTGTAAACGCTCCTGCTCCAGACAATAGAGAGAAATGGTGGATTATGTGAATACTACAGGAAGCTTATTCAGAATTTTGCAACAAAAATGGAACCGCTTAGGGAATTAACTAGAAATAAAGGAGACTTTGTCTGGACTGCCAGACATCAAGCAGCATTCCAGTTGATCAAGGATGATATTGCACATGCTCCCACTCTTAAACCATTCATTCTTAACAAAGTCTGTGTTGTCACAGTGGATGCAAGCCTACATGGGCTTGGTGGTGTACTTTGTCAAAAGAGTTGGAAAAGTGAATGGTGTGGGGCATTTGCCTCCATGATCCTTAATGAAACTGAAAGGAAGTATGCGGTCATAGAGAAGGAGTTGTTAGCCTGTGTGTGGGCTGTAGAACATTTCTGTAACCATGTGTGGAGTAGCAGGTTCATTCTGAGAACTGACCATGAATCTTTAGTAGGAATTTTGTCACCAGGAGGTGGATGGAATGCCACAGCATGCATAGCAAGACTTACTTCACAATTACAAGAATACAATTTCAGTGTCGAGTATGTGCCCAGGAGGTACAATGTTACAGCTGATTGTCTGTCCGACTGCCTTGCACTGATAGTTGCAAAGAAGAACACAATGAATTAGAAATTATTGCAAATGTTGGAGATTATGTGAGTGCAGAATTCAAGGGGTTGCCAGAAGAAGTATGGGAAAAAGAAACAAGTGTTGATGCTGTGTGGCGGATGGTCAAAAGATACATTATTGAAGGATGGCCAAGGGAAAAGTATATAGATGCTGAAGTACAACCTTTTGTAAAAGGTTCCAGTGAACTGGAATTAGAAGGAAACTTAATTTTCAAAAGAGGACAGTGTATTCCTCTGGTTGCCATGCAAAGCGTAATTCTAGATCTAGCACACGAGGGGCACCAAGGCATGTCATCACTGAAAGGACTTGTCAGGGCTAATGTTTGGTGGCCCGGCATGGATGTTATGATGGACAGGTTGGTGAGGGAAAGTGCAGCATGCATGAACAGTGGCAGAATGCTTAAAACATATTCTGCTCCCCTTAAAACTGTGTCATGGCCAGGTTTACTGTGGGAAAAAAATTCTGGTCTGTTCAAAGAATTAACCCAGCTAGCCAGATATGCTTTAGTGATGATTGATTACCATTCAAAGTGGCCTGAAGTTAAGTTTGTTGCACAGGCTACATCATCTTTTGTAATTTAATTTTTGAGTTAAGTATTTACCAGGGAAGGTTGCCCAGAAATATTGGTACCTGATAATGGTGTAAAACTTAAGTCACGTGAAATGGAGGAGTGTTGTTGAAGTGTGGCATCAAACATATAACTACATCTTTATATGATACCCTAACAGAATGGTCAGGTGGAGCCGTTTAATCGTGTCCTCAAAGATGGTATAAAAGTGGCATATAAATCAGGAACTGACTTTAAGAGTGTTATGAGAGAAAGGCTATGTATCGTATTACTCCACTTTTTGTAACTAAAGTAGCTCCATTTCGATTGTTGAAAGGAAGGGATCCTAGCTCTAAGTTGTGTCCTTGGTGGACTAGGAAGAAGATGCAAAAAGTTGATGTTGTTGAACTCAGTAGTGTAGCTGAGAATGTGAGCGATAAACAGAGGAAAATCAAAGTGATATATGATGAGAGATAGAAAGTCAGAAAACCTACATTTGTGGTAGGAGATTGGGTAAGAATCTTGAAACCTGGTTTGATTACAAAAGGTGACTCCAAGTTCGGTCGTCCTATTAAAGTAATGAGAGTTAATGAGAACAGCCTTGCTACCAAAGATGGTAAGGTTTGGAATGTGAAGAGGGTGGGTAAATACAAAGGGTAAAGGAGATTGTAATTTGCATTTTGCATGTTTCTACTACATTATATTTGAAATACTGTATTTCATTTTAGTATTTTATTTTAACATTTAGTATTTTTTTCATTTGTTTTCTTTTTCTTGTTTATTTAAAGAGGAAAATGTTACATGTTTGTCTTTGTATTGTGGTAGCTAAGTATTGGGTGGGAATTTAGAATGCGGGGTAGAAGCAGTTGGGAATGGATGGTGTAGGACCTGATGTACTGTGCTGCTCGAATAAAGGACATTTCTTAAAATTACATGGAAATCGACAAGTGATCTTTACAGTGTGTGTTTACCATGTGGAACATTTGACATTATTACATCATATTGTGGCACATCACTCAGCAGCACTTATTAAAAGTGATAGTGTTTAAATATGAACTTAGAATCATTCTGTCCCAGATCCCACCCTGGTGACAGAGCCACTTGTGCACTAAGAGGCTAATACAGTTGTTATGTGGACTCTATGTGTGGGCAAAAGCTTTATAGCAAAAGGAAAAATCAAATACACTATGGGGGTCATTACAACCCTGGCAGTCCAAGACCGCCAGGGCTGTTTTGACGGAAGCACCGCCAACAGGCTGGCGGTGCTTCCTGGCATATTACGACCGTGGCGGTAGCGCCTCGGTCGCACCGCTGGGGCCGGCGGTTTTCCGCCACAATGGCCCCGGCGGTTGTAATCCGCTAGGGCAGTGCTGCTAGCAGCGCTGCCCAGGGGATTACGAGTCCCCGACCACCAGCCTTTTTCTGGCGGTCTGAACCGCCAGGAAAAGGCGGGCAGTACGAGGAGTCGTGGGGCCCCTGGGGGCCCCTGCACTGCCCATGCCACTGGCATGGGCAGTGCAGGGGCCCCCTGACAGGGCCCCATGCGGCTTTTCACTGTCTGCTTGCAGACAGTGAAAAGCGCGACGGGTGCAACTGCACCTGTCGCACGGCCGCAACACCGCCGGCTCCATTTGGAGATGGCTCCCATGTTGCGGCCCACATCCCCGCTGGGCCGGCGGGCGGAATCTTGGTTTCCGCCCGCCAGCCCAGCGGGGATGTCCAAATGGGCACCGCGGGAGTGCGGCTGCATTGGTGGCCGCACGGCGGTTACAGCTTGGCGGGCGGAGGTAGCCGCCCGCCAATGTTGTAATGACCCCCTATGTTTTGTACAGCTTGCATGCTGAACACAATGTGCATGAATACTAATAGTGAAGCAAAATAAATATTGCTAAAGGAAAATATTTACTATTTCAAGCATGCACAGTGTTTTCTGTTTACAGCATGCAGCATGTGACTCAATGTCACAGGGTCAAGAGTTGAGTCTCGTGACTCTGTGATGTCAACTTAAAATGAAGCATTACTGCAGTAATGACAGCACAATGAAAGGTGCAGTGATTATTGTAATAACTTTGCTTAGGCAGTAAAATAAATATTAACTAACCCCTCCTTTTCCCATCTCATCACAGGTGTGGGTTGGGTCAGTTTTGCTTAATGACCCCACCCCATCCAGTGATGACTTGGAACACAGTGGGGTCGTCATTGCAGCTTTAGAAATAAGCAGCCTTAGGAAGTACTCTGCTTATACTGTAACCACCATGGGCTGATTGAAAATATGATGCTCTCTGGCTTTATTTGTGGAAGGTCTCCAAGGGCCCCAAACAGTGAATTACAGGGCTGGCACCATGCAAGCCCATATTTGCAGAGAAGCACATATTTGCATGTGTTACAGGAAGTCTGCCTGCCTGCCCTGACTGACGCCCATGTCTAAATATGAGTGTCATCCATCAGGCAAGCAGCAGTGCAGGAGAAGTCCGATTCTTAAGGCAGCCGCAGGACTGGAGCAAGGCTTCCACATTTCTTTTAGAATGCAAAGTAACATCACCACTGGTATTACTTAGCATTCTAAAAGAAATGTGGATGTCAGTAATTGCTATTTGCAATTACCATCCACATGAGTAAGCAATAGGGTGAGCAGAGCCCCAGCACCCTGTAAAATCGCTGTCGGCCATGACTGCTGAGGCTCTTTGTGAATCAGTCCCTATGTCCATTCAGCAGAAATGTAAACAGACTAGATTTTGCTCTGTCATTTTCCATTATAGGAGTTTATGTCTCGTTGGAGGAAATTGGAGGAAATAAATATGCCACAGTACTATGGTGCTATGGTGGGGTCCTTAGTACACATTCTATGCACTTGATAATTATGGAAAACATTCATAGGAACCTCTTGAAATCCATTCTTAATTGATTTAGGATTATGAGTTATGCTGAGGCAGTTTCAGCATGTTTGAATGAGGCTGACTTGCAGATCTTAGGGGGTTTTATACATTTTATGGACTTAGATCTCCATAACTTCGACTGATTTTCAAGTTTGTAAAGATCATTTTATGAACAACTCTCAGGGGCAAATTTATCAAGGTTTTGTGTCACCCTTACGCCATGAAATGTGACGTAATGCAACACAAAATCTAGAATAAGATTTACCAAACTATCCAAGACCACCTTGTGTGGCCCTGCATGGCTTGGTGAATGTGGAATAATGTACACAGGTTGCTGCTGTGCGTTATTCTGCTCTGGGAAGGCGTTCCATGGTGGATCGTGGGAGGTACCACACATCCACTTATGGATTTTGGTGCATTCCCAGATTAACCTGGGGATGTGTCACAATGCTATGCCTTCCCAGAGGAGGCTCAAGAAGGAGAAATATTTATTTCTCCTCAGTTTTTCCTCATTTTATGTATGCTGTTTTCTTCAGCTGTCCCTTCCTGCACAAAAACAATCCTGCCTACAATGCGGGCACCCTTGCACCATGGCACCGTGCCTGCTTTGGTGCAAGAAACCACATAATGTGCCAGTGCAAGGAGAGGGCAGAAATGCACCATATAATGTTAAATATGAAGTATTCCTGCACTCTCCCTTTCATGCAGCAAGGTGTCTTATTCTGTTGCATTGGTAAACGTTTCGTAAATCTCGGCCTCATTTTGTGAGGAATATTGAGATTTGATGTCAATGCTTTTAACATTTAAAAGAAAAGACTATCATAAGCGTATTAGGAATATATTATTTTCTGTATAAAATTATTGTTCCTGTTTCCTTCATCAAATGTTTTTAATTAAGCACACAATAAATACATCTGAATGTGGCTAGAGCTCAGCAACAAACATTTACCTCATTGAGCTATATAATGGTATCCTTTGTGCAGATGGAAATGCATATTCTGGGGTTGATTCATAAAATAGTGAATACATAAAGGAAGCAGTAAGGAAGAGTACTCGTTCACCTACTCTTAAATGTCTTTATGAAGGGGTCAAGAGACACGAAGCTCCCTATTAGTTAAGGCACACAAAGACACCGACGTTTCTCTTTGCACTTAGTGTATATGAAAATGTCCTTTACTATTATGATTTATTTCCCATTTTAGAGGTATTGGGCTCATTTACAAAGACATGTAAAAGCATGTAAAATAGTAATGAAGGAACACTACTTTTACGCAATTCAAAACGTCTATCTATCTATCTATCTATCTATCATTATTATATATATATATGAAAAAAAAGATTTTGCTTTCAGTAGTTATTAGGTACTTTAAACATTTCTTTGAATAGGGATTTCTCATTGCTCAATTACTTAAACAAACACATTATCATACCCTTACTCTGTGAAAACCTAAAATCACCATGATTACAAATGATAATTTGTAAATAACGGGTTAGAGCATTAATTACAGCTTGTATAGTGGGGGTAATATTGGTTGTTACAGACACTCTACCTAACTTATATACGAGTTCAGGTGCGAGCCTATCATTAGGGAGAGGCCCTTTAACAAGTAGAGTAGCCTGAGGCGGAACAGCTGTAATGCTGTTAAAATATTGCACCCCATGAGGGCAGAACATTTAAAATGACTGAGAGGGAAACAGAAAAACTAGCATGGGGATGCTAGAGCAGAATATGTATACCAGCTGTTCATGGCCTTCTGGCACTGCATAGTCTTCAATGAAGCCCAAACATTCCATTGTTCTATTTATTCACTTTGTTGTCACAGAAAATAAACAAATATAAAAATGCAGTGCATACTCTGACGAGTAAGGATTCCTCACAAGCACATTAAAAACAAGCTCTACATTCAACAGCTCAACTGCATAAAGACCAAACAGTGTAGCTTAGAGGCTATACAAAAAAAAGAATTCTTCTTAAATTATCTGTCATCTTTTACGACCCAAATTCAGGATAGTGGCAGCACAGCTAATGAAAAGTGCTCAAATCCTACAATAAGGTGTTTCAGATGTGGTGTTCAACCGCTTCTAAATGCACAAACATCGTTAAGTCTGAGATTAAAGAGGTATTGGTCTGGGTGAAAGTTGTTCCCACAAAATATATACTGGCTTCTATTTAGGTGAACTGATATTTGTGATAAATACCTATCTCATTCTTTGTCTCAAGCAGCAAAGCGTACTTCTGAGAAATGCATGTTGTATAACAACAACAATGTAACAATATCGTTAGTAAAAAGAAATCACATTTTTCTAAACTTAGAAAAGAAACAATATAACAAGAAAAAAATCCATAAAAAGAAAAATATGATTGAGCAAGAATGGTAAAAACAAGAACTGATCAAAAAGAAACACTGGGGAAGTCACATTTAAATGTATTCAGTAAGATATGTTAGTCTGTGCCTTATGCGTTCCAATCGGCACAACCTTGATGGAATTCCCTTAAGTAAAACTCAGTGATTCATCTTCAATCAAAACATTTTCCTTCAGATTAAAAAATGTAGAATGGCAATTGGACGAAGAGTGGAAATGGCGACAAAGTGAATAAAACGTGAGCTCTTAGCAGCAAAAAGCAGTAGCAAAGAAAACCTCTAAGAATGCGGGCAGATTAAGATCAGAAGTAGGAGTCTAAGTAGCAGAAGTGGGTAGAAAACTGGAAGTATTCTGAAGCAAGCAACGAGGTGAGAGCACAGTTATGCTTTCGACTAGAATTGACATAGAGAAGGAAACAGAGAAAAAGCAAGAATTGATATATATTCTTATTGGATAGGGAAAGTAACAATAGAAACAGAAAATTCAGTAAACTTCCCTGCAAAGGTCTAGCCTAACCCAACTAAACTAAAACAAAATGGACTGAGTCTGAGCTAAATTACAGTGTTGTCTAACCAATATCAAGAAAATGTCTGCTTAAACCCAGCTAAGTGTTTGGCGTAGAACCCCCGTTACCATCAGGACCAACGCCAAAAAGACTTGAGGCAAAATAGGCGAGCCCATCACAGCTCAACCTGAAATGTGCAAGGTAATTGACTTATACAAGCCCAATGCTGCCAAATTGAGAAACCTGCCCAATCCTGGTACGAGCTACAGATGAAACCCCCTCATAGATGATTGGAGAATGTGTAAAAGAACACAACACTTTGGAACAAAGCTAGAGTTAACTATTCCCTTTAGGCTACGAGTAAACCCAACCTATTTGCCAAAACCAAGATTCTTAACAGTACTGTCTCAGCACATCCAAAATAATTGGAAAGTTCTTTTGAAAAGAATAAGCCTTCACCATGCGTTCTCCTCTTAGCACCTGATTCACTTCAAATGATTTATGATTCTTTAGTGATATGGATATTTTTGGTTTGAGGTGACAGGACAACGAAAGTAATTACGGCAACTGGCAAGAGTTCTCTAACAAAAGTCTCATGGCAAGGATGAGAATAAGAGTCCCCGTTAAAGTGGAAGAAGTGTGTGTCTGTGTTCCTCGGGTTACGCAGTTAAATCAAAATTGTATAACTATTCCCTAATTCCTCATTGGATGAAGTTTGGTGCATTATTATCTCTATCCAATAATTCAGTAAGTACCTTACTAGAACTTTCCACAATTTGTAGTTCCCATGTCGCAGATTGGTCCGAGTTATTGACGTCTTCAACAGTTGGAATGTCAGGTAGAAAATGTTACACTTTGCGCTCCAGTCAGTGTCTTCATTGTCTTCTCCTAACCTTGCACCTGTTACAAATTACACTGTTGCATCTAGCAAGAATGTCGCCTTGAGCAAGCCCGTTCTCATGAGAAAGAATGTACTACGGCTACACACACATAACTCCTGGAAAAATACAGCTTCGTGTCCTTCAGGAAACAGCACATTACACGTTCGAAAATACAATTCAATATGAGACCAGGCAGCTAGGCCCAAACCCTCACTAAGCTAATGCCCTCTGATTTGAGAAAGCAAACTCTTAACACACAACTCTAACTATGATATACTAATACAAATTCAGACATTATTGCATATAACATTTCAGAATTAATAAGCTTTTCATTAGTCTTCATATACATTGGTAGCCACTCCCTGTGGGCACATTTCAACATGTGCATTATTTTCTATGTTAACACATTTTCTATGCAGCTTCATAATACAATATATTTCAAGCTTTTTCATATTAATATTGATTAAAAAACACACTCCAACAAGGTGAGCAAGTTTGATGTCTGTATGACATTGAACTGTATGTTCTTTGTTGATTTTCGTTTTATGTTTGGAGAAACACCTTTTCCGCCATTAAATAGGAGTATGTTCCATTCCCATTCCATTTCCTACTGTGAAAGACATTATACTTCTGCTGTTGTAGGAAGACTTGTCCATTTGCTCTCTGACGTGAATATTCTATTATTTTGCAAGCTGAGGAACAATACTTTTATTGGGAAATGCTGAATCAAAGTTTACCATGTATAGATGTGTCCAAAGAATTACGTAAACCAGAACAAAAGCCGACTATTCATCCTGAGTAAAAAGCCCTACTTTAACAGGACAATAGACCAACAATGGTGGTAGTCTCAGGCCCTCATTTACAATTTGGAAGATGCTGGAGGTCATCACACCCGCAGCACAGGAGTCATTTTTCTTTCATACTGTTCTGGACCACCAGAATTTCTCTGGTAGTCCACAACCGAAAACAGTACATCAGACCAACCGCTATAAATAGGTCAGACGGTCTAATATGCTTACTCAATGGCCCAAAGCCTATCTGGCATGTGGTGTAAGGTTTACTCTGGTAGAAACAGCGGGGACCCTGCAGCAAAACATGAAAGGACACCCAACTCTAAATAGAGTAGGTGTACCATCGGTTTGACTGATAAGGTGCTTTGCCGTGATTGTCTGTTATAGGTCAATAAAATGCACATAATATATCACTATTATCGGCCACCTAATACCTGATTCTTGAGTCTGACTTTGATCCCAGGATGATGGGATTGTACATCAATACTGCAATGTCTTTGTTTGAAAAATTATGGAAAGTAGAACGAAACCCATAACCCAAGAAAATTTGGGAGTTTTGTGATTTTTACATGTGAAAGTTTATTTTTGTGTGCATTTGTCTATATTTCAAATTGCTATAGATATACTAGAAATAACAAGTAGGCCAGGAGCAAAACACAGACAAGAGTCCAGTAAAAACTAACATTAAAGAGGCTACCCCTTTCAAGAAGGGAGAGTGTCTAGCACCAAGGCCAGTATTTCCCGCAAGCGCTAGACTGGCAGTGAGGACAGAAAAATAAATGGTCAACTGTTGGAAGCAGCACGTTCTGGTTGGCTGTGGCAGACCCCAACCAGGCAGCACCTACCACTCCCATCAGAGAGAGGTGATTACACTCCCTGTATAATCTGAGCACACCCATGGATAGCTTGGCATGGGGCAATCAAGCTTATCACAGAGTCAATGTGTAAAGCATTGGCACAGGACAATCACACAATAAATACAGTGAGCGTCACAAAAGAGACTTCTCATGCATGGTAGGTAAACAGAGTTTGTATATAATATACACATTAATTAACACAAAATAAAAATCATGAACTTCTGGATATGAATCACAGTTGATGTTATTACTATCAGCACTAAGCCCAACTATGTTAAAGTGACCTCAATAGCATGCACATTTGGGAGACATCTGAAGTTAATCCCAATTCCCCCAACACTAGGCCCGCCCTGGCAATTAATATAATGCAATACCACACAGTTATAGGATGCACCCCAGATCACAACGGTATCTGGAAAACTTACACACTGATAAAGATAACACTTTTAGCAGCACCATAGGCCAACGCTGCTCGAGGAGAACCAAAGTACAACGTAGTATCCAGGTCACAAGAAATCAAGGTGTAAAGCAGCACCACTGGTCAATGTAATGATGAGCAGGTGTCTTCATGCAAGCACTCCCACACCCACCCAATCCATCAGTACTGCTACGTAGTGCTACAGATATCAGGCAGGTCCATATGGAGCGCACTTACACACACATGCATGCAGCACTGTAATAAATTGCAACTGATATCTGTCAGGTCAATTGGTAGAAGAAGGCAGACCCCGTGGTCCAAGCCCTCCTCCTACCTCTGCCTCACCCCAAATATCCCACACACGCAGATTCAAAAGAGATCACCACACACCCATGAGAGTAGGCCACTCTCAGTCAGAGCCACGGATTAGAAAGAGATCACCCTTCCCCCCTGAGAGTAAGGCGCTTTCCACCAGAGTCAAACTTAGTTGTGCTCTCAGGGAAGATGGTGGGGGGGGGGGTAGATAGCAAAACTGATTAGAAGGCAGTTGACAAACAAAAGGTGATTGGCCACACCTCAGGAAGTTCTCCCACAGGATGTTTTCCCAATTCTGCGGAGCCCCGGGGGTGGGCAATAAATCAATCAGTTACTCCCACCACCCAGGCAATGTCCCACTCTGTCATCGGGGGCCCGGGGAACGAGAGAGCTGGTGGTTCACCACACAGAGGGCCCAAAAGGAACGATTGATGAAGGGAATGTAGCAGGGAACTTTCTCGGAAGGTAGAGGCACCCTATCAGGTAACCTTGTGCAGAGTTGTACCCAAGCAATCTGGGCACAACGTTCGGTGTGCAATGATCCGAGTCACACAAGAGAATTCCAGTAATGAGGCAAAACACCCAGTGTGTGTTGATACGGGTCACACCAGACAGTTTTGTATACTTAGAAGGCAATGTGTAAAGTATTTGTGCAATAAATCATACAATACCACCATATAGCACCACAAAAATACACCACACAGTGTTAAAAAAATATATAATATTTATCAGGATAATTGTAGGTCAAAAAGAATAAAGTTGCAATGGGAAATTGTAGAGATATCACTGAAAAGTGATATAAAGTGTCTTAAGTGTTTAGAATCTAAACAAAGTCTCTTTCAAGCACAAGTACCTGGTTTAGAGTGGAAAAATCTCCTCAGAGGTCCACAAAAGGAGAGGTGCGTGGAAAAAGAGTGTGTGCGTCGATTTCTCCCCAGCACACACGGACAAGCTGTGCATCAAAATTTTCGGCGCACAGAGCGTCCAAGTGAAAAAGGGAAGTCTTTTTGGTCCTGGGACTTCAGGGAACAGGAGGCAAGCTCTATCCAAGCCCTTGGAGAGCACTTTCACAGCCAGACAAGAGTTCAGCAAGGCAGCAGGCCAACAGCAAGGCAGCAGTCCTTTGTAGAAAGCAGACAGGTGAGTCCTTTGAGCAGCCAGGCAGTTCTTCTTGGCAGGATGTAGTTTCTGGTTCAGGTTTCTTCTCCAGCAAGTGTCTGATGAGGTAGGGCAGAGGCCCTGTTTTATACCCAAATGTGCCTTTGAAGTGGGGGAGACTTCAAAGAGTGGCTAAGAAGTGCACCAGGTCCCCTTTCAGTTCAATCCTGTCTGCCAGGGTCCCAGTAGGGGGTGTGGCAGTCCTTTGTGTTAGAGCAGGCCCTCCACCCTCCCAGCCCAGGAAGACCCATTCAAAATGCAGATGTATGCAAGTGAGGCTGAGTACCCTGTGTTTGGGGTGTGTCGGAGTGAATGCACAAGGAGCTGTCAACCAAGCCCAGCCAGACGTGGATTGTAAGGCACAGAAGGATTTAAGTGCAAAGAAATGCTCACTTTCTAAAAGTGGCATTTCTAGAATGATAATATTAAATCCGACTTCACCAGTCAGCAGGATTTTGTATTACCATTCTGGCCATACTAAATATGACCTTCCTGCTCCTTTCAGATCAGCAGCTGCCACTTCAACAGTGTATGAGGGCAGCCCCAATGTTAGCCTATGAAGGGAGCAGGCCTCACAGTAGTGTAAAAACGAATTTAGGAGTTTTACACTACCAGGACATATAACTACACCGGTACATGTCTTGCCTTTTACCCACACAGCACCCTGCTCTAGGGGTTACCTAGGGCACACATTAAGGGTGACTTATATGTAGAAAAAGGGGAGTTCTAGGCTTGGCGAGTAATTTTAAATGCCAAGTCGAGGTGGCAGTGAAACTGCACACACAGGCCTTGCAATGGCAGGCCTGAGACAAGGAAAAGGGGCTACTTAAGTGGGTGGCACCACCAGTGCTGCTGGCCCACTAGTAGCATTTAATTTACCAGCCCTATGCACATAAAGTGCACCTTACTAGGGACTTGTAAGTAAATTAATAGTCCAATCAGGTATGATTCAAGGTTACCATGTTTTAAGGGAGAGAGCATATGCACGTTAGCACTGGTTAGCAGTGGTAAAGTGCGCAGAGTCTAAAAACCAGCAAAACAGGGTCCAAAAAGTGGAGGGAGGCAGGCAAAAAGTTAGGGGTGACCACCCTAAGGCATGTCAGGTCTAACATGTGTCCCCCCCAGCTGAAAGTGGGGAGAGCTACCCGACCTCCTGGGAGCTCTCATCGCTAAGGCGGAAGTATCTGGAGAGACCATCAGCATTGGTGTGGTCAACCCCTGGGCGATGCTCCACCGTAAAGTCCATCCCCTGTAGGGAAATGGACCATCTCAAGAGTTTTGGATTCTCACCCCTCATCTGCATGAGCCATCTGAGGGGCCTGTGGTCTGTCTGAACCCAGAAGTGAGTCCCAAACAGGTAGGGTCTTAGCTTCTTCAGTGCCCAGACCACAGCAAATGCTTCTCTTTCAATAGCACTCTACCTTTGTTCCCGTGGTAATAGTCTTCTGCTAATAAAGACTACTGGTAGGTCTGAGCCCTCCTCATTCAGCTGTGCTAGAACAGCCCCTATGCCATGCTCTGAAGCGTCTGTCTGAACAATAAATTCCTGGGAGTAGTCAAGGGCCTTGAGCACGGGGGCCGTGCACATGGCTTCCTTCAGAGAATCAAAGGCTTTCTGACAGGCCTCTGTCCAATTCACCAACCTAGGTTGTTTCTTGGAAGTGAGTTCAGTCAAGGGGGACGCAATGGTACCATAGCCCTTGACGAACCTGCAGTAGTATCCAGTGAGGCCCAAAAAGGCTCTCACCTCAGTCTGTGTTCTAGGTGGTTGCCAGGCCTTGATAGTTTGAATCTTGGCCTGGAGCGGCTGCACCCTTCCACCACCTACGAAGTATCCCAAGTACACCACGGAACCCTGCCCAATCTGGCACTTACTAGCCTTGATAGTCAGGCCTGCCTGTTGCAGGGCCTGAAGCACCTCCTTGAGGTGGAGCAGGTGTTCCTCCCAGCTGGAACTGTAGACAGCTATGTCGTCTAGGTAAGCTGCACAGAAGGCATCTTTACCAGCTAGGACCCCGTTAACCAACCGTTGGAAGGTAGCAGGGGCATTTTTCAGCCCAAATGGCATCACCCGGAATTGGTAATGGCCATCAGGGGTGGAAAAAGCAGATCTTTCTTTAGCCCCCTCAGTCAGGCCAATCTGCCAGTACCCGGAAGTAAGATCGAACGTACTCAGGAACTTGGCAGCGCCTAGTCTGTCAACGAGCTCATCAGCTCGGGGGATGGGGTGAGCATCAGTCCGGGTGATTGAATTGAGACCCCGGTAGTCCACACAGAACCGGAGTTCTGGTTTTGCACCTGAAGCAATAGCCTTGGGAACCAATACCACAGGGCTGGCCCAGGGACTACTGGAATTCTCAATAACCCCCAAAGTCAACATCTTGGAGACCTCCTCCTTGATGCTGGCCTTCGCCTTATCTGATAACCTGTAAATTTTGTTCTTTACAGGAGCACTGTCCCCTGTGTCAATGTCATGCACACAGAGGTGGGTTAGTCCAGGTGTGAGGGAGAACAGGGGGGAGAACTGCTCTAACAGCTCATAGCAGTCCCCTCTCTGTGTTGGAGTCAGGGAGTCAGAGAGAATGACACCACCTACTGACCCATCCCCTTCTTTGACAGCGAGGAGGTTGGGGAGAGGTTCACTCTCCTCTTCCATGCCCTCATCAGTGACTAGGAGCATACTGACCTCAGACCTCTCAAAGTGAGGTTTGAGCCAGTTGTGATGGAGGACCCTTAGGGGTTGCCTAGGGGTCTTGAGGTCCACTAGGTAAGTGGCCTCCCCTTTACGCTCCTTGATCTCAAAGGGGCCAGTCCAGCGGTCCTGGAGAGCCCTGGGCTCTACTGGCTCCATCACCCAAACTTTGTCTCCAGGTGAGAACTCCACTAGAGTGGCCTTTTGGTTGTACCACTCCTTCATCACCTCTTGACTGGCCTCGAGGTTACTCTGGGCCTCCTTCCAGAAGCGTTGGGTTTGTTTGCGGAGGGCCAGCCTGTAGCTGACCACATCCTGGGAAGGGGCCTGGGGAGCTCTCTCCCAGCCCTCCTTAACGATGCTTAGGGGTCCCCTGACAGGGTGACCATAGAGAAGCTCAAAGGGGCTGAACCCCACCCTTTTCTGGGGCACCTCTCTATAAGCAAACAACAGGCAGGGTAAGAGGACATCCCACTTACGCCTCATGGCCTCAGTCAGGCCACCAATCATGCCTTTCAGGGTCTGGTTGAATCTCTCAACCAGCCCATTGGTTTGAGGATGATAAGGGGTGGTAAACCGGTAGGTCACCCCACACTCATCCCACAGGGTCTTCATGTATGCAGACATGAAGTTTGTGCCCCTGTCAGACATGACCTCCTTAGGGAATCCCACACGGGTAAATATTCCCATCAGGGCTCTGGTCACCACCTTTGCAGTCACTGTTCTCAGAGGGATTGCCTCTGGATAGCGGGTGGCATGGTCCACCAAAACCAGGATAAACCTGTTGCCCAGGGCAGTTTTGGGGTCCAAGGGACCAACAATGTCGATGCCCACCCTTTCAAAGGGGGTGCCAACGACTGGGAGTGGGATCAGGGGAGCTTTAAGCCGTTTCCCTGCCTTCCCACTAGCCTGGCAGGTGTGGCAAGCTCTGCAGAAGTTATCTGAGGCTTTCCTCATTCTGGGCCAATGAAAGTGGGTGTTAAGCCTGTCAAAGGTCTTGTCTTGGCCCAGGTGTCCTGCCAGGGGAATGTCGTGAGCCAGTCCTAGTAGGAATTTCCGGTAACACTGGGGGACCACCAGCACACGGTGTGGCCCAGGACCCGGAATTCTACGCTCACTGTAAAGGAGATCATTCTCCCAGTAAATATGGTGAGCGCCAGAGGCGTCACCTGCTGCGTGGTCTGTGGCCTGCTTCCTCAGACCCTCAAGGGTGGGGCATTCTCTCTGCGCCTTGCAGAATGCTTCCCTGGTTGGCCCCCCCTCTACTTGCCAGCCAGCAAGATCAGGTAGGTTACCCAGGGCAGCTATGTCCTCCCCGGTTGGCTCGGGGCCTCCTCTTGCTCAGGGACCTCCTCTACCACCGTGGGAACATTGGAGGCGGGTTTCCCGCGCCCGTGGGCCCCCTCTTGGGCGGCGGTCTGGGCCATTTTTCCAGGCTCCAGACGCCCTTGACTCCCTTCCCGGGCAGCGATGGACCTGGTGGTCATGCAGACCCACTCAGGTAACCCTAACATCTCCAGGTGAGATCTGAGCTCTACTTCTTTCCAAGCAGTGTGCTCAAGATCATTGCCTAACAGACAATCTACAGGCATGGCAGGACTCACAGCTACTTTCAGAGTACCAGAGACCCCCCCCACTCAAAGGGAACCAGAGCCACCGGTAGGTGACTCTCACGATTGTCAGCGACTATGACCTGGTGGAATGTATTTGGAACTATCTGCTCTGTGGACACCAGCTGACTCTGGATAGTAGTCATACTGGCTCCTGTGTAACGCAGAGCCTCCACCTTCTGCCCATTAATGGTGACCCACTGCCTGTACTTGGAAGTATTTCGGGGCATGTGGGCTTTGGGCACCATTTCTCTTTCTCCCAGGGACACTAGGGAAATCTCTACTTGCTCCCCAAAGCTATCTGGGTCCATTTCCCCTCCAAGCGCTACACTAGTTAGCCCAGGTGTCTGTCCGGTAGTGGACGGTGTCCTTTTGGAGCACTGGGGGTCGTCTTTATAGTGACCATACTGGTAACACTCCATACATTTGGGGTTGGATTTCCCTGACTTATCAAATGTCCCTGGCTTCTTCCCAAATCTAGAGAAGGAATGATTGCCACCCCCTCCCTGGGAATTCTTTTGGGGGCCTTTTGAGAGTTCCTTATCTGTAAGTTTATCTCCCCCCTCTTTCTTCTGTTGGGAACCCTGACCACCTTTGTGGGAGTCCCCCCCAGGTACCTTTTTGGACACTCTGGTGCTAACCCAGAGGTCCGCCTCCTCAGCAAGCTTTCTGGGATCAGTCAGCTTACTATCTGCCAAGTGCTGGCGCAACTCTGTAAAAGTAGTATTAAGCATATGCTCTCTCAGAATCAAGTCATATAACCCTTTATAGTCATTTACTTTGTTGCCCCGCACCCATCCATTCAGTGCCTTACTGGAAAAGTCAAAGAAATCTACCCATGTTTGTGTGTTTTGTTTGGTGCTGTCCCTGAACCTCTGACGGTATCCCTCAGGGGTCAGCCCAAACTTGGCAAGTAAAGTGACTTTCTGAAGTGGGTATGTGTTTTGATCAGGTTGATCCAATGTGAGAAGTGTGTCCCTCCCCAATGGCGGCACATAACCCCACATAGCTACCCCCAATTGCCCTTCAGGAACCTCATGAGCCCTTAGTGCAACTTCATAAGCAGCTAACCATTTATCTATGTCATCTCCCACCACAAAACTGGGCACCACATTTTTGGGTATACGAACCTTCTTTTCTCTAGCAGGTCCTGTCTGTATGCTGCCACCATTATTGCTGGATTCAGACTGTCTCGCCTTGATCTCCAGCTCCTTGAGACTCAGTTCATGAGCCAGCAATAGTTTCTTTTCAGCCAAAGCTCTTTCAGCTTCCACCTGTTTGGCTGCTCTTTCAGCTTCCGCTTGTTTGGCTGCCCTTTCAGCTTCTGCTTGAATCTGTTTGGCTGTTCTTTCAGCTTCAATCTGTTTGGCTGCTCTTTCAGCCTCAGCTTGTTTGGCTTCTCTCTCTGCCCTTCTTTCCTCCTGTTGAGCCTCAATTTTCAGTTTTGCCATTTGCAATTGGAACTCCCTTTCCTCTCTCCTTTCCTCTGTGGTCAGGCTTTGCATAGAGACACTGCTCCCTGGTCTGGAAGGGGGCACAATTGCAGTGGTAACACCATCCACAGATAGTGAAAATTCCTCTGAGGTGCCATTTTCTGTCTCCTCTTCCTCATCATCCTCTAAATGGGCTTCTGCCCAGGCCCTCAGCGCCACTTGAAAGTCCTCCTTTCTGGAGGCCCTTTGGGTGGGTACCCTCAATGCCCTGCAGAATCCTCTTAGTTGTTTGACCGTATACGTATCCAACTGGACTAGGTCAAAGTCCCCTGTCTGAGACCCAGTCAGAGACATGTTGAGTGAGGATTTAGTTTTTGAAAATTGTCAGGAAGAAAAAAACGGATTTGCAAAAAGAGATAAAAAGCCAAGTTGACCTTCAACTGTGGGTAGGTAGTGAAATACTTAGCTACTGTATGTCACTGCACAAATACAAGTCCTATCCTCACCGCTGATCACCAATGTTAGAAATGGGGTTTTTGGTTGGCAGTCAGGTTACCCCCTGTCCAAGCAAAAGCCCTCACTCTAGTCAGGGTAAGTCACACACAATCCAAGATTATCCTGTGCCCACCCTCTGGTAGCTTGGCACAAGCAGTCAGGCTTAACTTAGAAAGCAATGTGTAAAGTATTTGTGCAATAAATCATACAATACCACCATATAGCACCACAAAAATACACCACACAGTGTTTAGAAAAATATATAATATTTATCAGGATAATTGTAGGTCAAAAAGAATAAAGTTGCAATGGGAAATTGTAGAGATATCACTGAAAAGTGATATAAAGTGTCTTAAGTCGTTAGAATCTAAACAAAGTCTCTTTCAAGCACAAGTACCTGGTTTAGAGTGGAAAAATCTCCTCAGAGGGCCACAAAAGGAGAGGTGCGTGGAAAAAGAGTGTGTGCGTCGATTTCTCCCCAGCACACACGGACTTGCGTCGTTATTTTCCACGCGGGGAAGTCGTGCGTCATTTTCCGGCGCGCGGGCAGTCTCTTTCTGTGGATCGCGGGGACTACCAGATGTCCCGGGTGTGTGCGTGGATTTTCCTGCTTGTTTTCCGGCTGCGCGTCGTTCTTCGGGGCTGTGCGTTGAAATTACGCTCTCTAGAGGTCGGGCGGCGTTGTCCTTGCGAAGCCATGCGTCGGATTTCCGGTCGTCCCCCGAGCGTCGCGTTGTTCAGCGTCGGTGTGCAGCGTTTTTCTCGCCGCGGAACAAGCTGTGCGTCGAAATTTTAGGCGCACGGAGCGTCCAAGTGAAAAAGGGAAGTCTTTTTGGTCCTGAGACTTCAGGGAACAGAAGGTAAGCTCTATCCAAGCCCTTGGAGAGCACTTTCACAGCCAGACAAAAGTTCAGCAAGGCAGCAGGCCAACAGCAAGGCAGCAGTCCTTTGTAGAAAGCAGACAGGTGAGTCCTTTGAGCAGCCAGGCAGTTCTTCTTGGCAGGATGTAGTTTCTGGTTCAGGTTTCTTCTCCAGCAAGTGTCTGATGAGGTAGGGCAGAGGCCCTGTTTTATACCCAAATGTGCCTTTGAAGTGGGGGAGACTTCAAAGAGTGGCTAAGAAGTGCACCAGGTCCCCTTTCAGTTCAATCCTGTCTGCCAGGGTCCCAGTAGGGGGTGTGGCAGTCCTTTGTGTGAGAGCAGGCCCTCCACCCTCCCAGCCCAGGAAGACCCATTCAAAATGCAGATGTATGCAAGTGAGGCTGAGTACCCTGTGTTTGGGGTGTGTCGGAGTGAATGCACAAGGAGCTGTCAACCAAGCCCAGCCAGACGTGGATTGTAAGACACAGAAGGATTTAAGTGCAAAGAAATGCTCACTTTCTAAAAGTGGCATTTCTAGAATAGTAATATTAAATCCGACTTCACCAGTCAGCAGGATTTTGTATTACCATTCTGGCCATACTAAATATGACCTTCCTGCTCCTTTCAGATCAGCAGCTGCCACTTCAACAGTGTATGAGGGCAGCCCCAATGTTAGCCTATGAAGGGAGCAGGCCTCACAGTAGTGTAAAAGCGAATTTAGGAGTTTTACACTACCAGGACATATAACTACACAGGTACATGTCCTGCCTTTTACCCACACAGCACCCTGCTCTAGGGGTTACCTAGGGCACACATTAAGGGTGACTTATATGTAGAAAAAGGGGACTTCTAGGCTTGGCAAGTACTTTTAAATGCCAAGTCGAGGTGGCAGTGAAACTGCACACACAGGCCTTGCAATGGCAGGCCTGAGACAAGGAAAAGGGGCTACTTAAGTGGGTGGCACAACCAGTGCTGCTGGCCCACTAGTAGCATTTAATTTACCAGCCCTATGCACATAAAGTGCACCTTACTAGGGACTTATAAGTAAATTAATAGTCCAATCAGGTATGATTCAAGGTTACCATGTTTTAAGGGTGAGAGCATATGCACTTTAGCACTGGTTAGCAGTGGTAAAGTGCGCAGAGTCTAAAAACCAGCAAAACAGGGTCCAAAAAGTGGAGGGAGGCGGGCAAAAAGTTAGGGGTGACCACCCTAAGGCATGTCAGGTCTAACACTTACGATGAAGAGTTGCCAATTCCATGCCTCCCGAGAAACAAGGCCCAACGCCTGGTGCGCATTCACATGAGCTGCTCCTGACAGTTCCAGTCACACACAATCAAAGAGATGCAAATTCAGTACAGCCCTAGAAATGATGCACAACAACCGTTGTGCACTGATGCAGGTCACAGCAGACAGTTCTGGTCCCACACAGGTGTTGCATGAGGTAGGATGAGGTACTACTATGGTACACTCCCACCTCTGAGGGTCACAATCTGTGAATCACACACCGCACACAATGAACATGCAGTTGGCGTGATGCATGTGGGAGATCCGGCACGATCAACGAAGTGGGCCAAGCGGGGTCCCGCAACCAGTGAATCAACTCATCACCAACCAGATGCTTATGTGTGCTGAAGCTCCACAATGCAGGGGGCACACTCCTTAGATGTAGGCAATACTTTTGGGGCACCGCTCCAGGCACAATTCTTTGCTTTGCGATCAAGCTACAGTGTCAGTTGAAATCCAGCAGATGATGTGACACTTATGAGAGCACCACTCCCGAGGTGTCACAAGCAGACAGTGTGTGTTCCTTGCAGGAGGTCTTTGATGTCCTTGAGACCTCCAGAGGGAACAGAGGGCAAGCCAACAAGCCCCTGGAGAGCACACTTCAGGGTACCACACAGCAGCAGGCAGTCTGCCCAGTCCAGCTATGATTATGGAACGGTGCGAGGTCCCTTCCGATGGCAATTATCCTTCGTGTGTACAACAGATTCCTCTGGCAGTGCAGGGTCTCCGGTTCAACGTCCCTGCAAGTGTATCTCTACCTTGCTGCAGTATTACACCAGTAGTTATGCTGTAGTGTGCCTTTGAAGTTGGGAGTGATTCAAAGCTCTTTCCTTTAAACCACAGATGTCTCTCCTAAATTTCAGTCTTGTCTGCCATGGGGCCATGGAATGCAGAGCTTAATCTTTAGTGGGGCCATCATCTGGCACCCAGAGGCAAAGTGTCAAAACCTCACCTTCCAATGTATCCAGCCAGGCCCTCAAATCGCAGAGGTCTGTTGTTCCAGTTTCATGCCAGTTCTTTATAACTGTCCGTGTGGAATGGACAGATGTGCTCACTCCACCTCTGGTGTTGACTGGAGTCAGGTAGAAAGGCACACACTGAACGTTAGAGCACAGAAATGCCAACTTTCCAGCAGTGGTATTTCTCAGCATTAATGACAAAATCACCCTTACAAAAGAAAGGGGTTTATCACTGCAAACCCAATTATAGGAAACATCATGAGGCTGCTACCCTGCAATCCACTATTGCAGTTGGGAGTGATTTGAATCATCCCCCCATGTTAGCTTTTGGGGAGAGCCACCCTCAGTGGTAGTGAGAACACACACGGGTATTCTTCACTACGTTAAAAACACCCTTGGTGCAAGTGCACACGCACAAATCTACATTGGGAGGCCAATCACAGGTTAATCACCATTGTGCAAGCGTGCACACAGGGCTCCCCGATGGCCGGCTGGACACATGTTGAAACACAATTGTGCAAGCGTGCACACACGGACCAGCAATGGCACTATGGTGAGAGTGCACCCACATGGGAAAGCGTCACTTCTAAAATGTAGGAAGACGCAAGCACTTTCACACTGCCCTTACAGTGTGAACGTGCCCAGGGCCTAAGGTCACTAAAAGAGAATCAGCAAAAACCTAAGAAAAGAGCTGATCTCCTAGGTACGGAAACCCATGTGAGGGTTCTTCCTAACCAGGGCATAAAACACACATGTGTACCTGCCCTACCTTCCACCCCCTTACCTGCTCCGATCTTCAGGGGGTGCTCTGGAGGGTAAGGCCCACTCAGGGTTGGCCAAGGGGTAAGAGATGTCACCCTAATTGGCAGCGCAACTATGCCTCCCCAGGCCTGCAATGGCACGCCTGATACATGGTTGGCAATCTATTCTAGTGGGTGGGACACTCCGTGCAGTGTCCCACCCACTAGTAGCTAGGCTTGTGGTGTACCTTTTTACAGTGCACTCCTGGGTACAGCACCTGACCAACCATGTAAGCGCCCCTTTCTGTCATGTGTTTCCCACTGCAGTACAGTGGGAAAGTGCCCAGAGTCCTAAGGCCATTCAGTAAGCAAAAAGCTGGGAGGAAAAAGCAAAACGGTTCTGGAAATTCCCCTAAGAAGGCACATGTCTAACATCAAGCTTGGATGAGAGTGAGGTACTATGAGGAATGGGGAGGAATAAAATAAGGGAAAAAGGGAAGTGCAAACTAAATTTAGGGTCTTAGGATTGAACCTCATTGTTGGCATAAGAGAAGAGGAGCTCACAGAATGAGGGTAGTGGAATGCAAGATACAAAATGGAAGGATAACAGAATAAGGATGAGACATACAATATTGAGTACTTGAGATGACTAGGGTATGGAAAAAAGAGAGGCAAGTTACAACACAGCCAGTAACCTCTGATTAATAATTTGTATCCTTACTGACTATATTAGTCTACTGTGTGTTTCAGGTACAAGACTTTCTCGCAATTTACTACAACAGCATTCCCGAGCTGAGCCTTTCCTTCTCTCCCCTCTCTCCTGCTGTCATGCTTGTATCCATGCTCCTGCATCCCGGCACACCTGCACTTTGGGCACCTTGTTCTTTTCTGACCCACCTCACTTGCTCCCTGGAACCCTCGTAGGTTCAAGAGGAGACATATCACACAGCACAGCGTTGTGTGGAGTATTGAGAGGAGACAATTGGCAATGATACTACGAAACAGAGCCAGTACACCGTTGTATGAAGTAGTGTTCATAGGGGTTAAAATGAACTGAACTGTATTTGTTTTGGGTGCCAATGTAGGTTCAGGGGGAAATTTACAGTGAGTGTGCTGCATTGATAAGCCTTATTTGAACAGTTGTTATTATTATTGTTAATATTATTGTTTAAAACAGTTATAAAGCACACAGCCACCTAGCAGGTATCTTGGCACTGTAGCAAGACTAGCCCAAAATCATGATTGCTGCTTTCATGCTATATCACTTGGGGGGAGTGGGGATCAGGACAAAAGACCCTAAGGGAGAGCTGCAAATTCTTTTGGCCCTTCCTAAATTGAAGTAAGTCAGTGGAGGTCCTTAGGCTTGCCGGTAGCTTATTCCAGAGTTGAGCTGCTCTAATCATGAACTTTCGGCCTCCTTGTCTTCTTTAACAAAATTTAGGCACATAGATTAGGTTAGCCAAGGCCGACTGAGGGCATCTTCCAGGGACATATCTTTTGAGTCTTTTTTGTAGCGGTATAGGACCCATGCCCTGAAGAGTTTAAAGAACAATGCACATAGATTTAAAAGTTATCCTTTGCCTGAGTGGGAGCCAGTGCAATTCTCCCAGGGCTTTTGAGGCAGATGGTCTTCTTGGTCAGTTCAAGGCTAATTTTGAGGAAGCAATGTGAACTCGCTGCAGACGTTTTATTACAAATTTGGCACCCAAGGTAATAATGCGTTGCAGTAATCCAGCCTGCTAAGAATCACACTTCCCACAATCAGCAGCTTAACTTGTGATGGCAGCAACGGTAAAGGTTTCCTTAAACCCCTAAGCAGCCCAAAGCAGGTGCTCACAACTTTCTTGACATGCTGATATCGAGTAACCTTGTTGTCAAAAGTAACACCTAAATTATAGACTGTTTCTGGTCTATAGAGATTTTTGAAGTGGAACTGTATAGAGATTTTTGAAGTGGAACAGTATAGGATCCCTTTTTCTCCCCTTTAAGTTTTAGAGAATTACAATCCAACCATCTTGCTATGTCATTAATGGAATTATGGAATACACACAAGGCACCTGATCTATTACTGTCAATAGACAGAATCAGTTGAGTGTCATCAGCATAGCTGAGCAGTGAGATAATGTGTGATTTAATAAGAGTTATCAAAGGTTTCATGTACATGTTAAAAAGGATCTGACTAAGAGCAGATCGTTGTGGGACCCCATGCTCGACGGATGTATAGTCTGAGCAGCAGGGAGACAAAGAAACTGCTTGTGGTCGATCTACCAGGTAGGAACTCAGCCAGTCAAGTGCTATCCCACAGAATATACTCTTGACCGATCTAGTCAGCATAATCTTATGCTTCACCATATCAAAAGCGGTGGATAAGACAAGCAGATTCAGCACAACAGACTGGCCACTTCTCATACAAAGCTTACCCAAAGCCAGAATCAAAGCCGACTCTGTCCCATGGCCTGGTTCAGAAACCAAACTTTTCTTCCTCCAGGAGGTTTTGTTCTTCCAAATAATGGGAACCTTTCTTGCTCACAAAACGCTCCAAGATCTTTATTGGGAAGGACAGCAAAGCTACTGGCTTATAATTGCTGAGAATACCGGGGTCAGCAGAGGGTTTCTTTAAAAGAGTTGTCACGGTAACCTTTTTCCACGCATGGGGAACCAAACCAGATTCTAAAGATTGGTTACAGACTTGCGATAGAAGGGGCATCCTTCTAGATCCTAAAGGGTAATGGATGTAATAGTGACCAGACTTGGTAGACCGCACAATAGCTATAATGTTTTCAGTGGTCAATGGTACAAAAGTATCAAGCTTGCTTATGACATTGGTGGGGGTCTTAACAGGTTCATATGGGCATATTTATACTCTATTTGCACTGAATTAGCATCAGCTTTTTTTACGCTAATTCAGTGCAAACCCAACTCCATGTTTATATTTTGACGCTGGACCCGTCTAGCGTCAAAATATTGGTATTAAAGTAATTTTTCGGATGTTTGAAACCTCCTTGTGTCAATGAGATGCAGGGTAGGCGTTTCTGTCCAAAACTTTACTCAAACACCCAAGCGCCATACTTAACCTGGGCAAAAAAAATGCACGGGTGGGGGGGCGGCCCAAAAAATTAAGTTAACACCGATTTGCGTCAAAATTTAACACATGGGTCAGGGCAGGCTTTAAAATGAGGCAAACACACCACTATTTAAGGAAAACTCCTAGAAGCAACATTACAACCCACGGGAGAAGATGGAGGTGATACTGATACAGCTTGCTAGACGGCGCAGAGGACAGCAACCACACCAGCAACCACCAGCATGACAACGCGGCCTACAAAGGCAACGCAGAAGGCATGAGAGGGTCTTCAGAACCAGGACAATCATCCTTGGCCTTAGGGACCTGGGCATAATTAGGACCTATAGACTCAACTGGCAAGCCATACTACACCTGCTGCACCACATTGAGCCACAACTTTCAGTCACCCTGCATACCCCACACAACATACCACCTATAACAAATCTGCTCGCGGTCCTGCACATGTTGGCAGGGGGCTCATTCCAAACAACGGGTGCAATGGTTTCTGGTATCTCACAGCCGTCATTGTCTGCATTCCTGTTAGACGCCATCATCTCCATGACACCCCACCACATCAGACTCCTCAAAACCCTGCAAAAAAAGCAGGAGAACAAAGAGGGGTTCTATCAAATCCATGGATTCCCACATGTGCTCGGTGCAATTGACTGCACCCATGTCCGGCTCGCACCACCTGCAGCAACAGAGCACTTATAACAAAATCACAAGCACACGCATTCCATTAATGTGCAGGGCATAGTGGACCACCACAGATTATTCATAAACATTTTAGCCAAGTATCCTGGGAGTGTCCATGACGTCTACATATTCTGGCACACTGCAATCAATTAACAATTCCAATATGGACAATTTAAAATTTTTCCTACTTGTGGGTAAGTCTACAAATCTAGTAATTTACACACAACACCCCAACCCTGTCGGACACACAAGACATACACCACTACAGCAACATATGGCCAGGGTTATAGAAGTTTGCAGGTGATAACACATAAGCACCATGCTGCAGTACAGCACAATCAGTGCACAACACCAATACATACACCCACATGTACGGAACACACCCAACCGGACAGGCACACCACGGGATGGACAGGTGCAGACATGTACCCTTTGAAAACAGCAGAACTAAACAGACCACCACAAGTGCCCTCAGGTTGCCCACTATGTACACATCACATACACTACACCAAACAAATATCACAGACATGGCAAAGGCATACACCATGCCCATGTCATGTATACCTTCCAAATAGGCACATATGTCTCAAGTCTTGTTGTGTAAATCACTGCCAGAACAAATATCAAACACCACACAACTTGCTCCTAAATCAACTGCATCTCATCAATACATACCTAACTTACCTGTAGTGTGCAGAGACATCTGCCTGACGCATTGCCTCACACACATAGGAATACAAGAACAATCCCCATTGCATACAATGTGCCAGATGTGTGAGAAGTGGAACCACAGTCACTGTAGTGCAAGCTCACATGCAACACTCACTGACTCAAAACACCATCATGTCTGTACCATATACAAGAAATGGACTAACAAGGGGCAGAGACACAGTCAGACAGTGCAGATCATGGATGTCATAGTGGGACCCAGTAGGAGACAACAGGTCATCACTGACCTCACATGCACTGTACCAGGGGACACATTTGCTAAGTAGCTGAGCTACATCCCATAGCCTGCACTGTGCATGTGTCGACAGTGGAAATGCACATTAATGTTTTGGAATATAGGAGAAATACTGCTAGTTATGTTGATCATCCTGTGACAATGAGATACACACCCTTGAACACCCATTGCTCACACAAACATTAGCTGCCACTTAGGAACACTAAGGGAACAATGTAATAGCCCACAGTTCCATAGTCATGTCCTGCATTGTATGTACATCTTGGCAGATTACCCTTTCTTCATTACTTGAAGCCACATTCTAAATTGGCCACCCTCCCATGCTGTATGTAGCGTGAAAGGGGTGTGCAATGTTTCTCGCTGCGTCTGTCACCACAACATACATAGCATGAAGGTGCAGACTCCCATGGGGCTGTCCCCCAAAACCTGAGGAAGTGCCAACAACAAATACCACCCCAGGGGTACAATATGCAGGTTGCACATAGAAGGTAGACTGTGCTATGAACTCAGATGAATGTGGCACAAATGCATGCTGCACATGGCTGCACACACAGAAAGAGCCAATTGACCATCAAAAAAGCATATGTGCAGGGCGGTGTACCGTCCAGCCCAGATACATCCACCTCCACAAGGCATATAGCCAAGTACCCTGGTGTTGGTTATGTAGCGCTGGTGCACGGTTACACATGAGCAACTGGCACAGGGTACAACAAAGTGTTGCCAAGTAACATGTCACACATGGAGCATTCTTGCATAGTTGAAATATTGCAGGACACAGCAGTCAATTTAGAAGACATGTTGTACATTCACACTCACCAATTTTATACGCCCTAAGGCTCACACATCATCTGCAATAACACATGTCAAAAGGGATGGGATGTCCAGGCACTGTAGTGCTACCATGTTGCCACCACATCTGACCCCATTGTGTTATGTCCCCTCTCGTGACAGCACACTGATACAAAGGTTCATTACACAACACATGGTACATACATAATGCGATCAGTGTGGAATCCAAATCAAGTATTCTAGGTCCTTGACCCAAACACAAGATTGTCATATCCAACAACCTAGTGGTGAGGAAAGATCACACAAGGATAGGAACCCACACAAAAATACAAATACATATGAGGCACAACCAGATCCTAATATCATCTGCCATGCTACATGACTTACCTGTTGCAAACCCTTACAACAAAGTACTCCTGTAATCTTTTGCAACGGATCTGGGTTATGGCATACAGCCATGGATAATGACCCCATTTCACAACCCAAGCACAGCAGCAGAAGTCCTGATTCAGGTGCCTAGACACCACGGAGGCAGCCTCCTATATGCCCCACAAATGGTCTGCAAGATCATATTGACTTGTGCTATCCTGCACAAAATATGTGTACAGATGAAAGTACAATTATATGAGCAGGTTGATGACCTGCCTGAGTAGGAGGAGGAGGATGATGGTGGAGAAGAAAAAGAGGGGGAAGACTACAACACAGCTGCTGGGATACGCCACAGTCTGCACATTGTAGAGAACTTCTTCACATAATCTTCATGTAGCTCACCTTCTAAATTTTGTCAATAAACATCTCACTCATTCAAACAATGTGGCTTTGGTGTCTTCAATTTCTTAAACATATACCTTAGGATTATGAGTCTAACCTCAGGGAGCATGTCACAAATACAAATCTTAAGAGTACTGTAGCAACATCTCATGCGAAGCGTAAGAGTGAACTGGTACCATCATGCACATCACAATTAGCCTCATCACTTGAATGTGACAGCTGAAGGACACAGTTTATGGACCACAACATATTAATTACATCCACATTGCCAACTTATATAACAATAGCTCATCACACACAACAACATGTCTAAAAATGACCTAAATAAGGGGCAGTGGATGTCAAAATATGGTGAGACTGTAATGTTTGAACAGACCACTAACACAACTCAGTGTGAGACTTGCGATGGCTGCATGGAGCATGTGTGACAAGGTGGGGACATCATTGGTGACAATGCTCAACATGACTAACCGGGGTATGACAAGCAATGGGAAAATGGAGCATGTGCAGTACATCCATGGAAATCACTCCTGCCACTGCCATGGGGACCAATTCTGTGACAGGGTACACATGACCTCAGGCTTTGCACAGACATGTATATGGAATGCACATCAGAATGGATGTGAATGTTTGCACTGGAGCTGCAGGTCCACCACAAAGTAATGGTAATTACAAAGCAAAATGTGATGATTTTCAACTGTCCATTGTGTTCAATACATGATATGGTTGGAATGTAGACAGAGTGTGTCAATCACAGTATGTAGCAAAGATGTACACATTTCAGACATATGTGTAGTCCACACACAGTTCATCCATATACTCAAGATCAACATATGGAGACATTTGTTGCATAAAATTTGCCAAATAGCACTCATCAGCCATCATCAAGAATCCCTGAGCTGTGAATGTTGGATGAAATTTGATGCTCTGTAACAAAACTACACACAGCACATACGTGAACACAAATCACAATCACATACCATGACGCTTGCATAGTACTGACTGCCATACATATGTGGATACACTGTTGTCACACATACAGACATATGCATGATGTGTATACATTTGCGTGCTGTTGATTCTGTACACACACTTTGGTTTAACAGACCAATCACACACAATAGTGTACAATGGACTACCACATGTGGTCATTCACAAAATACCATACTGCAGCGCAGCACATACAATTTTTATGTTGATATAGGATGCAAACATTAACAAATGTCAAAATCATGCAATCAGGATTAGAGTAAAAAAAAAAGACGTAAATGTGTTGAAATATCCGCAAACGCAAAGTACATGACCCATGGGCCGTTAGTGTGTTTTCCACTTTCGCAACCATCACAATGCTGATTTACTGTTAAATTGACACATAAGGGTAAAGCATTAATGCAAGTAGACACACGTAAGTAATGCGGCAGAAAAACTCATGCAAATATCAAATGCATCAAAAAAATACACGCATAACAGATAGAGTGCGGAGATCCTCTGGCTCCTATTGTCGCCACTAGTAATCTGGGCACCATTTTTGACAATAGTCTCTCTTTTAAGCTGCATGTTAATCATGTTGTTAAAACCAGTTTTTGGATCCTGAAAATGCATAAAAAGATTCTCCCTTACTTACAATGGGAATGGAAAGTTAAAGTCATTCCAGCACTGTTTATGTCAAAATTGGACTATTGTAATGCCTTCATGCTTAATATGGACAAGGCATCACTTAAGAAGCTTCAGTTAATTCAGAACACAGGTGCCCATTTCATCTTTAATCTTTCGTGCTCGGCTTCTGCCAGTGGCAGCCTGAAACAATTGCGTTGGCTACCAGTGGCGAAACGAATTAGGTTTAAAACCCTATCTTTGACCTGTAAGGCCATACAGGGAAGTGGATCTAAATATTTATCTTCTAGGCTATGCTGGTATAGGCCTAACCGGCAACTTAGATCCACAGGAACCTTTCTGATTCAGGTCCCTCGTACCCACAAAGCTAGATGGGGTGACAAGGCATTTCCAGTGGAAGCGGCCAAATGCTGGAATTCACTCCCTGTGTGTATAAGGAAGGAACAAAATTTCATTGCCTTCAGGAGGCTAGTTAAAACTTGTCTCTTACCGCGTAAATTCTGCTATCACTTGCTCCTCCCTTCTGAGCGCTTCGATGCTTTGGCCGGAATGCGTTTCATAAATACCAAATACATACAAATACATAACAGAAAACATGTTGCAAGGGCACAGGAAGTAATGTAATAGTATATCTTGTTAACAGGCATGGTACAGTGGGTGTACTTTCACTTTCGCTTTACAGGCTGTGCCTGCTTTGACTGTATGGTTGTGTTTTAGAGTTGGTGGTGTCCTTTTGCTATTTAGTGTATCTCGTGCTGTCCCTCCTGTTGTGTTTACTGTTTTATTTTATTGTCATTTGTCCCAGACACTGTGAATATATGTGTCTAGTCAATTTCCCTTTGTACTTGTGCTGTGGGGTGTCTGTCTGGGTTAGTTCTATAGGAGGGTTAGTGAATTTTTGGGTGTTAGGTTTCCTTTCATTATATCTGTTTCTCAATACTACTTTTTACATTTTTTCATTCTGTACCCAGTGCAATGTGTGACAGGGGGAGGCAGACTAGAATAGGGGAGGAAGAGCTGGGAGGCTTTATTTGGCTGGTAACCCACTACCTCCCATTCATGCTAGAGATGGGTGGCCATGTGATCCATGGCTACCGTACGGAGGCAAGGTGGCTGCAGTGGAGAAAGGTGCTCCAACACCTGAAGAGGGTGTACCACAGCAGTCGCAATGACCATCAGCTGAATCATCGCTGGGCTGATCTTGTGGCCAGGGAGAAGGATCTTCTGGACCATCTTGGTGTGGTGATCGGTGGCCCTGTTGGTGAGTACCCCATTGACTAACTAATTACTGTTCACTGCACTTGAATGACAGTAGCAGTTGTGTTGACATGCTGCATGCAATGCTTGTGGAGAGAACGAAGTGTCACTGTGCGAGTATAGACATGGACTGCACATATCCTAACATTTTACCAATGCAAGACTGAAGTTGGGAGTTAGGAGAGACATGCACATCCATCACTAAGTCACACATTTCAGGGACCATGGCAACATCTGTGCCCTAGCATTGTGTCATGTATGATAATCCAAGACACTGCCAGCATACCAATTGTAAGTGGATTGTGATAACTAAGTATGACAGTCCATGTATGGTGCAATAATGTCAGATTTTCACATATATCACCCCTGCCATTATGTTTACAAAGGGGGAATACCCTCTGTAGAGGTCACTGGCAAGAGGCCATTTGATGTCATCACCCAACTGTGAAACATCAGTCATGGATTACTCGATGCATGAAAATTGCAGACTGACTATTTAGCCACTTGTCCGCCACAAAGTGCCTCTAGGTGCCTTGCAGGAAAAGCTAGAATACATGAATCAGTTGTCTTGCAGAGCACAAGGGTCATGTCATTTATCTGTCACCCAACTCCCCCTCATTCCATGGAGTTGCATCTTCTACAGATTGACCACACATGGTTGCCGCAAGGTTTAGCGCTGCATGAGTCTCAGGTACAGTGCAAAAGTGCAGATGTATGGCTCTCATTCACCAGAGTGACAGTCTCATTGCAGTGGTGTGTCTATTTCACTGTCCACAACCTGGATGATTTCCTCACTCTTCTGAAATAGTACATACTGCCATATGTTGTCCACTAGTAGTGACAGTGATGTGATACTAACCATGGTTTTACATCAATATATTTCAGGTAGACCTCCCCCCTACACCATAGGGGAGGTGGCAAGATTTGAGGACCCAGATGTATCCAGTAAGTGTGATATTGCCTGTTCTGTGTAGTGTTGAAATGTTTGGTGTGAGTGAGTCATGAGTTCAGCACCCAGTGCTAGAAGTGATGAGCTGTAAAATGATCAGAATTCAAATTATACTGGATGGCAACACTGTGTCACATTTAAGTGGTTCCCCATGCAGGTGCAGAGTCATTTCTTGTGAGGTTTTTCTGGCGCTCAATGGCCAGCATTGTATAATCAAGGTGATGACAAGCTACATGTAGCTCCATATGTGACTTAGATATACACTGTTGTGTAATGGCACTGGAACACACCATCATTCCGACAACACTGTGATGCACCATTTTGGACACAAATTGGTGCATTCCTGTATTGTAATGTACATGTAGGATTGTGTCTGCATTTGTCCTCCAGCATGTGACAACTGCATGAAATGTAATAGGCGTGCATGCAGGTCAAGTCAAATTGTGTGCTGGCATAAATATGTGTGTGTGTGGAATGGTATTGGCTGATCAGGTATTGATGGGTGTCTACACCTGGATACATGAATGTATAATGTAGAGACTTATGGATACCAGCTTCATTTTTGTCATCAGCTAAATTATGGTCCACTCCCTGACTCCATGTATGAGTGGGCATGCATTGTTGGATAACCTGGACAGTTGAGATGTTAATCTCAACAAATGTGTAGGTAGATGTGATGCTCACAGTGTTGTATGAGAGTCATTTTGATCAGGCTTACATGTGTACCTATCAACACTGAACCCTTATGGTAAACAACAGCATCCCATACTCCCAATAACAGCATCAAGCTTCAGGTGATGTATGTTAGAAAATTTGACATATATGAAGAGTACCATCACACAGCCAAACACATCTGCTGCCATGGACATGAGTGCCATTACAGATATTCAGAGGGAGGTACAACAGGTCCTCCAAATGGTGGCCAAGAATAGCAAAGCCCTCAAGAATATAAAGAAAAGACTGAAAAGGGCCAACCTCTGAATGCCATTATGTCACTCCTCCAAAGTTAACTCCCCTCCCTCCTCTTTTTCTAGGTTTTTTGTGGCTATTAAGGGGTTAGTTGTAGGTTAGTATAAGTAAGTGGGTTAGTTATTATAAGTAGGTTTGGGGGGTGGGTTTTCTAACCTTAATTTTTTACTATGGGTGATGTTGGGGCTTTTATATGTTTATAAAAACATAAAAAAATACAAACAAATATTTAAAGAAAAATACAAAATAATATACATTTGTTTAGTCATAGTTAGTAAATGTGTAGTTTAGTGTATGTTGTCATGCATGTGTCCTGTGATATAAGGGGAGCGGAGGGCGAAAGTTCAGAGTGTGTCGTTAAATTTGTACGATTAGTGTAACATAGAGTAGTTGGGGTCTGTTGTGGGTTATGTATAGTTAAGATAGGTTAGATTAGGATAGCTGTTAATTGCTATTGTTTTATTGATTTAATAATCATGATAAAATTATTGGGTACTCCCTTATGTCATGTGTCATATGCTTGGGTCTCTGGGTCTTCCCATTGGTGTTCAGTGCAAATTGTGTGTTGTCCTGGGGACTCCGTCCTGCATCCAAATCCCTCTCTTGACATGTACAACACCTCCTTATGACTGAGCTGTCACATTGGCAACTACAACACACCTACTTACCTGTGCACCTCCCATCCATTGTTCCCACCACTCAAGCTGACTATGTTGACCATGTATAGGACAGGATAGGTGTGTGAATTCAGCTGACATTGTATGGGTTTTGTTTTGGAATGTTGGACACAGCACTGTGGGACATATTACAAAAGCCTACATATCATTCCTATCCTGGTAAACTGAGCACTGGCAATAATGGATGAGTTTGAGTCCCTCTGTTTCACACCAATGTGTTCTACTGGTACTCCCAGGTGACGATATTGCCCGATTACTGTTTCACACCCATTCTTGCAGTATGTAGTGGGTGTAGCATATATGTGTTCAACATGTATCACATATTCAGTGATTTGCTTGTAGGGAATGAGGCCAACATTGACGTAAACATGTACGTACAATTTGCATAGATATGTGCCCACATATTCATGCACTCTTGTACTGACATTCTGTGACTTGAGACATGTTACACACATCACAAACACTAGGCATAGTAGAAGTGTCACAACACACATAAACATGCTAGTTGCGTAGTTGGTGTTTATTTACAAGTTTAACAGTGCTAAGTATGTACAGTGTGCAGAGCTGGGATGCCATTCGTGGAATCCATCCAATTGGGACACTGACACTACAAAAGTCCAGGGTTGAGGGGCATGTCATGGGACATGCTTGGGTAAAGTGCCTTTCAGTGCAGGGGAACATAAATTGCCAAATGGAAAGTTAGGGACAATAGCAGTCCATAGCAGAAAGGTCAACAGTGTGTTGAGGAGTGCATATCTGTTAGAGTGCCAACACTGGCATGATGTCAAGCACAGGACAAAGGTAAACACTGCCCATGTGGCATGGGATAGTGCTTCCGGTAACTGCTAGGAGTGAAGATGATCTGCTCCACATCTTCATCCTCCGATGTGTGTGGTGCCTCCTCTGCCCTTGATAGTGGTAGTAGGGAAGGAGAGGGGGCCACACACACCTCAGTGGTTGCAGATGTGGACTCCCAATTCCCGACAGCTGCCCTCTGTGGCACAACATATGGCATCACTCCAGCAAGGAGGAGCTGCTGGTTTTTAAGTATAGCTGCAACATCCCTGTGGTAGGCAGCCATGTCTGCCCTGAGGAAGACCAATTACTGGTGCATGGAGCCCATATTGTCTTCAGACACACTGCTGCCAATTTGGGAGGGCAGTTGTTGTGGACTCTCCCTCATGGCAGCAGCTATGTCCCTCATACACTCCTGGACTCCACGCATTGGGGAGTGTGTGCATTGGTTGGAGGCATTCTGTTCTGTTGCTGTGACCAGGCACGTCCGCATCCCCTCAAGTCTGGTTGCCATTGTTTGCATCCCCACCTCCACCTCCTTGACCAGCTCCCGCTGGACTCCTACCACTGTCCTCTGAAAGCTGGTGACTGTGTCCTCGGAGTCCTCTGCTGGGTCGGTGCTAGCAGGTCGCCCTCTTGGGGTGCTAAGTGAAGCCTGTGGAATGTATGTTAATTCAATACTCCTCCTTGCGACTGGAGGTGGTGTCTGCATGTTCACAAAGACATTTTTGGAGGGTCTCTTGTCTGATAGTTGGCAGCTGGTCATCCAGTTCATCAGGGTACTCCAGGACAGGCAGATCCGCAGGAGAGCCAACACCCTCTGCAATGAGATGGTGTAAAATCAGTCTATCTGTATTGTGGCAGTTGACAAGTCACGTCACTGACTTGATATATGAGGATCATTGTCATAATAAGCCCATGTTGATGTAAATGTGGTGCAGCATGGTGCTGTGCAATAATAATCTGTGCCGCACCGCTTCACTTTGGTGACACAAGAATGCACTGTATGTAAGTGAATACGGGGCACCCCTGTGTTGTCCCCCATACTGGTGCAAGATTCAGCTGCCAGCGTCATAGCAGGCATCCTTGCACCATCGTGCAGGGATGTATGCATTGAGGGGTGTGACGGTTTATGTGCGTGAAAGTGTCCCTTCATGCACATTAACAACCACCAATGGTGCTTTGGCACATCTGTGTGAGCTGTGTAATGCAGCACACTCAGAAGAGCCAAATCATAATTTACATATGATTATTTATGTGCATGAAGAATTGTTTATGAAGGCTCATGAACAATAATTTCTGTATTATTGCTCTTCCTATGCATGCTGCTAAATGCAGCACACATTGGAAAATCGGAAATGAAGGAAGTATAAATGTATTCCTCCTCGTTGTACCCTGCTAATGCCACCCCTGTGGCTGGCGTAATAGGTTTGGCCCTACTTCAAGTTTACAATATTCCATTTATCTGAGGAAGCATCAAAATGTAATGCGTGTTGCTGTGGCACGTCCACAGCAACACCCATTGCACCACCTTCCATGCACAGTCATGATCAGGTGGCTACGTATTAACAAGGTGACATAATGTCAATAAAAGTGGCTTAATGCTACTTTGTTAATACAGCACCGTGCTTAGCGCCACAGGAGCATCAATGAAATTGATGCTTCAGTGGCGCTAGGTGCCTATGATGTGCCCAATAGTACTAATGGATTGTTCCAGTACATCATAGCTGCAGTCTACAGCCCTATGCCCAACCTGCATGTCACATGAATGGAAGCCCAATTGTCACTATTGGCTGCATCATATCTTCTAAGTATGTTGTCTATACTTATTGTGTCTTGACGGCCTCTTATCTTGTTCTACCCTCCCTTTGAATCCATCTGCATGGTGAAGCCTTGCAATGTGTGTTGCTGTGCCCATGCCACAGCACCACACATGGCAATATTACATGCCCCAGTCTTACATGTTTCACATACACCCATGCTGTGCTGAGACCCTGCACTAGGGATGGCATATTAACAACACTGTGCTCTTGATGACATTGATGTCTCCTCATGTTGTCATTTGTGTTTGTGTGCTACTTTGCATAGCACTCATGGACCTGGCAGAGTACTGTTTCAACTCCTGTCGGTGTAGGTTGTTTACCTTACTAAACACCTATGTCCTCCCCCTCAATGCAGCCCTCCTTGCACTATGATACATGAGTGCCACATGGTGAGAGTACAACTCATGTGACAAAAGCACAAGGTTTAACCCAGGGATGGGTAATATGGGTATGAAATTTCTGCTGTGTACATCATTCTGTATGTGACAGTGCCTGATGGTAAATGTGTCAATGGACATTGCCAATTCAGAGGAGTTGTACTTCACGGCCTAAGGTATGTTCATATTTCATGTGCATCAGCCCAAGGGGCACCTGACTGCCACTGTGTAATTGTTCATCCCCTACAGCACAGGTGGTTTTGGCAACTCTTGTCAATGTGTAATGCCCCATGGGCCAATGGCCTGGACATGGTAGGTTAACAACAGCTGACAGACTGGCTATGACATCTGTCCTGTGACACCAGACCAGTGATATGTTTAACACTACCCTCCAGGTATATTTCCAAATTTCCTCAAGCCTTTGCATGGCAGTGTAACCCCTATGAAATGGTTGTTGGTGAAGTGGTGTGGTATGGCCGTGGGTGCCCCTACACAGCCCATGCACTTGGCATGGGCAGTGCAGGGTGTCCCATACCTTGGTCCTTTGCCCTTTCGACTGTCTGATTTGCAGGGCTGAGTGCAGTGTGTTATGTTACACCCAATGCAGGCCACAACTGGCATTGACTATTTGATCCATCTATAATGTCTAGTAAGTGCCCCACAGAACTACCATGTGCAGACATATTACCAGCCACCATCACAACGTGTGACTCATACTGCCAGGTACAATGGGTATACTGCACTGGCAGTCTTACCAACAGCGGGCTTGCCCATGCACCATCCTCCGCCCGTTGATGTGGAATTAACCACCATTATATGACAGCCATACCCCATGTGTTATATGTATGTGTTTATTTCTCCATTCCCATGTGTCTCACATGGTTGTGTCCAAATAGTTGTTCGCTCAGCCTGTGACTGTTGTGAACTACTGTTTGCTATCTGTGGTACATATTTTCTATGGTGGCACATTTCAGTTCAGCATCAAAATGTGTGGTTGAGCACAACTTCAGTTTAGTTGGTCCGGGTAGTGGCATGTCACCAAAGATACCAGTCCAGCCTGCTATTCCCCCAGCACCTGTTGAGATAATTGTTCCATGCACTCAGGGGACACTCTCACTGCGTGATGTAGGGATGGCTGCCTTATGTGGATGTGTTGTCTAAGTGTGGTTGTGCTATTGGCACATGCCTGGGTACTGTTGGGACAGTTGCAATGACTAGTGTGCTGTGAGATGCAGCACACATGCGTTTGAGCAATGAGGCAAGACTATTGCAAAATGTTACAGCAAGGGACACCAATATGTAGTTACCCCAGGAATTATGTTGACTGACTACCTGGTCTCTGGGGTCTTGGTTTTGTTAGTGGTGTTGATGTGACTACATGCAAGGGATATTGTGATGTCACAACCAGTGACACAGTGAATATACATGCTATCCATCCCATGTGCTGCATTTGTACATGTGGGTATTTAGGCCTGGTGTACTTAATACGTCCAGGTTGTGTATGTTTGAATGGTGCATGGCACTCCCAAGGCAAAGGTACATAGGTAAGCTTACATTGGTATGGTGCAACTTGCTTAATGTGCATTGTATCCCTTTGCGCTCTTTTGACATACATTGCGTGAGTCCTATGTGCCTCCCCATTCTTGCACTTCAAATTTATGCATATATTTCCCCCATGCAACTTACCCTACATTTGTGTTGTTTCTTGGTATTCTGAGCTGTCCTGTCCTTGTATCCCTGTGACAAATTATTTTGGGATGACCGCTGCAACAATCTCCTTCATCTTATCTATTGCTATTGCGGTGCTGGACTCCCACTTCCTGTTTGCAGTGCTGCCTTCCTGTTCCGTGTCATTTTTTCCTTGGTCCTTCTCTTGAAATCATGCCAGTGTTTCTTGCACTCAGCCACAGTTCTACTAACCTCTGCCACACTGTTGATGTTATCCACAATCTGCTGCCATAAGGCCTCGCTCCTTCCAATTGGCAATTTAGAGGTGATGAAGAGTTGATTTTGATGCTTCGTCTCCTCTCTCACCAGTATTTCATGCTCCTCTACTCTGAAACGACACTTCCTCTTTTTCTTCTTCCTCCCCTGGGTCTTGTCTGTGTCCTGCTGGCTGGTTCCTGGTTGAATGGGGTCTCCCTGGGGTCTCTCCTGGCTTCTGGGATCCATTTTGGGGCTCCTTTGCACTGTTTGCTCTGTTAGCGTCTGTTTTTGATGCTAGTGCAGGCAAAAATGGGGCATTTCTGTTTTGCCACGTTTTTACATGTCGTAAACCGGATTAGAGTCATTTTTCCTCCGTTAAGGCCATTTTGCCTTACGAAAAGGCGCAATGGTTAACGTGGGATATCAATGACTCTAAAAATGTTTTAGCGCCACCCAGCATCAAAGTATAAATTTGATGCCCTTGTGGCATTAGAAAATGGCGCTAGTCAGCACTAACCTTTTTGATGCAAAACTGCGTTAGCGCAGTTTTGCGTCAAAAAGTATTAATCAGGGGCATAGTCCGCTAAAGTCGATATAGTCCCTCCTTAATCAATGATCTTTTTAATCTTTGTGTCTGCCTGTTTGATGCATTCTGACTTGTTCAACTGCCCCGTAATTTCAAAAACCTTGCCAGCACTGTTGGGGGCTTCTGGAATAGAATTTTAACCAGCTGAATAAAAAAAAGGACTATTTGGGCTCAACACGTAGTTAGCACACCTGCCCAATTTAGGAATTTGTGAATTCAGTCTGTTAAATCCCCCGCCTGATCGCCACCCCCACTTTGCCAAATAACATACATCCAGATAACTTTCGGAAAGAGCCTTTAAAAAAAGCATTGTCAAAACAATCAACCAAAACCCAAGCACACATAAGGTGAGATGAGATCAAGAAAAGTCAGGTCTCCCCTACAACAAACTATGGGCCAGATCTGCAAGAAAGTGGCACATCAGTCTTGATGCACCACTTTTCTTGTGCCGACCTTAGTCCCCTAACATCACAATGGTAGCGCTGCATTTACAATATAGCACACCAAAGCGCATGTTAACACAATAACGTCAGAATTTATTACGCTATTGGGGTGCTCTGCTGGATTAGCGCCATTAATTATGAAGCTAGTCCAGCAAAGCCCTAGGGAGGCCCATAGGCTATTATGGGCCCGCCACTTTAATGACACAAAAAATAATGCAGTGAAACCTTGTAGATTTCACTGCGCCAATATTTGTGACCTCCCTTGCATACATTATTCCTGGTGCAGAAATAATGGGATGCCAGTGATTACAAAGTGGTGCAATTTGTAAATATGGCACGTCAGAAATGCCTACCTAACGCCACAATAGCACAATAAAAATGACGCTAATGTGGTGCAAGGGCCTTGTAAATCGGGCCCTATATGCAGGACATTGAAAAGCTCTAATGTCATTGACACTACATCACACCAAAACAAAGTCAGGGTAGGAAAGACATTGGGGGTCATTCTGACCTCGGCGGTAAAAGCCGCTTACCGCCGGTCAGAAGGCCACCACAATACCGCTGCGGCCGCGGTCAGCCGCCACGGACATTCTGACCCACAACTGCAAAACCTCCGAAAATCCGCCCTCCACTGCAGTCCGCCACATCAGCGGCCAGCGGTAAACTGGAGAAGACCAAACCTCCACCGCCACGCCAACAGAAATACGCCCATCCCATTATGACCCGCAAATCGACGCGGCGGTCATTCAACCGCGGTATTCCATTGGCGGTAGACCCCGCCGCGGTCAAAATACACACACCTTTACAAACCCCTACCACATTGGACAATTTGAAAGGCACACACCTGAAACCCATACACACACCACTCCCACACATCCAATACCATATAAAACACACACCCACATCACCCACAAACCCCTACCAACAAAAACCAGAGACGAAGGAGAGAGAGACACACATCAGAGAATAGATAGCCAGACACAAAGAGGCACACCGCAACATCACACACACCACATAGAAGCACAAAGCACCACACACCAACATACACATCATCACATACACCACCCCACACCTCATACACTCCACCCCATGGCACCACAAAGGCACCCACGCTTTTCGGACCAAGAACTCCGGGTCATGGTGGAGGAGATCATAAGAGTGGAACCCCAGCTCTTCGGCTCACAGGTCCAGCACACCACCATAGCGAGGAAGGCGGAGCTCTGGCAGCGGATCGTTGACAGGGTCAACGCGGTGGGACAGCATCCCAGAAATAGAGAGGACATCCGCAAACGATGGAACGACCTACGGGGGAAGGTGCGCTCGATGGTCTCGCGACACAACATCGCAGTGCAGAAGACTGGCGGGGGACCCCCACCCACTCCACCCGAATTCACAACATGGGAGCAGGAGGTACTCAACATCCTGCATCCTGATGGCCTCGCTGGAGTACACGGAGGAATGGACTCTGGTAAGTACAAGGCCAACCACTTCACCCCACCCCCAGCATGCTAACCCCCACCCTCACCCCCAACCCCCCAGCACACATCCTCCCTGAGAATGTCTCCCCAGCACAACCCACCCAACACCAACCCCTGCATGCCACCCCCAAACTATGGACACCCATCACCTAAGCATGACCACTGCACATACCCATCACCCCCCCCCCCCACAAAACACCCTCACAACATCTCCCCCAAGGGAATGCCAGCACTGGGGGACAAGGGCACCTATAAAACGCAAGCTAATGCACACACAGAAACAATAACCATACCCTCTTACCCCATGCAGGACCCGAACGACAACACACCGGTCAGGAGGGACCAGAAATGTCCATCCCACCCCCGGAACAGGCCACTAGTGATGACAGCAGCTCTGTCGACCTGGAACCTGACGACCAGCCCGGACCATCGGGGACCTCTGGGCAGTCGGTTCCCCTCACCCAGACACAGGCCACTGCAGACCCAACCCCCTCTGGGAACAACCGCACAGCTCCCACCCAACGGGCCCATGCCTCTGTCTCTAGGACAGGTCAAGCAGCGGTGTGTCTACCACTACAGGGCCCCCAGGGTAACCCACCAACCCAACAACAACAGGGACCTGGGGGCAGTGGGAGGCGGCACACCGTCCAGGGGACAGAGGCCCAGGGAAACAGGGCAACTCGGAGGGCTGCTGTGCGACAGGGGGGGGAGGAGAGGCCCAGGGAACCCACTCTCCAAGAGGCCCTCACTACCATCATGGCTGCCTACCACCACTCACAAGAGACGATGGTGACGGTACTGGCCAGGTTCCAGGAGATCCAGGCACAGCAGGAGCAACGCTACATGGGGTTCAGCGACCAACTAACCAACATCTCAACCGCTATGGGGAGCATAGTCCAGGCCCTGAACCGCATAGAGGACACGTTTCGGGACCATGTGGCATCACACAGGGCCCCTGTCGCTACCCAGGAACAGGAACAGCCTACCACCTCCGCCGGCGCTAGTGGACAGGAGGCCCCACCACAACGACAGCCCCCCAGAACCCCACCTCCTGCTGAACAACAACCGCCCTGCAAAAGGAGCCTGAGATCAAAAAAACCGACAGAGTAGGATGTCAAGTCCCCCGCCAGCATCACATACCCCCTGAAGTCCTCCCACTGTCCCACATGGCCACCCTGTCAAGCCTTGAACTGCCCCTGCTCCATCCTGCCACAGGCGTATGGACAATGCACCTGTGAGACTGAGAACTGGACTCCGCCATGGACATTACTCCACCCCCACCCATCACTGTTTCACCATCATGTACCAATATCTATGCACTAATAATAAATCACACATTGCACTGAAATCAATCAGGACTCAGGCTGTCTTATTTACAAATGTATGACACATTACATATCAATTACGTATTGTGAACATTGTGAATTACACATACCGAGTAACTTAGCATTAGTCCATGGGCCAACCAAGCCGAGGTCACGCAGTGGCTCATACAGCACAGAAAAGGGAAGGGAAATTCAAACATCATGTCCATAGGTCTGGGGGGAAACCGACAAAGTTGAGATGCAGGAGGCTTTCAGGAAATGTAAAATGGCATGGGTGACCATTACCTGTGTGCTACTGGAAATACTGTGCTATTACTCTGTCCCTGTTGTCTGTGTCGTCCTCTGAGTCTTCCTCCTCTTCACTCTCCGCAGGCTCCACAGCTACTTCAACACCACCATCTGCACCATTGTAGGAAGTTGGCTCTGTATGTGCTATTTCAAAGTAAGGAATAGCATGCACAGAGTCCAAGGGTTCCCCTTAGAGGTAAAATAGTGGTAAAAAGAGATAATACTAATGCTCTATTTTGTGGTAGTGTGGTCGAGCAGTAGGCTTATCCAAGGAGTAGTGTTAAGCATTTGTTGTACATACACATAGACAATAAATGAGGTACACACACTCAGAGACAAATCCAGCCAATAGGTTTTTATATAGAAAAATATCTTTTCTTAGTTTATTTTAAGAACCACAGGTTCAAATTCTACATGTAATATCTCATTCGAAAGGTATTGCAGGTAAGTACTTTAGGAACTTCAAATCATCAAAATTGCATGTATACTTTTCAAGTTATTCACAAATAGCTGTTTTTAAAAGTGGACACAGTGCAATTTACACAGTTCCTAGGGGAGGTAAGTATTTGTTAGGTTAACCAGGTAAGTAAGACACTTACAGGGCTTAGTTCTTGGTCCACGGTAGCCCACCGTTGGGGGTTCAGAGCAACCCCAAAGTCACCACACCAGCAGCTCAGGGCCGGTCAGGTGCAGAGTTCAAAGTGGTGCCTAAAACGCATAGGCTAGAATGGAGAGAAGGGGGTGCCCCGGTTCCGGTCTGCTTGCAGGTAAGTACCCGCGCCTTCGGAGGGCAGACCAGGGGGGTTTTGTAGGGCACCGGGGGGGGCACAAGTCCACACAGAAATTTCACCCTCAGCAGCGCGGGGGCGGCCGGGTGCAGTGTAGGAACAGGCGTCGGGTTCGCAATGGAAGTCAATGGGAGATCTAGGGATCTCTTCAGCGCTGCAGCCAGGCAAGGGGGGGGTTCCTCGGGGAAACCTCCACTTGGTTAAGGGAGAGGGACTCCTGGGGGTCACTTCTCCAGTGAAAGTCCGGTCCTTCAGGTCCTGGGGGCTGCGGGTGCAGGGTCTCTCCCAGGCGTCGGGACTTTAGGTTCAAAGAGTCGCGGTCAGGGGAAGCCTCGGGATTCCCTCTGCAGGCGGCGCTGTGGGGGCTCAGGGGGGACAGGTTTTGGTACTCACAGTATCAGAGTAGTCCTGGGGTCCCTCCTGAGGCGTCGGATCTCCACCAGCCGAGTCGGGGTCGTCGGGTGCAGTGTTGCAAGTCTCACGCTTCTTGCGGGGAGCTTGCAGGGTTCTTTAAAGCTGCTGGAAACAAAGTTGCAGCTTTTCTTGGAGCAGGTCCGCTGTCCTCGGGAGTTTCTTGTCTTTTCGAAGCAGGGGCAGTCCTCAGAGGATGTCGAGGTCGCTGGTCCCTTTGGAAGGCGTCGCTGGAGCAGGATCTTTGGAAGGCAGGAGACAGGCCGGTGAGTTTCTGGAGCCAAGGCAGTTGTCGTCTTCTGGTCTTCCGCTGCAGGGGTTTTCAGCTGGGCAGTCCTTCTTCTTGTAGTTGCAGGAATCTAATTTTCTAGGGTTCAGGGTAGCCCTTAAATACTAAATTTAAGGGCGTGTTTAGGTCTGGGGGGTTAGTAGCCAATGGCTACTAGCCCTGAGGGTGGGTACACCCTCTTTGTGCCTCCTCCCAAGGGGAGGGGGTCACAATCCTAACCCTATTGGGGGAATCCTCCATCTGCAAGATGGAGGATTTCTAAAAGTTAGAGTCACCTCAGCTCAGGACACCTTAGGGGCTGTCCTGACTGGCCAGTGACTCCTCCTTGTTATTCTCATTATTTTCTCCGGCCTTGCCGCCAAAAGTGGGGCCTGGCCGGAGGGGGCGGGCAACTCCACTAGCTGGAGTGTCCTGCTGGGTTGGCACAAAGGAGGTGAGCCTTTGAGGCTCACCGCCAGGTGTGACAATTCCTGCCTGGGAGAGGTGTTAGCATCTCCACCCAGTGCAGGCTTTGTTACTGGCCTCAGAGTGACAAAGGCACTCTCCCCATGGGGCCAGCAACATGTCTCGGTTTGTGGCAGGCTGCTAAAACTAGTCAGCCTACACAGATAGTCGGTTAAGTTTCAGGGGGCACCTCTAAGGTGCCCTCTGTGGTGTATTTTACAATAAAATGTACACTGGCATCAGTGTGCATTTATCGTGCTGAGAAGTTTGATACCAAACTTCCCAGTTTTCAGTGTAGCCATTATGGTGCCGTGGAGTTCGTGTTTGACAGACTCCCAGACCATATACTCTTATGGCTACCCTGCACTTACAATGTCTAAGGTTTTGTTTAGACACTGTAGGGGTACCATGCTCATGCACTGGTACCCTCACCTATGGTATAGTGCACCCTGCCTTAGGGCTGTAAGGCCTGCTAGAGGGGTGTCTTACCTATACTGCATAGGCAGTGAGAGGCTGGCATGGCACCCTGAGGGGAGTGCCATGTCGACTTACTCGTTTTGTCCTCACTAGCACACACAAGCTGGCAAGCAGTGGGTCTGTGCTGAGTGAGAGGTCTCCAGGGTGGCATAAGACATGCTGCAGCCCTTAGAGACCTTCCTTGGCATCAGGGCCCTTGGTACTAGAAGTACCAGTTACAAGGGACTTATCTGGATGCCAGGGTCTGCCAATTGTGGATACAAAAGTACAGGTTAGGGAAAGAACACTGGTGCTGGGGCCTGGTTAGCAGGCCTCAGCACACTTTCAATTGTAAACATAGCATCAGCAAAGGCAAAAAGTCAGGGGGCAACCATGCCAAGGAGGCATTTCCTTACACAACCCCCCCCCAAACGAAAGAGGATGAGACTAACCTTTCCCAAGAGAGCCTTCATTTTCTAAGTGGAAGAACCTGGAAAGGCCATCTGCATTGGCATGGGCAGTCCCAGGTCTGTGTTCCACTATAAAGTCCATTCCCTGTAGGGAGATGGACCACCTCAACAGTTTAGGATTTTCACCTTTCATTTGCATCAGCCATTTGAGAGGTCTGTGGTCGGTTTGAACTAGGAAGTGAGTCCCAAAGAGGTATGGTCTCAGCTTCTTCAGGGACCAAACCACAGCAAAGGCCTCCCTCTCAATGGCACTCCAACGCTGCTCCCTGGGGAGTAACCTCCTGCTAATGAAAGCAACAGGCTGGTCAAGGCCATCATCATTGGTTTGGGACAAAACTGCCCCTATCCCATGTTCAGAGGCATCAGTCTGCACAATGAACTGCTTAGAATAATCTGGAGCTTTTAGAACTGGTGCTGAGCACATTGCTTGTTTCAGGGTGTCAAAGGCCTGTTGGCATTCCACAGTCCAGTTCACTTTCTTGGGCATTTTCTTGGAGGTGAGTTCAGTGAGGGCTGTCACAATGGATCCATATCCCTTCACAAACCTCCTATAGTACCCAGTCAAGCCAAGGAATGCCCTGACTTGAGTCTGGGTTTTTGGAGCTACCCAGTCCAGAATAGTCTGGATCTTGGGTTGGAGTGGCTGAACTTGGCCTCCACCTACAAGGTGGCCCAAGTAAACCACAGTTCCCTGCCCTATCTGGCATTTGGATGCCTTGATAGAGAGGCCTGCAGATTGCAGAGCCTTCAAAACCTTCTTCAGGTGGACCAGGTGATCCTGCCAGGTGGAGCTAAAGACAGCAATATCATCAAGATAAGCTGTGCTAAAGGACTCCAAGCCAGCAAGGACTTGATTCACCAACCTTTGGAAGGTGGCAGGGGCATTCTTTAAACCAAAGGGCATAACAGTAAACTGATAATGCCCATCAGGTGTGGAGAATGCTGTTTTCTCTTTTGCTCCAGGTGCCATTTTTATTTGCCAGTACCCTGCTGTCAAGTCAAAGGTACTTAAGAATTTGGCAGCACCTAATTTATCTATGAGCTCATCAGCTCTTGGAATTGGATGAGCATCTGTCTTGGTGACAGAATTGAGCCCTCTGTAGTCCACACAAAACCTCATCTCTTTCTTTCCATCTTTGGTGTGAGGTTTGGGGACTAAGACCACTGGGCTAGCCCAGGGGCTGTCAGAGCGCTCAATTACTCCCAATTCCAGCATTTTGTGGACTTCCACCTTGATGCTTTCCTTAACATGGTCAGATTGTCTAAAGATTTTGTTCTTGACAGGCATGCTGTCTCCTGTGTCCACATCATGGGTACACAGGTGTGTCTGACCAGGGGTTAAGGAGAAGAGTTCAGGAAACTGTTGTAGGACTCTCCTACAATCAGCTTGCTGTTGGCCAGAGAGGGTGTCTGAGTAGATCACTCCATCTACTGTGCCATCTTTTGGGTCTGATGACAGAAGATCAGGGAGAGGTTCACTCTCTGCCTCCTGATCCTCATCTGTTACCATCAACAGATTGACATCAGCCCTGTCGTGGAAGAGCTTAAGGCGGTTTACATGGATCACCCTCTTGGGGCTCCTGCTTGTGCCCAGGTCCACCAGGTAGGTGACCTGACTCTTCCTTTCTAGTACTGGGTAAGGGCCACTCCATTTGTCCTGGAGTGCCCTGGGAGCCACAGGCTCCAGAACCCAGACTTTCTGCCCTGGTTGGAACTCAACCAGTGCAGCCTTTTGGTCATACCAAAACTTCTGGAGCTGTTGGCTGGCCTCAAGGTTTTTGGTTGCCTTTTCCATGTACTCTGCCATTCTAGAGCGAAGGCCAAGTACATAGTCCACTATGTCCTGTTTAGGCTCATGGAGAGGTCTCTCCCAGCCTTCTTTAACAAGGGCAAGTGGTCCCCTTACAGGATGACCAAACAGAAGTTCAAAGGGTGAGAATCCTACTCCCTTCTGTGGCACTTCTCTGTAAGCGAAAAGCAGACATGGCAAGAGGACATCCCATCTCCTTTTGAGCTTTTCTGGGAGCCCCATGATCATGCCTTTTAATGTCTTGTTGAATCTCTCAACCAAGCCATTAGTTTGTGGATGGTATGGTGTAGTGAATTTATAAGTCACTCCACACTCATTCCACATGTGCTTTAGGTATGCTGACATGAAGTTGGTACCTCTGTCAGACACCACCTCCTTAGGGAAACCCACTCTGGTAAAGATACCAATGAGGGCCTTGGCTACTGCAGGGGCAGTAGTCGACCTAAGGGGAATAACTTCAGGATACCTGGTAGCATGATCCACTACTACCAGGATATACATATTTCCTGAGGCTGTGGGAGGTTCTAGTGGACCAACTATGTCCACACCCACTCTTTCAAAGGAAACCCCCACCACTGGAAGTGGAATGAGGGGGGCCTTTGGATGCCCACCTGTCTTACCACTGGCTTGACAGGTGGGGCAGGAGAGGCAAAACTCCTTAACCATGTTGGACATATTGGGCCAGTAGAAGTGGTTGACTAACCTCTCCCACGTCTTGGTTTGTCCCAAATGTCCAGCAAGGGGAATGTCATGGGCCAATGTTAGGATGAACTTCCTGAACAGCTGAGGCACTACCACTCTCCTAGTGGCACCAGGTTTGGGGTCTCTGGCCTCAGTGTACAGGAGCCCATCTTCCCAATAGACCCTATGTGTTCCATTTTTCTTGCCTTTGGACTCTTCAGCAGCTTGCTGCCTAAGGCCTTCAAGAGAGGGACAGGTTTCTTGTCCCTTACACAGCTCCTCCCTTGAGGGTCCCCCTGGGCCTAAGAGCTCAACCTGATAAGGTTCAAGCTCCAAAGGCTCAGTTCCCTCAGAGGGCAGAACTTCTTCCTGAGAAGAGAGGTTCCTTTTCTTTTGCTGTGTTGCAGTTGGTTTCCCAACTGACTTTCCTGTTCTCTTGGTAGGCTGGGCCATTCTTCCAGACTCCAGCTCTACTTGTTCACCCTGTGCCTTGCACTGTGCTCTTGTTTTCACACACACCAGTTCAGGGATACCCAGCATTGCTGCATGGGTTTTTAGTTCTACCTCAGCCCATGCTGAGGACTCCAGGTCATTTCCAAGCAGACAGTCCACTGGGATGTTTGAGGAGACCACCACCTGTTTCAGGCCATTGACCCCTCCCCATTCTAAAGTAACCATTGCCATGGGATGTACTTTTCTCTGATTGTCAGCGTTGGTGACTGTGTAAGTTTTTCCAGTCATGTATTGGCCAGGGGAAACCAGTTTCTCTGTCACCATGGTGACACTGGCACCTGTATCCCTCAGGCCCTCTATTCTAGTCCCATTAATTAAGAGTTGCTGTCAGTATTTTTGCATGTTAGGCGGCCAGACAGCTAGTGTGGCTAAATCCACCCCACCCTCAGAAACTAGAGTAGCTTCAGTGTGGACCCTGATTTGCTCTGGGCACACTGTTGATCCCACTTGGAGACTAGCCATACCAGTGTTACCTGGATGGGAGTTTGGAGTGGAATCTTTCTTGGGACAGGCCTTGTCTCCAGTTTGGTGTCCATGCTGTTTACAGCTATGACACCAGGCCTTTTTGGGATCAAAGTTTTTACCCTTGTACCCATTGTTTTGTGAAGAGGCTCTGGGCCCACCCTCCTGTGCAGGTTTTTGGGGGCCTGTAGAAGACTCTTTACTATTTTTAGTTTTGGTTGTCTCATCACCCTTCCCCTGGGGATTCTTTGTGACCCCTTTCTTTTGGTCACCCCCTGTTGAAGTCTTGGACACCCTTGTCTTGACCCAATGGTCCGCCTTCTTTCCCAATTCTTGGGGAGAAATTGGTCCTAGGTCTACCAGATGCTGATGCAGTTTATCATTGAAACAATTACTTAACAGGTGTTCTTTCACAAATAAATTGTACAGCCCATCATAATTACTTACACCACTGCCTTGAATCCAACCATCTAGTGTTTTCACTGAGTAGTCTACAAAGTCAACCCAGGTCTGGCTCAAAGATTTTTGAGCCCCCCTGAATCTAATCCTATACTCCTCAGTGGAGAATCCAAAGCCCTCAATCAGGGTACCCTTCATGAGGTCATAAGATTCTGCATCTTGTCCAGAGAGTGTGAGGAGTCTATCCCTACACTTTCCTGTGAACATTTCCCAAAGGAGAGCACCCCAGTGAGATCTGTTCACTTTTCTGGTTACACAAGCCCTCTCAAAAGCTGTGAACCATTTGGTGATGTCATCACCATCTTCATATTTAGTTACAATCCCTTTAGGGATTTTCAACATGTCAGGAGAATCTCTGACCCTATTTATATTGCTGCCACCATTGATGGGTCCTAGGCCCATCTCTTGTCTTTCCCTCTCTATGGCTAGGATTTGTCTTTCCAAAGCCAATCTTTTGGCCATCCTGGCTAACTGGATGTCCTCTTCACTGGGGCTATCCTCAGTGATTTCAGAGGTGTTGGTCTCTCCTGTGAGGGAACCAGCATCTCTGACTATTATTTTTGGAGTCAGGGTTTGAGGGACCCTGTTCTCCTTAGATAGGACTGGTAGGGGGGAATTGTCCTCCAAGTCACTATCCTCTTCCTCTGAGTTGCCACCCTCAGAGGGGTTGGCCTTTTCAAACTCTGCCAAAAGCTCCTGGAGCTGTATTTTGGTAGGTTTGGGGCCCATTGTTATTTTCTTTATTTTACAGAGTGACCTTAGCTCCCTCATCTTAAGATGGAGGTAAGGTGTGGTGTCGAGTTCCACCACAGTCACATCTGTGCTAGACATTTTGCTTCTAAAAGTTGGAATACTTTTTAAGAATCTACAACTGGTTCTAGAATCTAATTCAAACTTTTACAAACTTTTAAACTCTAAAAGAAATGCTAAACAGGATCTAACACAAGGCCCTAGCAGGTCTTTTAAGAATTTAGAAAACTTTTCAAATTGCAAAAATGAATTTCTAATGACAATTTTGGAATTTGTCGTGTGATCAGGTATTGGCTGAGTAGTCCAGCAAATGCAAAGTCTTGTACCCCACCGCTGATCCACCAATGTAGGAAGTTGGCTCTGTATGTGCTATTTCAAAGTAAGGAATAGCATGCACAGAGTCCAAGGGTTCCCCTTAGAGGTAAAATAGTGGTAAAAAGAGATAATACTAATGCTCTATTTTGTGGTAGTGTGGTCGAGCAGTAGGCTTATCCAAGGAGTAGTGTTAAGCATTTGTTGTACATACACATAGACAATAAATGAGGTACACACACTCAGAGACAAATCCAGCCAATAGGTTTTTATATAGAAAAATATCTTTTCTTAGTTTATTTTAAGAACCACAGGTTCAAATTCTACATGTAATATCTCATTCGAAAGGTATTGCAGGTAAGTACTTTAGGAACTTCAAATCATCAAAATTGCATGTATACTTTTCAAGTTATTCACAAATAGCTGTTTTTAAAAGTGGACACAGTGCAATTTTCACAGTTCCTAGGGGAGGTAAGTATTTGTTAGGTTAACCAGGTAAGTAAGACACTTACAGGGCTTAGTTCTTGGTCCACGGTAGCCCACCGTTGGGGGTTCAGAGCAACCCCAAAGTCACCACACCAGCAGCTCAGGGCCGGTCAGGTGCAGAGTTCAAAGTGGTGCCTAAAACGCATAGGCTAGAATGGAGAGAAGGGGGTGCCCCGGTTCCGGTCTGCTTGCAGGTAAGTACCCGCGCCTTCGGAGGGCAGACCAGGGGGGTTTTGTAGGGCACCGGGGGGGACACAAGTCCACACAGAAATTTCACCCTCAGCAGCGCGGGGGCGGCCGGGTGCAGTGTAGGAACAGGCGTCGGGTTCGCAATGGAAGTCAATGGGAGATCTAGGGATCTCTTCAGCGCTGCAGCCAGGCAAGGGGGGGGTTCCTCGGGGAAACCTCCACTTGGTTAAGGGAGAGGGACTCCTGGGGGTCACTTCTCCAGTGAAAGTCCGGTCCTTCAGGTCCTGGGGGCTGCGGGTGCAGGGTCTCTCCCAGGCGTCGGGACTTTAGGTTCAAAGAGTCGCGGTCAGGGGAAGCCTCGGGATTCCCTCTGCAGGCGGCGCTGTGGGGGCTCAGGGGGGACAGGTTTTGGTACTCACAGTATCAGAGTAGTCCTGGGGTCCCTCCTGAGGCGTCGGATCTCCACCAGCCGAGTCGGGGTCGTCGGGTGCAGTGTTGCAAGTCTCACGCTTCTTGCGGGGAGCTTGCAGGGTTCTTTAAAGCTGCTGGAAACAAAGTTGCAGCTTTTCTTGGAGCAGGTCCGCTGTCCTCGGGAGTTTCTTGTCTTTTCGAAGCAGGGGCAGTCCTCAGAGGATGTCGAGGTCGCTGGTCCCTTTGGAAGGCGTCGCTGGAGCAGGATCTTTGGAAGGCAGGAGACAGGCCGGTGAGTTTCTGGAGCCAAGGCAGTTGTCGTCTTCTGGTCTTCCGCTGCAGGGGTTTTCAGCTGGGCAGTCCTTCTTCTTGTAGTTGCAGGAATCTAATTTTCTAGGGTTCAGGGTAGCCCTTAAATACTAAATTTAAGGGCGTGTTTAGGTCTGGGGGGTTAGTAGCCAATGGCTACTAGCCCTGAGGGTGGGTACACCCTCTTTGTGCCTCCTCCCAAGGGGAGGGGGTCACAATCCTAACCCTATTGGGGGAATCCTCCATCTGCAAGATGGAGGATTTCTAAAAGTTAGAGTCACCTCAGCTCAGGACACCTTAGGGGCTGTCCTGACTGGCCAGTGACTCCTCCTTGTTATTCTCATTATTTTCTCCGGCCTTGCCGCCAAAAGTGGGGCCTGGCCGGAGGGGGCGGGCAACTCCACTAGCTGGAGTGTCCTGCTGGGTTGGCACAAAGGAGGTGAGCCTTTGAGGCTCACCGCCAGGTGTGACAATTCCTGCCTGGGAGAGGTGTTAGCATCTCCACCCAGTGCAGGCTTTGTTACTGGCCTCAGAGTGACAAAGGCACTCTCCCCATGGGGCCAGCAACATGTCTCGGTTTGTGGCAGGCTGCTAAAACTAGTAAGCCTACACAGATAGTCGGTTAAGTTTCAGGGGGCACCTCTAAGGTGCCCTCTGTGGTGTATTTTACAATGAAATGTACACTGGCATCAGTGTGCATTTATCGTGCTGAGAAGTTTGATACCAAACTTCCCAGTTTTCAGTGTAGCCATTATGGTGCCGTGGAGTTCGTGTTTGACAGACTCCCAGACCATATACTCTTATGGCTACCCTGCACTTACAATGTCTAAGGTTTTGTTTAGACACTGTAGGGGTACCATGCTCATGCACTGGTACCCTCACCTATGGTATAGTGCACCCTGCCTTAGGGCTGTAAGGCCTGCTAGAGGGGTGTCTTACCTATACTGCATAGGCAGTGAGAGGCTGGCATGGCACCCTGAGGGGAGTGCCATGTCGACTTACTCGTTTTGTCCTCACTAGCACACACAAGCTGGCAAGCAGTGGGTCTGTGCTGAGTGAGAGGTCTCCAGGGTGGCATAAGACATGCTGCAGCCCTTAGAGACCTTCCTTGGCATCAGGGCCCTTGGTACTAGAAGTACCAGTTACAAGGGACTTATCTGGATGCCAGGGTCTGCCAATTGTGGATACAAAAGTACAGGTTAGGGAAAGAACACTGGTGCTGGGGCCTGGTTAGCAGGCCTCAGCACACTTTCAATTGTAAACATAGCATCAGCAAAGGCAAAAAGTCAGGGGGCAACCATGCCAAGGAGGCATTTCCTTACAACCATCCTCCTGCAGGAAAGGGATCTGACGTCGCAATACCAGATTGTGAAGCATACAGCAGGCCACGATGATGTGGCACCACTTCTTTGGTGAGTACATCAGGGATCCCCCAGTCATATGCATGCACCTAAACCGGGCCTTCAGGAGGCCAAAGGTCCTTTCGATGATCCTCCTAGTTCGCCCATGGGCCTCATTGTACCGTTCCTCTGCCCTGGTCCGGGGATTCCTTACTGGGGTCAGTAGCCAAGGCAGGTTGGGGTAACCAGAGTCACCTATTAGCCACACACGTTGTCTCTGTAGCTGCTCCATCACATAGGGGATGCTGCTATTTCGCATCACATACGCGTCATGCACTGACCCTGGGAACTTGGCATTTACATGGGAGATGTACTGGTCAGCCATACAGACCACCTGGACATTCATCGAATGATAACTTTTTCTGTTTCGGTACACCTGCTCATCGTCTTTTGGGGGTACCAAAGCCACATGGGTCCCATCAATGGCACCAATGATGTTGGGGATATGTCCAAGGGCATAGAAATCACCCTTCACTGTAGGCAAGTCACCCTCCTCTGGGAAAATGATGTAGCTCCGCATGAGTTTCATCAGGGCAGACAACACTCTACTCAAAATCTTTGAAAACATAGGCTGAGACATTTCAGATGACATGGCCACTGTGGTCTGGAATGACCTACTTGCCAAAAAATGGAGGACTGAAAAAACCTGCACCAGAGGGGGAATCCCTGTGGGTTGGCGGATGGGGGACATCAGGGCTGGCTCCAGCTGGGCACACAGTTCATGGATAGTGGCTCGGTCAAGTCGGTATCGTAGTATGATGTGGCGTTCTTCCATTGTCGACAGGTCCACCAGCGGTCGGTACACGCGAGGATTCCTCCTTCTCATCGTAAGTCCCAGCGGACGGTGCCTAGGAAGGACAACATGGAGCACAGAGTCAGCCAAACCACAGGTACGTACAGACAGCTTGCACAGTTAAAGAATGGCAATGGGTTGAAAGGCGTGTATGTGTGGCAATGCAAGGCCTAGGCCTGTGTGTCGCATTCAAAATTAAGCCATGTAGGCCCTTGAAATGGCGGCTGCCTGACCTGTGAAGTGGGACAATGGGATGTGAGGTCAATGCGCTGGCGGGGCACACCGTGGCGGTAGGCGGTCGAAGACCACGGCGCAAAGCCGCATTGGTTAACATTGAAGCCTATGGGTTTCAGGAGCCAATGACGAAGTGCGCCGGCGGTCGCGGTATGCACCGCCGCGGTACGCACCGCCGCTGGCGTGACTGCCATTTTCTATCTGCTTAATCACTCGAGACCTGATCATCCACAGGAGAGGACCTATACTGCAAGTGCTGCTGTGACCTCGGTCTGGAAGATACAATGGCTGCTGCGACTGGGGAAAGGGCCCCTGCCTTCACGTCTGAAGAGTTGGAGAAGCTCGTGGATGGGGTCCTCCCCCAGTATGCGGTACTCTACGGTCCTCCAGACCAACAAGTGAGTACACCGGGTGCACATGGAATGGGCTATGCCTGTGTGGATTGGGGTGGATGTAAGTTGGTGGGGTGGGGGGCGAATGAGGAGTGCAACGCCCGACACATGAGAGCATGTGCCATATGGCAAAGTTGGTGGGGTGGGCCAATCACATCTAACATGCAGGTCATTGATGAATTCCTCCTTTCCACCCTGTACATGTCAAATAGGTCAGCGCCCATCAGAAGATCGAGATTTGGCGTGCCATCGCCAAGGAAGTCCGGAACTTGGGGGTCCACAACAGACGGGGCACCCACTGCCGCAAGAGGTGGGAGGACATCCGCCGCGGAACAAGGAAGACCGCAGAAACACTGCTGGGGATGGCCTCCCAACCTAGGAGGGGTGCCAGTCGCACCATGACCCCCCTGATGTCCCGGATCCTGGCGGTGGCTTACCCAGAATTGGATGGGCGCTTTAAGACATCACAGCAGACACAAGGGGGTGAGTATCAGAACATTCTCCTATCTTTCTGCGCAGTGGAGGCGTCTGGGTGGGGGAGGAGGGCTGTGGGTGACATTAGGCCAGGGCGCTTTCTGTAGTGTAGTCCTCTCCCTTAGGCATGGCCCTGTGCCCCCGGCCCCCACCTCGGTAGGGTGACAAGTACAGCCATTGAAGGTCCAGCATCTCCCATGTGCGCGTTTGACGTCTCTTGGCCTGTTGTCCTAGTCAGTAGTACTGAGTAGTGTACCCCGAATGCACGGCTTAGTGCATTAGGCTCCTGTGTCTGTCCTCTCCGCCAACGGTGTTGACATTGCATGCACTCAACCTGGTCTTCTTTTTTCTCCCCCCACCCTTTCTCTTCATCTTCTTGTGCATGTGTGCATTAGCATCATCAGGCGGAGGAGATTTGGCATCGGAGCACGAGGGAGCTGCAGGACACAAGGCCCCGGTGGGCCCAGGAACAGACACCGAGGGCACCAGTGATCCAGAGGCCGAGGGGAGCACCACGACAGGGGCCGCTGGTGAGAGCAGCGAAAGCGACACGTCCTCGGACGGGAGCTCCCTAGCGGTGGCGGCAACATCCGTGCCCCCCGCCTCTACAGGTACAGCCGCCACCCAGCGCACCAGCACCGCCCTCCCAGCAGCCCCTCAGTCTTCGCTCCGTGCCGGTTCGCCCAGGAAGGCGTGCGTCTCCTTCGCCCCAGGCACCTCAGCCCCTGCCCCTGTTGCCCCTGCTGCCCTCAGTGCGGAGCTCATTGACCTGGTAAGGACGCTCATTGTTGGGCAGACGACCCTTTTGAATGCCATCCAGGGTGTGCAAAGGGAGGTGCAACAGAGCAATGCGTACCTGGAGGGCATTCATTCGGGTCAGGCTGCCCATCAACGAGCGTTCACTGCTCTGGCCTCAGCACTGACGGCAGCCATTGTCCCTGTTTCCAGCCTCCCTCTTCTTACTGCCTCCAGCCTTTCTCTGTCTCCTGTCCCTCAGCCTATCCCATCCACACCATCAGACCAGCCTGCACACACCTCAACACCCAAGAGCAGCTCATCCAAACACAAGCACCACAGATCCCACAAACACTCACCCAAGCAACACCCAGATGCAGACATGCCAACAGCCACTGCCACCCCTGTGTCCCCCTCCTCCTCGTCTCCCTCCTCCCTCCCTGTGACGTCTACACTCACACCTGCATGCACCCCAACATCAGCCAGTGCTTCCATCACCACCTCACCCTCCAGTACAGTCCACACTTGTGCAGTCACCACCCCCACTGCCATTTACACGTCCCCTGTGTCCTCTCCCACTGTGTCTGTCACCCCCTCTTCCAAGACACACAAACGCAGGCAGCCACCCACCCAACAGCCATCCACCTCACGACAGCCTACAGCACCAGCACCTTCACCCAATGACAGCACACCTGACTCTCCTACAACCACCTCCTCTACCTCCACTTCCATCTCCACTTCTCCTACCTTTTACCTTGGCCCTAAAAAACTTTTCCTGGCTAACCTTGACCTCTTTCCCCCCGATGAGCTCCCCCATCCATCTTCAAAGAGTCCCAAGAGCACCGCAGCCACCACCAGCCCAGCTTCGGGTGTCACTGTTGTGCATGGGTTCTGGAGCCCACCCTTTGCCAGCAGTGACACATCCATCAGCAGCAAGGACACGTCCAGCCCCCCCCCGCAAGAGGACCCGCAAAAACAAGGGCCGCCGTGCGAGGACCGACAGGGCTGCCCCCAAGGAGCAATGTGCGGCCACTTCACCACCCACACCATCTAGGGGAGGCAAGGGCCCGAGAGCCCCATCAAAGGAGCGGAAGGGCAGCAGGAGCGCGGAGAAGGTGGACCCCACATGCCACATCCCAGCTGGAAAGGAGGACACTAAGGAGGCCAGGAGTCCGTCCCCGAAGGGTCCAGAAACGTCACGGTCCGAGGGCGACTGAGCCGGGAGTCCAGGCCAGGTCTGGCTCCCTTGACCTGCTGGATGAGCACCGCTGAACCGGGCCCGCGGGGCAGAAGAGCACCGCTGAACAGGGCCCCGCCATGGAGATAGGCACCGCTGAACAGGGCCCGCGGTGCAGAAGAGCACCGCTGAACAGGGCCCCGCCGTGGAGATAGGCACCGCTGAACAGGGCCCGCGGTGCAGAAGAGCACCGCTGAACAGGGCCCGCGGGGCAGAAGAGCACCGCTGAACAGGGCCCCGCCGTGGAGATAGGCACCGCTGAACAGGGCCCGCGGTGCAGAAGAGCACCGCTGAACAGGGCCCCGCCGTGGAGATAGGCACCGCTGAACAGGGCCCGCAGTGCAGAAGAGCACCGCTGAACAGGGCCCGCGGGGCAGAAGAGCACCGCTGAACAGGGCCCCGCCGTGGAGATAGGCACCGCTGAACAGGGCCCGCGGTGCAGAAGAGCACCGCTGAACAGGGCCCCGCCGTGGAGATAGGCACCGCTGAACAGGGCCCGCGGGGCAGAAGAGCACCGCTGAACAGGGCCCCGCCGTGGAGATAGGCACCGCTGAACAGGGCCCGCGGTGCAGAAGAGCACCGCTGAACAGGGCCCCGCCGTGGAGATAGGCACCGCTGAACAGGGCCCGCGGTGCAGAAGAGCACCGCTGAACAGGGCCCCGCCGTGGAGATAGGCACCGCTGAACAGGGCCCGCGGTGCAGAAGAGCACCGCTGAACAGGGCCCCGCCGTCTCAAGCACCGCTCCGCTGGGCCCTTCATCTCAAGCACCGCTCCACAGGGCACCGCCGTCTCAAGCACCGCTCCGCTGGGCCCTTCTTCTCAAGCACCGCTCCGCTGGGCCCTTCATCTCAAGCACCGCTCCGCTGGGCCCTTCCTGTCATGCACCGCTCCGCTGGGCACCGCCATCTCAAGCACCGCTCCGCTGGGCCCTTCTTCACAAGCACCGCTCCGCTGGGCACCGCTGTCTCTCCACCTCTCCGCTGGGCCCTTCTTCTCAAGCACCGCTCCGCTGGGCACCGCCGTCTCAAGCACCGCTCCGCTGGGCCCTTCATCTCAAGCACCGCTCCGCTGGGCACAGCTGTCTCTCCACCTCTCCGCTGGGCCCTTCTTCTCAAGCACCGCTCCGCTGGGCACCGCCGTCTCAAGCACCGCTCCGCTGGGCCCTTCTTCTCAAGCACCGCTCCGCTGGGCCCTTCTTCTCAAGCACCGCTCCGCTGGGCACCGCTGTCTCAATCACTGTTTATGGTTCACTGTGCCCACCATGCCTCCTCCTTGACCAGTGGAGACTGTCATCCACCTGATGGACTGTGGCTTTGCACTCCCCAGGATGGTCCAGTGGGCAGCCCACCCACTGTAGAGACATTGAGAGACTGTGGCTTTACACTCCCCAGGATGGTCCAGTGGGCAGCCCACCCACTGTAGAGACATTGAGAGACTGTGGCTTTGCACTCCCCAGGATGGTACAGTGGGCAGCCCACCCACTGTAGAGACATTGAGAGACTGTGGCTTTGCACTCCCCAGGATGGTACAGTGGGCAGCCCACCCACTGTAGAGACATTGAGAGACTGTGGCTTTGCACTCCCCAGGATGGTACAGTGGGCAGCCCACCCACTGTAGAGACATTGAGAGACTGTGGCTTTGCACTCCCCAGGATGGTACAGTGGGCATGGTGGCTCCTCGTGGATCTGGCGTCGTGGACTCATGTGGCTGTGGTGCCCCCCCTTCCCTTCCCCCTGAGGTGCCTGTAGTTTTTACATCTGATGCCCCTGCAGTGTTCTCTCCAAAGGACTCAGGTCTCCTGTGTGGGCTTTGCCCTTATTTCTCAAAACTTTGGCCCACGGACATGATGAATTCGTAGGATGTGCAGGACTTGTTACTTCAGTTATACACTGATGTGTATGTCATTAGTTTTGTTGTGAATATCTTTCATGGTTGTACGATAATTTTCAGGAGCTTTTTGGTACATAAATATTTATTCCAAATTTGATTATGTCCTAGCATTTTTCAGGGGTGTTTGGGTGGTGTCACTGTGACTTGTTGCTCTGCATTGGTGTGTACATAGTTGGGGGGGGGGGGGTCGCATATGTGTGTGCCCGTAACCTTTCGTCCTCCCCCTCCCGTGTGTCGTAGGTGCAGTACTCACTGTTGTCGTCTGCGCCGGACTTCGTACTCGTGGTAGATGAGAAGGTAGACGAGAGCAGGTAGGATGTTTAATTCGGGTTCCATGCTGTCCTCCTTCCTCCTGGAGTGCGTAGTGGTGAGCGTTTTCCCGTCCGTAGTCTGTTTCCGCCGTGTTTTTATCGGCGGTGCTCCCGCCCCGGAAAAGGTGGCGGATTGGTGAGTTGGAATAGTGTGGGCGGTACATTGGCTGCCGCCTGGCTGTTGGCGGTGACCGCCGCGCTGTTTGTTTGTACCGCCGTGGCGGTCGGAGTGTTAAAGTGGCTGTCTGTGTTGGCGGTTCCCGCCAGGGTCAGAATCCCATATTTTTTACCGCCAGCCTGTTGGCGGGTTGGCCGCCGCTTTAACACCGACCGCCAGGGTTAGAATCACCCCCATTGTCTAATTTCACCTTTAGCCTGAATGTTTGAAAAGAAGACCAACATTGCCTCTAAATTCTCCTTTCTTAAAGATTCTGGCTTTATGATCTTTTCAACAAATGATGGTGTAATCAGTCTCCCAACGCCAATCAGTCCAAATTAAAAAAGCTTTGCACATAACAGTGATGGGTTAAACAATAACAATCTATAGGTGCTAATTTGGAACATTCAATTAACTCCAGATTAACAGTTTCAGATATACGTTTTTATTCATCCCCCCTGAAATTATCTCAGTAATCACACTTAAGTGGAATACATGATCGGGGCTGCAAAGTGAAAATAAAGACTACATATAAATGAAAAATTATGTTTCTCTACTGAACAAGATCCTGATCAGGAACCTTTTTAGTTGGGTGAAAATTCTAAACCTCACCTACCCCTGGTGAACTTCGTATGTGAAGGCAAGCTTCCAAAGCTAAGAGTTGTACAGATTATCTCAAGTGAACCCAAGAGGCACTGTGCAGCCTTTGAAAGTGCCACTGCCAATGGAAGGATATATGGAGAGCACTCCCTAAACTCAGGGTACACTGAGTAAAGAATCAAAAATCTCCCCTTTGCTCCATCTAAAGTCGGCACGGAAATAATCCCAAATTGGCTAAAATTTTAAAGAATGCTTCTAAGAATGAAGGAGCCCAACTCAGTTTGGAAACATTGTAATTCGACTTGGAGGCCTTCATCTATCAAGTTGCGACATCGTTCACAAGGCACACAAAATCCATTATCTATTACAGGCACAACAAATGTGGCATCAAAAGGATGTGTTGTAGAGCCTCTACAATCACATGTTAACAGCGCTTCCGCATGCACTGGAATGTGATGCTCAGAATGCTTTTTCAATAGTAACAGATGACTCAATGACATAAACCTCAGCAAAAGAACTGACAAGAACCTCCAGAGATACTTGGAAAATCTTGTTAAAATCATTCCAGTCACCTGTGGTTACTTTGAATTTTATCAGTCCAAAAAATTGACCTGGAAATAGATCTTTTGAACACACTAGCAGTATTTATCTCAGGGATAGACATTAACCTTGCTGACTTAAACAATTTAATAACCCCCAATATCACACAGAGTGCTCTTGTTCACCATTGATTGATAAACTGAGCCCACTACAAGGGGCAGCTCCTTCACAATTGCGAAGGAGCGTTGCTCCCCTGGCTAAGAGCCAGGAGCTGTAAAATAAAACAATACTTCTTTATCAACAATCAAGAACAAAATGTTGGTGCCACTCCTGCAGAGTAGATAGGGGCCCATTGTATTCAAAAGCATACCCCTTTTAACATCTGCTCTGAGCAGGCTTTAAAAGTGCCAAAAAGATGGAGTGGGGAAATCTCTTAGATTTCCTTGTGCCATTTTTTGGGCCACCTAATGGGGGAATGCCCCCTTTGCATTCATTTTGCCTGGTGCAGGCATACTGTAATGCAAAGGTTTACAAAGTGGCGCAATGCATACATTGTGCCACTTTGTAAATATGGCACTGTGTTTTTGCCCATCTAACACCACATTGGCGTAAAAAAACAAATGACGCTAATGTGTCCTTAGGATGGAGCTCTTAAATCAGCCCCTTAGTATTTTGTAGCACATTCCTGTCCTTTCCTTGCATCGGTGCACTTTTAGCTACCTAGCGCCAATGCAGGCACCCTTGTGTCATCGTGCAGGGGTGCCAGTATTGCAGGCAGGATTGCTTTTGTGCAGGAGGGACACCTCTGTGAACAAATATAATCCTCAGAGGCAGTTTCTTCTTTCTATGTGTGATGTAGAATGCAGCACACATAGAAAAAGAAAATATCAAGGAGAAATAAAGAGGTGTAACATTTTGGCACATTCAGGTCTACCACTAATGATAAATCTGGGAATGCACCAAAATCCAATGGTGGATGTGTGGAAACACCCACACTCAAACCAACTGAAAGTGCAACTTTGTGAAAGGAAGAAGCCAGAGACCTCAGGAAGAGCCCAGTTGTGAGGAGCTGGAGTGGCTTATTTGCATCAAAGGATGACACCCTCCCACCATAACACGCAAATTAGCCAGTCTTACTTTCATCCTTAGAACTAGTGCTTGCTCACCAAGCCGGGCCTTTCTAACCACAGAAACACCCTCAAAATATGGGGTAGCCCAGAGCTGATGCATTGCAAGTTCACTCAGTAATCATTTGTCCTTTCTGTCAGATTTCTGGTTTATGTCACATTCTTTTTACAATTGGTGAGTAACACTCACATAGCTTTACCTGTTTAACATGTGGTCCTGTCTTGCATAACTGTGCGTAATGTTGTTACGCTATGCTACAGATCTTATGAAAGTGCGACCATGATTGTCTTGTAAGAAATGTCAATATATTGAATGTTTATTCATGTCTTCCTTTTTTCCTATTTCCTTTAAACAAAATGCAAATAATAATTACTTTGAAAAAATGTGATGTTCTGTGAGAGTGGCGTTTTTCGTCAACTGAGGAGTAATCTGAGGAATTACCAGGGAATAAGATCTAGAAATACTGAGTGTGGTAGGTATTATTCCTTTCATAGTGGACCTTTTGGGGAACTTGTAATGGGCCAGACTTTTCTCCCTCCGGAGTTACCTCTAACCCCAGTATCAATAGCTCCAGGGTTAGGGAAAATCCAGTTAATTTGCTGAGCCACACAAATTGAGGGCCTCAGCGTGTCGAAAGACTGCCTTCTTATGGGGCCAATGTTCTTACTATACTGAAGCCTTTTTCAACTACTTGTATTTTTGGAGAGTAGCGCATGTAGAAGCTAACAGGCTGTGTGTCCAAAACTGCAAGCTTGGACGACTCACTCAGGCCTGGTGTGATTAAGAGATCTTAGATTTTGGAGTTTATGTACAAGCCCCGAGCACCATCGAAGCGTCACTTTTCGGGATGCTCCAGTGGCGCTGTGCACTGTGCTGTATTTACAAGGCTGCGTTAATCCACTTTTTGTGGCTTAACGGTCACCTGTAAATATGGCCCCTTAACACGCAGTACTTTGCGTGTAAGGGGAGTGGAATGGGTGTCGCTATGGGAGTTCCACAGCAGCACCCATTGCATTACGACATTTCCCCAGATTTATGAGATTTCATAATCCTGATGCAGTGCCAAAATCAAATGCCTCCCCGAGCATTAGCATGGCGCAATGAGGGGAAATGCTCTCATTTCTCCTCGTTTTTTGCTCTTTCTATGTGTGCTGCATTCTGCAGGGTATATAGAAAGAACAAATTGCCATTAAAGATTGTTTTTGTGAAGGAAGGTGTCCCTTCCTGCACAAAAACAAACTGATCTGCAATGCAGCCAGCCTGGCACCATGGCGCAAGGGTGGCTATGTTGATGCTGGGCAGCTAATTTAGCGCCAGAGCAGGGAGAAACACAGGGATGCACCGTATTCTTTTAAATGTGGCACATCCCTGCATTTTAGAAGTGCCACTGCGCGGTGCTGCCACTTGTGGCACAGCGGCTGCGCTGCGCCACTGAAAGTAAATATGCTCCTTAGTATTTCGGCCTTGTCCACCTCAAAGTCCTTAACAGTTCACCAAAAATCAATTGTGAATATTCTCTCATTTGAACTTTTAGCAGATGATGGGAAAGTAATGGCTATGACAGTGTGCATGATGTGTCAATGAAATGTGACTAGCGGACATTTAGTGAAATCCTTTTTTAGTGCAATGAGCGCATTCATAACGTTCCTTACGTCAAAATGAGAGCACTGCAGCAAGATGTCGTTTGCTTATATTAACATAATGTCAGGTTATGTACAGGAAGTGCAAGACTCATATGAGTTTCTGTTTAATCCTGTTATGAGATTCATAAGTTTTTCTAGAAATAAAGCTATTAAATTAGGCAATATATTAAATTTTCTGTTTAGTTGCAGGAAAAGTGTGACATATTTTAAGTTCCAGTTGGGAAATAATGCCATGTATTGTACAAAGGGCTGTTAACGTTCAGGCCCACCACAAAGTGCTCCTGAACGTTCAGACATTCCCCATCATAAACTCTTTATAGTAGGCACAACGTTTAATCATTATGCCATATATTTATTCCCCTGCATAGATGAAATAAACACATTTGTGGCCTCGCTTTTGCTAAAAACAAGTAACCTAAGATAATGTATCTCAATCTGACACTTTGCTCATGACTTTGTACTACCATCTGCAAGGAATACAAGGTCGTTAAGCTTTCTTCAGCATTGTTGTGTTTGGTTCCTACTTGTCATTTCAGCAAACCAGCACAATTTTACTGAATCTGGTATTTAATTTACTACCTTTGCAAGAAAAAGATCCTTTGGGATGATGTGTGCGAAACAGGAGAAACAAGAAAACAATTTGCTTTGCTCAGATGTAATAAAACATAGTTTTACGAACTTTAGATACTGATGTTGTGATTATAAATAACATCATCTCTTGTTAAAGGCAACAATGATGTACTTGTGGTATTAGTGAACATTTTGAATAGTCCAAACATTACAAGTTTTCAATCCGGTGAATAGTCGACAAATGAACTGACTTTACATACACGCAGTCATGTGCACCGTGGCTGCCTCAACTAAAACCATTGATTCAAATCTCACTTACAGGGTGTGCACTCAAAACTACTTAAACCATCAACAACAAAAATAGTACTAGAAGGAATGTGCTTTCATTCAAGCGACGATGCCTATTTAAATATATTTCAACATCTCAGAGTGCGTAGCAAGACTGTAGGGAGTTACATTTCCATCTATAAAGCTAAATAATGTATGAAATATAACCTTAAAAGGGACACACTGTATAAGTCTTCCTTATTAAACCATATCTATCAGCTTTAAATATGCTTGATCGTATTGCATGCAGAGTTCCACTGACTAACGTTTTCATACTGTGCATCTTTAAAAGGCATGAGATTAACATAAAAACAAAATACACAAAAAACTCTCAGAAAAATGTGGGATTCCCATTCGCTTGACCTTGGACCTTTGAAAAGCTGCAGTCGGCACCTTCATGATGGAGGCTGCAATAATTTGAGCCATCGCTGGAGATCCCTTAAGTCAGAGAGAAGGATTTGCTGTAGTGCCTTCCGCTTAACTGGAGGCCAAATGCACGTCCACCTCTGCCACTTCAACTTCAGGATACCTGGGAATTGTGGCATTCAAGGGCACCCTTGAATGACTCCTTTTTAGAAGGATGAGAGAAACAGTTGCAAAAACTGAAAAAAAAATCGTGCTCATCATACCTGACAGAGATAGAGCATAGCTTGAAAATACATATTTGCAAATGCGCTTTCACAAGTCTCAAGACTGTTGCTTGTTTTATTTATCCTAAATGAAGCAGTGATGGTGTATGATGGTAATATTCATTAATGATTTTTCGGATGTTGTTACCCTAGTACTTATTGGTATCAGTCATTTGTTTGTAGAAACTGCCCCTGTTCTGCACAGGTCCTTAGGTACTTTCGACAACGTATTTGTGTAAGGCGTGTCTATAAGCCATTAGTAAAGCAGACACCAGTGTCCAAGCCACAAACCAAGCGAGGACAGTGTAGAAGGGATAAAGGAGTGGGGGAGAGAGGGTAGCAACTGAAGACAGAGGGTTGGAGGAGAGCGAGGATGGGGAGCAGCAGGATGAGAGAGCAAGTTAGGGAAGGAGTGAGAGAGGAGGGATGCAGGAGTTAGGATGAAGGGTGAGTGCGGGATGGGCTGGTGGTCAGAGGAGCAATGAGAGGGCTGTAAGGTGACATAGTTCCATTGTAAATTCCAATTTTCTCACAATTCCGCAAAATACCATGGACATAAACAGGGTCGGACTGGCCTGTAGAACAACGAGACAGTGCGCGAAGGGCTGGTCGAACAGGTCAGTGTATGGGCTGTTTTTTTTGTCTGTTTTCGGTCTGATATATGATCTGCGGCCAGTTTTCATTGTTGATTTTCCTAATATTACCAACCACAAGCATTGCCTGCAGCGAGCATATATGTATGTTGTCTCGCATACCTCTAAACAACTATACAGCATGCCTTTACGAGTTAAAAACTGCTTCGATTTGCAAATAGGAGACACTTTTTTACTATGTGATTCGCAAATGGGAGTCACTTTTATTTTGTTGCCAGGTCTATTTTTGCCCCGAGCCCGAAAACGTCATGAGCCCCAATGGCTGACGTGGGTTACACAAAGCCTGCCTTCTCTACACTTATTTGTATTGTACATTTTAAGAATTTTTGAGATGATGTTTCCCAGGCAACTAAAACAAGTTTTAGTGAGACCTAAACAAGAGTCATGCCCGCAATAACCGCAATCAAATAAAATAGCAAACTGAACAAGGATCAAAGAAATACCATTTTTTTAAGACACAGAAAGGATGCACATATTTTACGAATATGCCTTTAAACCTTAATTCATCATCAGCAATAAAGATACTGCCCATCTGGTCAATCCAAGTTGCCACTCAAGAAATAGCCACAGCAGGAGTTCTCAATGCTTTTTATTTGTACTCCCTTGGCAAGAAACGTTTTTTTGTTCTTTAATCCCTTTTTCGCTCTCTACCAGTTCTCTTTATTTCCCTTATTTGCACCTTATATCGCCCTACTTTTCATTCAGAAAACTTTGAACACTTTGGTTGACTTTTTTTCTTTCCTTTGTGTTTGACCTACTTCCCATTCTTTCTTTTCCCACGCTGGGTCGGTGAGATTCTTGCGGCAGCCTTAGGGCCTTATTTACAAGTTTTCGCTGCAGGGCAGAAATGCGCCGTGTTATTGAAATACAGTGCAGTCCTGTCCTGCCTGCCTGCGCAAGACCACAAATTGTTGCCTGGCACCAACGCAGGCACGCTTGCACAATAGTGCAAGGGTGCCTGCGTTGTTGGAACAATTGTTTTTGTGCAGGAAGGGACACGTTCCTGCACAAAAACAATCAAAGAAGGTGTTTTCCTCTATGTGTGCTGCATTCTGAAGTACAGGTAGAAAGAGGAAAAAACAAGGAGAAATAAAGTTATTTTTTCCCTGTTACGCCTCCCCTGGTGAGGTGCACAGTTGTGACGCATTCCCAGGTTTACAGAAACTTGTAAATCTGAGAATGTGTCAAAATCCATGGGTGTTGCGACCGCAACACCCATGGAACGCCTCCTTGATGTAGAGTAAGGCAAAGCAGCTCTTTGCGCTGCTTTGCCTTACTCCATACCTATGAGGCCATGCAAAGTCACGCTGGGTGGGTTTACGTCGCCTCATAGATATGATTGAGAGCCCTGCACCACCTGAGCTTCATAAAAAGTGACACTCTAGCAGAATAGGCCTCTTGTAAATTAAGCCCTTAGGGCCAGATTTATGCTGGCTTTGCGCTACACCACACTAACATCACATTTTTTACGCTAATGTGGCGTTGGGAGGGGAAAAACACTGCGCAATATTCAATGCTTCCATTGCAGCACTTTCTAACTCCTTGAATCACATTATGCCTGCGCCAGGCATAATGTATGCAAGTGGGGCATTCTGGTGCTAGGGGGGGCTGTAAAAGTGGCACAAAGGAATCTTTGAGATTCCTTTGTGCCATTTTTATTAGCATTTTTTAATGCCTGCTAAATGCAGCCATTAAACAGAAGCTCCCATTGATTACAATTGGCCCTGGGTGCTTTGCAGGATTAGCGTCAGAATTGTTGACGCTAATCCTGCAAAGTGCTAGACTAGCATAAAAAATTATGACACTAGTCACCCTAACTACCGCCATGGTGCACCGTATTTTAAATATGGCGCTACCATGGTGAAGTTAAAAAAGGGCACTAAGGGGCTCAAGAAAAGTGGCGCTGCACTGGGTGCAGCGCTACTTTTCATAAATCTGCCACTTAGTTTTTCCATGGTCATTGTTTCTCTATATGCTTTATCAGTCTCTTTATCTCAGGCAATTTCTACCTCCCTAATCAGGTACTCTACTGGTTGCTGTTTTTTGGAAGCTGGCAGACTATGCTACCCACCAAATATCAGTGAATACCAGGGCACACCAATAGAGTCCACAGTGTCCATACAGGTAGAAAGGTATATACCAAAGTCCATTCCAAAATGCAGCTGACACGTGTTTCATCATCTAGACTTTCTCAAGGCTGCAAAGATTGAAAATGCAAAGAAAGCATACAGCAAGAATGTACACAAAGGAACAGCAAATTTTGTAAGGTATTTACAAGTGTTTGGTGAAGGAAGAAAACCTTTTAAATGATCATGCTGTCTAGTAGGATGAAAAACATCCCTAGTCCTTAAAATGGATAGTAAATCCAGTAGCAGGATTAAGAAGACAAAACTGGAAACTCTACTGACTGTGTCCAAAAAGAAAAAAAACAGATTCTACAGTAAATTGTCTTTTATCACACCTCATAGTGCTCTCAGTCCACAGAGCTACAACATTTTGTACAAACATTGGTCTTCCTACTAGCTGATAACACCCTCAAAAAGGGCCTCACAACCAAACCGAGTGTCACATATAGCAGAGGCCACACACTATGGACACTTTGTGCCATAGTTTCCTACCACCTAACACTACTGATACATGGCTACCTAAACCACCCTGCGGTTCCTATTAGGGAACAGAAAGGTTCATGAAGGAAAGAACAAAGCCACCTTCTTTCCTGTACTGTTTCCCATAATCCCAGGTATTGTGCAAACAAAAGGAAAGGATAGAAAGGATCAAGCACATATCCCGGATGCAGCTAAAGGGATAAATAAATGGGTGGTGAACCACTTAAGTCCATGCCCAGATGGTGATTGCAAGTGTCTGGTGTGCATGCTTTCTCCTTGACCTGCGACCTAAGCAATCTGAGAACCAGGTTCATCACACTGGCAATGAGGAGGGTCATCCGATTCCTTTGCTGCCTCTGCACCACTTGACACCCGCCTGCCTCCCAGCTGAGGGCCTATGTCTCTCTCCCACCTCCACAGGTGAGACCAGATGTCTAGGATGCTCCACAAGGAGCTCAACATCCCTCACCACTACCTGCTGGCCATGCTGCAGCCTGAGTGCACCAGCTGAGCGGTACAGGTGTGGCTGTGACTGCACACAAGAGGGTGCTGCTAATTGCCCATGGACCCCGCCACCAGAAAATGGAGCGATTGTGTGGGTTGCTCGCCCAGCAGACCCTCTGTCATAACCACACTCCCTCGCCACCCTCATGTGCCACCTGCAGGCGTTTGAGTACCTGGCGTGCCTGCATCAGGACAGTGTGCATCCAGGCCCACATGCCAACTCCTGGCTACCAGTTAGGACCGCACCTGCATCAAGTGGAGTTCCCAGCCTCACCACGCCTCAATGTGATATATGCAGTGTCATTCTCTACCTTGCAACTCATTGGCCTGCAGTGGGCAAGTGTACCTACTCTACAGCACCTTCTGCCACTGAGGAACATGTGAATGCACCTTCCCTGTCTGAGAGGCACACAACTTCACACTCTGGCAGTTGACCAGCATGCACGGGAGGCTAGGCCCCTGGCACCACATGGTCACAGCCCTGACAAATCGCTGCCTTTGTTGCAGCCCTTCAGCACTCTGGCATACACCGTCACAGCAGCACCCAGGTGGCACACGTTGGTGGGAACCTCAACAACTATTTCCTTGCCCCAAGTAAAACAGATGGCACAGTGAAGAGGTCCGTACTCCTGACCTTTGGGGAAGAGGAAATCTACAAACATTTTGGGACCCTGCCAGCCACTGGACCGAGGAAGACTATGATGCAGCTGTACAGGCCCTCAATGTGTACTTTGACATGGAGCTCCACCCAGACTTTGATTAATTAAAGCTGCACCAAGTGCATCAGGAAAAAGACAAGAACATCAATACCTTCCATTTCCAGCTACACCATCTTACCATCACATGTGTCAATGATGATCAACCCAGAGAGGTGCTCACCCAGCTCATCCAAGGCTGTAGGTCCACCACCCTAAGATTACTTATTCCATGCTGACCTGGATTATCGCTGAGCACCATCCTGGTCCACTCCCACAAGCTCTCCAAAAGCCAGGTGAAGGAAATGGAACAGGCCCTTAACCGTACACCCCGTGCCATAGGTGCATCGGACCCAGGCTTCCCAAGCGTCAGAAAGAGGGTTGATGCAGTATATCGACGGGACAGTGAACTCCCAGCAGCAGCCACGCCGTTAACAACCCCACCCAAATGTGGAAACTGTGGCATGGACCAACAACAACTTGACGCTTGCCCGGTGAAAGGTACGACCTGCTCCAAGTGCGGGAAGAACAATCACTTTGCCCACATCTGCAGAAGCACTGGATAAGACTAAAGGCCCAAATCCCAGCACAAGAGTCTGGCCACATTGAAATACCTCACGCTGGGTGATAACACATCCCACATGAGCAGCAGGGCGTCCTGCCCCATCCTGGGTGACCCCAATAATGAAGATGACGGCTTTTTGAAAATCTTCACCTTCCACCTGGACAATGGACATTAGAAGCTGGCCCCCATCTGCACCATAATGGTTAGGGATGTGATGATTCCTGCCTGATGACACAGTGGTCTCTGCTAGTATCATGCAGTATGAGAAGCTTCAACCATGCCCCCATTTGGGAGACTCCAAAGCCAACATTTTTGCATATGGCAGCACACTCTCACAGAAGCTAGTGGGAGCCATGGATTTAATTATTGAGAAGGGTGACAGTAACCTAGAGACCCACTTTCACATCACTAAGGAATGGACCAGAACCCTCCAGGGGTGCTGCACTGTGGAGGACCTATGACTTGTTATCTTCACTCGGCACGTTCACAGTGACCAAACGAGCATGAACATGAAGGAATTTCTTACTCTCTTGTGAGGCCTAAGCTGCCTACGAACAAACAGGTGAAGCTCCACATCGATCATGCTGTCTCTCTGGTGGTGCTGTGCCACCGATGTATTCCCTTCCACCAGAGACCTCAGGTGGAAGCAGAGCTGAGGAACTTGGAACTGCTGCATGTCATAGAAAAAGTGTTAGGCCCCACCTCTCAGGTGTCCCAGCTGGTGGTCGGCCCAAAGCAGAGACAACTGGGGGCAGCATGCCTTTGTGTTGACATGCATCTCCCAAACACAGCGATATGCCAGAAGAGGCATTTAATGCCAACTATGGAAAACATCATCTTATACCTCACACTATGGTTTTCCAACTTAGACCTCAATGCTGGGTACCACCAACTTTAACTAGACCCTATATGCCGATACAGCACCACCTTCTCCATCCACTGTGGTCTCAGAGGGTATAAATGCCTAAACATCAACATCTTATCCACAGCAGAGGTGCTCCAGAACACCATAAGGGAGGTGCCATCCGGCCTCATGGGTGCACTTAACATCGGCAATGACAGCCTCAAATATTTTAACATGGTAGAGGAGTACCACAAGTGTGATGACAGAGACAAAACTCTGACTTAACATGGAGAGTGATCTAAAATGACACTCAACAAAAGGCTCAAGCACACATCCCAGAGGCCAGTTGAGGCCAAAGGGAAAAATAAATGGGTGGTGGACCACTCAAGGCCATGCTCAGACAGTGACTGCAAGTGTTTGTCTACACAACCTGAGGCCCGAGCTCATCACACCATAACGGGGCAAAGTGAAGCTTACCTGCTATGTGATTCCCCATGCCCCCACTGACAAAACAAGGCCAGGAAATTCTGAGAAACGTTAATGGAAGGGTTAGATCATGTCCAATTATGGAGTTGTTTTCACCTTTCTCCTCTTCCTCCTATCTACACTCCAAACCTCAGTTACCACAGGCTATCTGTGGAACTCAGCAACCAACTCCAAAAGTTAATGGTCTCAAGTATTTAGTGCTTACTTCTTGGACTCCCTCATACCAGAAACTCTTCCTATTTCTACAGCCTCCAATGCTCTAAAAGGGGTGAAAGTGGCCTCCTGCTCTTGAAACACTGAGAACCTCTAGCAAGCAAAGACATCTGAAATTCATAGCTGTGAATTTGTGCATGCCACTTAAAAGTGAACCCATGTGACCCCTGTGTAGTTTTCTACTCCTGCAAAGGTGATTGATCAGGAGGCTTATAATGAAAGGTGCTGAATTTATCAAGTGATGAAGTTCTAGCCCCTGGAGATGTTGGCCCATAATACTATTTATACGTAGTGCCTTCTCAATCAAAGAGTCCATCTAGAAGTCCAACTTTCCAGCTTCCCAAGCACATAGGCATCCACCCTAATCTTTGTCCCTCAGAGTGGCATTGTTTATTCCATGTTTCTCCCACACAATTGAATTATTATTTCAGAAGGCTGAGTCCCCAGTTTCAATGCAGGTTATTACACAGATTGTGCTTCAGTTAATTCTCAGCTCTCTCACACTCAACCCATTACTTTTTCCCACTAAAAAAGTGTTGCTATAGTTCATGACATTACAAAGATGATTTATACAGGCCATAATATGCAAGCCTCTATCAATAGGTTTGTAATCCCCCTTCCTCATCAGCATAAAGGGTAAGGATCTCAGGCCCTGAATAAACTGGCAAGCCCTTAATCAAACCTGCCTCGTAAATGGAGGTTAATCTCTACATGAAGAACACATACACCTGACAAGCAATATTCCGTGACCATCAAAACTTTCTGAATTTCAACTTGCAGAGCAAGCTATTGCTATTCATTAGCCTATTCTTCAGCTTGTCATTTATCATATAAGGTTTCACCCACCTTCAGGATAGATGTCACCTTCTTATGTTCTCCTTGAAATACATTCCTCTATTGAATGCCACCCAAAGTTGATGTAGCATCTCAATTCCACTGTCTCATTGGTTAGCCTATGCTACAGAATTTATTTATAGGTGTCTTCTTGCACCACAGACAACCTCTTACGCATACTGAGTTTCCCCTCAGAGAGATTGCCTCTATGAGGAAGTAGCTAAAATTGGCCCCCAGAGCAGATTCTGTCCTAATGAGATACCTGGCTTTCCATTCTTGCTGCACTGTCATGCTTCATAGACCTGAAATGAATAAATGAATCAATATTGTGACCTTCCATACTGAGAGTCCACATCTCCCCCAATCAAGCTCTGTTGCTGTTTCACCAAACTGGAAGCCTGGCACAGAAAGGCCTTTGTAGGACGGTTACAAATATATTAATCGAATCTGATGTAAACATGTCAGCTTAGAATGCACATTTGAACTGATGGCACCCAGTCCTTGGCAGATTGACACTTGCATATCAACTTCCTGGAATCTTTAGGTTATACTTTTGCCACAAAGGGCACAAAGTGTCAATGCTGCATTCGTCTTAGGATGGACAATTGGTCAGCAGTGACATAAATTAACTAAATTGGAGGTCCAGCGTCAAATATCCTGGTACACCTCTTGGGCCCTCTGGGAACACTGCTAAAAAGCAAATTGGCAATCACTAAGTACCTGTAAAGTCACATTTACTCAGTAGCAGAGTCATGCATACTTTGTAGGGTACATGTTTATGGAAATATGCTTTTCAAACAATGTTCTTTCCTACCAGCATCTGATGAAGCAGAAAAAGAAAGACTAACAAACATTTATATATCATGTAACAAAATCATATAAGACAATGGGATTGTAGCAAAGAAAAAATAATGTATGTAGAAAATGTGCCCACGAAGTAGGTCGCCATTTAGTATAAACAAGCTTAATTAATCATGAAAATCGACAAATGTATAAATATGTCATAATTGCAGCTATATTCTATGATTTTCTCGTTAAAACTGTTATATGCTTAGCTTAAATTTAGCAGAGGCTTTGGCCTAGTTACCTGGTCTCAATTTAACTGCGTGGTTTTCACTTGTATTAACAAAAGACGTGTTTAAATCTTTAAAAGCTGTATTTTTCCAGTAGAATGACTAATACACTTATTTCAAAGTTGCGTGCTAGGCATCTTTCATCCCCTTTGAAGCTCAAGGTCAGTTTCTGCAGGTGCAGACAATGAAGACACTGATGCAGAATTAATTGGCAACTTTGTTGCTACTTATGTTCCAAAACTCCAAGGACACCTTATACGTAGATGAGTATTGAGAGAAAAGACACTATTCATTGGTCAAAAAGAAATCACCCCCTGGACCCTCCAATGGAAGAACCTGAAGAATTTGGAACTATTCTTACTTAATCCCATCAGATGAAAGGAAGCCAGGCATTTTTCTTTTTCCTTGACGCCATTTTTGAAGCCATATTTTGAGAAGCCATTTTGACGCCATTTTGATGCCATGTGCCACTTTTACTTTGATGACACTTTGATGCTTTTTCTCTATCCCAGAGAGAGAGACTCTAAAGAATTCTCACCCTAGAGACTTTAACTTTAACTTTACCCCATCTTGCCCATACAATAACTTTTGCCCCTCCCGTTTTCCTTGCTCCTTCAAGGAAAACTTGACTTTAACTTTGCCCCTCCTTTGGAGAAGCCCCATGCTGATCGAACTGGTACCTGAAGGACGAAGACTTACCTTGAATGCTGATTGTATTTGGTAATTATGAAGGGATAAATGTATTATTCATTGTATTTTCCTTCTTAGGTACCAACTGCTTATTTTGACAGAGACCAAGCTAGAAGTTTTCTAAATTTATGTTGACTAAATTCGTTTTTCATGAAGCCTCACATGCCAATGCTAATCAGAGGTTAATTGAGGTATTCATTTAATGCACAGTGCTGAATTGAAATCTTGTTATGCTGATCAATGTATACTATTAGTCAATTTCAGTTGCTTTTATTAGTGATTTGCACTGCTATATCTGAGTGTATTATAATCCAAGTTTTGTATAGATTGCGTTTCTTCCGCCGTTATGGACAGCCAGTAATGTTCATATATGTGTATCATTTGATTTTGAGGCTTACTTACATCGTATTAGCTTTGTTAATATAGGGAAATAAACTCATTTAACTTTTAATAAACAGGTGTAGTTATTCATGACTGAAAGGTCATGGTGTGTCAAATTACTGTTTTCTATTGATCTAATGTGTTGTTTGATTACTAATTGAGTATTGCTTATTGGTTATAAATGATTATTGATTACTGATTTGAGGGATCTGACGATTTCTTTGGATGAGGAGAACTCAATTTCACATACAGTTACAATTTGCTACTGACTTCTCTAATCTCCAACTGACCTTTGACCTTCTTCTGACTGTAGATGGACCTCGTGCATGGACACTAATTACTTGGCAGTCTCTGGACGTGGGCTATGATATGGGTAGATCTTTTACAGCATATTGTAGAACTTGTTGTTCTTGTGCCCATGGGAGAATGTGCACCTACAAATAAGACTGTGAGGTGTGAATTTGTAACACATTGAACGGAGTGTGGGTCCCCTTACACCTATCTTCATTGTCCCAGGGAAACATTCTATCTGATCTTTTCTCCAGGTGTCTTTCCAATAGTGATATCAATGATTTCAGGTGGTGGTCACAGGCCACATCACCCTTAGAACTCTACTTTCATCAGGAATACAAATTCTAGTTTGCCATGCATTGAAGGGATCTACACAACAAGGCCTATTTTTCTTTGTATTTTCCTATGTGGACTAGCTACTGTGTCATCTAGTAGTTGCCAGGGAAGACAATCAATATGGAAAAATATTTCATTGAAGTTACCTCTTCTGTTCATTTTGTTTTCCCCTAAAGATCTTCATAACAAAAACAATGATATTCCTGGATAATAATTCTGGGAAAAACATATTATCTTTTCAGCTGGAAAAGCAATCACATTAAAAGGCGCAACAAACAAAGATAAAATGCAAGGTGGAAAGGCTACATAACAAAATGCATTTTCACAGAGGACTACGAATTTTTCTAAACACTTAGCACAATAACATTTTCCCAACATTTTCAGATTCTGCTGCAACAGTTCGCACCTTTACGAAGCAAATAATATGATTCTATTTAAACTCCGGAATAACAACAACAGCATTATGAGGGCTCATTACCGGGTTCCTTTCAATTCTTTAAACAGCAGGTATCGGCCACATCGGGAAGACAAAGGATCTGTTTACTTTCACCATAAGATCTTTTCTCAGGGCATTCAAAGAGTTCAAGCTGTAATCTCCATTAATTCTGCACCCCCCTCTGGGAATTGTAATTAACATCCGGCATCTTCAACAAACTAATTGAGGCTACATACCTTTTTAGGCTAATTTTACTCAAAATTTCTGACTAACAGATACAGGCAGACTTTCCACCGACATCATATCCCGTTACATCAGGATCAAGCAACGTTTGTGTAAGGTAGATTGTTCGCTAATAATACAACATTAATATGTGAGGTATTAAAACACACACAGCACATTACAGCTCATGGACCTATTGTCATTAGATGTCAAAAAAGGTTCGTTGCGTTTCCTCTTTCCATTTAATTTGTCCAAAATGTGTTCTCAATTCACAACATTCACCTTCCAAAGAGCGGCGCAAATTGGAATGGAATTATCATCACTGCATCTTTTCTTCTTCACAGACCACCTTTATTTATTATTAAATAATTCTAAGAAATCAAAGGCATTACAACAAACAAAAATGTTGCATTTTGCATCTGAGAATTTGCAGAGGTACTAAAGAAACTCAAGTCTAAAAACTAAATCACAGAAATTAGGCAACCTGCCGGCCAATAGGCAAAGTAAGGATCATGCAATGATTGCACATTCTCTGTGAACCATGGCATACCCACAAACACAATCCCCAGAACACACTATGGACAGTAGCCTAATCTACACACCACCATGAAATCAATTGGTTCACAAACATGACCAACTGAATCAACCCTGTAATTTCAACAAGCAATAACATGCAAAGGATGGAATGGAATGTTCAAACACACAAACGCAATGTGCACATACTATGCTAAAATGATACCCCTCTACAATGCATTCCTGGTACAAATTGAACAGTGTCAGAAATCCAGGTCGAAGGATCGCAGGGCACCAATTTGTAGCAAATGGAGTCTTTCACCACTGGTGCCCTACGGCCCCCCCACTGCAGAGTCCTTTACTGGGAACCAAGCATTCAATAAGCAAAAGTCTGCCTGGTTAGTGAGGCAGAGACGTCCAAGGATAACCCTGGAGTGGTGCTGTGGGCTAGAGACTCACCACTCAGGAATGTAACAAACAACACTCAATAAATCCCTGTCAATGCAATCCTTTTTGCTTTTTAAAATAAAAAGTACTTTATTACACATACTACTTACTAGTATGCACAGATTTTCAAAAATATAGCGGATTGGTGGATTAACCCATGAACACATCCATAAAGGGCACCCTCTAAAGGACCTCACAAACAATAAGGGTGCACACCAAAGGCAGGTCCAGCAATTCAGGCAACCCGGTCAATGCAACCTGCAGCTGCTGCACTGGAGGCACGTCTAGCAGTTTTCTTGTAGGGAAGCACTAAACCCTAAAACTACAATCCCCCTCTCCTGTGAGCTTACCACCAACAGGAGGTAAAAATCAGGAGCACTGGCTGTGTAACAATGTCACCACAAAAGTCAAAGACAAAAATATTAGCCCAAAACACAATTCAACTGATATTAAACCCTTGTAGGATGGTAACAACCTTCAATGTTATGTTTTGATTCACTGTTCATACCATTACTGTCAACAAACAGATCTCATGCAGCTTAACTGATCCCATAGCATGCTCTTTGATGTGGCAAAAAAAGGGGTCTTTGGCACATTTAATCAATTAATTTAGCTACATGAGCTCCTACTGTGGGGCACCAAAAAAGGTGGTGCAGGAGTCTAAGCCCACGTGACCCAGCGAGCTCCCGCCTGGTCGACACTATTTTCTGTACTGGCAGAGGAATCAGCAGTTCTTGTACTTCTGTGGCTACGGGCTAATTCTTTAGTGTAATGCACTTATACAGACCTGGAGACTGTGGACAATGCGCCTCAAAGCTCCTGCGATTGTGTTCCTCCCTGGGATTTTTGGTAGTGGAGCAGGGTGGAACACTCTAGTATCCTCAGTGCACCGGTCTTCTCCAGGAGTGACAATTCAATGAGGGAGGATAGTGAAAAGTTCTCAGGTTTGCCTAGGCTGGCCACTGTGGCCCTATCCCTATATGTTAGACTTTTCATCCTTGGCGTGGTCTCCCTTAACTATTTGCCCCTGTCTCCTAGGTTGTTGATGTGTGCTGGACTCTGATTTTACTGTTTTTGTTACTCTGTACCCACTTGCCAGGCCTAAACCTTCCCTTTTCTTACATGTCAGACACCCCTAAGGTAGGCCCTATGTAGCCCCAATGGCAGGGTGCAGTGTATGGTTAAGGTAGGACATATAGTGATGTGTTTTATATGTCCTGACAGTTAAATATTGCTAAATTCATTTTTCACTGTTGCAAGGCCTGTCCCTCTCATAGGTTAACATGGGGGCTACCTTTAAATCAGATTAAAGTGTAGATTCCCTTTGGGAGTGGATGGACATGTGGAGTTTGGGTTCTCTGAGCTCACAATTTAAAAATAAATCTTTTAGTAAAGTTGATTTTAAGAATGTGTGTTTGAAAATGCCACTTTTAGAAAGTGGGCATTTTCTTGCTTATACCATTTCTGTGACTCTGCCTGTTTGTGGATTCCCTGTCTGGGTCAGTTTGACAGTTGGGCTGGTTGCACCTCACACTAGACAGTGACACAAAGGGAGCTGGAGTGTAGCCTGCATATCCTGATGAGCCATATGTGCTAGGAGGGAGGGGAGGAGTGGTCACTCACACCTGAAGGGGCTGTGCCTGCCCTCACACAATGCAATCTCCAACCCACTGGTGAGTGTCTGGGGCCTGGCATGGGCAAGACAGGATTTCACATTCAAAAGAGACATTACTTTGAAGTAGGCCTACTTCAAAGGAGAAATTGGGTAGAAGAACCCTTCTGGAAACTAGAGGAACCTCTGCCTGGAGAAGAGCTGAGGAAGAAGAGCTGCCCTGCCTGTGACTGTGCTTTGTGGAGCTATCCTACAGTTGCTGCTTCTGCCAGAGTAAGAGGGCAAAGACTGGATTTTGTTTGCCTTCCATCTTGAGAAGAAATCTCCAAGGGCTTGATTTAGAGCTTGCCACCTGTTGTTTGAAGACTCAGGGACAGCAGAGACTTCCCTCTGCCAGCACCTGGAGTCTCTGGAGAGACTCCTACTCTGCCCTGTGGTGCCTATCCAGTTCCTGGGACCCTGAAAGGAGAAGCTGGCAGCCTAAGAGGAAGAAATCCACGAACAGAGCACCATGTTGGGAAAAGATCGGCGCAACTCCAATTTGTGGCTAAAGAAACGACACACCGCCAGCTCTGCAGGTGAGAAACGACCCCTCCAGGAAACACCACCGAAGAATCGATGCATGGAGCAGGAGAAATGACGCATAGCATCGCTGATGGAGGCTGGGAGATCACAACCCACGCTGCAGGGTTTTTGGATCATCGTGCGGCTGGATTTCTGACTCAAGTACCACTGTGCGTGGAAAAACAACGCAAGGCCTGCCCGGACCCGAGGATGCTGACCAGATCGATGCTCTGCTCTCCTGCGGAGAGAAGAAATCACACGCCTGACCCGGTGAAAGGAGAAACGATGCATGGTCCCACTCGGAGTGGAATTAATGACTCGCAAGCCCTTATTGACCCGCACTCGCCTGTGCGGGGTTATTTTTGACGCACACCAGGTACATTTTCACGGTAGCAGTGCTAGTGTGTGTTTGAAACTACATAAAGACTCTTTTTGCATTTTTATTTGATAACTTGACTTGTGTATTTTGGATTTTTGTCGTTTTGGACTTGTTTTGTTTAGATAAATATATCCTATTGTTCTAAACTGGTGTTGTGTCATTTTGTAGTATTTTCATTAAGGTACTGTGTATGTTGGTACAAATACTTTACACCTAGCACTCTGAAGTTAAGCCTACTACTTTGCCAAGCTACCAAGGGGGTAAGCAGGGGTTAGCTGAGGGTGATTCTCTTTTCCCTTGACTAGAGTGAGGGTCCTTGTTTGAACAGAGGGTAACCTGACTGTCAACCAAAGACCCCATTTATAACACTATATTTATAGAAGCAGGGAGTGGGAGCCTCACCCACTGCTCCCCGCATGGAGTCCCATGGTATATAGGGAGTTACGTGCCCTATGACATTGGTGGCCCACCTGGAATCTTTCAAATAAGGGAGCATCACCAGTGCAGTTTTCTCTGTCCCCTTTGACCCAAAGCCAATATGGTTTTGTAGCAATTTCCTTCGGGCTTTCTCCGTCCACCCAGAATGTTAATTTAAGACATCCAGGCCTTTAAAGTCTGGCACTCTGCAGAAGTTGATTTTAAACTGCTCTCTGTCTGTTGAAGGGGAGCTTAAGGTATGACATCCTGTGCTTCAGATCCTCACAGATTATTTTAGGCTTCCTGTGTTACTCACTCAATTAGCTGCCTCTCTACTACAGGAATGGCTAGGCAGGACCCAAGACTTCTCCTCTGTATTGGTCCCTGCTACTTTTCCATGGCTCCCCAAAGCCCTCAAGGAATACCCTTCCTGCTTGCTCCCTTTAAGCCCCAGAGCCAACTGGTCACTTGCAGGAAGCCAATGTGTCTAGAGGGCTTTGTGTAAGAGAAGCTTTGATCTAATTACTTGACCCAGGAGAGTAGTTCAAAGCCTGGATCTAACAAAGGGTTAAGAAAGAGACTTAGGGCCACAAGTACACAAGCGAGAATATATAGACCAACATAACTATGTATTAGAACGAGGGACATTTGTTAATTTATAGAACGAGATGCTAAACTCCTCTCTAGGTCCAGCCAATATTAAGTTATATTTTGATGCAGCTTTCGCCTACAATGGAAATACAGTTAATCACTACAGACTTACTGTTACGCAGCATAGATTTATGGTTAAAAAGAAGAGGAGATAGTTCTTTTTGAATGCCCAGTGAAATTATTAAGTCTACACAGTCCATAAACAATTTATTCAGTGACAGCAGGTATCCACAAATAAAAAAAACAAAATATCTAGGGGGCTGAGTAGGTCAGAACCCATTCCTCACAGACAGACATTCAAGACAGTTCACACCTCTCTTTGGCCATACCCACATATTCAAAATGCCACAAAACAGCTCTCAGAATGTCCTACTAATTTTCAAGCAGTCCATGAGAAGATGGTACTCGGGCCTATTCACAAATGCATTATGCAGTATATTAAGTAGTTTTACTATAGTCCACTTTTAGGTAACCTTACGTGCATTTCTGAAATGTCTGCAAAGCATCTAACACTGTAATAAAATTAGAATATTGAGGATATAGGGAAGTGCAATAGGTATAAATAGAAAGAACAATTTGCTCTTTCACAATGAACAAACATTCAAAAAGAAAATAACTTAAAGTGTATTGAACCTGTAAGAAATTAAATGATTGCTTTGGGTGGTTGGCTCCCCACTTCAAGGGATAGACATATCTCTTGTCAGTGTGAATACTCAAAGTCACTAAATTAACCTGAGTTCCCCAATATAGCTTTGGCAGAGAGAAGACAGACTTATGTTAGGGAAATGTGTAAAGTACAAAAACAGTAAAAAAGTCAAAACACAGAGCAATAAAGTTAAAAAACAAAATGACAAAAAAGGACAAAAATCTAATTAGTGAACCAGACATTTTTTTTTTGTAACTTTTAAGTAGGAGTTATGCTAAGAACCATAAAGTTCCAATGGCAATTAATGGTCGCAGTAGACCAGGACCTGGGCACAATTTGTCATGGATCATAATGCATCACAGATCAGATACACTAACCAGGTTTGAACTGGTCATGGATTTTTCCCTTAACTTTGTTGTCCATTAAGTTGCAATTTACCACAGGAACACACTTATATAACCCCCTAAGGCCTCAGGGAGGCACTTAGAGCAGAACAGGGTGTCCACAGAGGCCAACAATAGGGTTTAATCCAGATCCAGTTGTCACTGGAGTACAATTTAATAAACAGTTTTGGAACCCCTTTGAGAAGGCCATGTGGGAGGTAGAGGCACTGGGCCCAACAGTAGGTGTTGGGTCCCATTACTCCTGATGTCACGGGGCTAGCGCCCACTATGTATTCTGTAGAACTGAACCAAGTAACACTTCTGCACATGAATAGCATGATCTGTGCAGTCCAAGGCTCCCTTGGGGGAGGTGGATAAAGGATAGTGAACATGGATTCACAACTCAAAGTACTCACACCAGCAATAAATCATTGTCCAGCCAAATGTTCACTTTTATTTAAAAAAGGGTAGCATTTTATTTCTGCCACTATCAATACAAAGGAAAAATGCAACATTCACAAACTATTATTTCTCATGATGTTGGTGCTCTAGCGTTTCTAGTCCAAGTCTCAAGAGTCCACCTTGACTCTGTTCTAAAGTCAAAAGTATTCCATTGTCTCAGCGCTATTTATCCACCAGTTCCCCTGGGCCAACTGGGCTGAATTTAGTCTTACTGCACCTGCAGGCTCAGAGGGTCAGGAGTTATTGAGCACGTCACCCCTATGGTGTTGGAGTGGTGGCTGCTGCTCTAGGTGAGTTCACCACATGCAGCCCAGGCAAGCTGCACTCGCTGATTTGCAATCTCATCACTCGCAGCGCGTTCCTCACAGTTCCTCATTGATGGTAAGTTTTTCAGTCTCTTCCACAACAGGAGGAAGGGACTGAGAAGTTCCCAGTGCTGATCTCTCATCCGGGGTACATGCTTAGAGGTTTCCATGATGGCCTCACTCTTCCAAATATATTCTAGGTAAATACACACCTCTGGCCAGTTTGGGTGACTCCTCTGGCATATGCGATCACCCTGTCCATACTGCACACGGCAGCCCCACCTGGCATAATGGGAGGACAGTACTTAGTTGCACAGGGTTCTAACTCGATTGGCACAGCGTTCAGCACAGTTTGTGTTGTGGTAACCCATGTTGACATATGGTGTTACTGATCTGTAGCTGCACGCAAGCTCCATCCAGATCGGCACAGCATTCACTATGGGTCACTTCACGGCAGCCCGCCCCAGTAACACAGGGGTCACCAACTTTGTACTACACACCGGCAGTGACCTAATCGGTGCATCAGCCATTTCCTCACACGTCGCAATGAGAGTCCACTCGACAGAATAACCCGACTGGGCTTATCTTCCTCCAATGTTCTCCTTTTCCTCACAGGGCATATTCATCTTGGTAAGCAAGTAGGTGATGGTGCTCAAGGTTCTAGGGCAGGTGGTCTTAGGTGATGTCCTCTCATTTACCAGGGAGACCAGCAGGGCTTGGTCCCCAGTACTAGCTCTACCACTCTCCAGTATGTGTCCAATCCAACTTACGGAAATGCAGAAATACAGAAATACACAAATCTGTTTGGGGGATTTCTCTATCTCCTCATGTTTTCACCGTGCAGGTTTAGGTTTCCCAGAATGTAGCCCAGGGTCCTCCATGAAGTGTACCATTCATGGGATGACACACACCCAGTGTATGCATAAAGCTTACACGCACTGCACAGTGCTGTGTTCTCCCTGTACTGAACCACGCATAGGCACACACACACACACACAGCACATACATTTAACATGCACACACTGCTCAGCACTGCTTTCTTCTTGTATGGTACCTACTCATAAGCACTCAGCATATACATTTAACATGCACACACATCCTAGCATTGTAACTTTTGTGTATTGTACCACTGACAGATACACATACACCCAGCACATATATTCAACTTGCATGCATTGCACAGTACTGCATTATAGTTGTAAACTTCCCCTGGCACACACACACCCAGTGAAGATACACCACTGCTGCGCTAGGCAGCACTACACGCCAAACTGATGTAGACCAAGGGGTGAATTAGCACACAGCAGCTGAACTTTAAAATTAATGAGCTTAGTAATAGTATCCCAAGTCAAGAAGGACCTGTTCACTCCCACTGATCAATACACAGCATACTGCCACCACTGTGCTCGAGCTGCTTAAATCTTGGTGAAGGTGGTAGCGCCTTAGGCACCCGTCCCAGTCCAACAAGACTGTAACCTATGAGACAGGTCTATGTCATTGCACACATGCATGATCCGTATTTGCCTATGACAACACGAATCTACATTACAGAACCAGACATCAGCACAAATGGGCACTCAGGGCAGGGGCACATGTCCATTACCATGCAGAGAATGTTTCCACCCTAACAAACAGAATGACACCAAAACAGCAAAGTCCAATAAGGGGAAACTGAGATATAAATTAAAAAATAGAAATAGCATCAAGATAAACTAAAGTGCTAATCAGGGTCAATGCCGTGGTAAATCAGGATCAAGGTTGACAACGATGGAGCCTGGGTTAGATACGCCAAGTGGATTGGTCCAGGTGAAAGTGTGAAAATATAAAAGTCAAAACATTTTTAAAAATGTCTCGGTCCCACTGTTCTAGATGAAAAGTTTTCAAAGATTTCCAAACAACCACAGGTGTACACTTCTAAAGATTCCTGAACCTCAGGGGAGGCACTTACAACCTCATAGGGTATCAGGTATAAGCCATAAGTAGGGTCCAGTCTGTGACCAGTTGTCACTGGTCAGCTGCTACTTCCAGGAAAAGGCCCACAGTAGCTTGTGAGAAGGCCCATTGTAACTTGTTGAGTCCCTTTACACTGGCAGTTAGCCAAATGACCTTAGAGCCAACTTTGCCCTGGGGACAAGGGGGAGCAGGCCCAGTTCTTCAGGACTCTTTTGAGGTCACAGACAGTTCTGATGGGATGCCTTCGTCTGTCACATTTATGCCTTGAAATAGCCAGTGAGAAGGGGGGGGGGACTCATGGACATTCCATAACCAAAGGGGTAAATGTACTTTGGGCCAACACTATCCACTTTTTCAGAAGTTCCTGTATGCCTCACGGCAAGCGCACCCAAAATGCTGTGTGTCCAAGCATTTTCAAGGTGGTGAAATTCTTCAGCCACATTGAACTTGGGCGCTGGGATTTGTGGGTGCATATGGGAGATTTCTGTGGTAATCAACAGTCTTCCCACATCTAACGCTAAGATCCAGTTTGAAGCAGGCACTGCACGCACACCTATACCCAGAGATCGAAGTCTGGTAGGGCAAAACCTCAGTCCTTCAGCAAACATAGAGGGGATAAATAAGTATTGCTATGGCATCCTGTCTCTCCCTTTCAAGTGCGCCAAAGTGTTATGTTTGGATTAACAGGTCTCTCAGACAGGGTTTCGCAACTTGGGTTCCACAGAATGCCCACAGTTCCCGCCTTTCATATTCTATTGAGCTCAGAGGAGTCATTTCTACTGTAGGGAAGTGGATTATTAGTTGAAAGGGTGAGAACCCACTTCAAATAATAATCACAATTCCTGTCAAGGTGAAATATAAACGTCAATAAAAAAAATGTCAATAAATAAACCAGTGCTTAACCTTCTGGTAGATTGGCACAAAAGCAGTCAGATTTCACTTAGAGGCAGTGTTTAAAGTGTATGTGCAGCACTCAAACAGTAATAAAGTGAACACAATTTAAAACATAGAGCATATTTTAATAAATAAAATGACACCAAAATGATAAAAAACCAATCAGTAGAACTGCTGTTATGAGTACCTAACGTTTTAGGTAAAAATAGTGTAAAAAAGCACAAAGCACCACCTGCATGTACCTAGTCATGCCAGACCAGGACCAAATCAAAAGTTTAGACTAACTGTGATTGAGCATGGGTCAGGCACAGAACCAAGTTCAGTCTACTGGGAGTTGTAATGTCTGTCTATGGTTCAGGTGCTGGGCAGTGCTGCAATGTGAGGTCCTGCATTGGGTGTTTTGAAGCCACTGATCAGGATTTGCTCAGTGTCACAATGGGAGGCCCTGCGTCAGATCAGGTGAGACCACAGATCAGCAGCTGAGTGGTGTTGTGATATGAGGTACTCTTTCCTGCCCTGCTTTCTGCTGGATCTAGTGAATTCTTCAGTTGAGCAGAGAAGAATACTCTGACTCTAACCAAGAGTTGAGAACCTTTAGCACAGCACTTAAGTGGCCAAGTTCAACCCCTGGGAGTCAAACCTTCTTTTTTTGGTGCATCAGCTGCAATACAAGACCCTGCATTGCTCTGTGTCTGGTCTGTTGAAGTGGTTGATCAGGTGCTGGTGTGCTGTGATCCTGGGTTCATGGCATGAAGGTCCAATATTGCTTTTTCATGTTGCAGGGCAGTCATTCTTCTGAATCTTCTCAGGTCCAGGGATGTTGGGATTCAGGTTCTGGGGCTTACAGTTTTATTCCTAGCACCAGCCTGCTAGTGGGAGACACTCCTTTGTCTAACCATCAAACTGGTTCTAGTTGGTTCTTCTCTTTACCCTGGGTTTCGCTCCAGCCTCCCAGGTCAAACATAGAGCAGGAAGGCCGAGGTGTGATCTGCATATGCCAATGACATGGTAGGCATCTTCTAAAGTCAGGATGGCCCTGGCTGCAACTACTCAGGTCATTCTGCTCAGGAGAGGAACACCAAGGCCCTTTTGACTACTTTCTAGGAGGAATACACATTCCATCAACAGAGAACCATTAACAGTCAGAGGATACTGAACACTGGCAGGAAGATGCATTTGGATTGAGAAGAAAAATGGCAACTTTCTAAAAATGGCATTATCAAAACAGTTATTTAATATCCAACTTCACAGGGTTGCAATTAAATTGCTTCTTTGGACTGCTGCAGCCCATTATTAGCACTTAATCTACTGGCCCCTAGGACAAGTATGACCATATACTAGGGACCTATGAGGAAATGAAAGGTACCAATCACGTGTATCACAATTTTACAATGCTTTGAAAGGAGAACACAAGCACTTTACCCCTGGTTAGCAGGAATAAAAAGTGCAGAGTCTTAAAGCCAACACAAACGGGTTCAGCAAAAAGTAGTGAAGGCAAAATCCTTTGGGATTACCACACAAAAAAGGTGTCAATTGCAAAACCTGCCCATTCAGGTCAGCCTTTTGTGTGCTCTTGGGAGGAATTTCACACCTCCCACACTTCTTTCAGGGCTGATTACAGTTTTTGGGGTTCTGAATGATTAATGAAAATTAGCTTCTAGAATGTTCAGGCAAGGAAAGGGCAACTTTTTAAAAGTTACTTTTCTTAAGCATATAATTTAACTATTGAATTGGACTTTAAATAACTATTAGAAAACGCTGTGTAAATATTTTCTAACTGGTCCCATTCCTGAAATACAATATAGTATTTCAATCTGTACTGTGATTTTCTACATAGAACAACTAAGCCTGTCACAGTGAAAATAGTTTTCAGGGCCTTGTCACTATAGAGACAGGGCAAGATTAATTTTCTATGTGTCTCACTTTTAAATGCCATACACCTTGCCTTGTGGGCTTACCTAATGTTGGCTTTATGAGATTTGAAAGGGAGGATGATACCTTTCAAAAAAATATATTTTGACAGATCGCACTGCAGGTTTTACATTGCAGCAGTCACGCTATACAGGGCAGGACTGTAGCTATGTGTAGCTATGTGTGCTATGTGCACCACTGAAGAGGATAGCATAATTGGTGCTGCAGTCAAGAAATGGCATAGAAATTCCAGGCCCTGGGTGCACTTTCCGCACAAAGTAGTAGGGACTTAGAGATAAATTAAATGTGCCAACTAGGAATACGACAAGTTAACTGTGCTTAAAGGGGGAGCACAGGCACTTTTCTCCTGGTTGGCAGGGGTAAAGGACACGGAGTTCTAAAGCTAGCAAAGCAGATGTGGAAAAAAAATTAAGTTGAAAACATGCTTAAAATTATAACTTCATACAAAACATAATTAGTATATTAGCCATGACATCATTGACAAAGAAAGTCCTACTGTAGAGGTATTTACATCTTGACTGACATGCTTAGATAATTCAGAGGAGGAGCAAGAAGTGTAACACAGCAAATTAATAAACCAACACCAGCATCCATAACAATCACTATGACATCAAAATATCCATACAAGCAATCTGGCGGAGAGCACCAGCACTAGTCACCTACCTGACCAATATGCTTTACCCAAGACTGGAAGCTCACAGCATGACCTGTGTACCCCTATCAGAAGTACCTGGATGTAGCTCTGTGACAAGAGAGGGCATTCCCTACTAGGGCTGGGTCCAAACCTGGGTGGCATGGTGAGCAAAAGAACGATGGATTAAACCCAGATCTGTGACTGGGGGTGAGTGTATGACAATGTTCAGCATTCCGTCCATCACTTGTTGTTTTTGCATTACCTACAACAACCAGTCTGTCAGCATTGCAAAAGTGGTGGACTATGTATCACCTTGCAAGAGTAAGCTACTGTTGAATAGTATGAAACATGAAGATTTCAGTACCCAGGATGGCACATATGAACTATTTCACAGCATTGCCTCCAAGTCTTCCCCATGGGAATCTATCAACACACACATCTGAAAGTCAAAACCCAATTAGAAAATAGTGTCAAAAATAGTGCAGCCACTTCCTGACTTACACAAGGTAACACAAGGGCAACACAATCCTTAAGTCAGATTTATCAAGCCACTGAAGGCCACCATGTGTTATTGTGCCCTAGGGAGTTGTTAAATGGATAGAGACTGGGGTCCTCATTACGAGTTTGGCAGTTTGAGGACTGCCACGGTAGAGGAGATGGTCGCATTCCGCAGGCCCAGCGGAGTAGACTGCCATATTATGACCATGGCGGTGTTCCGACTGGAAGACAGCCAAGTCACCACCAGTACCGCCAGTGCAGACAGGCTGCGCCGATCGGTGGTAGACATCTCCAGGCCGCGGGGAGCATGTTTCCACCGACCCCTCGGCTCCTCTGGTTTCAGCCTCCTGGGTCCCGTGGGCTGCAGCTTCCTCACTCACCGGTGGCCCTTCTCCTTCGCCTGATGATGCTGATGTACCCAAAGGCAGAGGAGGAGGGGAGGGAGTGTGGCAGAGAAAGACAGGGTGCAATGGGTCAATACCAACCCTACATTTACCCAGAGTAAAAACATAATTATCTGCTGCTATGCAATGGCAGGCCATGTCGTCACCTATACATGCTACAACAGTGGGACACCATGGGGGAAACTGCAGCAAACTGATGATGGTGGAACACTAGCACTCATGTGCTTGATGAGGGTTATACTAGTCACACCTGTCCAGTACCTGGCACATTCTCATTGTCCTGAATGGAGACATTTTCTGTACTCCTTACTCAACAGAATCTTGCATCTGTAGGTAGCATGCCCACCAATCCATTGACAAACAGAACAGTGACATCTGGTCCCACTGTGCCTATCTACACATACAGTAGATGGCAGCTGATTGAGGACTCGCTAATTACCTCTGTCACAGTGGTAGGCTGATACTGATGGCAACGCCCTGACACCTCAGGTGTACTGATGTTGATGGTAGGAGCTGGGCTTTTAAACCTTGTTGAGGGTGACCACACAAATCCCAAACTGTAGGTAAATGCCCTCATAAGTCACTGTCTGCTTGGTAGGGGTACACATCTATGAATCCAATCCTGCCAGGGTGGCTAAAACCCAGAGTCGGTGTGCAACTATCAATGACCTACGCTACATTTTCCCACTAGTAGTCAACTCAAAGCCATATAAGCATAACATTATCAAGGTGTGTGTGTGTACTTACCCCCTTGTGGCTGCTGTGCTGCCCTCAAGTGCCCATCCACCTCAGGGTAGGCCACCACCGAGATGCAGGCCAATAGGGGGGTCAGGGTCCGACAGACACTCCTCCCTCATTGGGAGAATGTCCCTAGCTGGGCCTCTGCAGTCTTACGTGCCCAGCGTCTCAGGGCCGCCCACCGCTTTCTGCAATGGGTGTTCCACTGGCTATGGACCACCAGGGTCCGCACTTTCTTCGCAATGGCACCAAAATCCCCTTCTTCTGATGGGCAATGACCTGCATGGGCGACATAGACAAAAGGATAAAGTCATGTAGAGTGTCATTACAGGGTCAGCAGTGGACATCACACATCAGACACATCTCATGACCACACTCACGTGTCATCACGCCACTAACGCTCAGACTCCTCACCCATCTCCATGCATCAACTCCATCTGCCTCGTCCCAACACCTTTCATTCTCACACACATCACTATCAAACAGGACAGTTACATAGGACTCACCTGCTGCTCTGGTGCTCCTTACATCTGTCAATACAGGGTTAGGACTCGATCCACAAACATGTCCAGCTCCTCCTGGATGAAGGCTGGGGCCCTATCTCCTGATGGATGTGGCATATTGTCTTCCAGAGTCAGAACACAGCAGCCAATGCAGTAGAGGTCTTGCTTCCACGAGTATCAGGATTCAAGTGGGCTATGCCACAGTAAATCGAAGTCACGCCTGCTGCGTACATCACCGGTGGCCGCAGTCTCCCATAGATAACAATGTTGTCCAATGAGGAGTTGCATGGCGGGTGAGACCGCCTACCGCCATGACATCTAACGCCGGCGGAATGAGGTCACTTCCATCTGTCCTGTGCATGCAAGACAGGCGGCTGCCATTTTCCATGCAATATGTGATTGGTAGATGAATTTTAGGTGCGTCATGGACGAAATATGGTGACTACTGCATAGATTGACAATTTCCACACATTACATACATCAACTTTTGCTTTCTCCCCTCTCCTATTCCCATATACGGTGCAGTGGTGATGATGAGACATATCCCTTTGTACTGTTCCCTCGTCGATCTTGCTACCCTGGAAGGGAGGTACGTCATACAGACTTATTGTCTGAACCGTCAGACCATAATGGAGTTGTGTACCCAGTTGGACCCTAATCTGTTGCCTGCCACACATCATCCCTATGCCTTCTCTCCATTAGTACAGGTGTTGTCTGTTCTCAACTTCCTTGGCTCAGGGTCATTTCAGATGACAGTGGGCTTGGGAGCAGGGATGTCACAGCCGATGTTCAGCAATGTGTTGAAGGATGTACTGTGTGCTTTGCTCAAACATCTGCCCTGCTCCATCAGGTTCCCCCAAAGTGCGGATTTGGCACATGTCCCTCATGTGATAGGGGCCATAGATGGCACCCACATTGCCTTGGTACCATCAAGGATAAATGAACATGTGTATAGGAACTGGAAAACTTTTTATTACATTAATGTCCAGGTGGTGAGTCTCGCTGACCAATATTTCTCCCAGGTTTTGCCAGGTTGCCTGGTTCTGTGCATGACTCACACATTCTGCGGAACAGCAACATCCTACACATGATGGCACAACTACTGAGGTACTGGGTCTGGTTCATAGGTATGTATCCAATAGTATGTGTGTACCTGTAATCTCACCTCTCTTCACAATCTGCCCTGTGTCCCCACCGGTATTGAGATGTGTCCTACGTTTGTGCACACAGGTGACTCTGGGTACCCTAACCTACCCTGGCTGCTGACACCTGTGAGATATCTGATTATAGATTGGGAAAACTGTTTCAATGAGGCCCCAGCAGGACAAGGTGTGCCATAGAGAGGGCCTTTGGGCTACTGAAGGCTAGATTCTGCTGTCTACACATCTCCGGAGGTGCCATACTCTACAAACCACTTAAAGTCTGCCAGATCGTTGTTGCCTGCTGCATGCTACACAATCTGGCCCTGGGGTGTCACATCCCATTGCTGGATGTAGGGGAGGTGGCAGCTGGGACAGTGGCTGATGAAGGGGACATAGTGAGTGAGGAGGAGGAAGATGATGAGGAAGCAGCTGACTCTAGAGCAGAGTTAATTCAACAATACTTCCCATGAGAAACAGGTATGTGTCAACTGTTTCGTATGTGACTGTTAGACCTGACAGCCTTAGAGTGGTCACCCCTAACTTTTTGCCTGCCCCCCTCCACTTTTTGGACACTGTTTTTGCACACTTTACCACTGCTAACCAGTGCTAAAGTGCATATGCTCTCTCCCTTTAAACATGGTAAACTTGGACCATACCCAATTGGATTATTTAATTTACTTAGAAGTCCCTAGTAGGAGGCACCATATGTGCCCAGGGCTTGTAGATTAAACGCTACTTGTGGGCCTGCAGCACTGATTGCGCCACCCACTTAAGTAGCCCCTTTACCTTGTCTCAGGCCTGCCACTGCAAGGTCTCTGTGTGCAGTTTCACTGCCAATTCAACTTGGCATTTAAAGGTACTTGCCAAGCCTAAAACTCCCCTTTTTCTACATATAAGTCACTCCTAAGGTGTGCCCTAGGTAACCCCTAGGGCATGGTGCTGTGTGGGTAAAAGGCAGGACATGTACCTGTGTAGTTTACATGTCCTGGTAGTGTAAAACTCCTAAATTTGTTTTTATACTACTGTGAGGCCTGCTCCCTTCATAGGCTAACATTGGGGCTGCCCTCACACATTGTTGGAGTGGTAGCTGCTGATCTGAAAGGAGTAGGAAGGTCATATTTAGTATAGCCAGAATGATGATACAACATCCTGCTGACTGGTGAAGTTGGATTTAATATTACTATTTTAGAAATGCCAGTTTTAGAAAGTGAACATTTCTCTGCACTTAAATCTTTCTGTGCCTTACAATCCATGTCTGGCTGGGTTTAGTTGACAGCTCCTTGTGCATTCACTCAGACACACCCTAAACACAGGATACTCAGACTCACTTGCATACATCTGCATTTTGAATGGGTCTTCCTGGGCTGGGAGGGTGGGGGGCCTGCTCTCACACAAAGGACTGCCACACCCCCTACTGGGACCATGGCAGACAGGATTGAACCGAAAGGGTACCTGGTACACTTCTAAGCCACTCTTTGAAGCCTCCCCCACTTCAAAGGCACATTTGGGTATAAAATCAGGGCCTCTGCCCTACCACCTCAGACACTTCCTGGAGAAGAAACTTGTAACCAGAACCTGCATCCTGCCATGAAGAACTGCCTGGCTGCCCAAAGGACTCACCTGACTGCTTTCTGTGAGTGACTGCTGCCTTGCTGTTGTACTGCTACCTTGCTGCTCTCTGGCTGTGGTGCAAAAGTGCTCTCCAAGGGCTTGGATAGAGCTTGCCTCCTGTTCCCTGAGGTCTCAGGACCAAAAAGATTTCTCTCTTGCAACTGGACTCCTTTTGCGGTGAAAATTCGACACACAGCTTGCTAAAAACGCCGCACAGTCTGTCCGCGGTGAGAAATTCACCGCACGCCGAACCGGAACGACGCAGCTCGACTTCTCAAGGAAAAGATCAATGCGACGCCTGGAACTTCGACGCACGGCCCACCAGATCGATGCACAGCCGACCTAGGACGATGCAGCCCGACTACCAGAGGGGAAATCGACGCGGTGCCTGCTGTGCGGGAGAGCTTCTCACAAGCCCAGGATTCCACGCACAGACCCAGGGGCGTCTGAAAACCCCGCAACCCGAAGGGGATCCACGACCGAGCGCCGGAGATCGATGCACGGCCGTCCCTGCGTGGAAACTAAACAACGCATCGATCGTGTGCGGCCTGAGAAATCGACGCACACCCTTTTGTTTCCCTGCTTCTCCTTCTCTGCGGCCCTTTGTGGAGATTTTGAACGCGAACTGTTGGAAAATGGGTTATTGGTAAGGGCAGGTAGGTACCTACACCTAGCAACAAGCCACTAACCTCCACTTAGGTCCAGTTAGGTCTCAGTAAATTAACCCCAGCTCAACCCTTGGTAGCTTGGCAACGAGCGTCAAGGCTTAACTTAGGAGACAATGTGTAAAGCATTCAAATATCACAAAACAGTAATTAAATAAAACACAGGAAACAGTTTAAAAATCCAAATCCAATTTATAAAAATAGTTTATATTTTTATCTTTAAAATGACACAAAAACGAATAAAATCGGATAAGGGGAACCGGAGATATGAATTTTTAAAGAATTATAATTTTTCTAGCGCTTAGAAACAAAAAGCGCCAATCGGGTCATCTGGTTGCACCTCGACCGGGGCAAAGTCAAAGTTTCAGGCCGACCGCGATGGAGCCCTGCTCGGCTACAGGTCGCGGGAGGCCTCGGTTAAAAAGTTACCTTCTGACTTAGTCTTTATTTTGAAGATTTTCTTCAGCGGGACGAACCTGCCAGTCCTATCCGACCTCCTGGAGCTCTTCTCCGGATACGCGATGCTGGATTCCTCGGTGGAGATTTTTACCTTCGGACTTAGTCGTTTTTTCGAGGTGAAAATCCTTCGACCGGGGTAAACCTGGATCTTGATCCGACGTCCATGGAGCCCTTCTCGGATACGATGGCTGGGAGGTCCCGGTCAACTTTTTACCTTCGGACTTAGGCCCTCATTCTGACCCTGGCGGTCGGCGGAGAGACGGCGGTCGGACCGCGAACAGACCGGCGGTATTAAAAATGGCATTCTGACCGCGGCGGTCCCCGCCGCGACCGACCGCTACTTCTCCACTCCGACCGCCACGGCGGTCATGACCGCGGGGCTGGAGTTTGCGCACTCCGGCCCGGCGGTCGTCCCAAGACCGCCAAGGGTATTATGACCCTGCCTACCGCCGCGGTTTCTTGCGGGCGGGAACCGCCGTGCGAACCATGGCGGTAAGCACTATCGGGGCCAGGGAATTCCTTCCCTGGCACTGATAGGGGTCTCCCCCACCCCCCACTACCCACCCGAGTCCTCCCCCCACACCCTCCACCCCCCTGCCACCCCCCAGAGGTGGTACGAACCCCCTCCCCACCCCCACCCCGACATGCACATACATGTACCCCGACATGCACACACCCCCAACATGCACATATACACACCCCCTACACACACATACACAACGGGGACACATACCCGCACACATACATGCCGACATGCGCACCTGCCGAACAGCACACATTACCCATAGACACAGCAGCACCCCCCGCCCGCATACACGCACTCACACACTCCCTCTACACACTCACACGCACACCCCCATGCACGCCCACATCACACAACACCCCCCCACCCCCTCCCCTCACGGACGATCAACTTACCTTGTGCGTTGGTCCTCCGGGAGGCGACGGGAGCCATAGGGACGTGACCGCCAACAGAAGACCGCCAACAGAAGACCGCCACACAGAAATGTGGGTCGTAATTCTGTGGGCGGTGTTCTGCTGGCGTGGCGGTGGAGGTTGACCAGTCTCCACTTTCCCGCCGACCGCCAGTGTGGCTGCTGGCGGTTTTCCGGCGGAACGCTCCCAGCGGTCAGAATGCGCACAGCGGCACACCGCCGCGGTCGGCGGTCTTCACCGCGGCGGTAACTCAGCGGTCTTGCGAAAAGACCGCCAAGGTCAGAATGAGGGCCTTAGTCTCTTTTTCTGAGATTTTTCTTTACCGGGACGAACCACCAAATCAGGCCGGGTCGCGGTTGAGGCAAGCCGGCTAGAATTTCTGCGGCGGTTCGGTCCCTCTATGGAGCTTTTTTACAAAAATTCTCAAATCTTCTCCAAACTTCTGGGGCTTCACCCAGATGTTCTTTTAAGGTTCTTTTGGGGTCCACAGCTCACCCCAAGGGTCCAGAAGTTCTGAGATGGTCCTTGGGGGGTGCGGACTACAACTCCCAGAATGCACCTGGCGCAAACTCCTTTTTGGCCACTGGGCAGTGGTCAGCTGGTCGCTTTCTTCAGGAGTTGGTGCAGGGGACTCTGGTTAGCAATTTTTCACCTGTAGCAAACAGGGAGTCTCTCCTTGAACCAGTTGAAGCCAGGCAAAGTCCTTCTTGTGGTGAAGCCCAAGTGTGCAGCTGGTGCAGTCCTTCTGAGTGCAGGTTCCAGGTGCAGGCCAGGGGTCCAGCAGGGCAGTCCTTCTTCTCCTTTAGTTCTTCCTTGTTGGAATCTGATGGGGATCTGAGGTGTGGGTGCAGGTCTGCCAGTTTTATCCTTGCTCCTGGGTGAAAAGCAGGGGGGTCCTGGTTCTCCAATCAGGTACAGGGTTGTCCCCCTGTGATGACCACTTCCTGGGAAGTGTGGCAAAAATCCATCCCAGAAGGCAACATTCTCTAAAAATCCAACATGGCTGAATCTGATTTTTGGAGGTTACATCTGGCTGAGCCCACCCACTGGTGTGGCTAAAAATCATAAACACACCCCTTTCCTGCTCTCTCCTAATCTAATCAAGGGGGCACCTAGTTGTCTGGGGTTGCAGGATGTGGGGGTGTTGCTGGTTGCTCCAAATGTCCTTCTCTGCCTTTGAGGACCAGTTTGGCAGCCCTCCCCCTTCCTGCCTCACCATCTGCTGAGGGGAGATTCTCTCCCACAGGCACATTCCTTTGTGTGAAGCCAAGCCACTTCACACCTCATCAAGGCAGCTTGGCTAAGCTGCTACAGGCTGGCCAATCAGAACACAGCAGCAAAAACAATGCAGGGCTGAAATTGGCAACTTTTTATGTAAAGTCTAAAACTCTTTACCTGAACAAGTTATATTAAATCCAACAACTGGAAGTTGTGGGATTTATTACAACAATTAATTTGATACCAAATTCTTGGTATGCATCTTTTAAGGAGACTTTAAAATTTAAAACAAAGTCTCCCCATTCTAGCCTAGGAAGGCCATTTACTACAATGAGGGAAAAACGAATTTGGCTGTTTTTACCTCACCAGGGCTTATAAAACTATTTTTATAAAGTCCCAGCTTATAGTTACATGGCACCCAGCCCTAGGGGCATGTAGGGCACACCTTAGGGGTGACTTATATGTAAAAATAAGGTAGTTTAAGACTTTGGAACTACTTTTAATTCCAAAGTCGAATTTGCATATAACTTTAATTTAAAAGCAGCCAGCAAGGCAGGCCTGCCTTTAAAATGACACTGGGCACCTCAGCAGTGCACCTAGGTGTGCACCACCTATGCTGTGGTCCCTAAACCTACATGCCCTACCATATACTAGGGACTTATAGGTAGGTTAACTTAGCCAATTATAATTAGCCTAATTTGCATATCCATTTTACACAGAGCACAGGCCCTGGGACTGGTTAGCAGTACCCAGGGCACCATCAGAGTCAGGAAAACACCAGCATAAAGTGGAAAATGGGGGCAAAAAGTTAGGGGGCCTCTGCAATCAGCCCTGTTTTCTCACACGAACCAGGTACTTTGTGCTTGAAAGACACTCTGTTTGCTTTTAAAAGACTTAAGACACTTTATATCACTTTTCAGTGATATCTTTACATTTTCTTATTGCATCTTTGATCGTTTTGACCTGCAAATATCCAGATAAATATTATATATTTTTCTAAACACTGTGTGGTGTATTTTTGTGGTGCTATATTGTGTAATTGTATGCTTTATTGCACAAATACTTTACACATTGCCTTCTAAGTTAAGCCTGACCGATCTGTGCCAAGCTACCAGAGGGTGGGCACAGGATAATTTGGATTGTGTGTGACTTACCCTGACTAGAGTGAGGGTCCTTGCTTGGACAGGGGTAACCTGACTGCCAACCAAAGACCCCATTTCTAACAGTGAACTTTACTCCTGTCTGCCTTGTGACATAGCTCCTCCTGGTGTTGTCATCAGTGGAGGTGCTGAGCGCAGCTCTCCATCTGGGTGGTTTTGGGGGGGAGATTTTGCCCATCAGAGGAGGTGCTACTCTTCCTTTGACACCTTCTGCCCCACACCTGGCGCACACACCTCCACAACGCAGGGATCTGCAACAAAGCCCTGGACTGGATCACCTCTTTCCTCTCCGACAGAACACAGAGAATCCACCTCCCTCCATTCCGATCTGCAGTCACCAAGACCATCTTTGGCGTACCACAGGGCTACTCCCTCAGCCCAACACTCTTCAACGTCTACATGGCACACCTCGCCAAAATAGTCCGATCGCACAACCTCGACATCATCTCATATGCCGACGACACCCAGCTGTTCCCCTCCCTCACAAAGGACCCCGCCACTGCCAAAACCAACCTCCACGAAGGTATGAAGGCCGTCGCCAACTGGATGAAGAACAGTCACCTAAAGCTGAACTCAGATAAGACAGAGGTCCTCATTCTCAGCCCACCCCCTCCGCCTGGGACGCCTCCTGGTGGTCGCCCAGACTGGGAGTCGCACCAATTCCCACCAACCACGCCCGCAACCTGGGTTTCATCCTTGACTCATTGCTCTCCATGACCCAGCAAGTCAACTCCGTCTCATCCTCCTGCTTCAACACCCTCTGCATGCTTCGCAAAATCTACAGGTGGATCCCTACCGAAACCAGAAGGAGGTCACCCAGGCCCTTGTCAGCAGCAGACTAGACTACGGCAATGTTCTCTACGTGGGAACCATGGTCGCTCTCCAGAAAAGACTGCATCGCATACAGAACGCCTCTGCATGCCTCATCCTTGACATCCCCCGCCACAGCCACATCACAGACCACCTGAGAGACCTACACTGGCTCCCCGTCAACAAAAGGATCACATTCAAACTCCTAACCAATGCCCACAAAGCACTCCACAATGCCGGACCAGCATACCTCAATGATCGTCTCACCTTCTACACCCCGAACCATCAGCTACGTTCCGCTGACCTCGCCCTCGCCACCGTCCCGCGCATCCACAGGTCAACAACCACGGCAGATCATTCTCCTACCTCGCTGCCAAGACCTGGAACACCCTCCCCATCCACCTACGTCAGACCTAGGACCTTCTGACCTTCAGGAGATTCCTCAAGACCTGGCTGTTTGAGCAATAGCAGCTCCCCCACCCCCCCTCAAGCACTGTGAGACCCTCACGGGTGAGTAGCGCGCTCTACAAATTCAATGATTGATTGATTGACTGCTCAAATGTCTATGCTATTTTCGCACTGCTGTTGTGTTGCATCACTCATGCACCATATTGTCCATGTGCTATGTTCCCTGTACTGCTTTGTCAACTGCAATTGAAGTGCCAAACATAGTGGTGTCATCAGTATTGCTATTTATCCTTACACTCCACAATGGGAGAATGTGTAACCCGACTGTTACTGACTGGTGAACATGCCTTAAGTTGAGTTTTGTCAGCTGTGAGGGAAGGACCATTGGGTATGGATGTCATGGAAATATCGATCTGACATGGGCACATGGTTTGTGACTCCACCTGACAAGTCACACCAGGGATTGAGATATTGTACTGCATGTGCACTGAGTGGCCAACATTGACTCCTATCATGATAGTTGTCCCTGTCTTGGTCTATTTGCAGCACATTCGTGTGGTGCAGCTCTGGTTCCTGCCTTGCCCGGATGGCTCTCTTGACACAGGTATCCAGAATATGTCTGTACTACTATCAACCTTGCTGCATATTGCTCTCCCTTCTGTCTATCTCACAGACGTTTACAGGACAATGGGATGACTCTAATGACATGTTATACAACAGAAAATCATAATTATTACAATAATGACAAGTAGGCAGTAGCTGTGCTCAAAGGTGTTTAATGTTATTCACAAGTGTAATGGGTGATGAGTGGGGTCATGGTGGGGGAAATCATAAAAGTTGTTGTCCCAGCTGTAGGTAGTCCAGGGCCAGTATCCAAGGGTCCATGGGAAAATGGAGACATGACAGTGGACAGTCAACAGGGTGTGTCAGTGGCAGACAAGGGAGAATGTTCAGGAGATGGTCACTTGCTGCACTTGTCTTTTGTCTTTGCATCAGGTCCCGCAGGATGTCTGGATGGACGTCCTTGCTTGCGTGGGGGTTCCTCAGCCACAGGGGGAGGGGTGCTGGTGGTCTGCGGAACCTCTGGCAGGGCCTCCATTCTGCTAGTTGCCGCAGAAGCGGTTGGCTCTGTTAGAATGTGGCTAGTGGAAGGGGCCTGCTGGTGGGTGGAGGAAGCACACAGGATGGTGGTCAGTTCCTTCAGTACCCATGCAATGAAGGCCATGGTGGTATTGAGGGTCTGCCACTGCTGCATGGCCTCCAGGTGGTATTCCCTCTGCAGCTTCTGGTTCTCTTGGACGGTTGGGAGGATCTTGCCCATAGTGTCCCGGGACTGGTGGTATGCTCCCAGGACTTGAGAGATGGCCTCCTGGCCAGTCGTTTGCTGTGGGTGCCCCATCCTTTGGGCCACAGGTGCCCTCCCACTGCCCCTGGCCCTCTGTGCATGTGCCTCTGGCACAATGTGCCCACTCCCACTTGCACCAGGACCTTCATCATCTTCGGTGTGTGGCCTTGACTCTGGTCCCTCCACTGTGGAGCTCACTGATGATTGACCTGTCCTTAGGACACAGGATTGGGGATAGTGGCAGTGGGTTGGTGCAGCATGTAGTTGATGGGTGTGGGGTGTTTGGGGGTGCAGAAGTGTGATATGGGGTAGATTAGGGAGTGATGGGTGGTGGGGAAGCATGTTGGACAGGAGTAGTTGGTGCCTGGGGAGTGTTGTTGACTTACCAGAGTTGAGTCCTCCAATGATTCCAGTCAGGCCCTCAGGATGCATGATGACCTTCTCCTCCCACAATGTGAGCTCATGGGGAGGAGGTGGGGGCCCACCACCAGTCTTGTTGATGGCAATCTGGTGTCTGGATGCCATGGAACTCACCTTACCCCAAAGGTCATTCCACCCCTTCCAGATGTCCTCCCTTGCGCGTGGATGGTTGCCCACATTGTTGACCCTGTCAATGATTCTCTGCCATAACTCCATTTTCTTGGCTATCGAGGTTCGCTGGACATGAGCTCCAAACAGCTGTGGCTCTACCCTGGCGATTTCACTACCATTACCCTCAAATCATCATCTGTGGAACATGGGTGCTTCTGACGGGACATGGTTGTTGTATTGTGGGCGGTGGGGTGTTGTTTGTGTAGGGTGCAGTGTAGGGTGCTTGGTGGGTTGGGGGTGTTTGGTTGAGTGTGCTGGTGGTGTCTGGTGTAAATGTGCAGTGGCGATGTGTGTATTGTGTTGCTGGTGTAGTTGTGTGGTTTGTGATGTGAGGGAAGTGTGTTGGTGCCTATGCTATCGACTTGCAGTGTCCTCCGTTGGTGTGCTCCTCGATGTCTATGTTAGTAGTTGTGGTTACAAAGGATTGTGGGGGGTTGAGGGTGTGTTATATAGTGCAGTGAACAGGTGCGTGTAGTGTGTGTCAGGTGTGGGGTATTCAGACTGTCCAATGTGGTGTCAGGTTCTGGTAGAAGTGATTTTTAGACTGCAGCGATTCACACCGCCAATGGTATTCCACCGTGCTGATTTGTGGCTTGTAATATGGAGGGTGGGGTTTAGTTGGCCTGGCAGTGCTGGTGGTGACACCATCTCTCTCCTTCCCTCAGTCAGCCTGGCGGTTTGGGATTTGTGGTTGTGTTTGAGCGGTCTTCAGTTTGTGACTCATACCACAGCGATCACTGTACCACCATCAGAAGCAGTCTTTTGGCGGCCGCCAGCGCGGCGGTCTTGCCAAAGACCACCAAACTCGTATTAAGGGCCTGGGTGTTTCCAACACATCCACCCATGCATTTCAGCACATTACCTTATTCACCAAGAGAGATAAACCTGGAATGAGTCAAAATTCGACCCCTTCCTAATAGAGGCCCAATAAGGAGAAATGTCTCCTTGTTTTTAACTGTTTCTAAGTTTGTTACACTTTGCAGCACACTTAGAAAGAGGAAAAAGCCTGCAAAGGATTGTTTTTCTGTATGAAATGCAGGCACCATTGCATTATGACAGAAGATTGCCTGCATTGGAGCTAGACTGCACCGAGTGCGCCAGCGCAGAGGGGGCACAGGAAAGCACCATAGGTTAGTAAATATCGTGCATTCTTGCTCTCTCCATTTGACACAGCACAACCAGTTCTCTTGCTGCATTGTGCTGTGCAAGACAATGCTAAATTTGACCTTAAATCTATAGCACACTTGTCATCCTAACCCAATGGCACTCCGACCAACTACTTAGGAAAGACAGTAAAGTCAGTAAAAACTGGCCATTTGTCTACCAACTCTAAATAGGGTGGGGCAGAAAAATGGGCAAAACTCCAATGAACCTTACTCCACAGGGCCTTCTGAGAAGTATGTTAGAGGCAGAGACAGTTAGGCCCTCATTACAACCATGGCAGTCAGTGTTAAATCGGCGTTTATAATGCCAACAGGCCGGTGGTAAAAAAATGGGATTTGGAACCTGGCGGTAACCGCCATCCAAGACCGCCACTTTAACACACCGACCGCCAGGGTGGTTATGGCCGCTGGGCTGGAGACTTCGGTCTCCAGCCCGGCAGCCGCCACAATTCCACCCTCAGTATTACAACCCGGCCTACCGCCATGGTTTTCGTGCCAAACTTACCTCCACAAAAACCATGGTGATAGGCACTATCAGTGCCAGGGAGTCACTTCCCTGGCACTGATAGGGGTCTCCCCTGCCCCCCTCCACCACCCTGGAGTCCTTCCATACCCTCCCCCTCCCTCTCCTGCCCCGCACATATGTACACCTGCACGCACACCCATATACACACATGCACACACACATACCCATGCTTGCACACATACATACCCACACACTGCAGCACACACCAACATACCTTGTCACACACATGCATTCACAACACACAACACTCACAATCACTCATTCATGCATGCATCCAACGCGACTCACACCCGCATGCACGCATTCCAAAACATACACACACCCCCCACTTACACACAACGCCCCCACCCCCCTCTCCGGTTGAGAACCCGACTTACCTGCTTGTACGGGATCCTCTGGCTGGAGACTGTCCCCGGTGCAGCAAAACACTGCCAGGCAGCATCATTGGACATGATACGGTCGGAGGTGTTTTGCTGGCGTGCAGTGCTGCTGTCAGCAGCGCTGCCTTACCACCATCTGCCACCATGACTGTCGGCGGTCATGATACGCGTAGACGGCTGGTAGCCACGGCGGCGGTATGTTGGCAGCCGTCACTGTGGCGATAGGTTGTAGTTACTGCCAATGTTGTAATGCGGGCCTTAGTCTCTGTCGCTGACATACTAAGTTCTGCCCAAATCTATATGAGCTGGGCAGAACTTCACTTTGGCGGAGAGGGTACTCCCTCACTGTTGCAACAGAGTAACCTCTCTATCAAACTCTAAATCAGGCCCATAATGTTGATATTTGCAAAGAACAGCCTCATGTCAAACTACTCAATCATTCAAGCAAAAAGCAGGGGGCCCCATCAGAGGGTCACATGGAATGCAGTCTGTAAGTGATTGTGTGCCTAAGCACAACACAACCTCACAGTGAGACTGTTCAGGATCACATATCAACAAATAAGACTCCAATTGACATTGATTCACTAAAATGCTAGGGCTTGCAGAAGTGACATAATTTACCCTGTGACCTGCATGATGTCACAGGAAGTGTCATCATATGACCTTTGAATTGTAGTCAGCAAGCATGGTTGAATCTGACATCTTCTAGGGGAGATGAAAGGGTGGGAGTTTCTCTCCCCTATGAACCTTTTGAAAAAAGTGCTCCTACAACACATTTTAATGCCCAATGTTCACATACATTTGCTCAGGTCCATGCCTCTGAAAAGACACTCATTAAATATTCAAGCCCTTTTATGATGTGCCAAGTTAATTAAACCTTACAGTTACTATGTGTTAACATAATTATGATTTTATAATGTCCTGTGGGTCCCCGTGTCAGCATTCTATCTGGGTGCCCCTTTTGCTCAAACATTACATACAACATTCCAATGCCTTAATTTTGCTAATACTGCTGTCCGTGTACGATGGGGGACCCTTATGTCAAAAGTTATCTAGTAGTCGAGGACCACATTTTGTAGTGGACGGCTCTCTGACATATACCACTGTTGCCTTTCCTTATGCAAGAATATCTTCAATGTACCAGTGCCTGCAATTTGACACAGGTGCCACTGATGCTAAGAATTTCCTCTAGTATTTCATCTCTGCCATTTTTCTACAGGTGTCACATGCTAAAATTTCACCTACAGTGGAGAAGCATTAGCAATGTACCTTGGGTATTCTATAATCAGGCATCGGCTCCATTATGCTAAAGTCAGCATTTCTTCTAGGATGCTTCTATAAGCCAGGAAACATGCCAAGTTGAACAGCTAACTTGCAAGCATACTTTCTCACTCATTCTCACTTACATTTACTCACTCACAGCCATTCTCATTCACTCACACTGAGTTTCACTCACTCATTTGCACTCACTTGTGCTCATTCATTTTCACTCATTTTCTTGCATTGTCTTTTAGCTTGACTCACCCATTCACACACACTCACTCATTCTTATTCTGACTTACTAATGCTTACTCACTCAACTTCTCTCACAGACACACACAATCACACATTCCAATATACATATTCACACAAACTTACTCTCACCCACATGCACACAAAACATACTTTTAAAGTAAATTTTTTTTTCTTACCTAAGATGCCTCTGAACATTCGTCTCCAGATTCCGCTGCTGATGAGAAAAGCGGTTGGAGCTTGAGGCTGATAAAGCCAGACACTCCTGGGTTCCTGGCAGTGATTTTGCACTGGTTGAGGCCAGGGGTCGCAAAGGCTGTGCCAGGGGAAGTCAGTGGTCGCATCTGCGACCCATGGTAACCCCAAATGATGTCCATGAAGACTCCTTCGTAAGAGTTGTCTAATATGTAGAAATGCTTCAATGGGGCTACTGGAAACTTACCACTAATGCCCAGTTACATTATAAATGGCTCTTATACTTAGGAATGATGTAGAGAGACAATCGTATAGGAAATACATTTAGAAATAATGCATTGAACACATTCTATTCAAAATCACGTTTCTACTAAAACTATGTTTTACACATAATTACATTGTCCAAGGGCAGATTGGATAACAGGATCATTTTCAGTGAAACAAATTTCGAGGTATGGCATTCCAATGTAGGGTTTTAAATAAGAGCAAGGCCCACAGCTGAACTGCAGTGCAGGGCACACTTGATAATTTTGTGTGCCAGTATGGGGTTTCTTGGGTGATCAACTAATAGAAGTAGGGTTTCTTTATGAACTACTTTGAATACTAAAGTGAATAGTTTATGAAGAGCTGCAATCATTCAACCATAAGGAGGTTTTGAGACATGCTGTGGGGGAAAGCTGACCGGAGTTAATTGAATGTGTGAATAATGATAAATGTAACGGGGACAGGTCCAGAGACCAGAGTTTTATTCTAACTTATATGTAACAATGGTCGATTGATTTGAGTGTGTGGAGGAGACGACAGGAGAGCATTTTTTGGCTGTTTATTAGTTGAAACCTAGCAAAATAAATGTATGTTCAATTGAATGGTTGGTTAGGATCACTGGCACTCCTCTAGGCAAACATTTACTCCAAGAAATGAAACCTGATTGCCGTGGTGTAGTTGAGCCACATTCTTTGGCAACAATTTCATTCAAGTTTCTGACAGTTGAGGATGGGAAGGACACATGTTAGGAGAAATAATGGTTGGGACATGGCAATGAATTATGTGCTTATGAATCATTAAATTAGGGCACTAGTGTACGAAAGTATTTTATGGTCGGCAAGGCTTCGATTCGTAAAATTACATTTTGCTATTTTCAAACCTCAAACAGTAATTTCGTAAGATGTCAGTAAATCTTACTGATTCACAATTTGGGTTTGGGAATATAAATTGAAGAGGTGTGCTAAGGGTGTACCTTCCCAATAAGAATTCCTTTAGGGATATAATAATGTTTTGCAGATTAAATCCAGATGCAAAATATTAATATTTTACCACCTTCTCAAGAAGGTGGTTAGCCATTCACAGGTGGAAGGAGTCCCAAAGAGACCCCTTACCTTTTGTGAATGTTCACAAAAACGTTTTTTAGGAGTAGGCGGCTCTTATAAACAGTTGTATAACTTTTAATTTTTTTAAACGCATACAGTTTTCCTTTAAGGAAAACAGGCTGTATTTAAAAAAAAATCCTTATTTAAACACAATCACAGGCATGGTGGTCCGCTGACCCAAGCGGGCCCATACCCACAGGCATGGTGGTCTGCTGACCCAAGCAGGCCCATGTCTGTGAATGTAGCCAATCTTAGAGGGTCAAAATCTGAGACCTATCTCATGCAATTTAATAAGGTAGATTGAATGCACCCCACTACGATGTGGTATTTTGTGAAGGAACCTATTAGCATATTGATCAATTTGAAAAACACCAATGGATTCGGTAGAACTCGGTGCACAAGCTGCCAACATTTCTACAGATTCTAGTATTGTATATTCCATTTAGGAAATCTCAAATTGCGAATCGTCATATGTTACAAGAAGGGTTGGCAGCTGAGAAGGTAATGAAGTGGGCGACAGGAGCTACAGAAATGCAATGGGGGTGGGGTGCTTGTAATTCTAATTGGGACTGAGAAGAGAGATGCGGAGGGAGTCTGATAAATATGTGACTTTGAAGAGTTATGAAAATAATAGGCAATACACAAACAGGGTGACAATTTGCAAGGAAAATGGAATTGGCTTTAGGTTTCGTGAGCAGAGGGAGAACTGCAGTAAACTATAATTAGGATGGATAGTCAGTGAGCTTGCAGTCTATCAAGTTTTTAATGATAATCTAGAACTCGAAATAATGAAGCATCATCAACTAATACTAAAAGGGCCTAGAGGTGCACATTATCTGTCTGAAGATGGACATGAGCTCAGTTTTGGAGTGCAGGGGTATGATATTCAGGCTGGATGTGGCAAGGGGATGTGTGAGATGGGGTGTGATAGTAGTTAATCGAGCAACGAGTTTCACTAAATCGGCCACGCTTTCTAGCAAAACATGCATAAAAGACAATTACTGATAGCTAAAACTGGACAATGTGACTTAGAGGGAGGAGAGAAACCCACAAAATATTAACTGGGCCCCATAAGTGTGAGTTGAGAGCCTAAGAAAGTCTTTGCGATAGGCTAGTTTTACAGCAGATAGTGCCACAGTAACTGCTTATAGGACTGCTTATAAGTATCAGAATCTCCTCACACGAACCAACCAAACTGATGGATGTGGTTAAAAGCCCTTGTATAGATTACACTAGGGACAGAGCGCTTTGCGCTCAATCCTAAAAAGGCGAGCAGGGATGAGGGGTTGAAATGATTTTTAGAGAGTACATTAGAAGCAGTCATACTATTCATGGAGCGGATACCGGCCATGGCTTTTCTGTGCTATCAAGGTGTCTTTCATTCTGGATTCGGAGATCTGATGGTGCAGGGAAAGGAGGAGTATATGGGGGCACAAGATATGGTGGGGTGTTCTGATCAGGTTGGTGAAGTTGTGTAGGAGGCTTTTTAAAATCAAATCTTTTTATTATTGTTTTATAGAAAAACCAAGACATACAAAACATCGAACAGCACAGGGCCGAAATGATATACATCAGCACAATGGCACATCATAGTTTCATACAGAGGATCCTCTCTTAAATCCCAAAACCATGCTGATATGGACCTCCGCAGGGGGTTAGGCAGCCCCAGTAGGATGTACAATGGGAACCTCGGAATCGTGACCTGGAATGCCACATCTATCTCATCTATAATATTTCCCAAATAACGATGTAACTTGTAAGGCAGTGCAAAGCAAATGTAGCAGTGTGCCCGTAGCTCCAAAGCCTCTCCAGCAAAAGTCTGTCCTAGCCTGATCCCATGCATGCACTCGCGCCGGAGTATAGTACCAGTAGGAGGCAATCTTATATGATGTCTCTGTCCCTGCAGCGCTATAGGCTGTATGGTGTGTTCTATAGAATGCTGTCCCATTCCTCGTCTGAAAGATCTCTCTCTAGCTCCCTCTCCCACCTCAGCTGGCCCTTTGACTTCGGCAGACGGCTCGCTCCTTGTAGAAGGCGATAGAGCTCCGAGATAATTCTCTTATCATCCTTCTTTAAGAACAGCCATTTCTCAAATGGCGTGAGAGGCCTATCCATCAACGCTCTGTTCGCCGGCAAGAGAGCCCAGTGCCGAACCTGGTAATACATTAGCCTATCCGCCTCAACTAAGCCATAGGCCTCTCTAATCTGATCAAAGGACAAAACCCCATGTTCGTCAAAGAGACTACCCACTCTCCTACAGCCCCCTTCATACCAACGTCTAAGGCCTTCCAGGCGCAGTCCAGGCTCAAAATCAGGATTCGCACCTATGGGGGTCATCAGGGAGGGAAAAGAAGTCAGCTTTGAACGACAAGCCACTGCATCCCACACTCGCAGTGTTGTCCCAGTAATCGGGGAAGTATAGAGACCTCTAGCCCTATGCCTACGCCGGAGCCAAGGCTCCTTCCAAATATGAGAGCCAGCCACCGCCTGGTCCATAAAACTCCAATGTATCTCCGTAAGTGGGCGACTCCACTATACAAGAAAGCGGAGTTGGGCTGCCTGGAAATATCTCAGGTGGCACGGGATCGCCAGCCCCCCACTGCTCTTGGGATGGTATAGAACCTGCCTTGCTAAGCGCGGCGGGCAACCCTCCCATATGAATCTCAAAACCGCGGATTGGAGGGTAGCAATCGTCCGGGGGGGCGGGGTCAACGGGAGTACCTGAAATATATATAATATTTGTGGCAGTACTGTCATCTTAACCGCGGCCACCCTTCCCAGCCAAGATTGCTTGTGTTTCCCCCATGTCTCCAGATCCCGCTGTATATCTTGTACCAGTTTCTTATACTTCCAGATAGGAAAGATGGGAAGACGAACAAATAAAGGGGTACCACGCTCACAGATCTTCCTCATGATCCGTGCTCAAAAACAGACTAAGAACCTCGGACTTCTGCATATTCACTTTTAATCCCGAAACCCGGCTAAACTCACCCAACAACTCCATAAGCGCAGGCAAAAAGGTGGCAGGCTCCGCAAGGGTGAGAATCACATTGTCTGCATATAAAGTAATAAGGTGGGGATCTCCACCAAATTTCACGCCAGAAACCAGGGGGCTATCTCGCAAGCACTGTGCAAAGGGCTCCATGTATAGCGCAAATAATAGGGGGGAAAGTGGGCATCCCTGTCTAGTCCCACGCTCAACTGGAAACGACGCAGAGAGCACACCATTGACTCGAACCGCCGCCCTAGGAGAGCGATAAGCACATTGGATCCAAGATCGAAAACCCAGACCCAGGCCGAAACGCTTCAAGACCGAGAAAAGATATGGCCAATGAACCCTATTGAATGCCTTTTCAGCATCAATTGAAAGAAAAAGCACCTCTCTACGAGATCTATCCATTTTGTCTATCAGATGTAAAAGCCGTTTCGTATTATCACTGCATTGTCGATTTGGAATGAAACCTGACTGATCTGGATCAAAGAGGCCCGGCATATAAGGATTAAGACGAAAAGGCAAGTATCCCTGTAAATAATTTGCCATCTATGTTCGGAAGCGAGATCGGCCTATACGAAGCACAATCCTCTGAGTCCATACCCGGTTTATGTATAACAGTAATAGTGGCATCCAGCATACTAGGTGCTAGGGTCCCCGTCGTCCGAAAGGAATTAAAAAGTCAGGTGGGTAGCTGGGCAAGTTCAACACAGAAGGTCTTGTAAAACAATGCCGTGAACCCATCTGGGCCGGGGGACTTCCCTTTCTTCAGGCGGGAAATCGCTGATACAACTTCTTCTAGCCTTATCTCCTGGTCCAGAGACATCGCCTCCCTTTCCCCAAGAGGGGCGACTGCCACACCCTCCAAATAAGAGTTCAGAGCCACCTCGTCCCACGCATCCGCCGCATACAAGCCCCGGTAAAACCCTGCAAAGGCCTCTGCAATCTGATCACTCACAAAGGCCACATCACCATACGGGAAACGAATCAGCTTAACTGTCGACGCAGCACGCTGTGCTTGCAACCGGTGCGCTAACAACTTTCCACATCTATTACTGCCAATATAATACTTGTGCTTAAGACGTGCTACTGCGTACTCTGCCCTATCCCAGTCTAATCACTTCAGCTGCTGTCTCGCCTTCTCTAGCTCTCGCCAAATTCTGGGCGCACCAGTCGCTTTATGGGAACGCTCCAGGACAGCCACTCTCTGCTCTAGCCTTTCTCTCACTTCTCTCCTCGCTCTATTATCCCTCGCCGACAGTGCCATAACCTCTCCCCGCACCACTGCCTTCAGTGCCTCCCAAACATTTTCCATAGAGGTGCTGCCATCATCATTAAAAGCAATATAATCCACAATCGCACGACGAAGCGACTCCACTGCTGACTCACTCTGAAGCAAGGAGTCCTTAAAGCGCCAGTTCGGTGCGCCGCCGTAACCTACCTCCATAGCCAGCTCAACAGTAATAGGGGCATGATCAGTCAAGGCCCTGGGCTCAATCGTAGCCTCTCTAACCCGGGACATGAACTCTTGCGAAGCCAAGAAAAGATCAAGCGGGGCATAGGTCTTGGTCGCCGCAGAATAGAAACAATAATCTTGCAGTCGGATGGAACTTCCTCCAGACATCCTCAAGCCCACACTCCGCCAACCATTGACGCCCCATCTCCGACACTGCCCCAGTCTGTCTAAAGCGTTGGCCCGAGCGATCAAGCTCATTGTCCATTACTAGATTGAACCCCCCCCCTATTAAAATAGCGCTATCTGGCGAGCTAAGGACAGGGGAGATTGACTGTCTCAAAAAGGCCTCTTGCTGGGCGTTCGGGGCATAAAGGGAAGCAATGGTAAAGAAAAACGCCCCAAGCCGCATTCTGATGGCCAGGAGCCTAACTGGTATTTTGTGTATCTTTCCAACTATTTCCCCGGGGAACGTCCTCGAAAGCAGTATCACCTCCCCGGCATGTTTCGGAGTAGTTGAGGACCAAAGCTGCCTAGGGATCCATCGTGAGCGCATGCGGAACGTATCTTTATGTAACAAGTGGGTCTCTTGTAATAGGCAAATGTGACCCCCCAACTTCTCTAGACTCGACAGAATCGCTAGCCGTTTGGTTGGGTTGTTCAACCCCCGAACATTCAAACTTATACATTTAACTGACATGTTGTCACCAAGGGTAGGTCACCCAAAGGGGACACAAGGGTGCACCTCCACGATTACTCCTAGACCGGACTCCCAGGGAAGCACAACAACAAACAACCATTGCGCACAACAGGTGCTCATAACCATATAGTTCTCTCACACCCTTCTCCAAAGATGAAAAAGTCACGGCTGGGCCGTGGGTCCCCCTCAAGTTCACCTGCCAAGCCTGTCCACCCCGCCGCCCAGGCCCCTCCCTGACAGCCCATAGGCAAACAAGTAAGTGACCCCATGCTAAGTAGTCGTCACCAGACGCCCCAGACTCAGAGATTAGTCCCAGCTGCCACATTATTCACTGCCGACTTCCGCTCCGATAACTGCTCCGACGTGGTAGGTCTCTGTCGCTTCCTCCTTTTCTCCTTTCTCCTCCAACTCGGTCGGACCTCTCCACTCGGACCCAGTGGCACGCTCAAGTCCTGGCCACCCTCCGCCAGGCCCAGGATCCGGTACGCTTCCGATATAGATTTCACCTGATGGAGCTGTCCCTCCCAGCAAAAGATAAGGCGGAATGGGTGGCCCCAAGAATATGACACGTCCTGTGCACGCAAATGTTCCGTAATAGGTTTAAATTCACGACGCCTCTGCAGAGTTCGTGCCGAAAGGTCCTGAAATAATTGTAGCTGGAGCCCTCTGAATTGGATCTGCGGCAGATTGCGTGCCCGTTGCAGTACACTGTCCTTAAGCCCATAATTGTGGACACAAGCCAGAATGTCCAGAGGGCGATCTCCCTCACCCGAGCCCGACCCACCTGGTGCACTCTATCCAACGTGATCTCTCGGGACTCTTCTAGGCCAAGAACTGAGCGAAATAGTTCCACCACTAACTCTCCAATGTCGTCCTTCTCTGCTCCAGTCGGTGCTCCCCTAATGCGGATATTATGCCAGCGTGAGCGATTCTCTAGGTCCTCCACCGTAATCTGGAGGAGATCCTGGTGCAAGCGGATGCATTCTTGTTGGAGATCCACCACCTCCTCTCCCCGGGAGATTTCACCATCTTCCACCTGTGCCACCCACTCACTGAGGGAGGTGACTTCTGCTCTCAGTTCATTCACCTCATGGGAGATGTCCCGACGAAGCTCCTGAAGATCGCTTCTGAGCGAGTCCAACAGGGAGGCAAGAAAACCCCTTGTGACTGGGGCCCCCTCATCGTATTCCACCTCGCCCCTCTCCTCTAGATCCCTCTCAGCAGGTGGCTCCTCCGGAGCTCCGCCCGGCACCGGACGGTCCCCCGTGAGCATATCTCTCATTGTCCACTCTCTCTTGCCCTTAGCAGACGCCATCGCTCCAGCACCCTTGTCGCGTTGGGCGTCGAGGTCAATCTAAGCCTTCTCCGAGATACGCCCGCGGTCACCCCAGGCACAGTGAAGGGGCCAACCACACTAACCTCCTCTCAAAGTGGCGAGGCACTTCACCTCTCAGCCGCTCCTTATTTCCTGGCGCCAATAGGGAACTCCAAGGGCCACCCGCCCCGACGGTCCATGGGCTCCAGGTCCCGTCTCACCAGGGGCTGCCCATCGCCCAGGAACTAAATGCCTGGTCCAGCTTGGCCACCAATCACCACTGCACAATGGTGGCTCACCTCGCTGCTCGGCCGCTCCTCAAATTGCGGCGCTGGCAAGATGCCCCGCGGGCCGCCCGCACCGCCGATGCACAGGGCCGGGGCCCCACCTCCTCAAGGGCTGCTGGTTGCCCCAAACCAGATGCCTGGTTCAGCGGGAGCCGACCCGTGCCTCCCGTCGTGTGCCCAGCTCCCACCGTCCCAGGCACCAGTTCTCCAGTCCCCTCAGGTGCTCAAAACGGCCCGCGGGGCACCAGCAGCACTGCGCCCTCCTGGGTCGCCGCTGCACCGCTCCCTGGTCATAAAGCCGCAAGGCTCAAAGGCTGCCGCGCAGCCTGAGCCGCCGCAGGCCACGCCCGCCTGCTCCGGGCATCGGCACAGGCCCCGCGGCTCCGCCGTCTCGCTCGGAGAAAGTGCAGGCGTCCCGAGCCCTCCGGGGCTCCTCACCGTCTGGGGCGTCCGACACGCTCCGTTGGACCCCCGGCTTCACCCCCTCTAGGGCCACAACGCTATTTACGAGGCCCGGACGGCGGAGCAAGGACGGAACACGTCCGCTCACGCCGCCATGCTGACCACGCCCCGGAGGATTTTTTAAGCAGTAGGATATAAAAATGAAATGAGTGTTGCCATGGATGTGGGCATGGTAGCCACTGGTACTGGTAGGGAAGAGGTCAGAAGGAACTGAAGGCCGATTTAGAGTTTGGCGGAAGGGATACTCCATCACATATCCATGACAGGATATCCTGTCTGCTGTATTACAAGTGCATTATATCCTATGACCTTTATAATACTTGTTGTGATAAGATATTCTATCTGCCAAACTCTAAATCAGGCCCTCAGTTGAAAAGGATCAAGATATTTAGTGGAATGCAGTATATGAGAAAATGAGAGAATGTTCCCTTTTGAATGCACACTCTCTCTGCAACAAATGGTGGTCTTTCAAATCCCCATCCGTAAACTAAATCTGCACACACTGTATGGAAAACACTTAAGATGAACAGTTAGTTACAAAAATTAGATTGTGAGTTCTCTGATTGTCTCACTTTTCAGATAACTGATTTTTACTATACCAGTCCTCTATTTAATCCTAACATTCCATCATCCCCACTACTCTCTTATCACTACATTTTCCAGGTGCATATACAATTATTCATAACATCGCCCATCCATATATCAACATTACACTTTTCTGTTCAATTTATCATTTTTTTAAGTTTAATTTCTTGGTATTATTTTAATTTTATTTGTGATTGAATTGCTTAAATGTCATTTAATCTCTATATGAAATGTATTCATGTATAATGTATTTACCATAGTATCCAAATCACCATTTAATTGATGAATAATTAATTTTGTATTTTCATACCATGAATATGGAAATGCACTTATTAAGCACTGCTTTAGTTGATACCTCACAATATTTTTGGCAGTTTGAAGCAATGGACGAGTGATGCAGTGCCTTGCACGGTGCAGGATTTCAGCATCTGGGTTCACAGTTAATCACAAAATGAGTTGGGCTATCTATACAATTATGTAAAGATACTCTTGCCATGATAACCACGGAGACACGTACAGCGAGCCCCGCTGAAGCTCGATTGTGAGCAAAGTGCATCGGCCGCTCATAAATAAAGAAATAAGGAGTAAAGAAGCTATTCAAATCAAGTGTGTTTGAAAGAAGCTTTTGACTAAGGATTACCATGTGTGTTCTTCTTTGCATTGTTGTGCTGTCTCACAACATACCAATAAATGACGGAAATTAACACATAAATAAAATTAAATAATAACCTTTGGTTAGGCAAAACATTTAAAATCACACTGTATCTGTTGGAAATGGCCTTTCTACAGCGTCGCCCCAAACGTTTTGCCTTCCTCCTCTTTTCCTGACCTCATTTTTGCTGGCTTTAGGACTCTGTGCACTTTACCACTGCTAATCAATGCTAAAGTGCATATGCTCTCTCCTTAAAACATGGTGACATTGGCTCATACCCAATTGGCTTATTTAATTTACTTGTAAGTCCCTAGTCAAGTGAACTACATGTGCCCAGGGCCTATAAATTAAATGCTACTAGTGGGCTGCTGCACTGTTTGTGCCACCCATATAAGTAGCACCCTAACCATGTCTCAGGCCTGCCACTGCAGTGCCTGTGTGCGCAGTTTCACTGCCACTACGACTTGGCATGTAAAAGTACTTGCCAAGCCTTAAACTCCACTTTTTCTAAACATAAGTCAGCCCCAAAAGTAAGCCCTAGGTAGCCCATAGAGCTGGGTGCTATGTAGGTAAACGGCAGGACATGAACATGAGTGTTCCATATGTCCTGGTATTTTAAAACTTCTAAATTCGTTTTACACTGCTATGAGGCCTGCTCCTTTCATAGGATGGCATTAGGGCTAACCTCTTATACTGTTTGAGTGGTAGATCCTGATCTGAAGGGAGTAGCCAGGTCATATTTAGTATGGCCAGAATGGTGATACAAAATCCGGCTTAATGGTGAAGTTGGATTTTATATTACTATTTTAGAAATGCTACTTTTAGAAGGTGAGCATTTCTCTACACTTAAATCCTTCTGTGCCTTCCAATCCATGTCTGGCTAGGTTTAGTTGACAGCCCCCTTGTGCATTCACTCAGGCACCCCAAACACAGGATGCTCAGTCACACTTGCATAAATCTGCATATTGAATGGGACTTCCTGGGCTGGGAGGGTGGAGGGCATGACACTTACATGTCCAAGGACAGTAGCCTGCCCTCACACAAAGGACTGCCACCCCCCTACTGGGACCCTGGCAGACAGGATGGAACTGAAAGGGGATCTTGTGCACTTCTAAGCCACTCTTTGAATCCTCCCCCACTTCAAAGGCATATTTGGGTATTTAAGAAGGGTCTCTGAGCCTAACAATTTAAAGACTTCTGAACAAAACAATTCTGAAAGAGACACTTCTGGGGTAGACACTCTACTTCACAGACTCTTCCTGGAGAAGAACCCTGAACCAGAAACTGCAACCTGCCTGGCTGCCCAAAGGACTCACCTGACTGCTTTCTGAGAATGACTGCTGCCTTGCTTTTGTCCTGCTGCCTTGCTGCTCTCTGGCTGTGCTGAGAAGTGCTCTCCAAGGGCTTGGATAGAGCTTGCCTCCTGTTTCCTGAAGTCTCAGGACCAAAAAGACTTAATTCCTGCAAGAAGAACTCCCTGTGCAGTGAAAATCAACAACAGCCTGCCAGAAATGACGCACAACCTGCATCGCGGTGAGAAAATCACTGTGCGCTGAACCGGAACGACGCAGCCTGACTTCCTGAGAGGAATTGACACAGCGCGTGCCGTGCAGTAGAAATGTTCACGCAACACCCACCGGATCGACGCAGCCCCTGTGACTTCGTCCTGCCAGTGCCGTATTTCAACACATTATCCCCGGGCGTCCAAAAACCCTGCAACCCGAAGAGGATTCAAGACAGTCTGTTGGAAATCGATGCAAAGCCTCCCCTGCGTGAAAAATAAACAACGCATCACAGTGTGCAGCCCGAGAAATTGACGCACACCTCCCTGTTTTCAATGCATCTCCTCCTCTGTGGTTCCTTGCAGAGATTTTGAATGCAAACCAGGTACTTTGTGCTTGCAAGAGACATTTGTTGCTTTTAAGAGACTAGAGGCACTTTATATAATTTTTACAGTGATATTCCAACATATACTTATTGCATCTTAATCGTTTTGACCTGCATCTTAACAGATACATATTATATATTTTTCTAAACACTGTGTGGTGCTTTACTGTGTTATTGCATGATTTATTGCACACACACTTTCCACATTGCCTTCTACGTTAAGCCTGACTGCACAGTGCCAAGATACCAGAATGTGGCCCCAGGATAATTTGGATTGTGTGTGACTAACCCTTACTAGAGTGAGGGTCCTAGCTTGGACAGGGAGTAACCTGACTGCCAACCAAAGACCCCATTTCTAAAAAGTATCAATAGAGATATCATCTATAACATCAATGTTGATGTTGAATGTCTGTTGTGCTGCCACTGATGTACTTTGTGATGTAATCATTCATATTATGTTTGAGATTGTGAGTTATGCAATTGGTGAGCTAATTATGGTTGTCGATTGTGATGAAGAGCGTGCTAGGAATGTTTTTTACAACCAACTTTATCTGAGCAATTTAAGGGTGCATTTGGTTTTATTTCAGAAACATAACTTCACTTTACACTTTAACTACGATTTTGTATTGAAATTTCCAATTGTTTTAAAAGAATTGTGAAAGTGTTATAAACAGAAGAACAAATAATTACATGTTAATGTATTTTATCACTGTGAAAGCATGTGCTTGTGTGTGTGTGTGTGTGTCTATATATATATATATATATATACATGTATTACCTACTGGTGATTGCCAGTAGGTAGTTATAGTTACAACCTAGTTTCCATAGGAAGAGCGTTTTTGTTTTGCTAATAACTTTGGCACTGCTTGAAGAATATTCAGGAAATTTTTAAAACATATACTTTAGTCAGTTCAGCAGTGGTTTTGAACATTTCTGGGTGATCCATCAAGTAAGGGCTGAGATAAAGAGGGGTCTCAAAACACGTTTCCCCATGCATTTTCACATAGGGCTGTTGAACATGACTACAGCCCGAACCTCTGGACAGAATTGCACCATATTTGGCAGAAAGCAACCTTTTGGTCCAGAAAGTGTGCTTTTTGTGATTTGGTGTAGTTCCGTTTAGTAGTTTCTGAGATGTTAGAGTTTAAAAAATATAGATATATACGGACACTGATCCTCCACAGATCTGGATCTGTGAATCCGGACTCAGATCCGTGAGGGAAAGCAAGACCCTGGTTGGCTGGCTGCAACCTGTCAGAAAAGTTGCAGCTGGCATTTTGTTTTTTGCATCAGCTGGAGGTGGGAAAAGAAGAGTGCAAAAACACATAAGGGGTCAGGATACAGGTATCCAGACCCCATAGGACACATAGTGGGATCCTCGTGGGCAAAAAATGCGCCCAATTTCTTTTTTGTCCAATTCGCAGAACCATGTGGCAGATCCGAGAATCCAGAGAAAAATTGAAGAAAAAAAAAAAACACCCACTAGCATTCAACCTCATGCTGCGCATATCCAAAGTCCTGGATGCCGGGCCTCGCCATAGCCCAGGTCCTGTTGCCAACTGCCTCCGCGCATGGCCGAAGGCCGTGTGCGGCACTGATATTTACGTCTGTGCATGCTAAATCACATAGAAATTGACTAAAAAAAACAAAAGTTACAGTAACGTTATAGTTAGATTCTAAATTTACTCGCACAAAACTATAGAAATTCTGCAGTTATAGTTATGGTTAACTCCAGTAACTATAAGTCGTACCCCAATGCAGTGATAACTTTTGCCTTCAACATGCACAGCTAATGACTCCACATATTACATCATTGGTCACCTTCTATGGCATCATTGATATTATCACCGCAAAATTTCCCCAAAAATATTGATGAGAAAACTGTGCATGGCGGGGGCACAAATGATAGTTACCTTAGGAACTGAGTTATAGTTACTTGAGTTAATCAGAACTGTAACTGCTGAATTTCTAAGGTTTTGTGTGAGTAAATTCAGAACCTAACAAAAACGTCCCTATGACGCTATATATATATAGTTTATGACATAATAAAGAAAATCCAAATTTGTTATATATAAGGACGCAATGCAGAGATCTGATTGACTGCCAGCACTTCAAAAAGGAAGTGTTGGCATCCATGCTGGGATTCGGCTTCATCCGAGGCCCCCCTAAAAATGTACAAAATAATAAAAGGGGCCACGGTACGGACACCCTGACTCTTTAGCTCTCGTGGTGGGGTCCTAAAGGGACACCCCCAAGGGGAAAAAATAATTTATTTAAAAAAAAATTGGCAGATGTTGTGGTGCATCACTGACATTTTGTAAAAAACAAGTGCAGGCTCCTGCGCTTGTTTTTTATGAAGCCCACAGGTGGGCCAGGTCTTGGGGGTATTTTTATTTTAATGATGGGGGCTGCCCACCCCCCTCCTGTCCTGGGGTCCTCCACCTCCCCGGTGAATAAAGCAAATATGGTGCAGGGGGCTGCGTGGCCCCCCCGCTGCCCTGGGGACCACCCCCTCCCTAGGGCTTTAATGTAATTTTATGTGGGGGGCCTCACCCCCCCCCGGAGCCCTGGTGGCCACCACCTCTCCGAGGCGAGGTATAAAAAATAGAAAGGGGGTCCGTAGCAGGCCCCCACAGCCCGAGGACCACCACCTCCCTGATGCTAATCTATGTTGGAGGGGGGCCACACTGCCCCCCTCATAGAGCCACTGATGGCCGGTGGGGGGATGGGCCCTGGGTACTGCCACCCCCCAGAGCCAGCTACTGCTATGTCCCGGGGTGCCCACACCTGGGACATAGCTTTTTGCTATGACTTGGTGGCAGCTTTGAAACTCTCCCTTCATTTGAGTGGAGTTTCCTCTGTCTGCCTGCCCACAGAAATGCAGGCAGGCACACAGAAGAAACTGCTCTCATAGAGAGGCAGCTGCTTTAACCGGACCCTGACGACAACCCTGTCTGCTCATGGTGGGGTTGGGTGGTTATAGGGGTTGGCCACATGGACAGGCCACAGGCCAGGCACTGCGCCCAGCTGCACATGGCTGAAGTCCGTGCCCGGTGGTGGTTGGATTGATGTATAGTAACAAAAGTTACTATAAAAAACATAGAAATTCACTGAAAAAAACAAAGGTTAGAGGGATGTTATAATTAGGCTCACATTTTAAACTTACAAAACCATAGAAATGTATCAGTTATAGTTAGAGTTATCTCAAGTAACTATAACTCATGCCCTAAGGTAACAACTATAACTCACGCCTTCGCCATGCACTGCTAATTACCCCACAAATTATGGTACTCATGACATCTTTGATAACATCATCAATAATATCAATGTAATATTTACATAAAAATGTTTGACGAAACAACCATGCAAGGCTCTGAGCAGGCGTTTCAAAGTGCTGAAAAAAATGACTCAAAAAAATCTCTTAGATTTCTTTGTCTCATCTGTTTGGCCCCACCACTGGGGGAATGCCCACTTTGCATACATTTTGCATGGTGCATGAATAATGTAACACAAAGGGTTACAAAGTGGTGCAATGTATGCATTGCGCCACTTTGTAAATATGGTGCAGGGAAAAGGCCACCTTAGCACCCCCTTAGCATAAAAAAATTATGCTAAAGTGGCGCTAGGCAGTCTTAAATCTGGGCCATAATGAATGCAATAGGGGAGTTCCCCCATTAGGAAGGGGGGTGAAAAAAATTTGCAAAGAAAGCTCAGAGATGTCATTGCGTCATTTTTTCAGCACTTTTAATGCCTGCTCAGAGCAGGAGTTAAAAGGAGGCATGTCGTTATTTACAATGGGCCTAAATGGGTTTTGCAGGATTAGCATCAACAGTTTTTACGCTAATCCTGCATAGCTCCGATCTAGTATCGAAAATTTCGGTGCTAGTTACCCAACTACCACCATGATGTGCTGCATCTTAGATACGGCGCACACATGGTGGCATTGGGGGGGTGCTAGAAAAGAGGCGTAGCACTATGTGCAGTGCCACTTTTCATAAATTTGACCCAATATCTCCTGGGAGAAATTTTAATTACTCTTTCATATAATTGGCATCATTTTGGCAATTCTGCATCACAAAATTTACACAAAATTATCCACATAAGGTTGTTTTGCTACATGATGTAATTTTGGGGATACATTTTAATGCAAGATGTACTGTTAAGGTAATTTTTTAGAGCAAATCTACACATCCAAATGCGAGCCACAATGTTCTGAATGAGAGCCACCAAAAATCTCCTTGAAATTAACTTTTTCAGTTGAATTTTTATCAGAATGGACTGTTTGCATAATTTTGCCTACTCAAATGTAATTTCACAAAATGTTGTGGTAATTCCGCTACAGCTAATTACACGAGTTTGGCACACCCATACTCTTTTTCCACTTTCCTCTGCTTACAGTAAATGTTGGTGGTTCTCCGGACTTACTGTGATGCATGGGGGGTCTCTAAATGCTACCCTAAGACTAGAAGTGGGGACAAAGAGGGATCTTGACACTTAGGCGTTAATACCAATGACCCTGTAATTGGGTCAAAACGTCCACAAGTTAGCAATGCCACGGGGATTAGTAATTTCACAGAGTAAGATTCCCTGCTAGCTATGAGCTTTTTCGCCGGAAATGAAAAATAACTGTAGAAATTTGTGTCTCCATACTCATTCCAGAGCTTTTTCCTCAAATACTGCTCCGGGTGCTGTATTTACCTGCAGCTTTTTCTAAGAATGTGCTCCATCAAGTTTTTGGCCAAACTGGGATTTTGAGTTTTTGAACGCATCGCCACTTTTTTCTGGTAGCCTCACACCATTGGCGTGCTGAAAATTAGAACCCTTCCTATATAACATCACGGACTGCAGGCGTGATCCTCTCCTCCTCCTGCTCATTAAACAAAGTAGCCAGATGCATGATATGAGTCTGCCAATAGCAATTTACCGACTTTTCCAATGAACAGAAAATGAGCACCCATAACAAATAAGGGCCAGATGTAGGAAAGGATTTGCGCCTTGCAAACGGCGAAAAACGCCGTTTGCGAGGCGCAAAAGCCTCTCCGCGATGCAGAAATGCATTTTGCGAGTCGGATCCGACTTGCAAAATGCATTTCCGACTCGCAAATAGGAAGGGGTGTTCCCTTCCTATTAGCGACTCGCAACGCTATGCAATTTCATTTGCGACCGCAAAAGCGGTCGCAAATGAAATCGCAGTTACCATCCACTTGAAGCGGATGGTAACCCAGTCGCAAACGGGAAGGGGTCCCCATGGGACCCCTTCCCCTTTGTGAATGGAAACAAAAATATTTTTTCAGAGCAGGCAGTGGTCCAATGGACCACTGCCTGCTCTGAAAAAAACCGAAACTAAAGGTTTCGGTATTTTTTCCAAGTGCAGCTCGTTTTCCAGATGGAAAAAAAAAACTGCTTTATTAAAAAGCAGTCACGGACATGGTGGTCTGCTGTCTCCAGCAGGCCACCATCCCCGTGAGTGCCCATACTCGCAATGGGGTCGCAAACTGCGACCCACCTCATTAATATTAATGAGGTGGGTCTTTGCGACCCCATTGCGAGTTGCAGCAGGTGTCTGAGACACCTTTCTGCATAGCAAATTGCGACTTGCAATTTGCGAGACGCACTGACTCGCAAATTGCAAGTCGCAATTTGCTTCTTTCCTACATCTGGCCCTAATTGTTTTCATTCTATGCGTGAGTAGCGACAACGGTTTCTCGTATTGGGAGTTTCTTTAGTCCAGGGCCAACCATGTCCCTAGTTGCACTTCCGATGACCAGAGGTTGACAAGTATCGAGATAACAATCTGCAATTCCGACACAGTAAAATTAGTCACCATCAAATGTGATTCATGATGACAGCTTGGAGCGAGAATATGAGAATATCCACAAAATATATATTTTTGTTAACCTGTGTCAGTCAGAATCATCATCCTCTTCATAGAGATAAAATAAACGAGTTTAATATTAATGGAATATTTCACAAAAAACATACCGGTGCATTTATTTTTCCAGAATGCCAGTTTTAGATCAGAATAATGATCAGTTGCTATCGAGTAAAAAGCAATGAGGATTTCAAAGGGGCTTAAGCTAAATCTGCTAATATCCCACTTTCCTTCGGTGCCCAGCAGTGGTTCATTTTATAGCTGCCACTGACAAATGAAAACTGAAAGCAATCAGCTTTCTGACGTGTCACTGCTAACACTAATGGAAAAGCATCATTGCTTCTGAAGGCATGCGTTCAGGAAATGGAGTATTTTCTTGAAGTTTCTCTTCTCACTAGAGACATTGTAATTACATGCATTATTTTAGCTGTCGCTATATTCCATAGTTTAGAACATGTTTCACTGGTTGCCCTGTGTGTGTAAATTCTACACAAGTATAATCGCATTTAGACATTTGCCTATGACATTTGATTACATGGGTATACAAGGACACTCAAAGGTTAATATGTCATATCTAATATTCGCAATTAAATTTTACGCAGGGAATATATTATTGTGTAGTTTGAGAGGTTTTTTTATGCCATGTCATTTAATTGTTTGTGACTTCACATGTTTTAAAGTTATGCAATCTATAGGTGTACTTGTGATGCAAAGACGTTTCTATCAGGTGAAGAATTTAAAGCAGATAAATTGGTGAAGGGTGGTGAAAAGACTGGTTCGGCCTGCTTTCCAGAGCAAGGCGCAGCAAAATATGGGGTAATCCTGTGTCCCTCAGAACATGGGTTGAGCTCTGTCTACATAAAAGTGGTTCTCTCAGATTAATTTGCATGTCATTCTCTTTTAAGGAGTCCAGAACACAGATCCTCCCTACAGACCTTTATTTCACACATATACTCTTAGACAGAAGAGTATTTTTTTAGGCTATATTGTCTTGACGGAATTTATTACATCAGGAGAATATCATGGATCAAAGTTTTTTTAACAAATGCATAAAAAAAGGGTGCTTCGTGTACAGTGATTGTAAGTTGCTCTTGCAAAGAAGTGCTTTTGATATTACAATCAATCATATACAATTAATTAGAACAGCAAAGGCAATCTGTTCATCCTACAAAATAGACAACTTACGGCTGTATGGTCACAAATAAAGTCCTATAGTGACAGCCAGTTTCAATGGCAAATAAAAAGTTGGGATAGTCAACGTTTCATCTCAAATGTCCAATGTGTGTCTGAAAACATCAGCGGAAGTCCTCATCAGTACAGCAAAAAAAAAAACGAACACAGGGAGACACCCTAAAGGTTAAACGCAGGGATATAGGCAGCGCCTCTTTTCTTGCACCCCTTGGCGCCCCCCTAATGCCAACATATGTGCGCCATATCTAAGAGACAGCACACCAAGGCAGTAGTTAGGGGAACTAGCGTCAAAATATTTGGTGCAAGTTCTGAGTTTTGCAGGATTAGCGTAAAAAAATGTTGCCGCTAATCCTGCAAAGCCCATAGAGGCCTATTATAAATAATGGCATATCTCCTTTTAACGGCTGCTCTGAGCAGGCGTTAAAAGAGCTGAAATAAATGACGCAAAAAATCTCTTTGGTGCAGTCATAATGTAGTGCAAAGGATTACAAAGTGACTTTGTAAATTTGGTGCAGTTACTTTGGCTTCATTGGGCCACATTAGCGTAAAAAAACAAATTACACTAATGTGTTCTAAGGAGGCGCTAGTGGCTCTTAAATCAGCCCCATAATGTTACTATTATGTGTCTTGGAGGTGAGTTAAACACAACAGAGAAACCGCTGTTTGTTTACAAGGGGCCAAAAGCATTGTGGACCTGGTTGTTAGGCACTACTACCATCCACAGCTCAGCCTGATATAAGTACTTACTTAAATTGGCCCAGTAGTAGGTTTTTTAATAGTAGTTGGAAAGCTTGCAACATGACACAAGATATGAAAGAAATTTGTATATTCTGGAATTCAGAAAAGAGAATGATGTGAAAATTGATCCAACAGAACCACTTTTATGTATATTGCTGGGACAAGGAAGCACATTACGGTAAATGACTTTCATTACACACATCTACACCAAAAAGGGCAATGTAGGTGCAGCTCTAGAACCTGCTCAGAGGATCTCAGCAGTCCACCATAGTGTTGAAGTGAAATCACTTGCAGATGACAAAAGAACTAAGCCAGGAAGTGCCAGATTACAAGCACTGCACTAATAACAGAATGATTTTATACTTGGAACTACATCCTTTTGAACTTGAATTTGCATTAAACGAAGAGTGCAAAATGTCACTTTTAGTTAGTGCAGATGTGAATGTTAATTTTGTGTGACACTCTAGGTAACTTCAGATACTGATGCAAAATTACACAATCACACATGCAAAATTACCACATAGTATAATCAAGCTCATGGTTCATGAGGAAAAAATGTGCATAACTATTAGGATTAGAATATCCTTGTGTTCACTTTTACTGAAGGGCATTGAATTACTGAGCTTATTTACTTTAATGTCAATTGTTAGACCTGACAGCCTTAGGGTGGTCATCCCCCAACTTTTTGCCTGCATCCCTCCACTTTTCCGACACTGTTTTTGCTGGTTTTAGGACTCTCCGCACCTTACCACTGCTAACCAGTACTGAAGTGCATTTGCTCTCTCCCTTATACATGGCAACATTGGTTCATTCCCAATTGGCATATCTGATTTACTTGTAAGTCCCTAGTAAAGTGCACTTCATGTGCCCAGGGCCTGTAAATTGAATGCTACTAGTGGGCCTGCAGCACTGATTGTGACACCCACATAAGTACCCCCTTACCCCTGTCACAGGCCTGTCATTGCAAGGCCTGTGTGTGCAGTTTCACTGCCACTTCGACTTGCCATTTAAAAGTATTTGCCAAGCCTTAAACTCCCCTTTTTCTACATATAAGTCACCTCTAAGGTAGACCCTAGGTAAACCATAGTTCAGGTTACTATGCAGGTATAAGGCAGGGCATGTACATGTGTGGTTTATATGTCCTGGTAGAGGAAAACTCCTAAATTGGATTTCTCCTACTGTGAGACCTGCTCCTTTTATAGGATAGCATTAGGGCTACACTCATATACTGTTTGATTGGTAGATTCAGATCAGAAAGAGCCAAATAGGTCATATATAGTATGGACAGAATGATAATAGAACATCCTGCTTATTGGTGAAGTTGGATTTTATATAACTATTTTATAAATGTCACTTTTAGAAAGTGAGCATTTCTCTGCACTTAAAATCTATCTGTGCATTACAGCCTGTCTCCAATTCACTTCAGGCTGACAGCTCCCTTGTGCATTTCACTCAGACAACCACAAACACAGGATACTTAGTCACACCTGCACCCATCTGCATATTGAATGGGTCTTCCTGGGCTGGAAGGGTAAAGGACCTGAGACTTACATTTCAAAGGCTAGTGGCCTGCCTTCACCCAATGGACTGCCAAGCCCCCCACTGGTACCCTTGCAGACAGACCAGTACTGAAAGGGGACTTTGTGCACTTCAAAACCACTCTTTGAAGTCTCCACCCACTTCAAACGCATTTTTGGGTATATAAACTGGGTCCCTGATCCCACCAAACCAGACACTCTGGACCTGAACCTGTAATCTGTCAAGAGAAACAGCCCAAAGGAATCACCTGGACTGCTTTACTGTGAAGGACTGCTGCCTTGCAGCTGGCATTTTCCCCTCTGATTTTGCTGAGAAGTGCTCTCCAAGGGCTTCGATTGAGCTTGCCTCCTGTTTTCTGAAGTCTCAGGGCTAAAAATATTTCATCTCTTCAAGGAAACTCCTTGTGCACCGAAAATTGATGCACAGCCTGTCGGAAATGACGCAAAGCCTGCCCTGCGATGAGAAAAGCACTGCACAGCTGAACCGGAACAAACCAGTTTGACTTCCCGAGTGAAGATGGATGCAGTGCCTGCGTTGCAACTGCAATTTTGATGCACGGCCCCACTGGATTGATACACAGCCGAGCCGGAACGACACAGCCCGACTTCCTAGGTGAAGAATTGATGGAGCACCTGCCGTGCGATTGAAAATTTGACACATTGCCCACCGGGTCCACGCAATGCCTGTGACTTCTATCAGCACGTCCATGATTTTTCCCTGTATCATCCCTGGGCATCCAAAGATCCCTGCATTTTAGTGAGGAACGAAGACTGCATGCCAGAACAAAATGCCCATTGTTGCGTGGAAAGAAACAACGCATCGTCTGTGTCGCATCAGAAAATCCAATGCATTCCTTATTTTTTTCACACATCTCCTCCTTTGCGGTCCCCGTGCATTGTAATTTTGACGCAAACCAGGTACTTTGTGCAAGCAAGAGACATCTGTTGATTTTTAAGATTTAAGACTCTTTTTAAACTTTCAAAAGTGATATTTCAGTTTGTTCTTATTGGATCTTGATCATGTTTTGACCTTAATTTAACGAGATAAATATCTTATATTTTTCTAATCCTGTGTTGCATGATTTGTTGCACAAATGCTTTACATATTACCTTCTGAGTTAAGCCTGACTGCTCAGCGCAAAGCTACCAGAGGGTGGGCACAGGATAATTTGGATTGTGTGTGACTTACCCTCACTAGAATTGTGGTCCCTATTTGAACAAAGGTGAATACATCTGCCAACTAGAGACCCCATTTCTAAGATCAACCAATACAGTAGCAGGTTGGTCCATGAGCTCCTTTTCCACCAGTACCATTTAATGTATATAAGCAGAGGCCAGATGACCACATGAGTCAAATGTCCAGTTCATTTTAAGTCAAAGGAATTGAAACAAAGGCAATTAAAATGGATAACTTCCTAATCAAATAGTTAATAAACATAGAATGCAGACCTCAACATTGGAAGGCCAGACAAACATATGTTGTGCATGACTACAGTCTGCATATGTGCATGACAAAACTGTTGCCTCATGCTGAGGTTCTGTGTTTTATTAACAAAAAAACAGAAAAAACAGAGGGGGGTTGCCCATCTGACTCCGTGTAACCTGGGCACTGCAACACAACTACACAAAAGTGGTATAACATGGAGATAAGTTCAAGAGCAATGTCATGAATCAACAATGATAACAATTTAATTATGTAAAAATTAAAATATTAAGCCTGCCTATAAATACAACTCCACTACTAATCAAGAACAAAACTAAGATGTGGAACTTGCTGTGGGCTGAGTAATCCTGCCAACAAGTCCTCTATACCGGTTGAGAAATACAACTTTGATGAAATGGGGTCACACAAACCACTGTCAGTCAGGAGGGGACACAGCAACAAGCTTGCCATAAATTCCATGCTATAAGGCTGGTATTGTTCTTGATGGGAGAAATAACAGATTCATTGTCAGCATAGTTATTAACTCGTAGCTGATAATTTCACTACTATTGGCAGAAGGTTTTATTGTTCCTTGTGGTTTCTGTTGTCCTGAAGAGACTTTTGAAGATTTAAGCCTGAAACACATTTACCTTTGTTTGCGAAGGAGCCTTATAAGACAAAACGCAAAACTAAAATTGATTTATAGGAGATTGCGCAAAAGGTGTTGTCCTGACTCCTGAGCCTCTGTGGCTACCTCAGGGTGGAATCACATTTGGATCTTTGTTGTAACCACCTAGTTGTGAGCTACTAAGAAATTAGCAGGAACAAAATGATTGTGGATTTACAGGAAAGGAAAAGATAATTCTCATGTATATGAAAAAATGGGGACACTTTTTTTGTATAAAACACATATCCACTGTGTATATTAAAACACATGTTGTGTATATATGTATTTTACAATTGGATGTACTGATGTTGTGTATTAGCGACTTTAAACATCCATACAGATTGTAGTTGTAAGCATAGGCAGGCTTAAAATATACATTTTTACATGATTAATTTTTTTGTCCAATGAAAATTGATGGTTTCATTGTTGATTTGTGACATCGCTCTTGAATGTATCCCTGTGTTATACCACTTACATAGAGAGAAGTGTGAAAACCATGGATGCCAAGCTTTGGTGGGTCCGTGCTGCCATATTTGCAAGCACGCAATTCCCTCAAAACCTGGATGGAGGCTTTCTTGGGTGCTAGTGTAGTTTTGAACTGAACCTCACATATATACTGACAAGTCATCTCTTGTCAATCTATAGCCTGGTCATACCTCCACACCACAGGGTGCCCTGTGGACTGATCCAAAGAGAGCAGGTACAAATAAAAATTTAAGGTAGGAGTTTATGGCATTCCCAAGAATCATTTTACATTTTGCTCTTGTGTACATATATAGCACACTTTAATAAATCCTCTTGTGTTTTCTTACAACAATTGTCAAGAATTTTTGGTGGGCGGTTTTGTATTCTGATACAATTCAAGTCTGGAGCACCCATTCCGTAAAGGAGTTCAGAGTACAACCACTATTAAAATAAAAGTAGCGTCCAATTTCAGGAAAGTGAGCATTCTCTATTCAGAACTCAGTTTTATAGATAGTATTAGGCGTAATCTAAGGATTAGAGTGCACTAACCTGTGTACAAGTACTTAGCCTTGTCTTTCCTAGTTAAAACTGGAATCTGGAGGAAGACTTTGTAGCTGTTGTGCAGGGAGCCTAAGAGGAAATGGAATCGCCACACTGGGAGCAATGACGACAGAAGTGTCAACAGCGTCAGGATCAAAGGAACTGCAGGGAAGCTTGGGCTGAGGAAGACTAGAATGCTGGAGGAATTTGGTTGACTCAGGAGGTGAGTGCATGCATGAGCTTGCTCAAGACAGGAACGAGGCCAAGCACTGACTTGAGTTTCAGGTGTGATTTATATGGGTCAAGCTGACTCCTGAAAGGCACGTGGCTCACATGGGAGACAGGATGGTTCCAACGGGCCCTGGGAGAGAACATTTGTCAGCCCAATGGTTTTGACTTTTAATGCAAACAGGTGCAATGTATTTAACATTAGCAGGTGGAGTCAATGGGTCATGGTAGTTGGAACCAATAAACAGGAAACACATGTCTATTCCTTGCAAGTGTGCAAATCACAAAGCGAATTGAACAATGGTACTTGAATGTTCTAATGGTCTGGGACGGTGCCTGCCAAGGCATTAAGTGTAGTGGGGCCTGAGAGGTGCTTATCCTGCTGTTGTGGGAAGCCATGAAGTGCCACTGGGGAAATACAACATGAGCTCTGTGTGCAAGACTTACTGCACAGAGGGCGCAAGAGGGAGTCATGACACAAACTCACCATAGTAACCTCTGTTTAATACTCTGATAGCTTGACACAATAATAGTCAGGCTTAACGTAGAAGCAATGTGAAAAATATTTATGTAGCATTTAAACACCAATAAAGTGAAAAAACAACACAAGAAAAATCCCACACCAATTTAGGAAAATAAAGTAAATGTTAATGATTTATTTGACACCAACATGACAAAAATACAGTCAGTAGAACCAGAGTTATGAACTTGTAAAGTTTAAAGTATAAAATAGCACCTAAAAGATCAAATTGCCAACTGCAGACATCTAGTTGCACAAGACCAGGTCAAAGTCAAAAGTTATGGCAGACCGCAATGGAGCCTGGTTTACAAACATAAAATGAATGTAGCCTGGTCACCGCTTACCTACAAAACAATTTTAAATAAAAAACATTTGAGGAGGTAAAAATTAGAGGGGCATGGGGAGGAGGAGGAGTCCTCCTCAGGAAGTGCAGGACAACGTTGCAGTGAAGTTTCTATTATTCAGCTTAGTCTCTTTTTTGTAGGTTGAAAATTCCCAGCACCTGTAGCCAAAACGAGCTGAACAGGATTTGCTGCTGTGGATGAGGTAGCGGGAGTTACTGTGAAGTCAGGCTGACCGGAGATGCACCTTGAGGAGATTGGTGAATAGGTAGATCTGTTTCAGAACACATTTTGGCTGAAAATTCCTACATTTTGGATTTCGGCCAACTGGGCACCTTTAACACCACTTCCAAGGGTTTGAAACTGAAAGAGCACCATGTGGATGGCTAACAGGTCACTCAGGCTTGGTCCAGGTACAGGTTCAAGATGAGTGGAACATTTTCTGCCTCTAAGGCTTTGATCAGGAGGCCAACCAACTATTCCTTGAAGTCACTCTGCAAAACAGGTATCAAGCAGTACAGCCCTCTGAATCCACAAGGAAGGCTTCAGGCAGAAAAAGGGCAGTATTCCAGGTGCAGCACATCAGTGCACTTAAGTACACTGCAGGTCACAGGCAGCAGTGCGGTCCTCTAAAAGTCCTCTGCAGGACCAGACGTAAACCAAAGAGTGGGAAGGAGGGTCTTAATTTCATACCTGGTGCCAGGTTTGAAGTGGAAGAAACTTTTAAAATTTTCCCTCCACAGAAGTGTCTGAATGTTTCTGCCTTCATGGCCTGCTTCTACGATATTTGGGGGCACAAAAGGATAGTGTGAAGATCTTTGAGTGTGGGTTCAAGCAGCTGCTCTGAAGTGTAGGTGGGATGTTCAGAGCTCTGCTTCTATCATGCCAGGATGGCCCATCCTGCCAACAGCCAGTCTACTTATTGTGTGGCTCTCTGGGAGGAATACAAAAAGGCCAAAAACACCTAGTCATATGACCCAGCAACAGGCTGCAGGAACCTAATGTTTAGGACATGAAAATGCCAACATTCTAAAAGTTGCATTTTCAGAATTGTGACATAAAATCTGACTTCACCATTAAGGGGGATTTTAAATTACAATTCCTTAGACACAAGACATGACATTTCTACCTATTCCCAAACAGAAAGTATCACCAATTAGATATAATTAGGTAACTGTTAGAAATTGGCAGAAGTCAAATACACTCCCAAAATTAACCTACACTCTCCCTCTGGTAGTTTGGCAGAGAGCAGTCAGGCTTAACTTAAGAAGCAAATATGTGAAGTATTTGTGTAACACACTTAAAATTCAGTAACTCAATGAAAACACCACAAAAAGACCCCACAGCAGTTTACATAAATTGTCAATATTTTGCTGAATAAAATAAGACCAAAATGACAAACATCCAATAAGTAGAAGTAGAGATATGAATTGTTAAAGATTAAGGGGCAGATTTAAGAAAAGTGGTGCTGGGTCCAATGCAGCACCACTTTTCTTGCACCTCTTAGTGCCCCCTTAACACCACCATATGTGTGCCGTATTAAAAATACAGTGCACCATGGCAGTAGTTAGGGAACAAGTGTCAACATTTCTGATGCTGGTTTGGCACTTTGCAGTATTAGCGTCAAAAATGTTGACGCTAATTCTGCAAAGCACATTGAGGCACATTATAAATATTGGTGTGCCTCCTTTTAACTCCTGCTCTGTGCAGGCATTACAAATGCCACAAAAAATGGTGCAAAGAAATATTTTTGATTTCTTTGCACCATTTTTTCGCCCCCCCCCCTAACTGGGGAATGCCCCACTTGCATACAATATGCCTGGCACAGCTATAATGTGGCACAAGGGGTTACAAAGTGGTGCAATGCATGCATTGCACCACTTTGTAAATATTACGCGGTGATTTGGAAGGGTAACGCCACATTAGCGTAAAAATTTATGAAGCTAATATGGTGCTAGGCCTTCTTAAATCTGGGCCTAAATGTGAAAACAGTGCTTAGAAGTCACTAGCGGTCAAAAGGTTACTTGAGGTTGCGAGAGACTGGTCCAAAGTCACAATCCAGACCGACTGCAATAGAGGGTAGGCAAGCAACAGAACCCATGAATGATCTGCTGAAACAGTACCTTTGGAGAAGCAAAGCATTTTCGATGAGGGCACGATGCGTTGGTTTTACTGCTGCACTCGGTCTACTGCATTGTTGGTTGGCTCCATGAAAGTGAATGTGATGTGTCATCGGTGGGCCATGCAGAGCATGATCATTGGACTGTGTAGCCTGTGAATCCACTGTCATTAGGCAGCCACTGCATTTCCGGCAGAGATGCAATGATTAAATTTTTCTACCACAGTCTGGTAATATGTCACTTTTTGATGGTTTTAGTCCAGCCCCAGCAACAGACTATCAGTGAGGAGTAATCAGCCCTTTGTGTGGGCTTAGGCCACTACCCTTTGAAGTGTTAGTGTGAGCCCTTCCCAACCTCCTCCTCAGCAAAACCCATCAGTAAGCAGATGAATGCAGATGCAGTTGAGTATCCTGTGCTGTGGGTGTCTGAAAGGAATGCACAACTGTAGCTGTCACCCAGCCCAGGCCAGACATATATTGGAGACATGCTGTTAGGCACACAGGGCAGTGAGGGCAGAGAAATGCCCACTTTCTAAAAGTGACATTTTTAAAATGGTAATATTAAATCCGTCTTTCACAGTAAAGAGAATGTATCATCACCATTACAATGATATGAAACATGATGCAGCTACTACTCCTCTCTGATCAAAAAATACAGCTTAAAAATATATTAAGAAATTCCCAATGTTGGTCTATGTAAAACTTAAAAACACATGTCCTGCCATCTACTTACATCACACCCTGCCCTTTGGGCTATCTGGGGCCTATCTTATGTGTGACTTATATATAAGAAAAGGGGAGTTTAAAGCTTGGTAAGAGGTTTCAAATGTCAAGTTGAAGTGGCAGTGAAACTGCACACATAAGATCAGCAGTGGCCAGCCTGAGACATTTTTACATAGCTCCTTAGGTGGGTGGCACAATCAACCCTGCAGGCCCACTAATAGCATTTCAATTCACAGACCCTTGGGTATATGATCTACCACTTTACAAGGGACTTACAAGTAAATAAAGCATGTCAATTGTGGGTACACCAATGTTACCATGTTTAGGGGAGAAGCACATTCACTTTGTCACTGGTTCGCGGTTATAGAGTGCTCAGAGTCCTGGGGCCAACAATAAGATACAGCTAAAAACAGGAGTTGAATAGCAAAACATGTGGGGTGAGACCACCCTACGATGCCAGGTCGAACAGGAACCCAATATTATCCTGTGGCAGGGGTAGGCCTCACAGTAGTGAAGAACACATTTGTGACTTTTTCACTACCAGAAAATGTAGAACTTCAAAGTACATGTACAACTTTTTAATTACAATGCACCTTGCTCTTTGAGCTGTTTAGGGTCTACTGTAGGGGTGACATATGTATTGAAAAGAGAGGTTTAGGCTTGGCAGAGGATTCTTTTGCCAAGTCAAATTGGCAGTTTAAAACATAACATGTGTATTTGTAAAGCGCACGTTCACCCGCAGGCATCTTGGCACTGAATAACAGATGTTTATTGTTACCCAACTCAATGGTACTCATTTTATCGACCTCAAAATTTTGGATGAAAGGCTGAGTGAACCTGCCGGGATTTGAACCTGTGACCATGAGGTCAAACACAGGCCCCTATAGTGGACGCATTAGTCCACTAAGCCACCAGACCCGGCTACAAAACTACACAGAGGCTGCAGTGGCAGACCTGAGACATGTTTCAATGGGCCACTTAAATGGATGAAATAATAAGTGCTGCAAACCCACTAGTTGCATTGAACTTACTGGTCCTGCATGTATGGAATGCCACTTTACTAGGGACTTATACGTAAATTAAATATGCTAATCAGGTGTAAGCCAAATTTACTGTGTTTTATCAAGTGAAAATAAGCCTATTAGCACTGGCTAGCATGATTAAAGTGTGCAGAGTCCTAAGGCCAACAAAAACGAATTTAATAAAAAAAGAGGGGAGAAGGCACAACGTTTGAAGGAAGAGCACCCTAAGACTGATGGGTCTAAGAAGTAAAATTTACAAAATTCAACCTTCACTTACTCATTAAGTAAAATATCTCTTTTGCCTACAGATCACTTGAAATTGTCAGTTTATCATCTTGTTATGGCCATACTGAATTTTGGAATGAAATCTTTATGAGTGCATCCTAATCATTCCACACAATCATCAAATCAATACACTATTTGGCAGCCAGACCTCTTACAGGCTTAAGGGAATTTAATCAAACCACACTCTTAAGATTCCACTGGCTTCCGATAAGTTTAATTTCCAAACTACGCGGCCTTGCTCACAAAGTTTTGCCCCAATGCAATCCTCTTTCTCAATCTGAGTTATACTCTAATTCTGTTGAACAAGAGGCCTCAGAAACCATTACTCAGTTTAACTCGAGTGAGAAAATTCAGAACATTTATTGCTCAGAAGTAATCCTTCGCTTTATCTTTATCTTCCACCATATTTTATTCACACCATGATGAGTTTCCTTTCTGACAATTTTTCTCAATTTCAATCTCAATTCAACTGTGCTATTTTAGTCGTTCATGTGGTTCACTATAACCGTTTTATTCTAAGTTATATGTAAAAAGAAATACTGCTACTTAAGACTTAAGTAAATAAATTAATAACTAATCATTAATTTATGAAAAAACAAAATTGTGACTAAAATCTGCTAATGGACAGCCTACAGTGGTCCTACTGGAAATGTGAATACACCAATTGCTTCAAACCGATTTTACACTTCCATTTAAGGAGCAGAACTGTTGAGTATTGGGGTGAGCACACACAGAGCAGCAGGGGTAGAGTGCATGCACTGTCACACTGGATGGCATTGGATGGCAATGTCTCTGTGCACAGATTCCTATTGCCCAGAAACAAATAGGACCCAAAAAAAGGCAAACATTTCGACCACACAGAAAAGGTAACTACGTGCCATAGAGGATAGAATTAAATCAAGGAAATGAAGGAGACATTTGCGGATAGAAAATTAACTTATAATCATGTGAAAGAAGAGGTGATAAAATTACAACAGAGAAACATTGATTACCCGATCAGATGCCGACATTTTAACACCACCAGATTTGCATGGCCTTACAAGGTGAACCCACCTGTTCCCTCAGGATAGAGGAAAACTGGGCCAAAATCAAGTTGGTTCCCCAGTATAATAAATAACCCTGCCAGAGTTACTCAATAAGGTATCTGTTGTAGGAAATGGAAAAATAAACACGCCGTACAATATATTAAACATGAAAATATCGCAGAACATCAAGCCCAGGCAGAAACCACACAGCTGTTCATAGTTAAAAACTCCCACACTGACACGAGCAAGGTGAAAAGTTCACTTAAGTATGTAGTGGAATAGGAAACTTGAAAGGGTTTTCAGTTAAAGGCAAATTTATGTCTGACAGACTTAAAACCATTTACGACATCAACACATAAGTCCCCCAGCACACACGCTATACCTCCAAACAGATTGTTGCATGATTAGACGATGGGTTTTTAATTGAATTAACCCAGAGCACACAGGTGCTCAATTAAACAATGGGAACAGGGAAGAAACTAAGGCTCTCATCATGTCATTAGTGGTAAAAACCGCCTACTGCTGCCGCGGTGACGGCTGCCTAAAGACCATCACTGTGGCTCTCATCCGTCTGCCATACCATGATCACTGCCGAACTTCTGCCACAAGAAGGGTGGAAATCCGGCAGTGATCATAGTGGCAGATGGTGGTAAGGTGGCACTGCTACCACCAGCACCGACATGCCAGTAGACTGCTGCCAGCCGTATCATGACCTGTAATACAGCCTGGCAGTGTTCTTCTGGCGGGCACTGCTGGCAGTAGCAGTGCCACTTCCCATTCCCTGCCAGAAGACCACCTGGAAGAAGGTTAAGTTGGGCTTCCGACAGGGGAGCGGGATGGGGGTTATTGTGTGTGTGTGGGGGGGTTGTGTGCATGAATGTGTGAGTGTGTGCGTGAAAGCGTCTGTGTGTGTAGTGTTGTTTGGGTGGATGGATGCATGTGTGTGAATGCACGTAAGAATGGTAATGTGAGTGCGTGTCTGCATGTCAGTGTGAATGTCTGTACGAATGTGTGCGAGCATGACTGGATGTATGCGTGTATGACAGTGTGAGTGAGTGGGTATATGTGTGGTGCATGTCTGCGGGTATGTGCGTGTATGGGGGGGTGAGGCGATCGGAAAGGGGGGAGTGTGGATGGAGGGGGGTCGAGGGTGTCTGGGGAGTGTTGGGGGGGTGGGTGAGCTGCCTACCAGTGTCAGGGAAGGAATTCCCTGTCACCAGTAGGGCCTACCGCCATGGTTTTCCTGGCATTAGCAATGCCACGAAAACCATGGTGGTAGGCTGGATCCAAGTGAAGCCGACGGTACTATAGTAGCCGCCGGGCTGGAGATTGACATCTCCGGCCTGGCAGCTGCTACCGCCATGGCGGTCTGAGTGGAGAAGTAGCAGGTTGGCTGCAGCCAACCCGCCATTCTCATAATGTGGCAGTATGTACCCCCAGCCTGTTGGCGGTACTGCCGCCACATTACCGCTCACCGCCGGGGTCATAATGACCCCCTAGGTTCTAAGCACACGAAGGTCTAAGGCACATAATGCTGCCAGTATATTGCATCTACCATGAAACATACACGCATTCATAGGCCAAAGAATGCTCTGACATTAAGCATTGTCAGAAGTATAATGAAGAATGTGTAATGGGTTAGTTCAGGAGTTCAGAGTTATGAGGTCGCACGCCTTTGAGTATTTTTCCATCTTAAATCTGTAAGTTGCAACTGAACTATTGTTTACTAAATGTAATAAAGTGTTGTATTGATTTATATATAAAGGCCTGTCTGCGAACAGGCTTTTGAGAAAAGCCCCAGAGGTAGTTTGATCAGGACTGAGGTGCAGTCTGTAGTGTTTTTCTCCCTGTCACAACAGTTTGTAAGTACTGTCTTTGCATTGCCAAGAAGAGGTCGCATGTTCATTCAAGTTCTTGTTACCTGGCCACCATCTGGGATGGGCCATACCTGGACTTCTCAATCCCTGAAATAATCCGTGGGGCAGCATAATATGAGGCTACGGACACTTGCTGGAGCAGAAGCCCCAGGACCTTCCCTTGAGTTGCATATCCCTGTCCTGTGTAGGAAATCGGCTTACCACCAATTCCATCTTGGGCTCACCTGCACTTATAACTGATGACAAGGTTGTCCATCTGTTTTGTAACCAAACGTAACTCCTCCTCCATCTGTTGATTTAAGGGGATGGGTGGGGGAAAATATCAACAACAGGAAGACCTGGCTGGTGAGGTGGGCAATGCTGGCATCCATTGGGGGCAACCAAGGGAGTGAGGTCATTTCAAGCAGGGCTACCCCTGCATTTATCCTCCTCCAATTGCCCCCAGCGGTCACTCAGGTGACCCTGCATGCAACCAATAGCATTCACCAGTCGAGCCCACATAAATTCAATTATGTGCCCTCTGTTGGCTGCTGGCTTGGATTGGTGAAACCTGGCTCACACCTGTACTGGGTGCCTGCCAGCCTGCTGCATTGGCCCCTGTTAGGCACAGGTGGGGGATAAGATTAGAACCCACACTTCACAAGGAGAACCAGCCCATACATTTGTTGTTACCTACCATTAAAAATGAACCAAGGCACTATGCCATTCTTGTGTTGGAGAATCCATACATTCTTAAGCCATATTTATTAACCATCAGAAACATGCCACAATGACATAGTAAATCTCAACATGGCACTAGAGAGCAATACAATTTGAGGGAAATATTCTTATTCCTTAAAAATAACAGTACTGCAGGCAACTAATACATTCAAAGAATACATTTAAATATTCAATTGGCAGAGTTATGTTTAACCACACTTTTAGGTCCCCATCCCTGGGGCTTCACCAGATTTGCATGCCCAAACAAGGCAAACCCAGCTGGTCCGTCAGGACAGAGAAATCCTGGGCCAGCAACAAACTGGTCCCCCAGCATAATAGATCACCATGCAAGAGTCACCCAATAAGGGGTCCTCCTGGCCACCATTTGGGATGGGCCATGCCTGGACCTTCCAAACCCCAAATCATTCCCCGGGGCATCATAATGTAAGGCTAGGGGCACTTGCTTGAGCAAACTTCAGTAGCCCTTCCCTTTGGTTGCTATCCCTGCCCCAAGTGGGACATCAGCGTAAGGCTAATATCCTGCAAGTGCACCTGATGGCAGGTTTGTCCACTTGTTTTGTAGACAGACATAACTCCTCCTCCAGCCACAGATCTGAGTGGCTTACCGACAAACCAGGGCTTCCCCCTCATGCTTCGTGACCTAGGGGCACCCAAAATGCATACGGAAAAGGCAACCAGGTTGTCCACAAAGATTGCATTGTCCCGAACTGACAGGTGGACCCCACCCTGTGGAACAGAGAGTTCACCTGAAAGCAACCATGATGGATTGCCTTTAGGAAAGCAGTGTTCAATAGTTGCCTCATGCTGCTCTTCAACCGCCTTGCTGACTTTTCACCTGGTGATGATGTGGGACCATGCAATCTCTGCTCACGGGTACCTTTTGGGCAGTAACAAGACTTCAACCAATGAGTTCTCAAATAGAGTCCTCCTGCCTAGGATTGCCAAATCGTAGCCATTGATGTGGAAGATGATGAAGGCAGGCAATGGAAGCCTCCTGGACCCTGATTCTTCTTCAACCAGTTGCTATAGACCATCCAAGTGGAGACCGCCCCTACCAGCCCAATGGAAATGTAGACTGGCATCTGCTGTGCACTGGCAAAAATGACCCTGTGAGAATGTTGCCTGTGCTGAACATACAAATGAAATACCAATAACCCACACACTGGTTAGAGCAATGTATTCTAAAGCACAGGACAGGAGAAAAGAAATAACATTACTTTAAAGGAGAAAACAAAATAATTGATTCCAATTCTCATATCAGCCTCTGGGCTAAGCCCTGCTCCTACTACAGATGTTGCTTCCCCTATTCTAAAGGAATGAGGGCAGAATTGGCCTTGGATCCAAGCTGCTTGGGTGCCTTGTGCATGTCTTGAATGAATTTCAATTGTCAGCAGGTACTTGAGATGTGAATAGGCAAGGCCGACAGACTCTGGGACGCAACTAGTTGGTAATTAAGGATTGCATTCACCGGACACCCTTTGAGTGCTTCTATTTTTCTCAAAATAACCTGCTCCCTCATTTCCATCTGGTCTCTCTTAGAGAAGGGAATGAACACCATCAGGTTTTTCCCTGCCCAGCGCAAGTGCTGGCATCTTGTTTGGATCTAGTCACAATTTCAGATATCCTGAAGGCCTTGTAAAAGGCAAGTGAGAAGGCTGCGGTGAAGAGAGCCAGCTCGAAGGGAGATGTGCAAACCTCTGGTAGGACTTCAATGAGCCTTGCCTGTTAGCCACCTTTTATGGGACACCTCATGTGCACCTTGTCCCTTCCAGTTTCTCCCACTGCTTAAGAGCTTGTTTAACTAAAAAGGAGCATGAATTGTTGATTCCCTCATCTAATTTTGCAAACAAGGCCCGCTGTGACACATGTCCGTTCTGCAAATGCATCTGACCCACTATAAGACCAAATAGGTCCCAGAAACCCCAGCCAGTTAGTGAGTGCAGAAGGATGCCCCTATGGACTAACCAGGGTGTATGTAGTGTATGTGTCAAAGGCCTGTTCATATGCTTGCAACATTTTGGTGCCAGACTCACTGCAATCAACACACAGAGAGCAGGGTTCCAAGGTTCCACAGGTGAAGTCTACCTTGGGGTGGAAGTGCCGGAAATCCTGAAACTCAAAACTAGACAGTGCATTGGCTGCATTATTAAATGTACCAGCCACATACTTTGCTTAAAACAAAATGTTATTCCCAAGATATAGCAACACCATTTTGTTCCAAAAGCTGATGGCTTTTTTGCACTTCGCCTGCTGAGAACTGATGCACTCAACTACTGCCATATAATCTAATAAAAACATCGCTGACTGGTTGCGGAAGTGGTCAGTCCAGATATGCAAGGACACCACATGGGGAAACAGTTCCAGAATGGCAATGTTGCACACTGCCTGCTGCATCAGTGAACAAAACAAACTCCTGACTGTACTTTGAAGGAGTGGCCAGACCCCAGTTCCATTGAACGTGTCTAGAAATGATAACCCAAATCCTCAAATCTTGATTCTGATCTGCTGTGAGGCGAGTCCTATGGTGCTTCTGCCTTATCTCAAACATAGCCTGGGCTATCGAATGTGAAAATGGGCACCCCATTGGTATTTTCTGTAGGGAAGAATTGAGTTGACCCACTAAAGTTTGCAACTGCTGGAGGGTGAGATTGTGCGCCCTAAGGCATTTCTCAAAAGAGGACCTAAAGGCTTCTACCTTGTCTGCTGGGAGCCTGAATTTGCCTTTAACAGAATCAATCTCAATTCCAAAAAATACTGAGGTTGTGGCTGGACCTGCCACCTTTTCAATAGGTAACAGAATACAAAAATCATACATCTTGAGGCTTCTGCATGGACTTACTATGGTTATGCCTCAATTGTTTAGCACTCTAGAAATCACAATGCCTTTCCCTTACATTGTTGTACATTGCACATTAGTTCCTTCATGTCATTGATTTGAAACGCACTGTAATTTCACTTGATGTGCAGCCACATTCCTGGGTTCTGACTTCTCAGTGGGCAAAACAAGTGCCAGATGTTGTTTTCTGTACATCCAGCAATCATTCCTAGGCTCTTTTTGATATAACACAGTAGCTTTTCACCGTCTCAAGCTAACATTATAAATTTGGTCCTGTAGTTTTATTTTTAGAGAGGAGGATTCCAACAGAGCTCACACGTTTGGGGAACAGATGGCCTCCAGGGCATTCAGCCGGTGTAAACTGGGCTGGCATTTCCCTATGAGAAACACTTGACTACGCAAACAGAGGTATGGGATTCCCTACTCCCAGAGATCATAAATAATAATAATAAGCCTTCCTGCACATACAATTACAGGGTAGGCTCAGGCCACTAGATATGCATTATGGTGGCACTATTTGTGTTATACAGTTTTCTAACTGCTATTCTGATTTTCATGATTATTGCCAGTATTGTACTCACATCTAAGTTGCTTCATAATAGACTATGTTAGTTGCAATAAATATATTGTGAACTTTCATTGTGCCTTTTTGACTGTTGCTATGGATATGTATGACTGAGATAATGTATTAAAAAAACTGACCTGCTTCTTACTGTTTCCTGAGAGAGGGGACTAGAGTGTGTTGCCTTTTGGGTTGCCACAATTACCTGTCACTCTGTAAGGTTAGGAGGGCAAGAAAGGCACTGTGAGCTAGTCAGGTATATTAATGTGTCAGTACTGATTTGGCAGAAGAGGCGCAGCCCCTTCATTCTGACGTTCAGTTGTTCAAAGGCACGGTTCCACAAAAGCAGACTCCCTGCAACATGGCACTACCAATGATGTGTCTGGAATTTATATAATGTGTCATCTGAGTAGTACTCCTCAGTATTCATAGTACCCTCCCACCTCCACTGGAGACGTCCGTGGTCAGTGGGGTTTATCCTCCACAGTATTTTTTAATACAGGTGGTTGTTTGAGCTCAGACTTTTAAAAGGGATTACTCATTTTTGGTGTTACTGCTTTCCTACCACTTCTATTTTTAAAATGGTGAATCAGCAACAACCGGTTCAAATTGCACTAAACTGCAGACCAGCTGTTCATGCACATTTAACATTTCATGACCTTACTAATACGGATGGTGATTTTATTTTGATGGTGGAGGCACACTATGCTTACAGCATGGAAGTTTTTTTATTCTTGGGTCAACTTTCCGGCTGTGGATACTGATACAAATCATTATCATGAATACACAAATATTGCACTACCTAATGCATACAGAGCATATTTACTCTTACAAATACCACTTATACATTGGGAACATGCTAATTAGTTCTAAGGCATCCTAGAACATGTACTTGCCCCTGTACTCATGGGACCCCTTAGTAATGAAGGGGCCTCTTGGTCAGTGTGAGAAACTGGGGCTGATTGCAGAGGCCCCCTAACTTTTTGCCCCCATTTTCCACTTTATGCTGGTGTTTTCCTGACTCTGATGGTGCCCTGGGTACTGCTAACCAGTCCCAGGGCCTGTGCTCTGTGTAAAATGGATATGCAAATTAGGCTAATTATAATTGGCTAAGTTAACCTACCTATAAGTCCCTAGTATATGGTAGGGCATGTAGGTTTAGGGACCACAGCATAGGTGGTGCACACCTAGGTGCATTGCTGAGGTGCCCAGTGTCATTTTAAAAGCAAGCCTGCCTTGCTGGCTGCTTTTAAATTAAAGTTATATGCAAATTCGACTTTGGAATTAAAGGTACTTCCAAAGTCTTAAACTACCTTATTTTTACATATAAGTCACCCCTAAGGTGTGCCCTATGTGCCCCTAGGGCTGGGTGCCATGTAACTATAAGCAGGGACTTTATAAAAATAGATTTATAAGCCCTGGTGAGGTAAAAACAGCCAAATTCGTTTTTCCCTCATTGAAGTAAATGGCCTTCATAGGCTAGAATGGGCAGACTTTATTTAAAATTTTAAAGTCTCCTTAAATGTTACATACCAAGAATTTGGTATCAAATTGATTGTTATAATAAATCCCACAACTTCCAGTTGTTGGATTTAATATAACTAGTGCAGGTAAAAAGTTTAGACTTTACCTAAAAAGTTGCCAATTTCAGCTCTGCATTGTTTTTGCTGCTGTGCTCTGATTGGCCAGCCTGCAGCAGCTTCTGCCAGGCTACTTTAATGAGGTGTGAAGTGGCCTGACTTCACACAAAGGAATGTGCTTGGGGGAGAGAATCTCCCCTCAGCAGATGGGGAAGCAGGAAGGGGGAGGGCTGCCAAACTGGTCTTCAAAGGCAGAGAAGGACATCTGGAGCACCCAGCAACACCCCCACATCCTGCAACCCCAGACAGCTAGGTGCCCCCTTGATTAGATTAGGAGAGGGCAGGAGAGGGGTGTGTTTATGATTTTTAGCCACACCAGTGGGTGGGCTCAGCCAGATCTCTCCTCTAAAAATCAGATTCATCCATTTTGGATTTTTAGAGACTGTTGCCTTCTGGGATGGATTTTTGCCACACTTCCCAGGAAGTGGTCATCACAGGGGGACGACCCTGTCCCTGATTGGAGGACCAGGGCCCCCCTGCTTTTCACCCAGGAGCAAGGATAAAACTGGCAGACCTGCACCCACGCCTCAGATCCCCACCAAATTTCAAGAAGAAAGAACTACAAGGAGAAGAAGGACTGCCCTGCTGGACCCCTGGCCTGCACCTGGACCCTGCACTCAGAAAGACTGCACCAGCTGCACACTTGGGCTTCACCACAAGAAGGACTTTGCCTGGCTTCCACTGGTTCAAGGAGGGACTCCCTGTTTGCTACAGGTGAAAAATTGCTAACCAGAGTCCCCTGCACCAACTCCTGAAAAAGTGACCAGCTGACCACTGTCCAGTGGCCAAAAAGGAGTTTGCGCCAGGTGCACTCTGGGAGTTGAAGTCCGCACTTCCCAAGGACCATCACAGAACTTCTGGACCCTTGGGGTGAGCTGTGGACCCCAAAAGAACCTTAAAAGAACATCTGGGTGAAGCCCCAGAAGTTTGGAAAAGATTGGAGAAATTTTGGAAAAAAGCTCCATAAAGTGACCGACCCGACGCGGAAATTCTAGCCGGCTTGCCTCAACCGCGACCCGGCCTGACTTCGTGGTTCGTCCCGGTAAAGAAAAACATCCGAAAAAGAGACTAAGTCCGAACGTAAAAAGTTGACCGGGACCTTCCAGCCATCGTATCCGAGAAGGGCTCCACGGACGTCGGATCAAGATTCAGGTTTACCCCGGTCGAAGGATTTTCATCTCGAAAAAACGACTAAGTCCGAAGGTAAAAATCACCACCGAGGAAACCGACTTCGCGTATCCGGACAAGGGCTCCAGGAGGTCGGATCCAACTGGCAGGTTCGTCCCGGGGAAGAAAAACATCAAAAAAGAGACTAAGTCAGAAGGTAACTTTTTAACCGAGGCCTCCCGCGACTTGTAGCCGAGCAGGGCTCCATCGCGGTCGGCCTGAAAGTTTGACTTTGCCCCGGTCCTGGTGCAACCAGATGACCCGATTGGCGCTTTTTGTTTCTAAGCGCTAGAAAATAATAATACTTTAAAAATTCATATCTCCGGTTCCCCTGAACCGATTTTAATCGTTTTTGTGTCATTTTAAAGATAAAAATATAAGCTATTTTTATAAATTGGTTTTGGATTTTTAAACTGTTTCCTGTGTTTTATTTAATTACTGTTTTGTGATATTTGAATGCTTTACACTTTGTCTCCTAAGTTAAGCCTTGACGCTCGATGCCAAGCTACCAAGGGTAGAGCTGGGATTAATTTACTGAGACCTAACTGTACTTTTGTGGAGGTTTGTGGCTTGTTGCTAGGTGTAGGTACCTACCTGCCCTACCAATAACCCATTTTCCAACATAATTGGAGGCAGCGACGGGATCCTGTACTTGTGTTCAATATCACGTTACAGTTTTGGATAAAACAAATTAAAAATCCTTTAAATTGTCCTAGTGCAAAAATTGTTTTTAATTTTTTATTTTAATTTTTTTTAATTAATTTGGATTAATTTCAATTATTGATTTTTTTTTAATTTTTCTAAATTCTTGTTTCCAATTTTTGCAAAAAGTTTTTGTTGACACAAAACTAGGGAACCATGGAGCTTGATCTGGCTAGCCTACCCACACTGACAGTAGTCCAGCTTAGGGGGTTGTGTATTGAGAGGGGGTTGCCTGCAACCCCTGATCTCAGGAAGCAAATCCTGATTAAATCCCTGACAGCATGGGCTGAGGCCCAAGAGGTAGAGACAGAGGAAGCTCCAGAGGAGGAAGAAAAAGAGCAAGATGCTAACTCTAACCACTCAGGGGAGGGAAGGCATCAGACCCCAAGTGAGGAAGAGGAGGAACGGTCCTCACTGGATACAGTCACTAGGCGCAGACCCAAAGCTAGTGGTAGGAAGAGGGTCCTTTCAGGAGAAGAGAACCCATCCATCAGGGAGAGAGAGCTGGAAGCCCAGCTAGCCTACATAGCTTTGGAGGCAGATAAGCTTGCCCTAGAAAAGAAAAAGTGGGCAAGCAAAGAAAAAAAAGATGGAAGCAGCGATAAAGAAGCTGAGGTGTCCATGGGTGGGGGAGGTTGCCCCGGATTACCCAAGGGGGTGGTCCCTGCTTATGTAGAGGGGGATGACATAGATAAGTGGCTGGAGGCCTTTGAGAGGGCACTCCAAATGAGAAGGGTTAGGCCTCAATACTGGGGTTCCCTTTTGTGGGAGTTGGTCCCCAACTCAGGGAGGGATAGGCTTCTGACCTTAAGGGGGGAGGAGGCAGATTCATACCCTAGTATGAAAAGGTGCTTAGCCAAGAAGTTTGGTCTGACCCCAGAGCAATATAGAATGAAGTTCAGGGACACCCAGAAGGTCAGTACCCAGTCTTGGGTTGACTTTGTGGACACCTCACTAAAGGCACTAGAGGGCTGGATTATTGGCAACAAAGTAAATACTTATGAGGGGTTATACAATCTGATCATGAGAGAGCACATCTTGACCAATTGTATCCAAGAAAGGTTACGCCAGCATCTAGTGGACTCTAAGCTGACCAACCCTAGAGAGCTAGGGGAGGCAGCTGATGAGTGGTTGAGAACCAGGGTGGTTGTCAAGTCCCAGGGGGGAGACTCCAAGAAGGGGGGGACAGGTCCCCAAAAACCTAAGGAGGGAGGTGGTAAGCCCACCACAGAGACTCCCTCTGTACCCCAGAACCCTAAGAAGGAGGAGAGTAAATCCCACTCCCAATCTGACATGCAGAGACAGGGAGACCCAGGGTTAAAAAAGCTCTTGGACAGTAGGGCTTGCTTTGACTGTCAGCAGACAGGTCACTTCAGAGGAGATGCAGCCTGTCCAAAGAAAGTGGTTAGCACTGGGCTGTCCAGTGTAGCTATAGAGGAGGATTCCTCAGATGATGAAGTCCTCCTAGCATTGTGCTGGGAGACAGGACCAGATGGTAAGCTGGTGATCCCTGAGGGTGGGAGTAGGCACTTCCACCACATTCAAGTGAATGGGATCCCTACCACTGGTCTGAGAGACACCTGTGCCAGTCACACTGTAGTGAGTGACCGGTTAGTGACCCCAGACATGTATGTCCCAGGAAAGACAAAGAAAGTCAGGATAGCCACAGGGGAGGTCACCTCCAAACCTGTAGCCATAGTGCCCCTAGAGAGGGAGGGTATCCTTGACTGGATTAGGGTGGTAGTCAGTGCTGACCTTCCCCTAGATTGTATCCTGGGCAATGACCTCCCAGAGGTGAGTCTGGTCACAGATGGGGTGGTCGTCCAGGGCGCCCCCCCAACCCAAAGTCCTGGGGAGTCAGTCCCTACAGTTAGGAGACAGGGGTCCCCAAGAAAAGGAAAGAAGAAAAGGAAGGGTAGGCCACTCTTAAAGAGAGTTCCAAGGAGCCAAAGGCCTTCTGCCCCAGTAGGGGGGGAGCCCAGAGTTGGCACTGGTGAGGCCTCACCTGACCCCAAGTAAGTCCTGAGTAGTCAGGCAGCTGTCCAGATGCAAGGTGTTGCCCCTGCACTGACAGAAGGGAGAGTGGAAGGAGGGTGTCTGCCACAGGAGGTGGTAGCCCCCCACTCTAGACAGCAAGAGGGGTGCCAGGACCCCAAAGATGCCCCTAAAGCAGCTCAGCCACCTGTCAGTGGAGAGCTTAGGGTGTGGTTCTGGGTACTGACAGCTGTCAGTAGCCTCTGCTGGGTGCTAGCCTTCCTGGCAGCACTGTACTTGGCCTGGGAGGCAGACCCCAAGGCCAATAGCAAAGTAGGCCCCCTGACCCTGTTGGTCATGGTGGGGTTGCTCAAGTGTTGGGTGACCTCTTTGGGTAAGCTAGGTCTTGCCCTAGCAAAGTTAGGAGTAGGGGAGGTGGGCACCTCACTACCCAAGTTGGCAGAGAGAGAGGAGGAAGACCCCCCTAGAGGGAAGTTTCAGTTTGGGTTGGGTCCTTTTACTATTGGGATGGCTTCACTACCCAGAGGGAGTGACCCTGACAGGAGGATATAAGGCAGAGTAGGCCCTGCAAAGGGACAGCCAGTTTTCTTCACTGTCTTCCTCGCCTAACAAGCCAGGAAGACTCTCCCAGGGTTGGGCTGAGTCTCCTGGGCGTGTGGGCTGGGGGGGGGTTGTGTGAGAAACTGGGGCTGATTGCAGAGGCCCCCTAACTTTTTGCCCCCATTTTCCACTTTATGCTGGTGTTTTCCTGACTCTGATGGTGCCCTGGGTACTGCTAACCAGTCCCAGGGCCTGTGCTCTGTGTTAAATGGATATGCAAATTAGGCTAATTATAATTGGCTAAGTTAACCTACCTATAAGTCCCTAGTATATGGTAGGGCATGTAGGTTTAGGGACCACAGCATAGGTGGTGCACACCTAGGTGCATTGCTGAGGTGCCCAGTGTCATTTTAAAAGCAAGCCTGCCTTGCTGGCTGCTTTTAAATTAAAGTTATATGCAAATTCGACTTTGGAATTAAAGGTACTTCCAAAGTCTTAAACTACCTTATTTTTACATATAAGTCACCCCTAAGGTGTGCCCTATGTGCCCCTAGGGCTGGGTGCCATGTAACTATAAGCAGGGACTTTATAAAAATAGATGTATAAGCCCTGGTGAGGTAAAAACAGCCAAATTCGTTTTTCCCTCATTGAAGTAAATGGCCTTCATAGGCTAGAATGGGCAGACTTTATTTAAAATTTTAAAGTCTCCTTAAATGTTACATACCAAGAATTTGGTATCAAATTGATTGTTATAATAAATCCCACAACTTCCAGTTGTTGGATTTAATATAACTAGTGCAGGTAAAAAGTTTAGACTTTACCTAAAAAGTTGCCAATTTCAGCTCTGCATTGTTTTTGCTGCTGTGCTCTGATTGGCCAGCCTGCAGCAGCTTCTGCCAGGCTACTTTAATGAGGTGTGAAGTGGCCTGACTTCACACAAAGGAATGTGCTTGGGGGAGAGAATCTCCCCTCAGCAGATGGGGAAGCAGGAAGGGGGAGGGCTGCCAAACTGGTCTTCAAAGGCAGAGAAGGACATCTGGAGCACCCAGCAACACCCCCACATCCTGCAACCCCAGACAGCTAGGTGCCCCCTTGATTAGATTAGGAGAGGGCAGGAGAGGGGTGTGTTTATGATTTTTAGCCACACCAGTGGGTGAGCTCAGCCAGATCTCTCCTCTAAAAATCAGATTCATCCATTTTGGATTTTTAGAGACTGTTGCCTTCTGGGATGGATTTTTGCCACACTTCCCAGGAAGTGGTCATCACAGGGGGACGACCCTGTCCCTGATTGGAGGACCAGGGCCCCCCTGCTTTTCACCCAGGAGCAAGGATAAAACTGGCAGACCTGCACCCACGCCTCAGATCCCCACCAAATTTCAAGAAGAAAGAACTACAAGGAGAAGAAGGACTGCCCTGCTGGACCCCTGGCCTGCACCTGGACCCTGCACTCAGAAAGACTGCACCAGCTGCACACTTGGGCTTCACCACAAGAAGGACTTTGCCTGGCTTCCACTGGTTCAAGGAGGGACTCCCTGTTTGCTACAGGTGAAAAATTGCTAACCAGAGTCCCCTGCACCAACTCCTGAAAAAGTGACCAGCTGACCACTGTCCAGTGGCCAAAAAGGAGTTTGCGCCAGGTGCACTCTGGGAGTTGAAGTCCGCACTTCCCAAGGACCATCACAGAACTTCTGGACCCTTGGGGTGAGCTGTGGACCCCAAAAGAACCTTAAAAGAACATCTGGGTGAAGCCCCAGAAGTTTGGAAAAGATTGGAGAAATTTTGGAAAAAAGCTCCATAAAGTGACCGACCCGACGCGGAAATTCTAGCCGGCTTGCCTCAACCGCGACCCGGCCTGACTTCGTGGTTCGTCCCGGTAAAGAAAAACATCCGAAAAAGAGACTAAGTCCGAACGTAAAAAGTTGACCGGGACCTTCCAGCCATCGTATCCGAGAAGGGCTCCACGGACGTCGGATCAAGATTCAGGTTTACCCCGGTCGAAGGATTTTCATCTCGAAAAAACGACTAAGTCCGAAGGTAAAAATCACCACCGAGGAAACCGACTTCGCGTATCCGGACAAGGGCTCCAGGAGGTCGGATCCAACTGGCAGGTTCGTCCCGGGGAAGAAAAACATCAAAAAAGAGACTAAGTCAGAAGGTAACTTTTTAACCGAGGCCTCCCGCGACTTGTAGCCGAGCAGGGCTCCATCGCGGTCGGCCTGAAAGTTTGACTTTGCCCCGGTCCTGGTGCAACCAGATGACCCGATTGGCGCTTTTTGTTTCTAAGCGCTAGAAAATAATAATACTTTAAAAATTCATATCTCCGGTTCCCCTGAACCGATTTTAATCGTTTTTGTGTCATTTTAAAGATAAAAATATAAGCTATTTTTATAAATTGGTTTTGGATTTTTAAACTGTTTCCTGTGTTTTATTTAATTACTGTTTTGTGATATTTGAATGCTTTACACTTTGTCTCCTAAGTTAAGCCTTGACGCTCGATGCCAAGCTACCAAGGGTAGAGCTGGGATTAATTTACTGAGACCTAACTGTACTTTTGTGGAGGTTTGTGGCTTGTTGCTAGGTGTAGGTACCTACCTGCCCTACCAATAACCCATTTTCCAACATAATTGGAGGCAGCGACGGGATCCTGTACTTGTGTTCAATATCACGTTACAGTTTTGGATAAAACAAATTAAAAATCCTTTAAATTGTCCTAGTGCAAAAATTGTTTTTAATTTTTTATTTTAATTTTTTTTAATTAATTTGGATTAATTTCAATTATTGAATTTTTTTTAATTTTTCTAAATTCTTGTTTCCAATTTTTGCAAAAAGTTTTTGTTGACACAAAACTAGGGAACCATGGAGCTTGATCTGGCTAGCCTACCCACACTGACAGTAGTCCAGCTTAGGGGGTTGTGTATTGAGAGGGGGTTGCCTGCAACCCCTGATCTCAGGAAGCAAATCCTGATTAAATCCCTGACAGCATGGGCTGAGGCCCAAGAGGTAGAGACAGAGGAAGCTCCAGAGGAGGAAGAAAAAGAGCAAGATGCTAACTCTAACCACTCAGTGGAGGGAAGGCATCAGACCCCAAGTGAGGAAGAGGAGGAACGGTCCTCACTGGATACAGTCACTAGGCGCAGACCCAAAGCTAGTGGTAGGAAGAGGGTCCTTTCAGGAGAAGAGAACCCATCCATCAGGGAGAGAGAGCTGGAAGCCCAGCTAGCCTACATAGCTTTGGAGGCAGATAAGCTTGCCCTAGAAAAGAAAAAGTGGGCAAGCAAAGAAAAAAAAGATGGAAGCAGCGATAAAGAAGCTGAGGTGTCCATGGGTGGGGGAGGTTGCCCCAGATTACCCAAGGGGGTGGTCCCTGCTTATGTAGAGGGGGATGACATAGATAAGTGGCTGGAGGCCTTTGAGAGGGCACTCCAAATGAGAAGGGTTAGGCCTCAATACTGGGGTTCCCTTTTGTGGGAGTTGGTCCCCAACTCAGGGAGGGATAGGCTTCTGACCTTAAGGGGGGAGGAGGCAGATTCATACCCTAGTATGAAAAGGTGCTTAGCCAAGAAGTTTGGTCTGACCCCAGAGCAATATAGAATGAAGTTCAGGGACACCCAGAAGGTCAGTACCCAGTCTTGGGTTGACTTTGTGGACACCTCACTAAAGGCACTAGAGGGCTGGATTATTGGCAACAAAGTAAATACTTATGAGGGGTTATACAATCTGATCATGAGAGAGCACATCTTGACCAATTGTATCCAAGAAAGGTTACGCCAGCATCTAGTGGACTCTAAGCTGACCAACCCTAGAGAGCTAGGGGAGGCAGCTGATGAGTGGTTGAGAACCAGGGTGGTTGTCAAGTCCCAGGGGGGAGACTCCAAGAAGGGGGGGACAGGTCCCCAAAAACCTAAGGAGGGAGGTGGTAAGCCCACCACAGAGACTCCCTCTGTACCCCAGAACCCTAAGAAGGAGGAGAGTAAATCCCACTCCCAATCTGACATGCAGAGACAGGGAGACCCAGGGTTAAAAAAGCTCTTGGACAGTAGGGCTTGCTTTGACTGTCAGCAGACAGGTCACTTCAGAGGAGATGCAGCCTGTCCAAAGAAAGTGGTTAGCACTGGGCTGTCCAGTGTAGCTATAGAGGAGGATTCCTCAGATGATGAAGTCCTCCTAGCATTGTGCTGGGAGACAGGACCAGATGGTAAGCTGGTGATCCCTGAGGGTGGGAGTAGGCACTTCCACCACATTCAAGTGAATGGGATCCCTACCACTGGTCTGAGAGACACCTGTGCCAGTCACACTGTAGTGAGTGACCGGTTAGTGACCCCAGACATGTATGTCCCAGGAAAGACAAAGAAAGTCAGGATAGCCACAGGGGAGGTCACCTCCAAACCTGTAGCCATAGTGCCCCTAGAGAGGGAGGGTATCCTTGACTGGATTAGGGTGGTAGTCAGTGCTGACCTTCCCCTAGATTGTATCCTGGGCAATGACCTCCCAGAGGTGAGTCTGGTCACAGATGGGGTGGTCGTCCAGGGCGCCCCCCCAACCCAAAGTCCTGGGGAGTCAGTCCCTACAGTTAGGAGACAGGGGTCCCCAAGAAAAGGAAAGAAGAAAAGGAAGGGTAGGCCACTCTTAAAGAGAGTTCCAAGGAGCCAAAGGCCTTCTGCCCCAGTAGGGGGGGAGCCCAGAGTTGGCACTGGTGAGGCCTCACCTGACCCCAAGGAAGTCCTGAGTAGTCAGGCAGCTGTCCAGATGCAAGGTGTTGCCCCTGCACTGACAGAAGGGAGAGTGGAAGGAGGGTGTCTGCCACAGGAGGTGGTAGCCCCCCACTCTAGACAGCAAGAGGGGTGCCAGGACCCCAAAGATGCCCCTAAAGCAGCTCAGCCACCTGTCAGTGGAGAGCTTAGGGAGTGGTTCTGGGTACTGACAGCTGTCAGTAGCCTCTGCTGGGTGCTAGCCTTCCTGGCAGCACTGTACTTGGCCTGGGAGGCAGACCCCAAGGCCAATAGCAAAGTAGGCCCCCTGACCCTGTTGGTCATGGTGGGGTTGCTCAAGTGTTGGGTGACCTCTTTGGGTAAGCTAGGTCTTGCCCTAGCAAAGTTAGGAGTAGGGGAGGTGGGCACCTCACTACCCAAGTTGGCAGAGAGAGAGGAGGAAGACCCCCCTAGAGGGAAGTTTCAGTTTGGGTTGGGTCCTTTTACTATTGGGATGGCTTCACTACCCAGAGGGAGTGACCCTGACAGGAGGATATAAGGCAGAGTAGGCCCTGCAAAGGGACAGCCAGTTTTCTTCACTGTCTTCCTCGCCTAACAAGCCAGGAAGACTCTCCCAGGGTTGGGCTGAGTCTCCTGGGCGTGTGGGCTGGGGGGGGGTTGTGTGAGAAACTGGGGCTGATTGCAGAGGCCCCCTAACTTTTTGCCCCCATTTTCCACTTTATGCTGGTGTTTTCCTGACTCTGATGGTGCCCTGGGTACTGCTAACCAGTCCCAGGGCCTGTGCTCTGTGTTAAATGGATATGCAAATTAGGCTAATTATAATTGGCTAAGTTAACCTACCTATAAGTCCCTAGTATATGGTAGGGCATGTAGGTTTAGGGACCACAGCATAGGTGGTGCACACCTAGGTGCATTGCTGAGGTGCCCAGTGTCATTTTAAAAGCAAGCCTGCCTTGCTGGCTGCTTTTAAATTAAAGTTATATGCAAATTCGACTTTGGAATTAAAGGTACTTCCAAAGTCTTAAACTACCTTATTTTTACATATAAGTCACCCCTAAGGTGTGCCCTATGTGCCCCTAGGGCTGGGTGCCATGTAACTATAAGCAGGGACTTTATAAAAATAGATGTATAAGCCCTGGTGAGGTAAAAACAGCCAAATTCGTTTTTCCCTCATTGAAGTAAATGGCCTTCATAGGCTAGAATGGGCAGACTTTATTTAAAATTTTAAAGTCTCCTTAAATGTTACATACCAAGAATTTGGTATCAAATTGATTGTTATAATAAATCCCACAACTTCCAGTTGTTGGATTTAATATAACTAGTGCAGGTAAAAAGTTTAGACTTTACCTAAAAAGTTGCCAATTTCAGCTCTGCATTGTTTTTGCTGCTGTGCTCTGATTGGCCAGCCTGCAGCAGCTTCTGCCAGGCTACTTTAATGAGGTGTGAAGTGGCCTGACTTCACACAAAGGAATGTGCTTGGGGGAGAGAATCTCCCCTCAGCAGATGGGGAAGCAGGAAGGGGGAGGGCTGCCAAACTGGTCTTCAAAGGCAGAGAAGGACATCTGGAGCACCCAGCAACACCCCCACATCCTGCAACCCCAGACAGCTAGGTGCCCCCTTGATTAGATTAGGAGAGGGCAGGAGAGGGGTGTGTTTATGATTTTTAGCCACACCAGTGGGTGGGCTCAGCCAGATCTCTCCTCTAAAAATCAGATTCATCCATTTTGGATTTTTAGAGACTGTTGCCTTCTGGGATGGATTTTTGCCACACTTCCCAGGAAGTGGTCATCACAGGGGGACGACCCTGTCCCTGATTGGAGGACCAGGGCCCCCCTGCTTTTCACCCAGGAGCAAGGATAAAACTGGCAGACCTGCACCCACGCCTCAGATCCCCACCAAATTTCAAGAAGAAAGAACTACAAGGAGAAGAAGGACTGCCCTGCTGGACCCCTGGCCTGCACCTGGACCCTGCACTCAGAAAGACTGCACCAGCTGCACACTTGGGCTTCACCACAAGAAGGACTTTGCCTGGCTTCCACTGGTTCAAGGAGGGACTCCCTGTTTGCTACAGGTGAAAAATTGCTAACCAGAGTCCCCTGCACCAACTCCTGAAAAAGTGACCAGCTGACCACTGTCCAGTGGCCAAAAAGGAGTTTGCGCCAGGTGCACTCTGGGAGTTGAAGTCCGCACTTCCCAAGGACCATCACAGAACTTCTGGACCCTTGGGGTGAGCTGTGGACCCCAAAAGAACCTTAAAAGAACATCTGGGTGAAGCCCCAGAAGTTTGGAAAAGATTGGAGAAATTTTGGAAAAAAGCTCCATAAAGTGACCGACCCGACGCGGAAATTCTAGCCGGCTTGCCTCAACCGCGACCCGGCCTGACTTCGTGGTTCGTCCCGGTAAAGAAAAACATCCGAAAAAGAGACTAAGTCCGAACGTAAAAAGTTGACCGGGACCTTCCAGCCATCGTATCCGAGAAGGGCTCCACGGACGTCGGATCAAGATTCAGGTTTACCCCGGTCGAAGGATTTTCATCTCGAAAAAACGACTAAGTCCGAAGGTAAAAATCACCACCGAGGAAACCGACTTCGCGTATCCGGACAAGGGCTCCAGGAGGTCGGATCCAACTGGCAGGTTCGTCCCGGGGAAGAAAAACATCAAAAAAGAGACTAAGTCAGAAGGTAACTTTTTAACCGAGGCCTCCCGCGACTTGTAGCCGAGCAGGGCTCCATCGCGGTCGGCCTGAAAGTTTGACTTTGCCCCGGTCCTGGTGCAACCAGATGACCCGATTGGCGCTTTTTGTTTCTAAGCGCTAGAAAATAATAATACTTTAAAAATTCATATCTCCGGTTCCCCTGAACCGATTTTAATCGTTTTTGTGTCATTTTAAAGATAAAAATATAAGCTATTTTTATAAATTGGTTTTGGATTTTTAAACTGTTTCCTGTGTTTTATTTAATTACTGTTTTGTGATATTTGAATGCTTTACACTTTGTCTCCTAAGTTAAGCCTTGACGCTCGATGCCAAGCTACCAAGGGTAGAGCTGGGATTAATTTACTGAGACCTAACTGTACTTTTGTGGAGGTTTGTGGCTTGTTGCTAGGTGTAGGTACCTACCTGCCCTACCAATAACCCATTTTCCAACATAATTGGAGGCAGCGACGGGATCCTGTACTTGTGTTCAATATCACGTTACAGTTTTGGATAAAACAAATTAAAAATCCTTTAAATTGTCCTAGTGCAAAAATTGTTTTTAATTTTTTATTTTAATTTTTTTTAATTAATTTGGATTAATTTCAATTATTGAATTTTTTTTAATTTTTCTAAATTCTTGTTTCCAATTTTTGCAAAAAGTTTTTGTTGACACAAAACTAGGGAACCATGGAGCTTGATCTGGCTAGCCTACCCACACTGACAGTAGTCCAGCTTAGGGGGTTGTGTATTGAGAGGGGGTTGCCTGCAACCCCTGATCTCAGGAAGCAAATCCTGATTAAATCCCTGACAGCATGGGCTGAGGCCCAAGAGGTAGAGACAGAGGAAGCTCCAGAGGAGGAAGAAAAAGAGCAAGATGCTAACTCTAACCACTCAGTGGAGGGAAGGCATCAGACCCCAAGTGAGGAAGAGGAGGAACGGTCCTCACTGGATACAGTCACTAGGCGCAGACCCAAAGCTAGTGGTAGGAAGAGGGTCCTTTCAGGAGAAGAGAACCCATCCATCAGGGAGAGAGAGCTGGAAGCCCAGCTAGCCTACATAGCTTTGGAGGCAGATAAGCTTGCCCTAGAAAAGAAAAAGTGGGCAAGCAAAGAAAAAAAAGATGGAAGCAGCGATAAAGAAGCTGAGGTGTCCATGGGTGGGGGAGGTTGCCCCAGATTACCCAAGGGGGTGGTCCCTGCTTATGTAGAGGGGGATGACATAGATAAGTGGCTGGAGGCCTTTGAGAGGGCACTCCAAATGAGAAGGGTTAGGCCTCAATACTGGGGTTCCCTTTTGTGGGAGTTGGTCCCCAACTCAGGGAGGGATAGGCTTCTGACCTTAAGGGGGGAGGAGGCAGATTCATACCCTAGTATGAAAAGGTGCTTAGCCAAGAAGTTTGGTCTGACCCCAGAGCAATATAGAATGAAGTTCAGGGACACCCAGAAGGTCAGTACCCAGTCTTGGGTTGACTTTGTGGACACCTCACTAAAGGCACTAGAGGGCTGGATTATTGGCAACAAAGTAAATACTTATGAGGGGTTATACAATCTGATCATGAGAGAGCACATCTTGACCAATTGTATCCAAGAAAGGTTACGCCAGCATCTAGTGGACTCTAAGCTGACCAACCCTAGAGAGCTAGGGGAGGCAGCTGATGAGTGGTTGAGAACCAGGGTGGTTGTCAAGTCCCAGGGGGGAGACTCCAAGAAGGGGGGGACAGGTCCCCAAAAACCTAAGGAGGGAGGTGGTAAGCCCACCACAGAGACTCCCTCTGTACCCCAGAACCCTAAGAAGGAGGAGAGTAAATCCCACTCCCAATCTGACATGCAGAGACAGGGAGACCCAGGGTTAAAAAAGCTCTTGGACAGTAGGGCTTGCTTTGACTGTCAGCAGACAGGTCACTTCAGAGGAGATGCAGCCTGTCCAAAGAAAGTGGTTAGCACTGGGCTGTCCAGTGTAGCTATAGAGGAGGATTCCTCAGATGATGAAGTCCTCCTAGCATTGTGCTGGGAGACAGGACCAGATGGTAAGCTGGTGATCCCTGAGGGTGGGAGTAGGCACTTCCACCACATTCAAGTGAATGGGATCCCTACCACTGGTCTGAGAGACACCTGTGCCAGTCACACTGTAGTGAGTGACCGGTTAGTGACCCCAGACATGTATGTCCCAGGAAAGACAAAGAAAGTCAGGATAGCCACAGGGGAGGTCACCTCCAAACCTGTAGCCATAGTGCCCCTAGAGAGGGAGGGTATCCTTGACTGGATTAGGGTGGTAGTCAGTGCTGACCTTCCCCTAGATTGTATCCTGGGCAATGACCTCCCAGAGGTGAGTCTGGTCACAGATGGGGTGGTCGTCCAGGGCGCCCCCCCAACCCAAAGTCCTGGGGAGTCAGTCCCTACAGTTAGGAGACAGGGGTCCCCAAGAAAAGGAAAGAAGAAAAGGAAGGGTAGGCCACTCTTAAAGAGAGTTCCAAGGAGCCAAAGGCCTTCTGCCCCAGTAGGGGGGGAGCCCAGAGTTGGCACTGGTGAGGCCTCACCTGACCCCAAGGAAGTCCTGAGTAGTCAGGCAGCTGTCCAGATGCAAGGTGTTGCCCCTGCACTGACAGAAGGGAGAGTGGAAGGAGGGTGTCTGCCACAGGAGGTGGTAGCCCCCCACTCTAGACAGCAAGAGGGGTGCCAGGACCCCAAAGATGCCCCTAAAGCAGCTCAGCCACCTGTCAGTGGAGAGCTTAGGGAGTGGTTCTGGGTACTGACAGCTGTCAGTAGCCTCTGCTGGGTGCTAGCCTTCCTGGCAGCACTGTACTTGGCCTGGGAGGCAGACCCCAAGGCCAATAGCAAAGTAGGCCCCCTGACCCTGTTGGTCATGGTGGGGTTGCTCAAGTGTTGGGTGACCTCTTTGGGTAAGCTAGGTCTTGCCCTAGCAAAGTTAGGAGTAGGGGAGGTGGGCACCTCACTACCCAAGTTGGCAGAGAGAGAGGAGGAAGACCCCCCTAGAGGGAAGTTTCAGTTTGGGTTGGGTCCTTTTACTATTGGGATGGCTTCACTACCCAGAGGGAGTGACCCTGACAGGAGGATATAAGGCAGAGTAGGCCCTGCAAAGGGACAGCCAGTTTTCTTCACTGTCTTCCTCGCCTAACAAGCCAGGAAGACTCTCCCAGGGTTGGGCTGAGTCTCCTGGGCGTGTGGGCTGGGGGGGGGTTGTGTGAGAAACTGGGGCTGATTGCAGAGGCCCCCTAACTTTTTGCCCCCATTTTCCACTTTATGCTGGTGTTTTCCTGACTCTGATGGTGCCCTGGGTACTGCTAACCAGTCCCAGGGCCTGTGCTCTGTGTTAAATGGATATGCAAATTAGGCTAATTATAATTGGCTAAGTTAACCTACCTATAAGTCCCTAGTATATGGTAGGGCATGTAGGTTTAGGGACCACAGCATAGGTGGTGCACACCTAGGTGCATTGCTGAGGTGCCCAGTGTCATTTTAAAAGCAAGCCTGCCTTGCTGGCTGCTTTTAAATTAAAGTTATATGCAAATTCGACTTTGGAATTAAAGGTACTTCCAAAGTCTTAAACTACCTTATTTTTACATATAAGTCACCCCTAAGGTGTGCCCTATGTGCCCCTAGGGCTGGGTGCCATGTAACTATAAGCAGGGACTTTATAAAAATAGATGTATAAGCCCTGGTGAGGTAAAAACAGCCAAATTCGTTTTTCCCTCATTGAAGTAAATGGCCTTCATAGGCTAGAATGGGCAGACTTTATTTAAAATTTTAAAGTCTCCTTAAATGTTACATACCAAGAATTTGGTATCAAATTGATTGTTATAATAAATCCCACAACTTCCAGTTGTTGGATTTAATATAACTAGTGCAGGTAAAAAGTTTAGACTTTACCTAAAAAGTTGCCAATTTCAGCTCTGCATTGTTTTTGCTGCTGTGCTCTGATTGGCCAGCCTGCAGCAGCTTCTGCCAGGCTACTTTAATGAGGTGTGAAGTGGCCTGACTTCACACAAAGGAATGTGCTTGGGGGAGAGAATCTCCCCTCAGCAGATGGGGAAGCAGGAAGGGGGAGGGCTGCCAAACTGGTCTTCAAAGGCAGAGAAGGACATCTGGAGCACCCAGCAACACCCCCACATCCTGCAACCCCAGACAGCTAGGTGCCCCCTTGATTAGATTAGGAGAGGGCAGGAGAGGGGTGTGTTTATGATTTTTAGCCACACCAGTGGGTGGGCTCAGCCAGATCTCTCCTCTAAAAATCAGATTCATCCATTTTGGATTTTTAGAGACTGTTGCCTTCTGGGATGGATTTTTGCCACACTTCCCAGGAAGTGGTCATCACAGGGGGACGACCCTGTCCCTGATTGGAGGACCAGGGCCCCCCTGCTTTTCACCCAGGAGCAAGGATAAAACTGGCAGACCTGCACCCACGCCTCAGATCCCCACCAAATTTCAAGAAGAAAGAACTACAAGGAGAAGAAGGACTGCCCTGCTGGACCCCTGGCCTGCACCTGGACCCTGCACTCAGAAAGACTGCACCAGCTGCACACTTGGGCTTCACCACAAGAAGGACTTTGCCTGGCTTCCACTGGTTCAAGGAGGGACTCCCTGTTTGCTACAGGTGAAAAATTGCTAACCAGAGTCCCCTGCACCAACTCCTGAAAAAGTGACCAGCTGACCACTGTCCAGTGGCCAAAAAGGAGTTTGCGCCAGGTGCACTCTGGGAGTTGAAGTCCGCACTTCCCAAGGACCATCACAGAACTTCTGGACCCTTGGGGTGAGCTGTGGACCCCAAAAGAACCTTAAAAGAACATCTGGGTGAAGCCCCAGAAGTTTGGAAAAGATTGGAGAAATTTTGGAAAAAAGCTCCATAAAGTGACCGACCCGACGCGGAAATTCTAGCCGGCTTGCCTCAACCGCGACCCGGCCTGACTTCGTGGTTCGTCCCGGTAAAGAAAAACATCCGAAAAAGAGACTAAGTCCGAACGTAAAAAGTTGACCGGGACCTTCCAGCCATCGTATCCGAGAAGGGCTCCACGGACGTCGGATCAAGATTCAGGTTTACCCCGGTCGAAGGATTTTCATCTCGAAAAAACGACTAAGTCCGAAGGTAAAAATCACCACCGAGGAAACCGACTTCGCGTATCCGGACAAGGGCTCCAGGAGGTCGGATCCAACTGGCAGGTTCGTCCCGGGGAAGAAAAACATCAAAAAAGAGACTAAGTCAGAAGGTAACTTTTTAACCGAGGCCTCCCGCGACTTGTAGCCGAGCAGGGCTCCATCGCGGTCGGCCTGAAAGTTTGACTTTGCCCCGGTCCTGGTGCAACCAGATGACCCGATTGGCGCTTTTTGTTTCTAAGCGCTAGAAAATAATAATACTTTAAAAATTCATATCTCCGGTTCCCCTGAACCGATTTTAATCGTTTTTGTGTCATTTTAAAGATAAAAATATAAGCTATTTTTATAAATTGGTTTTGGATTTTTAAACTGTTTCCTGTGTTTTATTTAATTACTGTTTTGTGATATTTGAATGCTTTACACTTTGTCTCCTAAGTTAAGCCTTGACGCTCGATGCCAAGCTACCAAGGGTAGAGCTGGGATTAATTTACTGAGACCTAACTGTACTTTTGTGGAGGTTTGTGGCTTGTTGCTAGGTGTAGGTACCTACCTGCCCTACCAATAACCCATTTTCCAACAGTCAGCCTTAGCTGGTTATACCTTATCCTGATTTAGGTAACATGACTGTTGCTGAATTTCAACAGTTACATACTGCCCTTGTTCTACTCTACCAAAACCTAGCTCAGTTTGTTATGTGCACTTTGATGGCTGCTCCTGTCTGAGTGGCAGCTGCGGGTGTGCCACAGTTGCCCACTGCTCCAATAATTAGTCTTGTGATTATCAAAGCAATTATGGGGAAAGTACTCACACTACATGGTGAAATTCCATTGTGAATTGCCAAAAAATAGACCAGATTGAGGCTGTGTTTCCCCTTATGGGACCACAGGACAGGAGAATATTAACTGTGTTTACCACATGGTATGGTACCCCAAATATCAGACTGTAACACATGGGGAACAGTCTTTGCAGCTGTCTATAACCCGACTTATAGGGGTCTTATCGGATGTCCTGAAGCATATACAGGATGAGTATAGGGCTGACCTGGCCCCAGATTTCGGAAGAAATTAATGAGAAATGTTCCTGTTGTTTCTGAAATGATTCTCTACAAAATCAGAGGTAAAGCTGCATCTCGGGCTATACGTCAGAGGCTCACCGCGGTTGCTACCAGGAATATGAGCTTCTGACCATTACCACTGAAATTTATACATCACTTCGTTGTAACAATTTTGCAACCAGATCACGTAAACCACATCTTGGAAAAACTAATGCAAGCAAGGACACTGCCAAGCAGAACCAGGAGTTTGTTAAAAAACAATGGGACAGATCTAAGTCTAAAGGAAAAGCTAAATCTCGAGGCAGTTCTCCTCCTCTTGAGAGAAAATATAATTTGTGTGGTCCCATACAACTTAAACCACCTGAGAGATATCAGCTATCTGATACTCATCCTTCTTGTTTCTATCAGGACTTGTCTGACAGACATTACGAGAGGGGAGGATGTTCTGACTGCAGACAGGAAGAGTATGTGAAAAGACTTACAGAACTCGTCTGACATGAAGATCAAGCAGGAGGAAAAACCTCCTCAGTTTGAACCCCAATTTCAAAAAGACAAAGGCTGCAGCCATAACCACCAAACATGCCCCAAATCCTGTGAACCCTTCTCTTGAACTGGAAATGGGAGGTGACCCTCCTCGACAGTGCGGCAGAGGTCACCATATTCAGCCAGACTGTCCAGGAGTTTGTGGCAGTGAAAGCAACTGATCAATATGTGACAGTTGAAACCGTGGATAGGCCCATGGCCCCTCCATATGAGCTCATTGATTGAGACATCCAAATTGAGGGTGATATACCACACACTATTTGTATATTTTTTGGGACACTTTAAAATTCTCTTAGCAGAGGTCAATTTGCCCCAGAATTAGTCTGCTCTTCCCCGCAGGATGAAGTAGTAATCCTTCCTTCTTTCTCTGCCTTTGTCCCTGAGGAAATCAAACAAGCTTATGCAGCGAAATGGGGCTCAAGCCCCAGCATTATACTGCAATCATGTCAGGCTGGGATAAGGACTCTCCTTATTACATAATACCCTTAAGGATCAGCTCGCAAGCGCAACCACACAATCCTATTAAATGGGATGCTTAAGCACCTATTGGGGACATCCTATCCCAGTTGAAGTACCAGGGAATCATTTAACCCTGTATCACCCCAAAGAATGATCCATGTTTTCCTTTTTTTGAAACCGGAGCATTCATGTAGGATAGTCTAAAACTATAGGCATTTGAATAGCTATACACGCACTTTTGCAATACAAAACACACACAGTATGGCACTTATTATTAATATTGTCCATAAAAAATACAAAATGCCCTTGGATATTTCCAACATTTTTTTCAGTCAGAATCTAGCACCTGAGAGTAGGGATTTAACTGCCTTCTCCGCGCTTGGCTCCTAGCGTCACTTTGCATTACTGGCCATGGGGTACAAGAACAGTCCAGGACTGTTTGCTGCCCGTAAAGTCTCAATCTTAATGATATTGACCTAGACACATTGTCTTATGTAGATGATATCTACCAAGTGTATGATGAGTTAAACACACACTTAGCAAGAGTATATATCACAAACCTTGTCATCCGTATAAATGCGGGTGCCATTGGGTTTACTTCCACATCCTTCAATGAAGGTAAAACAGTCCTGATTGCATATAAATCACGTTTTGCATCCACTGTGAAAATTCTGACTGCGGTGCAGATGCCCATCCTAAAAGAATGGCCTAGTGCACAAGGAAAACACAAAATTGTTGCTACGCCAATTCCACTAACAAAGTCGTGCATCCGCAGTGAATTCAGTAAGCAACATCCTTAACGGCCACAGATGCAGGCTTTGTTTACCCCATGCCCCCTGACATTTTGCCTCTTGAACAGTATGAATTTATAGTTTACACTGATAGTTCAGCTCAACCTGCGATAGGGAATAAGGACCAGTATTCGGTGGCGTGCGCCTCTGATCATGGTGTTATGTTGGGCGGTAAGTTCCAGCCCCAGAAAACTCACACAATCCCTAGGGGACTGCACCACACAGTTAGCTGAATTAAAAGCTCTGATTTTGGCACTAGAAAATATGGATCCTGAATTCCCCAAAATCATAGTGTGTGATTGGTATTATTGTATGTATTACTTTAATGACAATCTGCATTATTAGCGTCAAATGGTTCCAAAGACTCTAAAGGTAACACTATAAAGCATAAAACAATTTGGGTGAAGGTGGCAGACCTCAAAGGGATGTTGCCAGAGACTCATGATTTACATACATTGTGTCATCAAAATGTGGAAACTCGCTGTAGGAAATTAATTTACTGATGAAGCAGCCAAATCGGAAGTTGCAACTGCTACTGTAGCTGTGATTACACGTTCACAAACAGGCATTGACAAAGATAAACTGGCAGCTGTAAATGCTACAAGCAACTGCACTCCCTTTCCTAAGGGTTTCCTAGCTAAATATTTACACCATTTAGGTGAACATAATATACCCTATATTACAATGCTTGGAGTTGGGTGATCACATGATTCCCAACTTAGATCACAGGCTAGCTTTAGTAAAAGCTGCACATGAAGGTGCTGCTCGTGCTCATGCTGGTGTGGGCGCTAACATTTTGCTACTACAGCAGCATTATTGGTGGCATGGCTTATACACTCAGACCAAGAAATATGTCCTTTGTTGTGACATCTGTCAACAAATTAAGTGCTCTACAGTGGCACTCCTATCGCAGACACACCTGGTCATTTCGAACAAACCTTTCGACTGCATTTAGTTGGGCCATGCATGTCCTCCTAATTCAGATGGTGCATTTAAATGTATCCTTTTTGCAGTCGATTCTGCTCTAGATTCTTCTTGGTGTGGCCACAGCGTTCAGCTGATGCTCGAAATGTCATTAAAGATTTGCAAGTCTTTGTCAGGACTTATGCACGCAGTATTTTCTACTCTGAGCAGGGCCCTGCTTTCAATTCCAAACTCTGTTGTGGAAAGAATTCACCGTGACTTAGGGCAGTCCTTGACAGCTAGATAATTAGGCTCAGGACATAGTTGGATCCACCACCTCTTTGCGGTCCAACGTGCAATTCATAATCTCCCAAAATTATCTCTTGGGGGACAGACTTCACACCAGGTCCCCTTTGGCATAAATATGTATGTTCCTGATCTTGATGGTCCAGACAGTGTGGTGGCTACCACACCCTTTGACGTAAAGGATCTGTCTTACAGGATTTGCAACACTTCTGTGACTCCCACACAAGTGACCAGTTGAAGATGTCTACCTCTCCTGGAATCAAGGAGAAACCAGAGCCTTTCGGCCAGATCCCACACATCAGGGACCTCGTAAAAGAGAAAGTTGTGGTGAAGAAGGAGTTTGGCCCAGCATGCCCTTCTCCTGTGCTAGGCCTTGGCATTCAAGGAGCAGGAACTATAATTTTGCCAGCACTTGCTGGTTTCAAAGACAATCCTTTTGCGTCCACTGAACACATCAAATTACATCATGTGGCCAATACTAGAATGTCGGCCACAAGGAGTCCTTGGTAGTTCGCTGATTCCTCTCGCTACCTAACAGGAAATTCCCCTGCAGCATGTGAGCACCACTGAAGCTGTTTCTCCCCAGCTGGGGGATCTCGGAATCCCATTTGTTACTTCCAATTTCCTCTGCAAATGCCAGCCACAATACAGTCATTAGTGCTGTACTTCCTGCAACATCTTACTTTGATAATTTTGTTTCTACAGATCCACCCCTTCAGGACTCTACCTGTGGGAACCTGTGGTTCCCATTTTACAACAAACTGGTTCTGGGTATTTTGTTGGTGCGGACGACTTTTCATCACACTCTTTTGACTCTTTCACTGTCTCAGAAACTCCACCTACAAAAACTTATGTTATCTTTCCATAGCTAAAACATAGTTATTTGGTTCCACCTTGGATATACATTTGGATTATTCTAGCCTTGATCATTTTTTGATACTGTTAATGCAATGTTGTCTGAGTTAGACTACTATACACTCTTTGAAGATGAGGATCTTTATTTAAATTCAGCTTTTACTACCATTATGGAAATCACCATTTGCATAGAGCTAACATTGAATGTACAATTCTCAATTATACACAGTGGGAACATTGTCCGACTACCCCACAGGGCAGTTCTCACAAATACCAAGCTAAAAGTACACATTTTTCCAGTCACAACAGAACTGACCTGAAATCCTTGTATTTTAATTTAGTCCCTACACCAGCAAAGAAATACATGCTGACACAAATCAAACTCATGTATACAGACTCCTTTGATAACATAATAAGCTGTACAAGGCTATGAGAAGTAGATAGAAACCATAGATATGAAATCTATTTGGGAACCAATCCGGGCAGATTCAGGGAACAGATACTTTGTTGAGGACCTGTTTAATTCCTACAAATCTGATTTTTCTGAATGATACATTTTAACAGACTACATGTCTGGGATTCATGGAGATTAAGGACATGAATAGCCCCAATATTCCCTCTATTGCACTCTTTGACCGGACTTTAAAGGTCCTTGAAAATGGTCATATATCTTGGCAGTGCCTTAATTTGAGTCACCTATTTCTGAGATTTGATCTGACCCATAAACAATGACTCATGGCTCAAAACGATGCTAGATACACAATGTGACATATCAAGAAGATAGACAAGGTGCCCTTTACCATTTCAGAAACACCATCCACAGTTAGCCTAATTCAATGTGTAATAAGGTTCCCCATTCCATTTCACTTCTTGCATGAAACATTTCCCGGTGGGTAGATGTGAGGCCATGGTAGAGAGCTTTGTCCCTGAGATATGGTCAATCCCCTTTGAATATCATTGTGAACAGCTTTGTCAGGAAGTGTTCCTTACTGGAAAAGAGTGTAACTCTTCTGTTGGCCACTCACTTGCGTACAACCATGTTACTATTCATGGCTCCTGTAATGCATCTGTTCCAAATTTGCCCTGTTTTTTAAAAGGAATGTGAGATCGCACAATTTTACCCACTGTTATTGTTCTTTCCAATGGCAGTTACATAGTTTCAAATGTTCAGGACTGTTGCTGAATGAAAGCTGGGAACCCTTATATTGTTTTCGTTTCCCAATTAGTTAAATGTTGTAAAAAACATTATTTTCCCTTCCCTTCCCTGTTATTCCTCATCTGCAGCATTGTGGTCCTATTTTTATTACTCTGCAATGGATGTGCCTGCCCATAACCTGCTAATTCTGGACCTGACAACAATCCAGCAGTGCCGTAGGTGCATGATCCAGTGACTTTGAGCCCCGTTACTCCAGGAACTAAACTTTCACTGGTTGTCATTCTGACCGGCCTGGTTTACCTGTGTTCATTCTGTATTCTGCTGCCTGCGGTGTCCCTTTGAATGGGCACCGGATATCTGCCTTGCTCTGCAACCTCCTGTTCCTATGGACATACATTGGTTGATGAGTCCAATAAAGACCCATTTCCTGAGTTGTCCAATGAACTTGCACTTGCTTAAAGATACTTGAGTATGAGTTTCTTCCACACCAGGGAGACAGGTGTATTGGCACCAGGATTACTCACCTCAGACTTACATAACGCGAAGGCAGCACAAATGGCCATTTCCTCAGCATTGGCTGATGATGAATATCATATCTGCTCTCTTGAGTTATTGAATTGGGCTGTTCATCAATCGTCTGTGGAGATGGAATCCGTCCTGAATTCACTAACCATTGATTTGAAGGAAAAGATCTTGGGTGCCTCCAAACCCAACTAATTTGTCCCTGTTTTTTTAATTCTCACTGTCCCTTTTGTAAATAGTTTTTATAACCTTTTCTGTTGCACTATTTTTATTGCTTTGAGTTTGTGTGGCTTATAAATGTATTTTTTATTTCACTTGTGTATTAGATTGATATCCCGTCTGTAAGGGGGTGTCAAGAGGCCTGAGCATAGACTCACCATAGATATGCCTCATTTTTTAGCACTTTAGATATCATGATGGCTGTGCCTTGCATTGTTGTACATTGCACATTTTTTCCTTCGTGCCATTGTTTTGAAACACACTGTAATTTGACTTGCTATGAAGCCACTTTCCTGGACTCTGACCGCTCAGTAGGCACAACAATTGCCAGGTGTTGTTTTCTGTATGTACAGAAATTGTTCCCAGGCTGTTATAGACATAACAGTAGCTTTTCACTGTCTTAAGCTAATGTTAAAATTTGGGCTTATAGTTTTATTTTTAGAGAGGACGATTCTAGCAGAGCTGACATGTCTGGGGAACAGAAGCCCACTGGGGAATGCAGCCTGTGTAAACTCAGTTTACACTTCCCTTTTGAGGACCACTTGACAATGCAAACAGGGGTTTGGGGTTCTCCACTCCCCAAGATCATAAATAATAATTATAAGCCTTCCTACACAGACAATTACAGGGTAGCCTCATGCCACTTGATTTGCATTCTGGTGGCACTATTTGTGTTATACAATTTTCTAACTGCTATTCTGATTTTCATAATAATTGCCAGTATTGTAATCACATCTAATTTGCTTCGTAATAGACTATGTTAGTTGCAATATATATATTGTGTACTTTCATTGTGTTTTTTACTTTTACTTTGGATATGTATGACTGAGCTAATGTATGAAAAGGACTGACCTGTTTTTCATAGTTCCATGAGAGAGGGGGCTACAGTGTCATGCCTTTTGGGTTGCCACAATTACTTGTCACTCTGTAAGGTTAGGATGGCAGTTAAGGCTCTGTGAGCTAGTCAGGTATTTTGGTGGGACAGTACTGATTTGGCAAAAGTTGTGCTGCCCCTTCAATCTGACATTCTGTTGTCCCAAGGTACAGTTCTACAAAAGCAGACTCCTTGTGACAAAGTTAGCTAGGCACACAAGTCTGCTCCCTCTAGCCCCAAGAAAACGAAATCTATCAAATAAAAGAGGATGAAATTGGACCCTGATAATTGTGTGAAAAACCATTCCAAAAAGGAACTTAGGGCCAGATGTATCAAAGCTTTTTGCATTCGCAAACAGTGTGAATGCCTGTTTGCGACTGCAAAAAGCCATTTCAGAATGTTTGAAAGGCATTCTGAATGCAATTTTAAGGAATCGCTAAAATAGCGATTCCTTAAAATTGCGACCCTGTTTAGAGAGTTGCTAATTGCGACTCTCTAAATAAGAAATCGCAAATAAGGACTCCTTATTTGCGATTTCTAAAGCACATGTAAGAAGCAATTCCTTAATGCGAATTGGGCATTGAGGAATCGCTATTTACCACCAAGTTGAACTTGGTGGTAACCATGTGCAAATTTTAAAAATGCATTTAAAATGCATTTTTTTAATTTACATGTAAAGCACACATGCCCTTTTGGCATGTGTGCACCTTACATGTTGTAAAAAAAATATTTTGGGGTGCAGCAGAGGGGGCCAAAGGCCCTCAGCACCCTGGACTTTTCCTTTCCCGAAATTGCGAATTCCACTTAGGAATTCGCAATTTGGGACATGCAAAATATTCGCAAATATGGGCCGACAGGCCCATAGGTGATGATGTGGGCGGTATCTCACTTTGAGGTTCAGTAATAGCATTTGCGATTTATAAGAAATCACTATTACCGATTCGCAAATGTGATACATTGCATTTTGCGAATCAGAAATAGCGATTTCTTAAAAATCGCTATTTCCGAATCGCAAAAGGCATTCTTGGTACATCTGGCCCCTAGCTTTTTAAAGTGTGCACAGGAGACAGAGAATCCCCTGGGGAAACACTTATTGTGTTAAATCCGGCCCTGGAACTCAAAAAGTTAGAAGATGGTAATCACCAGTGCGGACAGGAAGCAGTCGGAAATTTCTGCTTTCCCAATGAGGGCCCCCAGACCAAGCTTTCTTAACAGGTTCAGGGCGCCACCCAAAGATGCATACTACACCCAGCATAAGGATGAGTGAATGGCAGCATTCACTAAGGCTGCCCTAGGTGCTGATAGATTTTGAATCAGTCTGTCCTCCCATGTTTCCTCCTTCTGGACCAAACCCAGGGGGGAACACCCAGACTGCGGTAATGGGGGGATGTGAAAGGGTCAGCTACTCTACCCAACTTTAGCTCCTAATCAATCTTTCTCTGCACCTCTTTTCCACTTAGCACCAAATTTTTGCATAATCCATGACCCTGGAGGCCCCTGTTTCGGTGCTCTGAAACCATCTCAAAAGCCTAATTAGAGCTGGAGTGCTGTGTCATGAGGAGGGTACAAGTTCAGCCAAGGGTCCAGTGCAATCAATGACATTGGGGAGGGATTGACAATTGTTACTGGGTGGTCTTCCTCACTTTTAGCCACTCTTACCCTTGACTTTCTTGAAGTATTTAAATTCAGTGTGGCCTGGCATCCCACAGAGGGAGCAAACGTGTTTAAATGTACAGGTGCCTTGAGGTCTAGTGCATGCCTTGTTGCTGAATGCCTTGCAGACCCCTTTTTATCCCGTCCTCAATTCGCCAATAAAAAGAACGACTGACTGCTGTCCTCAGGCTTCTTCAACATGATGCAACAAAGCCATGCGTTCATGTCAGTTTGGTCCCAAAACATGTTGAGGTTGTGTTTTTTTTCAGCTTAAATGTCGTATCATACTCCTTCCAGGTAGACCCCAAAAATTTCTCATAAACACCCACAATTTTGTTCAAATATTAGGCCACCTGATGGCCATGATCAGGGTATTTCTTTAAAAGCACTGACTGATAGATGGTAACACCTTTAATCCAATTCATCAGAGTTTTCTCCACTTTGGGTTTTTTGTTTTATGAATGCAGTCCTTGGGTTCCTTGCTGTTTTCCTCTGTAGTTCTCACAACTGTGAGTTCAAACAAATCCACATAAACCCCCTTATTTATCCTGTCACTGAATTCCTCGAATAGATGCAATCCCAATTGGTCCCAGGATGAGAGCACTTGATTGTGGCCACTAGGCTGCAATGACTCATCACCTTTGCTAGTAGCTGTGGGCTGTGTGGCAGTGCTACTTGTCCCCTTCTTCACATGTGTGCCTGTGACGCCAGTTCCACCGTTCACATGACCAGATGCTAAGGTCCCTGCCAGAATGCTGCCAGCTGCCAGATCCACCTCCCCCTCACCTCTCAGGTGGGACAGCCAGGACAACACCTTGGTGAGGCTACTCATTAGCACCGACCTGCCCTGCAGAACCTGAAACTGCCTCCCGAGGAATGGAATCCTGCACCCCATTCACTGGTGCAGCAAGCAAACCTCTGCCTGCTCATCTTTAGTTGAGACTATTATTGCTTGGGCGTTTGCTGAACCTGTTTTTGCCCCACCTTTCCGTGACCTCTCACTGAGGGGGGGGGAATGCTGCTTTTGAGGGGACCATGATTTGTCTAGGGTGCTCTCCCATAACTAGCCCAGTATCTCTGTCTACCCTGTCCCGGGGCTGGGCTGTAGTCTGTCTGCTTGTGAGCCAAGGAGAACAATGCAGGTTGCAAGAAGGTCAAATTTAATAAACTTTAGATCATACAGAACCATTAAAACACTGGATTCACAGAACCAGAAAATAACCACAATAACCGAAGCAGGGGCACCACCTGCTGCCTGACTTTGCTGAGTTAAACTTGTACAGGTATCAGATATCAAAATCTATTGGAAGAGTTACTGCAAATAAATACACCAAGATTTGCAGGAAGATATCAAAAAATGCTAAAGCTGCCACGCTGGTGAAAAAACCCTCCACGCACTGCAAGCCTGCCAGGAACCAGAAAAACACTGAGCGTCAACCTGCCCTCTGCCGCAACTTTACCACCAGCCCAACATGGGCTCCCCACCTCTCCCTGCAAGTCCAGGAGATGGCAGCTGACAATCCTTCCAAAGGCTGTGAAACAAAGTCTGTGCCCTTCCCCGCAAAACCCAAGGGAGAAGGAGGATTCCCTATGCTGCCAAAGACACAGCGATTGGAGAGAGTCAGCAAACACAGAAGGCGCAGAGATGAAGAAACAAAAACAACCGAAGGGAGACCTGGCTGGGGAGGTGGGCAGCATCGGCATCCGTTGAGGGCAACCAAGGGAGAAAGGTGATTTCAAGCAGGGCTGCACCTTCATTTATCCTTCCTCAATCGCCCCCCTGTTGAGAGGCCTAGGCAGCCCCACCTGCCCAGTGGCAAGAAAAGGCGTTTGCAGGGTCAAGCCTGGAGAATTTTAAAGATGTGGCCACTGTTGGCAGCATGTTCGGACCGGTCCAAGTCGGCCTGCAACTGTCCCAGGGCCTCACAGCCTGCAGCATTGGCCCTCTTTTGCCATACTCTGCTTATAGCCACCTTTCACAAGCATCACCAGAAAGGTGGCCCTGCTAATGAAAGGGAGCTGGTCGCACGTACTCTCACCACAGTTACTATGTAAGACGTTTTTTCATTTCTTGGTGCCACGTGGTCTGCGCCAAACAAGGTATTCCATGGGGGTGGGAAAATTAGAACCCTCATGAGATATTTTAAGTTTTGGAAGCCAAGGAGTCTCTCTGCCCTCAGAAATGAATGCCTGGATATAATGGTCACTACATTGTTAGGAGTACTTTGAATCGGTTTTCTTTTCAAGAAAATATATATGTGTGTTATTTAGGCATTACACTTTATTTCAGACTGCGAAATATTTTATATTTGAAATACTTTATAAAAACATGCTGATAGTTTAAAGATAATTTCTGTTTATTGAGTATTGCTGGATGTCCGTTTGAAAACAAAAAGGCTTTAAACTACTTGTGCCTACTATTTTGCTGTCTCAACTTACTACTGAGTGAAATATAGCCAATTACTAGATAGTTTTAATTACATTTACAGCCTTTATCTTAGATCAGCATAACAGCATGCCCCCTAGGGAGTCATAAATTACCCTTGAGTGGCTTTAATAAATCTTCTTAGTATGTAGTCACTTGAGGGAATGGACGATGAAATCGGTAGCCAAATGTATTTTCATGGCTCAAAAAATAATTTTAAAGTAGTTTTAAAGTAGTTTTCACATCTGCCTCTCAGTTTAATTATAATTACAGAGACGAATTACTGTTCAATTCTATTATATTGTATATGCAACTTCAAAACCATAAGCTTTAAGATACCAAAAGGATAGCTCGATTTCTGCAGGAATCGAAAGCGTATCCAGGGATTTCCTTAAATACAACTATTTATTTCCAGAAAGTAAGTCCACGTAGCAGAAAAGAAATAGGCTGTTTTGAGAAGCGTCTTCAAATGAATGGCTTTGTTCCCCAGAGCTCCTGGGTTTATGTTTCCCTGGGAGGGGGAGTCAAAACAAAACAGAAAGCACAAGCATTGCTTTAATTGCTGGTCTGTTTAATCAAGCGGAAATTTTAAACTGTAGCAACCATGGGGAACTGCATTGGCGTCCATTATGCATTGCAAATTCACTGACGCTGGTTTACATGTTTTTGAGCTAAATTGCCCACAAATTATCCTGTTTTTCTTAAAGTGATAAACACAATCTTAATCATCACCCCACATAGAGATAATATTTTTGTAACATAAAGCTGTAGGGCACAGCGACTCCAAGGGGCTCAATATGAGTGGCATGGATATGCACCCAATTAGTCTGCTCCCATAGAATTAAAGTGTTTAGGGGCGCCTGGTTCCTGTATCCTGAAATTGGGGTGCCTGCTGGTATGACTGTTCTGCAAACTAATTGCATAATCTAATATATCGACTGTTTTCTATTGTATAAATGATTTTCAATCCCAGGGACCTAGAAAATTCTTTCATGCAGTACAACGGAGCAAGGTAACTTGCTGTGCTGCGTTGCGTGAAAGGGAGAGAGCAGAAAAGCACTATATCTACTAAGATAAGACACACTCCTGCTTACTTCTTGTGCTGGTGCACTTCACGTGCAAAGTTGACGCAACAAGGAGAAATAAAAATATTTCTACTTTTTACGCTTCTGTCAAGTAGGTGCAGCATTTTGGCACAAACCCAGGTTTACTGACTCTAGTAAATCTGGAATTACATCAAAATACATGGGTGGAAGCATGGGAATGCCCATGCTCCACCTATGTAAAGCCTATCCAGTACAGGGTAATACTCGAGCTGCTCTGCATTCCTCTGTGGCTGAAAAGTGACTCAAAGAGATTTGTGAATGTCACTTCATCATTTGTGTTGCCTTGCGTCAACTTGCTTGATGCAAGGACAATGCAAGTGCATAATAAATCTGGCCCTGACTGACTGGCAATCATAAACCCAGACCTCAGTTTTCAGGGCAGGGGAGGTAGGGTTAATTTGTTAAGAATATTAAATTTAAAAATGGATACTCACTTTTTCCTGGGAATTTAGATAAAATTTGTCCTTTCCCCTACTCTTTTTTTTGGGGAAAGTTCTTCATGTTCTTAAAACGAAATGCTGAATTGCACAATGACTGCACTTGTTCCATACAGGTTGAAATACAGGAGTTCCTTACATCTGGGTTTATCGGAGTACTTACTTCAACAATGTCAATTAATGTAAAAAAACAGCAGTCCCAGTGCTGTTTGGAATTTGAAAATGCAATCTCATGTCCCATTAACTTAAGGCGCTGTATTTGACGCCACTGTAGAAGAGAATAATACTCATTATAATGGGCTTGGTCCATTCCACTGTCCTTACCTGTTACAAATGGGGTCTTTGGTTGGCAGTCAGGTTACCCCCTGTCCAAGCCAGGACCGTCACTCTAGTCAGGGTAAGTCACACACAATCCAAATTATTCTGTTCTCACCCTCTGGTAGCTTGGCACTGAGCAGTCAGGCTTAACTTAGAGACAAAGGGGGTCATTCTGACAGCGGGAGTACCGCCGACAGACTGGCGGTGCCCCGCAGGGCATTCTGACCGCGGCGGTTCGGCTGCGGTCAGATGCGGGAAACCGGCGGTCTCCCGCTGCCCTGCAGAATCCTCCATGGCGGCGGAGCGCGTGACACCCCCTACCGCCATCGTGTTAACAGGATGGCGGTAGGGGGTGCCGCGGGGCCCCTGGGGGCCCCTGCAGTGCACATGCCAATGGCATGGGCACTGCAGGGGCCCCCGTAAGAGGGCCCCACAAAGTATTTCAGTGTCTGCTATGCAGACACTGAAATACGCGACGGGTGCCACTGCACCCGTCGCACCTTCCCACTACGCCGGCTCAATTCTGAGCCGGCGTCCTCGTGGGAAGGTTGATTTGCCCTGGGCTGGCGGGCGGCCTTTTGGCGGCCGCCCGCCAGCCCAGGGCAAATCCCAAAATACCCTCAGCGGTCTTTCGACCGCGGAGCAGTATTTTGGTGGGGGAACTTTGGCGGGCGGCCTCCGCCGCCCGCCGAAGTTAGAATCACCCCCAAAGTATTTGTGCAATAAATCATGCAATAACACATTAGAGCACCACAAAATACACACACACACATATATTTATATATATATATATATATATATAATATGATATGTATCTGGTAAAATGCAGGTCAAAACGATTAAGATGCAATAAGCATGTGTTGAGATATCACTGTAAAATCATATAAAGTGTGTTTAGTCTCTTAAAAGCAATAAATGTCTCTTGCAAGCACAAAGTACCTGGTTTGCGTTCAAAATCTCCGCAAGGAACTGCAGAGGAGGACCTGCGTGGAAAACAGGGAGGCGTGTGTCGATTTTTCCACGCAGGGAAGGCTTTGCGTCTATTTCCGGTGTGCGAACTTGAATCCTCTTCGGGTTGCGGGGTTTTCGGATGCCCCGTGGACAATGCATTGTAGTCCGGTGCTTGCAGGACGAAGTCACTGGGGCTGCGTCGATCCCGTGGGCATTGGGTGGAAATTTCCACTGCACTGCAGGTGCTGCTTTCGCAGCCCGACTCAGGAAGTCGGGCTGCGTTGTTCTGGCTCTGCTTTGCGTTAATCTAGTGGGCCGTGCACCGCATTTCCTGTCACTATGCTGGCGCTGCATTGATCTTCTCCTTGCAAAGTCGGGCTGTGTCGTTCCGGTTCGGCCTCCGGGGATTTTCTCACGCGATGCAGGCTGTACATCATTTCTTGCAGGCCATGTGTCGATTTTTACCACACAAGGTGTTCTTTTGCAGGAATTAAGGGGGTCATTCTGACCCTGGCGGTCATTGACCGCCAGGGCCAACGACCACGGAAGCACCGCCAACAGGCTGGCGGTGCTTCCTGGCCAATTCTGACCGCAGCGGTAAAGCCGCGGTCAGAAACGGGAAACAGGCGGTTTCCCGCCGGTTTTCCCCTGGCCAAAGGAATCCTCCATGGCGGCGCTCCAAGCAGCGCCGCCATGGGGATTCCGACCCCCTTCCCGCCAGCCTGTTCCTGGCGGTTTACACCGCCAGGAAGAGGCTGGCGGGAACGGGTGTCGTAGGGGCCCCTGGGGGGCCCTGCACTGCCCATGCCACTGGCATGGGAAGTGCAGGGGCCCCCTAACAGGGCCCCAGCAAGATTTTCAGTGTCTGCTTGGCAGACACTGAAAATCGCGACGGGTGCCACTGCACCCGTCGCACCTCAGCAAATCCGCCGGCTCCATTCGGAGCCAGCTTCATCTTTGCTGGGGCTTTCCCGCTGGGCCGGTGGGCGATCTTTTGCAGATCGCCCGCCGGCCCAGCGGGAAAGTCGGAATGCGCCCCGCGGTCATCTGACCGCGGGGCGGTGTTTGGGCAGCGCCCGCCGCCCGCCGGGGTCGGAATGACCCCCTAAGTCTTTTTGTTCCTGAGACTTCAGGGAACATGAGGCAAGCTCTCTCCAAGCCCTTGGAGAACACTTCTTCAGCACAGCCAGAGAGCAGCAAGGCAGCAGGGCAACAGCAAGGCAGCAGTCCTTCTCAGGTGAGTCCTTTGGGCAGCCAGGCAGTTCTTCTTGGCAGGTTGCAGGTTCTGGGTGAGGTTCTTCTCTAGGAAGTGTCTGTGACAAGAGTGTCTTATCAATAAGTGTCTAAGTTGGTAGGGTCAGAGACCCTGCTTAAATACCCAAATGTGCCTTTAAAGTGGAGGAGACTTCAAAGAGTGGCTTAGAAGTGCACAAGGTCCCCTTTCAGTTCCACCCTGCCTGCTAGGGTCCCAGTAGGGGGTGTGGCACTCCTTTCTGTGAGGGCAGGCTACTGTCCTTTTACATGTAAGTGGCAGGCCCTCTACCCTCCCAGCCCAGGAAGACCCATTCAATATGCAGATGAATGCAAGTGTGACTGAGATTTCTGTCTTTGGGGTTGTCTGAGTGAATGCACAAGGGAGCTGTCAACTAAACCTAGCCAGACATGGATTGGGAGGCACAGAAGGATTTAAGTGTAGAGAAATGCTCACTTTCTAAAAGTAGCATTTCTAAAATAGTAATATAAAACCAAACTTCATCATTATGCAGGATTTTGTATCACCATTCTGGCCATACTAAATATGACCTGGCTACTCCTTTCAGATTAGGAACTACTACTCAAACAGTATATGAGGGTAGCCCTAATGCTATTCTATGAAAGGAGCATGCCTCATAGCTGTGTAAAAACAAATTTAGGAGTTTTACACTACCAGGACATATAGAACACACATGTTCATGTCCTGCATTTTATCTACATAGCACCTTGCCCTATGAGCTACCAAGGGCCTACCTTAGGAGTGACTTATGTGTAGAAAAATGGGAGTTTAAGGCTTGGCAATTACTTTTAAATGGCAAGTCAAAGTAGCAGTGAAACCACCAACGCAGGCACTGCAGAGGCAGGCCTGAGACATGGTTAGGGGGCTACTTATGTGGGTGGCACAACCAGTGCTGCAGCCCACTAGTAGCATTTAATTTACAGGCCCTAAGCACACGTAGTTCACTTGACTAGGAACTTACAAGTAAATTAAATAAGCCAATTGGGTATGAGCCAGTGTCACCATGTTTGAAGGAGAGAGCATGTGCACATTATCACTGATTAGCAGTGGTAAAGAGCGCAGAGTGCTTAAGCCAGCAAAAAAGAGGTAAGAAAAAGAGAAGGAGGAAGGCAAGAAGTTTGGGGGTGACCCTGCAGAAAGGCCATTTCCAACATTACCCAGCTATGTTTAAACATCTGTTGTATATATCATCATATGAGCTACGGTTTGCTCATCAAAAGATTCTCAAAACCTTAATCATCCAACTTCACTAGAATTGGGGAGTTTCACATTGACTCTTCATCTTAAACCTGACAGTTTACTTTTCCAGAAAAGCCACAATATATTTCTATTGCCTAATTACTTTGTCAGAGAGTTCTACGATTTGCATCAATAACTAAGGGGGTGTAGAATTCTTTTTATTTCAGTATTGGGCTAAGTATACAACAGTTGTTCTACACATCATTTATACAATATTTGCCCAGAGGATATGCTTTTGTAATCAATCATTTTAAACTTCACATCCTTTATGAAGTTGGAGTGAGTGAGGGTTCATAAAAATGTGATTATCAAAAACTGGAAACAAATACTGATGGATTATAGTTTTGTCTTGGTTGACTTCGAGTGTGTTGCATTGGTAATAGCTATGGAGGTTGTTTAACAATTGTTGAAGACTTATGGTAGTATAATCTAAAAAGGCTGCATCACTGGCAAATTGTAGGATCTCAATTGGATGACCATTTGTTGTGGTTGGACATGCTCTTTGGTTTGCAACTGTGGTCTTGATATCAATGATAAATAGATTGAAAAATATCAGGGCAAGGGAACATCCTTGCCATAGGCATTTGTTGACTAGTATTTTGTTAGATAAAGTGCCCTTTGTACCCAATTTCAATTGGACCCAATTGTTGATATAGAGTGCGATGAATGTGTATAAGTTTGTGTTTGTAATGCTACATTTAGACAGTTAGGCCAACCACGGCTGCAGGCAATATTGTCAATAGCTTTTCTGAAGTCAATGAAGCACACATGAAGCGATTTTCCCAATTTAAAGGTATCATGATCAAGACAGAAGAAGGCCATGACATTGTCCAAAATACCCCATATTTTCAACCCTATTTGGAACTGGTGATCAGGTTGAATTTTGTCACAGGGGATAACCTGACTGCCAACCAAAGACCCCATTTCTAACAGCATGTCTTGTAGATTAATTCGATATAGGATCCCTGCCACAATGTATTTATTATAGAGGAGCAGAAACAATTTTCGAAGACCTTTCTCAGAGGTTGCAATCAAAAAGTGTCATTTGTTTTTAAGATGATTGCTGGGATCCTGTTTGGGAGTGAGGTTACGCCCTTCTGATTTTTGCTGAACATCATCTGTAGTTCCTCACCATTTGACTAAGTTATAACAGATGTCATCATTCGCTTCTTGGTTCACCAAAGCGCTTAACTATTTCCTGCTTAATTGAAGAGTCAATTTTTCCTGAGTTGTAGTGAGTGCTGACCTATGAAAGTTATTGTTTTTTCTTCTTTTGCATTGTTGTTGGTTGAATACAAGTTATTTATCTTCCAGTTCTGGAGTGTTTATTTGGTTGTGTACAACAACATTGCCTTTGAGGTAGATTTTGTTGACTCATCTCTAGATTTTGTATTAGTTAATTGAGCAACAAGATTTATAAAGGGACAGCCAACACTTTTTATTGGCTATTTTTTGCCTCTCATATGAGGTTTTTGTAGCATTTCCATTGATTCGATGAGTTCCATTTTTTATTTTCTCCACAGATGAATTTATTTACACATTTGAACATTCTTTGTAGTTTCTTTTTTCCAGCCTCTGGTTGACATTTACCATAAATTGGGCTTCTAAATTATTTTTACCTAGTCACTTGGTCTGTTGATATGAAGGAAGTTTCCTTGTTCCACCATGGCTTTCAACTAAGTGATGGAATTATTGAGCTTGTTGGATTTTAGGATTGTGTCCAAATAGTCACAGAGATCTGGAGTTGAGGTGCTCATCCATTCCCAGATCCTTCCCCCCCACTCTTGAAGACCATCTTATTTGTTTGACTTTGTGGACCATGTCCTCATTTTCTATGGAACAAACACAAAGTATAATGTATTATTTAATTGCTAGAGTCATTTTTTGAGCTAAGTGGTCATTTATTGGTTTATGCACAGTTTCGAATTCAAGGAACTAGTTAAAAAGGTCAGTGGGAGGTATTTTATTTTCTAGTACTGTTTCACGCTCTTTCATAATAAGAGCAAACATACTTAGCTTGCAAGCCTCATATAATTCTTGGACGATCACCTTTGCAATAAAAATCAGATTACGACACAAATGAAACAAGCATTGACAAAGCCAATAGGTCTGGCTTATGAATGAAAGAGCCTAAATGCTTTACGTCATTTAGTCATTCATCCATCCATCCATCCATGCACTAGTTCACTCAACTTACAAATGCTCATGCTAATATTCATTAACCCAATTACTTATTCTTGCCCATCCACAACAGCACACATAAAAGAGACACTTAAAAGTTATATGCCAAACCTATTGGCTTTGCTGCTGATTTGTTAAGAATAGGAGAGTGTTTCCAGTAATGTAATATTCCTAGTCTGTGAGCTGTGAGAGAGAGTGGTGGTGGTAATTGCTAGACTCCTATATTTTAATGCTGCTGGAATGTGAGGGGTGTGAGAGTGCTGTTAGTGGTGTGAGGCTGCTATTCTATCCAGTGTGAGAGGGTTCAATTGGTAGTGTGAGAGTGCTACTCAAATTGGGAAGGGAGTGCTGTTGATAGCACAATGATGCTTCTATTTGAGGGGTGGGAAAGTGCTTCAGATATTGTGTGAGTAAACGTCTGTGAGGGGTGTGAATGCTTTCAGTAGTGTGTGACTGCTCATACAGGATGGTTGTGAGAGTATTGTCAGTAGAGTAAGACTGCTGCTGTGTCAGTGGTGTGAATTATTGCCATAGTGTGTGTTTCCACTAGTCTATAAGGGGTGAGTTACATTTTTGAAGATAGTAAACAAACAACATTTCATGAAGAGTCTCCCAAACTGAACTGCTTTAAATACTGTGTATGCTATACCTCTTAGAGCTATATACAATTCTACTGCCAGGTGTGCTGGTCAAAAAAATATATTATGAAATATTAGTCTAAAGTCTAATTCTTCCAGATTGTGTTAATATCTGCATAAGGAAAGTAATCCTTTGTCTACCCTGAATAGCACTGAATGTAGCTTATAATACTTTAGTTAGTCATGAAACTATACTGCATTTAAAGAAATGTCCAAGTCTGTATGAACTATGATGACGGCACTACAACAATAATTTTCACCTACAAATATCAGCTTAGGCACTGAAAATAATTTCTAGAGACAACTGTAGTATCAATCAGTCTTCAAACTGAGTACGACAACAGCAGTTAAATAATCTTGATTGGGAAGCAAAGATCTTTAGGTTAAACACCCCATTTTGGTTTAGTCTCTGTACCAGGCTTTTTTGGTTGTGAATCATGGAACTTCTTTACTAGTCTACGTCCATCAATATCTGTGGATGGTTTCCAAGATCTTTCTTCTGAGCCAAACACCTTTCAATCATCAGGTTTCCGAAAAAAACAGACATGCTGAGAAATCACTGCCATCCCTTAAACTCTCAGTACCACAATTAACAATACAACAATACCAACAGAGAGGTTGGGAAAACAGGGAAGACAGACTAGGGGTGTGAGAAAGCCAGGACTGGACATTCTCTGATTGAATCTGGTAAAGCAAATTTTAATTGCTGACAAAGTGTTTTATTAAAACTATGTGCAAAAAATCTGTTAAAAAATTAAATATGCTGAATGCAAAATTTGTAGTAGGCAACCATATTTAAACATTATAGGCCTGCAGCAATTAAATGCAATATGGACTTCTAAACTTAGCCTAACGGTGCCATATTAATTAACAAATACATTAATATTTAAAGACTTGTTTTTGCACTGAATAGTTGCTGTGCAAGATGTTTTCTTCTCTTTGCTGCAGATGTTGCCATTTTGGAAGCTACTGTTAGTAAATAGACGCTTGTTTTGAATTAGACAGCTGACAGTGAGGTTCCCACCTCAACAGATGCAAACAACAGGAAGGATGATTCAGGGGATGAAGTTTGTGGAAAACAAGACCGCAACATTCAAGGCCTCACTTCTGAAAGGAAATTGTATTCAGGTGAGAAGATGGGGAGTAAATCTGTTCCTAAGAGCATGCTGAAATCCTACTGGTCAGCACGAAGAAAAAAAAACAGAAATGTTTCAAGTTAGAATTTATGTATTAATATTAATGCATGTTCGTAGATGAGTAGAGTCAGACCACTGTTTCCTTTCCTTGAGAAAGGAGACCTGATTAGAGCGTCCGGATCCCCAACTTTCTCTAGGAGACTCCATTCCTTTCCCTGAGGCAGGAGACATTTCATTGAGGTTCTTAGACATTTCTTTATGAGAAGTCTTAGCTTATTTCTTTGTCTGCTGTTATTTTAGCTGAGAACACTTTCCAGCTTATTATGCTAAAGCTTCATGATTACGCTTTGATTTCTCTCATCAGAACTCATTATCTGTATCTGAGCTAATACCTTTTTCCTTCTCCAATTCAACATTCATTTTATTTAGAATAGGGAGTTTCTTCATGGAACACATGTGTTGCATTATTACTGTGCTGACTACATTATTAAGGACTATATTGACATATTATCAAATATCAATTGATAGATTATATTAACTTTTAATGATGATCCTTGGAGAGTAATACTTCAATAAAAGTTGACTATCTAAAAGATTGAAAATTAAACCCTTCAAATTGGACTGATCTCTCGATATTGACTGAACAAAAATGTCATTCTTGATAATGCTCTAGTTTTGATTATGGTTCCTTACTTCTCTGCCAGCATCAAAGATTCATACGACCTCTACGATGAGTTTGATTAATGATCGTGGCTTAGAGAAAATCATGAGCTATGGCAGTGGTAGCAAAAGGACAGTTTAAGTCACAAGAAAAGATAATATTAAGCCCCATTTCGGAGATGCCCATGTCTTTCAGTCCAAAGCTTCAACTTGAAGACTAGCGGAGCTGCGGTTTTGAAGGCAGTTGCAGTGGTGGGGGCGTTAGTATCAATAGGTTTATGTGTTGCAATTGTCTTTGCTGAGATTTTGTAGTTGTTTTGAGGGTGCATTTTTTGTGTTGAGAATAGCGATGTTTAAGCACTAAGGCCCTCATTAAGACAAAGGCGGTAAATCCCACTTACCGCCATGCTGACTGCCGCCAACATACCGCTGCTGCGGTGGATATCTGTTCACTATATTATGACACACAAACACCAATCTGTCACTATTCGGCCACAGACACAAGCACGCCACAGCAAAGGTCAGTGATAAACTGGCAGTATCCAGACCCACACTGTTACGCCAACAGAACAACGCCCATCACATTATGACCCACAAATCACCACAGCAGACATTCAACCGCGGTAAACCATTGGCGGTACATACCGCAATACTCAAAATACACACACACATACAAAACAACACTACATTGGTCTCTTTAAATAACACACACCTGGCACCCATACACATACCACACCCACACCACTATAAAACACCCACCCACATTACCCACAACCCTTTACCATTACAAATAATTGCCACCAGAGTGAAACAGCAAGACCACTCATATAACCAGAGCCACATACCACTCACACCTATACACCACTCATGCACCCCACATCACACACCCCAACACATTACCCTACACAGCCTCACCTACACACCAAACACAACAACCATGGCACCACAAAGACACCTCCAATTCTCAGAGGAGGAGCTAAGTGTCATGGTGGAGGAAATCATCAGGGTAGAGCCTCAGCAATTTGGAGCACAAGTGCAGCAGATATCTATAGCTAGGAAGATGGAGCTATGGCAGAGAATCGTGGATAGGGTCACGCCGTGGGGCAGCACCCAAGAACCAGGGATGACATCAGGAAGAGGTGGAATGACCTACGGGTGAAGGTACAATCCATTGCAGCAAGACACCAACTCGCTGTACAGATGACTGGCGGTGGACCCCCACCTCCTCCCCCACAACTAACAACATGGGAGGAGCAAGACTTGGCGATCATGCATCCTGAGGGCCTGGCTGGAGTAGGAGGAGGACTGGACTCTGGTAAGTCAACTCTATACTGCTACTACCCCCTACCTGCATGCCATCACATACCATCATCCTCACCCTCACTCCCATCACTCCACCACCTCCCACACACCCCAACATCACATCCCACTCATTCTAATGCCAAGCCCTGCATGCACCATCAATGCATGGACATCACTCACAGCCCTGCATGGACACCTATCACCAAAGCATGCCCACTTGAGAGAATCAGCTAGCCCACCATATACCAACTTACACAAGTGAAAGCTGCCAGGGCAAATACAACGAAAAAGAGCAAACAACTGATGTACAATATAACACACACAGAAACAATAACACTTCATTTACATCCCCACAGGTATCCCAGCCAATGTCACCGGAGAAGAGGTGCCAGCACTATCCAGTCCCCCAACTGAAGAGGCCTACAGTGATGACAGTAACTCTGGTCACCTGGATCTGGATGACCAACCTGGCCCATCAGGGACTTCTGGACAGTCAGTTACCCAGGCCCAGTCACACACCACCACAGAGCCTCCCCCATCTGGAAACACCACCACAGAACCCACCCAGCGTACCCACATGTTTGTCTCCAGGACACGTCAATCAGCAGTGTGTCCACCTTTACAGGGACCCCAGGCCACACCTCATACCCACGACAATCAGGGACCTGTGGTAAGTGGCAGTGGGCACACGGTTCAGGGCACAGAGGCAAAGGACAACAGGGAAACTGGGAGTAGTGCTGTGTCAAGACCCCCGCCAGCAAAGGATACCACCTGATGTCATCCCACTGTCCCACATTGTCACCCTGTCCATCCTTGAACTGCCCATGGTCCATCTCTCCACAGGCCTCTGGACAATGCACCTGTGTGGCACTCACTGAGATCCTGGGAGCACATCAACATTCCCAGGACACGATGGGCCAGATTCTGGACAACGTGCAGGAGAACAGGCAGCTGCAGGAGGGACATTACCAGGGGATCAGGGAGGACTTGGAGGCCATCAACACCACCCTGGTCTCCATTGCGGGGGTGCTGGCAGTCATGGCCAACAGTATGAGGGAGGCAGTCTCACAACAGCGGGCCCCTGCCACTAGCCAGACATTGGAACAGCCTTCCACCTCTGTTGCCGCTGGTGGACCGGAGGCCCCGCCACATGACTCACAGGCCACCAGCACCCTTCCCCCTGCAGAAGGAGAACCACCCCGCAAACGTTCCCTGGGATCCAGGCAGAAGCCAGAGACTATTGCCAAGACCCCAGCCAGGGAATGAGACTCTCCTGATTGTCTCCCTTTTGTCCCACTCAGTCACCCTGTCCACATTGAACTGCCATTGCTCCCCTTCCTATGTCCCCATGGACAATGCACCTGTGCTACAAATAGACTGGAACAATATCCTGGACTTTCCTCCATCATCACCCCATCCCCTTGCACTTGCCCCTCTTCGTCTTAGCACTTCAATAAACACCCTTGGAAAAAAAACAAGTAGGGAGTATGTTACATTTTTAAAGTATGTATTTGCTTTACCAGGTTCAAACATTGAAATTCAACTGTACAGTAATTGTGCACATAGGAAAGACCTGCATTTGGCTCCATTGATTACACCAGGAGCGATGGGGCACCAACATCTGTAAAATGAATTTCCAAAGAGTACAGTAAGTGGGCATAGAAGTGGGAAATAACAGCATGCCAGTGCCAAAGATATACAAAATATTGACAATGAAAAGTGAAGTAACATTGTCTTACCTGTGTGTCATTGGAAGTATTGTCGTATCACTGCTGTTCTGTTGTCCTCATCCTCATCCTCTGCCTCCTCATCCTCACTGTCCACAGAGTCCACTGCTACCACACGGCCATCTCCAGTCTCCGCCTCCTGCAGAAAAGGTACATGGCGTCTCAAGGCAAGATTGTGCAACATGCAGCATGCCACGACTATCTGGCAGACCTTCTTGGGTGAGTAACACAGGGATCCTGCTTTTAGATCGAGGCACCTGAACCTGGCCTTCAGGAGGCCACAGGTTCTTTCAATTATCCTTCTTGCTCGGCCATGTGCCTCATTGTAACGTTCTTCTGCCCTTGTCCTGGCATTCCTCACAGGGGTCAGTAGACATGATAGGTTGGGGTAACCAGAGTCACCTGCAAATATCGAGGGACAACATTTAGCCACACACCATCCCATATGGCCCACAACATACCCATACACCAACACTTACTGGGTGGGAACCAGGGCTCACCTATTAGCCACACCTTGTGCCTCTGTAGTTGGGCCATCACATTTTGGATGCTGCTGTTCCTCAGGATAAAGGCATCGTGCACCGACCCACGATACTTAGCATTGACATGGGAGATGTACTGGTCCGCCAAGCACACCATCTGTACATCCATGAAATAAATACTCTTATGATTTTGGTACACCTGTTCATTGTGGGGGGGGACAAATGCATTATGAGTTCCATCAATCGCAACCAATTATGTTGGGGATATGTCCCATTGCTTAGAAGTCAGCCTTCACTGTGGCCAAATCCTCCACCTGGGGAAAACAACGTAGCTGCACATGTGTTTAATCAGGGCAGACAACACTCTGGTTAGCACTTTTGAGAACATTGGCTGTGACATTCCTGCTGACAACTTGGAAAGAACCAGTTGCCAGGAAATGGAGCACTGATAGAACTTGCACAAAAGGGGGGATCCCATTGGGGTGACGTATAGCAGATATCAGGTCAGGCTCCAATTGGGCACACAGGTCAGTGATTATGGCCCTATCAAGTCTATAGGTGAGAATGATATGCCTGTCGTCCAGTGTTGCCCAGTCCACCAGGGGTCTGTACACGGGGGTATGTCTCCATCTCCTATTCATCCGCAGCGGTAGCAATCTAAGGGACAAAGGAGTGAGGAGCAGGTCACAAACTGAACATTGGAGCCACAACAGTACAATGAATGATGTCAATTTGTATTGGGTACGTGGGATTTGTCCTGAATGTCCACATTTTAACTGTGACGCAGTTATTATCCAGGGTCTGCCCCCCCTGAAATGGCACCCGTCTGTCCTGTTTAGAGGAACAGGTGGAAGTGAAGTTATTCTGCTGATGTTGTGCGCCATTACAGGAGGCGGTCAGGAACTACCGTGCAACTCCTCATTGGTTAACATTAGGCCCTATGGGGTACAGTGGCCAATGGTGATCTAGGCTGGCAGTGATGGTATGCACCGCCGTGGATGTCACCGCCATTTTCTATCTGATTCCTCACTTGCTACCTGACCTTCAACAGGAGAGGCCCAACACTGCATGTGCTACTGTGACCTGTGTCTGGAATCTACCATGGCCCGTGTCACTGGGGAAAGGGCCCCCACCTTCACCTCAGCAGAGTTGGAGCGATTGGTGGATGGGGTCCTACCCCAGGACGGACTGCTGTATGGGCCTCCAGACCAACAGGTGAGTACGCTGTGAGCATGATGCATGAGGCATGAATGCATGAAGTGCTGTGTGTGAAGGTCTCATGTAGGGGGGTGGGTGGGCCATAAGTATAATAGGCAGGATGGTCTGACTGATACTGTTTTCCTGTGTGGCATATGCCATTGCCAAGGACGTACAGACCCTGGGGGAAACAGTGGGAGGACCTGAGACGCTGGCATGGAAGATGGCAGAGGCCCAGCTGGGAATGGCCTCCCAAGGAGGAAGGGGTGCCCGTCGACCCCAGACCCCCCGATGGCCTGCATACTAGCAGTGTTCCTATCCTGAGCTGGATGGGCACTTGAGGGCATCACAGCAGCCACAAGCGAGGGAGTACAGTGCCCATCATTACACCTTATGCATAGTAGGGTGGTATCTGGGTGGGGGATGTGTGTCAGTGGGTGCCCCTAGCCCAGGCCTGACATTGCAGAGTAGGTCCCCTGTTGGCAACGGTTCTGAAGGGATAATCATGCTACCTAGCTTGTAGGCATTAAAAAAAACTGGTCTGGGCTGCATGTGTCCCAGGTGTGCTGCATTTGGAGGTGTGTGCCCCTCCCCATGCCTTGGTGACTAGCAAAATAACTGGTAGTGCAATGCATAGTGGGTAGGGCTGTTCCCTGTCTGTGAGAGTGGTGTGTACGCCAATGGTGGTGTTGGTGCAGCCATTGACCAGGTGTATCCTTTATCTATTCCCCCCTTTTCGTTTTGTCACCCTGTCCTTATGTGCATTAGCATTTTCTGGTGGAGGAGCAGAGGCAACGGAGACGGAGGGAGCTGCATCCCACAGGACCCAGGAGGCAGAGTCCACCGACGGTGAGGGCACAAGGGTGGGACGGAGTGTGAGGGGAGCACCACGGCGGAGAATGGATGGGACAGTTCAAACACAAATACCTCCTCTGATGGAGGCTCCCTGGTGGTGGGGACACCTCTGTGACCACCCCAGCTACAGGTACATCCTCCACCCAGTACCAGCACCGCCCTCCCAGCAGCCCCTCATTGAGATGCCCGTGCATGCTGACCCAGGAGGGTGGGCGTCTCCTTTGCCCCAGGCACCTTAGGCCCTGCACCAGTGAGCCCTGCTGCCCTCTGTGAGGAGGCTATTGACCTCCTGAGATCCATCTCTATAGGGTAGTCAACCATTGTGAATGCGATCCAGGGGCTGGCAGCCCAAATGCAACAAACTAATGCATTTCTGGAGGGCATTCACACTGGCTTGGCGCCCCAACAGAGATCAATCCAGGATCTGGCCTCCTCTCTGATGGCAGCCATTGTCCCTATTACCACCCTCCAACTTCCTCTTCCCAATCCCATTCCCCTCAACCCCAACCTATCCCAAGCACACAGGCAGACGAGCATGCACACAAGACAACACACAAGAGTGGCACTGGCAAACACAAGCACCACACATCATCCCACAAGCACTCACACAAACACCATACAGATGCAGACATACCAACATCCACAATTTCCACTGTCACCCCTCCTCCTCCTCCATCCCATTTGCATCTACACTCTCACCTGCATGCACTACATCCTCATCCACTACCAGCATCACCACCACACCTAGCAGAACACACACGTCACTGGCAGACACCTCCACAACAGCCATGCACACATCCCCTGTGTCCTCTCCCACTGTGTCTGTCCCCCCTCCTAAAGTACACAAACGCAAGCACTCAGACACCCAACAGCCATCCACCTCACAACAGCATCCAGCCCATGCATCTGCACCCAAAATCAGCAGACAGACACCTCCTACAACCACTCCCTCTTCCTCCACTCCTAAACCCCTCTTGCCCCAATGTCCCTAAGAAGCTTTTCCTCTCCACCATTAACATCTCCCCTCCCCTCCTCCCCATCCTTCATGTCTGGCCAGGGTGGCAAAAACCCAGGCAAGCACTTCAGCCACCCAGTCCACGGGCCCAGTAGTCTCCATACCCACTCGTGGTGGGAAAGGATCCAGGGCACTTGTGCAGAGGGTGAAGGAGCCTGCACCAGGCAGCCTCAAGGAAAGGGTGCCTGCCCCAGCTGCTGCCCGAAAGGGCAAGGAGCCAGCCCCAGCTGCTGCCAGGAAGGGCAAGGAGCCATCCCCAGCTGCTGCCAGGAAGGGTAAGGAGCCAGCCCCAGCTGCTGCCAGGAAGGGCAAAGAGCCAGCAGGCAGTAAGGTCAAGGGGCTTGGGGCAGTTACTCAGATGGGGCCCCAACCACCAACCATGGTTGTGCAGCCGTCCAAGGCTGCAGGGGATAGGCTGGAGCTTCCCCCCACCAGCAACACCACCACCACCACTACCAGTGGGCAGCCACCCTTGGCTGCAGGGGATGGGCAGGAGCTTCCCCCCACCAGCAGCAGAAGCACCACCACCACCAGTGGGCAGCCCTCCGAGGCTGCAGGAGATGGGCAGGAGCTTGCCCCCACCAGCAGCAGCAGCACCACCACCACTGAGCAGCTGTCCGAGGCTGCAGGGGATGGGCAGGAGCTTCCCTCCACCAACAGCAGCAGCACCACCACCACCAGTGGTCCCCAGGATCAAGAGCACAGGGCACAATGCCCCCTCCAGAACCAGTGGGTAAGACATCCACCGACCCCAGCCTCCCCAGGATCAAGAGCACAGGGCACCATGTCCACTCCAGAACCAGTGGGTAGCACACCCACCAACCCCAGCCTCCCCAGGATCAAGAGCACAGGGCACAATGCCCCCTCCGGAATCAGTGGGTAAGACACCCACCAACCCCAGCCTCCCCAGGACCAAGAGCCCAGGGCATGTTGCCCCCCTCCAGAGCATGTGGGCAAGTCACCCACTTGTGAGACCGTGGCCTTGCACTCCCCAGGACCAAGCACAGGGCATGTTGCCCCCTCCAGAGCATGTGGGCAAGTCACCCATGTGTGAGACTGTGGCCTTGCCCTCCCCAGGACCAAGCACGGGGCATGTTGCCCCTTCCAGAACCAGTTTTCTTGTTCCATCTGCCGGCAGAGGTGCCCCCGTTCCCCGACCCCCTGAGGTGCCTGCCTATCTTCCAAATTATGCCCCTGCAGTGTTCTCTCAGTGTTGGTACAGGTGACAAGTGGGGCCTTGGACTTTGGCCTGTGGCCCTGTGGACCATGCACACTGAGGGCTGGGCAGTGTCCCTTGAACTGAACATTTGTATTTACCAGTCACTTTGGTAAATTCATGTTGTCCTTGCATTTTTCATCTGAGGTACAGGGTGTATATGTTTTATTACTGCAGCTGATTGTGTGTATGGTATTGGGGTGGAGGGGTGTGTTGTGCGTGTATGTGTCACTCTCTTTTTCCTCCCCCCCTCCTCGGTGTGCTAGGCGGCTTTACTCACCGTCATCGTCTTCACCGTCGTTGGGGTTTTGGTGGAGCAGCACGTAGAAGGGCATGGGGAAGACATGCAGCTCAGGCTCCATGGCGGCATTCCCTGTGTCTCCAATGGTGAGTCCTTTCACTTCTGTTCAGTGTTTCCACCAGGGTATTGATGTCATTGGTACTGCCCCCAGAAAAGGTGGCGGATTGCAGCGTCTTAATAAGGTGGGCGGGACATTGGCTTCCGCTTGGCTGTAGGCGACTACCGCTGTGGTGGCTGTTGTTTTCGCACTGGCAGTCGGTGTGGTAAAGTGGCTGTCTATCTGAGTTCTCACCGCCATGGTCATAATTTGACGGTAATTACTGTCAGCCTGTTGGCGGTATTACCGCCACTTTATCACCGACCGCCAGGGTTGTAATGAGGGCCTAAATGTTGAACAGTTGAAGTTGTTATCGAACTCAAGGTAGTCTAAGATCCCGGGATAGATAAGCTGAAATGATGGTGTTCTTTGTCTGCTAAGATTTGTGGTGGGAATTCATGAAGGACCATTTAATTTCACAATTAAGATATGGACTATACGAATTATTGAGAGAGTACTTATGTTGATTGGTGTTAGTGGAGCCTATAATGCAAAGGAAAGCTACATCAGTTAGAGTGATTTCCTGCTGGTTAAGATTTAATTCACATGTGTGTGTATGTGAAAGGTGTAATCATAGAAGTGCTAAAACTTGACTTCTGATTGGTTTCTTGTGTGAGTGAATGTAGCCGGGAGTCTACGCCACTCATGATACCGGGAGCGGAATGCCACTCCAACGACCCTTGGGAACATGAAGCCGCAGATAGCAGGGACCCGGGTGACTGGATTCCTGTGTCCTTACCTGGACAACAAACGGATGAGGACGCGATCGCCATACCTGAGAACCCGGATATCCGGGTTCCCAATGGGATTAAAAGAGAAGACGCACTACGCGCGTGCTGCACGTTAAGGAGAAAAGACCACAAGGAGGAAGGAGAGGCGGAATGCGGAGCTGGAGCAGAGAAGAGACCCGACCACACAGAGGAGGCAGAACAGGCGGAGGCCAGTCCAGGAGATAAACCCAAGGGACGTGAAGGTCCCGAAGAGCCCGAACGCCGCCACGTCCCAGGAGGGACGTGGCTCAGGCAGGTACGGTCCTATTTAAAGGACAGTTTTCGCTTGACGAAGGGGAGGGAGGAGGCTGAGGGAGGCGAGGGAAGGGAGGAGAGGGAGGAGGGAAGGGAGGACAAGAAGGGGAGAGGGAAGGACTTCCAGAGGGGCACTTAAATTACCGCAAAAGGCACAGCAAAAAAAGGAAATCTGATTACCATTCACCGAGGTGACTTCACTGGACCCTTAAACTTCTGGTCACTACAATATCCTATCTGTGGGGAGCACACATCTCTCTCTCTCTCTCTCTCTCTCTCTCCCTCTCCCTCTCTTTTCTCTTGCACAAAATAAGCGACAGTATAAAATCCCTAGACTTACCCGTATTTCCATTCCTCTTGTTTTCCCGGTACACCTGAAAATACAGTCGGGGGAATATCATCACTAGTCATCAGGAGCCCTGGGGAAGAAGGAGACAACAGAGAATCATTACCCAGCAGGCCTCTAACCTTGGACAGTTACTGGTTCAAACTTTATGTAAATAAAACACATTTACTCACCTCTTTCACTTGAGTACCGTAGTCCTTCCTATCGCTACGCCCACCGCCACAATGAACTATATTGAATTCTTCAGAGGAGCAGAGAAATAATATTTGTTTATTGTGCTTGCTCAGAATTGTAGAATTTTGTGTACAAGAAAACTGTAAAGGTGGGTGGACCGCAGCTAGGAGTGAGGAGATGGTCAAAGTGTTCCATGCTGGGATTGGTCGGTTGGTGTGAAAAGCAGTGCTGAGATTGGTTGATGAATCATTAAGGACTAAACTGTGATAGGTGGTGTAAGAAAGGTCTGACATATATGGAATTACAAGCTCCATCAAAATACTGATATTTGAAATTGATTATTGCATATTTATCATTGAATCATTTGGAAATCATGACTTATTTGAAGGCTTTTAGAGATTTTATGAGGGGTGATGTATGTGTCCCAGTTCAGGAGGGGTAAGAGGCATCACTGGAAAATACACCAGCTAATTATATGGTGACAAATGCAATACTTCATACACGTTTGAGGCTTCATCAATTGTCCAAGATCACTGAAAATGAGGGTGTATTTAAATTTCCAAAATACAGTACATTTGATTTAAAAGCCATCAAACACCTCAGGGAGAAATTATATGGGATGAAGCCACCATTAAGATCCCACAATATGAAACATTAAATGCCTGGGAACAAGCAGCACATGCTAAGGAGAAGGAATAAAATGTGAATAGAGCAAAGGGACCTGTGCAGAATTACACAGATGCTCAGTGGGATGAAGGACAACAAAGGTGAAGAAAATGTATAGTTAAGGAAGCTAGAATGTACCTAGCTATAACTACAGAGAAGACTAAAAAGATTTGGAAACATCAAAATGATGATGAGTAAGTTGCAAAGAATACAGACTCTGATAGTTATTCAGCGGATGATATTTTGCAATGATTTTGACAAATTTAAGAGTAAATGGGCAACTAAACAGGAAAACGAAAAGAAACAATCAGATGCAGCACAAGTGAATAGTATGCCACCACCAACACCTCCAGATGAAGATGATACTTTAACTTTCCCTGTGAGGAAGATACCACATGGAAGATATGTTTATGTACCGTGGAGTAGAGGTGATCTTGCAACATCTATTAATTATTTTCCAATATTGGTAAAGAAGCCTGCACAGCGGTATGCACAAATTGGCGGATTTGTAAAGATCCCAAAGGTCTTGTGGACAGATTTGAATACCTACTTTGATATAGTAATATTGAGTGATTTGTAGGCTAGGTGTAAATAAGCTATGCAATTCTGAGCCTCCAAGATATGGGTGTAGATGTGCACCCTCACCTGTGGTAACGACAAAATATAATGAGGAAATTATCTTTTTGAAATGAAAAGTTCCAAGGAGAGATACTGTTTGGTGGAAAATTAACAGAATTACTCAGGAAGTGAAAGAGTCAGTGTATGCCTACTCTGAATGATTGCTATAGGGGTATAAACAACACCGTTGACAAGAAAACCCTGAGAAAAGAGGTATGGGGAGTTTTGTGCCAAAGTTCATTTTTGGGTTGCAACCAGGGATTAGTATGCTCACACAATAGAATGTCATTTCTGGCAGATGAACCCTTTAGAGGAGATCCTGAGGTATGCTAAATGTTGTAGTGATGAACAAGAGATGAAGCAGAAAACACTGTAGTAGAAGTTTATGCTTGCACAAACATAGCTGACTCAAAAGTTTTTTCTGAATCAATCATTTGGAGGAAGCACTGGTTGAATGTAAGGTGTCGGCTTTCAAACTGAATGTCAGACTGCTCAAGGAGTTGGCATTTTATAGGGTGCACGTAGAGGTGTTATGACTTGAGCTGAATTCTGAGATAGAGCTGCAACATTGTAGAAATCAACTCCTAGTCATTCCTGTAACAAGCTTGGGCATTGGAAAAGGAAGCGTAGACAGAATCCAAATGGAATAAGTGGTGATAGACAAATGCAGGGAGTAAATCAGATGCAAATGCAGAATGCTCCAGGTCAGGTAGAAGCCCAACGAATGACAATGCCAATACAGTCACATATTGCTAGGAAACAGGTCCGACAAACTTCAATGTTCCCCAAAAAATTGGGAAATCCCAGGTTCAATATGAATCAAGTATCAAGAGAAAAGTCAAACCCATTTCAAAACCAGAACCTGTTTCAACAGTTCCCCATTTTGGATAACAAGAGTTCTGACTCTGATAATTCCCAATGACAGTGCCTGAGGAGGGATGAAGATTGCGTTCTTCACGCAGTCTTAGAGGTAGAGCAAAGTCGACCGTTTATAGAAGGGAAAGTTAATTGCCACCAAGTGCCATTTCTTGTTGTCACCGGAGCTACCCTTTCCACTGTTAGCACAGCGGAAGTCCCTGATCCACCCCTTTCAGGAAAGAAAGTCTAAGTTGTAGGTGTTACAAATAAATGAATAACTAATTCTGTTTCAGAGAAATTGCCATTAAAAATAGGTTCATTTGAGGAAGATCATCAATTTGTAGTATGTGATTCAAGTCATGTAAATCTGTTAAGAAGGGATCTTTGAGCAAGTTAAATTGCAGTATTTACTGCACACTGGAAGGTGTTGAATTCCAAACACATGATGAAAAGACGTAGGACTGTATTCTGTGGGAAAAGTAGAGCATTTACCGCCTGATTTGAGGGATACCGTAAACCCAGAAGTATGAGATTTTTCAGGAAAAGAGAACAGTCTAAACAAAGTTGTAGAACTAGTCCGAATTACAGTAAAACCCAATATGGTGTTCCAAAAAAGCCACCTTATAATGCACCACCTAAGACAGTGGCTGGGATGATACCAATGTTTGAAAACATGCAAGGGATTTAAAAAGAAATGTTGGAAGTCCTTGAAATTCTCCTTTTAAGGGTTTTCATAAGCCCAATGGGAAATAAAAAATTGTACAGGATCTTCGAAAGATTAACCACATAGTTGCTACATGTTGTTGTGTGGTACCAAATCCAACAACAATACTTTTTCAGATTCCTCATTCTGCAGAATGGTTTTAGTTGTGGATCTCTGCCAAGCATTCTTCTTTATTGCATTGCATGAGGACATCCAGTTCCTGTTCTTTTTTCATGTTTAGAGTTTTGGCATGGCGCTGTGTTCCACAAGAATACATAGAGAGTCCTTCAATCTTTAATCAGATCTTGAAGAAGAATCTTGAGACTCTGCAGATGCCTAGCATTTCAGTTCTCATACGATTCATTGAGGATTTGCATGTGGCATCACATACACAAGAAGATTGCAGACAAGATACAATTGCCTTACTGAACAATTTAGCTGAGAATGGACATAAGGGGGCAGATTTCCGAAATGTGGCGCTGCACTGTGTGCAGCGCCACATTTCTTACACCCCTTAGCACCCCCTACCACCACCATGTGTGCATGGTATTTAAAATATGGTGCACCATGGCGCATGGTAGGAGGCAATACCATGAGAATTTATGACCTTATTGATGTACTGTTCAGGGCTAGCGGCAAAATTTTGCTCTGAGCATGTTTTAAAAATGCAAAAAAAATGGTGCAAAGAAATCTTTTTGCCTGGCACATGCATAATGTAGCGGAAGGGGTTACAAAATGGTGCAATGCATGCATTATGTGGCACAAGAAGGCACTCAGCCCTCTAAAATCTGGGCCAAGGTGTCTCCAAGTAAACTGCAATATTATCAAAAAGAAGTCCAATACTTGGAACACACAATTAAGGAGGGACTAGAGAAAGGTGTCACAAGAGAAAGTAGAGACTATCTTAAAAATGAGTCCTCCACGAACTCAGACAGTAGTCAGGTTGTTTCTGGGAATGTTTGACTACCAGTAGACAGTGTATGCAAACTTTTCCCTAGTGGGCAGGCCTTTACCGGGACTGACATATAAAGATGTGCCTGATCAGCTTCCATGGGATAAAGATTGCTTGAAAGCACTCCTAGAGCTTAGGAAAAGTGCCTGTCATCCCCCAGCTCTAGGAACGTCTGATTACAGTGAAATGTTCACATTGTTTTGCAGTGAGAGGGAGGGCTGCTCTCTTTCCATCTTTACTCTGATGCATGGAGATTTACGAAGACCTGTTGCATATTTTTTTACTACTCTTGACCCTGTTGCCGCAGGATTGCCCGGCTGTGTTACAGCAGTTATGGCCATTGGTGTCGAGAGAGTTTGAGAGATGTCAGAGCATACTGATCGGACATTCTTTTACAATAATGGTTCCTCATTCCAGGGAAAGTGTGCTCACTAGACGTAAAACACAGCAGACTTGCAAAGTATGAACAAGAAATACTTGCTGTGGTTAAAACATTGTTCTGAAATGTTGTTGCATGCTGAATTTGGCAAACCTACTGCCATTGCTTGAAAGTGAAATAGATGGGGATGAAATTGAGCATGACTGTCTAGATGTTAATGATTTATGCACAAAGCCAAGACCAGACATAAAAGATGAACATCTTGATGAGCCTGATTATTTAATCTTTGTGGATGGCTCATGTGTGATGATGAAATGGTAAAGCTTTATGATTCGAAGTGTTACGTCTGCACAAGTGGCTAAATGTTACCTTTCAGCACAAATGAGAGTCACTACATTTACAGATAAATGTATTGCTGTGGTCCATAGTGTGGTCCATGACTTTGGACAGTTATGGTCATACAGGGGATTTATGACATCATCAGGTTCTCCAATGAGAAATGTGGAATATGTGAAAGAACTGTTAGACTCATTACAGTTGCCTCAGGACATTGGCGTGGTTAAGTGTGCAGCTCACAGAACCAGTAACAATTATGTTGCTGTTTGGAAATCGATATGCAAATTGTCATGGTCCCAGCTGTGAGCACGGCTAGTCATGCCTTAGTCATGCCTTATTCCTCCCCTTATGAGTGATATCAGAGATGTTTCTATTTTCTTTTTATCATGCTACCAGTTTGAATCATGTTATGCCTTTGAAGCCTTGTGTAACTTGGCAACTCAGTTATTAACATAATGGCAATGTTTAAAGCGGATCTAGACCAGGGCTTGTTTTCAAGATAACTTCTGAACACAAGGGCCTCAGCCAGGTAATCCATGAAGCACATGTCAACTAGTGTCTACAACCAACTGGGCCTCACCTAGGTAACCTAGGAAGCACATGTGAACTGTCAACAACTTCTGATTCTTTAATTGATCCTCCCAATGGAAAAAAGACAGTTGAGAAACATGTGCAATTAAAATAATGACTAACTAGTTCCTCTGTTTTCCTCATGTGTTTCCTTGCACCTGGTTCGGGCCAGCTATAAAAGCCGATGTTTCAGACTAAGGCCCGCATTACAACCCTGGCGGTCTGTGATAAAGTGGCAGTGATACCGCCAACAGGCCAGCGGTAAAAAAAATGAATTATGACCACAGCGGAAACCGCTCAGACAGACAGCCATTTTAATGCACCGACCGCCACGGTGCTAGCAACAAGCACCATGGCGGTAACTGCCAACAGCCAGGCAGAAGACAATGTACCACCCATTGTATTATGACAGGCCTATCCGCCACCTTTTCTGGGGTGGTACCAACAACATCAAAAGCACGGTGGAACAGAACACAGAAGTCAAAGGACTCACCTCTGGAGACTCAGGGAACAACCACAACGCCATGCAGTCCAAGTTGCACATTTTCCCGATGCTCGTCTACCTTTTCCTGCATTATGAGCAGCAACGCCGGCGAAGATGACTACGGAGAGTACAGCCGCCTAGCACACAAAGGAGGGGGAGGAAAAAGAGAATGACACACACACACAACACGCAACACCCCCACCCCCAACACCATACACACAAACAGAAGCACAAACAATACATATCCACCCCGTACCCCTCAGGAATAATGCAAGGACAAAATTATTGGAAGAAAGTGAGTGTAATACGATAAAATAACATGAATAAGTGCACCAAAATCCAAACATATATACATATTTACAAATGTAGGGACACTGCCCAGTCCTCAATGCCTGTCAGACACAGGGCCACATCACATAGGCCAATGCCCCACCTCACTGCTGCAACAACACGGAGAGAACACTGCAGGGGCATCAGGTCGAAAATATATAGAGGCACCTCAGGGGGACGGGGAATGGGGGGGCACCTCAGCCGGAATGGGAACAATGCCACTGGTCTTGGAGGGGGCTACATGCCCTGTGCGATGTCCTGTGTAGTGCAAGGCCACAGTCTCTCAAGTGGGCGACTTGCCCACTGACTCTGGAGGGGGCAACATGCCCTGTGCTTGGTCCTGGGGAGTGCAAGGCCACAGTCTCTCAAGTGGGTGGTTTGCCCACTGCTTGGTTCTGGGGAGTGCAAAGCCACGGTCTCTCAAGTGGGTGGTTTGCCCACTGCTTGGTCCTGGGGAGTGCAAGGCCACAGTCCCTCTAGTGGATAGCTTCTTCTACTAGTTCTGAAGGGGGCATTGTGCCCAGTGTGCTTCATCCTGGGAAGGATGCGTTGAGTGGATGGCTTCATCCACTGGTTCTAGAGGGGGCCTTGTGCCCAGTGTGATTCATCCTGGGAAGGATGCAGTGAGTAGATGGCTTCTTCCACTGGTTCTGGAGGGGCCTTGTGCCCAGTGTGCTTCATCCTGGGAAGGATGCGGTGAGTGGATGGCTTCTTCCACTGGTTCTGGAGGGGGCCTTGTGCCCAGTGTGCTTCATCCTGGGAAGGATGCGGTGAGTGGATGGCTTCTTCCACTGGTTCTGGAGGCGGCCTTGTGCCCAGTGTGCTTCATCCTGCGACGGATGCTGTGAGTGGATGGCTTCTTCCACTGGTTCTGGAGGGGGCATTGTGCCCAGTGTGCTTCATCCTGGGAAGGATGAAGTGAGTGGATGGCTTCTTCCACTGGTCCTGGAGGGGCATTGTGCCCTGAGATGCAGATCTTGGGGTGTGCAAGGTCACAGTCTCTCACCTGGGTGTCACACCTACAGGATTTACAGGATTCAGGGCACACTACAGCCCATGGAGGCAGGGCTACACACTGCCCACCGGCGGTGACGGCTGCTCAGTGGTGGCAGTGGCGGGGCCGGTGTCGGGGCTGGCAGTGGTGGTGGTAGGCTCCAGCCCTTCCCCTGCAGCCTCGGACGGCTTCCCACTGGGGCTGCTGCTGCTGGCAGTGGTGCTGGTGGCGGTGCTGTTGGTGGTGCTGGCAGTGGTGGGGGTAGGCTCCAGCCCTTCCCCTGCAGCCTCGGATGGCTGCCCACTCAGGCTGCTGCTGCTAGCATTGGTGCTGGTGACAGTGCTGGTGGCTGTGCTGGCAGTGGTGGGGGTAGGCTCCAGCCCCTTCCCTGCAGCCTCGGACGGCTGCCCACTGGTGCTGCTGCTGCTGTCAGTGGTGCTGGTGGCGGTGCTGGCAGTGGTGGGGGTAGGTTCTTGGACTTCCCCTGCAGCCTCAGATTGCTGCCCACTGGTGCTGCTGCTGCTGGTAGTGGTGCTGGTGGTGGTGCAGGCAGTGGTGGGGGTAGGCTCCAGCCCTTCCCCTGCAGCCTTGGACTGCTGCCCACTGGGGCTGCTGCTGCTGGCAGTGGTGCTGATGGCGGTGCTGGCAGTGGTGGGGGGAGGGTCCAGCCTTTCCTCTACAGCCTCAAATGGCTGAACCGCCATGGTTGGTGGTGGGGCTCCAAATGAGTCCCAGCAGCAGGCCTCCTGTCCTTCCTGCCTGCAGGTGCAGGCCCCTTGCCCTTCCCTTTTGCAGCTGGTGGTGCCTCCTTGTCCTTCCCTGATGCACCTGGTGCAGGCACACTTTCAGTGATACTGGCTGGTTCCCGGGATCCTCTCCCACCTGCAGTAGTTGTCGACACTACTATGGATGTGGACTGGGTGGCTGAGGTGCTCGCCTGGGTCTGACCACCCTGTCCTGACCTAAAGGACGGGAGGGGGGTAGGGAAGAGGTCAACGGCGGAGAAGAAAATCTTCTTGGGGACATTGGGGCGGGAACAGGGTGAATGTTTGGGAGTGGAGGAATAAGAAGTGGTGGTAGGAGGTGTCTGTCTGCTGTGTTTGGGTGCAGGTGCATGGGCTGGATGCTGTTGTGAGGTGGATCACTGTTGGCTGTCTGAGTGCTTGTGTTTGTGTACTTTGGGAGGAGGGGGCACAGACACAGTGGGAGAGGATACAGGGGACATGTGCATGGATGTGGGGGTGGTGACTGCCAGTGAGGGGTGTGTAGTGATAGGCATGCTGGTAATGGAGGTAGTGGATGAGGATGTAGTGCATGCAGGTGTGAGTGCAGACGCTACTAGGAGGGAGGTGGATGAGGAGGAGGAGGGGGACACAGTGGAGGAAGTGGATGTTGGTATGTCTGCATCTGGATGGTGTTTGTGTAAGTGCCAGTGGGAAGATGCGTGGTGCTTGTGTTTGCCTGAACCACTCCTGTGTGTTGTCCTGTGTGCATGCAGGTCTGTCTGTGTGCTTGGGATAGGCTGGGGTTGAGGGGAATGGGATTGGGTAGAGGAAGTTGGAGGGGGGAGGCTAGAAACAGGGAGAATGGCTTCTATCAGGGAGGACGCCAGCGCCTGGATTGATCTCTGTTGGGCTGCCATGCCAGAATGAATGCCCTCCAGGAATGCATTGGACTGTTGCAAATGGCCTGCCAGCCCCTGGATGGCATTCACAATGGTTGATTGCCCAACAGAGATGGATCACAGGAGGTCAATAGCCTCCTTACTCAGGGCAGCAGGGCTAACTGGGGCAGGGCCTGAGGTGCATGGGGCGAAGGAGATGCCCACCCTCCTGGGTGAGCGGGCACAGGAAACATGCTGAGGGGCTGCTGGAAGGGCAATGCTGGTACGGGGGTGGCGGCTGTACTTGTAGTTTGGGTGGCCACAGAGGTGTCCGCCACCACCAGGGAGCTTCCATCAGAGGAGGTATCACTGTAAGAACTGTCCCCTCCTGTCTCCGCCGAGGTGCTCCCCTCACCTTCCGTCCCACTGGTGCCCTCACCGTCAGTGAATTCGGCCTCCTGGGCCATGTGGGATGCACCTCCCTCTGTCGCCGGTGCCTCTGCTCCTCTGCCAGATTATGCTAATGCACAGAAGGACAGGGTGACAAAACAAAAAGGGGGGGGAGACAAAGGATACACTTGGTCAATGGCGGCAACAACACCACCGTTGGCGTACACGACACACACACACTCAAGGAACAGCCCTACACATTAGGCAATGCTCTACCAGTCACAATGCTAGTCACCAGGCCATGGACAGTAATACCTAATTCTAATAACAGTATACCTTAGACCCACAGACCCCTGCCTAGTAGCGGATGCCTACTAGCTTGGTTGGAGGTGGTTCACATCATGCCCTGCCCAACATGGGACCTACCCTGCAGTGTCCAGCCTGGCCTAGGGACACCCACAAGCCCACATCCCCCACCCGGAGACCACCCCACCATGCGCAAGTAGTATATTGGGATACTGTACTCACCCCCTTGTGGCTGCCGTGATGCCCTCAAGCGCCCATACTGCTCCTGACAGGCCACCGCCAGTATGGGGGGCCTTCAGGGGGGATCAGGGTTCAACGGGCACCCCTTCCTCGTTGGGAGGCCATCCTCAGCTGAACCTCCGCCGTCTTCCTTTCCCAATGTCTCAGGTCCTCCCTCCGTTTCCAACAGTGGGTGCTCCGCCTGCCATAGACCCCCGGGATCCACACTTCCTTGGCTATAGCACACTATTTACCCTTTTTCTGATGGGCGCTGACCTCTAGAAATATACACATAGCAAAAGGTATCAGTCAGACTGTCCGGCCTGTTACACTCATGTCGCACCATTGCCCTCCCATCCTCTTACTCACAGACATTTCCTACCATACATGCTGCACGCAGCCCAGGGCTCTTCCACCAACCCCCCTACACGAGGAGCTCACACACAGCACTCCATGCATTCATGCCCCATGCATCGTGCTCACAGTATACTCACCTGTTGGTCTGGAGGCCCATACAGCATGCGGTACTGGGGTAGGACCCCATCCACCAGTCTCTCCAACTCTGCTCTCTCCAACTCTGCAGAGGTGAAGGCAGGGGCCCTTTCCCCAGTGACACGAGCCATGGTCGGTTCCAGACACAGGTCACAGCAGCACTTGCAGTGTAGTTCCTCTCCTGTTGAAGGTCAGGTGGCAAGTGGGTGAACAGATAGAAAATGGCAGTCACGTACGCGGTGGTGCGTACCATCACCACCGGCGTACAGCACCATTGGCCACTGTAACCTATAGGACCCAATGGGATCCAATGAGGAGTTGCACTGCAGTTTTCGACCACCTCCCGCAACGGGCGCACAATGTCAGCGGAATTACCTCATTTCCACCTGTCCTTCCATACAGGACAGGTGGATGCCATTTCAGAGGGTGGGGGCAGGCCATGGCATCTAACTGCTTCACAGTACACACAGGCACCATTTGGGCCTATTCAACAATACTGTGTTACAGTGTAGTGTTTGAAAATATGGAATACTGACCAGCTACTCACCGTTTGCCCCGTTGATTGCAACCGCTGTGGATGAAAAGGAGATGGAGACATCCCCCCATGTACAGGCCCCTGGTGGACTTGGCAACAATGGAGGACAGGCACATTATCCTAACCTATAGACTAGACAGGGCCACAATCACAGAGCTGTGTGCCCAATTGGAGCCTGACCTGATAGCTGCTATTCGTCAGCCCACTGGGATCCCCCCTCTTGTGCAAGTCCTATCTGTGCTTCATTTCCTGTTCATCGTTTTGGCTAGTGTCAGGGGCCCTATGGTGTGCCACTGCCTCCCTCATGGTGTTGGCCATGTCTGCCAGCACCCCTGCAATGGTGCCCAGGGTGGTGTGGATGTCCTTCAAGTCCTCCCTGATTCCCAGGTACTTTCCCTCCTGTAGCCGCTGGGTCTCCTGCAACTTTTCCAGTATCTGGCCCATCGTCTCCTGAGAATGGTGGTATGCTCCCAGGATGTTGGTCAGTGCCTCCTGGAGAGTCGGTTCCCTGGCCCTGTCCTCCCCTTGTTGTACAGCAGTCCTCCCAGCTTCCCTGTTGTCCTGTGCCTCTGTCCCATGAACCGTGTGCCCACCGCCACTGACCCCAGGTCCCTGATCGTCCTGTGTTTGTGCGGTGGCCTGGGGTCCCTGTAGTGGTGGACACACTGCTGAATGACATTTCCTTGGGACAGAGGTATGGGCCCGTTGGGTGGGTACTGTGCTGGTGTTTCCTAAGGGGGAGGTTCTATGGTGGTATGGGACTGTGCCTGGGTAACCGACTGTCCGGAGATCCCTGATGGGCCAGGTTGGTCATCCAGATCCAGGTGTCTGGTGTTGCTGTCATCCCCGTGGGCCTCTTCTGGGGGTGGACTGGAAGTTGCTGGCACCTCCTCTCTGGTGACGTTGGGTGGGGGACCAGTGGGGGTGTAAATACAGTGTTATTGTTTCTGTGTGTGTCATCTTGATGGGTGTGTTGCCCTGTATGGTTGTTATTGCCCTGGCAGCTTTGCCTTGTGTGAATAGTGATTTTGTGGGCTAGGTGATTCTCTCTAATGTGCATGCTTTAGTGATGAGTGTCCATGCAGGTCTGTGATGGGGGTCTGTGCATTGGTGTTACATGCAGGGTTTGGTATTGGAATGTGTGGGTTGTGATGGTGGGGTGTGTGGTAGGTGGTGGAGTGATGGGAGTGAGGGTAAAGGTAGGGGTATGTGATGGAATGCAGGTAGGGTGGGTGATAGTAATAGAGATTTGACTTACCAGAGTCCAGTCCTCTTCATACTCCTGCCAGGCCCTCAGGATGCAGTATTGCCAAGACTTGCGCCTCCCATGTTGTTAGTTGTGGGGGAGGAGGTGGAGGTCCACCGCCAGTCCTCTGTACAGCTATTTGGTGTCTTGCTGATGTGGAACGCACCTTCCCATGTAGGTTGTTCCACCACTTCCTGATGCCATCCCTTGTTCTGGGTGCTGTCCCACAATGTTCACCCTGTCCATTATCCTCCGCCATAGGTCCATCTTCCTGGCAATGGATATCTGCTGTACCTGTGCTCCAAACATCTGTGTCTCTACCCTGACTATTTCCTCCACTATGACCTGCAACTCATCATCAGTGAAACCTTAGTGGGGACATGGGTGCTGTGTGGTGTGTGTGTTGTGCAGAGGGTGTGGGGTGCATGACAGATGAATTGGTGTCTGGTGTGTGTGTGTGTGTAGTTGTCTGTGATATTTGTGTCTGTCTCGTGGCAATTTTTGGTGTTTGTAAAAGGTTGTGGGTAATGTTGGTGTGTGTTTTATAGTGCTGTGGGTGTGGTGTGTGTATCAGTGTCAGATGCATGTTCTTGTTATTGGCCAATGTGGTGTGGTTTTGTATTTTGGTGGTCATTCAGACCGCACTGGTGTGTACCGCCAGTGGTTTACTGCCATGGAATGTCCGCTGTGCTGATTCGTGGGTCATGACGAGGTTGGTGTTGTTTTGTTGGTGTAACGGTATGGGTGGTAGTACTGACACTTTAACACTGACTTTGGTATGGTGGATATGTGTTTGTGGCAGTATTCTGTTGGTTTGGTATGTGTGTGTCATAATATGGTGAACAAATGTTCGCCTCAGCGATGGTATGTTGGCGGCCGTCACCACGGCAGTAAGTGGGATTTACCACCATTGCCATAATGAGGGCCATAATTTCTATATCTTTTCTCTTTTACATTTTAGTGTTATGCTGGTATCTTCATATTCCAGCTACTTGTGACATGTTGATTCATCTACACACATTTTTGACCAGTTTCCCTCCTGCACATACTTTACTTTGTTGTCTACTTCAGGTAAGACATATGTCATGTTCTTTAATGGCCATGGATGTTCTATCGTTGGTGGCTGCCACTTTATCCATTGGGAGCCTTGCACAGTTCAAAATGGCCCCACCTTTTGCACCCAAGAGCGGCACCTATCTTTTCCCCATTTTAGCCGCTCCCACTCTGCAGTGCTCCTGCATCTGGTAATTTAATCATGGTCTTTAATGGCTCCTGTGGCGCATTTACAGCTCCTGGTGCAGGACCGTACCCTCTGAGTTCTGTTGGTTCCTGGTAAGTTTCTGGCAAATTGCATGTGTGTCCCTCACAGGCTGCTCTGGGGGCTAATTTTATGGCCTTTTGATTTTCGTACAGGCTTTTCGGCTCAGCCCTTCCCCGTTTTTCTCCCCCTTTGATGTGTCTTCGCTATTAGCCTTTGATGACTGACTTTGCAATATTATAGTTAGGTGGTTACTTTTCCTTTCTATTAGCATGGTCTCTGTGACTTTTTTGACAGGAGACTGATCTTGTCCCTCCCATTAATTACGTAGCTATGCATTTCTGGGCCTTTAATGTCTGCTATCATGCCATATCGAGGAATTGGCACTTTTTAAAGAGTTCAGATATTTATTGATCCTTCCCTCAATTATTGTTACGTGGCGGTCAGAGTAGTTTTGGCCTGGTTTTGCCTTAGATACAATTATGCACAACGTTTTGGCATACTTCACCCTCACAATGTCTTTGGCACACAATGCTGATGTTTGTGCACCATGCGGTTTCCCACACATTGGTGATACTTTGGGTACATTTGTATTTTGGGACTTTTGCCATAGTGCGGAGTAAACAGTATTGCATATATTAGCCTGTATACCATGTGCATGGTGTGTTTCTTGTTCTCCCGTGAATACATTCCTCACTATCTGGGGTTGCTACTGGATATATTTTGACACTTCTTGCATGGTGTGCTCTGAGAGTCTAACTGGTGCAGTGTCTTATATTACTGTATAAATGATGGTTCTCCAGTCTCCCTCCCTTCTTCCCTCTTTTCTTTATCACTTTCTCTACAGGCTTGTTGGTTACATGTATACGGTAACATTAAATCCCAGGCACAATTCTTGTTGTCCTGAGGATGATCCCTATACTTGGTTAGGGGATTGAAACATCATCAACCAAAGTACCTCAGTTTGAATTTTTATATTGTATACAAGTTGACATAATCATCGGTAGTGTGAACTAATGACTTTTTCATTCACTATATGAGTCATTTAAGCAATGCCTGAGTATGGAAGCTTGTTAATCATCCTTGGTGATGTTTACCGTTGTGTCTTGTGAATCATTTTCTCCTTGCAGTCATTCACCATTATGTCATGCAATTTTTTTTGCAAAGCCTGAATATTAACATTTTCCTTGTTGTCCTTTGGTGCTGTCTCCCCACTACATTTGATTTTGTATTTTGAACGAATAAATGTACTAAACTGTCCATTTTGATAATACTCCAATATTTTTGCTTATTTCAGTGTTGTTGTGATACAGTCAAGGAGCCCCTGTTCCTTTGTACCAGGAAGAGGTTTTGGATGCAGAAAACAAAGTTTGGATCAGAGCAGGAAGTGTAAAAGATGCAAAGGACAGTTGGGTTTCAGCTGATGAAAGAACAGTTTTTGCCAGAGATTTGTTGTTTCCCATGACACAACACATTCATGGTTCTGCACACATTGGAAGGGATGAAATGATTAGGCTGCTCAGACAGAATTGGTTCAATCTACAATTTAGATTCCTAATGAAAGAGCTGTGCCACTGATGTGTGACATGTCAAAAGGTGAATGTAGGGAAGAGAACACCAGTGAGAATTAATCAATCAATCAATCATAGTATTTGTAGAGTGCCCTACTCACCCGTGAGGGTCTCAAGGTGCTTTTGAGGGGGAGGGGAGCTGCTACTGCTCGAACAACCAGGTCTTGAGGAGTCACCTGAAGGTCAGTAGGTCCTTGGTCTGTCGTAGGTGGATGGGGAGGGTGTTTCAGGTCTTGGCTGCGAGGTAGGAGAAGGATCTGCCGCTGGATGTTGTCCTGTGGATGCGTGGGATGGAGGCGAGGGAGTGATTGGGGGAGCGGAGATGATGGTTCGGGTGTAGAAGGTGAGACGATTGTTGAGGTATGCTGGTCGGCGTTGTGAGTGATTTGTGGACCTGGGTTAGGAGTTTGAATGTGATCCTTTTGTTGACGCAAAGCCAATGTAGGTTTCTCAGGTGGGCTGTAATGTGGCTGTGGTGGGGGATGTTGATGATGGAGCTGTTCTGTATTTGTTGCAGTCTTTTCTGGAGGGCTGCCATGGTTCCCGCGTACAGGGAGTTGCCGGAGTCCAGTCTGCTGCTGACGAGGGCCTGGGAAACTGTCCTTCTGGTTTCAGTGGGGATCCACCTGTAGATTTTGCAGAGCATGCTAAGGGTGTTAAAGCAGGAGGATGAAACAGCTTTGACTTGCTGGGTCATGGACAGCGATGAGTCAAGGATGAAACCTGGGTTGTGGGCGTGGTTGGTGGACGTTGGTGCAGCTCCCAGTGAGGCCTGCCACCAGGAGGCGTCTCACGCGGAGGGGGGGGTGAAGATGAGGACCTCCATCTTATCTAAGTTAAGTTTCAGTCGACTGTTCTTCATCCAGTTGGCTACGGCCTTCATTCCCTCGTGGAAGTTGGTTTTAGCCGTGGCGGTATCCTTGGTGAGGGAGAGGATCAGCTGGGTGTCATCGGCATAAGAGATGATGTTGAGTTTGTGAGATCAGAAGATTTTGGCGAGCGGTGCCATGTAGACGTTGAAAAGTGTTGAGCTGAGGGAGGAACCCTGTGGTACGCCACAGATGGTCTTGGTGGCTTCAGATAGGAATGGTAGGAGGCGTACTCTCTGTGTTCTATCGGTGAGGAAGGAGGTGATCCAGTCCAGGGCCCTGTTGCAGATCCCTGCATCGTGGAGGCATGTGCGCAGGGTATGGTGGCAGACAGTGTCAAAGGCGGCACAGGAGGATGAGGGCTGCTGTTTCGCCTTTGTCCAGGAGGGTCCGGATGGCATTGGTTGCAGCAATGAGGGTGGTCTCGGTGCTGTGATTGCTGCGGAAGCCGGATTGAGACGGGTCCAGAGTGTTGTTTTCCTCCAGATGGTGGGACAGTTGCCTGTTGACGATCTTCTCGAGTACCTTTGCCGGGAACAGGAGCAGGGAGATGGGCCAATAGTTTTTGAGGTCCTTGGGGTCCGCCTGCGGTTTCTTGAGTAAGGCGTTGATCTCAGCATGCTTCCAGTTTTCCGGGAAGGGGGCAGTCTTGAAGAAGCGATTGATGATCAAACGGAGCTGGGGGGCGATGATGGAGCTTGCTCTGTTGTAGATGTAGTGCGGGTAGGGGTCAGATGGAGAGCTGGAATGAATGGTGTTCATTACTTTGATGGTGTCTGCGTCGTTGACGTGTGTCCAGGAGAGCAGAAGGATGGTGTGGTTGGGGGGGGCGATGAGTCGGAGATGTTGGTGGCTGCTGGAGAGGTCATATTGTTGAAGCTGTGTAACCATGACTAACGTGGGGCATGGCAAAGCAAGTTGGCTGACTAGATGTACTGTGTAATAATTCCCACCCAGGAGAACATTATCCTGTGCCATTCTGAAACATCTGGGCTGATGTGACCCCATTGATGAGAGCACACAGACTCCAGTGCCTGGGGGGCCCTCACTGCTGTACCTGGTTGAGTTGAGATTCTGCACCAGCCCATCCGCGGTGCAGTAGAACATGTGGTGACGGCCCGTTTGAAAGATGGGACAACCGAACGCCTCAAAAACAAAGGGCTGACACTGTGCTGCAGTGCGTAGCACTTCCAAGGCCCAGGAGGCGACCCCAAATATATGTGCGGCCTTCAAGATGGCTGGCAAGGGGTCTGGAGGGGTGTTGATGTCTCGCTGGCAGTGACCGGAGCTAGAGGCCCAGGTGCTGCGGGTGCCGGTGTGGCCTGGGACCGAGGGAGACAGAGTGAATCTGATTGCACCCACCACTGCTGCATTTAGTCCCCTTGAAATGCTGGGTATCCTGGTGATGGTGCCCAACCATTGCAGTGCAGCTGAGAAGCAAGGAAATAGGCCTCGTAAATGGGATGGCACTGCTTATGGTAAGCCCAGCCTACATGCTCTGCCCTTGGCCAAAAGGGCTGACAGCTGCCCTGGGTCCCCTGAGAGAACATACCACAGCCCTGATGCTGCCATTGCGGGGTTCCCCAGACATGGGGACACTGGTGAGTAGTGTGCTGGGCTGAGACAAGGAGCTGGGACGCAGCCAGATGGATCGGATCAGCGGAACAATGCTGCTGAGAAGTGGTGCTAGTGCCTGCTGTCCCTGGGCCTGGAGGCCTGCGCTGGATGAAGAAGTGACAATGATGAGGATGTCTTGACCAACAGTCTTAGAGCTGAACCTGAGGATATGGATGCCTGAGATGGTCCAGGTGCATACTTTTTAAAAGCCTGAAACCTGCACATATGCATCCCTGCATTTGGGCCATATAAGAGTTGGGCCATATAAGAGTGGGTGGCAGGCACCCGCTTCAGCTTGCCTGCGGAGACTTAAGGAAAGTCGACCTTACCGGGGGAAATTTGCCTACTAGGGGTGCCCTTAGGACTGCAGAATTGATTTGGTGAGTGAAGTGGGGGACTGTCCTCCCACTGGAGGTGGTTAAAATTACTGGGCCTAGCTGTTTCAGTTAAAGGAACTGGCAATATGTGTCTGCTGCTGATAGGGGCCAGAACAATGTAAAAGGAACTGTGCTATCCGTTCCTACTTGTGGATTACCAATTAGTGTCACTTTTTACCCCCACAAAGGGGCTATTGGGCCTGTGAGCAATGGCTGGAGAATGACATCATCCTTTGCCCCCCCCCCCGAGACAAAGTACTCCTTTTTGGTCCCACAGCACTGTGAAAGACAAGGGCCAGAAGGGTATGAAATCTAATAAAATTGTGAAATATGCTGTACCTAGCCCAGCTCCTCAGGAGATTAGATGGGGGATGGGATGAACCCCAAGCTGGGGGTCAGCTGCAGTGCATTGCTGAATTCCTGGCTGCAATACAGGGATCCAGAGTGGCGTTGGAGTTTAAAATGGACACACTGGCCATGGACATACATCACCTTCTGTTGGATCTCTGCAATGTAGTTGAGAGGGTCACAAGCATGGAGGAGGAGGTTCCTACCCTCTAAAAAGATGTAAAAGAACTCCAGGTTGTGGTGGCAGGCCTAAAATGTACCACAGTGCAGATGGACAACCTCCTACAGAATGTTGGTTGGGGCTACAGATGGAACAACCCGTGCTTTCTTGGGATCCCAGTGTCGCATAGGCTCTCATTATTCTAATGAGACTACTGGATTTGAGCGGCAGATCCTAGGCCCTCATTATGAACACAGAGGTAAACACTGCACCACTGGCAGTGGAGGTAACAACCGCCAACAGATGTGCGGTCCGAACCGCCAAATAATGAACCAATTGAAACACAGGCATCATGAAAACCACTCACCGCCAGCAGAGGAGTGCCGAAACCGATGGCAGAGCCTGCCCACAGGCCAACGGAAAGGCCATACCCACCTATCAAATAATGAAGCACTGGACCGACGTCAGTTCCAGGGTGGGAACCACTGCCACGCAAAGCCAGGCGGAAACAAACTACATATAAGGAAACACTCATCTGAGGCCCCCCACAACATGCCAAAGCAGACATGGAGAGAGAGTTGCAGATCATGCCTGCCCTGCTCCTTGCCATATACCTCCACGACCGAGAACGCTGACGAAGACAACGACGGTAAGTACTGCAACCTACAAAACAAGGGAAGAAAGGGCACAGTTACATACCCACCCACTCAACCGACCCTGCAATGCTCCCACAATCCTTCACAGCAGCACAAGCCATACACCCCACAGCAAGAGGTACTTACTCGACACAAGGCAAATCCAACCTGCCCAAAGTACATACATGTGCCCCACACCCACAAACAATGAAACGAGAGACCACGGCTCCAGAGTGTGCCTCTAACAACACAGGCCACACATTAACCTTTATTATGCTTACTGAGCAACAGAAGTGCATAGAAGGCCAATGGCCAGTCCATAGTAAAATGAGTCCGATGGGCCACAATGGCCCTAACTTGACTCCCACAAGGGCTACGGTACTCCACCTCATAGGGGCAACAATGGGGCATCCAGGACTTCGATTTTTGTTTGGCAGGTGGAGGGGGTTTGGTTTTGCCCTTGGAAGGAGGGGGAGTGGGCTTGGACTGGGGTGTGGCAGATGCACCTGATTCAGCACGGGGCTTTTTCCTCTCTGGGGAAGGGGCACGAGAATGGTAAGGACAGACAGGGGCGGGCTGTGACATGGCAGGAGTGGACAGGGCAAGGAGGTGAGCACGTTTAGGGACGGGGGGCCAGTGGGTTGGAATAGGTCAACACAGGATAGGAAACGTTTCTTAGGTGCAATTGGGGTGGACCTGGAGGAAGGCATGGGAGTGGAGGTAGAGGGAGTGGTCCTGACAGGTGCAGGTGTATGTGATGTGGGTATAGGTGACTGGACAGTATGCTGAGGTGTGGTGGATGTGTCATAGGTGTGTGTTTTGGTGCGTTTGAGTGTCTTGGGAGGGTGTGGGTAGACACAGTGGGACAAGACTGGCTGCCAGTGTAAATGGATGTTGTCTGGGTCTCTGCTAGTCTAGTGAGTGTGCTGCATGTGTCAACTAAAGTTGTTGTGAGTGTAGGTGTTGTATCTGGGGTCAATGAATGGATGTGTGCTATTGTGGTGACTGCAGGAACTGGGTTAGCAACATTGAATGAGGGTGTAGTGCCTATGGATGTGCATGTACAGGGGACAGACAGGGAGGCAGAAGAGGTGGGTACACTGGGGGAAGTGGATGTTGGTGTGTGTGCATGTGTATGTTTGCTGTGTGTATGCTTGTGATGGGAGGTGTGGTGCTTGTGTTTTGAAGTGTGCTTCTTGTGTGTTGAGGTGTGTGCCTGTATGTCAGAATGTGTGCTTTGGACGGGTGAAGGGAGTGGGGTGCTGGAAGGGGTAGAGGTGGTTGGAGGGGGGACAGAATGACCAAGGACACTAGCTGCCGTCCATGAGGAGGCCAGAGCCTGAAAATATCTCCATAGGCCAGACACGGCACCGTGAATGCCATCCAGATAGGCATTGGTCTGCAGCACCTCTGATGCTAGCCCCTGGATGGCATTGACGATGGTTGTCTGCCCTACAGAGATGGTTCTCAGGAGGTCTATAGCCTCCTCCGTGAGGGCAGCAGAGTTGACTGGGGCAGGGGAGGAGGTGCCTGGGGTGAAGGAGACGCCCACCCTTCTGGGTGAGCAGGCACTGGCAACTCGGATGGGAGCAACTTGGAGGGCGGTGATTGTATGGGGGTGGCGGAAGATGACCCGGTAGGGGTGGGCCAACTAGGGTCCGCCACCGCCAGGGAGGTCCCATCGGAGGAGGTATCGGAGTCACTACCTCCAGTGGTAGTTGCCTCCCCCGTGGTACTCCCCTCGCCCTCCAACACACTGGTCCCCTTGGCGTCGGACGACTCTGCCTCCGAGGATCTGTGGGCCGATGCATCCCCACTCGCCAGTGCCTCAGCTCCCTCTCCAGATGATGCTGATGTACACAGACAACACAAGAGAACAGGGATGGGGAGACAAAACAGGAGAGAAATTGTAACTAGCTGAATGGAGGTACATTAGTGGTTCACACATACACCCAACCAGAAAACCCTCCAACAGGCAGCACCTAACGTTATACACATGGCTATGCCCCAGACTAGTGGCCAGAACCCTGCTCTACAGCCATTCCCCAACTAACTTAAGAACCTGACGTATTGCAGACTTGACCCAAACACCCCTACTCCCCATGGGGGCCATTATGTAGATGGACATCAGTCATAGGCCTTGCCACCAAAATATGGTATGTGTACTCACCCCGTGTGACTGCTGTGCAGCCTTCAAGCGCCCATCAAGGTCTGGGTACGCCACCGCCAGAATGCTTTGCATAAGGTGGGTCAGTGCCCGACATGCACCCCTTCCCCGTTGGGAGGACTTCCCCAGCTGGGCCTCGCAGATCTTCCTCACCCAGCGCTGCAGGTCCTCCCACCTCTTCCTGCAGTGGGTGCTCCTCCGGCTGTAGACCCCCAGGGTCCGCACTTCCTTAGCAATGGCATGCCAAAGTCCCCTCTTCTGGTGGGCACTTACCTATAAGGGACACACAGAAAAGTAACACTGAGGTCAGACACTGGCCAATCATAAACAGCTGGCTCTACGTCCACTATGGGATGGACATTTCAAACCGCCTAACAGCACACATATACGCAGCATGTCAGGAACCCTGGACCATACAGTGTCACAAGTGCACATATGTATGCAGCCAACACCCACTACTACACACATCCATGCCCCCCCAATCCTCCTACTCACCTGTACCTCTGGCCAACCGTAGAGCTTGGCATACAGGGGCAGAACCCCGTCCACAAGCTTCTCCAATTCCTCATTAGTGAAGGCAGGGGCCCTTTCCCCTGCAACACGTGCTAGTTCCATGATCAGAGGCAGGACACAGCAGTACACTCAGTGGAGTACCTGCATGCACAAGATCAGGGAGTCAAGAGAAGTTGGAGTGACGAGTTTGTGTACGCACCGCAGCGGTGTGCACCGTCACCGCCGGCGGCAATCATGATACGCTAAGAATCCCCATTGACAACATGTTAACCAATGAATTTGCATAGGGGGGTAAACACCGCCTTATGCTATTACGTCAACCACTAGCGGCATGAGGTCACTTCCACTACAACACTTCTGGATTACAGGGGGCAGACATTTTGGCCTCAATACACAGTTGTGAAACTCTAATCTGCACAATGCAGGCCCTATTGTCCCCTAAACACCCATAGGCATGTAACAATATACATTACCTCACCTGACCAGCCCTGATATATCATTGTGGTCATGTTGCTGTAATGTCCTACACACTATGCATTAGTGTCATTGACAATCATGCCAGCAGTGCTGAATGAGAAACAATGTGTGCAGATGTATGTGTGTTCCTCACACATGTTTTCAACTCCTCCTAGGTACAGACCCTTGTGGCGAGGAAGGGCCCCATCGGTGTACAGACCACTTGTTGATTTACAGACCATGGAGGAGCATCACATCATTATCAATTACAGACTCACTTGTGCAACTATTCTTAAACTTTGTGCATTACTGGATCCAGCACTCGCACCAGCAAATTGTAATCAGCATGCCATCCCTACTGAAGTACAGGTGCTCTCTGCACTCCATTTCCTGGCCACAGGCTCATTTCAAGTGACAGTGAGCATGGGTGCAGGTTTTTCACAGCCATTGTTTAGCATTATTGTATACTGTCAAGATTCCTGAATGCATTTGTACAACACCTACAGTCCTATGTGAGGTTTCCCCAAAGTGCTGACCTCCCTACCATCAAGTCGGGCTTCTATGCCTTTGTCAACATACCCCATGTGATAGGTGCCATTGATGGCACCCACATAGCTATCATCCCCCCAAGAGTCAGTGAACAGGTGTAGAGAAACAGGAATAACTTTCATTCCATGAACATTCAATTGGTGTGTACTGCAGACCAGTACATCTCACATGTGAATGCTGTGTTCCCTGGTTCAGTCCATGATTACTTGTGCTGAGAAACAGTAGTGTGCCACACAAGATGGAACAACTACAAGAGGACAGAGGGTGGATCATAGGGAGGTGTTTCTGACACTTATTGCCACATAGCAGACAGCCAGGCTGTCTGCCTCTGAGGGTTGTCAATAAAAGTCCTGTTTTGCACCTTTTTCTAGGTGATTCTGGCTATCCCAACTTGCGCTGGCTTCTGACACCAGTGAGGAATCCTGGAACAGATGCAGAGAGGAATTACAATGAGGCCCATGGATGTACTGGGAGGGTGATAGAGAGCACAATAAGTCTCCTGAAGGCTAGATTTCGTTGCCTACATATCTCTGGCAGTTCCCTGGCCTATGGGCCTGAAAAGGTGTGTAAAATAGTGGTGGCCTGCTGCATGCTGCACAACGTGGCTGTGAGAAATTCTATCCCCCTCTTGGAGGAGGAGGGTGCTGTATATCCAGACCAGCTTCCTCAGAGAGGGGATGAGAGTGATGGTGATGAGGAGGAGGGGGAAGATGTAAATACCAGGACCCAACTGATACAGCTCTACTTCCAGTAACTTTTTGGGACAATTGGATGAGATTGCAGTCTGTGCATCATACTGTCAGTGTGCCTTGTCATCTAGGGGGGTGTTGGGTCAATACTCATTGCCGCTGTGACTAGGTCTGCATAGGACAGATTACAATATAGTCTAAAAGTTCAACACATCTGTCGGTACAATAACATGTAAGGCATGTGGTGCATTTCCTGCTACTCAGATACCAATAAAAGAGTTATCATACAGTTGCATCCTGTCACAGTGTCCTTTCCTCAGGATCTGCAAATTGCTGATCAAAAGGCCCACCTTCCGGCATCACCAACTCAGAAAGATATTATAGCACAGAGTTATGTTGAAGCCAGTCGGGGGAAGGGAATTAGGGTAGGGAACAGAAGGGAGAGAGATCTGAAAAGGAAAGGTTAGAACAAATATGCACTTACTCATTCATAGCAGTATAACTCATCAATATACTCTTGACTAAATGCGTCTCCGATATATCAGATGGAGACCCCTTTTGAAGTGAGGGAAAAGCCCCATTCTTTGAGTCTTGGAACACGAACAAACTACAACCTCAGAACCAAGTGATGGCAAGAGCTTTGGACTATGATCATACTCTGAATATCAATCCTGTAACATCTATGCATTCATAACATAAACCTTTGATCATGGCCTTAGAAAATCTCAAAGAATTAAATGTGCTTTTCACGTATTATGCTTTCCAAAAAAACAATGAAAACTATCATTTGCTTATCTCCAAAAATGCTTTCACATTCACAACTATAAGGCCGGAAAGTTTTTACTCATTGAACTTGAAGCGCTTTGTTTCTTATGCCAGATAGTGCTTTCATTTGTTTCATCTGAAGCGCTACGCTCGTTATGCTAAGGGACACCTCACTCATATGGCCTGAATCACTTTGATTGTTGTACCAAGGGCATTTTATGCATGTGGATTGAAGTGCTTTGATTGCTGTGCCAAGGGCGCTTTACTTATGTGGACTGAAGCACTTGGATTGTTGTGCCAAGGGCACTTTACTCATGTGGACTGAAGTGCTTTACTTACGGTGCCAAGCCCGCTTTCCTCATGTGGACTGAAGGGCTTTAATTAGCGTGCCAAGACCGCTTTCCTCATGTGTACTGAAGCACTTTAATTACTGTGCCAAGGCTGCTTTCCTGATGTGGACTGAAGCGCTTTTATTACTGTGCCAAGGACGCTTTACTCATGTGGACTGAAGCACTTTAATTACCGTGCCAAGGCCACTTTCCTCAAGTGGACTCAAGCGCTTTAATTACTGTGTCAAGAACGCTTTACTCATGTGGACTGAAGCTCTTTAATTACCGTGCCAAGTCACTTTTCCTCAAGTGGACCGAAGCGCTTTAATTACCATGTCAAGGACGCTTTACTTATGTGGACTGAAGCGCTTTAATTACCATGCCAAGACCGCTTTCCTCATGTGTACTGAAGCACTTTAATTACTGTGCCAAGGCTGCTTTCCTGATGTGGACTGAAGCGATTTTATTACCGTGCCAAGGACGCTCTACTCATGTGGACTGAAGCACTTTAATTACCGTGCCAAGGCCACTTTCCTCAAGTGGACTCAAGCGCTTTAATTACTGTGTCAATGACGCTTTACTCATGTGGACTGAAGCTCTTTAATTACCGTGCCAAGGCACTTTTCCTCAAGTGGACTGAAGCGTTTTAATTACCATGCCAAGGACGCTTTACTTATGTGGACTGAAGCGCTTTAATTACCGTGCCAAGGCTGCTTTCCTCAAGTGGACTGAAGGTCTTTAATTACCGTGCCAAGGCCGCTTTCCTCATGTGGACTGATGTGCTTTAATTACTGTGCCAAGGCCGCATTCCTCATGTGGACTGAAGTGCTTTAACTACAGTGCCAAGGCCGCTTTCCTCTGAAAACTGAAAACGCTTTGCTTGTTGTACTAATGGGCACTTTACCTTTTGGAAGTATCAACTCCCTTCAAGATTTGGCTCATCAAGACCTTACCACTACGAGTATGACCCACTCATATCTGAATTCACCATGGAAACAAGGGTACTCCGATTTGCCGTCCATTTGCCGTGCAGGAAATCAGTTCTTCTTCAGAGGAATCCCCACGAGGTCTGACTGCATCGAAGTCTTCAAAATAGTGAGCAACGTGCTTGGGTGTGGATGGCCTTTATAGGCCTGCCCCACCCCAAGATGGCTGCTGCCTCTAAAAACATGGGAATTGTAGTCCCTTCATGGATTAGCACTGATAAGTGCATCTTGTCCACCAATGTCCTGAACCTGCAGCTCTATGAGCTTTGCCACAGGGCAGACGGCGCTGCTGGCCACCTTTGGAACAAGAGGGGATGACAAGGGGTGCGCATAAAGCGCCGCAAAGATGCAGAGAGGAGTTTCGGGCAGGTCCTGGACCGCGCATGGCCTTATTCCTGACACATCCATACTTCACTTTGTTTAAACTTAATGACAGGGGACATTGTAAAAGGTGAAAAGATGTTTTAATTGGTGCAAGGATTAAATTGTGCAGATTACAGTGATGGGAGTGGGCTAGTGGTGGTTGTACAATATGACAACATGGTCGCAGCATTGTAGGCAGTAGTGGTAGGTCCATCCATGCTTACAAGAGTTTGTTGTATTTTTCACACGGTTTGGTGGTTGATTCAGTGGGACACTTGGAGGACAGTTTTTGGCAGTCACTTCTTTGAGGGGGCCTTGTTTTTGGCAGGTGTTCCTGTGCCACATCTGGGACTGAGGGTCCATTTGGGCGCCTGGTGTTGGCCGGTACAGGTTGAGATGGATGTCCCCTGTGTGTCCTGAGAGGGTGGTACATGTGCAGTTCCTGCTGATGCTGTTGTTGTCCGGTCTGTATCCTGGCCTGTAGTAGGGGCTTCCTGGTCTGTGTGGGCCTCAGGCTGTGTTGGGACAAGCTGCAGAAGCGCACCTGCTATGCTGGCCATTGTGGCATTGTGCAGTTTTCTCTGCTCCATGGCATCTTGGTGGTGTGCCAGCTGCATCCATTTGACTCTGCTCCAGGGTGGATACTATCTGGGCCAATCTGTCCTGGGTATGGTGATATGCTCCCATGACCTCAGAGATCACGTCATGGCCTGCAGCATCCATCCTGTGGCCTCCCCCCTGGACAACTAATGCCCTCCCACTGGGCCTAACCCCCTGTGCCTGTGTCCCCTGCACTGGTCTGGCGGTACCACTCGTACTGGGGCCATCATCTTCCTGCCTATTGTGCATTGTACAGGAAACCCTGAGCAATAGAAATGAGACCGGCTTAGTAGCAATGGAGCACGTGACTCGAAAAGACTTACATAGCAATCCATGGAAAAACTGTTGGTGGCATGATGAACCAATGGACTGGAACATTGGGCTGGCCACTCTATCCTAGGATCGGAAGGATCTCTACAGAATGCAGAGCTGGTTGTGTACCAAATTACTCCTTGGATGGGGACTATTCTGGGACAAGACAAGCGCAGAGTGCTTGCCTCATTCTGGAGCTTGTGAGGGCTCTGGTGTCCTAGACTGATACTATACCTTGTGCCTTTCCTAAATGATTAGTTAGAAGAGGGTGGGTAGGGAGGTGAATTGGGGTGGGGTTTGCTACCCTTTGACTGCTTTTTGTGCCAGGAGGGAAATGTCAATTCTGCCTGAGGGAGGGACCAAGGGGAGGGGGAGCTCAGTTTTTTATGATCTTGTTGTTTGTGTACTGTTTGAGGGGAATTCCTTCACAGATGACGGGCATGATGAGTTGGTGCACAGAATTCTCACTCGGCTGAGGGGGGCTTCTCTGAATTTTCTATGCCGGGCCTAGGAACTAAGTATAAGTTATTGACCTAGAGACATTTCTCCAAGAGACTCACCTGTTAGGAGACTGTATTAAACATCTGAAAAGGAGTTGGAGGGGTCAACTCTATACACATTATTTTCCAGCTATGCCTGCGGAGTCCTGATGTGGGTAGCCCCAGGGGTTCCATTCCAGCACACATGAGTAGGCAAGGATGGGAGTTATGTTGTATTGAAGGACACGCTTAGTATCCATGAACTCTGCCTCATTAATGTCAATGTAACTAATACTGATATTGCCTTTATTGGTACTGTTTTTGCAGTCACCCAGGTTCCAAATGGACTTACTATGCGGGGAATGCACCAAATGGCTTAAATCAAAGTCCAGATTAATTGAGCTCTGAGTTGTTTGAACCTCCATAATATCCACACAGACAAACAGCATTGATTAATTAAGGAATATTTGAAACAAATATTACAATCTAGAATTTGATGGGCATTGGTATTTGAAATGGAGACCGAAAGCAAACTTCAACAATGAATACAGAATTGTGTTTAAAGGTCAAGAAGAAATGTTTTCGACAAATGTTTATTCGAAATTAGTACAAGAATATACTAATGTTTTAGAAGCAAAAGATTATTATGTTGGAACACATTTACCTTCTCAGCTGCAGAGGAAGAGACTCATCACCACTATCATGTGCAATTACATGTAGTATTCCGCTCAGTTTATTCTATTGACAAGAACACTTTGAAGATCATTTTTCCAATTACGACATGATTCTTTCATAAGTCCCACTTTAGAAAAGAAGTGAACCCTCTGCCACAGGCAAAAGATCAAATAATCGCATGGTATTTCTTTGGATCACCCACAGCTACAGACATTGTTGATGCATATGAAAGGATTTTAACCTATTTAATGAGGCCATTAAAGAAGACATTCATGTTAACATTAGAAGAGAGAAGTGCTCACATTTTACTTAGTAAAGAGGAAGATGTTTTGAAAAGCATTTATAAAAAAGAAGATGAATATGAAAAGAAAATGGTATTCTCAAAATTGAAATTAGATCAGTGACAACAAGGGAAATTAGGGCCCATATTTATGGGGTCTAACTTGCTGCGCTGCCGTATGACACAGGGAAAGGGCAGGGATGTGCAGTATTTAAAAGAATACATTACTTTCCTGTCCTTTCCCCTGTGCCTGCTCACTTCATGATCGCCGTATTACAAGGTCTGTTATATCCTATGGAACTTGTAAAACAGCGGGTGGGATATCCGTCACATTTGTGACAGAGTATTGCATTCGCCAAGGTAATAATCAGGCCCAAAGTCTTGTTTAGGTGAATTAAAACTATAATAATGATACTTGCAAAATTTAGAAACAGTTAATGATCAATAAAATACTTGATTGATAAATAAAATGTCATAAAATACCAGAGTTCCACTGGTGACTACCAGTAAAATACAGTGGAACTGGCGACCTTCCTGAATCGTTAAATGAAAAATATTATAAAAATACAACAATTCCAGAACATTAATGGTCTATAAAACAGCCACAATTAGCTTGATAATAGGCAAGAATGACCATTAATAAAGTGCAGTGGTGTCATTGATCCACCTAGATAGTTATTAAATAATGACATCAATCACAATTTAATTTTGGTAATAGACAGTAATGACCACCAGTGACATATGATAGGTCTACATTTTACCTGGGATTACTCTTCAAAATATTATGCAAAAAATATACCAAAGGTTCACTGGTTGTACTAACCCTATTAAAGTCTTTATTGGCCATGCCACCTAATGGTCTTTACCCCATTCAACCAATGGGAGTTGCATAGCGGGTCATTCCATTTCAAATTTTATTGCTTTCTCATGTAACAACAAATATTTCATCACCTTACAGTTCAACCAAGGGTTTGCAGGATCAAGACCTTGAATTATTGCCCTAAATGTTTGTATGCCACTACCATTAAAACTTTTTAAAAGTAATGTTACACATGCTTTTTTTTCTTTTTTAAAGAGGCATAAACAAATCAAATGTATAAAATCCTCCTTCTCAGATCCACACCATCTACATGATCTAGGAGTACTATATTTCCAGAACAGAAAACTAGCTAGGATGGTAGTTGGCTAAATCGATTTCCCCTCAGCCTTCTCTTTATGTGCACTGAAAATGTCATACTTAAGTATGGGGCAATTTGTCATAGCTTTGAAGGACCATCCAGGCATGCATATGGCTACTGAGTCTGATTGTGTCATCTAGATAAGAGGGCATTTTAAAAGCTTTGTTTACAGACTGAATTCTGAGACGGACATATTCTTATTCCAGAGATCTGTTGTATTTGTCAGCTTGATTGGTGTATAGAGATATTTATGGTGAGTGGACTGAGGATCTTTTTGCACAGCTGGCCGTAAAGAGTTGTTTAATACGCTTCCTTGGTTTGACCTCGTTTTATACCAGAACTTTACTGTGGTGTACCTTCTCCATAGTGTGTGTTGTGTGAGTCTGAATTCCAGGCAGACTTGCACTGGAGAGGCATCCTGAGGAAGTCTGAATGCACACTTAAACATGTTGACCTGCAATCTGCCCGAAAGAGATGAGTCTTTCCCATGCCTGGTGACACTTGCATAAGCCACAGTTGGTAGCAGTTTGGCTGCTATAACTGCCAGCAGTGGCTTAAAGGATGGACCATTCCATTTCTTGGCAAGTCTGCAAGATGCATAAATCAGGGCTTTTTCTTTCTTTGTCGTATGCTGTTTCTGTTTGAAGAAATTCAGTCTGCTGTCTAGATACACTCCCAGATACTTGTAGCTGTCAACCTCCTCTAGTGCAGCATTATCCAGCCTTAACGGTGGCCCTGGCTGATTTCAGCAATCATTATTTTTGTTTTAGGAGTATTTGTTTCAAGATTGTTAGTGCTGACAAATGCTTTTAATTCAATGAATGATCTTTCAAGTCCGACTTTTGTTAAACTAAACAATACAACATCATCCATACAGGAGAGGTGTGATTTACTTAAGGGGCCAGTCATGGTGGATGCAAATTTACCTAGTTTAACCTTGGAGATAAATCTGCCATAAAATAATTAAACAGATGTGGGGCCATCACAGTACCTGTTACAGGCCTTATTCCATTGGATTTTTCCTTAATAGCATTGTACCGTCGCCCACTTTAACTTGTATCCACATTTCCAAGTCAATTGTTCAATGGCTTGAAGCATCCTAGCTGGAATGTTCCACTCCCTTCATTTTCTCCCCAGGCTCCCACATGCTACGCTGTAAAAACACCACTTTTTAGTCGTTAAAGCAGAGGTGAACTTTTTCCAGTGATGCTTGCACTTATCAGCTGTTAAGGTAACAGCTAAGATGTTCATGGTTGTACCAAACCCGCTTCGGAACCCAGGCAAGGTTTTTCATGTTTGACCACTCTATGAGGTCTGGTAGGATTAAAGATGTGTAGTACTTAGCTTCTGAGTCTATAAGCCTATAGTTGGCAGGATTGGACCAATCCCCACCTTGAAGACAGGATTTATTATCAACCCTTTCCAGTTCGTTGGGATGATGCCTGTTAATTTGATTTCTTTATTTAGCATAGATATCGAATTTTCCCATAACTCAGGATCTAGTTTGAAAATGGCTGGTGGGATACTGTTTGGCTCAGGCCCTCAACTTGTCTACCCCCCTGTTATTACATTTGCTACCTCAATAGGTGAATAATACTGGACCTCAAGCTCAGGGAAAACATCTAAAGATGTATTAGGCTCAGTGTTTCCTGTTCCTTTTGTGATACTGATATCCTTTATTCCAGTGTTATGACTACTCTCTTCAAACCCCAGCACTTCCAAGTTCTTGTTAGATGCAGTTCCAAATCTTACCATCGCAAAGACCATTTCCTTGATTGAGAGTCTCATACATTCAGCTCTCTTCCATGTCTAACGACATGGGCCACCAGTGAAAACCTCAGGCAAATGCATACCGAAGCTTCCTCAGAGATGGTTGAGCTGTTTATTACATTAGCAGGTCTGCCAAGACCATTTATAATCTCCCAAAATGATCTAGAATTGGATTACTTAGCACTAAATAAAGCTTTGCCCAAAATGTGCCTGTCTTTGATTTCCGGTCTTCCCAGTGTTGTTTTTTGTATTGTTTTCTCAGATTTTTTATTTTCTTCCATGACAGCAGATGTGCATTTGTATTATTTGAGTTGGTGGCAGACTTTCTTAATTCCCTTTTAAGGCTTGACATTTGTAAGAAAGGCCCTAAGACCACTCACCTACTTGCCACTTATTGTTGTTTGTGGAGGGAGTGTTCAGCAATAATCTTGATCTAAATTCTATCCATGCTTCCGTTTGACTACTTGATGATGTAGTACTGGCCTCTAGAAGCTCTTTTCCCAAGCAGGCCAGGACAGTTAGTGAGTTGTGCGTCCATCTCAAGCATTTAAGATTGGTTGCTTTTTAATAAGCCAGAATCTACTTGGGCACTAATGTGCATATGAAGGCTTATACTCAATAGAAATTGATGATAGGAGTGCTCACTTAACTGCATATTTAGTTGTGTATTTCCTTAAATATGGGAGTACTGATAGTGATAAAATTGTGTAGTCTGTAAGTGAACATGAATTTGCACCATTATACATATAATTTGAAGGAGTATCATCATGGAGTCTTCCATTTCCAACTCTAATTCCTAGATATTCCAAGTTGTTAGCATTTGCCCATTAGCAGTGCAAAATTTGAATAAGGGGCAAACCTGTTGTTACATAGTCCAAAATGCATATTCTGCAGCTAAATTTCCATCTTCGTCTGGAGTATAAATTAAGTTTGTATTAAAATTGCCTGTCACAATTATCTCCGATATTGGGTTTACAAACCTTACTGCTGTTATGTAGGATATTAGCTTTGTGAATAGTGCATCCTTTTCCTTTGGGTTGTGATGTGCACAAACATTAAACAGCAAAACTGGAGTTAATGCTAGTTTATTCCGCCTGCTAAATGTATTTGTTTGTAGACCGATTCTGAAACTGTGAGCTACTCTGTAGTGATATTTAATGACATACACACAGGGCCTCATTTACTAAGTTCTGGCATAGGGCAGCACTGAAAACCTTTCAGGTGCTCTGTCCTACACCAAATCGAAAGAGCAGGAATAAAATATATTTACAAGATATGGTGCATTCCTGTACTTTCAGCCAGCTCCTGCCCAGAAATTGCTGCTGAGTGTCAATGCAGGCACCCTTGCATCTTATTGCACAAAAACAATCAATGGGGGTGTTTTCCTCTTTCTATGTGTGCTGCAAAATGTAGCACACATAGAAAGAGAAAAAACGAGGAGAAATAAAGTTATTTCTCCTTGTTACACCTCCCATGGGAGATGCACAGTTTTGATGCATTCCCAGGTTTACAGATCTTTGTAAATCTGGGAATGTGTCAAAACCCATAGGTTTTGGACTGTAATGCCAATGGAATGCCTCCTTGACGTACATCAAGGCAACATAGTGCTTTACACTGCCTTGCCCTACTACTTATCTATGAGGCCATGCAAAGCCACCCAGTGTGGCTTTGCGTCGCCTCGTAGCTATGATTGAGAGGCCTGTGCCACTGGAGCGTCATAAAAAGTGATGCTTTGGTAGTGCAGGCCTCTTGTAAATGAAGCCCTCAGGTTTTATGATGGGGCACAATTAGTAGGAGATGTTTCTGGAGCAATCCCACCACCTACAGGTGTAGTTTTGAATGACAAGAAAATGAGGAAGTTATCAACAGTGGTGGATAAACTAGCAACTAGTATATCTGGTGCTTTGCTGGCTGTCAACACAGAATTGATGGCTATTAGATCAATAGTTTTTGCAAGATCCATTAAGTTTAGATATTTTGCTGGCAAAGAAAGGTGGAGTCTGCTAGATGTTGAAAGCTCAACATTTCTGTTCATATATTCTAAACAATAGCAAAAAGATAGAAAATTTCCAAAGAACATTTCTAAAATGAAACCTGAATTAAAACCATTAGAAACCTCAAGTGTGTTAGGAAATTTAGGTACATGAGCTTCTGCTATTGATAACTGGTTTACAACAGTAGGGGTTGACTTTTTTGAGTGATTCTGAAACCTGCAGTAATCATAGGTGCTTGTTTGATACCTTTATGAGTTTTATATAGAGGAAGCAGGTGTTACTTAACGAAGAGAAAGAATACAGACAAAACAGACACATTGAGAAGAATTGGAAAAGGAGGAGATAAAGAACAGAGAATACAAGAAGTTCAAAGAATTTGAAAAACAGAAAATTGAAAAGGATGACTCAACAAAGATTGAGAATACACTCTAAAGATTCATTTGGGAAGAAATTACTGACAAAATGTTTTATTAAAATGATGCTCAAAACATATATTTAACAATAAAAAATGCTAAATACTAAATTTGTAGAAGTTAACCATGCCTGACCATTATAAGCCTGCAACACATAAATGAAATATGGATTCCTAAACTTAGCATAACTGATGGTGTCATATTGATTAACAAATATGTTAATACAATGATTTTGCACTGAATAGTTGCTGTGCAATATGTTTTGTTCTTTTTGCTGCAAATGATGCCATTTTGCAAGCTGCTGTTGGTAAGTTAGTGAATAGACACTTCTGTTGTATTTGACTACCGGGAGTGAAGTTCTTACCACAAAAGATGCAGTTGACTAGAAGGATGATTCATGGGAAGAAGTTTGTGGAAAACAAGAATGATGTACAGCAACATTCAAGGACTCACACCTGACAGATAATTGTTTTCTGGTGAGAAGATGTGGAGTAAACCTGTTTCAAGAACATGCTGAAATCCTATTAGTCATCATGATGAAGAAAGTATAGAAATGATCTAACTTACAATTTTTCGTATATTAATATTTGTGTGTGTTCCTAGACTACTAGAGTCAGACCCCTATTTCCTTTCCTTGAGAGAATAGACCTGATAGAGCAGCCAGATCCTCATACTTTCTCTAGGAGACCCCACTCCTTTACCTGAGAAAGGACACTGTTCACTGAATTTTGTAGGCATCTCTTCATTAGAACTCTTACCTCATTTCTTGGTCTGCTGTTATTTTAGTTGAGAATACTTTCCAGCCTATTATGCTAAAGCTTCATGCTTATGCTTTGATTTCTCTCATCAGAACTGTTAATGGGTATCTGAACTGACACCTTTTCCTTCTCGTATTCAACATTGATATAATCTGGAATAGGGAGTTTCTTCATGCAACATGCCTGTTGTATTATTATTGTACTGACTGCATTATGAAGAACCATATGGGATTCTGTCATTATCAAATATAAATTGTTTGATTATATTACTTTTAATGATGATACTTGGAGATTAATACTTTGCATAATTAAAAGAGTGAAAATGAAAGACTTTAGCTCACACTAAAATCTCTTTATTGACTGAACACAGATTTAAGGCCTCATTACAAGTTTGGTGGTCCAGGGACCGCCATGGTGTTGGCAGTGGTCCGACCACCACTGTGTTGCTGGCCCGACTGCCACATTATGATGTTGGTGGTTTGCTGAACCACAGACCGCTGGAGTCCTGCTAATACCTCCAGCCATCCTCTGACCACCTTGATGACGGCTGGAGAAAAGCAGTTGTCACAGGGCGGTAGAGACAAGGGTACAGCCGTGTATATTACAATGTGCTCTTCTGCCGAGCCAACTGTGGCAGGAGACATCACCTGCTTCAAGATGGTGGAACAGAAAGAAATGGAGTGCTAGCTCCCCCATGTCCTTCTTTTCCCTTCAGTCTCCAATGTGGGCCCCTTTGGCCACCCCTTCCCCTTTCACAGCAGCAACTTCACCCATGAAAAAAAATACAATTGAGACCATGTATTGTTTTTCTGCCATTGACAGGACTGGGCACATATTGCCCAGTCTCCAGCAATGGAAAGATACATGCACAAAGTATATTTACATGTGTCATGCACTTGTGTACCTTTTGGTCATAATGTACACACCTGCATCAACACAAATATAATAATATACCTTGTGTTGCTGACCACCTCCACTGCCATCCCACTGCAGTCAGGTACAGTGCCGCTGGGCCAGCGGTCACTTTGTAATACAATTCAGTGTATACATGAATTCATTCCAGGGTGTGTAAGTGTATGTGTCAGTGTGTGCCTTGCTGTGTTATTGTATGATTTAGTTGTGCTTGGATGTGTCAATATATACATCAGTGTGTGCATGGGTATGTGAGTGTGTGATCTATGTGTACCTGGGTGTGTTAATGTATGCATGAGTGTGTGCCTGTTTGTATTAGTGAATGTATCTGTGTGTCCTTAGGTGTGTTCGTATATCCATCAATGTGTGACTGTGTGTGTCAGTGTATCCTTGTATGTGCCTGTGTGTATTACTGTGTGCATATGTGTATACCTGGGTGTCTCAGCATATGTATGAGTGTGTGTCTGGCTGTGTCATTGTGTGTATTATTGTACACGTGGCTATGCAGTGTATGCATCAGTGTGTGAGTGTATGCATCAGTGTGCATGGGTGTATAAGCGTACACATCAGTGTGTGGCTCAGTGTGGTAGTGTACGCATCAAAGTGCCCCTAGGTGTGTTAGTATATGCAGCACTGTGTGACTGGTTGTGTCAGTGTGTGCTTCAGTATGTGAGTGGGTGTGTTAATATACGTATGAGTGTGTACCTGTGTGTCTGAGTTTATGTTTGGCTGTGAGCCTGGCTGTGCTAGTTTATGCATCATTGTGTGCCTGGTTGTGCTACTTTATGTATCATAGTGTGCCTGGCTGTTTCACTGTATGGATCAGTGTCTGCGTGGGTGTCTCAGTGTATGTATCAGTATGTGGCTGGGTGTGTTAGTGTAAGCATCAGTGTGTGACTCTGTGTGTCAGCAAACAGATCAGTGTGTGCCTGGGTACATCGTTGTGCATTAGTGTGTGTCTAGATGTGTTAGTGTATGTATCAGTGTATGCCTGGGAGTGTTAGTGTATGCATCAGTGTGTGACTGGGTGTGTTAGTGTATTTATCGTTAAGTGTGTGCCTGTGTGTGTCACTGTGTGCATGAGTGTGTGCCTGGGTGTCTCAGCATATGTAATAGTTGATGGCTGAGTGTGCTATAGTATGCATGAGTGTGTGCCTGGCTGTGTCAGTGTATGCATTATTGTACAAGTGACTGTGTCAGTGTATGCATCAGTGTGTGCCTGAGTGTGTGAGTGTATGCATTAGGGTGTGCATGGTTGTGCCAGGGTGTGTATCAATATGTTCTTAGGTGCATTGGTGTATGCATTAGTGTGTATCTAGGTGTGTCAATGTATGAGTCAGTGTGTCTCCAGCTCAATCAGTACCAGTAGTTAAACATACCTGCATGTATCAGGCTATACATGAGTGAGTGACTGGATGCATCAGAGTCTATACCAATGTTTGCTTTCATTCATCAGTGTATGCTTTAGTGTTTCCCTGAGTATGTAAGGTAAAGTATCAGCATTTCCTGAGTGTGTTAGTTTATACATAATTATACACATAGCTGTATTTACATTAGTGTGTTGGTGTATAAGTACAATTAACTATCTGTAATTTGGTACATTTATGGATGGAGAGAGCTGTAGTTAGTTACCTAAATTGCTGCAGTAAAAATGTATTTTATTACATATGAAAGGAGACAAAACGTAAATAAGAGCGAAACTTTGGTTTTGTTAAGTTATCCATTGCAACTTGTAATCTGTAATAAAAATAATATTGTCAATTTCAAGACACAACAAATTCATACTACTGTGTAGAAATTTCAAATATTATTTAAGCATGTCACATTCCCTTGACTGTTCTCAGCTTCTATACCTTTGTGCTATAAATTAAGTGCATATAGATAATCATCCTTGAACAGTGGGGGGAAAACAGTCATATGGACTTTAAAAAAAAACATAACTACATAGCAAGTTATTTGAAATTAACATTACCATGTGTATCACTCTCTACAAATATTAACCAAACTCTTTTAGCTATATTTGTCAAAATATATACAGAATATTATGGCTTTATAATACAATTAATGTGTATGAATCATAGTAGTAGGTAAAAAAGTGTATAAAGATATCACCCTTGGTAAGCCACATGATGTCATAAAGTTCAGTAATTCATTGAAAATGAGTGTAGTATACACCTGTTCCTGAAACACAACTTTACCAGTCTTTCTCTTTTGTAGAAGTATGTTGTAGTTCAGAGTTTCTGATCTCCATTTCCAGTTTATTACTATGTCTGTGGTTTCCATTTGAGAGTAAGAAGATTTGAAAATTTATAATCTGTTAGAAGGTCATCTTCCTTGTTAGGCCGTACAATGCCTTATGTTGTTGTATTAAAGGCCCACAGATGTATTATTGCATTTCTCTAGTAGTAATCATCTTTAGAACTTTGGTTCAAGAAACAGAAGGTAAGGATTAGGTAATTTATATGGTAATCTCTGCTTAAATGTCTGTTTACTATCAATAAACTTTGTCCATCCAGTGCTTCATAGAAAATAGTGGCTGTACAGGTATATGTTTTTCCAGAAAAAGGGATTTGTCCAGCTTTAAATTTCATAATTTGAGTTGGTAATTTATCTCCATCTGCTTTGCATCGTTGTAGCATTAAGATGATGTACTTACCACTTTTTCTGATTTTCAAAGTTGATGGAAGATCAGAGCTGCACTTTGCATAGGTATTATTCTGTGATGTATCTTTAAGCAATTTATCAAAATTGGTAGATTTAAATGGATACATTTTCTGAGTTTATTTCTGTTTTTGAAGAAAAAGAACACTGTTCACTATTATGCTCCCATGAATAACTTAGTCCAAATAGTTGCTCAATAGGTACCATCTCTTTTTCTAAAATGCCTAGTAGTACTCTAAAGAACTCATGTGCATCTTCTTGAATGTTTTGAGGGAACTGACCTCAACTTCCACTTCAACGATCTCAGCAAACACAACACCTCAACGCTACTTGAGAACCTGGACACAATTGGGCTCAAACAACTTGTCACCTCACCAACGCACACCGTCAGACACTCTCTTGACTGCAATTTCCCCACCAGCAGCAACGTCATCATCGACGACTCAAGCCCGCTGCATTGGACTGACCACCACTGCATCCACTTCTCCATAGCCACACTGACAGCACACACTTATACAATGCACCCCCCCACAGGAAATGAAACCATACCACAGAGGAGCAACTCGTCAGCATCCTCAGCAATTTGCTGTCCCCCGACACAACAGATGCCAACACCTCTGCACAAATGGATAACCAGCTGCACCAACACCCTAGCTCCTCTCTGAACGACCATAGGGAAACATTCCTCCAACAAAGCCAGCTGGTTCACCCCTGCACTCTAGGAATTGAAGCGCTTCTGCAGGAGGCTGGCGAAGAAGTGGAGGAACAGCAAATCCCCCGAAGACATTGCAACCTTCAAATTCGTCACAAGATCCCACCATGGCCTCATCAGATCTACCAAGGAAACTGCTCTGCAGGACCACATCAACACCACCACACACAGCACTTAAGAACTCTTCAACGTCATTAAGGAATTTGCCAAACCACAAGCCGAGACCACTAACATCTTTCAACAGCTTTGGACCCCAAGACTCTCTGAACTCACTAACAACACTCCTACCAGGATCCACTGAACCCCACGACTACTTAATGCCTGAACTCCCTTCACGATGGATGAGACTCACTCTATAATGAGCAGCATCCACTCCAGAGCCCCTACCGACCCCTGCTCTCACTACATCTTCAACAAGGCCAGCACCTCAATCACGCCCAAACTCTGCAAGACTATTAACTGCTCCTTAGAGTCAGGAAGCACCTCAAGATCCCCCCACTTCTGAAGAAACCCACATCAGACCAACGGATATCAAGAACTACTGCCCCATCTCCCTGCTGCCCTTCCCACTAAGGTAGCTGAGATAGCAACCAACATTCAGCTCTGGCAACACATCGATGAGAACAACACCCTGGACATCTCCCAATCAGGCTTCAGAACTAACCACAGCACTGAAACTGCTCTTCTTACCTCCACAGATGACATCCTCTCCCTCCTCAACCGCGGCCAAAGAGCAGCCTGCATCCTACTAGATCTTTCAGCCACCTTCGATACAGTGTCCCACTGCACCCTATGCACCAGACTTCACACAGCAAACCTTCGGGGCAAGGCCCTTCGATGGATACACTCCTTCCTGACAGGCAGAACATACAAAATCAGGCTCCTGCCACACATATCAGAACCAACAGATATCAGCTGTGGAGAAACCCCAGGGATCCTTGTTGAACCCCACACTGTTCAACATCTACACGACCCCGCTCACCCTTATCATCAGGAACTATGGTGTGAACATTGTCTCCTACGCTGATGATACCCAGCAGATCACCTACCTGACTGAGAACCCCTCAACAGCCAAGACAAATTTCACAGATGGGTTGAAGCAGTCGCCACCTGGATGAAGCAGAGCTTCCTTAAGCTGAACTCGGGAAAGACCAAGAGCCTCATCCTGGGACCTTCCTCCTCAGCCTGGGGTGACTCCTGGGGGCCCTCAAAACTCAGCAGACCCACATCCCCCAAAGACCACACACAAAACCTTGGTGTCATCCTTGACTCAGCGCTCATCATGACCAGACAGGTCAACTCCATCTCATTCACCTGCTTCCACACTCTCTGACTCCTATGGAAGATTTTCAGATGGATATCAATTGACTGCCCAAAAAACGTGACACACAACCTAATCATGAGCAGACTTGACTATGACACACTCTCTATGCCAGAACCTCCAAGAAGAACCTGAGCAAGCTGCAGCAAATTCAGAATGCCGCCGCTAGATTGGTCCTGAACATCCCCCACTGAGAACACATCACAGGACACCTGAAAGATTTCCACTGGCTCGCCATCGAGAAGAGGATCAACTTCAAACTCCTACAAAATACTCCACAACATTGGACCCAGCTACCTCAGCCACTGCATCACCTGGTACTCCCCTTACAGAACTCTCCACTCATCCCAGCAGTTGCTCGCCAATGTACCCCGCATAATGAAGTCCTCAACTGGAGGAAGATCTTTCACCTACCTGGCAGCAAAACGTTGGAACACCTTACCTCTTCACCTCAGACAGTCGCCATCTATATCCCAATTCATAAAGGACCTGACTCTTCGACTGAACCCCGAGACCATACCCCTCAGTGCCTTGAGACCCTATGAGTGAGTAGCATGCTCTAAAAATATTTGATTGATTGATTGAACTTTACTGATCCAGCGCACACATCTGCACCATCTCTAATACAATCTGCAGAGTATATTTATGTTTTATCACTGCACAAGTATTGTAACTAGCTCAAGAGGACAGAGCATAATGTTTTTGTTCTATCACTGCACAAGCATTCTAACTAGCTCAAGAAGGCAGAGCATAATATTTTTCCTTTTCTCTGTTTTAGTTCATGAACCAGAGTAGGTAAACAGAATAGTGCATTGAGGACTACTTTGGCATAGCAGTTGACTCCAGAGATATTTGAGAACTGTAACTTACAGCTTCACCATCTGTTTTTCTACTTTTTCTCTTCAATACTTCTTTATTTTCATCTTTTTTATTCAGGAACATCACTCTGACCCTTTGATTTTTTTTTATTTTGGTAAGATATTAGGCCTTTTGTAAACTCAGTACTGTCCTAGATGTAGAGCATTTAGGTTTCTCAACTGGTTGTACCCCAGTACACAACTGGAATCAGGGTTTACTTTACTGTCATCCAACTCTATAAGATACAAACCAGACAAAGTTCTAATGCGTGGCAATGCTACATAAGACATACCTTCCTCAAACACAGTGCTACCAATATTAATAAATGCTGCATCTACACTTAAACATGAGACTTATGTATTGTTAAAGCATATGCTAGAGAGATACTGGAAAGTGCTTTCTATTTAGATACCAGTCTTTCACAAGTAAGAATCTGTTTTACACCTTCAAGAGCATCAACCTTAATTACTAGATACTGAACTTCATTTCTGATTGGATACAGAATAAAATCAATTATTTTTCCCATAGCTCCATTAACTAATCCTTCTTCAACATTTAAATTATACAACAAAATCTCTTTGCAGTTCTTACAATCACATAGACACTTTTCTAATCCTGTAGTTTTGGAAACTGACTTTTCCAAAGAATCCAGTTTTGATTGCAGTTTTTTACTTAATAGTACTATTACTCCTTGGTGTTCCATTTTATCAATTGATATCAATTCCAATATTTGCTCCTTCTCCAGCTGCAGTAATCGTTCACTGAAAGATGTGCATACTTGAATTGTAGGTATTAGACACAAAATTGTTTTTGTTGTTGAATAAATTCAAACATAAGCTGTGCTGCATATTTTTTCGAAGGATATATGTTCTTTATAAGTTGTGTTACCAAACAACTTTTTTCTTCTTTTGACACCATTTCTACTCTAATATCCATCAGAATACTTCCATATTGCATATCAGAGGCTTGACGCATGTTTGAAATCAGTTCTTTGTATTGAAAATTTAACCAAATGTTTAAATTTTTAATGCTTCTTAAAGAATTACGAGTTTCTTCATGTGATAGGGTCTTAAATACAGGGGGGAAACATCTGCAACAATGAGACCGGAACAACGCTGTTGTTTATAACACAAGCGTCACCACGCTTGCTGGAACAATGACTCCCTTTTTCTCTGCCTTAACCACACATGTGCTGAATAACGCACATGCGTGGTTAAGGCAGTGAAAAAGGAAGAGTGCATCGGAAGAGGATGTGGTCAGGTTAGTGGGCCAGGGGCAAGGTTGGGGGTAGTTTTTTTTAGGTGGGTGGGGAGAAGTAGAAATATATATTTTTTTAAGGGGCGGGGTCGGGGTAGTTATGTTTCTTAGGGCAGTGGTAAGGGTCAGTTTAGTTATTTTTTAGGGCGGGTAGGGGTGGTTATCTTTTTAGGGCAGGTGGTGGGGGTTGCAGTAGTTATGTTTTTAGAGCGGTGGGGGTAGGGTAGTTATGTTTTTAATGAGGGGGTTTATTGGGGTACTTATGTTTCTAGGGTGCGTGGGAAGGTGGTATGGTAGTAGTTTTTTAAGGTAGGTGGTGGGGGGTCCGAGTACGTGTGTGTTTAGGGTGGGTGGGGAGGTGGGGTAGTTATGGTTTTAGGATGGTGTGGGGTAGTAGTGTTTTTCTCAGCGTACTTGTGTTTTTAGGGCAAGTGGGGTAGTTATATTTTTAGGGCAGGAGGGGATTGGGGTACTTGTGTTTTAGGGTGGGTGGGGTTCAGGGTACTTGTGTTTTTACAACAGGTGTGGGGGTGGGGTAAATATGTTTTTAAAGTGGATGAGTGGTTGGGTAGTTATGTTTTTAGGGCGGTTGGGGGTGGCATGCTAGAACCACGCATGCCGTTCCCACACATGCCTTTGGTAGGCATGCTTTTACAATGAAAAATCGTTGCAAAGGCATGCGTGGTAAAGGCACGCATGGTAACAACGCAATCATAGTTCCGACCGCGTATTTTCTTCGATACCTGTTTGAGGCATGTGCCTTGATTTTTGCTATGGTGAAGCTCGGAGGCTTCAATCCCAGCAAGTAAAACTCTTAACAATTCTTTGTTTCTCCCGGCAGTTTGCGCGCCGGCTACATTGTAGCAGCGTTCGACCTTGGCTAAACGCTGAGCGGATGCTGCCGAAGGGAGCGAAGGCAGAGCTTCCCGCAGTACGTGGGAAACAGACTAGGATGAGTGCAGCCCGTCGGCCGGGAGCTTCAGGTGAAGTTAAGCTGCTTCATGAAGTCAAATGTGGAACACATGCAAAGTTAAATGCAAAGTTAAAAACTGTTCCGCTTGATAGATTTTTATAGAAAAAATCGAAAGGAGCACGTAGGTGAACAGGGATGGTGGGCTCATCTGTTGTAGTAGAACGAGGGGGACTACCGCCTAAAGGGACTGGGACTGGGCCGGTGTCCCGATTGGAGAAAGGAGAGGAGAGTTTGGGGAGCAAAGTGCTGGGTGGAACTTCATTACTTGCGAACAATTGCTTTACTCTTTCACTCTCAGGCCATTCTACAGATATTATGAACATTAGGCAATCCGGGAGTGACGAGCCACTAATACGACAAGAAAGGGTACATTAACAGCTCCCTGACAGCAATAGGGAGGGAAGCCGATCTATGACTCAGGAAATATTGGACAATTCAAGTTATGTCAATGGAGAAGACCTGAGGCTAATCTCAACTCGCGACAAGGATCAGGGGCAGAGTGACAATTTTTTTCCCTATCTGATCAGTCAAGCTGGACGAGCAATGAGGGATTGGATTCAGAGACAGGGAAGATCTCTTTGGAACTGGGGTCTGAAACGTCTTTCCGAGCCTCAGATTAGGAACAAGTGGCGAATGCTAAAGTTACCACCATAAGGAAAAAACTGAAAAAAGGAATGCACAATCTAGTCCAGCTAAGCACCTGCTAATATCTCTGGAAAACAAGAACTTTCAGTGGGATTATGCAAACACTCAATTTAAGGAAGATTCAGCCGTGCATGGTAGTATTGAAAAGCAATCTAATCCAGTCTCCCTGGAAACTATTTACCAAAGCATTATGGAACATCGAGAGCAGTCTAGGACTGAGAGTCATAGAACCGAACTAGCCTGTTGTAAAATGCAGACTCAAGTTCGCCGGGTGGCAAAAACATGTTCTGAGTTTGCGACATGTATAGAGGAGTAGGAGACCCGCATTTCCAGATTGGAAGATGACGTAGGATCTCAGAAAGCGATCGGGGAGACAATGGAAAAACAACTTTTTGGGCAAGATGCCCAATGGAAGCTGACAGACTACGAAGATAGACTGAGACGTAACAACTTACGAGTGCTCGGCATACCGGAAGGGGTTGAGGGATCTGATCCACATGGATTGTGATGGCTCTGTTTAAGGAGGCCTTTCTGGATCAGAACCAGTGGGAATGGGAGGGAGAAATTCAGAGGGCACACCGGTTCCCCTTCAATAGAACAGTTAAATCTTCAGTAGCAGGAGATATTAAGCATAGGGCTATGTTAATCTCTCTCCTCAACTTCTAGGCAAGACAGGCTGTATATGACCTTTCCCGTCCTGAGTGCAAACGTACTGCCAGGGGGTGCAACTTTTTTGTGAGGCCTGATTTTTGTCACACAACAGTGGAAAAAAGATGGAGACTTTGTCAATTAATTCAGCCCCTGCAGAATAAGGGGGCGTACTCCTACATGATGAATCCCACCAAGCTAAAGGTGATGGCTGAAGGCAAAACCCAGTATTTTACATCTGATGTAAAAGCAAAAGAGTTTATGGACAGACTTTGAGGCTAATAGGAGAGCGGCTTGTTTCCCTTTTTTTCAATTGTAAAGAGACCCTTGTGTTCTCCCTCTCTATTTTCTATCGTGGGATACGGGAAGAAGGGTATTTATTCTCAGTAATTGTTTCTTTTTTTTATATAGATTGTTTTGACCGGTGTAGGGCGTACTACGGGTACGGCTTGGGTAGGGCAGAGTGGGTCACGATTCCATCACCAAGGGACAGCATAGTCCCATACTTTCCATGAAGCTGATTATAGGGTTGGGGGTAGGTACTTGGGGTTTGAAGGGGGTGGTGGGGAATAGGGGCAGAGGTGGTGGTGTGTGAGGAAGGGGTGGGATTAGGCAAGGTAAGGTGGTGGGTTGGGGGTTGGGGGAAATCTCAGGTAGGCAAAGAGAATGCGAGGGATAGGGAGAAGGACATTCAGGGTAAATATGCAATGGGACAAATAAGGCTGTGGGAAAGGACTCATGAGAGAGCTAGTATAAGACAGGGGTTGAACTGGAGAAGAGGAAGATTGGACAGGGAAGATATGGCGATATCAAAGCAAGGTAGATGTTTAGAAACAAAAGAATGGCTAGTAATTTAAAGTTATGCTCAATGAACATATGCAGTCTTAACCCTATAAGTGCGGGCACTCCCTCCCTGGTGCGGGTCACGACCAGTGGCCGACACCAGGGAGTGGGTTAAAAATCCTCTGGTGCAATGCACCGGAGGATTTTTATTTTATTTTTTTTCCCCGTTGGAGACGCGGAACAACTTCCGCGTCTCCATCCCGTCCCCCTCCCACCCTTTTGTGACGTCAGCGCGGTCACTTTTTTTCCCAACTGGAGCAGAAGCGGATCAGGTAAGGGTCCTCTTCTGCTCCGGTGGGAAAAAAGACCAAAACGGCTTCCCAAGATGCCAGGGAGGCATCAAAGGTGCCTCCCTGGCACCGTTTCCTGGTCATGGATCGCAGCGATCCATGGTCAGGAAACGCCCCTAGACACCAGGGATCTTCTTTGGGGGGGTCGGCCACCTTGTATTTTTTTATCGGTACTGTTTTGGGGGGCAATCGCGCCCCCCAGATTTATTTTTTTTAAAGTAAAAAAATTAAAAACAAAATGGCAGGGTCGGCCCTCAGAACACAGGCCACCCCTGGGGGTAAAAAAAAAAATCTAGTTTTCCCTGGGGGGGTGGGGGCGATCGCCCCCCCAGGGAAAACTAAATTGTAATAAAAAATAAAAAAAATCAAATTGTTGGTAGTCAGCCCTTAGGGTGACCATCTATGGGGCCATTTTTTTTTATTTTTATACATGAGTGCTTTGCCAAGGGAAAGCACACATGTATGAAAAAAAAAGTTATGTAAAATTAGTGTCTTGCTTTCTCTCTCTCTCTCTCTATATATATAGATATATATATATATATGTATATATATATATATATATATATACACACACACACATATATATATATATATATTTCTTTTTTTTCAGGTCAAGCATTGCAACGCGCATGCGCTGCTTTTCTGACGTGTTGGTGTTTATCTGGGCTTTTAACAACGCCCACCTCACGCCCATCACTACCAGTCGTTCATGGGCTTGCCCTTCAAAAATCCTTTGATTACATTGGTAAATGGTTTTCCTTTGTCCCTCCTTGGGGAGCTTTTGTTACCGCCTTGGCCATCGCCCCTGGAACATGGCTAATTGCACTTTTGCTGTTACGTTTAACTGCGAGCGAACTTCTTTGCCTTTTGTGTATCTCTTCACCTGATGCTCATGGTGGCCGCGGCGCTGTGAATCGGCTCCCTTATGTGGAAGTGTTTAACTTTCAACTTTCAATTTATGTGGTAAGAAAAGTCGGGTTAGGAGTTTATAACGCTAATAGCTCTAACTCGAGCAGATGCGAGACCTATTGCATTATAAATGCTTGTTTTTCTTTTGTGTGTTGTATTCTGGGAGCCACAATTGCCCCCCCAGGGAAACCACACATATACATAAAAGATATATATATATATATATATATATATATATATATATATATATATATAATGCCGAACAATTTCACAGCACTCCACGAGGACCATGATCAAGACTCCTTGTTGAGTCGTAACGCGTTGGTGGTTATTGACTGCAATAAAATACACATTTAGTTGTACCTCGTGGAGTGCGGTGAAATTTTTCGGCATTACATAATTTCAAGATTGGTCTTCTCTGTCACTGGGCACCGGCAGTAGAGTGCGCCGCCCAGCAACCCTTCGACCACTTTGTTTCTAAACATATATATATATATATATATATATATATATATATATATATATATATATAATATATATATGCAACACAAATTGGTTAAAAGATTGTTGCGCAGCGCACTCCACTGCCGGTGCTCGGTGATGGAGGAGAGCAACCTCGAAAATATTTTGTGAACAAAAATCTCACCGCACTCCACGAGGTTCAAATTGCCATGTTTTATTGCAAGTATAAAAAATGAAAGAAAAGAGGGACTCATTTACCGTGATCAAGACTCCTTGAGAGTCGAAATGCGTAGGTGGCTGTTGCTTCCAATAAAACATGCCAATTTGAACCTCGTGGAGTGCGGTGAGATTCTTGTTCACAAAATATATATATATATATATATGCATGCATGTATGTCTTTTCTGTAGTGGCAGTTGCCATAATGTAGCGCAGATGGTTTATTGTCCTGCTGCAAAGGATATACATTTATATGTATTTAGCTGAGTGGATTAGTAAAGGCAAGCGTTACCTGTGCTTTAAAACAAATGTTATGCCAGGGGGACTATGGAGATATGAGTGGCACTTTTGCTGGGTAGTACTGAGGGAATTAGAAGAGGAGGTAATGGGAGGCAGAGCACCAAAAATGAATGTCGCACTGGGTGCCACCAGCGCTGAAGGCTGTGATGATGGGTATGTGGTAAGGTGAAGTAATACATTCTTTTTTTGTTTTTTTCAGTGTTTTCAGAGAATCTGCAGAATTGGAGAAGAAGCGAAGGTAAGGTGACGACATTTCCTATTATACACAACAAACATACCCACAATTTTGTGACTATCTGCCTTCTACGTAGGCTAGTAATTTAGAGGGACAGTTTAGCCAGTAGCAGAGATGGCGTCTCGTTGGGTGTCTGCTGATCAAGCCCTAACTCGGGTTATGTAGGACAGTTCTGATGTAGGCTCAGAGACTGAGACAGCAGACACTGAGACAGCACATGAGGGAGAGGACAATGGGGCAGAATCTGGGAGTGATTTTTGAGTCGGCGGAGTCCCATCCGACGACACCTCTTCCAGTGAGTCTGAAGGAGACAATGACGACAGCCATGCTGTCCCTTCGCAAGCACATTCTGGGCAACGGGACCACATTGGGTCAGCCGAACCCAGAGAGCACGTGCTTGCGGCCGCAAGCACAGAGAGAGTGCTCTCTTGGCAGCCCCCCTGTTTAGTTCAGCCCCAAATTCCACCTTTTACTGGTGACGCTGGATGTAAAGTCGATACAGCTAACTTTTTGCCAGTCGACTACATCTATCTATTTTTGGATGTTGACTTCCTTCAGAAAATTGTGCAGCAAACAAATTTGCGTGCAGACCAATTTCTGAGGGAGCGCGGAGGCACTCTAGGGCCCCGTTCTAGGGCATGCCAGTGGACTCCCACTTCGCTGCTGGAGTTGAAGATATTTTTGGGCCTTACGCTCAAAATGGGGTTAGTGCAGAAACCCACCTTGCAGTCCTACTGGACGACTTGCACGGTTTGAGTAACTCCCATCTTCGCACCATACATGAGCAGAGATCGTTTTTTGCTACTGCAGCGCATGCTGCATTTCAATTACAATTCGGCTGCATTGCCCCGGGGCCATCCAGATCATGACAGGTTGTTCAAAATTCGGCCTGTCGTGGAACATTTGTCTGCCAGGTTTCCAGAGATCTATACTCCTGGAAAGAATATAGAAGTCGATGAGTCCTTGATCCTGTACAAAGGACGGCTGCTTTTCAGACAGTACATTGCGAGCAAAAGAGCAAAAAATAAAGCTGTACATGCTGTGTGAGAGCTCTTCTGGCTATGTGTACAGCTTGAGAGTGTATACAGGGAAGGAATCTACCCTAAACCCTGTAGGTTGCCCTCCCGCGTTAGGGGTCACAGGGAAGATTGTATGGGAACTTGTCCAGCCACTTCTTTACAAAGGTTATAACCTTTATGTGGACAATTTCTATACAGGAGTAGAGCTGTTCAGTGAGCTCTACAAAGCTGGCACTGTGGCCTGTGGTACAGTTCGTTGTAACCGCAAAGGATTCCCGCAGGAGCTTGTTTGCAAGAAGCTCTGGAAATCAGAGAGTACTGCATTGCGTTCTAACGAACTGCTCGTAGTCAAGTTCTTAGATAAGCGTGATGTATACGTGCTCATTTCAATTCATGATGAGAGCACTTCTCCCATCACGGTTTGGGGTCAGATGGCCAAAGTCCACAAGCCCATCTGTATACTTGATTACAATAAGTACATGGGCGGAGTGGACATGAACGACCAGGTTCTTCAACCATACAATGCGTGTCGTAAAACTCACTTGGTACAAGAAACTGTTTACCCACCTGATTCAGATGGCAACATGCAATGCGTATGTTGTTTACCGTCAGACAACCACAGGAAGACTCATGACTTTCCTTGACTTCCTGTCTGTAATTGAAAGCCTCACTGCTGTTATAGAAGCAGCAGCAGCCTCCACCTCATATGTTCTGGAGGATGTGGCAAGGCTGCAGGAGCGACACTTTGCTGATCGCATTCCTAAAGCACCCAAAAAGGATCGTCCATGTCGTCGCTGTAAAGTGTGCTCGAAGCATGGAAAGCGGCAGGAGAGTCGGTATTACTGTCCCCAGTGTCCATCACAACCAGGCCTCTGTATCCCTACTTGCTTTACGTTGTATCATACTAAAGCAAAGTTCTGGGAAATTGACTGAGGTTGAGCTGCCGTTGGGTAATCCTTTCAGTGGCAGTGCATGGATACCGAACGTCCATGGGCCACTGCTTCGTTAGGCAAGGAGCCACAGAATTTTACTTCATCATGGACTTCCTTTTGGACTGCTTGAGAGCTAAGTCCACCGTCAGAATGTGGTTGGTGTTCTGTTCAATTAAAATGCATTATATTCCCCCACTGCATATACTAGTGGACAGAACATATGCCACATTGTCACAGAGTACCCTTTCTTCACCAGCATGTCTACCTTACTTTCAACGGTAGATATGCTCTCTCAGTTCGAGGAATCACTTTGTACGGCATACTTGTAAACCCCCAACTTGCATCCACAAACCAGTATAGGTTCACTTGGCAATTATACAGGATTAGCCAGGACTCTGATGAGAACAGAGACATGAATGGGTAAGGAAATCTTATGGTAGGTGTGCCTTCACAGGGTTATTGCACAGGTAGAAGGCAGATAGTAAAGGCAGTATAGATGTACATCATTTACACCTATGGATTCAAACTATTGGTGCCATCCCAGCACTGAAGGAGAATGACTTGTATAGGTCAGTGTTTGACCTGCTTTTTATGTTCATCCTCCATCAGAACTTAGTAGATGTTCAGTTTGCTGTATAAGTGCATTACAGTCACATCACTGCACATAATGTTGGCTGGGACATATGCTACGTTCTCATGGACTCCCCTATGTACCAAACACTACCCTTTTTCATAGCCTATGACCTTCTCTTTAGGGAACATCATGAGAAATCCCCAGCATGTCTCCCTTAGTTTCAAAGGTAGATATGCTCACTCAGTTCGAGGAATCGCTTTGTACGGCATACTCGGACACCCCCAACTTGCATCCACAAACTGGAAGGAGTTGGATTTAGCACAGAGAGTGTGTTAAAAGCGCATGAAAAACATGTCTTCCTGAGCCTCAGGTGGCTGTCACAGGAGTCATTAGTAAAGGTTTGTTACGCATGCATTTGGTAATGTTAAGGAAGAAGGAGGCAGTTAGCCTATGACCTTCTCTTTAGGTAACATCATGAGAAATCCCCAGCATGTCTCCCTTAGTTTCAAAGGTAGATATGCTCACTCAGTTCGAGGAATCGCTTTGTACGGCATACTCGGACACCCCCAACTTGCATCCACAAACTGGAAGGATTTGGATTTAGCACAGAGAGTGCGTTAAAGGCGCATGAAAAACATGTCTTCCTGAGCCTCAGGTGGCTGTCACAGGAGTCATTACTAAAGGTTCGTTACGCATGCATTCGGTAATGTCAAGGAAGAAGGAGGCAGTTACTTGACAGGTGGTAAAATGTAGTCAAACTTATTCCTTTCTGTGGGGTGTGACTGTGATGGGCCCTTGTCTGGCAGCGGTAAGTTAATGTGAGTGCAGTGATTGGTTGGATTGGGCTCGTGGCTGGCGATATGAAAGGGTTGTTTGTTGTGCATGAAATGCGTGTGAATGGACCATAAAGAGTTGGTGCCTGAACGCGGCTTTATGGCCCACCTTCAGAAGGCTTGGTTTCAATATTCAGATACTTTGATAAGTATTCATGCTTTGAAACCTTAATTTCTGGAGGTGCTAAAACCAACCAGTGTGAGTGGTGGGTTAACTTTAACAAACTAGTACCAGGGGAGTCCAAGGGTGCAGGACTTGCGTGGCTCTCACCAGTTTCCCTTCACCCAGAATCCCCTTGAAATCACAAAATGTGCTTAAAAAACACATTTGCCTTGCATTCCAATGAGCAGAAGTCCAGGGATCTGCAGGGGGCCATTAAAATTACCTACCACAAAACAGCCTCGTTTTTTAAGACAGTCACCTAAGTATTTGGTCCTGGGCTCGGCAGCCATATAGGGAAACCTACCAAACGCAGACATTTCTGAAAACTAGACACCCAAGGCAGCCCACGTAAATGTGGTGTGTTTGTATTTAACAACGTTTTCTTACCCAGAATACCCTGCAAAAGTGAAACGTTGATTAAAACCACTATTTTTCCTTTCTTTTTTATCACAGAAACTACAGGAATGTGCAGGGATCCTCGAAATTCCTACCATCCAGTGTTTCCCCACTTGTCCTGATAAAAACACAACCCCGCTTGTGTGCCTGCGCCTAGTGCCTGCTTCAGGAATTAATCACTCCATGGTTAACAGTAGCCCTCATGCAAGGACTACCATTGACCCATGTGTGATCCATTCCTGTCGCCGGCACTAGACCTACCCACACAAGTGAGGTACCATTTTTATCGGGACACTTGGGGGAATGCTTGCTGGAAGGAAATGTGTGGCTCCTCTCAGATTCCAGAACTTTCTGTCACCGAAATGTGAGGAAAACGTGTATTTTTAGCAACATTTTGAGGTTTGCAAAGGATTCTGGGTAACAGAACTTAGTCAGAGCCCCACAAGTCACCCCAGCTTGGATTCCCCTAGGTCTCTAGTTTTCAAAAATGCACAGGTTTGATAGGTTTCCCTAGGTGCCGGCTGAGCTAGAGGCCAAAATCTACAGGTAGACACTTTGCAAAAAACAGCTCTGTTTTCTGTCAAAACATGGGATGTGTCCACGTTGTGTTTTGGGGCATTTCCTGTCGCGGGCGCTAGGCCTACCCACACAAGTGAGGTATCATTTTTATCGGGAGACTTGGGGGAACGCTGGGTGGAAGGAAATTTGTGGCTCCTCTCAGATTCCAGAACTTTCTGTCACCGAAATGTGATGAAAATGTGTTTTTTAGCCACATTTTGAGGTTTGCAAAGAATTCTGGGTAACAGAATCTGGTCAGAGCCCCACAAGTCACCCCATCTTGGATTCCCCTAGGTCTCTAGTTTTCAAAAATGTTTACTCTTTGTACCATTTATGGATCGAATTTTGATGAGGCTTAAGTGTTAGATACCCTAAATTCTGAATTGATAGAATGGCCATTACCACTGGTTTTATGTGGAGATTTGAATATCCATATAGAAGTGGGAAGGAATACGGGTAATCAGTATTGGGGATGGGAACCTAAAGTTTGGAGGGCTTTAAGAAGGTTAGTAAGGGATCATGGTCTGGTACATGTTTGGGAGAGAGCTGCGGCTCCAGACCCTGGTTTCACCTACTACTCCTCCCCGCATGCTAAATTAGTACGACTGGACTATTTTTGTATCAAGGCTAATTTAATAAAGAATGCAAGTATAGATCTCATGCCCAGGTTTCTCTTGGATCACAACCCATTAGTTCTGTCTTGGAAAGGGGATTAGTAAGGACTCACTGCGCTTGTTCATTTGATAAGAAATGATTAGCAAATCCCGGATATATGGAACATATGAAGGTATTGATTCAACAATTTTTCGGAGGTTAATAGAAGCACAGCTATTATAGGGGCGGTGTGGGATGCACTTAAAGTGGGCGTCAGGGAAGAAATCTTAAGTTATAGTCTGGGTTTGCAGAAGGTGAGGGCTAGAAGGGTTAAAGAGCTTCAGGCAACACTTAATTTAATAGAAAGGAAACAGATTCAAAATATAATAAACAAGGAGGATTGTAGCTCAACACAGACTCAGATATCGGTTCGGAAGGCCAAAATTAATTCATATCTGAATAAGGAAGTAGCAGCTATTTATCAGAGCCATAAGGTAAAAAACTATGAATACAGGGAGATAACCGGGAAAGTTCTAGCAAGACGTGTAAGGCAGAAATTAGCCAAAGGAGTATAGAGATTATCATGGATGCACAGGGGCGGAAATGTGAAAAATTAGAGGAGATTATAGAGGTTTCTAAAGACTTCTATCAGGAGCTGTATAGGGAAGATATAGTATATTTTGATGGGCTCCAGAGGGAGGTCACAGAATTTCTGGGAGGGTTAAAAACAGCTAGACATTCCTTAGAGGATCAAATTATGTTGGATGCACCAATTCAATCAGAAGAAATATTGGAAGCCATGAACTCATTAGCGGCAGGAAAAGTGTCAGGTTCGGACGCCTTAGCAATAGAGTTTTATAAAATGTTTAATAAAGAAGTAAGGAGGGACATGCATGAAACTTTTTGTAATGCTCAACAAGGGCAGATTCCATCATCCTGGGACTATGCTAATATCATAGTGTTTAAAAAAAAAGATAAGCCATCAAACTCTCCCGGATCATATAGACCAATCTCATTGTTAAATGCAGATGGGAAGATTTATGCAAAGGTCTTAGCAACTAGACTGGCAAGAGTTATATCCATGCTAGTCTGTAAAAGACAGAAGGGGTTATTCCGGGGTGAGGAATGGTTGACCATATAAGACGGATAATCTCCTTATTTGATCTTGCTGAAACTTATCAGAAATCTCTTGGGTTGGTGCTATTAGATGCCGAAAAGGCATTTGATTGTGTATCTTGGAATTTTTTATGGGAAACTTTGAAATGGAAGGGGGTAGGGGAAGGTTACTTAACAGCTATTAGAGCCATATATAAGGCCCCCAAAGCTTGAATTTGTGTGGGAGGGCTGGAATCAGGCATCATATCGATCTCCAGGGGTACCAGACAGGGATGTCCGTGTTACCCCTTGCTCTTTGCATTATATATAGATCACTTTTTGTCCAAATTGGAGAGGTGCATAACTATCAAGCCACTGACTTATCATGGGGAAGAATATAAGGGGGCATATTTATACTCCGTTTGCGCCAAATTTGCGTCGTTTTTTTCGACGCAAATTCAGCGCAAAACTAACGCCATATTTATACTTTGGCGTTAGACGCGTCTAGCGCCAAAGTAGGAGGAAAGAGCGTAATTTTTTTGCGTGAACGCCTTCCTTGCGTTAATGAGATGCAAGGTAGGCGTTCCCGTCGAAAAAAATGACTGCGATGCAAATGCGTCGTATTTATACTCCCGGGCAAAAATCACGCCCGGGAGTGGGCGGGGCAAAAAACCCTGCATTTGCGCCTCTTTTTAACGCCTGGGTCAGGGCAGGCGTTAAGGGACCTGTGGGCTCAAAATGAGCCCACAGCTGCCCTCCCATGCCCCCAGGGACCCCCCCTGCCACCCTTGCCCACCCCAGGAGGACACCCAAGGATGGAGGGACCCATCCCAGGGACATTCAGGTAAGTTCAGGTAAGTATATATATATTTTTTTTTTATAATCTTTTTTGGCATAGGGGGGCCTGATTTGTGCCCCCCTATATGCCACAATGCCCAATGACCATGCCCAGGGGACAGAAGTCCCCTGGGCATGGCCATTGGGCAAGGGGGCATGACTCCTGTCTTTACTAAGACAGGAGTCATGTAAATGGCGTCTGGGCGTCGTTAAAAATGGCGCAAATCGGGTGGAGGCGATTTTTTTGCGTCAACCTGACTTGCACCATTTTTAAGACGCCCTAACGCCATTTTCCCCAACGCCGGCGCTGGCTGGTGTACGTGGTTTTTTTCCACGCACACCAGGCAGCGCCGGTCTGCTAGCGCCGGCTAACGCCATTCAATAAATACGGCGCCCGCATGGCGCTTCAGAATGGCGTTAGCCGGCGCTAAACTTTTTGACGCTAAACTGCGTTAGCGCAGTTTAGCGTCAAAAAGTATAAATACGGGCCAAGGTGTTTGCTGTAGCAGTAATAACAATTGACCCAAAGAAGACAATTAAGGAAATTGAAGAGGTGGCTAGAAACTTTGGAGTATACTCCAGATACAAATTAAACGCGGATAAGACACAGATTGTATGCTCTGTGCACACCTTGACTAAGGCTAAGCGGGAGGTGGTAGAGGCTATATATCTGGGGATAAAAATGGCTGCCGATGTTAATCAGGTGGTGGAAATTAAACTAGCCCCTCTGTTAAGTAAAGTGAAGAGTGACTTGGACAGAATGCACTATCTCTATTTATCACTTGAAGGTCGCTGTACTGTTTTGAAAATGATGGTCTTGCCAAAAGTACTATATTTGTTTCGCGCGATTCCTTTAGAGATTGCAAAAACCTGGCCAAACCATTTAGAAACAATAAGCAGCAACCGTTTGTGGGTCTATGCCAAACCAAGGAGGGCAATGAAATATTTGATGCTTCCCAAATGTCGACGAGGTTGGGCAGTTCCCAGTTTTACGCTATATTATTATGCCTGCTGCCTCCAATATATGGATGGATTGATAACGGGTGAGGTCAGAGAGAGTAATCAAGAAGCGCAACCTTCCTTGTATGAAATGATGCTGGGCGGGGAAGCAAAAGTCTGGCTGTCGAAATTTGAGGAACCTAGCTACTTTAAAAAAGTAAGATTTAAAGCTTTACAAGCAGTATATAAGGTTTGGGTACAGCCAAAACGAAGGATGGGGTTGGGTAAGATTACCATATACACTCCATTGAGTTCCTCAGGCATCCCCTGTTTTATTTTTAGGGATCCTATACAGGCAATTTGGCGATGGCAAGGGATAAGGAGGGTTAGGGATTTATATGTAAACTCACACTGTAAATCTTTCTTGAAGCTTCAGATAAAATACGGTTTACCCGGGACCCATTGTTTAAAGTTTTTATAAAAACTGGATTTTCTCCATCATCGTGGACAGGTAATGCCATTAATGGATAAGATAACATTAATAGAGGCTATATGTCGCAGGGAGAAGATAGGTATGCTTTATCTATTGTTAATAGATGCCCAACAAGATGACCTTGAGCAACAGAACTATAGATGGGTTAATCGTGTGGGTAAGGAGCGGGGGTGTCTGAGAGAATCCTTAGAACTAGCTGGAAATACTTTCTCTCAGCCAATTTGAAAACGCAGCACTATCAGACAGCATTCGACCTATATTACACACCAGTAAAACTGAGAAAGTGGGGAGGATCTGATGGGAAGTGCAATCGATGTGGGGGGGGTGGAAGCAGAGATATTACATATGTTTTATACAAACCCCAGGTTGAAACCTTTGCTGGGTGAATTAGAATTGTTCCTTAATGATATAACTGGAGGAAATGTGAACCTATCACCAACAATGGTATTGTTAGGAGTGACGGACCCGCTGGAAAATATGGGATATGTAATAAAAAAAAAGACATTTTTATATGTGGCAATATTTCGGTTGTGTATAACTACGGACTGGATTAAAAAAGATCCCCGTCATTTGAAGCATGGAGGTTAAGATCATTAGCTGTCCATAATATTGAATTGAGCTTATACAGACTTAAAGGTTATAAGAAGAGGCGTAGGGGGGAACAAATCTGGGCACCATTGACTAAATGGTTGGAAGGGATAGATCTATGTGTGAAATAGAGTTTGTATAGTGTTGGGTTGATTGTGTTGAACGTATCTTCTTTTTTGTATTTGCTTGTCTTCTTATGTGTCGTTTTTCTCGCACCTTCTTCCCTATTTTGATACGATGATGTGTAAATGATTTTTTTCTTTGCAGAAAAATAATAAAACAAAAAAAAAAAAGGAAACTTCATGGCAAGCTTCACCAGGTGACGTTTGGTACTCCAGTTTGTTGTTGTGTTCAACAGGGAGCATAAGTAGACGATGCAAAGTAATTCCTTTGATACTGTGTGCAGCTAATCCCATAAGGGCTGTTACTTAACAAGATAAAATGGAGTCTGCAGTCCTCGGTAGATATGTAGTTAGAACTTGTATTAAAAAGTTTTTTTCAGTGCCCGCTTGTTAACTGATATACAAAAGAACTGGCTTAAAACATTTCATGTAGGAATCTGTGTTCTATTTTTGCTTTGACTTCCATGTTTTCTTCTTTCTGCTCATTATTGATTTGCTCTACTAACTTTTAGAACTAACATGTTCTTCTCTTGCATGTTTCATTGCTGTCTCCTCTTAAATCATTGCTATGGCAGCTTCATATTCTATCACTGGCTGGCCAAGGGGCTCTTGACTGAGATGTGCAGAGCTCTGGCTGCTTTGTGAACTTTCCTTCACAATTTCAGTAGCAATTGTTTCTTCTTGTTCAATTTTTTCATTTAACTTTTCCATATAGTTAGGAAATATTCGTCAGTGACTACTGTTTTTCACAGCATTGAAAGAGTCTTCATAGCAATCAACCTGCCCCAGTAACTCTATTTCTAATTGCTAAGGTTTGAATAGTTGGAGAAGTGCCAAGTAGAAAAACTGTCTTTTCTCAGCAGACAAGTACGTTTTCTATGGTTGATTATGTTGCCTTTTACATGCCAAACTAAACAACCATTGTTACCAGCTACAGCATATTTGTCTTCATCAGTGTTTTCCGAGACATTATTTCTGTACCTATAGTGTTGCAGAATTTCGTAAAGATACGTTTTCAACTACTTTTCGGATATTAGCCAATTATCATATTTGTTTTTACAATATTTATGCCCTCTGGGTCAAATTCTGCTAAGTACTGAATTACTAGGTAGGATTTCAAGACTCTGTTTCCCATGTTGGCAAGGCTAACCCAAACAATTCCTCTAGACTTTAAGAACAAGCTAGCTAAATTCAACCTATCACAGCACTCAAATGAGCTCATCTCTCTATGTGACAGTGTTTTCAAGCTGAAACTGTACAATTTCTTTGATAGAAATTTTTCTGCAGAAATCTCCTCCCATGTTTCCATTATCTCCGTTTTTTTCTGACATTGTGATGTATAAAGTAACAAGGCGAGCAACAACAATGGAATCATCAGCAACAAACTATGGCCCATATTTATACTTTTTTAGCGCCGCATTTGTGCCGCTTTTTTGAAGCAAGAGCAGTGCAAACTTACAAAATACAGTGTATTTTGTAAGTTTGCTCCGCTATTGTGTCAAAAAGCAGTGCAATGCGGTGCTAAAAAAGTATAAATATAGCCCTATATGTCCATATTTGTGTTCCATAATTTGAGGAGGATAGCATTATGATCATTTACATATTTAAAGGCCTTTGATTTTCTTGTAAGTGTATGCCTCACTGCAGATAAAAAGCTGTTCACTCCTTCTTTAGAGATAATAGACCTTGGAAAGCCAAAACGACATCTTGTATAAAACTTTCTTCTACATCCATATCTTCAATGGCAATACTTTTCATATCTATGTATTTGGAAACCTAGAACTTGCTGTCTTAGTGTTTTGTTATTATTGTCATCTGGGATGCTGCATGTAACATATTGCTCTATGAAAGACAATACAGCATTATTAGTATCAATTCCAAATGTTGGTGCATCCTTTATCCATAAGTGCATTTTGTATATGAGGAGTACCTTTTGACTGGCATTCGTTTTGCCCCAAAAAATCTGTTACTTCTCCGAGAAGAGGGTTTGTTCTATTACATATAAAAGCCATAATTCCTTGAAACTTGTGATTGAAATACCTGCATATATTAGCAAGAGCATGCCAAGTGCATGGGCAGTGTGGGAGCCCCTGGAGCTCCCATCACCCAGTCTCCACCAGCCTTGACCTGGCAGTAAAGCCACTGTGTGAACGCCAGCGGAGAGATGGGTCGTAATCCCCAGGGCAGCGCTGCTTGCACTGACGGAATTGGGACTGCCAGCACTGCCAGGCCATCAGGCAGCTGAAAAATGACAGTGCCAGTGGTCCTACCGTGGTGGTAACGCCACAATCATAATGCTATGGTCGGGCCGCTGCTTTAGCGGTAGTCTGATCGTGATCTTGACCCGGGCGGTCTAGAGACAGCCAGGGTTGGTCTAGAGACTCCCAGGATCATATTGGTGCCTGACTCCTATCTTAAGAATATGGATAACAGCATATGAGAGTCCAGATAAGTCACTCTCAAATAGCAGATGGAATATATAAGGAATACATTGTCAAAACCTAGAGTCCTCTGAATATAGTCTAGTTGACCTGTATTCAGTTGTTGGTATTTGTACAGGATGGTCATTGTAACGGCCACCTAATCCTGTGGGAAATAGGTGTGGAAAGAAACAAGCCTCTAAACCTTTTTCCCAGACACTCAATGAAGCTTCTCTAGCTTTTTTCATTTGAAACAAATTAATAACATCCCCAACCAGATCTTTGTAGTGTTGTGGATGAATACTATAGTGTTCATATATTTCTTCTGATCTCTGCTTATCCACTTTTTCAATTTGTCCACTAGATTTTAGTACTTCATGTTCAAAACAGTTAACATCTCCAGTAATATCAACATTTTTATAAAATACCTCATTTTCTTTCAAATATATTGTAGCTTTTTTTAATTTATTCACAGCCACTAATTTTTGCCAGATCTTTTTTACTTATCATGGGAATTCCATTAACTAGAATAATCAGTGGTTCAATTACATCTTTTTAGACAACCACAGTATCAACATTTTAAAATAAACCTAGAGGTAAATGTGCAACTCTTCCCTTAAGCCCTTTTTGTAGTCCTGTAACTGGCAGTTTCCCTGTTTTTGGCTCCATTTGAACAATGTCTTGAAACGGATGTTCAGTTTGTATTAAAATTGATTCATACACATTTAATTAATTAAGTTCATGTCGCATGGGTACCAATTATAATCTGTTATGAATTGCTCAAGCTGGAATTGTATTATCTTCTAATTTGTCATAATAATACTTACACATTATTTGCTTTTTGGCTAAATAAAAGCATTCTTCTACAAATAGATATGCACCAAATTCCTGCCACTTATCATTGTTGTCTTCTTCAGTTTCAGAAAATACAACTACATTACGAGTTTGGTTTTTATAGTGAGTACGGCAACAACAAACACAAATATACTCTGGTTTCTCAGAAGACACTGAATTGAACTTGTCTATTTCTTTTCTAAATTTTTCAAAACTAATTTCTGTGTCTACATTCTCTACACCTCGAATCAGCCCATTCTCCCTATTCTCTTCTTCGGGGCCAAAGAAACTGAACTGAATGTCTTCAGAAACATATCAACCTCTGCCACAGTTCCATGTAAGAGAGCTCTGTTCAAATCTCCTAAACATAAAGCTGAATTTTTCACATAATAAAGTATCCTTGCCAAATTTTGCATTCTTGAGTGTTGCAAAGCTAGAATTCTAAAGTGATAAAAAGTGCTTCTACCCACTTTCTTTGAAAGACATGCCACTGAATGGCCTTGTAAGTTAGTATATTTTCTAACTCTACATGGATCTCATTCTTGAAGCATTTTAATTTTCAGTTTCAGGCTTCTCCATTTAAATTCTCAAAAGAAAGCTTTCAATTTATTATTTGATCCCTGAGGAATGCCTCAAATACTTTGAGACTTCTACTTGTATCCAGGAGCCAGTTTATACCTTCCTTGCACTTCTTCAGCTATCACTTCTTCTACATTCATAGCAACTATCTCCTCTTTTTCTAAAGGATTACTGTCTTTTACTTCATAATAATGACCAGCTGTGTCAACTGCATGCACTACCTGGAAATTACTCTCTTCATCGAAAAACGGTACAACTGTATGCATTACCTGGAAATTACTTCCTTCATCAAAAAACGGTTCTGTACTAGATGTGTGCACCCCTTCACCTTTCAAAATTTAGCAAACATTACTTTTGTTAATAACTCTCTTTCTTAATGTTATTTTCTTCATGGACTGTTTTACCTAGTGTCTTCATTCTGTTCAATAGTCAAATAAAATGTTTTCTCTTCACAACAAGTGCGTTGTCAATTACATTCTCAACATGATACCTTTGCTTTATAATAGCACTTTTCTGCTTATACTTTGTCATCTTGTCCCACAACTTTTGAAGTACCCTGTTTCGAAAAAGTTTTACTATTAATTCCATGAATTGTTGATGTCTGAAACTCTTATTAGATTTCCTGATTCTCATAACATCAGTTCATTCCTCTTTATTACTACATTCCAAGCTTCTACTTTTAATTGACGTATTTCTCTCATTTTACTTTTTACAACACATTTTACCAGTGACTGTTTTCTTTCTTTGGACATGTTCTACCTTATTTTGTTTTTTTGCTGTCAGTTTTAAGCAGGTAGCAGAGTTGTTTTCGTATTTTTCTTTCTCTTGTGTTAGGCAGTGGAAATCGTATTTAGCTAGAAGTAGATATCTGGAAAACAAATAAATACATTTAGCAATACAGAAAAAAAAAACTTTAGAAGAACAATTTCTAATACAAAGTTGAGTTGAAATAAAAATGCACACATACGCTACATGACTATGTGCCTGGGTGTGCCAGAGTATGCATGAGTGCGTGCATCAATGTGTCAGTAAATGCATGAGTACCATGAATGTGTCAGTGTATGCATCAGTGTGTTCTTGGGAGTTATAGTCTATGCATGAGTGTGCTCCCAAATGTGTCACTATATGCATGTGTGTGTGCCTTAGTCTCTCAGTATATGCATGAATGTACATGCGGATGTGTCAGAGTATGCGGGCCTGGGTGGATCAGTGTGTGCCTGGGTGTATCAGTGTATGCCTCAGTCTGTGCCTAGCTGTGTCAGTGTATGCATCAGTGTGTACCTGGTTGTACTAGTGTGCCAGTGTAAGCATCTGTCCGTGCCTGGGTCATTTACACATCAGTGTGTGCCTAGCTGTATACGTTTATGTATCCGTGTGTGCCTGGGTCTGTCAGTGTATATATCATTGTATGCCCGGGTGTATCAGTGTATGCATCAGTGCGTGTTTGGGTGTAGTAGTGTATGCATCAGTGTGCCAGTGTATGCATCTTTCTCTGCCTGGGTGTCTGAGTATATGCATCAGTGTGCATCTGAATGGCTCTGTGAATGCATCAGTGCATGCACCAATGTGTGCCTGGGTGTGTCAGTACATGCATGATTGCATTAGAGGGTGTGTCAGTTTATGTATGAGAGTGTGTCTGGGTATGTCACTGTATTCATGAGTGAGTGCATGCCTGTGTCAGTGTGTAGATGTGAGTGTGTCTGTGTGTCTCAGTGTATGTTTCAATGTGTACCTGAGTATGTCAGGGTACATAACAATATATGCCTGGGTGTGTCAATGCATGGATCACTGTCACCTGGGTGTTACAGTGTGTGCATTACTGTGCACCTGGGTGCCTCAGTCAATGCATCAGGATTCACCTGGGTGTGTCAGTGCATACAGCAGTGTGTGTCGGGATGTGTTGGTGTATTAATTATTTAGTGCGCCCTTGGTGTGTCAGTGTATGCATCCGTGTGTGTCTAGGTGTGTCAGTGTGTGCATTAGTGTGTGACTGGTTATGTTAGTGCAACCATGGCTGAGTGTGTTAGTGTTTGTGTTAGTGAATGTACGAGTGGCTTCCTCAGTGTTTCATTAGATAAGTGACTGACTGTTTCTTTATGTTATCAGCTATATGAGTCCCATATCTCTACTAGAGTGCAAATATATCTGGGCATGGGGTCTGGAAGATAATATCTTAGTCAGTGAAATTCAGAAGGACGTTTCATGTTTTCATACGAAAGCAAACCCTCCTATGGCCTATGTGCATCTCAATTAAAGGTAAACGGGGTGTATAAAGCTTCTGAAACACATTTTCTAATACCAAGTCAAATTAAAAATAAAACTGTGTACCTAGGGTTATCTTTAGTAACCTAAACCATATTTAAACCATAACCGTAATTTATCTAAATAAGAATCTATACCATGAGTGTAGAAAACTACATATTGCAATCATGGTATTGGTTCCTAAAGAGATCTCTTACTGCAGCATATATACTTACAGTCTGCATATGTATATAAATAAATATATGTGCCTGTTTATGAGTCTAACTGTGAGTCTGCCTATATATTTTTATCATTTTGTAAGTGGTTAACAGTATAGGTTAGAGGCTCATATATAACTTAACATGGCAAGTACATTTTTAAGGCAGCAAAACTTAGGCCCTCATTATGAACACAGCGGGAAAGACCGCAGCGCCAGCGGTAGCGGTAGCTACCACCAACAGGCTGGCAGTTTGGGCCGCCAAATAATGAAGCACATGAAAAACAGGCAGTCTGAAAAACACTAACCGCCAGCAGAGGAGCGTCGACAACAACAGAAGAGGCTGGACACCGGCCGATGAAAAAAGGCCCTACCTGCCCAACAAATAATGAAGCACTAGACCGCCGTCAGTTCCGGGTAAGGGAACCACCACCACCACTCAAAGCCAGGTGGAAACGAACCAAATAAAAGGAAAGACTCACCGGAGGCTCACACAACACGACAAAGCAGACATGGAGAGAGAGTTGAAATCATGCCAGTGCTGCTCCTTGCCATATACCTCCACGACTGTGACCGCCGACAAAGACGATGACGGTAAGTGCCGCAACCTACTAAACAAGGGAAGAAAGGGCACAGTGACATACCAACTCACTCCAACCACCCTGTAACACACCCACAATCCCTCACATCACAAGGCATACACACCTGAGCAAGAGGTATTTACCCGACAAAAAGCCAAGACAACCTGACTAAAGTACCCACATGTGCACAACCCCCCAACAATGAAATGAGGAACCACAGATCCAGAGTGTGCCAACACCAACACTGGGCACACAAACTTTATTAAAGCTCCAGGAGCAACAGATTGTCCAAATGAGGCCATTGGCCAGTCCAAATCAAAAAGGCTGATGGGCCCAAATGGCCCGAACTTGACTCCCACATGTGCACATGGTACTCCAACATAAAGGGGCATCAATGGGGCAGCCAGGCACCTCAAGGAACAGGGGCAGGAGGTAGAGGTGGTGGGGACATACATCTGGGGGGGGCTTGGGCTTATGTTTGTGTGGTGGAGGGGGTTTTGGTTTTGCTTTGGAAGGTGGGAGAGTGGGTTTGGACCTGGGGTGGCAGATGGTCCGGGGCCATCACGGGGCCTCTTGCTGACTGGGGAAAATGCACTGGAATGGGAAGGGCAGACAGGGGCGGACTTGGACATGGAAGGAGTGGACAGCGCAAGGAGGTGTGCATATTTAGGGAAGGGATGGGCCAGTGGATTCATAAAGGTCCACATGGGATAGGAAAGGTTTCTTAGGGGCAGTCGGGGTGGACCACCTGGAAGGGGTGGGAGTGGAGGTAGAGGGAGTGGTTGTAACAGGTGTAGGTGTGCATGACGTGGATGCAGGTGCCTGAACAGTATGCTAAGGTGTGGTGGATGTGTGTTGGGTGGGTGTCTGTGAACATCTGAGTGTAATGTGAGGTGGAAAGGTAGACATAGTGGGACAAGACAGGCTGCCAGTGTAAATGGATGTTGTCTGGGTGTCTGCTAATTTGGTGAGAGTGCTGCAAGTGTTATTCAAAGTCGTTGTGGTGAGTGCAGGTGTGGTGTCTGGGGTGCATGACTGGATGTCTGATGTTGTGGTGACTGCAAGAATGGGGTCAGCAACAGTGAATGAGGGTGCAGTGCTTGTGAGTGTGTATGTAGACGTGACAGACAGGGAGGCGGAAGAGGTGGACACAGTGGGGAAAGTGGATGTTGTTGTGTGTGCCTTATTATGTTGGCTGTGTGTATGCCTGTGGTGGGAAGTGTGGTGCTTGTGTTTCTCTGTGTGCTTCTTGTGTGTTGAGGTGTGTGCATGGCTGTCTGAAGGTGTGCTTGGGATGGGTGAAGGGAGTGGGGTGCTGGAAGGGGTAGAGGTGGTTGGAGGGGGGACGGAAAGACCAGGGACACTGGCTGCTGTCAAAGAGGAGGCCAGAACCTGAAAAGATCTCTGTAGGCCAGACATGGCAACGTGAATGCCTTCCAGGTATGCATTGCTGCATCTGGGATGTGAGCCCTTGGATAGCATTCACAGTGGTTGTCTGCCTACAGAGCTGGTCCTCAGGAGGTCAATAGCTTCCTCCGTGAGGACAGCAGGGAGGACTGGGGCAGGTGATGAGGTGCCTGGGGAGAAGGAGACGCCCACACTTCTGGGTGAGCGGGCACGGGCAACTGGGTGGGGTGCAACTGGGAGGGCGGTGATGGTATGGGGGTGGCGGAAGTTGTCAAAGATTGGGTGGGCCCACTAGACTCTGCCACCACCAGGGAGCTCCCATCGGAGGAGGTATCAGAGTCACTATCTCCAGTGGTAGTAGCCTTCCCCATGGTACTCCCCTCATCCTCCAACCCACTGGTCCCCTTGGCGTCTGTAGACTCTGCCTCCTTGGAACTGTGGGCCGCTGCATCCCCACTTGCCGGTGCCACTGCTTCCTCGCCAGATGATGCTGATGTACACAGACAACACAAGAGTAAAGGGGTGGGGAGACAAAACAGGAGAGAGAATATTAACATCTGAACGGATGTACATACTCTAACCCAGCTAATATACCAACATGCAGCACCTACAGCTATACTCATGGCTATGCCCCTGACTACTGGCCACAACCCTAGTATACAACCATCTCCCACATTACAGAAGGACCTGAAGAACTGCAGACCTGTCCCTTATCATCTAACTGCCCATGGGGGCCATGTTGCTAAATGACAACAGTCAGAGTCCCTGCCACTAGACAGCATACATAATACAGCACTCTCAGACATCCATCCAGAAGGCATTAATTGGTCTTGGTACTCACCCCCTTGCGTCTGCTGTGCAATTTTCAAGTGCCCTTCCAAGTCTGGATATGCACCTCCAGAATGCCCTTCATTAGGGGGGTCAGGGCCCGAAGGGCACCCCTTCCTCATTGGGAGGACTTCCCAAGCTGGGCCTTGCAGGTCTTCTTCGGCCTGCGCCGCAGGTCCTCCCATCGCTTCCTGCAGTGGGTGCTCCACCGGTTGTAGACCCCCAGGGTCCGCACCTCTCTGGCGATGGCGTGCCAGAGTCCCCTCTTCTGAAGGGCACTGACCTGTAGGGTCACACAGAAAAGAAACACTGAGGTTAGTAAAAGTACCTTTGATACCGCTGGCCATACGTCCCCTACGGGACAGACACTTAAAACAGTATTCCAGCACCTCACTCGTGCTGAATGTCATGGACTCGATGGCTGTGCAGTTACAAATCGTGCATACATGCATACAGCCATCCACCACCATCACACGCATCCATGCACCCCATTTACCTACTCACCTGCACCTCTGGTCGACCATATAACTTGGCATACAGGGGTAGGACCCCGTCGACCAGCTTCTCCAGCTCCTCCGTGGTGAAGGCCGGGGCCCTTTCCCCTGTTACTGGTGCCATTTCCAGGACCAGAGTCAGGACACAGCAGCACAGTCAGTGTAGTACTTGCATGAACGGAATCTGGGAGTCAAGTGAACCTGGGGTGACGAAATGGCGTACTCTCCATGGTGGTGTGCACTGTCAACGCCGGCGGAGATCATGATAGGCCCATATTCCCCATTGACAACCATGTTAACCAATAAATGGGTGCACGGTGGTGAACACCACCTTACGCCAACCTCTGGCGGTATGAGGTCACTTCCACTGCTACATATCTGGATGACAGGGGGCTGACATTTTGTGAACTACTACGCAGGTATTATTTGGTCATGGGCCCCATGCAGGCCCTTTGGACCCCAGCCCTCAAACGCATGCCCAAAATACTATTAACTCACCACTACCGTCCAGATGTATCAGTTAGGACATGTCACTCCAGTTTAACATCCTACAATGCATATGTGTCATCTAAATGTTTGACAGCAGTGTTGAATGCACAACATGTTGTGCAAATGAATTTGTGTCCCTCACATGTGCTCTCCACTCCTCCTAGGTACAGACCCATGTGGTGAGGGAGGGCCCCATCTGTGTAGAGACCATTTGTTGATTTGGAGACTATGGTGGAACATCACATCATTATTACTCGTGCTACTATTCGTGAACTTTGTGCATTTCTGGATCCAGTACTGAAACCGGCTAATCGGAATCAGCATGCCATCCCTACTGAAGCGCAAGTGCTCTCTGTACTCGATTTCCAGGCCACGGGCTCATTTCAGGTGACAGTGGGAATGAGTGCAGTGTTTTCACAGCCAATGTTTTGCCTTATCCTGTCTGGTTTCCTGGATGCATTTGTACAACACCTGCAGTCTTATGTGAGGTTTCGACAAAGTGCTGAACTACCTGCCATTAATTCAGACTTTTATGCCTTTGCCAACATTTCCCATGTGAGAGGTGCCATCGATGGCACCCACATAGCTCTCATCCCCCCAAGAGTTTGGGAACAGGTGTACAGAAACATGAAGAACTTCCACTCCATGAACATTCAATTGGTGTGTACAGCAGACCAATACATCTCACATGTGAATGCCATGTTCCCTGGATCAGTCCATGATTCATTTGTGCTGAGTAACAGCAGTGTGCCACACCTGATGGAACAACTACAAGGGGACAGAGGATGGATCATAGGTGAGTGTGTCTGCCACTTTTTATGTACATAGCTGACAGCCAGGCTCTCTGCAACTTAGGGTAGTTAGTTACAGTCATGTTCTACCCACTTTTGCAGGTGATTCTGGCAATCCCAACATGCATTGGCTCCTGACACCATTGAGCAATCCTAGAACAGTTGCTGAGAGGAATTACAGTGCGGCCCATGGACGTACTAGGAGGGTGATTGAGCGCACTATAGGTCTCCTGAAGGCCAGATTCTGTTGCCTCCATCTCTCTGGGGGTTCCCTGTACTTTGGCCCTGAAAAGGTGTGAAGAATAGTGGTGGCCTGCTGCATGCTGCACAACGTGGCTGTGAGGAACTCTATCCCCCTCTTGGAGGAGGATGGTGCTGTATATCCAGACCAGCTTCCTCTGAGACGGGATGAGAGTGATGGTGATGTTGAAGAGGGGGAAGATGTACACTCCAGGAACCAACTGATCCAACTATACTTCCAGTGACTATGAGGTACTGTTCACTGATGTTGTAGTCTATACTGCATACTGTCAGTCTGACTTATTCTCTATGGGCGTGTGGGTTCTGTAGCCATTATACCGTAACATGAATTTCAAATGCTATGTGACATGATAAACAACATGTTAGACATTTCTGTTTACTTCACACCATGTTGTGCGTGGGGTGCAATTCCTGCAATAAAGATCTGATTATTGAATTTAACTGACAAATGCATTCACACTTTGATTTGATTCAACATAATGACAGGGGACATTGAAATTGGTTTACATGTGTTTTATTAGGTGTCAGGGATGCATTGGTGCTCTTTACAGTGATGGGAGTGGGCTGATGGTGGGTGTCCATACTGGCTACATGGTATCAGCGATTGTTGGCAGTGGTTATATGTCCATCTGTACTTTACTAGTTGTTGAGTTGCTATTGGCAGGTGAGGATGGTGGTTCAGTGGCACACTTGGGAGACAGTTCATGTCAGAGTCACTTCTTTGACAGTGCATTGGTCTTGGCTGGTGTACCAGTGCCATAACTGGGCCTGGGGGACCGTTTGAGTGTCTGTTGTTGGGCTGTGCGGGTAGGGGTGCTGGTCTCCTGTGTGTCTTTAGACAGTGGCACCAGTCCAGTTCCTGCTGCTGATGTTGATGGCTGGTCTGTATCGTGGTCTGTGGTAGGGGCTTCCTGGTTTGTGGGTGTCTCGGGCTGGGTCGGGAAGTGGTGCAGCAGCACCCCTGCAATAGTGGCCATGGTGGCATTGAGCTGTTTCCACTGCTCCATGGCCTCTTGGTGGTGTGCTATCTGCAGCCTTTGATTCTGATCCAGGGTGGCCATGATCTGGCCCAAACTGTCCTGGGTATGGTGGTATGCTCCCAGGACCTCTGAGATCACCTCCTGGGCTGCAGCATCCAACTTTTGGCCTCACCCTGGGCCACTGATACCCTCCCAATGGGCCTAGCCCCATGTGCCTGTGTCCCCTACACAGGTCTGGCGATACCACTTGTACTGGGACCATTGTCATCCTGCCTCTTGCTAGGTGGAGACTCTGGCTTCTGTACTTGTGTTCCACCAGTCTGTGGCCTGGATACACTGGTGTGGTGTCATTTGCCATGTGCTGATGTTGGTGGCTGGGTGGTAGGGGTAGGGCTGCTGGATGGTGACAGTCCAGGACTGTGTGAACATCCAGGGTATTCCTCACTGTCCAGAGTTCCCTCTCCAGTGTCCTGAGTGGTGCCTCTGTCTCCATGTTGGGTGCTGCCACTCCATGTCCTTTCCGTCAGGGTGGCATGGTTGGTAGTACCTGTGGGGGGAAATTGAAATGTATGTTACACTTACAAAATCGGATGGGGTGCACATTGTAGGCCTCTTTTGTGCAGGTTTTCCACTGTTGGACCATGCAGGGTACTTTTGTGATGTTGCCATTGCATTTAGCATGGGATGTGGAGATGCATTGTGGGTGGTGTAGTGCCAATATGATACCTTGCAGGGGTGGGTGGCTGTGTACAGGGGGAGGGATGTGGGCCTGTTAGTGGGTTTGTGGGTATGGAAGGTGACTGGATGTAGTGATTGTGGCCAGGGTGGGGTGTGGTCCTGGTGGTAGTTGGAGGGGTCAGGTTGTGCATGCATTACAGGTGTGGTGGATACAGGGTAATTGTAGATGACTTACCCGAGTCCATTCCTCCAGTGAGTCCAGTGAGGCCCTCAGGGTGCAAGATGGCCAGTACCTTTTCCTCCCAGTCGGTGTAGTCAGGGGGTGTTGGTGGGGGTCTTCCCAGTCTTCTGGACCACAATGTTGTGCCTGGATGCCATGGACCTCACCTTCCTGCACAGGTCGTTCCATCTTTTGCAGATGTCGTCCCTTGTGTGTGGATGGTTTCCCTCTGCATTGACCTTGTTCACTATTGTCTGCCATAACTCCATCTTCCTGGCGAAGGGTGTGTGCTGGACCTATGGATGGACCTTGAGTAGCTCATCCACCATTGTTCCTAACTCCCTTTTGGTGAAGAGTCGGTGCTTAGGGGGTGCCATTGTGTGTTTTGTGGGTGGTGTGTGGATATTGGTGAGGGTGCTGGTGTGTGCTTGGCTGTGTGAGTTGTGTGTTGTTGTATTCAGCGTCTGCTTGAGGTGTTGTCAGTCTGGCTTCTCCTATTGGCGATGCAAAGGATTGTGGGGTGTGTCTGTGAGTGTTTCATGGTGTTGTGGATGTGTGTCAGGTGTGTGGGTTTCAAACTTGCCAATGTGTGCATTTCTTAGCGATGTTCATAATGACCCCCTTAATATGACTTTTTTTTATCTTTTTTGCACACAGCAACCTCCTCTATCGCCTACATAGACTATATCTGACTCCTTCACTTTCTACAGTGAATTAACAGTTTAAGTCTTCCTAAGCAGGTATTTAATGCTAGCTGAAACTAACTAACAGTACATCTTGACACTTAGGCTTTCAAGTAGTATGCTTCAGTCATGTCTGTGTCTAAGTGGTAATGAAACAATCTCTATCATTTCTCAATACATATTTTACACTCTCTATGAGTTCAGGATTGCTTTTATAAACATCCATATCAGTTTAGGAATACATATTTAAGTTTTTAAAACTCAGTACAACATTTTTAATGATTTGATGACTACTCACTGCAATTTGTATACTAGCTTTAACATAGCTCAGGAGTCAGTTTAGTATACTGAAATACAACAAAAAACAGCCATCAAGCACCTTTTCCAATTTCAAATAAATCCTTCAGTTATTTATTGGATGACTTGTATAATTCCTTTACATGAATCGCAAACCTACTATGTATATGTGTTAGGGCATTTTGTCAACATACTGCTCAGTTTAATTCACCTAATATTCATTAATTCCTTAATTAATACTTTGTTAAATAAACTTCATTTCACTAGACATACCTGATTAGTGTTCTTGTTGGAGTGTATGTTTGTCTTTCAGTATCAGTTATCATTTTTCTCTCACTGAGAAATGCACAAAACACAACCACAAGATTGATAATACACTCTCAAAGAAGGAAACCATGACGGGCAACCTTTTCAACTTTGCTTTGAAGGTTACCAGATCAGAAAAACAATCATAATCTCCCTTTCATGTTAAACATATGCTCCACCACTTACCTCTGCTTTCTATAGTTACCCTTTCCAACAATCCTTAAAAGATAGCCCAATTCACCATGTAAATCCACAAGTGGATCCGCGGATCCACAGGGAAGCTCGGAAATAATTTTTTCAACATAATAAAAAACACAACCCTATCTGTACTCCTTTTTCCAGACAAGAGCATATCTCAACACCAAATAATCATTTCAATTTATTATTGCCTCTACATTTGCAATAACAAACTCAGTCTACTCTTTTTGTATTCTCTTTCCCCTCATGCTCCTGCAGCTCTGTTACCATGGACCACAGTCTGCAGCATTCTCCTGCAGGAGGTCACAAGTTCATAACAGTTTCTGAGTGAAGCACGCTTATGATTAATCAATCTTTAGCAGGTGTGGTTGACGTTTTCACAATAAACAGATCACAGGTAGTAATACTGTTTTCCAATTTTTGTAAAGCCAATCCAACATTTATTTACAATTCACATAACCTCACTACCTACCTCCACCAAAAAACATATCTACAACAACCAATCAGATCTGTTCTTTCAGATTATTTCTTCTACCCTCCCTTTTTATTGAATTTGATTTAAAACCAGCCTCATTCTGTTGCAGCTTTCTCCTGGGTATCACTCCAGATTGCCTCTGAGATGCTCAGAGTGTGGATTATGGGACACAGCTTTGTGTTTTGGGCCAGAGAGAGGGAAAACAAAGTGGTGTTGGCAGGGACCTGGGTTCATCTAATGTGGATATTACTTGAGTTGGCCAAAGAGGGTTAAAGTGGCATCAATTACTCCCTTTGGTTGAAACCATTATGGGTTGTCAACATCCAAACCTTATCATTGTGTAGTGTGGTGGCAATATCCTGGTCACAGTTACAGGGGATAGTTTGGAACTCCCAAAGAAGGATACCTTTGGAAAATAAATGACACTTTTCCTACACTCTGCCTTTATTTTTTTCAAACATTTGACCAAGGCAGAAGTGGAACTGGTGAACTCACTTCCCCCCAGGCCGATCTCACTCTGGGGACCCCATCCCCTGAAGCCTGGCATATATATTTTTTTTGGGGGGAGGAGGGCTGCACGCCCCCCCCTCTCCAGGGCCGATCTTGGCCTAAGGAACCACAGGGCCTGGTCATGTGACCTAGGTGAGCCCCATAGCACCCATTCTCAATGTTTGGGGTCCACGGCTGGACATTGAAGGCTCTCATGGTACCAGCTGGCTCCCTCCCTCCCGGGGGAGCCAGCATTGATGTCACAGAGAGGGTGCTGCTAAAGCAATTCCCTCTCTGTGAGAGCAGTTTCCTCTGTGTGCCTGCAGACACCTCCGTGGACAGGCACACAGAGGAAACCTCCACTCCGATAAAGGGAGAGGTGTTTGACATTGGTCATTGGACCGGAGTGTTTACCATTATATGCTCCTTGGGGGGGCTGCGTAGCCTCCCTACAACATTTAATAGCCATGGGAAGGTGGTGGTCCCCGGGACTGCAGGAGGTCTGAAATGAAGCCCCTTTCAAGTTTTTTACAGCTTTACCCGGGGAGGTGGTTCCCAAGGCTGCAGGTGGGCCATGCAGCCCCCGCACCAAATTTACATAATGTCCTGGGGAGGTGGTGGCTGCAGGGGGCCACGCAAACCCCACGCATGGAGTCTTAACAACGCCCCAGGAAGGTAGTGGACCCTGGGGCTGTGGGGGACATGTGACCCCTGCACATTTAACTGAAATCGCCTTGGGAATGTGGTGGCCCTCTGGGCTTATTCAAGCCCCAAATGTCCCTGGGACATGGCCCACCGGGAGGCAAAAGAAAGGGAAAGCATGGGAGACCGTGCCTTTTAAAAAGAAATCTCAGAAAAATCAGCAGATCCATCTGCAGATTTTTCCCATGATGTTTTTTTTTTTTTTAATTATTTTAACCCGGGGTGGGGGGGAGTGTTTCTCTGGGACCTTGGCACCAGAGCTAAGGGGTCAGGATGACCCTACCCAAGCCCCTTTCCTTTCTTTTTTTCTTTTTTTTTCTGGTAGTCGGCTAAAGGCAAGTCCCAAGATCGCTGTCAACACTTCATTGTTGAAGTGTTGGCAGTGAATCAGATATCAGCACAGACACAGTTGGATCCGCAGTGGATCCACGTTCCTAGATATCTCTATTTTTTTGGCCTTAGATTTCTCTAAAACTACTGAACGGATTTCTGCCAATACACAAAAAGCGTAATCTACGGACCAGGATCTAGCTTCCTGACAAATTTAGTGTAACTTTGTTCAGTGGTTCGAACCGTAGGCGTGTCTAACGTCCTACAGAAAAATGAATGGGGAAAATGCATTTTGTGACCCCCCTCCCTTTTTCTCGGCCCTTGCTTGAGGAATCACCTTATAACTTTCAAGACAGCAGCTGTACTGACCAAAGTATAAGTTATATAAGCTATGTATATATATATATGTTACTGGCGGTTGCCAGTAGGTAGTTATAGTTAGGACCTAGTTTCCATGGATAAAACAATTTTTGATTTACCGTTTGACCAATCTTCATGAAACTTTCCAAAAAAAGTGTCAAGTCTTGTTTTGCATGGAAAGTTTTGCCATGGTCCATCAAGTGGGGGTTGAGAAAAAGGAGGGTCAAAAAAGGGCGTTTCTCATGTTAATTCCAATAGAGTATTTAGACATACCTGCAGCCCAAACCGCTGGATGGAATTTGGCATAGGGCCTTTTTCGGGAGATCATGATTTTTGTTATTTGGTGTAAATCAGGAGTTTGTGAGATAATACAAGGAAAAGTAATAGAGATATCCAAGGCCACAGACAATGGAGATCTTGTGCTGAGATCTGATTGACTGCCAACACCAGGAAGTGTTGTCAGCCTTTTTGGGACTTGGCTTCAGGCAAGCAGCAGACATGCACACAATAGGGTGGAGAGCCAGGGGAAAGCTGTGAGAAGGAGGGAAAGGCAGAGAGAAGGCATGCACATGACGGTGCTGAGAGCATAGGGAAAGAAGTGAGAAGGAGGGACAAGCAAGCAGCAGGCACACACAATGGGACTGAGAGACCGGGGAAAGACGTGAGAAGGATGGACTGGCAGGCAGCAGGCACCCACACAATGGTCCTGGAGCCCGGAGAAAGCAGTGAGAAAGAGGGACAGTCAGGCATCAGGTACATACACAATGGGGCTGAGAGCACAGGGAAAGCAGTGAGAAGGATGGACAGGCAGGCAGCAGGCACGTACACTAGGGGGCTGAGCGCATAGGAAAATCAGTGAGAAGGAGAAACAGGCAAGCAGCAGGCATGCACACAGCAGGGCTGAGAGCCCAGGGAAAGCAGTGGCATTGAGGGAGAGGAGGGCAGCAGACACCCACACAACGGGGTCGAAAGCCCAGGGAAAGGAGTGACAAGGAGGGAAAGCCATAGAGCAGGCATGCAAAAAACTAGGGGGGAACAAGGAGAAAGCAGTGTGAATGAGAGAAAGACAAGCAACACGCAGCACAAAATGGGCTGAGAGGAAGTAGAAAGCAGTGAGAAGGAGGAAAAGTGAAGAAGCAGTCACTTACAAGATGGAGATTAGAGAAAATATAAAGCAGTGAGAATGAGGGAAAGCAAGAAGCTGCTGTGCACAAAATGGGACTTTGAGCAAGGAGAAATCAGTGAGATAGAGGGAAAGGCAAGCAGCATGCACTGGCAAAACGGGGCTTAGAGCAAGGAAAAATCAGTGAGAAGGAGGGAAAGTCAAGGAGCAGGCACACAACAAAACAGGGGGGGTAGCAAGGAGAATGCAGTAAGAATGAGCAAAAGGCAAGCAGCAGGCACACACAACAACCTGTTTGTTGTGTGCCTTCAACTTGCTTTTCCCTCGATGGCTGTGCACAGTATATGGTTGGATGCACTCACAGGGGTTGGATGCATGTGGGGGGGTTGGCAGCAGGGCCCTGCTGCAGGCCTCGCCTTACGGTCACCCCCCTCAGTGCATTAAAAAAGACATAGAAATTCAATGAAAAACAGAAAGATTACAGGAATGTCATAGTTAGGAAATAAAATAAAAAACCTTACAAATTCACTGAAAAAAAACAAAGGTTATAGGGACTTTATGGTTATGAAATAGGTTAGAAAATACCTTACAAATTTACTAAGAAACCAAAGGTTATAGGGATGTTATTGCTAGGAAATAGAATTTAAAAAACTTAGAAATTCACTAAAAAGCTAAGTTTACAGGGACATTATAGTTAGGAAATAGAATACAAAAAATAGAAATTCACTGAATAAACAAAAGGTTACAGGGACTTTATAATTAGGTATTGAATTTACTCCCACAAAGCCATAGAAATGTACCAGTCATAGTTACCAGCCCTAACTATAACTTACACCCCAGCAATGCACTGCTTATGACCTCACATATTAGATCACTCATGTCATGGTCAGTGACATCACAGATGACACAAGCAGTGCATTGCAGAGGAGTAAGTTATAGTTAGGGGTGGTAACTATAACTGCTGAATTTCTATGGTTTGGTTTCAGTAAATTCAGTACCTAATTATACTGTCCCTGCAACCTTTAATATGTACAATTACATATTTTCAATCAACCTTCTGGTTACTGGCAGCTTTCATCTTCAATGCCACTGATTTATGAAGATAGTGAAGCGGTAACTGAAGTCACTAAGTTCAGTCTTTCCTTCACCACCTCGATTTGAAGAACGATAAATCAAAGGCTTAAAGTGAGAAGAGTCTCTGTAACAGAGGGTGCTGGGCAGTCACCATGGGTCCACTGCTGGACACAATGCGGAAACGTTCAGCATCATATGGAGCATCAGATTTCCTTCTTCACGTCCGTCAAGCATTCACTAAATCTCCTCTTCTCCTCTTCTAAAAGTGATATTCTTTGCATGTCGTCTCTTGTACACAAAGGCTTTCATTTTCTGCTTGTTAACTAAGTCCCTTGTATGAATCATGTTCTCACTACTTTCTCTATTGTTGGTCCATTCAGGTAATTTGGTTGTCATTCCTCTCCTGAACATCAAAGTCACAGGACTTTTGTCTGTGGTCAAGTGAGGTGTTGAAAGATAAGTTTGTAGTGTAGAATTTGATAGTTTTCAAACTGAGCTTCTCAAGAGTTGCACACTGTACTGCTTTCTTTAGCATACTTATAAAAAGATCATTGAGTCCATTGGACTGATGCCACAAAGGTGTAAACTTTTGATTCCTTATATAGAGATGCTCCAGGAATTCTTTGAATTCTCAACTGTTAAAAGGTGGGCCATTATCAGTCTTCGAAATGGGTGGAACACCCCAAGTCTCAAAGATGTCATCCAGTCTCTCAATGACTCAGTCGTGAGTTGTAGATGAGTGAACTTCAACTAATGGAAGTATTCATCCACAATCACAATCAGGTGATGTTTATTATCAAATGGGCCTAAAAAGTTGATGGCTATTCTTTCACATACATTCTCAGGGAGTTCTGACATATTCATATTAAGTTGAGTAACATTTGTAGACAGTAATTGCATAGATTACAGGCCTTGGGTTCTTTTTCAACCCTCTCAACTAAATACAGAAACCAAACTCAGGCCTTCATTATGAGTGTGGCGGTCTTAAGACCGCCATGCTCACGGTGGAGGTCTTACTGCTGTGCTCCCGGCGGTAAAGACCGCCATATTACAAGTTTGACCCTTTGGCTGAAGCCAAACCAGCACAACACTGGCAGTCCTGCTGGTGCAGTTGCACCAGTGTGGCTGGCGGTGAGCTTCTCCAGGCCGGTGGCATGCCTAAGACTGACTATAGGGAAGCAGCAAACTGCCAGGCTTTTCGCTGCGGTCTCACCGCCATGAAAGCCCTGGTTGAAACACATGCGGTGACAAGAATCCCCATTCCTGTTGCTGGCCCACACACTCCCACACGTCCACACACTTCCTGACACATACCCCCACCTGACCACATGCATACATCCAAAAACCCCCACCCAACCGCACGCATACATAGAGACACCCCCACCCAACCGCACACAGACACGCACCCCCACTCGCTTGCACACATTCAGACACGCACCCCCACTCACTTGCACATAATCAGACATGCAACCCCACTCGCTTGCACGCTTATCTAGCCCTCTGCATATTCATGCACACCTCCACCCTCCGCATTCATGCACACAACCACCCTACGCATTCATACACACACTCCTTAACCTCTGCATTCACACACACCACCACCCCCAACCTCCGCATTCATACACTCCCCCGCCCCCAACCTCCACATTCATGCACACTCACAACCTCTGCATACATTCACACCCCATGACCACGTACGCAGACTGTCACACACATGCACACCCATTCTGACACACACTCACACACATGCACGTACACAACACACACATGCACCTACCACACACACTCATCCCCTTCCCGTTGGTCCACCTAACTGTATGGGCTGCACAGCAGCCCACATCGAGGTGGTCATCCGGGAGGGGGTGGATGTCAGGGGTTCCACCGCCAATGCTGCCCCATCGTGCAAAGACCACCGTGACATATTACTGCTTGTAATGTGGCCGGTGGAGCTCTTCCGGCATGGCGGCGCTGGCGGTGGAACCGCCTCTCACCTGCTGTCGGTCAGGCCGACGGTGTTGGATTTCTGCCCGTTTATGGGCAGAAATCTAAAGTTGACATGTAATATGGCGGTCTTCGGACCGCCAACACTGATGATCTGTTGGCGCTCGGTTCAATGGCGGTCATCGCAAAAGACCGATGAAATCGAAATGAGGGCCTGAGTCTCACAGAGCTCTTTTTGTGGCAACGATACCGTGTTGATCCTTTGTGAGCCACTTTAATTATTTTCTGTTGCAGATTCTCCGGAATCAGGATTCTTGACCCTCGCAGTGTAACTCCATCCTGACTTGTGGTCAGTTTATCTTTGTACATTTCTGTATTTTTGATATTCACCATCATTGGTGAGAGGTCGAGTATGTTGGTTCTTCAACTGATGGGTAATTATGTCTTTTAACTTCAGTATGTCACTGTCATGGCTCATGGCAATCATAATCTGGGCTAACGAGAAAGCAGCTGGCATATGTGATTTTAAAACTAAGTTAATGTAGGCTTCAAGCATCTTGGATGGAGTACCTTGACTTGTATAGGCACTCTGGATAAGTAGTCAGCAGGGTTTTGATACTTCCTTGGATAATGCACAATGGTATAATTGTATTCTTGTAATTGTAGTAACGATTGTTCCATGCAAGGATGCATCTTGGATTTTGGATTGTCAAAGATAGTTAGTAAAGCTAGATGATCAGTTACCACTGCAAAAGGCTTTACATACAGGAGTACATGGAAATGTTCTGAAACCCATACCATGGCTAAACCTTCTTTCTCAGGTTGGGAGTAAGTGTGTTTTCTCTGGGAAAAACTTCTACTGCATATGCCACAATATTCCTTCAAGCATTTAAGTGTCCACTGTGCTGTGCAAGGATAACACCTAACCCGTTTGCATTCAAAGTCAAATTTGCCTGAGTAAACAACATACTTGTGTGAGAGCTGTATTGCGCTCCTTCTGTGTAGCTCCGAAATGAATATGTCATCACTATAATTGAAATCATTCAAAACAGGCTCTATGATACGTTGAATGGCATCTTGTAAATGTTCAGCAGCCGATGACACCAAAACTAAGGGCCTCATTTACAAACCCTTTGCACCACTGCCAGGCCTTGCGGGCAGCCCCCTCTAACCACTCAAACCTGCACCCTTCACAGCTTTTGGCCAGGCCTGGTGAGGGTCAGCCACAGGGCCTGTCCTCCAGCCAAGCCAAATAACTTCCTAACTCCATGCCATGCATGGCCTTCAGGCACAGCAGCCAACCCCCTAGAGTATCCCAGACCCCCCACTATGCATGGTCTTCAGCCGTGTGTGGTGGGGTTCACTGCAGAGCCTGCCCACAGGACAGCCATGCGGCCAAACCTCTATAACCACCAAACGCTGCACCATGCAGGCCTTCAACTGTGCGCGGCAGGGGTTGGCCCCAGGGCCTGACCTGTAGGCAGGCCCTACGGCCAACTACCTATAACCACCCAGACCGCGTGCCATACATGTCCTACTTTAAAGTCATTGTTTAGAGAGACTATTGCAATAACAATCTCTCTCTCTATCTTTTTTTTACTTATGGGATGGAAGAGAGAGAGAGAGAGTGAGTGACAGGACCATAATGGAGGCTCAAGGCCCCCACAGTCCTAAATAGCAACTCTCTGCTTGCAGGATCAATGTTTTCATCTGTTTCCCTCTCAAGGATGGGCACCTCTGGAGGTAGCAGGAGCTGGCCCTGGGCAGTGGAGGTCCCTGGGGCCATCTTTGGCTCCATGAGGTGGGCTCTGTGGCCCCCCTCCATTGTTGAAATTTAGCCCTGGGGAGGTGGTGGTTCCTGGGGCTGTGAGGGACCTTCTATCTCAATTTATTTTAACCCTGGGGAGTTGGCGGTGCCTGGGACTGCAGGGCAGGCTGCGTCCCCCTCCATAATTTGATTGATTTGCCCCAGTAGGTAGCGGTCCCTGGGGCGCAGTGTGGCACCCCAAATACCAAACCCATTGCCCCAGGGAGGTGGCGGTCCCCGGAGCTGCAGGGGTTCATGTGGGCATCCCCCATTAATTTAAGATATTTAGCCCCATTGATATGCAGTCTCTGGGGCTGTGGGTGGGCTGCATGGGCCCCCGCATTAAATTAACATGTTTTTCCCAAAGTGGTGGTGGCCCTGGAGTTGTGGGGGTGCCACGTGGGCCCACCTTACATTAATTTAAGATGTTTTGCCCCCAGGGACGTGGCGGTCCCTGGGGTGCGGAGGTCCCAGAGAGCCCACCCGCATACATATTCCTCAGTGTCACAGGAAGGTGGAGGTCCTCAGGCCTGCAGGGGGGAGTAACACATTAATTTACAAACATTTACCCCGGGGAGGTGACGGTCCCTGGAGTGTGAGCACCCTCTGCACAGTTAAAAAGCAATGGCCTTGGCATGTGGCGGCCTCCATGGCTTTCGTAAGCCCTTGGTGAAGGCCCTGTCACCCCTCTTATTTTTTGCTATTCCAGTGGGACCAGGCCCTCCTGAGGGCATAAAAAAAGCAAGACCCTATGGAACTGATGGAGGAGTCTCTGAGGGACCCTTCATGGGTGATAAATTGCCCAAAAATGTTTTTTTTCCTGCAAGGTGCTCACTATTGTCCCCCATGTGAATCTGTGATGGATCCAGGGATCCAGACAACAATTAAAATATATGTGTATACCAACTCACACACTCGCTCACAATCCCAATATCACACTCAGACACCCACGTATCCACACAACTAATTACACCTCCACTCACACCCCCATAGAGTCACACACACCCACATCGCCATTACCATGCTCAGTCATGGACCCACAAAGCTGCTCTCATACCTACTCACACCCCCTCTCGCAGACTTACTCACCCACTTACACACCCAAACCACTCACACACCACTCTCACACCCATACAGCCACTCACACACCCAGCCACAGACCACCAGAACCACTTGCACACCCACTCACAGACCCACACAGCCACTCATACAGCCATTCACACACCCACCCACCCACTCATACACCCACTTACACAACCACACTACCACTCACACACTCACTCATACAGTCACACACCCATTTACACAACCACAGACACCCAGTCACACACCCTTAGGGATGTTTTTTAATAGGGATGAGTGGAATTCAGGGAGTTTCACTGTGTGGAATTCTGTGGAGTTCCATAAAAACTCTGTGAGATTCCACAGAGTTCCATGAGCAGCAGAATTTAGCATGTTGCACTGTTCATGCTGATTCTTTGCTCCAGGAGCTTGTTTAACACTGTAAAATAAGTTGTAACAGCATCACACATTGCACCAGAGGGCGCTGATCCTTTCTGCAACTTGAGTAGATAATGGCAACAACCTTCTGCAACCACCCGCATTGAGAAAACACGCTGGGACTATTTCTAGAGCTAGTATTTCTTGCTTGTGCTCACCATGTGGCGGTTGGCAGAGTTTTTCCAGAACTCTGCACTCCACTTGGATCTTAGAGTGGACAAAACTCCACCAGTGGAGTGGCATGTACCACCCATCAGTACTTTTTAAATGGGGGCAGGAAAGTTGAAGATTTCAGGTACCCCTGATTATTCCTAGGGTGCCACATCATCCCTCCACATGTGCTCCAATCCTCCTGCACAGCATTCTGAGAGAATCCAACATGCCATGTTGAAGTTTTCTCAGGAAAGAGCTCCTCTGAAGACCTCAGCCCTGCACCTAGCTGAATCCATGCCAGTTCCCTTCATTCCAGAATTTCAAAGGCAAGCCCCTCCTATGTTTGCACAAGTGATGTGGCCCTCTCGATTTTTTTAAGTTGACCTGGACTGTCCCTCTCAGGTGCAGTCTGACAAGCTAGTTATTGGGTGCAGATTTCCTTCTCATCCTTCTCATCCTTGCTTTACCAGGAGATGAGACAATTGCTTTTTGTGAGGAGAGGCCTTTGTTGTATCTACTGAAGAGCAGAGTAACTAACTTGACCCAATATGAGGACAAAGGCCTAAAATCTGATAAATCCTAGTTCCATGAGATGTGGATGCAGTGTGTTGTGGGAAAGCAAATTTAAACTTTGTGTGCATGATTTATCCCAGCATGATACCCAGATGGACCCTCTGGACCTGTGGATCTAAGTAGTAGATTTTGCCTACATGTATTATACAGTGAAAGTGTTACAGATTTTTCAGTAAGCTGTACCTGCATGCACTATGAAGGTCTACTATTATAATAATAAGATCTTTCCCAAGTCAGTTCCAGTTACAACAGAGTCCCTTCTACAGCAAGTGACTTGTGCACAATGGTGGTCATACATGTGCAGCTCGCAGACATGTGTGCACACATGTTCACATACAACCAGAAAATGCCTCTTATCCTAGTTGTACCACAGTAGCGTTATCTTAAATGGCAGTACACCTTTGGTCTAATTATTGTGAATTTACTGTGAATGCAACTCAGGTAGTAAAACTCACTCATAGAAAAGGTCCAAAAAACAGATTGCCAATAGCGAAAAAAATTTGGTAGACTAAATGGGCTGAACCAATGTGTTACAGTATATCATTGAGCTCTCTAATTCCCAAATTTGTTGTAGGTGTAAAAATAGCTACACTATCAATGTTCTGCTGTAAGAGCTAATGTAAAAACTACAAATTATACTACTAGCATTCACAACAAAGAGTTATGGAAATATCCTAAACTGGAATTCTTCGACCCCCTTTTGTGAGCCTGTAAATAGTAAACGTGGTGCATTTGTGGTTTGATTTTCTATGAGGATCTCAAAGTGCATGTATTTAACCCCTTAGCTGCTGGGCCTTTTCCCCCCCAGTGCTGAGCCCTTTTTTGGCTATTTGGGGTAGTTCGCGCTTAGGGCTTCATAACTTTTTGTCCACATAAGCTAACCACGCCAAATTTGCGTCGTTTTTTTCCAACATCCTAGGGATTCTAATGGTACCCAGAGTTTGTGGTTTCCCCTTGAGGAGACCAAGAAAATAGCCAAAATACAGTGAAAATTTTGTTTTTTCCAAAAAAATGGGAAAAAAGGGCTGTCGAAGAAGGCTTGTGGTGTTTTCCCTGAAAATGCCATCAACAAAGGGTTTCTGGTGCTGAAATCACTATCTTCCCACCTTTCAGGAACGGGCAGACTTGAATCAGAAAACCAAATTTTTCAACACAAATTTGTTATTTTACTGGGACATACCCCATTTTTACTATGTTTGGTGCTTTCAGCCTCCTTCCAGTTAGTGACAGGAATGGGTGTGAAACCAATGCTGGATCCCGGAATGCTAAACATTTCTGAAAACTAGACAAAATTCTGAATTCAGCAAGGGGTCATTTGTGTAGATCCTACAAGGTTTTCTTACAGAAAATAACAGCTGAAATAAAAAAATATTGAAATTGAGCTGAAAACAACAGCCATTTTTCTTTATGTTTTACTCTGTAACTTTTTCCTGCGATGTCAGATTTCTGAAAGCTATATACCGTTTTGTCTGCTGGACTCTTCTGGTTGCGGGAATATAAAGGGCTTGTAGGTTCATCAAGAACCCTAGGTACCCAGAGCCAATAAATGAGCTGCACCCTGCAGTTGGTTTTCATTCTATACTGGGTATGCAGCAATTCATTTGCTGAAATATGAAGAGTGAAAAAGAGGTATCAAGAAAACCTTTGCATTTCCAAAATGTGATCAAGATAAGGTTTTGAGGAGCAGTGGTTATTTGCACATCGCTGAATTCCGAGGTGCCCATACTAGCATGTGAATTGCAGGGCATTTCTCAAATAGACGTCTTTTTTACACACTCTCTTATATTTGGAAGGAAAAAATGTAGAGAAAGATAAGGGGCAATAACACTTGCTTTGCTATTCTATGTTCCCCCAAGTCTCCCGATAAAAATGATACCTCACTTGTGTGGGTAGGCCTAGTGCCCGCGACAGGAAATGCCCCAAAACACAACATGGACACATCCTATTTTTTTTATAGAAAACACAGCTGTTTTTCCAAAGTGCCTACCTGTAGATTTTGGCCTCTAGCTCAGCCGGCACATAGGGAAACCTACCAAACCTGTGCATTTCTGAAAACTAGAGACCTAGGGGAATCCAAGGAGGGGTGATATGCGGGGCTCGGACCAGGTTCTGTTACCCAGAATCCTTTGCAAACCTCAAAAAGTGGCTAAAAAAACAAGTTTTCCTCACATTTCGGTGACAGAAAGTTCTGGAATCTGAGAGGAGCCACAAATTTCCTTCCACCCGGCGTTCCCCCAAGTCTCCCGATAAAAATGATACCTCACTTGTGTGGGTAGGCCTAGCGCCTGCGACAGGAAACGTCCCAAAGCGCAACGTGGACACATCCAAATTTTTGGAAGAAAACAGAGGTGTTTTTTGAGAAGTGCCTACCTGTAGATTTTGGCCTCTAGCTCAGCCGGCACCTAGGGAAACCTACCAAACCTGTGCATTTCTGAAAACTAGAGACCTAGGGGAATCCAAGGAGGGGTGACTTGCGGGGCTCGGACCAGGTTCTGTTACCCAGAATCCTTTGCAAACCTCAAAAAGTGGCTAAAAAAACAAGTTTTCCTCACATTTCGGTGACAGAAAGTTCTGGAATCTGAGAGGAGCCACAAATTTCCTTCCACCCGGCGTTCCCCCAAGTCTCCCGATAAAAATGATACCTCACTTGTGTGGGTAGGCCTAGCACCTGTGACAGGAAAAGCCCCAAAGCGCAACGTGGACACATCCAAATTTTTGGAAGAAAACAGAGGTGTTTTTTGAGAAGTGCCTACCTGTAGATTTTGGCCTCTAGCTCAGCCGGCACCTAGGGAAACCTACCAAACCTGTGCATTTCTGAAAACTAGTGACCTAGGGGAATCCAAGGAGGGGTGACTTGCGGGGCTCGGACCAGGTTCTGTTACCCAGAATCCTTTGCAAACCTCAAAAAGTGGCTAAAAAAAACAAGTTTTCCTCACATTTCGGTGACAGAAAGTTCTGGAATCTGAGAGGAGCCACAAATTTCCTTCCACCCGGCGTTCCCCCAAGTCTCCTGATAAAAATGATACCTCACTTGTGTGGGTAGGCCTAGCGCCTGCAACAGGAAACGCCCCAAAGCGCAACATGGACACATCCAAATTTTTGGAAGAAAACAGAGGTGTTTTTTGAGAAGTGCCTACCTGTAGATTTTGGCCTCTAGCTCAGCCGGCACCTAGGGAAACCTACCAAACCTGTGCATTTCTGAAAACTAGAGACCTAGGGGAATCCAAGGAGGGGTGACTTGCGGGGCTCGGACCAGGTTCTGTTACCCAGAATCCTTTGCAAACCTCAAAAAGTGGCTAAAAAAACAAGTTTTCCTCACATTTCGGTGACAGAAAGTTCTGGAATCTGAGAGGAGCCACAAATTTCCTTCCACCCGGCGTTTCCCCAAGTCTCCCGATAAAAATGATACCTCACTTGTGTGGGTAGGCCTAGCGCCTGCTACAGGAAACGCCCCAAAGCGCAACGTGGACACATCAAACTTTTTGGAAGAAAACAGAGGTGTTTTTTGAGAAGTGCCTACCTGTAGATTTTGGCCTCTAGCTCAGCCGGCACCTAGGGAAACCTACCAAACCTGTGCATTTCTGAAAACTAGAGACCTAGGGGAATCCAAGGAGGGGTGACTTGCGGGGCTCGGACCAGGTTCTGTTACCCAGAATCCTTTGCAAACCTCAAAAAGTGGCTAAAAAAACAAGTTTTCCTCACATTTCGGTGACAGAAAGTTCTGGAATCTGAGAGGAGCCACAAATTTCCTTCCACCCGGCGTTCCCCTAAGTCTCCCGATAAAAATGATACCTCACTTGTGTGGGTAGGCCTAGCGCCCGCGACAGGAAATGCCCCAAAACAGAACTTGGACACATCACATTTTTTCATAGAATACAGTGCCTACCTGTGGATTTTGGCCTCTAGCTCAGCCGGCACCTGGGGAAACCTAGCAAACCAGCACATTTTTGAAAACTAGAAACCCAGGGGAATCCAAGATGAGGTGACTTGTGGGGCTCGGACCAGGTTCTGTTACCCAGAATCCTTTGCAAACCTCAAAATGTGGCTAAAATAACACGTTTTCCTCACATTTCGGTGACAGAAAGTTCTGGAATCCGAGAGGAGCCACAAATTTCCTTCCACCCAGCATTCCCCCAAGTCTCCCGATAAATATGATACCTCACTTGTGTGGTTAGGCCTGGTGCCTGCGACAGGAATAGATCACACAACGGTCAATGTTGGTCCTTACGTGAGGCAGCTGTTGACCCTGGGATGATCCATTCCTGACACAGGCACTAGGTGTAGGCACTCAAGTGGGGTAGTGTTTTTATCTGGACAGGTGAGGAGTCACTGGGTGGTAGGAATGTTGTGGATCCCAGCATATTCCTGTAGTTTGTGTAACAGAAATGCGAGAAAAATAGAGTTTTTTTTTCAACATTTCAGCTTTGCAGGGTATTCTGGGTAAGAAAACTTTGGGGAATCCACACAAGTCACACCTCTGTGGACTCCCCCCAATGTCTAGTTTCCAGAAATGTTTGGGTTTAGTGTGTTTCTCTATATGGCCGCCGAATCCAGGACCAAAAACACAGGTGCCTGTCTTACAAAACCAGTTTGTTTTGCCATAGACAATTTTGATGTCTCCACAACATGATTTGGGTGGTGGAATTTGGGGCTGAACTAAATTGGTGAGCTCCCAAGAGAACACTCTCTCTCTGCTTGCCGCCGCATTCACCTGCTCTCTGGGTTGGCCTAACCCACTATTACCCAGTTGCACGAACAGCTTGCAAAGGGACAGCAGGACTGTCCTCATCACCTCCCTCATAATGTACTGGAAGAGGAGTTTTCGAATGGGACTCCTCTGACTGAAAAATCACTCCCAGAGTCTGCGCCATTGTCCTATCCCTCAGATGCTGTCTCAGTATCTGATGTCTCAGTCTCTGATCCTATGTCAGAGTGGTCCTCTATAACCCGTGTGCAGGCAGCAGTCATCCATCAAGATGCCATCTCTGCTATTGGCTAAACTGTTGCTCTAAAACACTAGCCTACGTAGACAGTCACAAAATCGATGGTGTGTGTGAGATACGTGCAACAGTAGAGGCCACCTTACCTGCGCTTCTTCCCTCAATCAGCACGTACTTTCAAGACACTCAAAAAACACCTTGTCACATACCATTCGTCACAGTCTTTAGCACCTCCTGCGCCCAGTCCAACAATCATTATTGGTGCTCCCACTCCCTCCTCCTCGGATTCCCTCATTACCACCCAGCAAAAGTGCCCTTCATCTCTCCATAGACTTTACTAATGTACTCAGCTATTTACATAAAATACAGATGTGCTCTTTGCAGTAGGCATATAAACCTTCTGCGCTTCTTTATGGCACTAAAACTGCCACTAGACAAGTCGGACCCTTCTCCCCCCAGGGAAACCACACACATATTGACAAAAGTGATATATATATGACAGCCAACCACCTGAAACTCAACTCAAGCAAAACCGAAATAATCCTCTTTGGCCCACACAAAAACACCTGGGACCCCCCATGGTGGCCCACCACGCTAGGCCCTGCACCCACCCCCGCCAACCACGCACGCAACCTCAGCATCATCCTAGACTCCTCCCTCTCGATGACCCAACAAATCAACGCTCTTACCTCCTCATGCTTCAACAAACTCCGTATACTGAAAAACATTCAAATGGATCCCCACAGAGACCAGAAAAACTGTCACTCACGCACTCATCAGCAGCAGGCTTGATTACGGAAACGCCCTCTACGCCGGCACCACTCTAAAACTCAAGCGCAAACTACACGCATCCAGAACTCAGCAGCACGACTCATCCTCGACCTCCGCCGACACCAACACATCTCTCCACACCTCAAATCCCTCCACTGGCTCCCCATTGACAAAAGGATCACCTTCAAGATCCTCATCCTCGCACACAAATCACTCCACAACACAGGCCCTGCCTACCTCAACGAGAGTCACATTCCACACCCTCACACGAAACGTCCGCTCAGCTGACCTCTCTCTCGCCTCTGTCCCCCGCATCAAACACACCACCACCGGGGGCAGATCCTTCTCCTACATTGCACCCAAAACCTGGAACGCACTCACAACCCACCTTCGCAAGACCCAAAACCTACTTCTTTTCAGGAAGGGCCTCAAAACCTGGCTTTTTGAACAGTGAACCTCCCAGCCCCTTTCCCTCCCCCCGTCCTCCCCCCCCAGCGCCTTGAGACCCTCACAGGTGAGTAGCGCGCTTTATAAATCTCTTTGATACAGATCTACCTCTATATATATATATATATATATATATATATATATATATATATATATATATATATATATATATAAATATATATATATATATACATATATATATCTACATAGATATATCTATAGATATATCCATGTACCTAGATATATCTATCTACATAGATATATACATAGATATATACATATATTTTTTTTTAGTAGTTGTATGGTTTCCTTGGGGGCCAAAATGGCCCCCAGGGAAACCCTACAACATCTAAAAAAAAATTGCCCCCACAGGGGGTCACCCTGCTCACGGGCGACCCCCTGTCATTTCATTTTTTTTTTTTTTTAAGCAAAAAAAAAATTCCCTGCGGGGGGCACGATCGCGCCCCCCCCCCCCCCCCAGGGGGCTCCTACCTTTTTAAAAAAAATAAAAATTATGCCGGGGGGGGGGACGGCCCGTTTTCCGGGGGGGCCGCCCCCCAAAAGTGAAATCCCTGGTGTCTAGTGGGGTGTCCTGGCCCACGATCGCAGCTGTGCTGCGATCGGGGGCCAGAAACAGTTTCAGAAGGCCTCGTAAGAAAGGGGAGAGTCTCCCTTTTCTTACAAGGCCTTTTCAAAGTCGGGGGAGCCAGGAAACCTGAAAGTGTTTCCTGGCCCCCGATCGCAGCACAGCTGCGACCGGGGGCCAGGAAACACTTTCAGGAAGGCCTCGTAAGAAAGGGGAGTGTCTCCCCTTTCTTACGAGTCCTTCCCGAACGTGTAAAAGGCCGTTTTCCCCATCAAAGCAGGAAGCGGCCGCAAGGCTGCTTCCTGCTTTGATGGGGAAAACACCTTTGCAACGTCAGCGCGCCTCGCGGCGCGCTGACGTCACAAAGGGGCGGGTGGGGGGCGGGGGGAGACACGGTAGCTTCCGTGTCTCCCCAGGGAAGAAAAAAATAAAAAATAAATCCTCGGGTGCGTCCCTTCCTGGTGTCGGCCATTGGTCGTGACCCGCACCAGGGAGGGTGTGTGGGCGTCGGCCAGTAGCCGACGCCCGCACCTAAGCGGTTAACGATGAAAGAAGACTATGTCGCAAACTGTTGATCTTGTATGATCCAACCACTCTTCAACTTTAATCTTGTTATTGAAACAATAGGGGGGGTCATTTACAAGCCTCTTGCACTGTCGTAACATCATTTTTTTTTACACTGGGGCGGTGCAAGGGTTCCCCTACACAGCATCACATTTACAAACTTGTGCAATGGGACCTTTGTGCAATTGTGTAAAGCCTTACGCCAAATTATACCTGTGCCAGGTATAATGTATGCAAGGTAGGCGTTCCCAGGCAAAATGCCACAGAGAACTAGCGCAGTGAAATTTGCTACATTTCACTGCGTTGTTCTGCAACTTCACTGCGTCATAAGATTAACACCTGCTCTGAGCAGGCATTAAACTGATACAGGGCCTTTTAACATGGGAGCCTTCCTTTCATTCCAAGAGTAGCATCATTTTTTGACTCTAGTCCAGCAATGCGTGAGTTTAGCACCACAGGTGCATCTGTGTTAATGTGCTCCATGGAGCTCTGTATTGCAAATACAGAGCATCAATGGCATCATTAGGGTGTCGCAGGGCAGCACAAGAAATCTGACGCATAGGAGCCGATACGTCAAATTCTTGTAAATGAGACCTGTAATCCCTATCATATCCAACATAACAACAACCTGGACAATATTTCATCTCACTCTGTTTAATTGACATTCTATGTTGATATTCCTATGAGAAGGACACTGAAGATTGCAATATTTTCAATATTTGACATCGAGGTTATTTTAAAAGCCCTCACAAAACTATCACGTCAGTCACTTATGAGTTTTGTTACTGCAACTAAGCTTGAAACAGTTTTGCAGAAAAAGGTGTCATGGATAATAAAACAGGTAGCGCAGAAATCATGAAAAAATAAGGTATCTTTTCTCAACCATCTCAAGGTGTGCCTTGAGAGTCTGGTACATGCATGGGGAAGCAGAGCATAAGCATAAAGGGTATGCCTCAGATACAATCAAAGAAAAGTTATTCTGTGGTCACTTACACTTTTGGAGATGCCATGTCAATCCACTGGTGTGATCATGCCCATGGGTGGGCATAATTGGTGTAAATCTCTCAAGCACAATTACTTATAATTACCTCAAAATGTCTTGTAAATATGCATGATTGTGTGAGAATAATCCAGCATTTAGCGCTATATTCTAAGTGCAAAATTCACCTGCATGTGCAAAATGGGCCTGAGGATGCATTTTGCATTAAGAAAATAGCACTAAGGCCCTGATTTATACTTTTTTTGTGCCGCATTAGCATCATTTGTTGACGCAAAAGCAGTGCAAGCTTACAAATTACAGTTGTATTTTGTAAGTTTGCGTTGCTTTTGCGTCAAAAAATGAAGCTAATACGGCACAAAAAAGGTATAAAAAAGGGCCTAAATGCCACAGGACATGAACAGCAGTAGCCAACAGCTGCTCGGTCTCCATTAGATTTTGTTATCCCTGTGCTCCTACGGTAAAATGTTTGCCCCAAATTACTCTTAATTACTTAAGTAGAGTAATGGCATAATGTGGGAAATTTGCGTCACATGAGTAATGCACACATATTTCAATTACTCCAGCGTAATTAAAATTTCTCCCAGGCCTAGTCAAGCCCTTGCCTCCACAGGCACAGTGAACATGCAGCAGTCCTAATTATTGAGCCAGGCCACAAGACCAAGAATCATTTTGGTGGAAGTGTGGCGGCTGACGTTGCTGAAGCACTTTCATCAAAGCAGTAATACTGACCAGTCATCATTTTGTAGAAGAGGTTTGGCCTTTTTTTAATTTCTGGATAACAAATACAAGTGGCCAACATGTAGGTTTTCTTCCTGCACATGGGAGATATTTAATATTTGTTCTGTTCTGAACCCCATGCTTCCCATGTTTCATTAAACATGTTGATCTTTGTCCAGAATTGACTTGCGGGTGGGTGATCATGTCATCAGTTTCCGATAGCAGAGCTGTGGCAAACCTACCATTTCCCATACTTACGACCGGACTCCAGTCTGACAGACCCTGAATGAGCCTCTTAGTCACTATACAACCACATGCCCACCTACCTGCTCACAATCTTGAACTATAAATGAGTCTGTACTGCTTGCATTGTGTTCGCAGGCCATAGGAGCCTTTACAAATGATTCCTAAAGTGATCATGTTCGTGCACGCAGTTCCTCTGTAGGAGGAGCTGAATGACAGCTGTTTCAAAGCTGCAGGATACACTATGCATCCACTCAGAGTAACTCCTTTGTGAAATACAAACTCACTACTATCTGATTCTATAACGTATCCCACATTACTCTACGTTATCCTGAGTCTGAAGTGAAAAAACTCTGACTAAACTTCCAAAATAAATGCATGCATATGTCTTCACATTTGTAGAACTCTATGGGGGTCATTCTGACCCTGGCGGTCATGGACCGCCAGGGCCAACGACCGCGGAAGCACCGCCAACAGGCTGGCGGTGCTTCCATGGGCATTCTGACCGCGGAGGTACAGCCGCGGTCAGAAACGGGAAACCGGCGGGACCGCTGCCCCAGGGAATCCTCCACGGCGGCGCTGCAAGCAGCGCCGCCATGGGGATTCCGAACCCCTTCCCGCCAGCCTGGTTCTGGCGGTTTTCACCGCCAGAACCTGGCTGGCGGGAACGGGTGTCATGGGGCCCCTGGGGGCCCCTGCAGTGCCCATGCCATTTGCATGGGCACTGCAGGGGCCCCCTAACAGGGCCCCACATATATTTTCAGTGTCTGCGTGGCAGACACTGAAAATCGCGACGGGTGCAACTGCACCCGTCGCACCCCTTCCACTCCGCTGGCTCCATTCGGAGCCGGCATCCTTGTGGAAGGGGGTTTCCCGCTGGGCGGCCGGGCGGCCTTCTGGCGGTCGCCCGCGAGCCCAGTGGGAAACTCAGAATGACCGCCGCGGTCATTTGACCGCGGTGCGGTCATTCGGCGACTCCCGCCGGGCGTGCGGTTACCGCCGCCGGCGGGAGTCGGAATGACCCCCTATATCTTTTGAATAATATTTATACTGGGAAAAAAACAGCACCGTTTCACATCGTTGGAATCTGCTGGAAACAATATGAGGCATGTTGAGAATACGTATGCCAGAGTTGAGTTGGGCAATTTTGAAGAAGAGCAACTGAGTGAGACAAGGTGAGCTTCATGAAGCCTTTCCATACAAATCCTCATGCAACAGCAATCTCAAAAGCATTTCTTTTCCACAAGGAGTAAGGAAGGAAGGCACAGACGACGTGGCAGAAGATACATGACGATTTCATTCTGAGAGGCAGAGGGCTCAACTGTGGTGGGAGCTAAGGTAGAAAATGCTCCTGGGTGAATTTCAGAGAAAGGTCAGTGTAGATCACACATTTCTCTGAACATGCACAACACTATGCACAGGAGAATTCTTAAATATTTCAAAGCTTCACAGAATTCTTAAATATTTCACAGTGTGTGTTTAATACTCCTTACCGGTGAAGTGTGAACCTCAAGGCACTTACTGCATATGTTGTGAGTCAGCTCCTACACGCTGCCCTCCTTACTCGATCAAACTCGTTAAATATGTCCTGCCTCATTGAAAACCCGTGTTGTGATCTATTTTTTCTTCAGACGAGAACGATTGGTTTATTGTTTTGGTGAATCTATACATGATGTCTTGACTAATGAGGTGTCCCACTGCCGCTCTAGAAAAGCACTATTTTTTGGGAACTTATTGTACACTCGAACCAATTTGGATGACACATTGCTGGTTCGTGCCCTAGCTTTTTTCATGAGGTCAAAGGAAATCCTGAAAAAAACTGCCAACATTTAGAATTTGAGCTTTTATAGATACTCCTGTGAGCATTCTCATTTTTGTAATGTAACGATGATGTATGCCCACTCATGGCCTTGTCCTTAATGTTTTGTGAACATTTGGCAGCAGCTTCTGTATCGAAATAAATGAGTTTTTGTTCCACGTGGTGACAACCCTCTTTACTAGTGAGCTATGCATCCAACATTTAAAAGCAGGATACGGATGAACACTCAGTTACTGGTTGAGAAATTATGAGCTTGGTTTAGGAAAGTGGCATTCCTTGAGAGTATGGCTGCTTAATACATTCATAGAAGGGAGCCATAGATGTTGGTTTCAAATCTAGCATATTCTAGCACATGCTCAGGGATGACAAAATATAAAAAATAATAAAATTAATATATACCTGTGCCGATGTATGTATTTGTGTATCAAATCAAAATCAAATCTAGTATTGGCATGCCCATCTGATATGATACTAAGCAATGTGTAGTCCTACAGAGGCCACAGTACAGGAGAAGGCCGGAAGTGGCATGGAGTACGAAGACGAGGGAGCGGTTTTAAAAAAGACACGCACTGCAGTGCCTATGACCACCGTACTTAGGATTTCTATTGCATCCCTTGCAACAAGTGTCCCTTGAAGCAAGTGTCCCACATAGGGCCAAAGCAAGATAACTCCAGGGATGATAACTACCTGCAAGGCAACAGTTGGGAAAGTATTGGCTTTGGAGAAATCAGATTTACTATTCTAATTCCAGCATTACCAAATGTAGAAAATGAGTTGCAGTTTGGAGGGGCTTCCCATTCCAATCTAAGCAACAGTAGAGAAAGTAATGAACTTTTTCACTATTTCTACTCCAATCTAAGCAACAGTAGGGAAAGTATTGTACTTTGCCATGGACATCATTTAAAGGTCATAAATGATTGCCGGTGCGACCCCTGGATTGTCCCTTGTAACTTCTGGCTCTGCTTTTTGGACCTCTGTCGTTAGTGCCAAGAAGACTTAGGCAGCTTTCCTCATGGACATTGTTATCCTCCTTTGCTTTCTGACCATTTTGTATTACACTATTAGTGAATAATAGATTATTATTAGCGTAAAAAGCAAATGGAGCACCAGGAGCTAAAATAAGACCTTCAATGACAAACATCTTTTTTAAAAACAAACATATTTTATTATGATTTTAAGTTTTCATTGCAAACAGACAGTCGACAATTAGTCTATATTTCGCAATTGACAAGTGAGACATGTGTCTACAGTGATTATCAATTCAATGTTCATACACAATAAGGTTTAACATTAAACTGCACATTAACTTTCCACCCTTATCCCACCCCAATTCCCTCCCTTAGTGAGCTTCTATGGTATATTTAAGGTATCTTTGTGGCGCTGCGCCTAGCATGACTCTCGAAGGACAGAAGCCTGATGTGAGAATTGGGTCTTCTATGGTGGTGTTCGATTCTGGGTGTCGGCTTTGAGGGCCTCGAGTAAAATCTCCCATCCCTCAGCTACTTCTAGGGGTCTGATTCCACGTCTGGCTTCTCGGTGAAGAATAGTCCCTTCGCTACTCGCCCACTTAGTTAATTCAGTTTTCCAATGGGACGCTCTGGGTCCCCTTGGGTTTTTCCAAGATGCTGCAATCTCTTGCCTAGCCAGTGAAAGGGCCAGTCCTTGAAACCTATCTGAGACTTTATGCTTAGCAAGGTGTGGAAACCAGTGCAAAAGGCAGTGCCCCATAGTACGGGGTATTTCTCTTTCTATAAGTCTCAGGCTGGGACAATCCCAGAACATATTTCTGAATTCGGCCCCTATCAAGCCACATCTAGGGAAGCCCTCGGTCACCTTCCCAAAATATTTGTTAATACGTGCTGGTGTCAAATATGCTTGGTGGAGCACATAAAAATGTATGAGTTTAAATCTGGCATTTCATGTTGCTCTAGGAAGTCCAGGATACGCGCCCACTCCTCTTGTGGAAAATCTAGGTTTAGATCTTTTTCCCATGCATGTCTAAGTAGGGTCAGGGGGACCGTTTGAACTGCCCGTAATAGTCCATAGAGGGTCGAAACTGCTTTGTGTTTGCTGGTTGCAGAAGCCACATAAGTGCATACTGCCTGGGTTGTGGGTTTCACCCCTCTCATCTGCCAGTGTCTACAGATGCAGGCCGCCAATGCCCCGTGCAGCAGCAAGTGCCCACCTGGCAGTCCAAATTCCACCCTAAGGGCCTCAAAGGACATCAGCTCCACGTCTTTAAATAATTCACCTACCGTAAGAATCCCAGCCTCAATCCAATATTTCAGGTCATTCCACGAGCCCCAATGCGAGAAGCCCGTAGTGACCGAAGAGGGAGTTCTGGGGAGTAGGGGAAATTTACCCCGATTCTTCGCAGAAAAGTCCTCCAGCACCGCACCAGGATTTTCAATTCCAGAGGGTCTTGTTTACCATCCCCAGGGGTTCTTAATAAGACCTCAAACATTCTGGATTCTAGGGGCGTAAACACCTTCACAGTTGTTTCCCCCCTCCGCTCTATTTGACCTCCATTATGCTACCCACTGAAGCTGAGCCGCCACATAATAAGATTCAAAATCTCGTACTGCTAGGCCACCATCTGAGGTCTGACGCTGGAGTTTAGATAGAGCTACTCTCCTCCTACCTTCTCCCCATATAAATGATGTTGTCATTGTTTCTAGATCTTTAAAGATTACTCTGGGAATCCAGATAGACAGCACTGTGAAACGGTATAGCAGTCTCGGGGGTACTATAATTTTGAGGACTGCTATTCTCCCTGCCACTGATAATAGTAAGGTCTGCCAGAAGGACATACATGCCTTTATAGAGTGTATGGAGCTACCAATGTTGCCCTCCAGGCTATCCTGTGAATCATGGTAAATTTTTACACCCAGATAGGGGAGCCCATTTGGGATCCATCTGACTAAGTTTGGCGGAGGTGCCCGCGGTCCCCCCAACGGGAACAGGCCAGTTTTGTCCCAGTTTACTTTCAGACCCGAGCATCTTTCAAACCGAGATAACATACGATGTGCCCATGGTAGATCTCTCTGGACGTCTTCCGGGAATATTAAAAGGTCATCAGCATATAGGGCTATGCGATGTCTCTCGCCTCCTGCCATTATTCCCTGTCCCCCTCCTCCTGTCCTAGCTGCAGCTGCTAAAGGTTCCATTGCCAGGGCAAATAGAAGTGGGGATAGGGGACAGCCCTGCCTAGTTCCCCTTTCAACCACATAGCTCCTGGATATTGTCCGTCCCGTGCGCACACTAGCCATGGGTTTAGTATATAAGAGTTTCACCCAGGAGATATAGTCAGGTCCTATTTTAAGGTGGGTCATCACTGTGTAGAGAAACTCCCAATTCAGACTGTCAAACGCTTTCTCTATGTCTACTGCCAATACTCCGGTGGGGGAGGCCCCGGCTGACTGGTCTCTCATGATGGCTAGTTGTCTGCGGATGTTGCTGGCAGTGCTACACCCCGGGATGAAGCCTGCCTGATCTGGGTGTATCAATGTGGTCATATATGGGGGCAGTCTGGTTGCTAAAAGTTCACCCTGTTCTTTGGCAGTTTTGTATAGGCTTTCTAGTCGCAGTGAAAGTAGGGAGGCCATCTGTCCCTGGGGTTTTCCCTCTAGCCAGACTTTTAATAGCTTCTCTGTTTGTGTTATGGCCCATCCAGTTGTCCTGGAACTTCAGGTGGTAGTGAGTTCAACTGCAGCCCCGTTAAGTACCCCATTATGGTCCCCGAGGAGTGATTGATTCTATTCTTGTATGGGTGTTCGTAAAAGGATGTGAAGCGCGTGTTGATTTGTTCCTGTCCGTATATATGAACCCCCTGTTCTGTGGTTAAATCCATTAGAACTGGGGACCTAAGGGACTTTGAAACTACCCATGCGAGTAGGTGGCCCGCTTTTTCTCTCTCCCCATGCACACGAGCAATGTAACTTCTATAGTCAAAGCATCGGAGGCATTCTGAACGTTCTGTTACCTCCACCCTAAGTTCCAAAATGGATTTCTGTAGGTGTGGGTTCTCAGGTCGGTTTTTCTCAGCCTCCCTCAATTTGTCCTCTGCTCATTCTGTCTCCCCTAGTAGAGTCCTACGCACGCCCAACGCACCCGCTTTACATTTCCCCCTTATCCCTACTTTAAAGGCATCCCATTCATTCAAGGGGTTAACAGCAATTACGTCATTGTCTTTAAAAAACTGAGTGATATGCTGCTGTAACTCATCTCGAAAGAGTGGATCCTCGAGAGTTTCAGGTTTTAGCCTCCAAGTGGGTATGCTGGGGATAGGAGACCCCCATCTCATTGATAATAACAGGGGATTGTGATCAGAAATAGTGCGGGTTAAGTATTCCGCATTGTATACTTGGGGGTATACATCTGGGGTGCAGAGGAATGCATCTAATCTAACATGCAACTCATGTAACTGAGAGAAGAATGAGTAATCTCTTTCGTCTCGGTTTAATCTGCGTCAAGCGTCAATCAGCCCCCAGTTCCTTTGCCAAGTCATGAAGTAACGGGCCGTTCTCATTAGTGGTGAATCACGCAGTGGCGGATGAGATCTATCCAGAATAGGGTCCCCCACGCAATTAAAATCCCCCCCCATATGACTGAGAATTGTAAATAAGGGGCCAATAAGCCTTATATGTTTGTAAAGAATTCTCCCTGGTCTGTGTTGGGCACATATACATTAATTAGCTCTAGGTCCTTACCTTCCAACCTGCCCCTAACTGCTACAAATCTGCCCTCAGGTTCTCTGAGGTTATCTAGCATCTGGAAGGGGACCCCCGCTCAGATCCAAACTAGAGTTCCCCTCGCAAATGCAGAAAAGGAGGTAAAGTATGCCTGACCTCACCATAGCTTTTGTAATGCCTTCCCCTCTGCTTGGGTCAGATGTGTTTCCTAAAGCATTGCTATCTGAATTCCCCTCCGTTGCAAGTATGACATTTTTTTATATCTTTTTGGCCATCAAATGCATGCCTCTTACATTCCACGTGAGGAATTTATATGAATTTAACGTCATCAGTTTGGTGACTTCCCCTCCCTCCTTAGGTAAATATCACTTCACTTGTATTGCCATTCGCTCCGCCTATTTTAATAGATACCCAAGTCAGCGACATGTTTGTAGTAATTCTTGTCAGAAGCTCAGTTATCCCCGCCCCTAAATCCTTATAACTAATAACCCAAATCCCCATCCCCAGGACAAAAGTAGGAACGTCTCTCGCCCAAACCAAAAAAGATATAACCAATGTGTCAAAAAGGGGGAGTGCTCTTATCTCGAATCCAAAGTGCACTGTGACACCGTCTCCTCGTCTCGGGGTAAATAGCATACTGGGTTAGTATTGTTCCTATTTTTCTGCGAGCTCGGCCATTGTTGTGCAGTAGGGTCAAGAGATGATCCCGGATTAGGTCTTCGCCATCTCTTTAGTTGGAGCATCCTCTCAACCCTGGACATTACTGTTTCCTATAAGCAGGCTCAGACAATGTTTCCTCAAATGATGCAGTCCGAAGTGCCAGGTGTCACACTGGGGCCGACCCTGTCCGGTGAGTGCGATAGTTCTGATTCCAGTTCAGATCCTGATAACTCTGGTTCCTCTTGCGTCAGTTTATAGGATCCCGGGTCTGGGTTTTCCAAGGGAAGCAGCTGCCTCCATCGCTTTTTGTGTCTCTTTTAGTATTTCCAACGGAAATGTGCTACACATCCGGCTGGTTCTACTGCGGTTGATTTTCTTCTGCCGTTCCGACTGGGAGGTCTCAGGACTATGCAGGTGTTCTTCCTGGGGTTGTGTGTCGATCCATTGCCAGGTCTCTTCGGCTGTGTTGAAAAATTGCATTCCCGTTTTGGTCACCACTCTCAGTCTTGCCGGGAACATCATTCCATATTGGACCCCCATTTTGCGGAGTCTCTGTTTGGCGTCCTTAAAGAAAGCTCTTTGTTTCTGTACCTCTTTGGAGAAGTCTGGGAAGATGCGGACCACCTGGTTATCTATCGTACTGTCTCCTCTCTTCCTGCTGTGGCTAAGCAAATAGTCTTGGTCCCTGTAATGAAGTAATTTAGCTAATATAGGTCGTGGGGGGGGGGGCTCCGGTGGAGGGGTGCAAGCCGGGACTCGATGCGCTCTCTCAATTGCGAAGAAGGGAGATAAACCATCCTCAGACACCTCGTCTCTCAGCCAACGCTCAGGAAACTCCTTTTTGGTCCATTCAGGTAGTCCAATCACATGTATATTGTTTCGGCGAGATCGGTTTTCCGCGTCTTCTGCACGTAGTTCTAGTGCTTGGATCCTTTTTTCCATTTGCCGTGTCGTTTTGGTGTTGTCTTTAATCTCAGGTCAAAGTTCCTCAAGTTGCTTGTCTGTCGCAGTCGCTCTCTCTGCCAAGCAACGGTGATCGTCCCTGAGCACCGTAAAGTCAGTGGCCAACGTGTCAATTTTTCCTTCCAGCGCCACCCGGGATGCTGAGATAGCTAGTAGGACATGTTGAAGAGTAGGGTCTCCTCCCCTCCCCTCTGAGGTGGGGCCCAAAGGGTCTCCTAGATCAGCCATTCCTCTCGGGGAGGGACCATTTTTAGTTTCAGGATCTTTTTTCTTGCCCGTTCTACCCATCCTCTGTATCCTTCAATATAGGCACTGTGGTAAGTTCTGCTCCAGTTCCGTGGGACCCATTCACGCAAAGGGTCAGGTTTGTTCTGCTTATGGGACTGTCCCTCTCCTTACATTACTTTCTTTCTTCCCAAGTTCCCAATAGCGGTCTTTATCAGTTCCCCGGTCAACTCAACGCTCAGGGAGTCAGGGGTTCGTTCTCAGCGTCGGTCCGCTCCAACAGGGCTTCAAATTTGCCCTGCTCGATCTCTCCCTCTGTCGCCACGGGGGCAGCTTCTTTAGTAGGAAGATGGTGCCTGGGGGGGCCTCCTCCGCTCTCACACGCACAGGACTGTAAATGCGATTTGCATGGTTAAGAGATCCATCCTGGGTTCTCTCCAGGGGTCAAGGGCCAGCCGGTTTCCCACTTGCTTTGAAGGTATGGTCTTTATTTATTTGACAGATGGCTCAAAGCCTCCTGTTGCTTCCTTAATTCAGCCCCCTGTTTTTTGGTGGCTCCAACGTCTTTCCCCTCGTGGCAACAAAGCGGCAAAGGACTCTTGCGCGTCTCTTGGCAGAAGTTAAAATATTTACCGGGTGGTAGCCGCTAAAACTGGGTTTCCCACGGCAAGGTGCCGCTCACATCCAGCCTTTGCAGTCCGCTCCTCCCAGCCTGGGTCCCCCGGGTCTCTGCTTCAGTCGGATTCAAATGGGGGCTCTTCGAGTCTGATTACGCTCCTCAGATTTGGGCTCAGCAGGGCCCCAGGTGTTCTGTGGTCCCTGCGCAGTTCCCCCCGGCAGATCCCTCGACTCCGGCAGTCCCTGAACTCACCGCTTCGGAGTCGGGTCACCAGGGCGCTCTCCGCCGTTTCCACGAGGCATCGGTGCGGTGCTAAGGATGACGCCCGCCATCTTGGGTCTCTCGTGGCTCTGAGCCGCTCGGATTAGCTGCTTCAAAAGCCAGTCACCGGGTCCAAAAGCGCTCCAGCAGTGCTGCCGCTGGACTCTTCATGTCTTCAGCCCCACTGCCAGCTGAATTGTAGGGTCCACGCAGGTCAGGATCTCTCGAGACGGGGAGAGTAGGCCGGGAACCTCACGAAGAGGCTACTACCGTCATGGCACCCAGCCACGCCCCCTCCTTCAATGACAAACATCTTAACTAAAAACATTATTTAAATGTATGTAGTGTGCATGCTTCAGGGTGAGAATGTGTTTGTATGCAAGAAAGCATTGTGTTTGTGAGTGTGTGTCTGTATGTGCGGGCGTGTGTATGTGTGTATGAACGTGAGAGTCAATGATAGTGATTGAGAATATGTGACACTGGGTGTGTGTGAATATGAGTGATTTATAATGTGTGACAATAAAGGTGAGTGCAAGTGAGTGAGAAATTATGAGTGAGTGAGAGTTAAAGTGAATGTGATTGAGAGTAGGTGTGGATGAGGGAGAGAGAATAAAGAAGTATGTGAGAATAAGTGAGCATGAACGAGAATGACAGAGTTGGTGCACTTGAGAATGATTATTTATGATTGAGTCAGAGAACGGATAAGTTAGAGCAAGTTAGAACGAGTGAAAGCAAGTGAATGTGAATAAATAAGTATAAGTGAGAACGAATGATGGAGTGTGTGTGAGTGAATGCAAGTGGGCACAAGTGCGAATGTTGTGTTATGCTTGCTAGTCTCTCATTGGCCCTGGCATACTGAAGGTAATTCTTAGCTTATAGAGGCACCTGTGGAAAAATAATGTTGCTGGCCTACTGGAGGCAATTCTTAGCATGACAGGCACTTGTATTTGAATTTAATTTGAATTTATTGATTTATAAAGCACATAAAAACCAGCAAGGCCTCAAAGTGCTAAACTATAACAAGACAGCAAAGAGTGGTTAACCATGAGTGAACTGCTCCCATCAACACTGGAGGACCTCAGAAGCTTGAGGTTACAGGGTAGAAAATAACCACGTTTTTACCTGCCTACCGAAAATGAAGAGTCCACACCTCTAATTGACTTCGGAAGGCTAGTCCACACCCTAGTAGCTTCCACCGAAAAAGCCTGTTCCCCTCATCTACCTTTCTGAAACCTGGTAACCACCACCTTTCTTTGTCCTGTGGATCTCAACAATCTACTAGGAGCACACCATTTTAAAGCAGACCTAAGACAACATGCACCAGCTGATGGAGTGCCTGGTGAACCAAGAACAGGGCTTTAAAGCTCAGCCACTTTCTAATTGGTAGCAAGCAGAGTGACCTCAAACCCTCCCTTGCAGAGTGGAATCTCTGAAGTCCTAGGACAAGCCTTGCAGCAGCATTTTGAATAACTTTCAGCTTATTTCATGATTATTGGTTAGTATTCAAATAAAGGGCAATGCAGCAGTCAAGGCAAGATGTAAGAAGCGCAATGACCACTCCAACCCTTAGTTCCTTTGGTAGAAAAGGGAGGATTTTCTTTAGGGTCTTGAGGATACAAATACAAGATGGAATTCTCTATCATAATGATCACAATTTATGTCTTTTCCCCGTTCATTTCAAGCCATTTCTCCTTCATCCATATTTATCCATATCCATCTAAATTTGTTGGCCACCTTTCCCCAATCATCCATGATGAAAAAATGATTTGGGTGTTGTGACTTGAAAACCAAAGGAGTGCACCAGTTTTTCCAGAGGGGTGACGTACAGGTTGAATAATTTGGGGTTAAGGGAGGAGCCCTGCGACATTCTTCAGGGGAGCTGAAAACACCTGTGAAAAATACTGCCACTGGCATGCTGGTGGTAATTGTTAGTAGAATGGGGACCCATGGGCAAATATTGGCACTGGTACACTTGAGGAAAGTTTTAGAATAGGAGGCCACTATGGTAAAATGCTGGTGCTAGCTTATTGATACTTCTTTGCATAAGGGAAGAAAACCGTAACATATGGGAGGTGGCAACCATGACAGAATAATGGGCCTGGTTTACTAGAGTAATTTGACATAGGAATAACTAAAGTTATATGGTGGAAACATTTGCAAAATTTTGACACTGGGCTATTGTAGGTCATTTTGGCATATGAGGGCACTCGTGGCATTCAAGGAGCACCGCTGACAAAATGTTGACCCTGACACAATGGAGGTGAAAATTTGACATTACGGGTCATCTGTAGCCTGTTCTGAAAAAAATGGGGTGAACTCCTCTAGAGCATCAGGTTGACCTCCCCCCATCCGAGCCCATCTAGAAAAGTGTTCTCTCACTAAAATTCAGGGTTAGTATTATATCCTACCACTTTCAAAGATCATGACTATATAGGGGGTTTATAAAATGGTCATTTGTCTGTGTTGTGTTATACCAACCATGCAGTTATTAGATAACTTCAGCAATGTCAATTATTCTGATTCATTTGAGGTTGAGTTCATGTAATACCACTTCCTGGGGACATTTCAGGTCAAAGGTCATATGATGTCGCTTCCTATGATATCACTTAGGTTGGAGGGAGTTGGATGTCTCTTCCGCTACCCCTGGCATTTTGGTCAATTAGCGTTCATGTACTTTGAAGGGGTGACATTTACTATTCACACTCCAATCTAAGAAATATGATGAAAAGCTTTGGACTTTGGAGGGGTTATTATTATTATTCCCACTCCAATCTGAATAACCACAGGGAGCATTTTGGACTTTAAAGGGGCCAGATTTACTAGCCCCATTCCAAAGAAAGCAAAAGTAGGAAATGTATTAGACTTTGGAGATATCAAGTTTATTATTCCTATACCAACATAAGCAAATGTAGGGAAAGTGTTGAACTTTGGAGTAGTCAGATTTGATATTCCAACTCCAGCTTAAGCAAAATTAGGTAATGTGTTGGACTTTGGATGGGCCAGATTGACTATTCTTATTTCAATCAAAGCAACAATAGGGGGTGTTAGAATTTAGAGGGCTCAGGCTTGCTATTCCCCCTCCTAATTAACAAAGCACAATAAATATAGGCAAAATAATCTAAATATATTCACTAATATATGAAACAAGTGACAGTAAATTAAAATAATGCAAATGTTAGATTGCAAATAAAAAATTAAATAAAAAAAATATTAAAAATATGTTAAAGTTCAACTGAAGGAGGTTCATCGCTGCTACCTGAGAAATAAACACAAACAATTGAAATTAATAAAAAGTAAATAAAAATAATAATAAAAAAATTATTGAATAAAACATGAAAATGAAAGAATTAAAACGTTTATTGATTCGCACAATTAATAATTACATCAACTGATCAACCAATTAAAAATTAATTAAAAATTACCAAATAATTTAAATGATAATCATCTCATACATTTCCATAACTGTTAGTTAAAATTGCATGAAAAACTAGTTATAAATTTAAAATAATAATTTACATTTTACATTTCCTACTCTAATATCTTACAAACCCAACATTTTTCTACTAAAGTAATTATTTCTAATTAAATAAAAAAACTAAATTACATTTTATCTAAAAGTTTTCACACTATATTAAAATAAGTTAAACACAAATAATATTATAGTACTAATAATTTATGATACCAAAATAACTAATAGTTATCAAATGAATTAACACAATATTTTATCAACTATATTAAATAAAATAATGTTATGCACAACTGTATTCAAAAACAATATTAAATACATCGAAACATATTTTCTTGCCTACAATATTAACCTACATGATATTTTGGCATCCATATATTTTGCCAAAAACAGCAAGGGGACCATTTAATCCTTTTGTTAGATATGGAGTCTTTGGTTGGCAGTCAGGTTACCCCCTGTCCAAGCAAGGACTCTCACTCTAGTAAGGGAACAGGAGAATCACCGTCAGTTAACCCCCGCTCTCCACCTTGGTAGCTTGGCACGAGCAGACAGGCTTAACTTCAGAAGCAATGTGTAAAGTATTTGTACCAACAGACTGAGTAACACAGTGAAACACTAGAAAATGACAACACAGGTTTAGAAAAATAGGTAATATTTATCTAAACATAACAAGTCTAAAATGATACAAATCTGAAATACACAAGTCAAGATATGAATTTTAAAAAGAATAAGAGTCTTAAGTCCTTGTGAGAACCCTGTTAGCACACAAAAGTACTTGGGTAGCATCAAAATAAAGCTACACAGGCGAGTGTGAGTTGGAAAAGGCCAGCGATGCGTCGATTTCTCACTCACAAGGGAGATCGTGAGTCGTTCCTCCTCTGGTCGGGTCGGCGTGTGTAGTTTTTCTCTCCCTCAAGAGAGCGATGCATGGATCTGGACGGGCACCTCGACTCCGGGCAGATTTTGCATTGATCTTCCCAGACCCTAAATCCAGTCGCATGATGTCAAGAAACCTCGCTGCACGAGGGCTTGCGTCATTAACTGCAGACACTGCAGGTGTTGCGTGTTGTTTCTCCTACTGCGTTGCGTCGATCTCCCAGCCACGATGCAGGTAGAGTGTCGAGTTTAGCCACAAGACCGGGGACGTGTCGTTTATCAGCCTCGAGGCGGGTGGTGCGTCAAAAGCTTCCCCGCACTGCGGCCTTTGCATGGATTTTTGTCCTTTTCCAACAGCTGCATCTTTCAAGGGCCCAGAGACAGGTAAGGGCACAACTAGGCAGGCAGGACTCTTAGCAGAAAGCCCAAGTGCTGGCAGAGAGAAGTCTTTGTTGTCCCTTAGACTTCAACAACAGAAGGCAAGCTCAGTTCAAGCCCTCGTAGATTCTTCACCAGTGGAAAGTCACACAGAAGTCAGACTTTGTCCTCTCTCAGGCAGAAGCAGCTACTGCAGGCCAACTCAGCAAAGCACAGTCACAGGCAAACAGGCAAAGGGGCAGTACTCCTCCTCCAGTTTCTCAGCTCTTCTCCAGGCAGAGGTTCCTCTTGGTTCCAGAAATAATCTGATTTTCAGGGGTTCTGGGTGCTCCTCTTACACCCCTTTCTGCCTTTGAAGTAGCCCTACTTCAAAGAGAAGTCTCTGCTGTTTTGAATATCCTGCCTTACCCAGGCCAGGATCTAGACACACACCAGGGGGTTGGGGGCTGCATTGTGTGAGAGCAGGCACAGCCCTTTCAGGTGTAAGTGACCACTTCTCCCCTCCCCCCAGCCCAGATTGCCCATCAGGACATGCAGGATACACAACAGCTCCCTTCATGTCACTGTCTAGGGAAGAGGTGCAAACAGCCCAACTGTCAAACTGACCCACACAGGGAATCCACAAACAAGCAGAGTCACGGAATGGTTTAAGAAAGAAAACACAGAATCTGAAAAACAACTACACTAATAGATTTATTTTTAAATTGTGAGTTCAGAGACCCCAAACTCCACATGTCCATCTGCTCCCAAAGGGAATCTGCACTTTAATCATATTTAAAGACAGCCCCCATGGTAACCTATGAGAGAGATAGACCTTGCAACAGTGAAAAACGAATTTGGCAGTATTTCACTGTCAGGAAATGTAAAACACATAAGTACATGTCCCACCTTTAACATACACTGCACCCTGCCTATGGGGCTACCTTGGGCCTACCTTAGAGGTTCCTTACATGTATGAAAAGGGAAGGTTTAGGCCTGGCAAGTCGGTACACTTGCCAAGTCAAACTTGCAGTTTAAAACTGCACTCACAGACACTGCAGTGGCAGGTCTGAGCCATGTTTACAGGGCTACTAATGTGGGTGTCACAACCAGTGCTGCAGGCTCACTAGTAGCATTTGATTTACAGGCCCTTGGCACCTCTAGTGCACTTTACTAGGGACTTACCAGTAAATCAAATATGGCAATCATGGATAAGCCAATGTACACATATTATTTATACAGGGAACACTTACACTTTAGCACTGACCAGTAGTGGTAAAGTGTCCAGAGCAAACAAATCAGCAAAAACAGAGTCCAGCTCAGAGAAACAACCTGGGAAGTAGAGGCAAAAAGTTAGGGGAGACAATACCAATGATGCCCAGTCTAACACGTGTCCCCCTCAGCTGAAAGTGGGGAGAAACTACCTAACCTCATGGGAGTTCTCATCACTGAGGCAGAAGAATCTGGACAGACCATCAGCAATGGCATGGTCGGTGCCAGGGCAGTGTTCCACCATAAAGTCCATTCCCTGTTGGGAGATGGACCACCTCAACCATTTGGGATTCTCACCCCTCATCTGCATTAACCATCTGAGGGGTCTGTGTTCTGTCTGAACCCGGATGTGAGACCCAAACAAGTAGGGTCTTAGCTTCTTCAGTGTCCAGACCACAGCAAAAGCTTCACGCTCAATTGCACTCCACCTATGTTCCCTTGGAAGTACCCGCCTGCTACTGAAGGCTACATGTTGATATAGGCCCTCTTCATTAAGCTGTGAGAATACTGCTCCAATACGTACTCTTAGGAGTCTGTTTGCGCAACAAATTAATTGGAAATATCAGGTGCCTTCAGAGTATCAAAAACTCAGTCCAGAACACATTTCTGGACTGCTTTTTGGAAGTTGACTCAGTCAAGGGAGCAACAATTGTGCCATACCCCTTGTAAAACCTCCAATAGTATCCAGTGGGACCTAAAAAGGCTCTCACCTCAGTCTGGGTCTTAGAGGGCTCTCAAGACAGAATGGTTTCAATTTTTGGTTGCAAGGGTGCCACCTGGCCACTCTCCACCTGGTGTCCCAAGTACACCACAGAACCCTGCCCTATTTGGCACTTGCTTGCCTTAATAGTGAGGAGTGCCTTCTGCAAGGCTTCCAACACTTTACAGAGGTGTTCAAACTGTTCCTCCCACATGGAACTAAAGACCGCAATGTCATCCAGGTAGACGGCACTGTAATTATCCAGTCCAGCCAACACCTGGTTGACCAACCTCTGAAAGGTGGCAGGAGCATTTTTCATCCCAAAGGGCATCACCCTAAATTGGTAGTGCCAGTTTGGTGTAGAGAATGCAGACCTCTCCTTAGCCCCCTCAGTCAGGGCGAGCTGCCAGTACCCAGAGGTAAGATCAAACATACTCAGGTACTTGGCAGCTCCCAAACAGTCAATGAGCTCATCAGCTAGGGGATGGGGTGCGCATCAGTCTTAGTGACTGCATTGAGTCACCAGTAATCCACACAGAACCGAGAGTTCTGGAGGTGCACCAGGAGCAGCAGGCTTCGGGACCAAAATCACAGGACTGGCCCAAGGGCTGCTGGAAAACCCAATAACCCCCAAAGCTAAAATTTTAGAAACTTCATCTTTAATGTTAGCCCTCACCCTGTCAGTCACTCTGTAAACTTTGTGTTTAACAGGAGGACTGTCCCCAGTGACCACATCGTGTGTACACCAGTGTGTTACCCCTGGGATCAGGGAGAACAGTGAGGTGAACTGACCCAACAACTGGCGACAGTCCCTCTGCTGCTCTGGCATCAGGGAGGGGGAGAGGATCACTCCCTCCACAGACCCATCTTTTTCTCCAGCAGACAGGAGGACAAGAAGAGGCTCACTCTCTTCCTTCACCCCATCATCTGTTGCTAGGAGCATGGACAATTCAGTCTGCTCAAAGTGTGGCTTAAGCCGGTTCACATGCAGGACCCTCAAGGGGTTCCTGGGAGTCTGCTAGTTCACCAGGTAGGTGACTTCACTCTTGTGCTCCACCACCTCAAATGGCCCAATGCACTTGTCCTGAAGCACTCTAGGCTCCACTGGCGCCATCACCCACACTTTCTGACCAGGTTGAAACTCAACCAGAGTGGCATTTTGGTCATACCAGCGTTTCATGTCTTCCCGGCTTGCTTCCAGGTTCTCTTGTGCGATAGCTCTGAAATGGGCAGTCTGGCCTTTCTCTAAAGCTTCCTTTAACAGACTCAAAGGTCCAATCACAGGGTGGCCATACAACAGTTCAAAAGGACTAAAGCCAAGCCCTTTGTCAGGTACCTCCCTGTAAGTGAACAGAAGGCATTGCAAGAGGACATCCAACTTCCGCCTCAAGCACTCGGACAGGCCCAATATCATGCCCTTCAAGGAGGGGTTCAATCACTCAACAAGACCATTGCTTTGGGGGTGGTAAGGTGTGGTGAACTTCTACGTTACCCCACACACCATCCATAGGGACTTAATGTAAGTTGATATGAAGTTGGTACCCGTATCGGACACCACCTCTTTGGGAACCCAATGCGGGTAAAAAAAACACACCAATGCAGGGCCTGCCACAGGGACAGTGATCGATCTCAAAGGAATGGCTTCTGAGTACTGGGTGGCATGGTCCACCAAGACCAGGATAAACCTGTTACCCTTGGCTGTCTTGGGATCCAGAGGCTCCACAATGTCAATACCAACCCTTTCAAAGGGGGTACTACCCACAGAGAAAGGTTGTAGGGGAGCCTTGCATTTCCCCCCACTTTTGCCACTTGCCTGACAAATTGGGCAAGACTTACAATGAGCATCTGAGTGCCTGCACATTAGGGGCCAGTAAAAGTGGGTGACAAGCCGTTCAATGGTCTTGTCCTGCCCCAAATGTCCAGCTAAAAGCACATCATGAGCCAGACCGAGTAGGAAGGCTCTCAAGCACTGGGGTACCAACAGCACGTCGGCTGACCAAGGCTCAGGAACCTTAGGCTCGCTGTATAGGAGGCCATCCTCCCAGTAAATTAAATGTGATCCAGGCTCCTTGCCAGAAGCCTGGTCTGCAGCCTGCCTCCACAAACCCTCCAGAGTAGGGCATGCTTCTGTGCCTCACAGAATGTTTCCCTGGTGGGCCCCCCTTCCTTCTGCCACTGTGACAGCTCAGGAACCTTGCCTAGTTCAACCACCTGTTCCCCTGTAGGCTCCAGTGCCTACCCCTCAGATTCAGCCTCCTCCTTGCCCGTGGGAACTTCTGGGGCCAGTTTCCTGCACCCCTTGCCCTTCCTCCTTCTGGCAGACACCTGGGCCACTCTTTCAGGCTCCAGGTTCTCCTGATCACCATGACGGGCTGTCCGGGTAGACACACATGCCACCCAGGCAGACCCAACATTTCCAAGTGTGACCTGCATTCCACCTCATGCCAAGGGGAATCATCCAGGTCGTTGCCAAGCAAACAATCTACAGGCATGGTTGGACTCACAGCTACCTTCAAGGAATCTGAGCACCCCTCCCCCATTCAAAGGGAGCCTGCGCCACTCTGCATAGGCGCTCTGAGTTGTCCACTGCAACTACTTGGTGAAGTACACGGGGATCTATCTGCTCTTCAGACACCAGGTGACCCCTCACTGTAGTCACATTGCCTGTGTCTCCCAGAGCCTCCACCCTCTGTCCACTAATGGTCACCTGCTGCCTGTCCTCTGGACCATCTCATTGTCCCCTAGTGAGACAATGGCCATCTCGGCTGGCTCCCACCATTGTGGAACCAACTCCTCCCCAAGCGCTACACTGGCCAAACCCTGTGACTAAGCACCAGTGGGTGCCAGTATCCACTTGGGACATCTACAGGTTTCCCTGTAGAGACCCATGGTTTCTTTTCTACAGGGGGCTGGGACTTTTTACCCTGGGAATGAGGTTAGTGCCCTTTAGAGAACTCCCCCTGTTTACCCTTACCCCCCCCACTTCTTCTGATGGGGACCCTGCAGACCATTGGCATGGTCTCCCCCATACCTCTTTTGGACCCTGGTGCTCTCCCAATGGTCTGGTTCCTGCGACAGCTTGCTGTCAATTAGGTGCTGGCGCAACTCTGGAAAACATAAACTGTACAAGTGCTCACAAGCAATCAAATTGTAAAGCCCCTCAAATGCTGTCACCTACTGCCCTTCACCCAACCATCCAGTGACCTGCAAAAAGAATCAACACATTCCAACCATGTTTGGGATTCTTTCTCCTTATAGGAACTAAACGTGTCCTTATACTGATCATGGGTGAGACCATACCTTGTGATGAGGGTGTCCTTCATGATAGGGTAGGTGAGCCCCTGGGGATCCCCTAAGGATGACAGGTCATACCTCCCCTCTACCTCGAAGTGCTTCCACAGACCCGCCCCCCCAATGAGCTTTAGGGACCAGATTTATATGGAAAGCATATTCATACACCTTGAACCACAATAGTATGTCATCCTCCCTTTTGTAATCCTTCATAAGGGCCTTGGGAATGTGCACCCTCCTCTCAGGCTGCACTGTGTTATTGCTGCCACCATTCCTACTAGACTGGCTCCTCTGATCCAGCTCCCTCAAGCTGAGCTCATGAGCTAACAATAACTTTTTCTCTTCTATGGCCATCCTCGTTTTCTTCAACTCCAACTGGTGAGCCCTCTCTGCCTGTCTGTCCTGCAACTCTTCAGGAGTCAAACCCTTGGACGACACACAGCTACCTGCCCTGGAGACCCTCTCCCTGGACATAACAGACCCACCCACTACACCATTGTGTATGGATTGCTTTTCCTCCTTCTCATCCTCCTCCCCCTCTGTGAGCTCCTCAGCTTCCTTGGCTGTTACCCAGGCCCCCAGTGCCTTCTGCAGTTCCTCCTTCCTGGTGGAGCCCTTAATGGGACAAGCAAGGTTTTTGCAGAACTGCTTCAACTGGGCAAAGGTATACCTTTCCAGTTTCACTAAATCAAAGCAGCTCCAGCTCATGCATCTCCAGATTGAGACATGATGAAGAGTTAAAAGTGCAAAGTTCCCAAAGGAAGAAAAACAAGCTATCAATGAAGTTCAAAAGTCAATAAAGGATTATCACAAAATATGGAAGTTGGGAAAAATCCCAAAAGATAAAAAAGAAAAACTCACAAAGACAAGTAGTATGTGGTCACATAACAGTCTGCACTGAAAACAGTAGTGTACACTTAAGGGGTCATTACAACATTGGCGGTAAAAGCCGCTTACCACCGTGCAGAAGACCGCCAACACACCGCCGCGGCCGCGGATTCCGCCACGGTCATTATGACCCACAGCTCGGAATGTGCCAAAATCCAGACACCCACACAAGTCCGCCACAGCAAAGGTCAGTGGTAAACTGGCGATAACAAAACCTCCACCGTCACGCCAACAGGAATACGCCCATACTATCACGACCCACGAATCCACGCGGCGGTCTGTCAACCGCGGTATTCCATTGGTGGTACACACCGCCACCCTCAAAATACACACACATTTACAAAACACAACCACATTGGATAATTTAAAATACACACACCTGATACACATACACACACCACTCCCACACTTCCAATACAATATAAAACACACACCCACATCACCCACAAACCCTTACGACGACAAATGGGACTGAGGGCCAGAGAGAGACACCACCATCTACAAACTAGCATCCACAGGCACTCAACACCATCACTCACACAACATCCACGCACCTCACACAACACACCTCTAAATATCACCCCACACATCACAACACACACCACCCCACACATCACCCACACCACCCCATGGCACCGCAAAGACACCCCAGGTTCTCTGAGGAGGAGCTCAGGGTCATGGTGGAGGAAATTATCCAGATAGAGCCACAGCTATTCAGATCACAGGTGCAGCACACAACCATAGCTAGGAAGATGGAGCTATGGCGAAGAATCGTGGATAGGGTCAACGCAGTGGGACAGCACCCAAGAACTAGGGATGACATCAGGAAGAGGTGGAACGACCTACGGGGGAAGGTGCATTCCGTGGTCTCAAGACACCACATCGCGGTTCAGAGGACTGGCAGTGGACCCCCACCTCCTACCCCACAACTAACAACATGGGAGGAGCAGGTCTTGGCTATACTGCATCCTGAGGGCCTTACAGGAGTAGCTGGAGGAATGGACTCTGGTAAGTCGCTCTTCACTACTTTCACCCCCCCTACCTGCATGCCATCACATACCCCCACCCTCGCCCTCACTCCCATCACTCCAACTCCTCACAGATGTCCCAATGTCACAAACCACACATCCCAAACCCAAGCCCTGCATGTAACACCAAAGCATGGACACCCATCACCAATGCATGGCGACTACACATACCCATACACCCCCCTAAACCATTATCACACAAGGTCCTACACAGGAATGCAAGCACTGGGGTACACGGTCACCCACTCATTGCACACCATGGCACACACAGATGCAATATTCATGCCTTTACACCCCTGCAGGACCCCTACCCAACGTCACCGGACAGGAGGGCCCAGACATGTCTACTCCACCCACAGAAGAGGCCCACAGTGATGACAGCAGCTCTGTCCAACTGGATCAAGATGACCAGCCCGGCCCATCTGGGACCTCGGGACAGTCAGTTTCCCTCACACTGGCACAGGCCACTGCAGAGCTTGCCCCCTCTGGAAACACCAGCGCAGCACCCACCCAGCGGGCCCATACCTCTGTCCCCAGGACACGTCAATCAGCAGTGTGTCCACCACTACAGGGAACCCAGGCTAACCCCTACCCCAACAACACCAGGGACCTGGGGGCAGTGGTAGTGGGCACACGGTTCAGGGGACAGAGGCCCAGGAACACAGGGGAACTGGGAGGGCTGCTGTGCGACAGGGGGAGGACAGGCCTAGGGATCCCACTCTCCACGAGGCCCTCTCCAACATCATGGGAGCAGCCTACCACCATTCCCAGGAGACGATGGCAACGGTACTGGCCAAGTTTCAGGAGACCCAGCGGCTGCAGGAGGAACAGTATTTGGGCTTCAGGGAGGAACTCAAATCCATCAATTCCACCCTGGGCACCATTGTAGGGGTGCTGAAGGAACTCGTCAACACCAGGAGGGACACTGTGGCACAACAAGGGGCCCCTGACACTAGCCTGGACGATGAACTACCCACCACCTCCGCCGGCGCTAGTGGACAGGAGGCACCGCCACGGGACCACCACACCAGCACCCCACCCCCTGCAGATGGAGAACCACCCCGCAAACAGTCCCTGAGATCCAGGACAAAGACGGAGAACAATGCCAAGACCCCGCCAAGAAATGAGACCACCCTGATTGTCATCCTTCTGTCCCACTTTGTCACCCTGTCCATACTTAAACTGCCCCAGCTCCACTTCCTATGCCCCTTTGGACAATGCACCTGTAAGACTAACAGACTGGACTCTGCCATGGACATTCCTCTACCATCAGCCCTGACCATTTTACAACCCCCTCCACTATTGAGCACTTAAATAAACACCCTTAAATCAAAAAACAATCTGGAGGCAGTCTGTGCTTTCGAAAATGTGTATTTGCAATTACAGTGGCAAAATGCTATATCAAATGTAATGTCAACATACCTATGTCACACAGCACTAGTCCATGCGTAAACAAAGCAGATGTCACACAGTGGGACCCACATTTGTGAAATAGTAAGGGAAAGTGACAACTCAGTGACCATACACTGGGTGAAAATGACAGACAGATGAGAGGTAGTAGAATTAAATCAAATGTAGCAGGCTGTGTTGTCTTCTTAGCTGTGTCTCACTGGAAGTATTGCAGGATCACCATATTCCTGTTGTCTATGTCCTCTTCTTCAGCTTCCTCGTCTTCACTGTCCACAGGCTCCACAGCTGCCACAACACCTCCATCTGGACCACCCTCCTGCAGAAAAGGCACCTGTCGTCGCAAAGCCAAGTTGTGAAGCATACAGCAGGCCACGATGATCTGGCATACCTTCTTTGGTGAGTAGAATAGGGAACCACCTGTCATATGGAGGCACGGGAACCTGGCCTTCAGGAAGCCGAAGGTCCTCTATAGAACCCTGCTGGTGCACCCATGTGCCTCATTGTAGCATTCCTCTGCCCTTGTCCTGGGATTCCTCACAGGGGTCAGTAGCCATGACAGGTTGGGGTAGCCAGAGTCACCTGCAAATGTTGAGGGACAACTGTTAGACACACACTAACCCTTAGGGACAACCCCAGACAACTATCCACACTGTATAGGGTCCATGTCCTCACCTAATAGCCACACACGGTGCCTCTGGAGTTGCCCCATCACATAAGGGATGCTGCTATTCCGCAGAATGTAAGCGTCATGCACAGAGCCAGGACACTTGGCGTTCACATGGGAGATGTACTGGTCAGCCAAACACACCATCTGCACATTCATTGAATGGTAACTCTTCTGGTTTCTGTAAACCTGTTCACTCCTGCGGGGGGGACCAAGGCCACATGTATCCCATCAATAGCACCTATGATGTTGGGGATATGTCCCAGGGCATAGAAATCACCTTTCACTGTAGGAAAATCCTCCACCTGAGGGAAAACGATGTAGCTCCGCATGTGTTTCAGCAGGGCAGACAACACTCTGGACAACACGTTTGAAAACATAGGCTGGGACATCCCTGATGCTATGGCCACGGTTGTTTGAAATTACCCACTTGCTAGGAAATGGAGTACTGACAGCACCTGCACTTGAGGGGGGATTCCTGTGGGATGGCGGATAGCTGACATCAGGTCTGGCTCCAACTGGGCACCCAGTTCCTGGATTGTGGCACGATCAAGTCTGTAGGTGATGATCACATGTCGCTCCTCCATTGTCGACAGGTCCACCAGCGGTCTGTACACCGGAGGATGCCGCCATCTCCTCACAGGCCCCAGCGGACGGTGCCTATGGAGGAGAATAGCGAGCAGAGAGTCATCCAACTCTGAGGTACGTAAACACAGCATATTCAAAAATATTAGCAAATCGAAATATGCCTGTATGAGTGTTTAGGCAAGGCCTAGATATGTGTGACGCAGTCCAAAATAATGGCATGTGGGCCCATGAAATGGCGGCTGCCTGACCGGTAAAGTGGGACAATGGGATATGAGGTAACTGCGCTGGCGTTGTCCACCGTCGCAATAGGCGGTCGAAGACCGTGGCGCAATCCTGCATTGGTTAACATTGGACCCTATGGGTCCCAGGAGCCAATGACGATGTACGCCAGCGGTGACGGCACGCACAGCCGCGAATGTGACCGCCATTTTCTCTCTGTTCAATCACTTGATACCTGATCTTCGACAGGAGAGGACCTACACTGCAAATGCTGCTGTGACCTCAGTCTGGAAGAGACAATGGCTCGTGTGACTGGGGGAAAGGGCCCCTGCCTTCAGCACGGAGGAGTTGGAGAAACTCATGGATGGGGTCCTCCCCAGTACATGCTACTCTACGGTCCTCCAGACAAACAGGTAAGTACACTGTGAGCATGCTGTATGTGCAATGCCTGTGTGGAGTGGTGTGGATGAAAGATAGGGGGGGAGAATGAGGCGTGCATGAAACGACGGTGAGTGCATGTGCATCATGCAAAGGGTAGGGTTGCGGAACATAAACTGTGACAGTGCGGACGGTAACAACTTTTTACCATGTACTATTCCTGTAGGTCAGTGCCCACCTGAAGAAGGACATTTGGCGTGCCATCGCCAAGGAAGTCCAGACCCTGGGGGTCTACCACAGATGGAGCACCCACTGCCGGAAAAGATGGGAGGACGTTCGCCGCTGGAGCAAGAAGATGGCAGAGGCCCAGCTGGGGATGGCGTCCCAACGTGGGAGGGGTGCCCGTCGCACCATGACCCCCCTGATGTTCAGGATCCTGGCGGTGGCGTATCCGAAGTTGGGTTGGTGCTTGAGGGCATCACAGCAGCCACAAGGGGGTGAGTAAACTCTCATTCTGCTGAGTCAGTGCACATTGTAGGTGTCTGGGTGGGGGAGGTGGGCTGTGGGTTCCCCTAGGCCAGGGCGAGTTTAGTAGGCAAGGACCCTTCTTAAGGCAGGCCCTGTGGCACCCCACCCCACCTGTGTACAGTGCCAACTACACCTAGTCAGGCTCTGTGACATCCATGTGTGCAGCAATCTGGCATAGCTTTGTAACCCATGTCCCTGGGATTGAATAGGGAACTCCAAGTGCGCGGCGTAGTGCATGGTGCTTCTGTGTCTGTATTGTCCGCCAACGGTAGCGGTATTGAATGCACTCAACATGTCTTTCTTCTGTCTTCCCCCCCTTTTTGTGGTCTCCCTGTTCTTGTGTGCATTAGCATCATCAGGCGGAGGAGCAGTGGCACCGGAACAGGAGGGAGCTGCATCCCACATGGCCCTGGAGGGCGACACTACGTAGTCAGAATTTACCAGTGGGACGGAGGGCGAGGGGAGCTCCCCGGCGGGGACAGGAGCTGACACCAGCGATACAGACTCCTCCTCTGATGGGAGCTCCCTTGCGGTGGCGGGCCCATCTCTGCCCCGCACATCTACAGGTACAGCCGCCACCCCCCCTCCCAGCACCGCCCTCCCAGCAGCCCCTCAGCGTTTGGCCCGTGCCCGCTCATCCAGGAGGGTGGGCATCTCCTTCGCCCCAGGCACCTCAGCCCCTGCCCCTGTCAGCCCTGCTGCCCTCAGTGAGGAGCCCATCGACCTCCTCAGGTCCCTCACTGTTGGGCAGTCTACCATTTTGAATGCCATCCAGGGTGTAGAGAGGCAGTTGCAACAAAACAATGCATACCTGGAGGGCATTCATTCTGGTCAGGCAGCCCATCAGCAAGCTTTTCAGACTCTGGCCTTAGCACTGATGGCAGCCATTGTCCCTGTCTCTAGCCTTCCCCCTCCAACTTCCTCCACCCAGACCCAAACCACAGTACCTCAGCCTATCCCAAGCACACCATCAGACCAGCATGCACACACCTCAGCACACAAGGGAAGCTCAGGCAAACATAAGCACCACACATCCCACGGGCACTCACGCAAGCATCACACAGATGCAGACACACAAACATCCACTGCCTCCACTGTGTCGCTCTCCTCCTCGTCTCCCTCCTCCCTCCCTGTCTCGTCTCCACTCACACCTGCATACACTACATCCTCAGCCACTACGTCCATCACCAGCACACCCACCACCACACCCCGCTCACGTGCAGTCACCACCCCCACTACCATTCACACGTCCCCTGTGTCCTCTCCCAGTGTGTCTGTGAGGCCACCTCCCAAGGTACACAAACGCAGCCAGACACCCACCCAACAGCCATCCATCTCACGACAGCCTCCAGCCCGTGCACCTTCACCCAAAGTCACCAAACGTACACCTCCTACAACCACTACTTCTTCTTCCACTCCCAAACCCCCTCCATCTACCCGTCCCAGTGTTCCAAAGAAACTTTTCCTGTCCATCCTTGACCTCTTTTCCTCACCTCCCCCACCCCTTCAGTCTCCTAAGGCCCGACTCTCCAGGTCCCAACCCAGCACCTCAGCCACAACATCTGCGGGACCAGTGGTGCCAGTAGTAACCGGCTTCTGGAGTGCACCAGGCAGCAAGGCAGCCAGTGTGGCAAGGAGCCAGAGCACGGACAGTCCCCCACCTGTAAAGCATAAAAAGTTGGCCAGTGCCCGGCGAAAGAGGGGAAAGAAATAAACCACCAAAGCCGCTCCCAGGAGTACAGTTGGGGGTGTGGAGACAGCTACGCCACCATCCAAGGTGGGGAAGGGGCACAGTAAAACCGGCTAGTCTGGGAAGATCTGCATGGCGGACAAGACCGCCACCATCCCCGCTGCCAAGGACACCGCTGCCACCATCCCCGCTGCCCAAGACACTGCCGCCAGCAGCACCGCTGCCCAGGACACCGCCGCCCGCAGCACCGCTGCCCAGGACACCACCGCCATCATCCCCGCTTCCAAGGACACCGCCGCCACCATCCCCGCTGCCCAAGACACCGCCACCAGCAGCACCGCTGCCCAGGACACCGCCGCCAGCAGCACCACTGCACAGGACACCGCCGCCACCATCCCCGCTGCCAAGGACTCCACCGCCACCAGCCCCGCTGCCGAAGACACCGCCGCCAGCAGCACCGCTGCCCAAGATACCGCCGCCACCATCCCCGCTACCCAAGACACCGCTGCCAGAAGCACCGCTGCGCAGGACACACCGCCGCCAGCAGCAACGCTGCCCAGGACACCGCCGCCAGCAGCACCGCTGCCAAGAACACTGCCGCCACCATCCCCGCTGCCCAGGACACCGCCGCCAGCAGCACGGCTGCCCAAGACACCGCTACCAGCAGCACCGCTGCCCAAGACACCGCCGCCAGTAGCACCGCAGGCCAGTGAGCGCCAATGATTCCGACGCTACTGAGGCCGCCACGGGCAGCATGAAGCACTCTGGGCACAAAGCCCCCTCCAGAACCAGTGGAGTATCATATCCACTACCTCTGTCCTCGGCAGGATGAAGCACTCTGGGCACAAAGCCCCCTCCAGAACCAGAGGAGAAAGGCATCCAATATCTCTGTCCCTGGCAGGATGAAGCACTCTGGGCACAAAGCCCCCTCCAGAAACCAGTGGAGAATGTTATCCACTTGAGAGACTGTGGCTTTGCACTCCCCAGGATAAAGCAGTTGCGCAAACCACCCACTGTAGAGACTTGAGAGACTGTGGCTTTGCACTCCTCATGATAAAGCAGTGGGCAAACCACCCACTGTAGAGACTTGGGAGACTGTGGCTTTGCACTCCCCAGGATAAAGCAGTGGGCAAACCACCCACTTGAGAGTCTTGAGAGACTGTGGCTTTGCACTCCCCAGGATGTAGCAGGGGGCAAACCACCCACTGTAGAGACTTGAGAGACTGTGGCTTTGCACTCCCCAGTGGGCAAACCACCCACTGGAGGGACTTGAGAGGCTGTGGCTTTGCACTCCCCAGGATAAAGCAGTGGGCAAACCACCCACTTGAGAGACTTGAGAGACTTTGGCTTTGCACTCCCCAGGATAAAGCAGTGGGCAAACCACCCACTGTAGAGACTTGAGAGACTGTGGCTTTGCATGCCCCAGGATAAAGCAGTGGGCAAACCACCCACTGGAGGGACTTGAGTGACTGTGGCTTTGCACTCCCCAGGAATAAGCAGTGGGCAAACCACCCACTGTAGAGACTTGCGAGACTGTGGCTTTGCACTCCCTAGGATAAAGCAGTGGGCAAACCACCCACTTGAGAGACTTGAGAGACAGTGGCTTTGCACTCCCCAGGATGTAGCAGTGGGCAAACCACCCACTGTAGAGACTTGAGAGACTGTGGCTTTGCACTCCCCAGGATAAAGCAGTGGGCAAACCACCCACTGCAGAGACTTGAGAGACTGTGGCTTTGCACTCCCCAGGATAAAGCAGTGGGCAAACCACCCACTTGAGAGACTGTGCCTTTGCACTCCCCAGGAGGTAGCAGTGGGCAAACCACCCACTGTAGAGACTTGAGAGACTGTGGCTTTACACTCCCCAGGATGTAGCAGTGGGCAAACCACCCACTGTAGAGACTTGAGAGACTGTGGCTTTTCACTCCCCAGGATACATCAATGAGCATGGAGCCCCCTCATGGATCTGGCGTCGTGCACTCATCCGGTTGAGGTGCCCCCCCTTCCGTTCCCCCTGAGGTGCCAGTTTTATTTCTATCTGATGCCCCAGCAGTGTTCTCTCCGTCTTGTTCGGGTATTGAGTGTGGGCCTCGCCCATGCCTTTTGGGCCCAGTGGTCCACGGACTATGATAGTGGAATACCTTGGACTTGTATTCTTGGTGTATATATTTGTTTATAGTGTGAATAACTTAATATATGTATATATTTTTGATTACTGTCTTCGTATATATTACAATCATTCGACTCATTTCCTTTTGTCCTTGCATTCTTCCAGGGGGGGTTGGGAGGTGTAACTGTGATGTATCATGATGTATTAGTGTGTGTGTTGTTGTGGGTGAGGGTGTGGGTTTTGCGTGTTGCGTGTGTGTGTCACTGTTTTTTCCCTCCCCCCTCCTCTGTGTCGTAGGTGCAGTACTCACTGAGGTCTTTGCCACCGGCGTTCGTGCTCCTGGTAGAGGAGCAGGAAGATAAGGGCTGGAAAAATCTGAGGTTCCGGTTCCATGGTGTCCTGGTTCCTCGTGGGATGTGTAGAGGTGAGCGTTTTCCCTTCCAAGTCCTGTTTCCGCCGTGTTTTTGTTCGTGGTGAATCCGCCCCGGAAAAGGGGGCGGATTGGTGGCTTGTAATAATGTGGATGGCACATTGTCCTCCGCCTGTCTGTTGGCGCTTACCGCCGCAGTGTTTGTTTGTACTGCTGTGGCGGTCGGAGTGTTAAAGTGGCTGTCTATGTTGTGGGTTTCCGCCACGGTCGTAATTCCATTTTTTTCCCGCCGGCCTGTTGGCGGTTTTACCGCCACTTTAACATCAACCACCAGGGTTGTAATGACCACCTTAATTATTGTATGTCAAGTACAAATACAAGTTCAATCCCAAACGCTGATCACCAATGTTAGAAATGGATAATCACGGAGTGAACCTTCTTGGGGGTAGCATGCCTTGTGGCCAAATGAGATATCCGTGGCCAGCAGGAATGCAGAGATGGCACCGGCGATTCCTCGGTGGAGGTGGGGAGTGGACTGGTGTGCCCAACAGGAAAAGTTGGTATATGAGGCAAGAGGGTTTCCAGCCAAATACAACAGGGTGTGGGGAGATAGACTGGGGCATGGGAGATCCAGTCAGACGAAATGCCTTGTGTGTGATGACAATTGCTCAATGTGTCCCTAGACATCACAATATACTGTGGATACGTTCTGATGAAAATTAAATGGGAGTTGTACATTGACATGTCTCTGAAATGCAGGTGTGACCTAATGATATTAAGTTGTTGTTACAAGAAAACAAATACAATTGTTTATAAAAAAAAAAGAAATGGATAACCATGGATAAGCCCATGTACACACATAATTTATACAGGGAGCACTTTAGCACTGGTCAATAGTCGTAAAGTGCCCAGAGCAAACAAAACAGCAAAAACAGAGTCCAGCACACAGAAACAACCTGGGAAGTAGAGGCAAATATTTAGGGTAAACCATGCCAATGATGCCAAGTCTAAAACCTGTTATAGAAAAAATCAACATAAGTAATCTAATAAATACACTTTCTGCTTATGACTCCCACTCCATTCATCTTCACTGTCTTATTGGAGACTTGTTCGTGTAATTGTTATTGACTGAGTGTCCTTTTGATTGAGGCCTGCTTAGCATTCTCACTGAAACTGTTTTTCAGTGTTCAGCACGGATCATGGACCAACATACCATTATTACAAGTATGCAAATCGTTTCCATCTCCTGAAAACATTCCTAACATCAAGAATACGTACTTGACTGACTTGTTTCAAACGTTCTGCTCATAAGCAGGGAACGGGAGTGTTATCTTGCCAAAGAACTCCAGAAATATTTAGATTAGAACATCAAAACTTACTTCGTGGAAATGGTGTGAATTTAAGATGGACAGCAATGACACAGGCACCACTGTAGCAACAACAAAACTGTTCTATACCCACAACATTAAGACAAGTAACGAAAAGTACACTTTGGTGACACTCAACAGCATGATAATACTGCATAAACAATGTTATAACCATTCTCAAAGGACCCCTTGACTCTATTACCAGAAACCATTCCAAAAGGTCAGTACATCGATAGTTAAAATTAATGTTCCTGTTATGTAGCACGAGTCCTATGAAAAGAGAAAATGACGCAGATTAAAATACCCTCTTGCTGGCCAGCAAATTTGGACGGTTGAAAGCATCAAATCCTGTATTTTTCCCACATTCTAATTGATTGAGATACATGCGACAACCACTAAAATAGCAAATCGTTCATATTGTGAGAGTGTTGACAGTGTTAGTACATTTTTATGTAATGATTTTATATACTGAGCCTATATGTTATAGTGTTGTTTTCCAGCTGTCTTTGCACTTTGTAAATATATAAACTCATGTTTAGACCCCTTTGCATCTCCCACTAACACTGAAGAAGTCCGTAGTTCATCAATAGCAACTTCATCTACCACTGCCCTATCTTAAGGGGTATTATGTCAGAGAAATCCTGCAGCGCTTACATTTCTAGCATGTTTTGTTGTAAATATCAAATTGCACTGTGAATGCGTGACCTGTGATCGGTCTTACTAGATGTTAACAACCCATTCACTGGCAAGGCTGAAATCTCGTACAACTATTACAAAGTCCGCACCATAATTAAATTAAACAAATTAGATACATCTTGCAAATAATCCATCACAACAGATGGAATGGATACATGGTTTGTGGTAGCAAATTCAATAACCTCAATCAACACATTTTATGTGATCTGGCACCTGTGGATGAACCATGTGTGTGGTATTTTCTTTTTACCAACCTGCAAACGTTTTGTCTAGTTTTTCACATCTACTTTGAAAGATATGTTGGTGGGGATGTGGTTCTTGGGCAGAAGTGCGTGGAATCTTTCTCGTGAGTTCTAGTCCCATGGTGTCTCCTTTGTTCCTGTGTGACCGCAACTGAGAGTCTGCTGGCTGCTGCGAGGTTGAGACAAAATCAGAATGAGCGCACTGTCAAACGAGTGGTGATTAAAGGCAGCACGTATGCCCGATGCAAGACGGCCATCTTGCCGCCTACAGAGAGAATTTGAGACCGCAATCGAGTGAAAAAGAGGCTCGGCGTGATTTTACACTGAGGCACAATAGAGAGCGACACAGAAGGCAGCCATTGTAGCTTGTAATTATTGTGAAAGTGCTCACCCACTATTGCCCTAAAGCTTCTGCACTCAAACATATTTACATGGTTGTAGATACAAAATAAAAAGGCCCACCAGGGGCCAAATCCTAACACCATGCAACGTGATGGCAGGAACTCGAGTTTAGAGTGGAGGATGCCTGACCGATGGAGTATTGAAGATTGTCGCCACATCAGTTTGATCATTCTCTTTAAGTCCAGCTGGACCGCAAGGTAGAAGAAGCCTATTTGACTGGTTGTGCATTGTAAGCGTCAGGGGTAAGGAGAGAATTACAGTGGAGACTCTGTGAGCCCCCTGGGGAACATTACCCAGAGAGTCACTTTTAGAAAACCGAGACACAGATAAATTCCAATATCTAAAAAGACTCTTGGTCCAAAACCTAAACATCAACTCACCCTCTCTGAGGACACACCAATGGTCCAGGACCTGAGGGGTGCCACTTGGATGTTAAGGGCTTAATCCACCTGGATCTGGACACTGGTGCAGATGGTTGGGAGTCTGTTATGTTCCTGTGGCTCTGAACAGGAGGTCGTCAGACTAGCTTTTGGGGTCACTTTGGGAGCAGGCCCAGTCCCTCTGATTCAGGCAGCAGGACAGCAGGGATTCAATCCAGCAAGGTGGCAGTACAGCAAGACAATAGTCAAGTGACACAGCAGTCTTTTCAGTAGCACAGCTGTTCTACTTCTTGGAAAAGTTCACACAGATTGAGAAGTGTACTGAATAGTGTCTGAGGACCAATTTTTATACCTGGTCCTTTCTTTGAAAAGGGAGAAGCATTTTGGGTGGAGGCAGCGCACAGTCTATTTAAGTGTAAACAGGGCTGTGCCCAGCTCCACGCTCCACCCTCTCATCCTGCTAGTATTGGCCTATTCAGGATCACCTAATTGTGTGTGGCTGTCTTGGAAAAGTACACAAAGCTCAACTGTCAGCTATACCCGGTCATTTGACTGAGAGTGCACAGGAGCATGATTTACAACCTCTCATCTGATGGTTCTTTTTAGGTTGACTGAGATGCTGAGGAAGTTCACAATAATAAATGTTTGTGAAGCACGTTTGGGCACACAATGCGGATCAGGAATCAGTGATTGATGTTGAAATTTTGTATTTCCAATCAATAATCAATACAATGCATATGCATGTCATGAACATGTTAATAAGATACATTATTACAGCAGGCAAGCTGAAAATATCACAGTTATTTTAATTGCTTTAGGTTAAGATGCAGAGCAATAACAGCAACTGCAATACGGAAACTGGGAATTAAAAAAAAGGTGTGTCACAAAGAAATTCCTGTTCTCTTTACTAAAGATGAAATGGTTTTAAAATCATCTAATCACAAGTCTAAGAAAGGAATGAGGATGGTTTGAATGAAATCCTAAGGGAATATAGAAATGTAAGAAGGTTTCGGCATAGTGAAGACTCCAATAGAAGTCTTCCAAAAAAGGGAATAAGTATTTATCATATTGTGACAGGACATCCCCACGAAGATGGGCCGAGGTTTGAGTTCCCCACGGGGACTCAAAAGAGAATGCTGTCAGCACGGCCGGAGGAGCGTGTAGGCGTCATCAAGAACATCAATTACCCGGCGCAGAAGGAAGAGGCGGCCGAGGAACACTGGAGACGAGGAAGACGGCTGATGAAGAAAGATAAGGCGAGCGCAGTTCCAGCAGAAACGCGGAGAAACAGCCCAGGAACAGAGAACAAGACCAGAGGTGTAGCAGAGAGGATCCCTAGAGGGACGTGACCGCTTGTGCAGTCAGCTTAGTCTGCTGCTAAAATGGGTGGGAGTTGTCGGGAGGGATCAGAGAGCAATAGGGCAGACCAAAAGTGACGGGAAGCCCCGGGGCACATATTTTCTTCCACATTAAGCAAGGTGAAACCCACAATAAGAAAGCAAAGAAACTGGAAACTTTGGGCAGATATGTTATTCAAATTTAAGCACGGTGAAACCGCAAAAAAGAAAGGACAATACAACTAAACCAATAAGTACCCACAATTTCTCCTTCCCTTCCCCCCCTTTTCTTGGGCACATGGGCAGCACTTAGCAAGTATAAACAGTTGGGTTACACAGAGGGATTCCCTCTTAACCCCTTCCCCTTTTGCATGCAAATTAATAAAAACCAACAAAATAGAAACACTTACCTGACAACGGCTTGTTGTTGTTGTTTTTTCCTTCCTCTGACTCGCTACCTGAGGGCCGGATACAAGTGAACTCCTGATGACCTAAGAGGAGAAAAGAACAAAAAAAACTATAACCCGGAAAGGAAGGAGGAAAAGAACAGAAGGACTAGACTTACAGAGTTATAGACACAACTATACACACTGAATAGGATTCTTCTTGGGAATACAAATATCGTTTGAATAGTCATCCCTGGTTTGACCACTTTCTTAAGGAGAAGTGAAAGCCCGGTGTCCTCCCTGGGGAAAAACCATATGACACATATTTAGCGTAAAGCTTCACACTTGCAAAGATATTGGGAGCAGAGAGGTCCATACCTCTTGAATCTAAGGACCTTAAAACTCAACCATATCTCTTCCCTCCCCACCAGGAACCAATCATCTCCTTGCCCATCATGTACATTTGCAAAATACCCTGAATTTCTCATCCCACAGAACTCTGGACAGTTACTGCAACCTTGAACATCTCACATTCCTGATACGTGATGAATAGATGACTTTAGCCGCTCATTAGGTCTTCATGTCCCTTACCAAGATTTCTCTATCCAGGCCTTCCTATCAGTAAACCAATACATATAAAATACTGCTTTTCCATAGCTAATGAAACATTGGAATAGACCAACAATACAAAGAACGCACAAACCAAGCAAAATATATTTTAAAATTAAGGTCATTAGTCAGGCTAACTTTAACCAAACATTGAATGTGCATTTCGAATATATGATTATACATGGACACATATAACTTTCAAAATAAATGCAAACATTAATAAAATAATGCATGCTTACTTCTGCAAATACAACTTAATAAGTGTAAATATGTGTAGGAAAGTACCCTCTTTTTGGCATGTTACCTCCAATCTCTGCCTGATGTCAGTGTGTTTTGACTGTGTCACTGGGATCCTGCTAGCCAGGACTACAGTGCTTATGGTTTTTGGCCTGCTTGTCAGTATGTTTCACTCTTTTTGAAAGTATGCTTGACTGTGTCACTGGAGTCCTGCTAATCAGAACCCCAGTGCCTATGTTCTCTCTGTTTCCAAGTTGCTCACTACATACTGGTAACCCAGTATTTTACTCCAAATTGGCATACTGGCCACCCCTTATAAGTCCATAGTATATGGTACTTAGGCACCCAGGGCATTGTGGTTTCATGGGATCCCTATGGGCTGCAGTATTACTTTTGCCACCCATAGGGAGCCCATGCAAAGGCTTCTGCAGGACTGCCATTGCAGTCTGCGAGAAATTGTGCATGCACCCTTTCACAGCCATTTTCACTACACCATATCACTTAGTAGTCACCTATATATTAGGTCTTCCAACCCTGAAGGCTGGATGCAAAGTACCTGTGTTGAGGGCACCCCTGAACTAGCAGAGGTGCCCCCACATCGTCCAGGATTCTTTTCCTGGACTTCGTGAGTGCGGGGACGCCATTTTACGCGTGCACTGTACATAGGTCAATACCTATGTCCAGCTTCACAATGGTAACCCCGAATATGGCCATGAAAGGTAATCAAACACAGTAAGGGGGTGCACCACTCCAATTTGTCAAATAAGATACAATAAGTGCAGAAAGTCCAATATTTTCAAGCAGGTAATAAAACAATGTAACTGTTATTTTGGTCCACAAGACTTTAATTGATACGAGAAGCTTGTTACAGCAATAAGTTCTTGAGGACAAGCAGTCAACGCGTTTCGCCCTATCAACATGGGCTTCTTCAGGGCTGCAAAGTAACATATAACCATAAAAAAAGTAAGGTAACATAATAGCATACGTAAAATAACAGAGACAAAACATATTGACATACAAGATGTTATTTTACATACATGTAGCAAAGATACAACACATTGTAAGATAACAAACAAAGTCGCAAAGAGAGAGAGTATATATACAAACAATATCTAGATTTGGACCAATATCGAGTCATGTGTAATAGATAGAACCGGCAAGGAAAAAATGGGAAGGAAAAGAGAAAAGAGAAAAGAAGAAATCCGCAAATTATATCGTAAAAGAGTGTACACCAGAACGTAATAAGGTGAAAAAATAGGCAGTGTAGCTGAAGACCCATTACCAGCCACGAAGTGACATGCAGTAACCAGAGTTTGATTCAAGTCACAAAAAAAGGGGGGGGTAATTTAAATTGAAGAAAACACACATACCAAGAGTAGTATTCCAATTAAGATAATATTGTTGTTCACAATGTGCATATGAACACAAGTGTAGGACGATTCTAAAAAATTGGATGAGAAAACTCATGACAATATATACGACGAGAAAGTTATTGATTTCAAATAATATGAATAAGCTAAAAAGGCAATGTATGAGTTAAGTACAATTGATCCGGGAAGAAATATGGAGACTAAAAAGTTTGTACTGTGCATATATCAAGCAAAGAAACAGCGGTACCATCGGAAATTAATTTAAGAGTATTTAGGTAGCCGCATTCGTAAATACACAGGCTTTCCCAGCCTTACCTGAAATTTTATAATAAGTTGTTACGCAATGATCCCAGTAATAATAAAGGCCGGTAGCCAAGGAAACAAATAGAAAGGGAGACGGGCCCGGTCGTGTGCCGCCCGTCAGCTAATCAACGTCCGAGTATCCAAAGTTGTAAAAAAGTGGGATGCCAGGTATATGTAATCTCGACATGGACGGGAAGGAAGTGTCAACAAAGAAGACGGACTTTGTAAAGTCGGCGTCTTTGAAGAGTTGGTATATTTATGGTGAAACACGGCGGCCATATTGGGATGAGAAAATGGACCGTACAAAGCCGGCATCATCAAAGAGTCGGTATACTCATGGTCATGCGTGGCGGCCCTATTGAAATAAGAAAAAATATACGAAAAAATATAATTTCAGAAAACAAGGGGGAAGACAGTAGAAGACAGTGACAAGCCCAAATAGAAGAAAAATATAATCCAAGTGATCTGCGAAAAGTGATAAGAGAACATATACCCGGCCATGAACAGTGAAAGGATAGTTACACAATGTCATATACAGCAATAAGAAAATATACAGTGCAAATAGCAATTCAATCTCCAATTGTCATTAGGTTAACCTATTTGCATAAATTTGGCAAATAAATATAAATATAAACAGACACTGGCCCAGATAAACATGGAAAATAATATTCTGTTTGTGTAATACATGGCCATGAAAGGTGTCTAACAACTGGGAATGGTACCCCAATACTGATTCCAGTATTGGTTGCACAATCCCATGCACTCTGGGGGCTCACAGTGGGCCCCAGTACTGCCATACCAACCTTCTGAGGCTTTCCAGGCAGCCCCAGTTGCTGCCACCTCACAGACTGGTTTCTTCCCTCCTGTTGCTTGAAAAGCTTAAGCACAGGAAGTCAGAACAAATGATTTCCTTTGGGATAGGGGTGTGACACCCTCTCCTTTTAGAAATAGGTGTTACAGGCATGAAAGGGGTAGCCTCCTAGAGCCTCCGGAAATGCTTTGAAGGGCACAGTTGATGCCCTCCTCACATAATCCAGTCTCACCCAGTTCAGGGACCCCCAGTTCCTGCTGTGGTGCAAAACTGGACAAAGGATACGGGCGTAAGTACTCCCCTGTCCATCAAAGGGGTGATACCCAGAGCTCCTCCAGATTGCCCCTGGGTTTTGCCATCTTGGATTCCAAGGTGGGGGGGCACTTTGAGAGCATCTGAGAGGCCAGTGCTAGCAGGTGATGTCAGAGCCCTCCCTGATAGGTGCTTACCTGGTTAGGTGACCAATCCCCCTTTTAGGGCTTTTTAGGGTCTCTCCTCTGGATGTTTCTTCAGATTCGGATTGCAAGACTCCAGCAGGAATCCTCTGCATCCTTCACTTCATCTTCTACCAACAGAAGCGCAGCTGAACCCTCCAGGAACTCTACAAACTGGAAACAAAGAAGCAAAGAGGGCTTCTGCAACATTGTAACTTCAGCTCCTGCAAGCAACTGCAACAGTGCACTGACGACTGCCTGTCTTCAGTATACACCAGAAGAACTGAAAGAATCTCCCGTAGAGAGACGGAGTCACTTCCCTGCTTCAGCAGGCACCTCTGTGCAACAACGACTGGTGGCGTGGGACCCCTCTCCAGATGACGAGCATGAATCCAGCAACAAGGGTGGTGTACTAAAGTGACTCCAACAGTCCCAACGTCCACCTGTCCAACTTTGGTGGAGGTAAAAGCTTGCCTCCCCACGCAAGACAGTACCACTGTGCACAGCGTGACTTGCACTTGCCAAGGCTTGTGTGCGACATTCCAAGAAGTTCTTTGTGCACAGCATAGCTTAGGACCCAAGCACTCCATCCTGTGACGCACAGCTTCGTGAGTGGTTCTCCGGTGGCATGAGATCCCTTTTTGCTGTGCTGCGTGGGCCTCCATTTGCACCTTCTTTGTCCCCGTGCTGTGGCACTCCTGTGCACACTGCCTGGTCTTCTGAGGGCTCTCTGAGTTATCCCCCTCTGTCTTCCACTCCTGGGTAGAGGTCACCAGGACCCTCCTGGTCCTGGGCAGCACCATTTTCCTCAAACTGCGAGCTTTGCATGTGTCAAGGCTTGTTGGTGGAATCCAGTGACGCAAATCAGACTGCAATCATCCATCCAGAGTAGGACATCTTCTGCACCAACCAGGAACCTGAATCCATCTTCTTGGGTGCAGTACTGACTGTTCTTCTTCACCAGTGGTTCTTCTTTTGCACCTTTATCCGGGCTCTTCTTCCACAGGTCTTCGGGTCCAGGAACCCATCACTGGTGTCTTGCAGTCTCTTCTTGTTCTTGCATAATCCTCTATCACGACTGCCTTTGTGTTGCAGGAAACTTACTATAATTTACTCCTGTTTTCCTGGGCTCTGGGGTGGGTTCTATTACTTACCTTTGGTGTTTTCTTACACTGCCAGTGCCCCTCTACACACTACACTTGCCTAGGTGGGAAACTAACTTTCGCATTCCACTATTTTAGTATATGGTTTGTGTTCCCCGAGGCCCATTGCAACCTATTGTGATTTTCACTTTTTGCACTGTTTTCTGACTGTGTACTTACCTGTTTTTCGATACTAGTGTATATATTGTGTATAATACTTACCTCCTAAGGGATTATAGGGGGTTATTCTAACTTTGGAGGAGGTGTTAATCCGTCCCAAAAGTGACGGAAAAGTGACGGATTTACCACCAGCCGTATTACGAGTCCATTATATCCTATGGAACTCGTAATACGGCTGGTGGTATATCTGTCACTTTACCGTCACTTTTGGGACGGATTAACACTCCTCCAAAGTTAGAATAACCCCCATAGTCTCTAAGGTATTTTTGGCATTTGTGTCACCAAAATAAATTATTTGTGTAACACTGAGTATTTTTCTTTCGTGTGTGAGGACTATGTGACTACAGTGGTATTGCAAGAACGTTGCATGTCTCCTAGTTCAGCCTTGGCTGCTCTGCTACAGCTACCTCTAGACAGCCTGGCTTCTAGACACTGACTATGTTTCACTAATAAGGGATAACTGGACCTAGTATAAGGTGCAAGTACCTTTGGTACCCACTACAAAACAGGCCAGCCTTCTACAGTATGAAACATGAATAATGATTACATGTAAGCTTTTTAATTGAACATTAGTGCACATTATAAAAATGTAGCTTTTCAGTGGTAACATTACATTAAAGTGTTTAGTAGTTCGCAGATGTTAATATTATTTAAGGCACATAGTAAATATATTGTCAAATTTAAATGCGCATTTGCACAATGATGACGTGTAGAGGATGGAGTCTAAATTGTGCTACACCAATCCCCCCTCAGATTGCAACGTTAGAAATCACAATAACACAAATATGAATCCATATCAGGTGAGATCAAGTCAAAGCCATTAAGTTTTCAACAACTTTTGTCTAATATTTTCCAGTTGTTTCATGTCATTATAAAATCTACACTGATTCTCCTTCATTCCAATATAGCTTTAAGTTATTTTCCGTTCCTTCAAATGTTGATTTAATTTCTTGTCTTTACGTATATATTTCCCTAATAATGAACAATCATATTGCACAGATGGCAATAACGATGAGATGTCTCTAGACAGAACCCACTATTTCACTTCATAGATTTCCAAACCATCTGCCAGTCCTAGAAAACCCATTTCTAATTGTTTCCCAAACATCCATAGCTTCAAATTTCTGTAAGTCTCCTTTTAAATCATTACTGTATTTTACAGTATTTATTTAAGTCCTCACTCTTTTCAGGGATATCGGTGTAGCATTGCTGGATCTTTAACGTTTTGCAGACTCCACCGTCTTTCGCAAGAAGGATGTCTAGCACAAGAGGATTTAGAAAAACCATGGCTCTCATAGCTATCATTTCAGTGTCTATAGCCAATGCAGAATTTGGTGTACTCATGGAAAACTTATCCACTATGGTGAACAGTTTCATAATCTTGAGATCTTTCAAGATTACATTTACAGTTGGAACCACAGCACCAAAATGTCTCCCACAATTTCTGCTCCACTAATACTTCATGTAGTTCTAGGGTTCATTTCCCACACAAGATCATTCAAATGTTCCACATGAGAAATCTTTTGGAAATACACCTAAATAAAATGTACCATACCGCCCTTTGGACAATTTCAAAGATGCACAATCCCCACAAACAAAACATACTCCATGAATGACGAGCTATCGTCCTCACAGGAATAGAAGCCAAATATCCCCAATTTCAAATATATGGTCACTATCACTTCTATCCATGAAATTAGCGCTCAGGGAACATTTATTCCTGTCCAAACATGATTTCCCTTTATTTTGCCAATCTGAAAGTAGTGCAGGTATAACTCCTAAGTCTTGATGCTTTGCTGCTTCCTCATCCCTCTGTCCTTTATATCTCTCACTCCATAATGTTTTTCCCCTTTCATCTATTGCTCTATTCCTGTCTTCTACTGAATCTAAAAATGTCTTCTCAACCTCGGTTAAAGAACATGTCAAACTGTTTCTATGAACATAAACCCCATCCAATGTCGTAATTGGTTTAAGGAAATAGCCAACCATCTCCATTGTCTTAGCGTGGAAATGATGTTTCAACTTCTTCAACAAAGGAACTTCAGAAAATGCCAAATCATAACTTGAATAATGACATTGGATATGTCTCTCTCCATAAAACAGATTCAACAGAAGTCTACACATAACACTATACACAAGAGGAATATGCCTATAAGTGATTCCCTTTGAGGCTGACGCAGGTAACTGCATCCAGACATAACTGTCCTTTGCATCCATAGTGTCAATATATTTATAAAGCAATTTAAAATAAACAATTGAGGAATAATTTACTCTAGATGCATCTACATGCAAAGCTTTACAATCCAGTGCATGCAAACCATTATATATGGAGCTTAAGGTCTTAGGGGTAACATTAGGCTTAAGCTCAGCTATTGTGGAAGATTAGGTGAAGTTAATCTTACAAGAAGACTGATTAATACTACAGCAGTGACAAACAACACTCCCACTAATAAATATCAATGTTTTATTAGTTTCCATGTCTTCCCTAGAATCAGACCATTATGTAGAAATTAGCAGCAATTAGCAGCAAACGGAGTCTTCTCTGTACCTTTCTACTTGTGCAAATGGCAAAACAAAGCTCAAATGATGTTCAATTAAATCATTTACAAAGTCCTCATGAGTCTTCCCTAGGCCTACTCTGTCTTCTTCTAAAAGACACCTTTCGCTCCTTCTGCTGCCTCAGGCCTAGCGAATATTCTTAATTCTTTTTAAACAATGATCTTTTTATTATTTACAAATCAAAGTTCAGTTCGAACGATCATGCCAGTAGTCTCTCAAATTCATTAGTTAATTGAGAATGTCAGTTCAAACTCAGTTCAAATTCCAATTCAAGATTACAAAGGCTCAATGGGATCTCATTCTTGTCTTCCAAATCACAAATTTCCCTTTCACAATCGTTATCAGCAAAAGAAGTCCATTCATTGCAGTCTAGCTCTTTTTGATCTCCTGAGTACAGGCTGTTCACTTTCACTGTCACTCAGGTTCAAATCCTCATTATCCCTAGGACAGTACTCATTCCTCGTTCAAGCAATCTTAATCTCTCTCTTTCCTGTCTTCCTGGATAGCAGTCCTAAATCCCCATTTGGCATGACACAGCACTAGGCCCTTCGTCAGGGTCCAAGCCAAGGCTCCTCAACTGTCACTTCATCAAAACACACTCAGGCTGAGGATGTGCTGTCACAGGCTCTTGCCAATTCTCAGTACTCTGTGCATCCTCTTCTTGCTGTCTTTGTGAGTTGCACTTCTGAAAGAGGTACTGTGACATCATTAAGAGGTCCCTCCTCTGAGTGTGGGCTGCATGAATCCATTTAGGAAGACCCTCACACTTAACAGCAGTATTAGTCCCTAAGATAACCTGGTACAGTGCCTGCTCCAGACACTTTTTCTGAATGTGTTTCTTCACCAAGACTCAGTCGCCAGGACTGAGGTCATGGCACTCCTCTAGACGTGGAGAGGCAGTAACAGTCCCAACCTGCCGGGACACAGAATAGATCACATCAGCTAGTCCCTTGCAATAGTCAAGAATGATGCCATCCGTAATGTTCACATGCACATTTGCAGGCACTGCAGGCAGACTCATGGTTCTCCCAATGATTATCTCATGTGGGGCCAATCCTGTTTTTTTGTTGGGAACATCATGAAGACTCATTAGCACAAGAGGCAAAGTGTCTGTCCACTTAAGAGATGTTGACTGTAACTGTCTAAAATCGTGAACGACACCAAAGCCATACCGACTATCTAAAAATATAGTCACTCTCAGCTGGTCAGAGACACAGCAAGCTCTAGTAAGAGCTATCAATTCAGTCACTTATGCAGAGGACACTCCTCAAAGCCAAGAAGCTTTGACTACTTCTGAGACTGTACAGATTGCATAGACAGCTCTCAAGTTTCCCTCATTGTCTCTTAGACAAGGACCACCCGCAAACAATATGTAATAAGACTCTACCTGTGGCTCATCTTGAATATCTGATCTCAGCTTGGTGCATAGTTCAGTGACATCAAGACAACCATGCTCAACCTCCCATCATCATTTTAATTCTCTGGCAGAGGAATTAAAGTGGCTTGATTCAAAGTGGCAAATATTCCAAAGGGTCAGCCTCAAGTTTAATTTGTTGACATTTGGTCAAGCTCCTGTTTGTAAGGTGCTGAGTGTGAGTATGTGTCAATAATATATCAAATTAATGCCATGCAAGACTAGATAAAGGATGTCCCATCACAATACTTTCACACCGTTCTATGCTGGCACCAGCTGCCGCCACGCTTTAAGAATTCCGGGCAGTTCTGTGGCTCAGGAACAAGAGAAACAGAGAGTATGCCACAGGTCACCTTGTATTTCTGTGCAGATGTGTAAGGACTGAGAGTCCACAGCCCTCTCTCACTGCAGAAAAGAGTAAAAGTTTTATTGTATTAAGGCATTCCTAGTGCCGGAGCAGAACAGAGACTTTCAGCTCTATCAAGGCAACTAAGCAGTTGTTATCCCATGGTATCAGATCAGACACATCCTTGTGTGTCAGCCTCTGTAAGGGCTTGGCCACTAGGAAAAAGTTGGGTATCCTCTGGCGACAGAAGCCCACCATTCCCCAAAACAACCTGACTTCTCTCAGGATGGTTGGTGCGTTTATTTTATTAGTTGCCAAGATCCTTCCCTGTAACACCTTCCTCGCTGCTTTCTCAATGTGAGGTTCGAGAGCAATGAACTTCCTTCTGACCATACTACAACTAACTCAGGTACACTTTATGTCCATTCTCAGCTATGTAGTTTAACAATGCAATGGTCTAATTTTCAAACTTCTTGAGTATCAGATGCCACTAACAGGTCACAGTTGTACTGAATTAGAACAGAGTTTCAGGGCATGATTAGAGCTTCAAGGTTCTTTTAAAGGATCTGATTAAAGATAAGGAGACTCTCTATATACCTTTGTGGGACTCAGCACCATGCCAAAACATGGTTCTGGAACTGAAAATTGGAGAGTGACTGGCTGTCCTCATCCAAAGGAACAGAGAAAAATACCTGACACAGATTGATGACAGTGAAACACTCAGCTTCTCATAGAATTTGAAACAAAATCACAACTGGATTTGATCATCCCACTGGACAACAGGGAACAACAATGTTGTCAATTCTTCTCAGGTCCTGCACTATGCAGTATTTACTGCTAGGCTTTTGAAAGCCCATAATGGATGAATTACATGGATTCCCCATTATTTTCTTCACAATGCCCTGGTGTATCATTGACTCAATCACAGGTGCATTTCCAGCAATTGTTTTAGGGGTCATATCTTACTGTAGGGTTCTTGGATACTCAACATTTAGCTTTATTTTTATGCACCCAGGCTCAACTCCTTTTATGAGACTAATGCATTTTCCTAAAAAGTCCTAGACCTCAGGCTTCACCGTATCTCTAAGATCGAGTGGTAAATCTTCAGATTCTATTACGGTATAAAAGTCTATCTTTGTCCCTTGACTCATCAGTTTAAAGTATATATAATTAAAATAGGTTTGGAACTCTCCGCCTTTTGGTGTGCAATAGAGAGTGGAATTTAACTTGCACAATATATAATGTCCTCGTAAATTCACAGGATTTGAGTCACACCCAACAAACTGCTGTTTCTCCTGAAAGGATCCTATTTTAACAGGTACATTTCAGTTACTTGGTTTGTCATTTGTTTATTTGTGACACCTACAACTTAGACTCTTTTGATCACGAGGGGTAAGTTTGGAATCTCCACTGTTCTAACAGGAGAGCAGGTAGCACCAATATCAATCAAAAATGATATGTGGTCATTCACCTCGCTTTCTACATATTGACCACCCTGCACCAAGTATTCAATCATCCTTCCCAGTCTGGCATCATTATTGTGACTGAACAGAAATGTAGCCCCCAAAGGCATCAAACATGGGAAACTGCTGAAACTGGTTCTGACTTGGAATGACTTTTGATTTAAATTTGGGACTTGATTTGAAATAAATTGGGGACGTGTGCATTTTGCTGCAGCATCGGAGCTTGTGGAACCTACAGCATTGGATCTTTGGACACATTCGAATTTTGCATTCTCTGTGGCTGTATGGTATTATTACTCTGGGGCTGTATGAACCCTAAATTCTGACCCTGGTTCTCATTCATCACTCTATTGGGATTAAGATGACATTCCCACTTCCAATACCCTAATTTAGTCTATAATGACAAGGGTTCAATCTCTTCAAAGTTGCCACATCAATCCCAGTACTCGGGTCAGTTGGGACACCACGACTTCTACCTTGTTGCGGGAACCCATTTCTACCTTGTATCACAGGAGTTCCCTGCTGACACACTCCTTGTATAGAACCAACATTCCCTACACAAAGTTGACTCTTACTTCCTCTCTGTGCTGTTTTGTTCTGTGCCAACATCTTCTCCTTCAACCGTCTTCTGCTACATTTCCAGTTCATCGATGCAATAGTTCACATACCTCAGGATCTTATTAACTGACTTATCCTGCAACAGATCAAATGCTGGTGAATCATCAAGCAAATCTGAGGTCTCAATCCCGTCACAAACTGGAACGCAAAACATTCCGCTGTGCTGATTAAACACCTGCAACAATCTCTCATAATAATCAAGCACCGACTCTTGGGCTCTTGAGTAGCCCTGTCAATCTTAACCCAATCAATGTCTTTAGCTGGTATCTTCCCTTTCAAAGAGGTTATCACCTATTGATACTTTTTCATCTCCAATTGTGAAGGGGTTTGTGGTAATGACTTTCTCGGGGGTTCCTTTACAGGCCACTCACCAGCCACTTTACATTCTGGCCACAAGTCACTCAGTACCACAGTGTCAACAAAGGTATTCAAATTCACCCACACGATTAGTGAAATCTTCACAAATCACTCAACCGATATATACCATTCCACCACTTTTTCTAAGTCTTGGAAATTCATTAGTGAATGGTCCAAGATCACTTCCAATCCAAAGCACATGGTATGAACCTCCACCAGGCACTTTGCTTAATGGAAAATTTGAAGTGCCCTCTCCATCCATTAAATATGGAGGCGGGCTCTCCCTTTGGTTTCTTTCGTTCTTTCTTCTTCTTCCGTCTGATTTTCCACTTCTCCAGCTCATCCCACTTCTGAGTGTTACAAATTATTTCCTTAGTTTGCATTTTCATTCTTGATGTTATCATACTGCAATTGCCATTATCATCAAAACTCACACAACAGCTTTTCTACAATGACTTGGTTCGGTTTAAATCTACCTCATAAGTTTGGCCATTTCAGACAATTTGTCATGAGCTTGTCTTGCAAATCTAGTAAGATCTTTAAACATGAATACAAGTTGGTTTTCTTGGAAGGTACCTAATCAGGAAAGTTCAAAGTTACCTTGTATTATCTCATTCACGTCTAGCTTTGGTTTGACCATATTCACTGTATTTTCCCTCTGTCATACCATTCTATCTAGCATTCGCATAGCTACTCACTGCCTTAAACTCTTCCTCGATTTGTTTCCCTTATCCTAACATGTGCGGTGTGTTCCCAAGTATTAAGTGCTTTGAACTGTGTAGGTCTAGGAAGTGTACAATACCCTTATCAAGTTTTCAATGATTCTCAAATGTAATGTGCCATAGTGTGGAAACATCAGTGCACCTTCATTTTCTGTGATCCTATGCCATTGACTCAGCAAAATATATGAGTGAAGCCCTGCATTTATGACCATATAGTGACCTGGGATATCATCGGGTGGGGTCCCTTCTCCCTTCCAAACAGGTATTCTCACATCTCACCTAATCAAATTTCATATAGCCTTAAAGAATTTCATTTTGCAGGGTGAAGTCATTTATCACAAATAGGATACAGTTTCAAGAAGGAATAATTTATTCTTGCTCACAAACGTTGTCCGTTGTTAACAACCAATAACCAGTCAACTAATAACAGCACAGCACCAATGCCAACCATCCAATCTCAGCACTGCACAATGTGACATCTTTCTCACTCCTTGCAGCTGCTCATCCTGCTTTACTATTCTTCTCAAATGTTGCAGTAGAAGCACAACAACAATGTCAAGCAAATTCAACAACTTTGTGTGCTCCACTAAAGAATCAATAGTATTTAAATGCAGAAGAAATGGCTCGGAGCAACACTTCTGACCTACTCTGACTCACATTCGAGGGAAACCTCAACAAGCAGGGAATCATCTGGATTAGTGTAACTAAAGCCTGGCGCAAAAGGATCCACCACAGCAACCACACCTTACTCTCATACAAGGCTATTTGTCCCTTTCTCAATTGTGTAACCAATGGTACCTCATGACTAACACTGCCAAACGTAGCAGACAATTACAATACAGTGTCATCATCAAATTACTTTATTTCAGTCAGATGCAACCTTGAAAAGTACAATACATCATAATATACAAACATCTCTCAAGATCAGGTAAAACAAGTTATAAGTTGTAATAATATATATAAAACCATAAACCAATAAGAAATTATCCATTAAAAATACAATACGAAGGATAATAGCAGCATACATATATTCAAGTCATTACATACAAGCAGATACAGTTCCTCTCAAATAGAGCCCCCATCAGAAACCTAGCAATTTAGCAGCAGAAATATCACAGTAAATATAAAATCAGATATCAGTGGGCAATAACATTAAGACATGCAAGGATAGAAAAATAGCAGCATACATAAGTTCTAAATGTTACATCCCAGCAGATGTCAGGTATCAATGTGAAAACGTCTTTAGAAAGTGCAGAAGTAAAACAATAGCAACATTCATTAGTTGAAGGCATTGCAAAGCAGCAAATGGAATTTCTAACAAAAAGATTCCAGAGCCAAGTCCTATCAGTTAGCAGCAGAAATACACCATTCACACATAAAGTGCTTGCTCCATTGAGTAATAAGAGGCATTCATTACAGTATCCAAAACATAAGCAATAAAGATTATGAAGCTAGGGCACCACATTTGAAAAAACCAACAAGTACCCAAATGAGAAGGATTGCGCAGTTTTGACATCTCCAGGCAGGCCTACAACACAGCTGTTTTAATAGACCACGCTCCCTTAAGAAATCTTGACAGGGCAAATACAATGGGTTCTGATATGTCATATTTAATATGTGCAAGGCTACCAGACACTGCTTCGCACCTATATTGTGACATAAAGGGAGAACTCACCTAGATCTCTGGATTATAGAGTTATGACAGATTAGTAGAAAATGTACCTCACTTTCAACCATATTGGGACAGAAAGCACAGTCCCCAACAATTCCCCCTCCTTGCCCCACTTTGAGGTAAAAGACCTGAGAAGCAATGTACCAACTTGAAACTTAATGTGCAGGGACCTTGCCACTGGCGGAGTGACTCTCAAGAAATAGTTTGAAGCATGGAGTACAATTATGATTTAGATATTTGTCCATCAGGTCTCACCTCACGCCATACCTTCTGGATGGCATACTCCCAATAAATTCCTTTCACCCATTTGACTAAGGTGGTCCTCATCTTCCTGGGATCTTCCCACACACCCACAAGCTTTAGTTCATTAAACAGTGTTTTCACAGTTCCAAGTCAGGTGCAATATAACACTTACCAAATAGCATTAACTCCTGCAGCACAGCTTTGTAAGGGGGCAACTCCAGGGTCGACCAACTTCTAACCCAAAAGGTCAGACTTTCCAAGCAGGTAGCATAGTCAATCCTTCTAAGATTCAAGTCCCATCTTAAAGGTATAAGTGGTGTACTCAATGGGACATTCAGGATTGTTCTTACACATTTGTTTTCTGTGATGTTTAGTTGTGAAGTGTCACCCGAGCCCCAAATTTCTGCCCTGTACAATGCGCCACCAATGGCCACAGCTTTGTACACATCAAGGGCCAGGGGCATGGCCCTGATGATCAATGCTTTGTTTTTTCTGAGAGTGGGCGATGATCTCTGTAATAGTGTGGAATTACGTTTTGACAACTGTAGGTCCTGTGAGAGCTTGTCTGTGAGCCTATCTCCCACGTAGTCAAAACTCCTGATCTGTTCAATACTTGCTCCTTCCACAGTCATGTTGTTCCTATAAGTATGATGGAGATTATTAGCCACAAACCTGGAATACCTACATTGATCTCTAAACCCCTTTCCTTGCTGAAGCACACAATGTGATTTAACAACCCCTGCAATTCTATTGGACTACAGGAGAGCAGCAACGTGTCATTAGCAAAAGCAATACAGGGGTACAGGCACTAGCTATCTTAGGAGCATTGAGATGACTCTTATTCAACCATTCCACCATGCCGTTCATATACAAAGTGAACAACATAGGGCCAGTACACATAGGAATCCTAGTAGACAGGTCACCATGATCATTCCATCGTACATCTGAATACGTATCTGTATGTAATCTAACAAGAAGATGGAGAATGTCATGAGGGATTCCCATTTGGCCCAATACCTCCCAGAGAGTATGTCTCAGCACTAAATAAAATGCAGCTCTCCTGGCCATGAATGCTACATACAGATGGTCTTTCTTAATTACGATGTACTTTCAGTAGATGGTCATAAAGCTGAATAGCTAGTCAATAGTGCCTATATTTTCATGAATGCTGACCTTTAAGTGTGACAGGACCTGGTGTTCATCCCTCCATTCATGCAGGTGAAGTAAACTTGCCTACAAAGGATTTGTATTGTTGATGAGAGTAATAGGTCTATAATTTGCAGGAATGTGTTTTGGGCCATTCTTATAGATTGGAACAATAATGGTACCTCGCCAAGACTCTGGTGTTTCATCCCCATTTGATACAGCATTTCCTAGCTCCTCTGGGTAAGGCACCTCATCTGAATAAGGCACCCAGATGACTGGCTCCGAATAGAATAAGTCAACTGGTATATTATCAGGGCCAAGGGTATTTTCCTTCTTCATATGTGAAAGGGCTACCTTTGTTTCCTCAAGCTCGAATACTATTGGGGAAACACTAGGAGATTGGAAAGTGGCCAAAATGCGAGCCATCCAGTCTATCGTCTGGGAACAAGAGCGTAAGCTAGAGGTATCTCACTTACTATATAGAGCTTTGAAGTGGTCATCTTATACATCAACAGGAACAAATACATGTCTAATTTTGCACCCTCTTTGATAGCTCTGATCAGGCCCCATTTTACATCTCTACACTCTTTAGTAAACCAGGGGCACCCAGTGGAACTAAGTAGGGTCTTCTTATGTTGCTTCCTAAAGTAGCTTTTAGGAGTTTCAAATAGCTCAGCATGTTTACAACTACACTTAAATATAGTCAAATTACAGAAATCGCTAGATTTAGAGTGGTCCGCTAAAGATTGATACATTATGGCTTTTACATGACTATCATTATTAATATGTGCCCATATTATGTTCTTGCAATTATTTGTGAGGGCTGAAGGCATTAAAAAGTTATCATTGGCTTGGTTCAAGGACTTAAAATTAGATTGAAAATAAAGTCAGCAACAAGGGTATTATGGGCACTGTTAACTCGGTTGACAACAATCAGATGAAACCACAGCCTCAAGCCAAGGAAAATCTAATCTATGTAGTTAGTATTAAGGCATCTTTTAAAGGTTGTATAGGGTCAGTAATCAGATTTATTGTGCCCGTTAAAGGCTATCAGCCCATGATCTAAACAAAGATGAAAGGTTTGACTGGCTATTTTAGACCATTTCATTGGTGGTTTATTTATGAGGTCATGAATACCCCATTCCTCATCCTCCCTGATCATTAGGTCGGAAAGGGGTTCAAGAGGCTCAAATTTGGTGTTACAAATGCCAGCCATGATCATGGTCATGGTCCAAGAGAGATGTATGTTACCCTCTAGTAAAGAGCAAGTATAGTCGGCACTTTCCTGGGCTGAGCCTGTATAAATGCTAATCACAGCTACATGGTTTAACAAAGCAGATCTAACGGGCAACAAATGGATTCCTAGGATATCCTTAGATTCTGAGTCTAGTACTCTCACCGCAAAGTTATTTGAGTTTTTTAGCCACATCAATAAGTGTCCTGAAGCTCTCCCAGAACTGGCTTGTGTAGCAAAGAAAGTAAGATAATTAAGCCTGTAAATTGGCTCTGTGGCCCATGTTTCCTGTAATAATATTATATGACGGTAGTCAATATATTCGCCCTATTCAAGGTCATTTTGTTTAGCCACTATACTAGCCACATTCCATGACACAAAATTGACCACATTATCATGCCTATTTCAGATGCTGATTGAGTACGAGGCCAGGGACAATCCAGAAGAACATCCTCGGAGTGTGTGGAAGGTTTCACTTGGGCTTTCACAGACACAATTGGGCCTTCCCTCAATGAGATGGATGACCGACAGCCATCCATCCCCACTTCTCTCCAGTGGAGTGGTGCGACATTAGTATTATTGCCAACCTGAACAAAGACCTGGGTGAGTCAATCTACATCTGACGTGGCCAGAGATGGTGTGCTATCCAGCCTCAGTTGATGTACCAGTTTTTGGAAGGAGGCAAGGCCCTTAAAAAACTTGTGGGAAGTAATAAGGGGTGTTTTCAATTTAATACGAACTTTCAAGGTGGTGAATAATGGTGCTCCATGTTTCAGGGCAATCAACCCTTTGTTAAATTTAATATTAACAAATCTCTCCCACTATGATCAAAGCTGTCATGCTTGCTGTAATAGTGCCAACCTCTTAAAATATCATCTCTTATTAATGATCTACAGTTGCATACTTTACGCAACCAGTGAATAGTCCTATTGACTACTGCTTCTTTATTTTCAATGACCCCGGGTCCAATTTTGGGAGATTTATCAAGTACATTTCCCCACCTCTATGTGTGCTATCACTTCCCCTGGCTTGTGCTTGGGGCCACAAACCTCTCCCATTCTCCTTAGTGAATGAGAACGTTGAGCCCGACCTTGCAATACCAATGGGTCATCCAACAGGTAACTCTGGGGCAAGATTCTTTTCCTCCCTCCTCAATCTCTTCCCATATGTTGGGACATCACACTATAATTCAGAATAGAAGCTCTTGAGGTGTTAATAATAGTAGCCTCGTGCAAATGGGGGGCAGCACTGAGTCTTCTTATTCGAGAAGCCAGGGCACAAAACATATGTAGATCAGGTTGCACTAAATTAGTGTTTCTGGATGGGCCTGACCTCCTCTCATTTTTAGGCTACCAAGTAGTGTTGCCAATTTGTCCACCTCTATGTCGGGGTCTGTGTAAAGTTAGTTAGCTATTTGTGGATGATATCCTTCTGACTTTGTTAGAACCAAAGACTTCTATTCCACAGGCCTTTAAGATCATTGATGTTTATGACAGATATGGTATTACGTGTGTGGCGTCCTTAGATGATGAAGGATAAAATATCCACTGACTTCCTCTCAGTATATGCATTACACCAAAATCTGCATACCCTTTCTGGCAAATTGTCCTAGGTTGTTCAGTACCCTCAGCCAGGAGTTTCACAGGTGGCAAAGGCTCTATATTTCTTGGATAGGCAGGATAGCAACTGTTAAGCTAAATATTTTGCCCAGAAGATTGTACACCTTCCAAGCTCTTTCAATCAAAATCCCCCAAAATGATATGAAAACACTTCAGTTGACCAAAGACACCTTAATGTGCATAAGTAAAACAATGTGGTTGCTTAGGAGGGTCCTGAGGACACACAGGAATTCAGGGGGAACCAGGAATGTCAGATATAAAATACTACTATCGTGCCTACCGGCTTAGGATACTTTTAGAAAAGTCTCTTTATGAGACAGAAAACCAGTGTATACATATGGATGTGACAGTGATAGGGCAGATAGGCTATACCTTGGATGCCAAAAACAGGCAGCTACTACTGTGACATACTGCATCCTACTGTGAAGATATGAGAGTCTGATGCAAAGGGACAGTATCTTATGTTCTAGCCCACCACTTACACTCCCCTATTTCATTCTTTGTACTTTGCCAAGCAATGAACTGGACAGGATTTTAAAAGATGTTTGGCAGGAGGTTGGAGAATGCTTATGGACTGGTTCTCAAGCAATAGGATCAAGTCCTTTGATTGATCAGTGTAAAGAAACTGACTGGCTGCAATATTTTCAATTGGCCATGGCTGCCAGGAAAGAGAGAGGTAGCATGTAGACCCACTGCTTAGTTTGAGCAGCTCTTCACCACTTCAACTACAAGAAAAGGTCCCATCTCAAACATTTACTCTATATTTGTCAGAAAGGGGCTCAATGTCCAAAGGCTCAATATGAGAACTTGGGTTCTTGGTTGAATAGAGTGTGAGTCCTGTTCAAGCAACAGCCACAATCCCTTGCAGGGTAAAGCACATAAAGTCACTAAAATAACCTCTGCTTTACCCTGGATAGCTTGGCAAAAAAACAGTCAGGCTTAACTTAGAAGCAATGTGTAAAGTATTTTTGCAGCACACAGTCTGTGTGGAAACACAGCACAGGACAAATCCCAAACCAATTTAGAAAAATAGAGTAATTGTAACACATTATTTCACACCAAAATGACAAAAATCCAACCAGTAGAACATGTCATATATTTTTAAAGTTTAAGGTTCAAAATAGCTCCAAAAAGATCAAAGAGCATCTGGTCGCATGAGACCGGGTCAAAGCTGAAAGATAAGGCCGACCATGATGGAGCTCGAGTCAGATACAAGAAGTGGATTGGGTCTGGTCAGCACTTACCTCTGGACTTAGAACAATTTTGAAAGAAAAATGTCTGAGAATATAGAGGTTCAGCAGGGTAAGGTTGCAGGAGTGTCCGAGGAGGAAATATCTACTTCAGATGGCCTTGGAGTGAAGCTGCAGTGAAGATTTTTACCTTTGGACTCAGTTGTTGAAATGGAATCTAGTGTTATGAAGCAGAAGGCTGTGTCCAAAGATAGTTTCATGAGGTTGAATAACCCTTTGATTAAAGGCAGCTGAAACAAATTTGCTGCTACCGAAAAGTCCCCAAATCAGTCTGAAAGGCGATGCAACCTGGACTGATAGGCGAGCAGGTTGGTAATAGTCTCCTCTTGGTTCTCTGAGCACTTTTTGGAATTTTCTCTGTTCTCAGTTTTAGGAAATGGGCATCTAGGCACATTTACATCTAAGGGTCCTGGAGTGGATGAAGAATTCTTGAGGTGTACGACTCACTAAGTCCAGGTGCAGGTTCAAGATGATGGGGGATCTGAATGGGAGGCCAGTAAACAAGCCCTTGGGGTCAGTGTTAGTAGTCTTGGGCAGATATAGATGCTCAACAGCAGGGCTGGCCTCTGGGGACTTAAGAGAGACTCCAGGCAGCAAAGTGTTCCTTCCAGGCACAGTAGCAGTCTGGCAGAGTACACAGCAGGTCACAGCAGCAGGAGTCCTCTAAGAGTCCTTCCACAGGTCCAGTAGTGAACTGCAGAGTGGGTCTGTAAATCCTATTTTTATACACTAGTGCCCTTCTCATAGAAGTTGGAAGACGTTTCTGGAAAAGTTCTTTGAAGTGCATAGGTTTACCTGCTTCCCCTGGCTCCAAGATGGCTGCGACAATGCAGGGTTGCTAAGCCTTTTGTGAGGAGATAGGACACAGCGTATTCAGGGTCAAGTGGGGCAGTTCTCAGCTCCATCCCAGCCATTCTGCTAGTTGATATTCCATTGAGGTACACCTAATCCCACTACTGTACCACTGTCCGGGAGGATTCCAACTGTCAGGTACACCCAGTCATGTGACCCAAGACAAGCTGTAGGCACAAAGGACTAAATGCAGAATAATAACAGGAAAAAACAACTTTCTAAGAGTGTCACCTTCAAACTTGTAATGAAAAATCCAACTTTAACACTCATGAGATATTATAATTACAATTTCATAGGTACGAAACATGATATATCTAACTCCTCACATTTAGGACTTACAGAATATTAAATGTAATAAGAAATCCCTAATGATATCCTACGGGAGGGATAGACCTCACAGTAACAAAAACACATTTGGAGGTTTTTCACATCCAGGACATGTAAAACCTAAAAGTACATGTGCAATCTTTCATTAAACAACACCCTGCCCAATGTGCTACCTAGTGCCTACCTTAAGGATGACTTGTATGTATTAAAAGGGGAGTTAAAGGCTTGGCAAGTAGTTTAAATGCCAAGCTGACATGGCAGTGTGACTCTGCATTCAAGCTGCAGTGGCAGACCTGCAATGTTTTAAGGTGCTACTCAAGTGGGTGGCACAATAAGTATAATTTACAAGCCCAGGGTATATGGTATGTCACTCTAAAAGGGACTTATATGTAAGTTAAAATATGCAAATTAGATATATGATAATGAAACCATGTTTAGGGGAGTGACACGAGCCAAAGAACTTTAGCACTTGTTAGCAGTGGTAAAGTGCATAGAGTCTTAAGACCAACAGTAGCAAAAATCCTGCGAAAATTGGACGCAAGTAGACAAAAAGTTTGGGGAAAGAGCAACCTAATGCTGACAGGTCTAGCACATGCCCAACCTCAACTGAAAGTGGTGAGCTCCTAGGAGTTCTCATTATTAAGATGGAAGAACCTGAAGAGACCATCAGCTATGAACCAGGCCTATGTTCCACCCCAAAGTTCATTCTCTGTAGGGGGATGGATCACCTCAACAATTTTGGATTCTCACCCCTCACTTGCATTAGCTGCCTGAGGGGCCTGTGTTCGGTCTGAATCCAGAAGTGAGTCCCAAACAAGTATGGTCTCAGCTTCTTCCGTGCCCACACCACCGCAAAGGTGTTTTTTTCAATAGCACTGCACCTCTGTTTCTTAGGACATAGGCTCCTAAAGGTGAAAGGCACAGGTTGGTCTAGGCCCCCATCATTAAGCTGTAAAAGGACTGCTCCTATACCATGCTCTTAGGCATCTGTTTGTATTAGGAATTCCCTGGAAAAGTCAGGGACCTTGAACATATGACCTGTTTTAGGGAGTCAAAGACTTTCTAAAAAATCTCTGTCCAGATCACCTTTCTTGGCTGCTTCTTGGAGGTCAGCTCCGTCAAGGGGGCAACAATGGAGCCACATCCATTGACAAACCCCCTGTAATAACCTGTGTGGCCCAGGAAGGACCTCATCTCAGTTTGAGTTTTGGGTGTCTCCCAGGCCAGCGCAGTCTATACTTTGGTCTTGTGGGGCCACACCCTAACACTGCCCACCAGGTGCCACAAGTATACCACAGACCCCTGCTTTATATGGCTCTTATTGCAGTATGCAGGGCCTGAAACACTTCCTGCAGGTCAAAAAGATGGTCCTTCCAGCTGCTACTGAAGACAGCTATATCATGAAGATAAGGAACACTGAACGTCTCCATACCAGTCAAAGCCCCATTTTACAGCCTCTGGAAGGTGGCAGAATAATTTCTCAATCTAAACGGCATCACTTTAAACTGCAAGTGACCCTCTGGAGTAGAGAGGGCTGACTTCTCCTAGGCTCCTTCAGTTAGGGCAAGTGTCTAGTACCCTGAAGTTAAATCAAAGGTACTCAGGAACTTTCTGTCCTTCACCTATCACTGAGCTCATCAGCTCTGAGGATGGGGTGAGCATCAGTCTTAGGGACTGAGTGGTGCCCCCTGTACTTCACTGAGTACTGGCGTTTTGGGGCACTGCCCTAGAGGGCTCAATCAGCCCCACCCAACATATTTGAGACCTCCTCCATGATGCTGACACCCACTTCGTCAGAGAGCCCGTACATTTTGGTTTTGACAGAGGGAGTGTTTCCGGTATCAACATCATGGGTACACAGATGTGTAAAGCCAAGAGAGGGAGAAAATAGAGAGGCACACTGCCTCAACCGTTGGTGACAGTCTCCTTGCTCCTCTGGGGTAGGGGAGGGGAGAGTTTTACCGCCTCCACTGACCCATCTTTCTCTTTTGATGACAGGAGGTCAGAGAGAGGATCACTGTCTTCCTCCTAGCCATCATCTGTCATCAACAGAATGGTGACCTCAGACCTCTCAAAGTTGGGTTTCAGACTGTTGGTATGTAGGGCCCGCAAGGAGTGTCTGGGGGACTGGAGATCCACCAAGAAGGCGGTCTCCCCCTTCTTCTCAACTATCTCATGAGGCCCAGTCCAGTGGTCTTTAATGACACTGGGCTTCACTAGGTCTACCACTCACACTTTCTGCCCAGGCTGGAATTCCAGAGGGGTAGCCATCTGGTCATACAACTGCTTCATTACCTGCTGACTGGCCTACAAGTTTTCAAAGTCTTCTTACAGAACTTGGCCATCTGGTTCAGGAGGGCTTGTGTGTAGGTACCACCATCCAAGGGAGACTTCTTGGAAGCTTTCTCCCGTCCAGCCCTAACCAGGCTGACAGGTCCCATTACATGGTGACTATACAGAAGCTCAAAAGGACTAAATCCAACACCCTTGTATAGTACCTCGTTGCAAGCAAAGAACAGGTATGGTAAGAGGGCATCCCACTTCCACACCGTGGGCTCAGATAGGCCCATAATCATGTCCTTCATGATATTTTCAAACTCTCAACAAGTCTATTTGTTTGTGGATGGTAGGGTATAGAAAGCTTGCACATAACTCCACACTCATTCCACACTGATGGAACATATGTAGACATAAAGGTGGTGCCCCTATCAGACATCCCTTCCTTGCTGAGACCAACTTTGGTCAAAGTCCCCATCAGGGCACTCGCCACTGCAGGTGCAGTCCTTAGAGGTATGGCCTCTTTGTATCTTGTGGCATGGTTCACCAAGACCAGGTTAAACCTATTGCCAGGTTAAACCTATTTGGAGTCCAAGGGCCCTATAATGTGCATGCCCACCCTTTCAAAGAGGGTACCAATGATTCAGTGGAGCTTTCAGCTTTTTACTTGTCTTCTCCCTGACCTGGCATATTAAGCAAGTTCTGCAGAAAGCATCTAATATATTTTATCCGTGGCCAGTAATGAAGGGGGCAAGCCTGGCAAAGCCTTTGTCCTTCCCCCGATATCCTGCTGAGGATATCACATGTGAAAGCCCCAGTAGGAAGGTCCTGTAGCATTAGGGAACTAGCAGTGCGCATGTTGCCCCATTCACAGGTGTCTTAGGCTCACTAGACACTAGATTCACTAGCTACCTAGTCTTCAGTCTCTTGCCCATGCCCTCAATGGCTGGCTCCTCCCTCTGATCCTCACATAACTCCGCACTAATGGGTCCTGCTTCTTATTGCCATCCAGCAAGTTTGGGCAGATCACCAAGGGAGGCAACATCCTCCTCAATAAGCTCCAGGGTGGCCCATCTACCTCCTCTGGGGGACATTCAGGGCCTGGTTTCCCATACCCCTTACTCTTCCCTCTCTTGGCAGCTGTCAGGTTCCAGACTCCAGATCTCCTTAACTCTTCATCTGGCCAGCCATGAACCTGGTGGTCTGTGACAGGGCTCAGGAATACCTGGAGGACGGACTGAGTTTGGAGTCCCCCATGCATGAAGGAACGTGCTTACATCAATCGAGATTTACGGCTACAGAAAAGAGCCGGAAGAACAGGATAGCACGGCAGGACGGGAAAGGAAGAAAGCAAGACAGAAAAGGGATGCGAGGAGGACGCAGGATGGCTGGAGGAGGAGAAGAAGAGACGCGAGGAATGCGGAGACCTAGCAGAGCTGATCCGAAGCAAAGTCAGAACCAAAGATGAGAGCCGGAGAGCAACAACAAGGAACGGGGAGAGTGGAGAAACCTGCCACGTCTTGGCGGGACGTGGCTATCCTGGGTACATGACCGCTTGCAGGGTCAACTATCAGGGCTGGTGGGAAAGGCAGGGAGAGACCGGGTAGGACGACTGTAGCACCAGAAATCACGGGCACTCGGAGGTGAAGAGGACAATTGTCCCCGGAGCCAAGCAGGTTAGGGCAAAGCACTATCTTTGCACAGTAGTTTTCTTTTTCTTTTTCTTTTTATTGATCTTTTTTTTCTCTTCAGTGTTCGGCTTCCTTCTCTCACCTGCACCACCTGATGGGAAAAAAATAAGGAAAAGAAACAAAAGAGACCCTAAAACCTATACCGGGCCCTTGGTCAACACAAATTAAAAGAACCCCTTTGTGTATTCACAAAGCAGATTCCCCTACCCCTAATCACCCCAACTTGCATGCACACAGAAAACAATAAGAAAAAGTAATAAAACAGACATTAAGATGAAAGAGACTACTTATCTGACAACGGCTTTCCGTTATTTTTCTCCCCTTCTTTCACTGGCTGTTTGGGAGTGGAAGACGGAAGAATTCCTGACATCCTAAGGAGAGAACAAAGAAACTGTCAGACGCGGAAGGAACCTAGAGACATAATACAATTACCTTGTCCCAACATAGTCTAAGAAGAATTAGACCTCTGTATTGGGTACAAATAAAGTACAACTGGTCAAATGATACACAGAGATGAGTAATTTATAGGCTGAATAGAAGCATTAAATACCGCCTTGGATATCGCCCCCTGTCACAGTGGTGTCGGAACTGAGATTTGAAGGCAGTCTATACAGGGGAGAAAGCCATGGAGATAAAACCTACCCTCGCTGACATGAACGCCCAATTGGCTGAAGGGCAAAGATACCTACAGCTCTCATGGGAAGAACAAGTTAAGGAGGCACGTTCTGATAGAGACGTGCTGCAGAACGCATTGAAGAATCAAGCTACTATAATAGCTAGTAATCAGTTGGTACATGAAACAGCCCTCAAGAAACTGACTGAAACATTGCCACTACTAGGGTACACCGAACGGTACCCAGCTCCATGTTACGAAAATAGCAGGAAGGAGAAGATCCTGACTCCTTCTTCACTAATTACGAGAGGGTTACCACATTCGCCAATTGGCCACATGAGCGCTGGGGTCAGTATATTGCACCCCTTTTGACAGGTAATCTGCAATCAGCTTACCAAGCTGTCAACCCAGGGAGGTAAAACCTTATACTATAGTGATATAAAGAAGGCTATACTAGAGCGGGTGGGACTGGAGAAGGAGAGTTATTGCTTACGTTTCTTCAGACCAAGTGTAATCCCCAGGCTTTATTTTACTGAGTACAGGACGAGAAATGTAAGTGGTTGAACCCCACAGAGAGCACTAAAGAGGAATTTACTAGAACAATATTTAGATGCATTGCCAATAAACACAAAAAATTGGATAAGAAAGCATCCCAATGTTACTATTCCTTCTGCAATTGAGTTAGCAGGTGCATATCACAGAGCCCCTGATTTTTGAGTGACCCAGGGAAAAAGTCTACCGTTGGTTCAAAAGGCTCCACATCCTCCCACCCTCATGACAATTCCTCCGGGACTTACCATAGATAAAAACCCAACTGGGCGTCTCCCGATTAAGGAACCCTTTTCTAACCCCAATGTTATAACTGTGCATAGTGGGGCCACATAGCTAGAAATTGCCCCCACAAACGCCCACCCCCTAAACCAATGGAGATAGGTTTGGCTAGAGGAAGAGTCTTGTGGGCTGGAGGGAAAACTCCCCAATACATGACCAGTTTGACTGTAAACCAGATACCCAAACAAGCCCTAGTTGATTCTGGGTGTAGCCAGAGCGTAATTAATGAAAAAATGGTTACTAAGGAACAATGGTTACAAGAAGAGACTGTGGTTATAACATGTGTCCATGGGGACTGTAAAAGGTATCCAGTGGCCGAGAGATCTATAAACTGGAGATACTGGGAAGAGAAAGTCTGGGTGGGAGGGATTCCCCATTTTGCAGATTATTCCACTTTTCAGTTCTTATTGGATAATATCAACAGGCAAAATCCCATGAAGTCGTGGTTGCAAGAAGCACCTTTCTTCCAGGAGGAAATTGAACAAATAAAAGACAAGGATCAACTGACCAAAAGTCAGAAATGAACTCAAAAAGCAGATACCACTTGAATAAAACACGGGGAGACATGGAAAGTGTTCCTGAAGAGAAACAACTACTGCCCAATTGAGGGGAATTCAGAGTATGCCAAAGGGATGACCCTACCCTTAAACATGCATGGACCACAGCGGTCGCTAACCCTACAGCTCAGGTGGGTCCCTATTTTTTGGTCAAACATGCGTTGTTATGTAAGTATATCCAACAACAGGGAACCCTGAAAACACAGCTGGTTGTTCCCTGAAGGTACAGGGAACAGGTCCTTCATTTGGCCCTTGGTCAGGTAGGGGAAGGTCTCTTTCGTAGGGACATGACAGAGGAATACTTACTACGTCATTTCTATTGGCCAGGAGTATTCGGTGACATCAGGAGACACTGTCGAGCATATCCCAAATGTCAATTAATTAACCCCAGTAATGAACCACATGCTCCACTAATCCCGTTACCCATAATCAAAACTCCTTTTTGCAGAGTAGGAATAGACTTGGTGGGTCCACTTATAGCTTCATCTAAGGGTTATCAGTAAATATTATTTTTGGTGGATTATGTTACCAGATAACCTGAGGCCATCCCACTTACCAGTCTGACAACCAAAAGCATAGCACAGGCCATGATTGGTTTCTTCTCGAGAGTGGGCCTTCCTAAAGAAATCCTTACTGACCAAGGATCCCTTTTCATGTCCTGTTTAATGGCTGAAGTCTGTCAGTTGCTAGGGGTACCGCAAATAGGTACCTTGGTCTATCATCCACAGATGGATGGACTGGTAGAAAGGTACAATAACATCATCAAAAGTTTGTTATGAAAGACCATACCTGAGACAGGAAAAGAATGGGACAAAAAGGTACCTTTCGTTTTATATGCTATCCGGACTCACGTTCAGGTATCAACTGGACATAGTCCATTTGAACTGTTATTTGAGAGGCAGCCCTGAACCCTGCTAGACATGGCAGCAAAGCAGTGGGAAGAAACAGAGGAAGAGTTGTGAGATATATTGACATACACCAGAGAGTTAAAAGAAAATTTGGGAAAGGGTAAGATCCCATCTCGATGAAAGTCAGGAAAGAGAAAAGAATCAATATGGCGTAGGAAAGAAATAAAGAGAACTATCAATAGATGGTAAAGTCTTGATTCTCTTACCCACAATTGACAACAAACTCTTCGCCAAATGGCAAGGATCTTATAGAGTAATGGAGAAAATAACCCCTGTAACCTATAGGATTAAATTCCAGAGGGTTCAAGGAAAAGCCAAATATACCATATCAATTTGCTGAAAAAGTAGAAGAGAATGATACCCCTCTTCCTCCAAACAAAAGAGCCATCTTCATTAAAAAAACAAACCCCTTAGACATTCCTCTACTATCCACCCCAGAAGAAGTAGATCAAGTAACAGAACCCTCCTATGAAGTAGAATCAACCAAAGAACACAGATAAAATCTGTGATTGAAAAAAACAAGACGGTATTCTCAAAAACACTAGGTAGGACTAACTTGATTCAACATCGAATTAGAACCCCAGAGGGGAAGATTGCTAGACAAAAACCCTATTGCCTTCCTGAAGCACATGATAGATGGTAGAGAAAGAGGTGAAAGACATGTTAGAGGCAGGGATTATAGCGACATCCACTAGTCCATTGTTTTCTCCAATGGTTTTGGTCCCAAAATAAAATGGAAGTATCCAATTTTGCATTGACTTTCACCAGCTTAATTCCATGTCCCAGTTTGATACTTAACCCATGCCCCGGGTCGATGAGTTAAATAAGGGCCTAGGTCAGGCCCATTTTCTAACCACCCTAGATTGGACAAAAGGGTACTGGCAAATCCCTCTGAAGCCCTTGAATAGAGAGAAGACAGCCTTCTCTACACCCTCCAAACTTTATCAGTTTAATGTATTGCCTTTCGGACTACATGGAGCCCCTTCTACTTTTCAAAGATTGATGGGTGTAATTTTAAGAATCCCCCATTTGGAATATCCAGCATAGTATCTGGATGACAGTTATATATAGTCACACCTGGGACCAACATTTGGAACAACTGTCCAAAGTGCTACAAGCCCTGCAAGAGACAGGATTGACCGCAAATGTAGAAAAATGTAAAATAGCCCAGACTTCCATCAGTTATCTTGGCTATGTTATTGAGGGTGGGAAGATTAAACCTCAAATAGACAAGGTCGATGACATCCAACGGATACCAATACCTAAAAGTAAACAAGACATAAGGGCCTTTTTAGGAATGGTAGGATCCTATAGGAGGTTAATACCTTATACATTATTCCACCCTAGCAGCACCCCTAACAAACCTCCTAGAAAAGGCTCAGCCCAACAAGATAAATCATTTGATAGATACCCAGTGTCAAAGTGATCTGACGCTAAAAAGAAATCTTAACTACTGAACCCGTGTTACAATGTCCCAACTTTAATAAACGGTTTTCCTTGCAGACAGATGCATCAGATCAGGGATTAGATGTTGTCCTTTCGCAGGAGCATGGCGACTGACACCCACATCCTACTGTATACATTAGGAAAAAGTTATTGCCAAGGTAGAAGAACTATCCCACCTTGGAGAAAGAATGTTTGGCTATCAAATGGGCTGTTGAGGCCCACCATTACTACCTGTTAGTTAGGCCTTTCTTGCTTCTCATGGACCATGCCCCTTTAACCTGGTTGGCTCGAAATAAGGACTCAAATGCAAGGGTTCCTCAGTGGTTCTTATCCTTCCAACACTTTATGTTTCAGATCCAACATACACCCGGATCCTTGTTGATCAATGTTGAGTATTTATCGCGATATCCTACTGACTTGTGGCTACAACAGCCACTCTCTGGGGAGAGCGAGTTTGACAGGGGTCTGGAATACCTGGACGACAGGCTGAGGTTGGAGTTCCCCAGGGGGACTCCCAAGAACTTAGAGGATGCAGGCACCAAGGAATGTGCTTACGTCAATTGGGATTTCTGGCTGTAGAAAAAAGCCGGAAGAACAGGAGAGCACGGCAGGACGGGAAAGGAAGAAAGCAAGACAGAAGACGGACGCAAAGAAGACAGTGAACCTTTGTGACTGGGATGGCCAGGGGATGGACCTGCACTGCCCATGCCAAATGCATGGGCAGTGCAGGGACCCCTCTGGGGCACCCTGCTCCCTGTCTCTGCCAGCCTTCACATGGCAGTGCTACAATCACATAAGTGCTGGCAAAGAGGGGGTTTGTAATCCCCAGGGCGGTGTGCTTGCATCGCTGCCCTGGCGGATTAGGACCACCAGCACGTTGGGACGCAGTGTCCCGGTGGAGCTGGCGGTCCGACTGTGGTATGACCGCCACGGTCATAATGTGGTGGTCAGACTGCCATCAAAGCGGTCTGACCACCACTTTGGTGGCGGTCAGACCGCCACAGTGACCCTGGTGCTGAATAGACCGCCAGGGTCGTATTCGAGCCCAAAGTGTCTGTTCAGTTTCACTGTGAAATACTTTAAACCAAAATCACATTTTTATTTTTTTATGTTGATGTCTTGGCTTAAATATTCCTTTTGGGGAGTGCTAAGGTTGATAACCTAGCTGTGATGTGATGCATGGGCGGAACAACCTGGCTCAGGCTTTGTGACTACTATATCATTAATCATAACATCCAAATTAAATTCCAGTTGGCCTAGGGGAACAGCAATGTTCTGCTCCTGTACTGTGCCACAATAGACAGTGTAAATAAGTGTCTAGGCTGAGCATCACAACTTGTGTTTTTCATTTTTGATCCTCTTACTTTCTTGACATAGCTGCTTCTGATGCTGCAGTTGGTAACACCTTCCAACCGGCACCGGTCACAACACGGCAGGAGATAGCCACCCGACTGTGGAAGCAGAAGTTGGAGACAGTGGCAGCGGAATTTTACCAGCTGTTGGCCCTGAAGGAAGAAGAATAAGAGACACAGTTCTCAACTCCCATGGGACACTAGCCAGGCTGACCTCCAACTCAGGCATGTCACCACCACAATCAGCTGCAGCTGGGGTTTGCTGCTGCCTGCACCACCACCAGCCTCCCTTTCTTCCTCAGTCTCAATACCATGCCTCCTCCACTGCATCCTATGAGAGCTGGTACTGATCAGGCATGAAACAGGTCTCTACAGGCACAAGACAGCACTATTCGGTGTGGACAGCAGAACTTGTCCTACGAAATGGATGCCGCCAAGTACTTTTTTTATTTTTTATTTTGGTGGTAGAGCACGATGTGGGTTGAGAGGGTGGGAAGGAGAGACAATTAGGGAAAGAGTAACATTGTACTTTGAACTTTTTTAGACCATTTTATGCTTGGGGAGGGGGTGGTCCTGTTGTGGGTGGAGAGAGTGGGTCTTAAAATAAATGTGCTTTACTTTTCTTTTGTATCATCATCATTTGTCTTTATTTTTTATTTAGCAGAATGTAGCATTGTTGTGGGCTCTTTTTGACATGAGACTGTGACACTGAGCTAACCTCTGAAATTGTCACACATTATACATCGACTTCATATATTTGTTGTCAGGTGGATAGTGTGGAGGAATCATCAATGCATGCAGTTCTTTCTGCATTTAGATCTTGTGCCATTTGGAGAGTGCTGATGCTGGAGATGCTGGCACACTGCTGGGGGGCTGGACTGCTTTGTGTAAATCATATGGGTCGTTTGGCCTCCAGTACAATAGTGTGAACCAGGCTTACCTCTACGCACACTAGGGTGGCAAATGGAGCATATTGCAATGTTATCCCCCTGCTTGCTAATCATGAAGAAGTCACAAGCTGGGGAGGAGAACAGTTTTAGTGTGCCACTACCAATGGCCGAAGGACTAGAGGTAGGTGTGTTGATTGCCTCTCCTCAGTGTGTACTTTGACTGAGATAGTGCTGGATTCCGGTCTCTGCGGGGGCCTTACAATTATGTAAGGTGGCAGTGGACCCAGTGCCACATCCCTCTGAGCAGGTTGAATAGAGTGGGCATTCTCTGTGTCCTCTGTGCTGGCTTACACACTGACAATCACTGGCTCATCCTCATTACTACTGTCCCTATCCATAGTTCTAAGGCTTTCAGGAAATATCCTTTTCCCTTGTCTTTTCAGATGGGTCATGAACTTGGCCAGGGTACAGTCCATGTCCAGATCATCAGAAGGGGGGCTTGGAGAAGATGGTGGAGTACTTTTTTTTTTTTTTTCTGGAGATCGGGAAGCCTATGGTTCATCAAGAGATACATCTTGCTCAGCAGGAAGTTCAACCTGCTCTGTTCTGCTCTTATTTCAGGAATCACTGTTGTTGACTGCAGCTCCTGTTGTCCACTATGTTCAGTTTCCTGTGACAACTGGGTAGTTTGTAGCTGAAATCTAATTGACTCACTTCTTGTGACCATGATTGCAGTGGCTGCCTCACCGAGAGACATGGCCTGGGGCTTAGGTTGGGGTGGTGCAGTTGATATAGGGGTGCTGCTCCCAGCTTGGTGCCCAAAGAACAGTGTGGCAGGGTAGGAGGCTGGCTTGGTTTGTAATGGGTACCTATGGTACTTGCACACTATACCAGGTCCAGTTACCCCTTATAAGTGAAATGTAGGCAGTGTTTAGAAGCCAGGTTCTCTAGAGGTAGCTTTAGCTGAGCAGTCAAGGCTTATCTAGGAGACATGCAAAGCTCATGCAATACCACTGTAGCCACACAGTACTCACACACATGAAAGAAAACACTCAGGCAAACACTTATGACATTGGTGGTAAAAACCACCTACCGCCGTGGTGACGGCTGCCAAAAGACCATCACCGTGGCTATCATCAGTCCGCCAGATTATGACCACAGCTGGACTTCCACCACGAGAAGGGCGGAAATCCGGTTGTGGCCATACTAGTGGATGGTGGTAAGGTGGTGCTGATACCACCAGCACCGCCACGCCAGTAGACTGCTCCAAGCCGCATAATGACCTGTGATGCGGCCTGGCGGTGTTCTGTTGGTGGGCCCTGCTGGCGGTAGCAGCACGCCGTCCCGTTCCCTGACAGAAGACCACCTGGATGGAGGTAAGATGGGCTTCCGACAGGTGAGAGAGGTGGGGGTGTTGTGTGCATGAATGTGTGAGTGTGTGGGTGTATGCATGTGTGTGAAAGATTGTAAATGTGAATGCGTGTCTGCATGTCAGTGTGAATGTGTGTTGGGATGTGTGTGAGCATGAGTGGATGTATGCATGTATGAATGCATGTATGCTAGTGTGAGTGAGTGGGTGCATGTGTGGTACATGTCTGTAGGTGTGTGAGTGTATGTGGGGTAAGGGGGAGTGTGGATGGAGTGGGACATGGGGGGGCATCTGGGGAGTGTTTGGAGGGGTGGGTGAGCCTCTTACCAGTGACAGGGAAGGAATTAAAAGTTGAAAAATTAAATGCCAAAAGATACTAGTCCCCTACTGCAACTAGGAGTGGGTGATGAATTCCACTCTGCCGGCAGAGTTGGCGGAATGTCGGCCACTCTACATAAACCTTGTTACACAAAGTTCCAGTCATTTTCTGCCATCCGCCACGTGGTTCAGTTTTTTCTTGCATGCGGCTCACTAATGGAAATCTGGCAAGTGAGAGCTAGAATTTGCATCTCCTTGTCTGACTTTTGTGCTCTAGGGAGGCACCCTGCGAGATTTTCTCACCACTATGTGGTGCCGTTTGCAGTGATATTTCAGTGCAGAACATGCTCCTTGTGCATGCCCTCTATCTAACAAAACTCTTAGTCAAAAGTGTTTTACCTTACTTGTGATATCACAAAAACAAAGTTCTTTGTAAAATCCAATTCTATATATACAGCAACAATTGCAGACAAAGAGAGTGATCCTCTCACCTTGAAATCCAAATGAGAAAGTGAAATGTAGATGGACATTGCAGTGGGAAGAGGCTTGTGAACAGGAAGAGAAAGTTGGATTATCTGTTCACTTTCTTCTAGTTGAAAAAAAAAATAATAAAACATCCTTTTCACACTAAAAACAACCTGAACCATCTGTTTGAGCAGAATATCAACTCAAAAAGGATTTTCAAGGTGATTTAGCTGCTTCTCGAGTAGAACCCGAAACCGAGAAGCAGCCACAGTCGCTTAGAATCACCGTCCTCACAAAATCTAGCCGGAAGGTTCTGTGGCAACCACAAATCCAGCTAGGTGCTAGCAAATCTTGCAAGTGCACATTAAAGGAGCCATGTGTTATTCATGTAAATACCACAAGGCATCAACAGGAGACTAATTTTGCCATGTGCTGACTGATGGAATTTGGCAGGGCAATTCTGCCAACTCTGTGAGTAGAATTAGATTTTCTGCTGGACCTTCTCATCACCCAGGGACACTAGGATAACTTCACTGACTTTGCCCTACAAATTGGGACCATCTTATCCCCAACCACTTCACTAACCAACATTGGTTTTTTTTCTCCAGTGGGAGCAGTGCCTTCTTGAGGTACTTAAGAGCACCCTTGTGATACCCATACTCAGAACATTAATAGCACTTGAGGGAAGACCTGTTGTGATTCTTGTCAGAAAAGCCTTTATTCTGCTGCTGTGATTTGGACTGGGACTCTTTCTCTTGAGAACTGTTTTGGGAGCCTTGAGATGGATCCTTATTTTGATCACTCCTCTCCTTCTTCTTGTAGGAACCCTGACCATCTTTTGGCAGTCTCCCTCAGATACCTTCTTTGACACTCTGGTGCTGACCCAGATGTCTGCCTCCTCAGCAAGCTTCCTGGGGTCAGTCACTTGCTATTCAGTAGGTGTTGGCACAGCTCTCTAAAACGAGTATTAAGCACATGCTTCCTCAAAATCAGGTTGTACAGCCCTTTGAAATCATTTACCTTGATGCCCTTCACTCAGCTTTTCAGTGCCTTGCTTGAATAGTTTGCAAAGTCCACCCACACCTAGGGGGTCATTACAACATTGGCGGTAAAAGCCGCTTACTGCCGTGCAGAAGACTGCCAACACACCGCCGCGGCAGCGGAATTCCGCCACAGCTATAATGACCCACATCTCGGAATCCGCCAAAATTCAGACACCCACACAAGTCCGCCACACCAAAGGTCAGTGATAAACTGACGAAAACAAAACCGACACCGTCACGCAAACAGAAATACGCCCACACTATCACGACACAAGAATCCACGTGGCTGTCTTTCAACCGCGGTATTCCATTGGCGGTACACACCCATACATACACCACTCCCACACAACCAATACAATATAAAACACACACCCACATCACCCACAAACCCCTACGACCACAATTCACGACCGAAGGCCAAAGAGAGACACCACCATCATCAAACTAGCATCCACAGACACACAACACCATCACCCACACAACTTCCATGCACCTCACACAACACACGACTACATATCACCACACTTATCACCACACACACCACCCCACACATCACTTACACCACCCCATGGCACGGCAAAGACAGCCCAGGTTCTCTGAGGAGGAGCTCAGGGTCATGGTGGAGGAAATCGTCCGGGTAGAGCCACAGCTAGTTGGAGCACAGGTGCAGCATGCCTCCATTGCAAGGAAGATGGAGCTATGGCGAAGAATAGTCGACAGGGTCAACGCAGTGGGACAACACCCAAGAAATCGGGAGGACATCAGGAAAAGGTAGAATGACCTACAGGGGAAAGTGCGTTTCGTGGTCTCAAGACACCACCAGGCGGTTCAGCGGACTGGCGGCGGACCCCCACCTCCCCACCCACAACTAACAACATGGGAGGAGCAGGTCTTGGCGATTCTGCATCCTGAGGGCCTCACAGGAGTTGGTGAAGGAATGGACTCTGGTAAGTCAAATCTTAACTATTACAACCCCCACCCCACCTCCATGCCATCACATACCCCCACCCTCGCCCTCACCCCTATCACTCCAACTCCTCACAAATGTACCGATATCACAAACCACACATCCCAACACCAGGCCCTGCATGCAACAACAACGCATGGACACACATCACTAAAGCATGCCCACTGCACATACCCATACACCCCCCTAAACCATCATCACACAAGCTCCCACACAGGAATGCCAGAACTGGGGTACACGGTCACCCACCCATTGCACATCATAACACACAGATGCAATAATCATGCCTTTCCACCCCTGCAGGACCACTACCCAACGTCAGCAGACAGGAGGGTCCCGACATGTCCACTCCACCCAAAGAAGAGGCCCACAGTGATGACAGCACTTCTGTCCACCTGGATCTAGATGACCAGCCCGGACCATTGGGGGCCTCAGGACAGTCAGTTCCCCTCACACAGGCACAGGCCACCACAGACCTTCCCCTCTCAGGAGTCACCAGCACAGCACCCACCCAGCGGGCCCATACCTCCGTCCCCAGGACACGTCAATCAGCTGTGTGTCCACCACTACAGGGAACCCAGGATAACCCACCACCCCAACAACAACAGGGACCTGGGGACAGTGGCAATGGGCACACGGTCCAGGGGACGAAGGCCCAGGAACACAGGGGAACTGGGAGGGCTGCTGTGCGACAGGGGGCGTACAGGCCAAGAGAACCCACTCTCCACGAGGCCCTCTCCTCCATCATGGGAGCCTACCACCACTCCCAGGAGACGATGGCAACGGTACTGGCCATGTTTCAGGAGACCCAGCGCATGCAGGAGGAACAGTATTTGGGGTTCAGGGAGGAACTCAGAACCATCAGCTCCACCCTGGGCACCATCGTAGGGGTGCTGAAGGAAGTACTCAACACCAGGAGGGACACTGTGGCACTACAAGGGGCCCCTGACACTAGCATGGACGATGAACTGCCCACCACCTCCGCCGGCGCTAGTGGACAGGAGGCACCGCCACAGGACCACCACTCCAGCACCCCACCCCCTGCAGAGGGAGAACCACCACGCAAATGGTCCCTGAGATCCAGGAACAAGACAGACCACGATGCCAAGACCCCCGCCAAGAAATGAGACCACCCTGATTGTCATCCCACTGTCCCACTTTGTCACCCTGGCCATATTGAAACTGCTCCAGCTCCACTTCCTATGTCCATATGGGCAATGCACCTGTGAGACTAATAGACTGGACTCTGCCATGGACACTCCTCCGCCATCACCCCTCACCATTTAACTTACCCCTCCAATATTTTGTATTTAAATAAACAGACCTAAAGCACCAAAAGATCTGGAGTCTGTCTGTGATTTCGAAATAGTGTATTTGCAATTACAGTGACAAAATGTTCTTGAAATAGTAATGTCAACATACCTATGTCACACAGCTCTAGTCCATGAGGAATCTAAGCAGATGAGACACGTTGGGACCCACACCTGTGAAACCATAAGGGAAAGTGACAACTCAGTGACCATACACTGGGTGAAAACGACAGACAGGATAGAGGTAGAAGTATAAAAGTACATGTAGTAGGCAGGAATGTATTCTTACCTGTGTTTCACTGGAAATGTTGCTGGATCACTAAGTCCCTGTTCTGCCTGTCCTCTTCCTCTGCTTCATCCTAATCACTGTCCACAGGCTCCACAGCTGCCACACCGCCATCTGGACCATCCTCCTGCAGAAAAGGCACCTGTCGTCGCAAAGCCAAGTTGTGAAGCATACAGCAGGCCACGAAGATCTGGCACACCTTCTTTGGTGAGTAGAATAGGGATCCACCTGTCATATGCAGACACCTGAACCTGGCCTTCAGGAGGCCGAAGGTCCGCTCGATCACCCTCCTAGTTCGCCCATGTGCCTCATTGTAGCGTTCCTCTGCCCTTGTCCTGGGATTCCTCACTGGGGCCAGTAGCCATGACAGGTTGGGGTAACCAGAGTCACCTAATAGCCACACACGGTGCCTCTGGAGTTGACCCATCACATAAGGGATGCTGCTATTCCGCAGGATGTAGGCGTCATGCACTGAGTCAGGGAACATGGCATTCACATGGAAGATGTACTGGTCTGCCAAACATACCATCTGTACATTCATGGAATGATAACTCTTCCGATTTCTGTACACCTGTTCACTCCTGTGGGGGGGGACCAAAGCCACATGGGTCCCATCAATGGCACCTATTATGTTGGGGATATGTCCAAGGGCATAGAAGTCACCTTTCACTGTAGGCAAATCCTTTACCTGAGGGAACACGATGTAGCTCTGCATGTGTTTCAGCAGGGCAGACAACACTCTGGACAATACGTTGGAAAACATAGGCTAGGACATCCCTGATGCCATGGCCACAGTTGTTTGAAAAGACCCACTTGCAAGGAAATGGAGGACTGATAGCACCTGCACTTGAGGGGGGATTCCTGTGGGATGGCGGATTGCTGACATCAGGTCAGGCTCCAACTGTATACACAGTTCCTGGATTGTGGCACGGTCATACCTGTAGGTGATAATCAAATTTCTTTCCTCCATTGTCGACAGGTCCACCAGCGGTCGGTACACCGGAGGATTCCGCCATCTCCTCACATGTCCCAGCAGACGGTGCCTATGAAGGACAACAGCGACCACAGAGTCAAACAACTCAGAGGTATGTACCCACAGTCCACACAGAACACCAATCATACACAAAATGTGGCCTGTATGTGTGGTGAGACTAGGCCTAGGTATGTGTGACGCATTTGGAAATTAGGCCATGTGGGCCCCTGAAATGGCGTCTGCCTGACCTCTAAAGTGGGACCATGGGATGTGAGGTAACTGCGCTGGCGTTGTACACCGTCGCGGTAGGCGGTCGGAGACCGCGGCGCAATGCTGCATTGGTTAACATTGGACCCTATGGGTCCCAGGAGCCAATGACGATGTACGTCGGCGGTGATGGTACGCACCGCAGCGGACGTGACCACCGCGGACGTGACTGCCATTTTCTATCTGTATAATCACCCGATACCTGATCTTCGACAGGAGAGGACCTACACTGCAAGTGCTGCTGTGACCTCGGTCTGGAAGATACAATGGCTCGTGCGTCTGGGGAAAGGGACCCTGCCTTCACATCGGAGGAGTTGGTAAGTACACAGGGAGCATGCTGTATGGGCTATGCCTGTGTGGAGAGGGCTGATTGTAAGAAGGAAGGGGGCAGAGTTCTGCGTGCATGAAAGACGGTGGGTGCATGTGCCACATGGCAAGGGTAGGGATGGGGTCCACTCACGTTGACGGCGCAGTTGGTAATGACTTCTCTTCTTCCCCTGTACATTTCATGTAGGTCAGCGTCCACCAGAAGAAGGAAATTTGGCGTGCCATCGCCAAGGACGTCCGGACCCTGGGGGTCCACCACAGACGGAGCACCCACTGCCGGAAAAGATGGGAGGACATTCGCTGCTGGAGCAAGAAGACAGCGGAGGCTCAGCTGAGGATGGCCTCCCAACATGGGAGGGGTGCCCGTCGAACCATGACCCCCTTGATGTTCAGGATCCTGGCGGTGGCCTACCCGGAGTTGGATGGGAGCTTGAGGGCATCACAGCAGACACAAGGGGGTGAGTCCACTCTCATTCAGCTGACTTTGCGCGCAGTGGAGGTGTCTGGGTGGGGGAGGAGGGCTGTGGTTTTCCCTAGGCTAGGGCGAGTTCCGTAATCTAGGCCACTCCGTAAGGCATGGCCCTGTGGCCCCCCCACCCCACCTCTGTAGAGTGCCAAGTACAGCTATTCATGCACCTGTGTCATCTATGTGTGCAGATGTCGTCCATAGCCTTGTAGGCCATTTCCCATGAATTGCACTGTAGATCCCAAGAGCGCGACGTAGTGCAAGGGGCTTCAGTGTCTGTCTTGTCCGCCAACGGTAGCGGTAATCCATGCACTCAACATGTCTTTCTTCTGTTTCCCCCCCTTTTTGGTGGTCTCCCTGTTCTTTTGTGCATTAGCATCATCAGGCGGAGGAGCAGTGGCACCGGAGCACGAGGGAGCTGCATCCCACATGGCCATGGAGGGCCACACTACGGACTCAGAATTCACCAGTGGGACGGAGGGCGAGGGGAGCGCCACGGCGGGGACAGGAGCTGAAACCAGCGACACGGACTCGTCCTCTGATGGGAGCTCCCTTGTGGTGGCGGCAACATCAGTGCCCCCGCATCTACAGGTACAGCCGCCAGCCCCCCTACCAGCACCGCCTTCCCAGCAGCCCCTCAGCCTTCGTCCCGTGCCCGCTCACCCAGGACGGTGGGCATCACCTTCTCCCCAGGCACCTCAGGCCCTGCCCCAGTCACCCCTGCTGCCCTCAGTGAGGAGGTCATTGACCTCCTCAGGTCCCTCACTGTTGGGCAGTCTACCATTTTGAATGCCATCCAGGGTGTAGAAAGGCAGTTGCAACAAACTAATGCATTCCTGGAGGGCATTCATTCTGGTCAGGCGGCCCTTCACCGATCCTTTCAAACTCTGGCCTCAGCACTGATGGCAGCCATTGTCCCTGTGTCTAGCCTCCCCCCTCCAACTTCCTCCACCCAGACCCAATCCCCTGTACCTCTGCCTATCCCAAGCACACCATCATACCAGCCTGCACACACCTCACCACACAAGGGAAGCTCAGGCAAACATAAGCACCACACATCCCACAGGCACTCACGCAAGCATCACACACATACAGACACACCAACATCCACTGCCTCCACTGTGTCCCCCTCGTCGTCGTCTCCCTCCTCCCTCCCAGCCTCGTCTACACTCACAACTGCATGCACTACTTCTACAGCCACTACGTCCCTCACCAGCACACCCACCAGCACACCCCGCTCACGTGCAGTCACCACCCCCACTACCATTCACACATCCCCTGAGTCCTCTCCCAGTGTGCCTGTGACGCCCCCTACCAAGATACACAAACGCAGGCACACACCCACCCAACAGCCATCCACCTCACAACAGCCTCCAGCGCATGCACCTGCACCCAAAGTCACCAAACGTACACCTCCTACTACCACCACCTCTTCCTCCACTCCCAAACCCCCTCCAGCTACCTGTCCCAGTGTGTCCCAAAAACTTTTCCTGTCCAGACTTGACCTATTTCCCACGCCCCGTCCAACTCATAGGTCCGGAAGTAGCACCTCAGCCACAACATCTCCGGGACCAGTGGTGCCTGTTGCCACAGCTATGTGGAGTGCACCGGCCACCAGGACAGCCAGTGTGGCACAGAGCCACAGCACAGCCAGTCCCCCCGTGAAGCACCAGAAGTTGGCCAGTGCCCGGCGGGAGAGGCGGAAGACTCCAGCCACCCAAGCTGCTCCCAGGGGTCCCGGTGGGAGTGTGGACTCAGCTGTGACTCCTCCCAAGGTGGGGAAGGGCCACAAGAAACCCGGCAAGTCTGGGAGGAGCAGCACGGCGGAGAAGACTGCCATCATCCTCGCTGCCCAGGAGGGCCCCGCCAGCCCCATCCTCGCTGCACAGGAGGCCACCGCCAGCCCCATCCTCGCTGCCCAGGAGGGTCCCGCCAGCCCCATCCTCGCTGCACAGGAGGCCACCGCCAGCCCCATCCTCGCTGCCCGGGAGGGCCCCGCCAGCCCCATCCTCACGGTACAGGAGGCCACCGCCAGCCCCATCCTCACTGCCCAGGAGGCCCCGCCAGCCACAGCCCAGCTGCCCAGAAGGGCCCCGCCAGCCACAGCCCAGCTGCCCAATGAATGGCCGTCAGCCACAGCCCAGCTGCCCAATGAAGGACCGCCAGCCCCAGCGCAGCTGGGCAATGAAGGACCGCCAAATCAAGCACCGCTGAACAGGGCACCGCCAACTCAAGCCCTGCTGAACAAGGCACCGCCAACTCAAACACCGCTGAACAGGGCACCGCCAAATCAAGCACCGCTGAACAGGGCACCGCCAACTCAAGCACCGCTGAACAGGGCACTGCCAAATCAAGCACCGCTGAACAAGGCAACGCCAACTCAAGCACCGCTGAACAGTGCACCGCCAACTCAAGCCCCGCTGAACAAGGCACCGTCAACTCAAGCACCGCTGAACAGGGCACCGCCAACTCAAGCCCCGCTGAACAAGGCACGGCCAACTCAAGCACCGCTGAACAGGGCACCACCAAATCAAGCACCGCTGAACAAGGCACCGCCAACTTAAGCACCGCTGAACAAGGCACCGTCAACTCAAGCACCGCTAGCCCATGAGCGGCAGGGGCACTGATGCAACTGGGACCGTCACGGGGTGCGTGATGCACTCTGGGCACCAGTCCCCCGCCAGAACCAGTGGAGAGATCCATACACTACCTCTGTCCTTCACAGGATGAAGCACTCTGGGCACCAGTCCCCCTCCAGAACCTGTGGAGACATGCATCCACTACCTCTGTCCTTCACAGGATGAAGCACTCTGGGCACCAGTCCCCCTCCAGAACCTGTGGAGACATGCATCCACTACCTCTGTCCTTCACAGGATGAAGCACTCTGGGCACCAGTCCCCCTCCAGAACGAGTGGAGAGTTACATCCACTCCGTCTGTCCTTCACAGGATGAAGCACTCTGTGCACCAGTCCCCCTCCAGAACCAGTGGAGACATGCATCCACTCCGTCTGTCCTTCACAGGATGAAGCACTCTGGGCACCAGTCCCCCTCCAGAACCAGTGGAGACTGTTATCCACTTGAGAGACTGTGGCTTTGCACTCCCCAGGATTGAACAGTGGGCAAACCACCCACTGTAGAGACTTGAGAGACTGTGGCTTTGCACTCCCCAGGATAATGCAGTTGGCAAACCACCCACTGTAGAGACTTGAGAGACTGTGGCTTTGCACTCCCCAGGATACATCAGTGGGCATTGAGCCCCCTCGTTGATCTGGCGTTGTGCACTCATCCGGCTGAGGTGCCCCCCCTTCCGTTCCCCCTGAGGTGCCTGTTGTATTTCTATCTGATGCCCCTGCAGTGTTCTCTCTGTTTTGATCTGGTATCATGTGTGGGCCTCGCCCATGCATTTTGGGCCCAGTGGTCCACGGACTATGAGTGGTGCAATACACTATTCTTGGTGTATATTTTGTTGATAGTGTATATATGTATATTTTTGCGTACTGCATTTTGATATATTACAATGGCTACACTCATTTCCTTTTGTCTTTGCATTCTTCCGGGGGGGTTGGGGGTGTAACTATAATGTATAGATATGTATTAGTGTGTGTGTTGTAGTGGGTGAGGGTGGGGGTGGGGGTGTTGGGAGTCCCTGTTTTTTCCCTCCCCCCTCCCCTGTGTCGTAGGTGCAGTACTCACCGTGGTCTTCGCCGCCGGCGTTGGTGCTCCTGGTACAGGAGCAGGAAGACTATCGCAGGCAGGATTTGGAGTTCCGGGTCCATGGTGTCCTCCTTCCTCGTGGAGTGTGTAGAGGTGAGCGTTTTCCCTTCGAAATTCTTGTTTCCGCCGTGTTTTTATCCGCGGTGTATCCGCCCCGGAAAAGGTGGCAGATTGGCCTGTCATAATAGTGTGGGCGGTACATTGTCCTCCGCCTGTCTGTTGGCGGTGACCGCCGCGCTGTTTGTTTGTACCGCCGTGGCGGTCGGAGTGTTAAAGTGTCTGTCTTTGTTGGCGGTTTCCGCCACGGTCGTAATTCCAAAATTTTTACTGCCGGCCTGTTGGCGGTCTTACCGCCGCTTTAACACCGTCCGCCAGGGTTGTAATGACCATTCTAGTTTGGGAGTTTGTGGCTGTCCCTGAAACTTTTCCTGTATTTCTCAGGGGTCATCCCACATTTGCTAAGACTAATTACCTTCATGGGGCATACTTGACCTTTTCATCCACCTTTAGTGTTAGGAGTGTGTCCATCTCCACCAGGGTCATGTACTTTCACAAGATACCACCCAGCAATCTTTTGGGACCGTGTGCACCTTTAAAGCTACTTTATATGCTGAGAACCATATAGCTATGTCATCTTCCACTAAATATATGGGCATCAGGTCTTTGGGTGTGAGAACTCTGTCCTCTCCATTGGACACTGATGCCACACTCTCTTCATTGCTGCTGGACTTCATATGCTTTGCTCTCAAGTCCAGCTCTTTGAGACTGAGCTCATGGACCATCATCCTCACCTCTATGGCTAGGTTCTTTTCCTACAAGGCCCTTACAGCATCAACTTGGCTGGAAGGGCCTTGTAGGAAAGCTTGAGCTTCCTCTCCTCTGTCCATCAGCTCCTGTGAGTTCAGGCCCCTGGCAGGCACACCACTTCCTGCACCTTCCTGGGCATCTGGGTCATCAGGTCATCTGCTAGGGTTGAATCAGGCCCTCCTTACTGGTCCAGACCCTGGGCTAGTTCCTCCTTCTCCTCCTCCTTTGTCGTCATTGTCATCTACCTCATCATCCTCTGAGGGGACCTGCCAACTCTGCACCTCCTCAAAGTCCCTGAGGGCTACTTGGAGATTCAGGTTGGTAGCCTTCTTGTCAGCTTTCAGACTCTTCTGTTTGCAGAGTTCCAGTAGCTCAGCCCTGACGAGGGTGTCAAAGTTGCAGGAATCCATCTCCATAGTGCAAAAAGGAATTTATGGCATGTAAATTTAGAAAAGGGGGAAAACAGCCAATTGCAAAACTAGGGAAGAATTTAAAAGGGGGTCACTTGAAGTCAAATTATGTACCTGGGATTTTTGATTACTACAAATCATTGCGTGGTAATGCATGGTACTGCACAAAGTCCCGATCCACACCGCTGAACACCAATGTGAGAAATTGGGTTGTTGGTTTACTGGGGTGTGAGCCCTGGCCAAGCAACAGCCACAATCCTTTGCAGGGTGAACTACCTAAAGCTGGGTCAAAGTTGAAAGCGAAGGCCTACCTTGATGGAGCAACTTTGAGTTGCAAGAAGTGGATTTGGCCCAGTCAGTGTTTACCTTTAGCACCGCAATCAATGGTGCATGAGTGGATGCCTCAAGTGTAGGTTCAAGATAATGTAAGGCTGTTATGTCCCTGTGGCTCTGAACAGGATACCACCAAACTAGCTCTCAGAGTCACTTCTGGTAGTCCTGAGACAGACGTAGATGCAGGGCTGGCCTCTGAGGATTCAAGGCAGGCTCCAGGCAGCAAAGCAGTCCTTCCAGGTACATCAGCAGTCTGGCAGAGTGCAGTACAGGTCACAGCAGCAGACAGTCTTCTGAGAGTCCTTCTACTGGTCTAGTAGTAAACTGAAGAGTGGGTCAGAAGGTCCTCTTTTTATATGCTGGTGCCCTTCTCCTGGAAGCCTCTTGTGAAGAGAGAGGACACAGCCTACTCAGGTGCAAGTGGGGCTGTGCTCAGCTTCATCCCTCACCAATCCTACTGGTTGATGGCCCATTGAAGCACACCTATTCACACTACTGTGTGACTGTCTGGGAGGAATTCAGAAACTACACCCACTCAGGTGACCCAAGACAAGCTGCAGGCACATAAATCTAAGGGCAGAAAAATGCCAACGTTCTAAAACTGTCATTTTCAAAATTGTAATGAAAGATCTGAGTTTACCATTAAAAGTGGTTCTCAGTACACTGTCATAGGTACCAATAATCACATATCCACCTCCTCACATTTAGGACTTACATCCTAATACATGTAATGAGGAATCCCCAGTGTTATACTATGGGAGGGGTAGACCTCACAGTAGCGAAAAACAAAGTTGGGAGTTTTTCGCTAATTGTACATGTACATTTTACAAGTATATATCCAACCTTTACACAGTAACCTGCCCTATTGGCTACCTGAGGCCTACCTCGGGAGTCATATATATGTAATTAAAGGGACATTTGCGGCTGGGCAAGGGAGTTTAAATACCAAGTCAACATGGCAGCGTGACACTGCATTCAGGCTGCAATGGCAGACCTGGGACATGTTTTAAGGTGCTACTTAAGTGGGTGGTGCAATAAGTGCTGCAGGTCCACTGATAGCATTTAATTTGCAGGCACTGGGTACATGGTATACTGCTCTACAAGGGACTTATAAGTAAATTAAATATGCCAATTAGGTATATGCCAATCAAACCATGTTTAGGGAAATGAGCACAGTCTCTTTACCACTAGTTCGTAGTGGCAAAGTACACAGAGTTCCAAGGCAAACTGAAACAATAATCCAGCAAACACTGGAAGCAAGTAGGAAAATGTTTGGGGAAGACCACTGTTGGGCTGACAGGTCTAACACCCTACATGAGGCAGTGACAACAGATGTTAACTGCTAACATTGCTATGTACTTTTAGAAGGAAGTATGCTTGGATATACCACATTTATGTAAATGTTTTCAAAATAGAGAATCCATGTATATGCAAATGAAAGTATGGCTTATCACCCCAATAAAAGTATGGCTATGTATCCTAATATGTGGAGTGGAAGGATTGCACGTATGGTGGTCATGTCTGTGCTTGAAAACATTTCAGAAAAAGATCTTGAGTCAGGTCAAAGGGGTACTGGTATATCTGATTCAGGCCAATTCTAGTAGCCTGGAGAACAACTACACAAACCTGATACTTGCAGCCCAACAGCTAAGTTCCCATAGATAAAAAAGAATGGGCATACAGGCAGTGCAGCACTGGGCATCTCAGCTCATTAAAGGTTAACTATGACTGTGTGAGGAGGTTACAGAACGACATTGTGCACAGTCATAGAGTTGTGATGGACAGAAGACCCCTGAAGGTACCTAAAGGTGTAGGCAACCACCTTTGCTAGAAATTCCCTAGCCCACCCATGGAAAGCGTGAGTACCTCTCCATAATAATGGTGCCTTCAGCCAACGAAGGCACATCTTACCACACTTCTTTTGAACCAGAGCATCCTTTCTTTGTTCCAAACAAAATCTCCTTTCCTTTCCACCAGAGCAAAGACTGCCTTGTTTTCATCTAAGTGCGATTGCTCTATGGCTGCTTGCATCAGAAATATCTATCCTTCAGACTCACCTTCTTTATTTTTATGTATTCTCTTTTCAATGGGTGATTTACTTTTGGATGAGGATACAGGAATAGTGTGATGGTTCATTCTGTCACGCTCAATAACCTAGTTTGCTAGCGGAGTGGTAATAATGTGCCTTACTTCCTCCAAGACTCTGAGGGCTTTCTGCAGCTGACGTTTCTGTGTCGTAAAAGCCAGCTGAAATCACAAATGTGACCTTAATTCCACAAAGGCACCTTTTATGTCTTTAGTGCTGAATCCGTTTCATAGTTTCTGAGCACAAACAATCTATAACATTTGGACCTCCGTGATCCCAGAAAGAAGCTAAAAAAAAGATGCTGATGAAAATCACAATGTGACCATAATTATAGTGTTGAACCTTTATGTGTTCTTTTCTAAATCAATTTTGTAGTTTTTGAGCCGACAAAAAAATATTTATCATTACATATCAATGTCGAAAATCAGCTTGTCAAATGATGGGAGCGACAGGCCAAATTCTAGATGTGAGCTATGACTCTTTCCCACAAAGTCCGGATCATCTATCTCTGTACAGGTAAAAGAGTTTCATTGAGGCACACATAGCTCACTCTTCGCACCTGTTCCAAGCAGAAAGACTTTCTTTACCGAAATTCAGGTTGAACATGGGCAACATCACAAAACAAAACATGTAGCAATCAGTACAGACACGAGCAGAAAATGTTATGCAGTAGGAAAACGTTAAGGTAAAATAAAAAATTGTTACACTAAAAACACGAGGAAGTTAATAATAAATGTTAAGTCATTGTGTCAGGTTATAGGTACCATTCGTGGTTGATTAGGAATGCGATGTGGCAGAGTGAAAGTTGGTTATGAGCTTTGCTTGCACCACGCAACGTCGTACATATGTTGCACAAACATCTAAGTCAGGTTTTGTAAGCCACACAAAGCCACCTTGCATGGCTTTGAATGGCTTCTAAACTCTGGGGTAATGCAAGGCAGCGCAAATTGCTATGCTGCTTTGTAAATCTGGGAATGCTCGAGAAAGACGTGCCCCCCCAGGAGAGGTGAAACTAGGGGAAATCCACATTTTTCCTCTTTCTATGTGTACTTAATTGTGGAGTGCACATAGAAAGAGGAAAAAGGAAGAATTGTTTTTGTGCAGAAACAATCCTGCATGCAACGCAGGCACCCTTGCTCCATGGTGCAAGGGTGCCTGCATTGGCAATAGGCCACCAAAAGAGCGCCAGCACAAGAAACAAGCATTTGCAATGCAATGGGTCTCGCGTTTGCTCATGTTAGAGCTGATAGCGTTGTAAACTCCTAACCCGACTTTTCACCTGTCGGCAAAAGTGCATTTATGTACATAGCCCCAAAAAGAGCAATTAACTGTGTAAAGCACTCGACTTCTGCCAAGCCAAATCGCGCTAGGAAAATAGAGAAAAAGTAGTCCACGAGCCGGACAGAAAACAGCGAGCCTCGCATTTTTTCTGTACGTGGTCGATGCGCTCGAGGAGGGCTAGCCACCGTAAAAGGCATGATGTATGCATGCCTTCTACTAATGAAAGCAGGCAGATTTTAATAGGCAAGCCCACGAACCAATGAAAAACACACTGACGTGACGTCGACAGGGCTCCGAGACCTTTTCTGATACCTAAAGCGTCTTGCTGCGATACGCATGCGCGAGCACATGTGACGCAGGCTCGATCCTAAAAAGGAGATGAATGCACTGTATTGGATAAATATGGTGTATTCCTGTCCTTTTCCTGTGAGGCAAGTCATCACAATAAGGTGAGTCACTTTGCTGCGCTACCCTCTGCCACCAAAATCGAAAATATGCCCCTTAGAGCCATATCTATGGTCTGATTTGCATTGCTCTCGCATCACGCAACGTGGTGCAAGAGCGAGGTAAACATTAAGTGAGATTTATGAAGCCACGCAAGGCCACTTTGCGCGGCCCTGTGTGGCTTCATAAATCTCGAGTAATGTAATGCAGCACAAATCTCTGCGTTACATCTCTCTGCACCAGAAAGGGCTTTCCGTGGGAATTGAGTGGATGTTCCCACGCAACTTCCATGGATTTTGACGCATTCCCAGATTTACATGAACCTGTAAATCTGTGAATCCGCCAAAAAGATACGCCACCCCAGGAAAGGTGTAACAAAGAGACATATGTTTACTTCTTCTCGTTTTTTAATGTAGCACACAAAGAGGAAAAATCCTCACAAGATTATTTTTGTGCAGAAAAGTGTCCCTTACGGCACAGAAATAAACCTGAGTGCAACACAGGCACCCATGCACCATGGTGCAAGGGTGCCTGCATTGACGCTAGGCACCAATAGGGCACCAGCACATGGGGAAAGGACAGGAATGCGCTCTTTTGTATAAATACTGTGTATTCCTGCCCTTTCCCTGTGATGCCGGGCAAGTTGCTTTTCTGCGCTGCTATGCTCCCAAAAGCCCATAAATATGGGCCTTATCTGGAGGTTAGAAATCTTCAGCAGGGCAAGGCATCAACCTGGAGAGGAAAAGAGTTCCAAACGGTCAGATGAATCTGCAAAACAGTTCTATTGCAGCCACAATTTTGCGCATGTCCGAAAAAAATCTGTTCCTAAAAGCACAAGATACTTTTAAATTTCTCACTTCATAGGTTTTTGCTTAAGTCTGCCATTGCATACCTCACATTTGTATAAACGTGCAACATTTGTGCATACATATAACTGTTTTATTCAGGTGTCAGTTATTCCAATTTGATATTAAAATGACTGTCTTTTGTTAAGCATACAACTGAGCACATGTAATTGAGATCTAATCTTCGGGTCTCAACAACTCCAGTGGTGAAGATGCCAGAGGTCCATTGTAAATGCATGGAATGTGGCTAAAATTTAGGTTTCCTACTTTACAGAGCTACAAAATCTTTGAAGCCAATAGTTCTGATTTTGAACAATTTCAAGAGAACATGTGTCCTGATAATTTTCTTTTTGTCAGTTTTAATTGTGCAATAATTTCGCAAGTGAGGTTTTATTGAGCATCTATTTATGTCTAGTTAATCAACTGATTATTTCAGATTTTGCATTGACTGCCTCATCACTCTTCTCCAGTTCATCCTCCAAATGTTCATATCAAATTATGCAATTACTTTTTTTGCTTTATTATCTATATTTGAGGTTCAAGTTCCCTTTCATACAAAGCAAATCAAGACAATGCACACTGATATTATATTAGATGTGTATCCAATAAAAATCTTACATTAAGTGGTATACTTTGTTTCAGAATTCAAAATGCCTACTTTAGTTTATGCTCTTAGACAGTAAGGCTCGCGGCAAGCAGAAGGGATGGGGCAGCATGCGGGCGAGGGGGTGGGAGGGGAAATTAAAATAAAATGTAAACTAATAAACAAAAAACTTACCTTAATGACGCGTGCCGCTCTGCTCCTGCTTCTCCTCGCTGCATGCACAGGCTCCCACCCTGTCCTGCGGCCAATCCTGAGACTGCTCAAAGCAGCATCAGGATTGGCAGGGAGCATCCAGCCAGGAAGCTCCAAGGCAGATTGGGAGCCTGTGCAGGCTCTCTCTAGTGGGCTAGAGAGAGCATACTGCGCATGTGTGTTTGGCTGTCCCTAGATGGCCAGCCAAACACAAAAGCACTTTTAGGGGGAGTGCTGAGCACTCCCCCTGACTGCTCATCACTCCTGTGGCCCCACCCTTTTACCAAACAACGATAGTAAACAGAGTCTATTATTGTTGTTTGGTAAAATGTTTGCAGCTGCCACTGCTGGCAGGAGGCAATGCTCCTCTGCCCTAATGGAGGAGCCGCCCCTGCTCTTAGAGCCATATTTTCAAATAACCTATTCAGACCCTGTGATATATCTTAATCAAATTGCGGCCAATAACACTTCTGCACAGTCAGTTCTCATAACACGTGAGAAATAATTTATCAATCTGGAAATAAGCTGTTCTGCTAAAAGTAATATATACATGCCCATTATCTTTCTTCTTATAAGCCCCTCAACTATTACTGAAAGTAGAGTACAAATGGATGAATCTGCATATTAGAATTGAACAGGTCATTATTACCATCATCTAGTGTTAAGGAACAATTAAACATGAGCAGCTGTGAACTGAAAACACTTAGGTGCTCCGTATATCATACATATTAGGGAGGCTTATTGAATCTCTTATGTATGGGAAACAATGTATGATGTGTGTAGTTATCTCTTACCTTTTCTGTGGATCTTGTAAACAGTACTCAAGAGGATTCTGACACTTTCTGATCAACATCATCTAGCTCACTCTTTTCTTCTTTGATGGATGATATTCTGATCTTTTACAAGACCTTGTCAACACATGAGGCAACTATTAAAATAGCCCCTGTTGAAAGGAAAGAAACATACTTTAAATATTAAATAAGTCACCCCTAAGTAGTCTTTTTAGCCCGCAAGGCAGTGTGCTTAGTATTTAACAATGGTACCAGCAAAGCAAGAATTTCATTTGGACATGTACAGTGACTACCCCAAAAACTATTTAACTGTAAAGGGCACTAGCTGTCCTATGAGAAAAAAATAAAGTTCAAGAATAAAATCACAAGCCTGCTAGCAATGGATAGTGTTCAGCCACAGAACTGATTAAACTAGCATTTATAATATTTACAAAAAATCCAATGTATTGGTAAAGTTGGCCGTTGTTTGTAAATATTCAGGAAAAATGACATTTAAAAAGTAACACTTTACCTGCTGAGCCTCCAGTAGGCCAATTAACATTAGCCTGCTGGCAATTAGCCCTATCAGTACTACACCTTTAGAACATATGAAAACTGCTCCCAGAGCAGAAACAATGGATTTTTCACAGAAAGACCTGGTATGTGACAGATCTCAGCTCAGGAAGGGCCGCTGAGGAGGTTTCAGAAAATTCATTAACTTGAAAGAGACTAGGGTGAGGTCTGCTCATTCATAGTTAAGTGTAAATGGAGATTTGGGAAGGAGAAGCATGTTGTTTTGTGGTCCCTCAATATCCAGTTTGGCATTGGCTCAGTGGAAGGTGGAACTAGTCCTGGACCAGTTTGGTGAAGAGAGGAGGAAGGGACTGCTCAGTTCCATAAACACACCCTTAGCTGGTACTAGAGCTCCATTGAGAGGCAGAAAGATACCACAATGTTGGATTTGCTCTGGATTGTAAACTGTGGGATAGTTTCAAGTAAGGCATGCAAGATGTGCTGCAACCATGGAAATGGTTAGCCCTGGTGACTTTTTCCCCTTTTGTTAGATATTGTCCAGGCGTTATCTCCACCCACTGGCTAGAGAAACCTACATAGCTGGTACCTCATCCATGCTGCATTGAAACACTCCCTGGCCCTATGGAAAAATAGAAAAAGTCTGAACCTTATGTTTGAGACCTGTGTGGAGACCCAAAGGGCTGGACATATCTCCCACTTGCACCTAGGTGTAAAACATTTTTAGGTGCAAAACACATGTAGGTGCAAAATCAAATGTTTGTGCATAATACCCATTGCTGCAACATCGCCAGAAGTATGAAAACACAATTAGGTCAAAAAAATATTCAAGGAGAAAAATGTTAGTTAGGTATTGTAGGAAATTGGGTTGTTGGTTAATTTGGGTGTGAACCCTACACAAGCAGCACCCAGAAACCTTGCCAGGGAGGGAGAGACACGAGCCAATCTTATAACCTGTACTCACCTTGAACCTTAGCACAGACCAGTCAAATTTAGATGTAACGTGTAAAGTATGGGTGTACCACTTCAAACAGAAATAAAGTGACCAACAATAATGCAAGAACAAAATAACAAAAATCTAATCAGTACAAACAAAGATATGCAATTTTATATAGTTCAGTAAAAAATAGTGCTAATTGTGGATATGTGGTCAGGCCGGACTGGTACAAAGTCACAAGCTCAGGCCAACAACGACGGTGTGTGGACCACTGGGGAGTTAGGCAGTTCTTTCCTATAGGTGACTGCCAGGCCTCCTCCAGTTCTGTCTAAATAATCTTTTGATGATACCATATTCGGCTGGGATGACTTTGTGGCATGTGGGTGCAGTCTTCACTGAGCCTCATGTCTGTAATAAAGATGAGGTCTGATGGGGTTTCTGAGAGTGATCAAATATGTTGAAGTGGTTCTTTTTCATTAACTTTGCATGGAAGAGTAAGCATTTCTGTAGTGTTTCTTTACTCTTGACATAATGGTGCTTTGAGGAGGTGTGCCTGGTAAAGGAGGAGAAGTAAAGACAAAGGGGATGTTGCTGGAAATCTGTTGACATTGTCTGGTTGTAGTTAGAGGAGGAAATAGAGGGTAGGTTGTTGGGCTAGAGAATTATCAGGTTTGAGAGATGAGGCTTTTTTGTGAGGTGGCAGTGCTTAACTGCTAGACTGCAGGCTGGTTTGAATGGGGTGTGGAGGCTTAGTGTTAATATAGTCCTTTGCTTGATTGTCCTCCATCTCAAAGAGGCCATCCAGTGTAGGGAAAAATATAGCTTTCTTTTCTTTGTCCTGCATCACAGACTATCACTAACAGTAGACATCCTATGATGTTGCTTTGCCTGATGGGGTCTGCTTGAGTTTGAGATGCATTGTAATGTAGTTACCAGATGGCCCATTTTACTTCCAGTTTCACATAACAATTAAAGCTCAAACCTAAACACAAAAGGGAGTGCTTGGGTATGTCACATAAGTACTAATAGTTCATAGAGTCCAATATTTTGCACAGTCCATGGATGAGTCTTCTTTCAACCCATGAAAAACACTGGAGCCATAATGTTGAATCCCAATGATTTCGTTTTATTCTCCAAAACTTCAAAGTTCAGCCTGGCCAATATACTTCGTCCTTACGAGGACTTCATTAGGGATGAGTATTTGTCTCAAGTATATCTCATTCTTCTTTACATCGAGCATGTATTGACTCATGAGAACTGAGGATCATGTATCAGATGTTCACCAGATGGGCCCAAAGTATTTTACTACAGTAAACATGCCACGCAGTCAGCACAAAAACTTCTTATCCCAGAGTAAAACTGTGGACCAGGAGTGGACTGTGAAAAGTATTAGACACTATAAAGTATTATAGCCTTAGAACCCGCCGTAGCGGGCTCTACCGGCTATTAAAGGCCCGCTCCCCGCGTTAAATGCCCGAGCCGAAGGCGAGGGCATTTAACAAGGGAGAGGGACTTTAATAGCCGGCAGAGCCCGCTACGGCGGGTTCTAAGGCTATTAGAACATTCTGCCACTCAGGGCAGAATGTTCTATTAAAAAAAAAAATGTTCACGGAGCCCGAGGGGATTAAAATCCCCTCGGGCTCCGTGAGGCTTTGTTCACAGCTGTTGCTGTGAACAAAGCGAACATTGGAATGTTGGCGCTGCGGGCTTTTACCGGCCAGTAAAAGCCCGCAGCACTCCATTGTTTTCAATGGAGCCCCCAGCATTCCAATGTTCTAATAGTTACTTATGTGACACACTCAAGCGCTCCCCATTGTGTTGTTTAGGATTGAGCTTAAATGTTTAGGGTTCATTAGCAATAGGGCCCTAAAAGGTGAAGCACTTACACCTTTTCTTTGTTTACTGTTAGCTACTATCACCTGTGCGGTCCATAAAGGCCAATACTGCTTGGGTTTGCGGACTCTCATAACAATTCTTGATGTGAACAGCATAAAAAAGCTCTCAAGTAGTCAAGAGATGCACATTATTGCACAACCGTCAAGCTCAAGACACTGATATACCATGGGGTGGGTTATCATTGTGCTCACAATAGCAACCCATCAATCAGTTTTGTCTGATTAAGAACATGTCACAGTGGGTGGCTCATATTTGTGAGAACCACCATTTTCTTCTACATGGTGTGCATCGGTTCAGAGTCATCTTTTAGTGGGAACAACAGTGCTGTTCCTGTCAGATTTGCTATGCTAGTGATCTTGTTGTAGTGGGTGTGTCAGTTGTATATGAACATTCATGTCTTCCAAGCTTTTAAAAAGGCTAGAAAGCAATGACGTATTCTAATACAGAAAGGGAGGGAGTTTGCAAGGTTTGCTGCATGAATGAAGAATGGTAAAGTGCCCATGTCATGATCTGTTTTTATCTTGGGCTTGGATTTGGAGATTGGTCTTTTAAGAAGGTGGTGATGGTTATGAGTATCATGGGGACAGCTTACCAGGCCACTAGACCTCCAGGTAAGTGGAGGTAATAGCATCTGCCTTCCCGGTAAAACCACTCACCACCGTGAAGATCCCTGACAGCCTCTCTTTGCCTTCAGTGGAGACACCACTATAGCAAAACCACTGAAAGCAGAGAAGGTTCGTCAGTTAAGCCCTGTGTTTGATGCACGCTCTGGGTGGTATCTTCTTCTTGTGATTCTTTACCTGCTATTCTTGACCATTACCAAATTATTATGCTCCCATTCTTTCAACCTCTCCCCTGGTGTGTTCTACTTAAGTGTCTAGTTAAATGGTGAAAGGTTCAGGGTGTCTGTTCTTTTTGGTTCTGAAAGGGGCCTAGGGCCAGAACCGCTGCACTTTCTCCCCCTTTCATGCTCTTGCAGCTCTGCCTTCTAAACACCTGCATCTTCATAACCCAACAGCTCCTTCATATACGTGTGACCCCTATACATTCTGGAAGATTATTTACCCCCAAAGTGAGTGCCGAGGGCTACACATTAGCAATGAGTGGGTTGCCATCTGGGTTGCCTCTCTGACTGTCACGTTCAGACTTTCTATAAAATCCAGTTGCCACCCAGACATTGCTTTGGAATTTGTTAGTGAATCTCTGGCACTGATCTTGAGGTCCCCACAAGTTTAATAACTGCATTAGATGTATTTATCAGTCAGTAGGGAGCACTCCAGTGTAACCCTAAGCATTTAAATAATTGCTGACGACCTTGTTATTCAGTTACTGCTTTATTGCAAATTATACCTTGTTCCCTTCAGGCCTGACCGTATAGTGTGCTTCCTTTTAATCCATAGAGTCCTTAATCCATAGCTTCCTTATATAGGGTGCATAGCAGTCCCTCAGAGGAGATCATCTTCTAAAAAATCAAGGATACTTTCACCCACCTAATCTGCTTCTGGACTGGTCTCACATTTGTGCTACAGTGAAGTATATTTAATTTCTAGAGGCTTAGTTTGCACCTGGAAGCCTTTTTTCTAGAAGCCTAATTTGCACCTGGGCTGATCCCATAAACACAGTAGTAATGACAACCTAATATGCCTATGACCCTCTCATTGCACATACTATGTCTGATTGTCTAATTTCCATTCACACACATTACTCCTGATTTTCTCTTGAAGAGACCAAGGGCATATATTTTTTCTGTAGATAACCTGTTCACATGGGTTGTCGCACTGCCTCTCCTGGGTAGTCTTCAAAGCATTTACTATGGCTGGTTCTTTAATGCCCTTTCATATGGTGTTGCTCCTCTGCTGCTCCTGGGTATACACCCGATTGCTGTACTATAGTTGGTTTAATAATGGGTTGTTCCTCTAATAATGTAAATTCACATGAGTTGCTCCCCAGTCACTCCTGAATACACTTCAAGAGCACAAGCTTCAGCTTTTTGTACACTGCCTATACCCATAGTTGTTTATATGCCTTTCCTGTGTAATCCACAGAGCATATACTTTTGCCCCTTGTATAAAACTCTTTCCTATGGATTGCTATTTGTTAACCCACATGTGTACTCTAGAGGTTATAATAACGTCAACAGAATCATGCAGGACCAAGGGCTTTTAAACTGTATGATACAAATCACTGCAACCGTGGATTTCTTTATTTGTGTTTGCCAATTCATAAGTGTTGGACTTGGCTTTTCGACAGGGACATCCCCAAACTTTTTGCCTCCTTCCTCCTATTTTTTCTGACCTGTTGTTGTTGGCTTTTGACCTCTGGGCACTTTACCACTGCTAACCAGTGCTAAAGTGCATATGCTCTCTGTGTAAATTGTACTATTGATTGGTTTATCCATGATTGGCTATTTAATTTACTTATAAGTCCCTAGTAGAGTGCACTATATGTGCCTAGGGTCTGTAGATTAAATGCTACTAGTGGGCCTGCAGCACTGGTTGTGCCACCCACTTCAGTAGCCCCTTAACCTTGTCTCAGGCCTGCTATTGCAAGGCCTGTGTGTGCAGTTTCACTGTCACTTCGACTGGCATTTAAAAGTACTTGCCAAGCCTAGAACTCCCATTTTCTACATATAAGTCACCCCTAATGTGTGCCCTAGGTAACCCCTAGAGCAGGGTGCTGTGTGGGTAAAAGGCAGGACATGTACCTGTGTAGTTATATGTCCTGGTAGTGCAAAACCCCTAAATTCGTTTTTACACTACTGTGAGGCCTGCTCCCTTCATAGGCTAACATTGGGGCTGCCCTCATACACTGTTGAAGAGGCAGCTGCTGATCTGAAAGGAGCAGGAAGGTCATATTTAGTATGGCCGGAATGGTAATATAAAATCCTGCTGACTGGTGAAGTCGGATTTAATATTACTATTCTAGAAATGCCACTTTTAGAAAGTGAGCATTTCTTTGCACTTAAATCTTTCTGTGCCCTTCAATCCACGTCTGGCTAGGTTTAGTTGACAGCTCCTTGTGCATTCACTCAGACACTTGCTGGAGAAGAAACCTGAACCAGAAACTACATCCTGCCAAGAAGAACTGCCTGGCTGCTCAAAGGACTCACCTGTCTGCTTTTCTACAAAGGACTGCTGCCTTGCTGTTGGCCTGCTGCCTTGCTGAACTGCCTGGCTGCTTAAAGGACTCACCTGTCTGCTTTTCTACGAAGGACTGCTGCCTTGCTGTTGGCCTGCTGCCATGCTGAACTATTGTCTGGCTGTAAAAGTGCTCTCCAAGGGCTTGGATAGAGCTTGCATCCTGTTCCCTGAATTCTCAGGACCAAAAAGACTTCTCTCTTTCACTTGGATGCTTTGTGCGCCAGAATTTTCGACGCACAGCTTGTTCCGTGGCGAGAAAAACACTGCACACCGACGCTGATCGACGCGACGCCTTCAGGACGACCGGAACTTCGACGCACGGCCTCGCAAGGACAACGGCGCCCGACTTCCAGAGGAGAAATCAACGCGACGCCTGCCGTGAGAGTGAAATTTCAATGCACAGCCCCGCGGAACGATGCGCAGCCGGAAAACAAGCAGGAGAATCCACGCACAGACCCGCGACATCTGGTAATCCCCGCGACCCATAGAAAGAGACTGTCCGCGAGCCGGAAAACGACGCATGACTTCCCCGCGTGAAAAATAACGACGCAAGTCCGTGTGTGCTGGGGAGAAATCGAATCACACACTATTTTTCCACGTATCTCTTCTTCTGTGGCCCCTTTGCGGAGATTTTCCACCAGAAACCAGGTACTTTGTGCTTGAAAGAGACTTTGTTTGCTTTTTAAAGACTTAAGACACTATGGGCCTCATTCTGAGGCCGGCGGGCGGCGGGAGCCGCCCGCCTGGCGGGAACCGCCATATGGCCGCTCCGCGGTCAAAAGACAGCGGAGGCCATTCTGGCTTTCCCGCTGGGCTGGCGGGCGACCGCCAGAAGGCCGCCCGCCAGCCCAGCGGGAAACCCCTTCCCACGAGGAAGCCGGCTCCGAATGGAGCCGGCGGAGTGGGAAGGTGCGACGGGTGCAGTTGCACCCGTCGCGAATTTGAGTGTCTGCTAAGCAGACACTGAAATTCTTTGAGGGGCCCTCTTACGGGGGTCCCTGCAGTGCCCATGCCATTGGCATGGGCACTGCAGGGGTCCCCAGGGGCCCCACGACACCCCATACCGCCATCCTGTTCCTGGCGGGCGAACCGCCAGGAACAGGATGGCGGTATGGGGTGTCGGAATCCCCATGGCGGCGCAGCAAGCTGCGCCGCCATGGAGGATTCCTGAGGGCAGCGGAAAACCGCCGGGAGACAGCCGGTTTTCCCTTTCTGACTGCGGCCAAACCGCCGCGGTCAGAATGCCCTTGAGAGCACCGCCAGCCTGTTGGCGGTGCTCTCGTGGTCGTTGACCCTGGCGGTCAATGACCGCCAGGGTCAGAATGACCCCCTATATATCACTTTTCAGTGATATCTTTACAAATTCATATTGCATCTTTGATCGTTTTGACCTGCAAATACCCAGATAAATATTATATATTTTTCTAAACACTGTGTGGTGTATTTTCTTGGTGTTATATTATGGTATTGTATGATTTATTGCACAAATGCTTTACACATTGCCTTCTAAGTTAAGCCTGACTGCTCGTGCCAAGCTACCAGAGGGTGGGCACAGGCTGATTTTGGATTGTGTGTGACTTACCCTGAGTAGAGTGAGGGTTCTTGCTTGGACAGAGGGTAACCTGACTGCCAACCAAAAAAACCATTTCTAACATTGGTGATCAGCGGTGAGGATAGGACTTGTGTTTGTGCAGTGACATACAGTAGCTAAGTATTTTATTACCTACCCATAGTTGAAGGTCAACTTGATTTTTCATCTTTTTGCTTTTGGTTCTCTGATGTCCTCCTGGAGATACTATTGATATTTTGGACTTTGGATTTTGGTTTTTGCCGGTAAGACCTTATCAGAATGGGATTGTGTACCTACTCATTCTTTGTACCTACTGCCCACCTCACTAAGGCTGACCTAAGGAAGCTTTGCAGAAAATGGGGCCTTCCTGTAGCAAGGAGATCTACTAAGATGGAAATGCTACATGCCTACATAGTCTGGGGGGAAGAAAGATGGGCAGAGAGAGAGGCAGCAAAAAACCAAATGACTAAGTACCCCCCAGATGAGGAGGAGGACTGCTCAAATGAGGAGGAAGACTACTCAGATGAGGACAGAGAACCAGTGAGAGATGAATGGCTCCTAGCTCGAGAGCGGTGGATGGAAGAGCTAGATGAGTTTCTTGCTAGGGCTGAGGCAGCAAGACTCTTAGCCCTAGAAGAAGAAAGGATTGCAGCTCAAGAGCTGAGCTGTAAAGAGCTGAAAGTGGAGGCCGGAAGGTCTGAGTCCAGTTCAGATGGTGGCAGCAAAAATCTTGCATCCAGTACTGCTGAAGAAGGGCACAAGCCCAGAGATGTGGTGCCCAACTTGAAGAAGGGAGTTGACACACCCCAGGTGGTTCAAGGGTATGAGGTAGTTCCCGTTATGCACAGGGTCCCTGAGAAGGATTGGGGAACTGGCACAGGGAGTCATATTCCTAGTGGGGGAAGGGACACTTTACTGGCTCTAGCAGAGAGTGACAGAGAAAAGGGTTCCCCCCTGGTGGACGTCCTGGATATAGAGTGCAGAGACATCCCAGAAGAGTATGGGTTGAGTGTCAGGGACAGTCAGATACTGTCTCACCAGTCTCAAGAGGGTGAGGTACAGTGCTTTTCCAAGGATGAGTTACTGGATGGTTGGGTGAAGGGTACTGTGGTTAATACATGCAAAGGACAGAGTGATGTAATTGCTAGAGAGCATATGTCTGGTCCTTATTTTCCAGAGTTACGCCAACACCCGGTGGAGTGTGAGTTCTCTGACCCCAGAGAGCTTACAATGGAGGCAGACTTCTGGGTGAGTACCAGAGAGTCTGAAGAGGCATTTGGGGGTGCTCCTGAAGGGAGTGGTCTAGGTGTTTCCCAACCAAGTGAGGTGGGAGAGGATTGTAGTGTCCCAGGTAGGTACCGTAGGGCCCCCTGTTGAGGGAAGCCCCGCAGTGTCAGAAGAACTTGGGGGGGTGACTGTAGCCAGCATCCCAACAGTTCTGGTGTCTGGCAGTACCACTCCTAGTGAGGGGGTGCAGAAGTCCAGACAGAGGGTTGAGAGGGGGCTGCGGACCCCAGTGGAGGACCTGGAGAGTCAGGGGTTAGCTCTGAGAGCAGAGCCCCCCAGGAACGACCCAGGTGAAACCGTTTCTGATTTGGGGGAGATCCAGACTCTGTCGGATGGGCAGAGGTCAGGAGGCCTGCGCCAACCAGACTCTTGTGTGGCCCTTGGGGACGGTGTGTCCCTTGTGGGGGGTGAGTGTGCCCCCCCAGGAAGTCCTGCCATGCCAGGCAATTGTTCAGCCTCAGGATGGTGACTCTGGGTTGGATGGTCATGTGCAGAGGTTAAACTCTGACCTGGTGGGGGGTAGGTGTGCCCCCCAGAAAGTCCTGGTTTGCCAGGCAGTGATCCCGTCTGAGGGTACAGACCCTGGGCTGGAAGGCCAGGTTCAGGGTGTCCCCCCAGACCTGGAGGGACAGGCTACTGATAACTGTGCTCCTACCATGTTGTCTTCTGAGGAGGCCACTCCTAGTTGGAGGGTGCTGGACCCCAGAAGGGAGGGCAGGGGGAGGGAAGCCTCACCCCAGGCCCTTGTCCAACCGGAAGGTACAGACCCCAGGATGGAGGGCCAGTTGCAGGTTAACAGCCATGCACTGGTGGAGGAATGGTACAGGGCGACTTCTATAAGCACCCTGACCATGTTGGGCTCTGGGGGTACCGCTCCAGGAGGGAAGGTACAGAGCCCAAGAGAGGAGGACCAGGTTCAGGCTGTCATCCCTGACCTGGTGGAAGGGAGAGTGGTTAAAGGGTGCCCAGCACCTGGGGCTACCGCCCCCCCCCCCACAGCCACACTGGTGGGAGAGCTTTGAGAGGCCTGGGGCCTGGCTCTCATCCCTGGCAGCTATCAGTAACCACTGTGGCTTGCTGTCCGGGTGGACAGAGTTATCCCTGGGGAGGGGACAAGTGTCACACCCCGGGGGTAGAGTGGGCAACACCACTGTGTTGGTCCTGGTGGTAATATCCTGCTCCTGGGATACATCTGTGAGCAAAGTAAGGTTAGGTGCTGCACAGATGGGATCTGCAGGTAAGGAGAAAGGTTCCCCATGGGTTGGCTTAGTGGGCCCTGAGAGTATGGACAGAGGGATCCAATTGGAGTCAGGAAGGCGAAGAACTGGAGCATGCCCCTGCTGTTGTGGGCCTGGGTCCTTGTTCTGTCGCCTCAAACAGGGAAGTACATCAGGATAGTGATTGTTCTCCCCTGGCTTTAGGCTGTTGGGGCGTCATGTTGGACCTGGCTTTTTGACAGGGACATCCCCAAACTTTTTGCCTCCTTCCTCCTATTGTTTCTGACCTGTTGTTGTTGGCTTTTGACCTCTGGACACTTTCCCACTGCTAACCAGTGCTAAAGTGCATATGCTCTCTATGTAAATTGTACTATTGATTGGTTTATCCATCATTGTCTATTTAATTTACTTATAAGTCCCTAGTAGAGTGCACTATATGTGCCTAGGGCCTGTAGATTAAATGCTACTAGTGGGCCTGCAGCACTGGTTGTGCCACCCACTTCAGTAGCCCCTTAACCTTGTCTCAGGCCTGCCATTGCAAGGCCTGTGTGTGCAGTTTCACTGTCACTTCGACTTGGCATTTAAAAGTACTTGCCAAGCCTAGAACTCCCCTTTTTCTACATATAAGTCACCCCTAATGTGTGCCCTAGGTAACCCCTAGAGCAGGGTGCTGTGTGGGTAAAAGGCAGGACATGTACCTGTGTAGTTATATGTCCTGGTAGTGCAAAACTCCTAAATTCGTTTTTACACTACTGTGAGGCCTGCTCCCTTCATAGGCTAACATTGGGGCTGCCCTCATACACTGTTGAAGTGGCAGCTGCTGATCTGAAAGGAGCAGGAAGGTCATATTTAGTATGGCCAGAATGGTAATATAAAATCCTGCTGACTGGTGAAGTCGGATTTAATGTTACTATTCTAGAAATGCCACTTTTAGAAAGTGAGCATTTCTTTGCACTTAAATCTTCAATCCACGTCTGGCTAGGTTTAGTTGACAGCTCCTTGTGCATTCACTCAGACACTTGCTGGAGAAGAAACCTGAACCAGAAACTACATCCTGCCAAGAAGAACTGCCTGGCTGCTCAAAGGACTCACCTGTCTCCTTTTCTACAAAGGACTGCTGCCTTGCTGTTGGCCTGCTGCCTTGCTGAACTGCCTGGCTGCTTAAAGGACTCACATGTCTGCTTTTCTACAAAGGACTGCTGCCTTGCTGTTGGCCTGCTGCCTTGCTGAACTCTTGTCTGGCTGTAAAAGTGCTCTCGAAGGGCTTGGATAGAGCTTGCCTCCTGTTCCGTGAAGTATCAGGACCAAAAAGACTTCTCTCTTTCACTTGGATGCTTCGTGCGCTGAAATTTTGGACGCACAGCTTGTTCCGCGGTGAGAAAAATGCCGCACACCGATGCTGATCGACGTGACGCCTTCAGGACGACCGGAACTTCAACGCACGGCCTCGCAAGGACAACGCCGCCCAACTTCCAGAGGAGAAATCGACGCGATGCCTGGCGTGAGAGCGAAATTTTGACGCACAGCCCCGCAGAACGACGCGCAGCCGGAAAACAAGCAGGAGAATCCACGCACAGACCCGGGACATCTGGTAATCCCCGCGACCCATAGAAAGCGACTGTCCGCGTGCCGGAAAACGAGGCACGACTTCCCCGCGTGAAAAATAACGATGCAAGTCCGTGTGTGCTGGGGAGAAATCGACACACACACTATTTTTCCACGTATCTCTTCTTCTGCGGGCCCTTTGCGGAGATTTTCCACCAGAAACCAGGTACTTTGTGCTTGAAAGAGACTTTGTTTGCTTTTTAAAGACTTAAGACACTATGGGGGTGATTCCGCCAAAGTTCCCCCAACAGAATACCGCTACGCGGTCAGAAGACCGCCGCGGTTATTCTGTTTCCCGTTGGGCTGGCGGGCGACCGCCAGAAGGCCGCCCGCCAGCCCAGCGGGAAACCCCTTCCCACGAGGAAGCCGGCTCCGAATGGAGCCGGCGGAGTGGGAAGGGCGCGACGGGTGCAGTAGCACCCGTCGCGATTTTCAGTGTCTGCATGGCAGACACTGAAAATCTTTTAGGGTCCCTCTTACGGGGGCCCCACGACACCCCTCACCGCCATCCTGTTCCTGGCGGTCACAACCGCCAGGAACAGGATGGCGGTGAGGGGGTCGGAATCCCCTTGGCGGCGCAGCGGAAAACCGGCGGGAGACCGCCGGTTTTCCGTTTCTGACCGCGGCCATACCTCCGTGGTCAGAATGCCCTTGGGAGCACCGCCAGCCTGTTGGCGGTGCTCCCGCGGTCGTTGACCCTGGCGGTCATTGACCGCCAGGGTCAGAATGACCCCCTATATATCACTTTTCAGTGATATCTTTACAAATTCATATTGCATCTTTGATCGTTTTGACCTGCAAATACCCAGATAAATATAATATATTTTTCTAAACATTGTGTGGTGTACTTTTGTGGTGTTATATTATGGTATTGTATGATTTATTGCACAAATGCTTTACACATTGCCTTCTAAGTTAAGCCTGACTGCTCGTGCCAAGCTACAAGAGGGTGGGCACAGGCTGATTTTGTATTGTGTGTGACTTACCCTGACTAGAGTGAGGGTTCTTGCTTGGACAGAGGGCAACCTGACTGCCAACCAAAAACCCCATTTCTAACAGTAAGCACTTGCAGATATGCAGACTCATGCTTGGCTTGTGACGACACAGTGATGGTAACATATAATTCTGTGTCAGAAGAGTGACATAACAATGCAATCAACAATACATATACAGGGAGTGCAGAATTATTAGGCAAGTTGTATTTTTGAGGATTAATTTTATTATTGAACAACAACCATGTTCTCAATGAACCCAAAAAACTCATTAATATCAAAGCTGAATATTTTTGGAAGTAGTTTTTAGTTTGTTTTTAGTTTTAGCTATGTTAGGGGGATATCTGTGTGTGCAGGTGACTATCACTGTGCATAATTATTAGGCAACTTAACAAAAAAATATATATACCCATTTCAATTATTTATTATTACCAGTGAAACCAATATAACATCTCAACATTCACAAATATACATTTCTGACATTCAAAAACAAAACAAAAACAAATCAGTGACCAATATAGCCACCTTTCTTTGCAAGGACACTCAAAAGCCTGCCATCCATGGATTCTGTCAGTGTTTTGATCTGTTCACCATCAACATTGCGTGCAGCAGCAACCACAGCCTCCCAGACACTGTTCAGAGAGGTGTACTGTTTTCCCTCCTTGTAAATCTCACATTTGATGATGGACCACAGGTTCTCAATGGGGTTCAGATCAGGTGAACAAGGAGGCCATGTCATTAGATTTCCTTCTTTTATACCCTTTCTTGCCAGCCACGCTGTGGAGTACTTGGACGCGTGTGATGGAGCATTGTCCTGCATGAAAATCATGTTTTTCTTGAAGGATGCAGACTTCTTCCTGTACCACTGCTTGAAGAAGGTGTCTTCCAGGAACTGGCAGTAGGACTGGGAGTTGAGCTTGACTCCATCCTCAACCCGAAAAGGCCCCACAAGCTCATCTTTGATGATACCAGCCCAAACCAGTACTCCACCTCCACCTTGCTGGCGTCTGAGTCGGACTGGAGCTCTCTGCCCTTTACCAATCCAGCCACGGGCCCATCCATCTGGCCCATCAAGACTCACTCTCATTTCATCAGTCCATAAGACCTTAGAAAAATCAGTCTTGAGATATTTCTTGGCCCAGTCTTGACGTTTCAGCTTGTGTGTCTTGTTCAGTGGTGGTCGTCTTTCAGCCTTTCTTACCTTGGCCATGTCTCTGAGTATTGCACACCTTGTGCTTTTGGGCACTCCAGTGATGTTGCAGCTCTGAAATATGGCCAAACTGGTGGCAAGTGGCATCGTGGCAGCTGCACGCTTGACTTTTCTCAGTTCATGGGCAGTTATTTTGCGCCTTGGTTTTTCCACACGCTTCTTGCGACCCTGTTGACTATTTTGAATGAAACGCTTGATTGTTCGATGATCACGCTTCAGAAGCTTTGCAATTTTAAGAGTGCTGCATCCCTCTGCAAGATATCTCACTATTTTTGACTTTTCTGAGCCTGTCAAGTCCTTCTTTTGACCCATTTTGCCAAAGGAAAGGAAGTTGCCTAATAATTATGCACACCTGATATAGGGTGTTGATGTCATTAGACCACACCCCTTCTCATTACAGAGATGCACATCACCTAATATGCTTAATTGGTAGTAGGCTTTCGAGCCTATACAGCTTGGAGTAAGACAACATGCATAAAGAGGATGATGTGGTCAAAATACTCATTTGCCTAATAATTCTGCACTCCCTGTATTGTGAACCTTAATGTTACTAATGCAAAGTGGAGCATCTAAATCGTATTACTGAAGGTGCATTCACAGTAGAAAATTAGAAGTTTATATGTATGTGTGTTCTACTGTTTTACTTCAACATGCTAAATTGTAATACTCATGCACATTTATATGCAAGTATTCTTCTTTTGGTATTATGGTGTAACTGCATATAATCATGTTTCATTAAAACTCTTGTTTTCATTTATAATCACAAGATGCACTTATAATCATGCATTTCAATTGTGGATTTAATGCCTTGTTAGCATAACCGACAGCCTGAACATTTGGATTCGTGTTTTTAATCTACAACATGGAGTTTTGCTCGCATTGCAGTATTCTTTAATGCCTTATTAAATTAGCATAACCGACGGCCTGAACATTTGGATTGTTGTGTTTAACCTTCAACGTTGTGTTTTGCTCGTGTTGCAATATTCTTTCTTACCAGTTGTGTACATGCAAGTCTACAGTTAATGAAAGTCATATAGGGGGTTATTCCAACTTTGGAGGAGGTGGTAATCCGTCCCAAATGTGACGGATTTACCACCAGCCGTATTACGAGTTCCATAGGATATAATGGACTCGTAATACGGCTGGTGGTATATCCGTCACTTTACCGTCACTTTTGGGACGGATTACCACTTCCTCCAAAGTTGGAATAACCCCCATAGTGTGTTTAAGATAGTAGGGAATGGGAGAACACTTTGGCAAGGACAAGGAGCGCTAACGAACTGTGATGAAAAGACTCCTATTTGTGTACCCAGCACCAAATGACATGCAGTGAGGCTGCAGTGTGAAGTCCGGCATCGGGAACTTGTCGGGCAGTCAGAGCTATGCGTTTGTTCTGAGGAGCTGTGAGGCTGTAATCCAGAGTCAGACATCGCAGTTTGGGCGGCCATCTATTAGGGATGCAGTGACCTGTGCCAAGGATACATTCCGCAGCGGCAGTTCTGAGGTGGTTGTAGGCTTCAAGGGTGCTGCAAGTCTTTGCGATGGGGTTTATCTATGCAACAGAGGCAATGCATCAGTTCTGCTTGGTGATTCGCTCCACAGCAGGGGTGATGCATCAACACCAATGGATCCACAGCAGCTAGATGAGCACATTAGGTCCACATCTGAGAGTCCAGGACTGGGGTAGCACCACTTGGCAGGGTAGATGTACAGATGGCAGGGTTGAGGTTGTTTGAATTTTCTATGTCTGAGGCTCAAGTCACAATGCCAGCCAACTAGCCCATGGACTCACTGTGGTGGTCCTGGGTTCAACAGATGCAGGTCCAGTCCTTCTCATCCAGGCACAAGGGCAGCAGGCAGTAGGCCAGCATATCATGGCACAGTCCATCAGAGCAGTGGTCCAGCAGAGTGGGAGTCTTTTCAGCAGCACAGCTATCCTTCTTCCTCTCAGAGTATACATAGGTACAGAAGTGCACTGAAGGGGGGGTCCCAGAGGTCCAATATTAATACCCAGTTCTGCCTTTGAAATGGGAGAAGCTTCTAGAGGCATCCTTTTGAAGTGCACATGTGCTCTGCCTTCCTTGCTCTGGCTCTGGACTAGCTACAGCAGGTATGCAGCCCTTTGTGTGGAGCAAGACACAGCCAATTTGAGTGTAAGTGGGGCCATGCCTGGCTCTTCTCCCCTATCCTGCCTGTGATGGCCCATCCAGGCACACATAAGCTCTCTAATGTACACAAAGCTCAACTGTCAGCTACATCCAGTCATGTGACCCAGAGAGATAGGATGCAGGCACCAAATGGCTAAGAGGGACAAATGGCAATTACTAAAATTGCCATTTTCAAAATTGTAATTTAAAATCTGACTTCACCTTAAGTTAGGAGTTTTCATTACAATTCCTAAGACACTAAACATGAACTGGTTACCTACTCCCATTAGGAAATTATCACTTACTAAATGTAATAAGGTAACTCTAGTGTTCCCCCATGGGAGTGGTAGACCTTGCAGTAGTGAAACATAAATGTAAGTGTTTTTCACTACCATGACATGCAGAGCTTAAAAGTACATTTCCAACGTTTTAAATACTCTGCACCTGCCCTCTGAGTATCCAAGAGCCTACCCTAGGGGTGAATTATATATATCAAAAAGAAGGATTTGGGCCTGGCAAAACATTTATTTTGCCAGGTCAAAATGACAGTTTAAAACTGCACACACAGACTACATTGGCAGGCATGAGACATTTGTAAAGTGCTACCTAAGTGGGTGGCACAATCAGTGCTGCAGGCCCACCAGTGCCATTTAATTTACAAGCCCTAGGCACAGTTGGTACCACTTTTCTAGGGACTTACAAGTAAATGAATCTGCCAATTGGGAATAAGCAAATCTTACCATGTTTTAAGGAGAGAGAGCACAAGCACGTTAGCACTGTTTGGCAGTAGTAAAGTGTGCAGAGGCCTAAGGCCAGCAAACATGAAGTCATCAAAAGAGGAAGTCTGAAGACAAAAAGCTAGGGGGAAACCATGCCAAGGATGCCATGAAGTCAGACGAGTATGCTATCACATTTAGGTGCACAAGGTGGTGTTTACTACATACAGAGAGAAAAAAACATGTCCATGTCCATCATAATTCTTTTCTTTTTTTGTGTGTTTTGATTTTAGTGTGCCTCAAATTGCAACTTGCTACAAAGAAACTTATCTTCTGGAACAAAAGCCACTGTGCAGGGGTTAGTTTGTATGCTCATGATGCCCTGGATTTGGATCATGCAATTATGCATATTCCTGCCATTAAAACTTAGGCCCATATTTATACTTTTTGATGCAAAACTGCGCCAACGCAGTTTTGCGTCAAAAAAATTAGCGCCGGCTAACGCCATTCTGAAGCGCCATGCGGGCGCCGTATTTATTGAATGACGTTAGCCGGCGTTAGCCGCCGGCGCCATCTGGTGTGCGTTAAAAAAAAACGACGTACACCAGGCAGCGCCGGCGTAGGGGGATATGGGGCTTGGGCGTCAAGAAATGGGGCAAGTCAGGTTGAGGCAATTTTATTCACTCCCAACCCCCATAGAAATGACTCCTGTCTTAGCAAAGACAGGAGTCATGCCCCCTTGCCCAATGGCCATGCCCAGGGGACTTATGTCCCCTGGGCATGGTCATTGGGCATAGTGGCATGTAGGGGGGCACAAATCAGGCCCCCCTATGCCACAAAAAAATAAAAAATAAAATACTTACCTGAACTTACCTTAATGTCCCTGGGATGGGTCCCTCCAGCCTTGGGTGTCCTCCTGGGGTGGGCAAGGGTGACAGGGGGTGTCCCTGGGGGCATGGGAGGGCACCTCTGGGCTTCTTCAGAGCCCACAGGTCCCTTAACACCTGCCTTTTGCAGGCGCTAAAAAACGGCGCAAAAGCGGTCGTATGTCATTTTTTTTGACCCGCCCACTCCCGGGCGTGATTTTTGCCCGGGAGTATAAATCCGACGCACATGCCTCGGAGTCGATTTTTTAGACGGGAACGCCTACCTTGCATATAATTAACGCAAAGTAGGTATCCACGCTAAAAAATGACGCTAACCCCATGGACTTTGGCGCTACACGCATCTAACGCCAAAGTATAAATATGGAGTTAGTTTTGCGTCAAAATTGCGTCAAAAAAAACAACGCAATTCCAGCGCAAACGGAGTATAAATATGCCCCTTAATTTATTATTACAAATGAATTATTTCAAAGATGCTAGTGGACAGAGCTGCAGGCATTGGCAGTCAAGCTCCCAGTCTCAATATTTGTTGTAAAAATAGAGGTCTAATTATTACACTATTCACTTATTCAGTTTCACTTCACATTGTGATGCTACATTGTTGAAAAGAAGACTCATTTTAACCAGTAGTCCAACATTTGTAACTATACACTACTGCTCCGGACAGCTTCAAAACATGAACAATATTTCAAACAAAGCAATGGCTGAAGTAGACTGACCCACAACCCACTTTCTCTGCCTATGTGTATAGCCAGACCTAAAATAGTGGGAATTCCACAGGTGCATGAGACATGGTCTTGATTCCTAGATGGATTCAAGGCATTTTACTCAAATACTATTTGGTGGCGAGATTATGTTTTCTGAAACCTTGGAAATCAAACAATAGTGCAGCTCTTGTGGAGCAAAGTCTCAGCATGAGCAAACTAATTCTTTATGAGATGATGTGTTGTAATAACAAAGAATGTAAAAGCAAGGGAAGATATGGAGTGACTGGGAGCTGACCATTATTTCTTTCTATGATGGTTTTTAAAAACTGGTACTTTTGGTGATGGTGAAAATAGTTTTCATGATGGCAAAGATGGGTGGAAGGGTGTGTCTTACCTGTGTTTGTAAGCCTTCATGGGTTTATCTCAAGTTATATTTAGGTCTGACTACAAATAGTTTTAACAGTTTACCAGTCGTGAGCAATTCTTGAAAATATATATGGAGGTGGTTTTGGCTCTGCACCAGAGTTCTCTTTCACCACATATTAGTGGCAATTTAGTATGTCATTCCATCGAATGTATGTTGGAACAACGCATGCTGGAACAACGCATGCCTGAACAACGAGGTTGGAACAATGACCGCGTTGTTACCACTAATGCCTTTACCACGGATGCCTTAACAACGATTGTTCGTTGTAAAGGCTTTCCTGGTAGAGGTATTAGTGATAGGCATGCATGGTTCCAGCATGCGTCCCCCTTGGCCCCCCACCCCTAAAAATTACCGCGACCCCCCCACCCCCTCCCCTAAAACCACGCCAACCCCCACCCTTGCCCCTAAAACTCCCCCAACCCCCACCTCGTCCGTAAAATTACCGCAACCCCCACCCTGCCCTTAAAACAACCCCAACCCCCACCCCATGCCTGAAACCTAAAGTACCCCAACCCCCACCCCTAAAACCTAAAACCACCCTCCCCTAAAACTACCCCGAGCCCCCCACCTTGCCCCCAAAACCGAAAATGGCAAACACCGCGCCCCTAAAATTACCCGACCCCCCAACCCACCCCTAAAACGACCCCACCCCTAAAACAACCCCAACCCCCACCCCATCCCTAAAACCTAAACTACCCCAACCCCACCCCTAAAACCACCCCAACACCCCTGCCCCTAAAACTACCCTGAGCCCCCCACCCCGCTCCTAAAACCTAAACCCCACCCAGCCCCCCACCCCTCCCCTAAAATTACCTGACCCCCAACCCACCCCTAAAACCTAAAACCACCCCAACCCCCACCCCTAAAATTACCACAACCCCTCATCCCGCCCCTAAAACCTAAAACCACCCCCACCCCACCCCTAAAAATCTAAACCACTGTGACCCCCACCCCCAAATACTAAAAATACCCCTCCCCCAAAAATAAACCGCCCGACCCCCACCCCTAAAACTAAAAATACTGACCCCCCCACCCTTGCCACTAAAACTAAAAATACCCCTCACCTCCCTCCCCCACCCCTAAACCTAAACCGCCCGACACCCCTCCCCTAAAACTAAAACCCCAACCCTCCACCCCGCCCCTAAAACTAAAAATACCCCAACCCCCCACCCCTGCCCCTAAAACTAAAACCCCAGCCCCCCACCCTGCCCCTAAAACTAAAAATACCGACCCGCCCCTAAAACTAAAAGCCCAACCCCCCACCCCACCCCTAAAACTAAAAATACCCCGACCCCCCGCCCCGCCCCTAAAATTAAAAGTACCCCTCCCATCCCTCTCCCGCCCCTAAACCTAAACCGCCTGATGCCCCTCTCCTAAAACTAAAACCCCAACCCCCACACCTAAAACAAAAACCCCAAAGCCCCACCCGCCTCTAAAACTAAAACCCCAACCCCCCACCCCTACCCCTAAAACTAAAAATACACCGACCCTCCCCCCGCCCCAAAACTAAAACCCCAACCCCAACCGCCACCCCGCCCCTAAAACTAAAAGTACCCTGAATCCCCACTCCCGCCCCTAACACTAAAACCCCAACCCCCGCCCCTATAACTAAAAATACCCTGACGCCCCAGCCCGACTCATCGCGTCGTCCTCCTCAGCCGACTCCCTTGTTCGGTGCCTTAACGACGCATGTACGTGGTTCAGCACATGCGTGGTTAAGGCACAAAACAACTAATTCATGGTTAACGAAAGCGCTGTTCCGCTTTCGTTGTCCACGATTTCATTGTTACGGAGTCGTGGTTCAGGGCGTTTCCCCATTCCATCTCCTAAGAAGAGTTGGAAAGTCGGCGCATGATGGAATATTTTGCCTCTCAAGAGTATACTGAATCATCACAATTTAATTCTTTATCTAAAAAAATATGCTGTATAAAGAAATCAGTTTTGTTTTGAATTTTTCAAAATAGGTGGCTTTTTTAAAATGTTTAACGAAGGACCGATTTTAAGATGGCCGCCCTATTGTGTTGAACTCTGACAGATCTGGACAATCTGGTCCCAAGATCAGCTACTCCTCTCCCCTGTACTGTCTTGCATGATTTATAACGGAACCTTTCTGACTCCGAGGTGAACTCCATATCAGTGGGTGATGTAATCGCTAGATTAAAATGTATGAAAGCTTTCTTTAGAATGTTGGAGTTCACAGCCACACGCAGAGGAATAGGAATAAATAACTGGATTTACAGCTCCGTGTGTGGCCTAGTCATTTAGCAGGTACCAGGCTGAGGAACAAATTGCAACTAGTGATCAGATAGGGAATAAGTAACCCGAAGAAGAAAGTGTTATCCTGGAGAGTTAAGCAAACTGCTTGTGCATGCCACGCGTCTTCTTCAAAGTGCCAAGTTGATGGTTGGCATATGTGGAGTCAAAGCACAACCTCAGCTGATGTGATGGTCAAGAAACTGCAAACAAGATCCTACAAAAAGGTACCACACTGCCATGCAAAATAAAGTTACACAATACATGAAGCGTTAATGCTAAAAGCAGGTTCAAACAGGCTTACAAAGTGCAGTGAAAGACAATCATAATTTGCAATATATCATTATGAATAATAGGGCTGGCTGACAGAAAAAGTAAAAAGGAAACACACTGCTATTACTCTTACCTGAGTCTTGATAAATGAAGAATTACAACCTCAGCACTGTGCAGAGAGACCCATGAAAAAGCACTGGGGTTGTGCTTACTGAGCTGTCCAATACCTGAAGTGGCACATTAACAAAGCTGCCAGGTGGCAACATCAGAAGTCTCCGTGAATGACAGGGCTCAAATGGAGACAAAGAAAAAAGTCAAAACTCCAAAGACTGTCCTGGATGACCAGAGGCTGAGACATCATTTAGGTTCAGTGATAGTCCAGATTCCCAGGGACAGTTTATTGCATTACCCTCAACGTCAGCAACTCCCATGAATAGTCACAATGCTGCTATACAAACCATCACCATTTTACACTGCCAAAAAGCAAAATATTGACAATGTATGGACTGCCAGGATAGATATATTTGAAGATTTAATTGATGCACTTGAAGGGACTGTTAACAGAAAGATTATCAAATATCAGAAAAATCTTGCTGGTGTGAAAGAATTCAATAAAAAAATGCGGAGAACTGATGGGGAAGTCACGTATGTTTACATTAAGAACATACTGAATCTACAATTTAATCCAGTACACAATGTCAACTATGAATGATATGTTTTCAGCCAAGAACATCAAAGAGTTGGCAAAACAACTGATTCATTTGTGGAAAGACTCACACACTAATCAAACACTTTAAGTTCAGTGAATTTAATGATGAAGAAGCTATGCAGCTTAGCCATTGATAAACTTTGCAGAGACTGTGGGAAAGAGAACTATCTAGTGATGCTATGTAGAGGGAAGGTAATGCGCATCATGGTGGGAAGAAAACATGGCTGTCAGAACGTTCCAGAAGCAACGCTCGACACGACACCACAAGGCCTTGTGGCAACATCAGTTGAGGCAAATAGATCCTAAACAAAGTCGATCATTATCTCTATCATCTTCAAATGGCTCTTCAGTCTCAATAAGAAGTGAAAGTGAACCATGTCAATGCTTACCTCAGAAAAACATGCACATGTCAGACTGGTTGCTTTTGTGAGGAGAAAAGTCAGTCAAAGAAAAGTCAACATGTCAAAGTAACAAAATCATACAAGTACTGTCCAAAGATTACATTGAAAATAAATGGTTGTTCCACACCTTTAATTATCGATAGTGGTGCTTCAAGAAATATAATGCCTGAAAAAAAGGATGATGAACTGTCTCCTTTACTGCGGCTTATGCCATCAAAAACTAAAGTATATGCTAAGGCTACATCAACAGTGTTGAAAATTGCCCTTTCTGCAGGGTTTCCCCTGTTGTTTTGGCTTCTGACCAGTTTTTGATCCTGTGCTGACTTTCGTTTTTGCTGACTTCAGGACTCTAGGCACTTTACCACTGCTGGCCAGTGCTTAAATGCAAGTGCTACCCGTGTAAATTGTATTGGTGATTGGTTTATCCATGATTGGCATTTTATTTTCTAGTAAGTCTTTAATCTAGTGTACAGTGTGTGTCCAGGGTCTTTAAATCAAAATGTTTCTACTGGGCCTGCAACACTGATTGTGCCACCCACATAGGTAGCCCTGTAATTATGTCTCAGACCTGCCACTGCAATGTCTGTGTGAACAGTTCTAAACTGCCATTTCAACCTGAAAAGTGCACCCACTTGCCAGGTACATTCCTTCCCCTCTACTACATGTATGTCACCCTTCAGGTAGGCCCAAGGCAGCCCCATGGGCAAGGTGCAGTTTATTTAAAAGGTAGGACATGTACTGGTGTGTTTTACAAGTCCTGATAGGGAAATACTGTTAGATGTGTTTTTTCTCTATTGCAAGGCCTATCCCTCTCTTAGGTTAACATGGGGAACACCTTGAAATATCTTTCAAGTGTGGTTTCCGATTGGGAGCAGATGGGAATGTGGAGTTTGGGGTCTCTGAACTCCCAATTTAAAAATAAATCTTTAGGTGAAGTTGGTTTTTAAATTGTAAGTTTGAAAATACCACTTTTAGAAAGTAGGCATTTTCTTGCTTAACCATTCTGTGCCTCTGCCTCGCTGTGGAATGCACGTCTAGGTCAGTATGACAGTAGGGCTGTTTGTGAATTCACTGTAGACAGTAACACGAGGGAAGCTGAGGTGTGGCCTGCATAACCTGATGGGTCTTCCTGAGCTAGAATGGTGGGAGGAGCTGACACTTGCATCTGAATAGGCCTGTGCCTATCCTTACACAAAGCAGTCTCCAACTCCCTGGAGTGTGTTTGGAGCCAGGGCAGGTAAAGAAGGGTTTTGTGCCGAACAAAGATTTTCCTTTGAACTTTGCCCACTTTAAAGGCAGAAATGAGTATAAGTACTGGACCTCTGAGACCACAATTTGAGAATCCTGCTGGACTGAGGACATTCTTCCAGGAGGAAGAGTTAGATACTGTAGTAGGGACTGGCACTCTGCCTTTTGCTTTGAGGTGCTGACCTGCTGCTTGCTGCTTCTTTCCTGGGAGTGAAAGGACTGGACTTTGCTTTCCACATCCTGCTTCCAAGGGATCTCCAATGGCTTGGACTGAGCTTGCCTCCTATTAGAAGTCTCAGGAACATCAAAGACTTAGGCGGTCATTTTGAACATGGCGGGAAAGCCTGCTCCGCTGGCAGTGGCGGTAATTACCGCCAATGGCATGGCGGTGCACGACCGCCATATAAAGATACCAGTTCACTACTACCCACCGCCAGGCCTGAATCGACTGCCGGACCGAAGGTAGCCACCTTCGACCCGGCGGTTGAACATAGACCGCCAGTGGGATAATTATCCCATTTCCACCACCATTTCCACCAGTGATTTCCTGACAGGATACCCCACCAGGTAATCCCAGACGGAATGCCACTGCCCACTGCCAAAACCCCCCAATACCACCCCCGAAAACAATGGGCACCCCCAAAATCCTAAACCCTACCTCTCCTCCCACTGATCTCCCTGTACACCCTTCCCAAACACCATCCCCCACCTCCGATTAGGCCCACCTCAACCCCACCGATTACACATGCATGCATATATAGACATACACACACACATTCAGCAGACACACATCCCCTCTTCACAAACACACACAGACACCTCCATGCACACACTCATTCAATCAAAACACACACACCCTTCCCTTTTGGGCAGCACTTACCTGTTCGTGGTGCTGCCCAGGAGGGATCGTGCTCCTAAGATTCTACTCCGCCGGAATTGCTGTGTCTCCATACACCACTACGCCTATGACTGCATCATTATAGGTGTGGCGGTATCTGGCTGAAGTGGCGGTGAGGGTGGAGCAGCATCCACCCCGCCACTGACCGCCAGCATGGTGCCTAGCAGCCCTCACTGCCATCAATGGCGGTGAGGCTCCAGATGTCATTATATGGTGGGGTGCCTACTGCCACCACTGGCAGTCTTCTGTTGACCGTCAGCACGGTTGTTGGCGGTGTATCCCGCCATGTTCAAAATGACTGCCTTAATCTGCCAGCACCTGGGCTCTCTTGCTGAGGGTCCTGACTCACCAAGTGGTGCCAAAGCCCGTTCCTGGGCCCTTGGGAGGGAGCTCTGGTTTAATAAAGAAGAAACCAAGCAAGTCGACTCCAGAGCAACTTCTGAACTGGTGCCGCTGTCTACTGCCAACTACAGACCCCATTTCTAACAGACACCCATGAAGAGTAAAGGTTCATTTGTAGCAACACTGAAACAGAAGAAAACAAAATTACAACCACCTATCCATATACTACCAGGTACAGCGGCCAGTACATGCTTGCTCAGTTTCAACCCGGCTGCGGACATAGGACTGATTTCAGTGAATTACATGAAAGCTCATCATAAAATAGTAACTCATGGTTTAGGAAAGTTAAAGACTATGAAAGTAAAGCTGCATATTAATGAGGCTCCCCGTCCTATTGCTCAGAGACATAAACGAGTTGCTTTTCATTTACAAGAAGCTGTTGAAAAAGAACTTTAATCATTACTTAAGCATGAAATTATTGAACGTTCTACTGGTCCAACGCAATGGGTTTCTGTCATAGTAGTAGTGCCTAAAAAGGACCTTGAAGGAGCTGTGCTCATCTGTGCTGAGATGTGTTAGGCAAACAAAGGGTTGAATGACAGCGACATCCAGGGCAGTACATTGCTAACATGATCACACAAGTGAATGGTGTTAAAATCTTCTCTCAACTTGATTTGAATAAAGGTTATCATCAGTTAGAACTAGATGAAACTGCAGATATATTCCATTCTTTGATAAACATGTTGGTTTGTTTAGACACAAGAGACTTATTTGCTAAGCATGTTGGTTTGTTAAGATACAAGAGATTTAAGCCCTCATTACAACCATGGCGGTCGGTGTTAAAGCGGCGGTAATACCGCCAACAGGCCAGCGGTAGCAAAAATGGGGTCATGACCACGGCGGAAACCACCAACACATACAGCCACTTTAATACTCCGGCCGCCACGATGGTAGCAACAAACACCGCGGCGGTAACTGCAAACAGCCAGGCGGAAGACAATGTACCGCCCACCCCATTACAACATGCCCATCCTCCAGCTTTTCTGGGGCGGAACCAACGCCATCAAAAGCACGCCAGAAACAGTACTTGGAAGGGAAACCACTCACCTCTCGACACTTCAGGAAGAACCAGGACGCCATGGAGCCCGAGCTGCACATCCTGCCCATGCTGGTGTATCTTCTCATATATCAGGAGCACCAACGGCGGCAATGATGACCACGGTGAGTACAGCACCTAGTACAAAGGGAAGGGGGGAGGAAAAAGAGAGTGACACACACACGCAACATCCCCAACCCCACCCTCACCCCCCACACCATACACACAAACACATGCAACAACATCACATATATACCCCGCAACCCTCTGGAAGAACGCAAGGACAAAAGGAATTGAGTCGAATTAGTGTAATATTAGAATTCTAGAGAAATGCGTTCATAAACAAATAAACAGTTTGTAGAATATATACAATATATTCAAAATGAGGGCCAATGTCCACACAAAAATAGTCTGTGGCCCACTGGGCTATAACACATAGGCCAAGCCCACACTTGACTCCTGCCTCAAAACGGAGAGAACAATGCAGGGGCATCAGGCTGAAAACACACAGGCACCTCAGGGGGACGGGAAAGGGGGGGGGCACCTCAGCCAGAAGATGGTACAATGCCACTGCTCCTGGAGGGGGCTCCATGCCCACAGCGATGTCCTGGGGAGAGCAAAGCCACAGTCTCTCAAGTCTCTCCAGTGGGTGATTTGCCCACTGGTTGGTCCTGGGGAGTGCAAAGCCACAGTCTCTCAAGTCTCTCAAGTGGGTGGTTTGCCCTCTGCTTGGCCCTGGGGAGTGCAAGGCCACAATCTCTCAAGTGGGTGGTTTTCCCACTGCTTGGTCCTGAGGAGTGCAAGGCCACAGTCTCTCAAGTGGATGGCTTCTTCCCCTGGTTCTGGAGGGGACACTGTGCCCAGTGTGCTTCATCCTGCCAAGAATAGGGCGAGTGGATGCCTTTCTCCACTGGTTCTGGAGGGGGCATTGTGCCCAGTTTGCTTCATCCTGCCAAGGATATGGTGAGTGAATGCTTTTCTCCACTGGTTCTGGAGAGGGCATTGTGCTCAGTGTGCTTCATCCTGCCAAGGATAGGGTGAGTGGATGCCTTTCTCCACTGGTTCTGGAGGGGGCATTGTGCCCAGTGTGCTTCATCCTGCCAAGGATAGCGTGAGTGGATGCCTTTCTCCACTGGTTCTGGAGGGGGTTCTGTGCCCAGTGATGCAGCACTTGAGGGCTGCCGGATCACAGGCCCTCACCTGAGTGTCAGACGCACGAGATTTGCAGTGGTCAGGATGCATAATAGTCCATGGAGGCAGGGCTACAGTCCATCCGCCGCCGGCTGAGGCTGTGCAGTGGTGGTAGTACCGGTGCTGGTGGGGGTGCTGCCAGTGGTGGGGGGAGGCATCAGCCCTTCTCCTGCAGCCTCGGATGGCTGCCCAATGGGCCTGCTGGTGCTGGCAGTGGTGCTACTGTCAGCAGTGCAGGTGAGGTGAGGTTGGCCTGCGGGAAGGATTGGGGGGAGGGGTAGGGAACAGGTCAATGTTGGCTAGGAAAAGCTTCTTAGGGACAATGGGGTGGGAAGAGGGTGAAGGTTTGGGAGTGGAGGAAGAGGGAGTGCTTGTAGGAGGTGTCAGTGTGCTGTGTTTGGGTGCAGGTGCATGAGCTGGATCCTGTTGTGAGGTGGATGGCTGTTGGGTGGGTGTGTGCTTGTGTTTGCATACTTTGGGAGGCGGGGTTACAGACACAGTGGGAGAGGACACAGGGGACGTGTGCATGGATGTGGGGGTGGTGACTGCCAGTGAGGGGTGTGTAGTGATGGGTGTGCTGGTGATGGAGGTAGTGGATAAGGATGTATTGCATGCAGGTGTGAGTGGAGATGCTACTGGGAGGGATGATGAGGAAGAGGGGGACACAGTGGAGGCAGTGGATGTCAGTGTGTCTGCATGGGGATGGTGCTTGTGTGAGTGCCTGTGAGATGAAGTGTGGTGCTTGTGTTTGCCTGAGCCACTTCTGTGTGTTGATTTGGGTGAATGCTGGTCTAAAGGTATGCTTTGGATAGGCTGGGGCTGAGGGTTTTGGGACTGGGTAGAGGAAGTTGGAGGGGGGAGGCTAGAGACAGGGACAATGGCTGCCATCGGTGCGGAGGCCAGAGCCTGAAATGCTCTCTGTTGGGCCGCCACGCCAGAGTGAATGCCCTCCAGGTATGCATTTGTTTGTTGCAAATGCCTCTCGACTCCCTGGATGACATCCAGAATGGTTGACTGCTGTCATGGTGTCCTTTACTCGGGATCTGCACGTCGCTGAACAAAAGGCCCACCTTCTGGCTTCACCAACTCAGAAAGCTATTATAGCACAGAGTTATGATGAAGCCAGTTCGGGGGGGAGGGAATCAGGGTAAGGAACAGCAGGGAGAGAGATCTGAAAAGTAAAGGTTAGAACAAATAGGCATTTACTCATTCATAGAAATGTAACTCATCAATAGACTCTTGGCTAAATGCGTCTCCAAGATATCAGATGGAGACCCCTTTTGAAATGAGGGCAAAGCCCCGTCTTTGAAACATGGAACAAGGGTAAACTACAACCTCAGAATGAAGAGATGGCAAGAACGTTGGACTACGATTATACTCAGAATATCAATCCTGTAACATATATGCCTTCACAACATAAACCTTTGATCATGACTTAGAAAATCTCAAAGAGTTAAATATGCTTTCCACATCTTAAGCTTTTCAAAGAACAATGAAAACTATGATTTGCTTATCTCCAGAAATACTTTCACATTCACAACAATAAATGTCAAAAAGTTTTACTCATTGAACTTGAAGCGCTTTTCTTAATAATACCAGTAAGCACTTTTACTCAAGTAGCCTGAATCACTTAGATTGTTGTGCCAACAACCTTTTACTCCTGTGAATTGAAGCGCTTTGGCTGTCGTGTCAAAAGCACTTTAAACCTAAGGACTGAAGCGCTTGAATTGCTGTGCCCATAGCTCTTTACATCTGTGAACTGAAGCGCTTGAATTGTTGTGCCAAGAGTGCTTTCATCTATGAACTGAAGCACCTGAATTGTCGTGCCAAGAGCGCTTTACATCTGTGAACGAAACGCTTTGAATTGTTGTGCCAAAGAGCGCTTTACATCTGTGAACGGAAACGCTTTGAATTGGTGTGCACAAAAGTGCTTTACATCTGTGAATTGAAACGCTTTGAATTGCTGTGCACAAAAGCGCTTTACATCTGTGAACTGAAATGCTTTGCTTTGCTGTGCAAAAGAGCGCTTTACATCTGTGCTCTGAAATGCCTTTGATCGTTGCGCCAAGGCCGCTGTACTCTAGAAACTGAAAACGCTTTGCTCGTTATGCTAAGGGGAGCTTTACCTTTTGGAAGTAATGACTTCCTCCAAACTTGGATTCATCAAGGCCTTACCGCTGTGAGTACGACCTACTCGTTTTTGAATGCACCATGGAAACAAGGATACTTTGGTTGGACGACACTCTGCCATTCAGGAACTCTGCTCTTCTCCAGAGAAACCCACACGAGGTCTGGCTGCATCAAAGTCTTCAAAATAGTGAGCAACGTGCTTGGGTGTGGCTGGGCTTTAAGATGACTGCTTCCTCTAAAAACATGGGAATTGTAGTCCCTTCACAGAATAGCACTGATAAGTGCATCTTGTCCACCAATGTCCTGAACCTGCAGCTCTATGAGCTTTGCACAGGGCAGACAACGCTGATGGTCACCTTTGGAACAAGACGGGATGACAAGTGGTGCGCATAAAGTGCCGCAGAGTCATGCAGCGGAGTTTCGGGTGAGACCTGGACCGCGCCTGGCCTTATTCCTGACAACTGCCCAACAGTGAGGGATCTCAGGAGGTCAATAGCCTCCTCACTGAGGGCAGCCGGGCTGACTGGGGCAGGGGCTGAGGTGCCTGGGGCGAAGGAGATGCCCAACCTCCTGGGTGAGTGGACACGGGAAACACGCTGAGGGGCTGCTGGGAGGGCGGTGCTGGTAGGGGGGATGGTGGCTGTACCTGTTGTTGCGGTGGGCACAGAGGTGTCCATCATCGCCAGGGAGCTTCCATCGGAGGAGGAGTCGCTGTCAAAACTGTCCCCTCCTGTCTCCGTCGTGGTGCTCCCCTCTCCCTCCGTCCCACTGGTGCCCTCACCCTCGGTGGATTCGGCCTCCAGGCCCATGTGGGATGCAGCTCCCTCTGTCGCCTGTGCCTCTGCTCCTCCGCCAGATGAACAGGGTGACAAAACAAAAACGGGGGGAGAGACAGAGGATACACTTGGTCAATGCCAGCAACAACACTACAGTTGGCATACACAACACACAGGGAGCTGCTTTATGCACTTGGCCATGCACTACCAGTTACAATGCTACTCACCAGCCCATGGGGGACATGGCATAAGGCCATCAGCTGCACACCTGAAACCCACAGGACCCTGCCCAGTAGTAGATGCCCACTAACACCATTGGGTTTGGAGTGCTTCAGAGCTTGCATAACAAGGGAACCACCCTGCCATGATCGTCCTGGCCTAGGGACACCCACAGTCCACATCCCCCACCCAGGTAAAAACCTTAACGTGTGCCAACTCATGAATCTGAATTTGTGCCTACCCCATTGTGGCTGCTGTGATGCCCTCAAGCGCCCATCCAACTCTGGATAGGCCACCGCCAGGATGCAGAACATCAGGGGGGTCAGGGTATGATGGGCACCCCTTCCTCGTTGGGAGGCCAGACCCAGCTGGGTCTCCGCCATCTTCCTTGCCCAGAGGCGCAGTTCCTCAAACCGTTTGCAGCAGTGGGTGCTCCGCCTGTCAAAGACCCCCAGGGTCCGCACCTCCTTGGCGATGGCACGCCAAATACCCTTTTTCTGATGGGCGCTGACCTGCAGGAAAAATACAGCAGAAAAGGGATTAGTAATACCGTCCGGACCGTCACACTCATGGCCCACCATATCCCTCCTATCCACTAGGGCACATACATTGACCACCATACATGCTGCACTCTGGCCAGGACACCTCAGCCCCCCCCCCCACATGTGGCTTACACACACAGCACTCCATACAATCATGGCCCACGCATCAAGCTCACAGTGTACTCACCTGTTTGTCTGGAGGACCATAGAGTAAAGTGGACTGGGGTAGGACCTCATCCACCAGTCTCTCCAACTCCTCCGTAGTGAAGGCAGGGGCCCTTTCCCCAGACACATGAGCCATTGTCTCTTCCAGACACAGGTCACAGCAGCACTTGCAATGTAGGCCCTCTCCTGTTGAAGGTCAGGTAGCAAGTGAGTGAAGAGATAGAAAATGGCGGTCATGTCTGCGGCGGTGCGTACCGTCACAGCCCGCATACAGCGCCATTGGCTCCTGGAACCCATAGGGCCCTGTTAGAAATTGGGTCTTTGGTTGACATCCAGGTTACCCCCTGTTCAAGCAAGGACCCTCACTCTAGTCAGGGTAAAAGAGAATCACCCTCAGCTAACCCCTGCTTACCCCCATGGTAGCTTGGCAGAGCAGTACGCTTAACTTCAAAGTGCTAGGTGTAAAGTATTTGTACCAACACACATAGTAACTTACTGTAAACACTACAAAATGACACAACACCAGTTTAGAAAAATAGGAAATATTTATCTAAACAAAACAAGACCAAAATGACAAACATCCAACATACAAAAGTCAAGTTATGAATTTTTAAAGATTAAACTAAAAAAAATAGCGCTTAGAAACAAAAATGCTTCGATGAGGTGTTAACAAGGCGTCGTGACGGAGTCGTTCCCAACAAGCCGACACCAGCGGCGCCTGACACGGAGTCGCGTAGACCCCCAAGTACAGTTCCTTTGGTGAAGAGTGAAAACAAGTCGATGCACGAAGTCGGGGATCGCGGCGTCAGTGCGAAACATTGAATCTGCGCACTTCAAGTGGCGTCGGTCACGACGTGGTGCGGCGACTTCCACGGAGTCGCGGACTTCAGAGAGGCTGCATCGGCGTCGGGCCTGCGAAGAGCCTCGTGTTCCAGCGAAGGTCACGGCGTCGGGTCCAGTCGGCGTCCCCGGATTCAGCAGCGGCGTCGGTCCGAAGTCGTCCGAAGTCCATTTCCTTGGATTTCCACCAGCTTTCCTTTCAAGGGCCCAGGGACTGGATAGGGCACTTGTCAAAGCAGGAGTCTCTCCAGAGACTCCAGGTGCTGGCAGAGAGAAGTCTTTGCTGTGCCTGAGACTTCAAACAACAGGAGGCAAGCTCTAAATCAAGCCCTGGGAGATTCTTCACAAGATAGAAGGCACACAAAGTCCAGTCTTTGCCCTCGTATTCTGGCAGAAGCAGCAACTGCAGGATAGCTCAACAAAGCATAGTCACAGGTAGGGCAGCACTTCTCCTCAGCTCTTCAGCTCTTCTCCAGGCAGAGGTTCCTCTTGTTTCCAGAAGTGTTCTAAAGTATGTGGTTTAGGGTGCCCTTCTTCTACCCAATTTCTCCTTTGAAGTAGGCCTACTTCAAAGTAAAGTCTCTTTTGAATGTGAAATCCTGCCTTGTCCAGGCCAGGCCCCAGACACTCACCAGGGGGTTGGAGACTGCATTGTGTGAGGGCAGGCACAGCCCTTTCAGGTGGGAGTGACTACTCCTTCCCTCCCTCCTAGCACAGATGGCTCATCAGGATATGCAGGCTACACCCCAGCTCCCTTTGTGTCACTGTCTAGTGTGAGGTGCAACCAGCTCAACTGTCAAGCTGACCCAGACAGGGAATCCACAAACAGGCAGAGTCACAGAAATGGTATAAGCAAGAAAATGCTCACTTTCTAAAAGTGGCATTTTCAAACGCACAATCTTAAAATCAACTTTACTAAAAGATGTATTTTTAAATTGTGAGCTCAGAGACCCCAAACTCCACATGCCCATCCGCTCCCAAAGGGAATCTACACTTTAATCAGATTTAAAGGTAGCCCCCATGTTAACCTATGAGAAGGACAGGCCTTGCAACAGTGAAAAACGAATTTAGCAATATTTCACTGTCAGGACATATAAAACAGATTACTATATGTCCTACCTTAACCATACACTGCACCCTGCCCTTCGGGCTACATAGGGCCTACCTTAGGGGTGCCTTACATGCATGAAAAGGGAAGGTTTAGATCTGGCAAGTGGGTAACACTTGCCAAGTCAAATTTACAGTTAAAACTGCACACACAGACACTGCAGTGGCAGGCCTGAGACATGATTACAGAGCTACTTATGTGGGTGGCACAACCAGTGCTGCAGGCCCACTAGTAGCATTTGATTTACAGGCCCTGGCACCTCTAGTGCACTTTACTAGGGACTTACCGGTAAACCAAATATGCCAATCATGGATAAGCCAATTACATACACATTTTGTAAAGGAACACTTGTACTTTAGCACTGGTTAGCATTATATGCTGGTGCCCGGGTATGGGGTTGTCTGTAAGGGTTAGTGTGTGTCTAACAGTTGTCCCTCGATATCTGCAGGTGACTCTGTTTACCCCAACCTCTCATGGCTACTGACCCCAGTGAGGAATCCCAGGACAAGGGCAGAGGAATATTACAATGAGGCACATGGGCGAACTAGGAGGATTATTGAAAGAACCTTCGGCCTCCTGAAGGCCAGGTTCCAGTGCCTCCATCTGACAGGTGGATCTATGTACTACTCACCCAAGAGGGTGTGCCAGATCATCGTTGCATGTTGCACAACCTGGCCTTGAGACACCCGGTGCCTTTCCTGCAGGAGGATGAGCTTGGAAATGGTCTTGTGGCAGTGGTGGAGCCTGTGGACAGTGAGGAAGAGGAGGCAGAGGAAGAAGATGCGGACAACAGAAGTAATATCATACAGCAGTACTTCCAGTGACACACAGGTAAGACACTGTAACTTCAGTTTTCTTTTCAGTTTTCAGGGGATGAAGTGTTATTGTATCTGTGTGTGCCATCTTGTGCATGGGTGTGTTTCCCTGTATGGTTTTGATTGCCCTGTCAGCTTTGCCTTGTGTGCATGGTAATTTTGTGGGCTAGGTGATTCTCTCTAATGGGCATGCTGTTGTGATGGGTGTGCATGCAGGTCTGTGATGGTGGTCCATGCATTGGTGTGGCATGCAGGGCTTGGTATTAGGATGGGTGGGTTGTGATAGTGGGGTATATTTGAGGTGGTGGAGTGATGGGGGTGAGGGTATGGGTAGGAGTTTATGATGGCATGCAGGTAGGGTGGGGGATATAGTAGTAAAGATTTGACTTACCAGAGTCCAGTCCTCTTGCTACTGCCGCGAGGCCCTCAGGATGCATGATCGCCAAGACTTGCTCCTCCTATGTTGTTAGTTGTGGGGGAGGAGGTGGGGATCCACTGCCAGTCCTCTGTACTGCTATCTGGTGTCTTGCTACCATGGAACGCACCTTCCCCCGTAGGTCGTTCCATCTTTTCATGATGTCATCCCTTGTTCTGGGGTGCTGTCCCATGGCGTTGACCCTGTCCACGACTCTCCGCCATAGCTCCATCTTCCTTGCAATGGACGTCTGCTGCACCTGTGATCCGAATAGCTGTGGCTCTACCCGGATGATTTCCTCCACCATGACTCCTCCTCTGAAAACCTGGGGTGTCTTTGAGGTGCCATGGATGTGGCGTGAGTGGTATGTGTGAGGATGTGTGGGGTGATGTGTGGGGTGATGTGTTGTGGTGTGTGCTGTGAGATGCATGGATGGTGTACCGGTGATGGTGTTCTGTGGCTCAGATTCAGTGGATGCTCCTGGCTTGTCTCTCTCTCTCTCTCTGTTGGCAATCTTTTTTTTCGTTGAAAGGGTTGTGGGTAATGTGGGTGTCTGTTTTATAGTGGTGTGAGTATGGTGTGTGTGTGTGTGTGTGTGTCAAGTGTGTGTAGTTTGAATTGTCCAATGTGGTGTAGTTTTGTTAGTGTGTGGGTATTTTGAGCGTGGTGGTGTGAACCGCAAATGGTTTACCGCAGTTGAAAGACCGCTGCAGTGATTCGTGGGTCCTGATATTGTGGAGGTATTCCTGTTGGCCTAACAGTGTGGGTTTTGGTACCACCAATTGATCAATGACCTTTGGTCTGGCGGACATGTGTGGGTGTCTGTTTAGTGGTGGATTTCTCAGTGTGGGTCATAATACCCGTAGCTGTATACTGCCTCGGTCACAGTATGTTGGCGGTTGTCAGCACGGCGGTAGGCGGCATTTACTGCCAAGGTTCTAATGAGGGCCTTAGTTTTGATGTGCCATTGGCTGCAGAACATTTCCAAGATGCCATATGATGCACCATACAAACTATTGTGAATGTATTTAACTATAGGGATGACATACTGGTTTTTGGAGCTACAAAGAAGGAGCATGACATAGCTCTCCCATAAGTATGTCGATTACTCCATGATGCAGGTTTGGCTTTGAACAAAGACAAGTGCGAGTTCAGTAAGACAAAACTAAAATTCTCTGGCCATATCTTTTCTGATGGGACATTACCCCTGATCATGCAAAAGTATATGCTTTGATAAATGCTGAACACCCACAAGAAGGTTCAGTGGTGCGTTCTTTTCTTGGAATGACCAGCCACTGTTACATAAGGACTTTGCCACTGTTAGTGCTCCATTATGAGAGTTAAGAAAAATATTTTTTCCTTTTAAATGGTCACAAGAATGTGAAAAGAGTTTCAGAAGTATCAAACATGCCATAGAAAATGTTACAGAAATCATGCACTTTAATCCAAAGTTCCATACCAAGATTGTAGTTGGCACTAGCCCCAATGAGTTAGCCACTATAGCTGTACAGCATAGTGGACATCCAAATGTACACAACATAGTGTGGACTATGCTTGTATAAGTTTATCTCAAACAGAACATGCTCACTCACAGCCAGAAAAGGAAAGCTTGGCTGTACTATGGGCTTGTGAAAATTTTCATGTATTCCTGACCGGAATGCCTTTTATGCTGGTGACTGATCATCAAGCCTTGCTGAAAATCTTTGGCAATCCAAATGTCAAGATGCCTCCTCGAGTTGAGCGATGGGGAATACAATTGCAAGAGTATGATTGTACAATTGTGCATTGCCCAGGAAAGGATCAAAATCTTGCTGACTTTTTTTCACGAGTGCCCATTCTAGTTCATAGCACTCCATCCAAGATGGCTCAGGACTACATCAATTTAATTGTCAAATCAAGCACACCAGCTGCTGTATCGTTAGCCCAGACTGTAACTGCCTTTAAACGTCATAGTGATCTGCTCAAGTTAAAAGACATAATTACACATCAATTGTAGAAGAAACATGTTGGACCTCTCAGTAATGATGATAAGTTTCAAAAGTACAAGAATGTCAAAGATGGATTATCCATAACTCAGAAAGGAGTTATTCTGTGGTGTTCACAGATCCTGTTTCTAGAGAATCTATGACAAAAGGTAATAGAAGTGGTTCATGAAGGGCATTGCGTTATCATTGCTACAAAGAGAGCTCTCCAAGATCATGTTTGGTTTCCATGCCTAGACGAAAGAGTTGAAAAGGAACTCAAGGCCTGTCACATGTGCAATTAATTGTCAACCAAAGTCACTGAACATACGCTAAACATGTCAGAACTCCCTAAACATGTCTGGGAGAGATGAGGCATTGTTTTCCTTGGTCCACTTTACAATGGACATCATTCAATTGTGATAATAAAAGAATATTCATGTTTTCCTTTGGTTAAAGATCTCTCATTCATGACTCATGACTAAGTAATCAAAAAAATTGATGGAATCTTTGCAATGTGGGGTTTTCCAGCCATTATGAAGTCTGACAATGGTCCACCCTTAAACAGCAACGAATTCAAATAATTTGTAGAGCATCTGAACATGAAGCATCAAAAGATCACACCCTTGCGGACACACGCCAATCGACTTGTTGAGCATTTTCTGAGTATGCTAAAGAAAGCATTACAGTGTAGCTCAGTTTAGACTGAGAAGCTCAGTCTAAAAACAGTTCTGAAATCTGGTTTACAAGCTTATTATTCAACACTGCACTCAACCACAGGGGAATGTCTGGTGACTTTAATGTATGGGGGAGCAACCAAGATACCCCAAAGGACCACAGAAAGAGATAGTAATGACAATCTGATCTGTGCAAGGTACTTGGTTCAAAAACAGAAAATGAAAGTGTATGCAGACAAAAGGCAACATGCGAAAGACCTCTCATTCACAAAAGGAGATTTGGTAACCGCTTGACAGTAACTTTAAAAAAAATCAGATACTCCTTACAATGCTAAATCTTTTCAAGTAGTATCTACTAAAAGATACATGGTGACTGCCCAGTGACCTGGAAAGTCCCTTACCAAAGACTCTTCTCACTTCCGGCCTGTGTTTCTTTGGTCTTCAACTCGAGATGGTAAAATAAAGACTGGTTTTGAAAACTCAATGACTGTTATTGATCTCTTTGGCAATTTCTGACATTGAGGAAGATCATTTACAGCTGCTAGTAACCAGAGGGGGTCGACAGAACAAAGCACCAAGAAGATTAATTGAAGAGATATATTTGTACATATGTCTACATATGCAGATATCTGTACCTGTCTTATGATTTTCGAAGAATTTGCAAATTTTCATTTAGCAGAGGGGGGAGCTGTAGTGTCTTGCCTGAGTTAGAACTGAACATTTCTGGCTCACCGAGGACTCCGAATCAGTGTGTGGCATCATCCCTAGAATAGAATGTATGAAAGCTTGCTTTAGAATACTGGAGTTCTCAAGCACACATAGAGAGAAATAAAGTGGTGTGAGCTGGTACCAGGCTGGGAAAGACCCAACATCCCATTCTGCCAGGACGGTGCTCCCACAACTAGTGGTCCCTGAAGCTCCTCTTCCCAACTGCAGGTCTTCCCTCGGGCACTGTTCACCTTGTGATAGATGAAACAGCCAATAACCTTCACTCGCCATTATGTTGAGAATAATGATGGTACAAAATCCTGCAATCTGACAATTTAAAAAATAATTGTAAAGACCAGCAATCTGAACCACCATTTTGTTATGTGATTCGTTATTTTTTGTGGGATCAATATTAAAAAAATAACTATTTCTGTGCCCATTTTGGAGCGCCACCATCTAACTGTGCTGCTGGTCTGGCACTTGGAGGTGAAGCTCTCACCTTTGGACGGTCATGAACGTCAGAAGTTAGCCTAGGGAGACAATTTTGCAAAAGTACATATTGAGTAAGAAGCAAATCAAACAGGCCTATTGCCATGATATGACAGCATTAATCCTTTAAGGTTCCTCACCCTTATTTGTTCATAAATATGTGTTTATGTCCCTTTTTCTTAAAAGAAAGTATGTAAAATCATGTTTTTTCAAAATTGTGTCCGCAAATTCACCCTTGCACAAAACAGTCATACAGCTTTGACACCCTGGATTAAGCACCACAGTTGTGCGTTCAAAAAAGATGAAATGATATACCTATCCATCCACAGTACCCCATCTAACTAGTAACATCAGGGTCTTATGATGGTCTAGTGGCCTTATGATTATCTCACTGGTTTGCACTTCCTATTTTTGCAACTATTGTTCTCTCAATGGTTCTACATGATTTTTTTCCAAGACACTGTTGCTAGCAAGATGGTGAACGTTCCTGGTCTTCCACAAAACCAGTCCAATTTCCTTCCACATCCATCTCCCCACTCTAGTGGTGGCTGCTGTCCAAAAGCTACAAGAGCCTTTCCTCTGCAGTTCCAGAATTCTGATATTCTGAAGGTTTCACTTCTAAGGGAGCTGGTAGCTGCCTCTGCTTTCTACAGCAGGTCTGCTGAATCCCTGAATGTATGTGAGTAACTGAACTTCAACAACAAATTAGAGTCCTCATGTGATTTATAGGTGACCGAAGTCCTGAGGTAGGAATTTTGAAATACAAACTTACTTTAGTGAATTGTCACAAGAAAATAAGCAGACTAGATGGTCGATCATCGTGGATTTGCCTATGCATATATGCATATTTAGAACCTACCCTTTGAGCTGAGCAAAGCACCCAGAGGTAGAACATTGTCTGGACTGTATCTGCATTCTAGTGTTTGATTAGAATGCTGTGGTGGAGATGCAGTGGTAGTCTTCGACCTAAGCAAGTTCTAGATCAATCTGGCAATGGGGAAATGCCCATCTTTTGAGTCAATTTGACAAGATAATGCCGAAGAATGCTCACCCAACCTCTGATATTCCAACCTTAAAAAACACTACATGACTCAAGGCACACACTTCACTTGCCCTAATTGTGATACAGAGAAACTCTAATGTATACACTCAACAACAAAACCAGCATTTTCAAAGCCGTTCTTTAATTTTAATTTGTTAACATGTGAAAAAACACCCATACACAAATGCTGTTTGGAAGCATTAGCACATTATGCCAAGACATTTCGGCTTTGATAATGCGTGTTTTTTATTACTACTGAGAGAACGTAGCTTTATAATATATATATATTAACATGAAATGTTTATGAATCAATGTGTGATAATGCTGCAAAAAACTATAATGATAGTAATTTTGCTTAGACGTGCACTTGAATTGTGACCACGGGGAGTGGCCACCAATGTATAGGTAGACTAATAATAATGACGCAAATGTTTATATTATGTTTAAATAAGTTCATACTAATGAATGCATTATTGAATCTGTACTGAAATCCTCATAGGCCTTAAGTTAGCATGAGCCGAAGCTTAGCTGCCAGGGCTCTCATATTAAATGCATTTATCTATTTTTCAGTATGCTGACTCACAAAGGGACATGACCCTGCGTGTTCTTTTTTTCTTGAAATTAGAGGACGAATGTAACCATGTTAGATCCGTTCTCACAGTTCCTCTCGTTTGCAGAATAAATGTTAAAAGTAAATTGAAACAGTGTAGATTAATGTTATGTACAAGGTCATTCAAACCGGTGAAGAAAATGGAACTGCTGACCAAAAGATGTGCAAAGAATTACAGAAAGATGAAATCATACCGGACATGCCACCTCTGAAGACGTCAATTACAAAGACCAATCAAAGACTTGTAAAATAATATGGGGTGAAGAGTTGGGTTACCTAATGTACTTTCTGATAGGTTAAAGATAGTGGGGTATAACTAGTGTCCAATAGAATTTTGGGGGAATGTACAATGGAAAAGGGATAAAAACCCATGTCACGGGGAGTCATTTAGGTGGGTTAGGGAATGCTATTGATTTTATCCAGAAGCTCTGTCACTCTGTTTGATGACTTGATACTTTACTAAAACCATCCTTGCCCTTAGATTGTCTAATTTTTACACTTTACCTCCTTATGAGGGAAGTGCCCTTTTTGCCCCGGAGCTGAATCATGACTGATGGCGAATTGACTGATGTCCTAAGGACGAAGACTGAACCTGTGCGCTGACCTAAACTTTGTAGGGTAATTATGACAATGAAATTGTGATTTGTCTGTTTGCTTTTCCTTTCTAGGAACTGGTTGGTTGTTCATGTGGTCTAAGACTCCGGAGTATATTGACAAGTGTAGGGGACACTTGGGTTTATGTTGTAATTTGTGCAGTTTAATTAGGTCAATCTGGTGTGGTTGACAAGTCGAGATTGAGTCGAATTGTATGTGTGAAACCTTCGATGGAGATTTGGCAAGTTCTAAAGTGCACTAGAACGAACCATTGAAAAGTCGAGAATAGGATTCGTGGGTCGAATTCTGCTTGCGTATGCAGGAGATGAGAAGGAGAGAGTAGCGGCCAAGGCTTCAAGTGAATTCTCTGTAAAGTTCTGAAGCGAATGTGTTACCCTTCCTGTAGTAAATCGGCAAATTTGTGTTGTTGTTAAAGGTGCTCGCAGTAATTTTGAATTAGTTCGGTGTGAATCCAGTGAGGGGCGGACGAGCCGCAAGACTTTGTCAGCTGCAGTGTGTGAGTGTGACGTCAGTGGTGCCGCGCTGAGATAGGTCAGTTATCGAGCGGGGTCGCGCACGGATTGGCTGCCGTCCGTGAGAGGCAATAGGCTGTGAAAGGTGGGTGAAGAGTGTCCTGGGAATTAGTCACTTTTTGATTAAATACAAACAAAAAGAAAAGACGCAAAGATGAATTTTGTCAAAGCTTTTAAGAGTGCTCTGAAAGGCGATGGATACATTATGGCGAGTAAAGGGGAACCTACACCGCCTGAGGGAACTCCAGCTTACATAGTCATGGAGGAAAAAGGTGTTGCGCCTTGTTTGTGGATGAAACAGTGGCGCAAATTGACAGAAAAAGAGGGATGTTTGGCATTCCCAGAACACGGGCCATTCAATACGAGAGTTCTAAAAAATGTAAGGTGGATGATAAGTGTACAGAAACCACCTCCGAGACCAGCCCAGTATGAGGCTTTAGCGATTTGGGATTTATTGGCTCTTAAACAGAGACAAGAGAAATTCCAAAGAAGAATAAAAAGGGCAGAAAAGACATATGCGGAAGCTAGGTGGGATAATGAGAGCAAAATGTGGAGACGGGGAACAGTTGATGGATTAAAATTGTTCCCAGATATAACACAGGGAGATGAGACGCAGGGAAAGAAAGCCACTTGTAAATCAGACAAAGACTCTAGTAAGCCTAAAGAAACTAAGGGGGTCATTCTGACCCCGGCGGGCGGCGGTCGCCGCTCGCCTGGCGGGAACCGCCATTTGACCGCTCCGCGGTCAAAAGACCGCTGGCGGCATTCCGACCGTCCCGCTGGGCCAGCGGGTGCTAACAATGTTAGCGCCCGCCGTCCCAGCGGGAAGGGGCCTGCAACATTGAAGCCGGCTCCGAATGGAGCCGGCGGTGTTGCAGGTGTGCGACGGGTGCAGTTACACCCGTCGCGCTTTTCACTGTCTGCTAGGCAGACAGTGAAAAGCAGGCTGGGGCCCTGTTAGGGGGCCCCTGCACTGCCCATGCCAGTGGCATGGGCAGTGCAGGGGCCCCCAGGGGCCCCAGGACACCCGTTCCCACCAGCCTCTTCCTGGCGGTGTAAACCGCCAGAAACAGGCTGGCGGGAAGGGGGTCAGAATCCCCTGGGCAGCGCTGCTTGCAGCGCTGCCCTGGCGGATTTGCCCAGCTGGGGGAAATCCGGCGGGAAACCGCCGGACCCGGTTTTCGGACCGCGGCTTTACCGCCGCGGTCAGAATGGGCAGGGAAGCACCGCCAGCCTGTTGGCGGTGCTTCCTCCATTCGACCGCCAGGGTCGGAATGACCCCCTAAGAGTCCTTGGGAAGAAGAAGATGATTCAGACGATGAAGAATTCCTGAATCAGATATTACATGATCGCCCGCCACATTATGCGGTAAGCGACAATGTCCTGAGCACTAATGCGGGTCCTGGGAACCAGACGCAGGAGAAGGGAGTTACTGATACAGTACAGACTAGTGATACGGGTTTGATACAGAATGGTGTCAGTGTACCCACTGCGCCAGACATGCAGATACAGTTAATACCTCCACCGCAGATACAGAGAATCTATCCAGATGTCCCGGTACTAGAGACTACTACAAACCTGATAGTGCCACCAGACCCGATATATACAAAATCAAGGTTAGTGCAGATTGAGTCAACTCCGCAATCGCTGCCCCAGCCACAGCCACAATTGATACCGGGGTATAATCCAGCAGCAGGTCCTCCATTAATACCCACGCCGGCTTCAGAAAATCAGACCTTTGGAGTCGCTGCTCCAGGAGGTTTGGGACCAGGTCAGACACCAGCTGTAATATCATTGTCAATTACTGTTGGTCCACCGGTGCCATTGTATGCACAAGGTAAGCCTGGTGTATGTGATCAGGGAGTAATGACCCAAGATGTAATAAGAGGAGGGTCCATAAGAACCCCTCAGTTAATGGCCCCAGGAGAGCAAGCGGTTGAAAAACCAAGGTCTTTGATAGACCTTAGCCCAATTGAAGCCCAGTTGGAAGCAATGAGACAGGCAGGGCTAGGAATGTTAACCCCACAGACAATAAGTACGAATGTTTCACAGTCGCCGATGATGCATGCAGGAAAAAATTCCTTACAAGGTTTTACGGTACAACAGTTGAATGAGTGGTTAGAGAAGACCTTTACTACGCAAAAGACTACAGTAACTGCAGTGGAACCGGAAAGGTTGGGGAAAGATGAGTACCTGAACTTTGTGAGACAGGTCGTGGAAGCTGCTGAATTAGTGGACGGAACAATGGGGGTAAACAGATTAGAGTCATACACAGAAGCAGAATTGAGATACCTGTGCCCTAAGATTACTAAGGAAGTAGGCAAGGTACATCAGAAATTAGCGAACCTGGCATATAAATACAATATCGACATAGAGAATACTAAACATTTGAAAAGAAGTTACAGGTTAGACTTTGACTCAAAAGACTTCGAACACATGAGGTCTGCCGGAATGAAAGCGCATTTAAAAGAAATATTACAAAGTGCGCAAATCTGGGGAGCATTCGAAAAATGGGAAGGCAGATGGGCTAAGAAAAGAGACAAGGAGAAAGGTGACGGCCCAGGAACAAGTAAAGCAAAAACTTCACCAGATACGGAATCGGTAAAAATACTACCAATGAGAGAGACAGCTGGTGGGGTTTTAATTAATGTACCGTGGTCCAGAGGAGACATCTTATCTTTTACAAATGATTATCCCAGGTTGAGGGAGAAACCGATCGAGTGGTACCAACAAACAGATAGGTTTGTGAAGCTTGCGAAGTGTCTCTGGGAAGACTTGAATACCTTGTTTGAGATCATTGTTCCGCCCGACTTATGGCTTGAGTGCAAGAAAGGGGTAGACTGGCCAACGCAGGAGCCAGCAAGGGATAAGGTGACCGGAGCACCCTCTGAGGAGGTGATGAAGTACTATCACAAGGTAATTGAGTTTTTGAAGCTGAAGGTGTCGCCGAAATTGACTGATTGGCAGAAAATAGACCGGACCTCACAAGATGTTAAAGAATCAATACATGCATACTATGAGAGGTTGTTGAAGGCATTCAAACATTACAGTGGCACTGATACAATTGAGCTGAAAGACATGAACCATCAAGTGTTCAGATTTGTTGAAGGGTTGAGACCAAAAGTTAGCCAGATGATTAAGAATCATTTGATCTGTTGGCAAGCGAAGCCGATTGATGAGGTGTTGCAGTATGCGAAATACTGTAGTGATGAGATCGAGCTGAAGCAGAAAAAGTTGAAGGAGAAAGTGATGGTGATGCAGATAAGGGCTGCTCAGGCAGGAATACAGGGAAATGGAATTCAGCAGATGATACAGCAGCAACCGCAAGGGAATGGTGTGTTTCAGGCACAACCAAGAGGTCGAGGTTTTGTGAATCGCGGTCCGGATTTGAATACTGTTGTGTTTCAAAATGATGCGCAAGGGATGAAAAAGATGCCACCATGTCCGCGTACGGGGGCGTGGGGCATTGGAAGCGGGAATGCCCAAATGTGGTGCAGGATGGTGTCATTCAACAAAGCACTAATGTCGGTACATTGCAAAATATGAGAGGTCCAAAATTGAGAAATCCAAATCCAAACTTCCAAAATAATATGGTACAGTTGCAGGGGTTACAGCCCATGCAGCAAATGCAAATGCCGCGTGTTCAACCAGTGCAAATGCAGCAAGTACAACAGCAGGTTCCCATGGTACCTAGACAGCAAATGCAACTACCAATGGCTCCAATGGGACAGCAGCAGGTGATGCTTCCTCAGCAGGTCACAGGTCAAGTAATGGGCCAAAATAATACAGTACAGCAATTCCCATTGCGTGGTGAAGATGGAATGAATGAGGAATGGTTGGATGATAGTTCAGACAGTGAAGAGTGCAGGCTTGCAACGTCCCTAGAAGTAGATCAGAGGGGACCCTATGTAGAGGGAAAGGTAATGGGTCACAAGGTCTCATTCCTGGTTGATACCGGAGCTACACCCTCTACAGTTAGAAGTGCAGAGGTTCCGAAATTGCCACTTTCGGGGCGTACCATAAGAGTGGTCGGGGTAGCTAACCAGTACTTGACGAATCCAATTACAGATCCAGTACAAGTTGCGATTGGCAACTTCCAGGGACTGCATAAATTTGTAGTCTGTGATTCAAATCCGGTATCCCTACTGGGAAGAGACTTAGGGGGTCATTACAACATTGACGGTAAAAGCCACTTACCGCCGAGCAGAAGACCGCCAACACACCGCCACGGCAGCGGAATTCCACCACAGCTATTATGACCCACATCCCGAAATCCGACAAAATTCAGACACCCACACAAGTCCACCACACCAAAGGTCAGTGATAAACTGGCAATAACAAAACCTCCACCGTCAGGCCAACAGAAATACGCCCATGCTATCCCAACCCACGAATCCACGCGGTGGTCTTTCAACCGCGGTATTCCATTGGCGGTGCACACCACCGCTCTCAAAATACACACACATATACAAAACGGCACCACATTGGACAATTCGAAATACACACACCTGACACACATACACACACCACTCCCACACATTCAATACTATATAAAACACACACCCACATCACACACAAACCCCTACGACCAAAAAATCGGAAAGAAGGCCAGAGAGAGACACCACCATCCACAAACTAGCAGCCTCAGGCACTCAACACCATCACCCACACGACTTCCACGCACAAAACACTACACACTAGTACATATTACCACACTTATCACCACATACACCACCCCACACATCACCTACACCACCCCATGGCACGGCAAAGACACCCCAGGTTCTCGGAGGAGGAGCTCAGGGTCATGGTGGAGGAAATCGTCCGGGTAGAGCCACAGCTATTTGGATCCCAGGTGCAGCACACCTCCATAGCTAGGAAGATGGAGCTATGGCGAAGAATAGTCAACAGGGTCAACGCAGTGGGACAGCACTCAAGAAATCGGGACGACATCAGGAAGAGGTGGAACGACCTACGGGGGAAGGTGCGTTCCGTGGTCTCCAGACACAACATTGCGGTAAAGTGGACTGGCGGAGGACCCCCACCTCTTCCCCCACAACTAACAACATGGGACGAGCAGGTCTTGACTATTCTGCATCCTGAGGGCCTCGCAGGAGTCGGTGGAGGAATGGACTCTGGTAAGTCAAATCTTAACTATCATATCCCCCACCCTACCTGCATGCTATCACAGACCCCCACCGTCGCCCCCTCCCCTATCACTCCAACTCCTCACAAATGTACTAATAACACAAACCACACATCCCAAAACCAAGCCCTGCATGACACAACAAAGCATGGACACCCGTCACTAAAGCATGCCCACTGCACAAGCCCATAACACCCCCCTGAACCATCATCACACAAGCCCCCACATAGGAGTGCTAGCACTGGGGTACACGGTCACCCACCCATTGCACACCATGACACACACAGATGCAATAATCATGCTTTTACACCCCTGCAAGACCACTACCCAACGTCACCAGACAGGAGGGTCCAGACATCTCCACCCCACCCACAGAAGAGACCCACAGTGATGACAGCAGCTCTGTCCAACTGGATCCAGATGACCAGCCCGGACCATCGTGGGCCTTGGGACAGTCGGTTCCCCACACCTAGTCACAGGCCACCACAGAGCTTCCACCCTCTGGTAACACCAGCACAGCACCCACCCAGCGGGCCCATACCTCCGTACCCAGGCACGTCAATCAGCTGGGTGTCCACCACTACAGGGAACCCAGGATAATCCACCACCCCAACAACAACTGGGACCTGGGGGCAGTGGTAGTGGGCACACGGTCCAGGGGACGGAGGCCCAGGAACACAGGGGAACTGGGAGGGCTGCTGTGCGACAGGGGGTGGACAGGCCTAGGGAACCTACTCTCCACGAGGCCCTCTCCTCCATCATGGGAGCATACCACCACTCCCAGGAAACGATGGCAACGGTCCTGGCCAAGTTTCAGGAGACCGAGCACATGCAGGAGGAACAGTATTTGGGCTTCAGGGAGGAACTCAGAACCATCAGCACCGCCCTGGGCATCATCGTAGGGGTGCTGAAGGAGATACTTAACACCAGGAGGGACACTGTGGCACTCCAAGGGGCCCCTGACACTAGCATGGACAAAGAACTGCCCACCACCTCCGCCAGCGCTAGTGGACAGGAGGCACCGCCACAGGACCACCACACCAGCACCCCACCCCCTGCAGATGGAGAACCACCCCGCAAACGGTCCCTGAGATCCAGGAACAAGACAGAGCACGATGCCAAGACCCCCGCCAAGAAATGAGACCACCGTCATTGTCATCCTACTGTCCCACTATGTAACCCTGTCCATATTGGAACTGCCCCAGCTCCATTTCCTATGCCCATATGGGCAATGCACCTGTGAGACTAATAGACTGGACTCTGCCATTGACATTCCTCCACCATCACCCCTCACCATTTTACAACCCCCCTCCAATATTGAGCACTGCAATAAACACCCTTGAAGCACAAAACAATCTGGAGTCAGTCTGTGATTTTGAAAATGTGTATCAGCAATGACAGTGACAAAATGCGTTCTCAAATGTAATGTCAACATACCTATGTCACACATCTCAAGTCCATGAGGAATCTAAGCAGATGACACACGTTGGAAACCACACCTGTGAAACCGTAATGGAAATGTACAACTCAGTTACCATATACTCGTTGAAATCGACAGACAGGATAGAGGTAGAAGTGTGAAAGTACTTGTAGTAGGCAGGAATGTGTTCTCACCTGTGTTTCACTGGAAATATTGCTGGATAACTGAGTCCCTGTTGTCAATGTCTTCTTCCTCTGCTTCCTCCTCATCACTGTCCACAGGCTCCACAGCTGCCACAACACCGTCATCTGGACCATCCTCCTGCAGAAAAGGCACCTGTCGTCGCAAAGCCAAGTTGTGAAGCATACAGCAGGCCACGATGATCTGGCACACTTTCCTTGGTGAGTAGAATAGGGAACCACCTGTCATATGGAGGCACCTGAACCTGGCCTTCAGGAGGCCGAAGGTGCGTTCGATCACCCTCCTAGTCCGCCCATGGGCCTCATTGTAGCGTTCCTCTGCCCTGGTCCTGGGATTCCTCGCTGGAGTCAGTAGCCATGACAGGTTGGGGTAACCAGAGTCCCCTAATAGCCACACCCGGTGCCTCTGGAGTTGACCCATCACATAAGGGATGCTGTTATTCGGCAGGATGTAGGCGTCATGCACAGAGCCAGGGAACATAACATTTACCTGGGAGATGTACTGGTCTGCCAAACATACCATCTGTACATTCATGGAATGATAACTCTTCTGGTTCCTGTAGACCTGTTCACTCCTGTGGGGGGGGAACCAGAGCTACATGGGTCCCATCAATGGCACCTATGATGTTGGGGATATGCCCAAGGGCATAGAAGTCACCTTTAACTGTAGGCAAATCCTCCACCTGAGGGAAAACGATGTAGCTCCGCATGTGTTTCAGCAGGGCAGACAACACTCTGGACAACACGTTGGAAAACATAGGCTGGGACATCCCTGATGCCATGGCCACTGTTGTTTGAAATGACCCACTTGCAAGGTAATGGAGCACTGATAGCACCTGCACTTGAGGGGGGATCCCTGTGGGATGGCGGATAGCTGACATCACGTCTGGCTCCAACTGGGCACACAGTTCCTGGATTGTGGCACGGTCAAACCTGTAGGTGATGATCAAATGTCTTTCCTCCATTGTCGACAGGTCCACCAGCGGTCGGTACACCAGAGGATTCCGCCATCTCCTCACATGTCCCAGCGGGCGGTGCCTAGGAAGGACAACAGCGACCACAGAGTCAAACAACTCAGAGGTATGTACCCACACTCTACACAGAACACCATTCATACACAGAATCTGCCTGTATTTGTGTTGTGCGACAAGGCCTTGGTCTCTGTGACGCAGTAGTGAATCAGGCCATGTGGGCACCTGAAATGGCGGCTGCCTGACCTCTAAAGTGGGACAATGGGATGTGAGGTAACTGCGCTGGCGTTCTACACCGTCGCGGTAGGCGGTCGAAGACCGCGGCGCAATGCTGAATTGGTTAACATTGGACCCCATGGGTCCCAGGGGCCAATGACGATGTATGCCGGCGGTGATGGTACGCACCGCCGCGGACGTGACCACCATTTTCTATCACTTCAATCACTCAATACCTGATTTTCAACAGGAGAGGACCTACACTGCAAGTGCTGCTGTGACCTCGGTCTGGAAGAGACAATGGCTCGTGCGTCTGGGGAAAGAGCCCCTGCCTTCACTGCAGAGGAGTTGGAGAAGCTCGCGGACGGGGTCCTCCCCCAGTACACGCTACTCTACGGTCCTCCAGACCAACAGGTAAGTACACAGGGAGTACGTTGTATGGGCTATGCCTGTGTGGAGAGGGCTGGTTGTAAGAAGGAAGGGGGCACAGTTCTGCATGCATGAAGGACTGTGAATGCATGTGCCACATGGCAAAGCTAGGGATGTGGGCCACTCACTTCGACAGTGCAGTTGGTAATGACTTCTCTTCTTCCCCTGTACATTTCATGTAGGTCAGCGCCCACCAGAAGAAGGATATTTGGCGTGCCATCACCACAGACGGAGCACCCACTGCTGGAAAAGATGGGAGGACATTCGCCGCTGGAGCAAGAAGACGGCGGAGGCTCAGCTGGGGATGGCCTCCCAACATGGGAGGGGTGCCCGTCGAACCATGACCCCCCTGATGTTCCGGATCCTGGCGGTGGCCTACCCTGAGTTGGATGGGCACTTGAGGGCATCACAGCAGACACAAGGGGGTGAGTACAACATCATTCAGCAGACTTTGCGCACAGTGAAGGTGTCTGGGTGGGGAAGGAGGGCTGTGGGTTTCCCTAGGCCAGGGCGAGTTCCGTAGACTAGGCCCCTCCGTAATGCAGGCCATGTGGCACCCCACCCCACCTCTGTAGAGTGCCAAGTACGGGTATACTTGCCACTGTGTCATCTATGTGTGCAGATGTCGACCATAGCCATGTAGGACATATCCCAGGAATTGCATCTGTAGAGCCAAACAGCGCGGCATAGTGCAGGGGGCTGCTGTGTCTGTATTGTCTGCCAACTGTAGCGGTAAGCCATGCACTCAACCTGTCTTTCTTCTGTCATCCCCCCCCTTTTCGTGGTCTCCCTGTTCTTGTGTGCATCAGCATCATCAGGCGAAGGTACAGTGGCACCGGAGCACGAGGGAGCTGCCTCCCACATGGCCATGGAGGGCCACCCCATGGACTCGGAATACACCAGTGGGACGGAGGGCGAGGGGAGCTTCACGGCGGTCACAGGATCTGCAACCAGCGACACGGACTCGTCCTCCGATGGGAGCTCCCTTGTGGTGGTGGCAAAATCTGTGCCCCCCACTTCTACAGGTACAGACGCCACCCCCCCTACCAGCACCGCCCTCCCAGCAGCCCCTCAGCCTTCGCCCCGTGCCTGTTCACCCAGGAGGGTGGGCATCACCTTCGCCCCAGGCACCTCAGCCCCTGCCCCTGTCACCTCTGCTGCCCTCAGTGAGGAGGCCATTGACCTCCTCAGGTCACTCACTGTTGGGCAGTCTACCATTTTGCATGCCATCCAGGGTGAAGAAAGGGAATTGCAACACACAAATGCATTCCTGGAGGGCATTCATTCTGGTCAGGCTGTCCTTCATCGAACCCTACAAACTCTGGCCTCAGCACTGATGGCAGCCATTGTCCATGTCTCTAGCCTCCCCCTCCAACTTCCTCCACCCAGACCCACCCCCCTGTACCCCAGCCTATCCCAAGCACACCATCAGACCAGCATGCACACACGTCAACACACAAGGGAAGCTCAGGCAAACATAAGCACCACACATCACACAGGCACTCACGCAAGCATCACACACATACAGACACAACAACATCCACTGCCTCTACTGTGTCCCCCTCCTCGTCGTCTCCCTCCTCCCTCCCAGTCTCGTCTACACTCTCACCTGCATGCACTACCACTACAGCCACTACGTCCCGCACCAGCACACCCACCACCACACCCCGCTCACGTGCAGTTACCACCCCCACTCCCATTTACACGTCCCCTGTGTCCTCTCCCAGTGTGTCTGTGACGCCCCCTCCCAAGATACACAAACGCATACACACACCCACCCAACAGCCATCCACCTCACGACAGCCTCCAGCGCATGCACCTTCACCCAAAGTCACCAAACGTACACTTCCTACAACCACTACCTCTTCCTCCACTCCCAAACCCCTTCAGCTACCCGTCCCAGTGTTCCTAATAAACTTTTCCTGACCAAGCTTGACCTCTTTCCCACCCCCCCCTCCAACTGATAGGTCCCGTACTAGCACCTCAGAAAAAATATCTCTGGGACCAGTGGTGCCTGTTACAGGTATGTGGGGTGCACCGGGCACCAGGCCAGCCAGTGTGGCACAGAGCCACAGCACAGCCAGTCCCCCCCCTGTGAAGCACCAGAAGTTGGACAGTGCCCGGCAGGAGAGGGGGAAGACTCCAGCCAGCAAAGCCGCTCACAAGGATCCCAGGGGAGTGTCGACTCAGCTGTGACTCCTCCCAAGGTGGGGAAGGGGCAGAAGAAATCACCAAAGTCTGGGAGGAGCAGCACGGCGGAGAAGACCGCCATCATCCCCGCTGCCCGGGAGTCCACCGCCAGAGACACTGCCCAGGAGGCCTGCCCAGGAGGCCAGCCCATCGTCTCTGGCCAGGAGACCACCCCCATCGTTACTGGCCAGGAGGCCAGCCCGATCATCACTGGCCAGGAGGCCACCGCCAGAGTCACTGCCCAGGAGGCCAGCCCGATCATCACTGGCCAGGAGGCCACTGCCAGAGTCACTGCCCAGGAGGCCAGCCCGATTGTCACTGGCCAGGAGCCCACCGCCAGCCACAGCCAGCTGCCCAGGAGGGCCCCGCCAGCCACAGCCCAGATGCCCAGGAGGGCCCCGCCAGCCACAGCCCAGCTGTCCAATGAAGGAACGCCAGCCCCAGCCCAGCTGGGCAATGAAGGACCGCCTTGGCAAGCACCGCTGAACAGGTCAGAAACTGCCAACTCAAGCACCGCTGAACAGGGCAAAGACCGCCATGGCAAGCACCGCTGAACAGGGCAAGCACCGCTGAACAGGTCAGAAACTGCAAACTGTGGCTTTGCACTCCCCAGGATGGTACAGTGGGCAAACCACCCACTGTAGAGACTTGAGAGACTGTGGCTTTGCACTCCCCAGGATGGTACAGTGGGCAAACCACCCACTGTAGAGACTTGAGAGATTGTGGCTTTGCACTCCCCAGGATGGTACAGTGGGCAACCCACCCACTGTAGAGACTTGAGAGACTGTTGCTTTGCACTCCCCAGGATACATCAATGGGCATGGAGCCCCCCCGTGGATCTGGCGTGGTGCACTCATCCGACTGAGGTGCCCCCCCCTTCCTTTCCCCCTGAGGTGCCTGTTGTATTTCTATCTGATGCCCCTGCAGTGTTCTCTCCGTTTTGATCAGGTATCTAGTGTGGGCCACGCCCATGCATTTTGGGCCCAGTGGTCCACGGACAATGAATGGTGCATTACCTGCATTACTAATCGTGGTGATTATTTTGTTTAATGTATATATACATATATATGTATTTATTTGGTTACTGTATACTATAAATGATATACATTTCCTTTTGTCTTTGTATTCTTCCGGGAGGGTTGGGGGTTGTTACTGTAATGTTTGGATATGCATTGTAGTGTGTGTTGTAGTGGGTGAGGGTGGGGGTGGGGGTGTTGCGTGTATGTGTCCCTGTTTTTTGCCTCCCCCTCTCCTATGTTGTAGGTGCAGTACTCATCGTTGTCTTCGCCGCCGGCGTTGATGATCCTCGTATAGGAGCAGGAAGACTAGTGCAGGAAGAATATGGAGTTCTGGCTCCATGGTGTCGTCGTTCCTCATGGAGTGTGTGGAGGTGAGCATTTTCCCTTTAAAATGGCTGTTTCTGCCGTGTTTTTATCCGCGGTGAATCCGCCCCGGAAAAGGTGGCGGATTGGTAGGTTGTGATACTGTGGGCGGTACATTGTCTTCCGCCTGTCTGTTGGCGGTGACCGCCGCACTGTTTGTCTGTACCGCCGTGGTGGTCGGAGTGTTAAAGTGGCTGTCTTTGTTGGCGGTTTCCGCCACAGTCATAATTCCAATTTTTTTACAGCCGGTCTGTTGGCGGTCTTACCGCCGCTTTAACACCGTCCGCCAGGGTTGTAATGACCACCTTACTGTGCAAGACGAAATGTTCGATTGCCTGTTCCAATGATGGGATTGAGGTACAGACAAACAGTGATGATGAAGGGGATGATGGTCAGTTCTCAGAGTCGGAAGCAGAAACCGCAAATAAAGATTACCCTTTGATAACTTTATTCCTGATGCTCACAGTGACTGACTTACCAGCCGAGTTACAGGGAACGGTGACAGAGAAAATGTGGGATTTGACAGGAAAAGAAGTGGGATTGATAAAAGGAGTGGAACCAGTTAAAGTTCAAGTGAAGCCAAATGCAGTGTTTCCCCAGGTGCCGCAGTACCATATGGCACAAGATGTTCTTTTCCAGGTGGCACAAATAATTGCAGACTTTGTAAAACAGGGAGTCCTGAAGGAGGTATTGAGCAGTCCATGTAATTCACCGATAATTGGTCTGAAGAAACCTTGTGGGAAGGTTTGAATTGTGCAGGACTTGAGAAAAATAAATGAGATTGTGGTGAAGTGTTGCCCCATAGTGCCAAATCCAGCAGTGATCAGGTTTCAGGTCCCGTGCGATGCTGAATGGTTCACCGTTGTAGATTTGTCACAAGCTTTCTTTTCGATCCCTCTTAATGAGGACAGCCAGTTTTTATTCAGTTTCAAATTCCTGGACAAGGTGTACAGTTGGTGCAGAATTCCTCAAGGGTTTTCTGAATCACCGTCCATCTTCAATCAGATATTGAAAAAGGACTTAGAATCTTTAGTACTGCCTTTCAATTCGACACTAGTACAGTACATTGACGACTTGCTGATTGCATTCATGACAAAAGATGACTGTAAATATGACACAATTGCCTTATTGAATCATTTGGGTAAGAACGGACTTAAAGTGTTGCCGCCAAAGCAGCTGCAGTACTGTCAGAAAGAGGTGAAGTACTTAGAACACTTGATTGAGAGAGGGTCCAGGAGAATATCGAAAGAAAGGGTGACAGCCATTTTGCAAATGAACCCCCCAACAACAAAGAGAGATGTCAGGATGTTTTTGGGAATGGTGGGCTACTGTCGCCAGTGGATACCCAACTTCTCAATTATCTCAAAACCATTGATAAAGCTAACAGGCAAAGAGATTAAGGATGAACCGTACACCATAACCCTATCCAAAGAAGAGCTTGAGTCATTTATGGAATTGAGAGAGTGCATGTGCAGGGCACCAGCTTTGGGTATGCCTGATTACACTAAACCTTTTCTACTGTTTTGTCATGAACGTGATGCTTGTTCTTTGTCTGTCTTAACACAGGTCCATGGAGGTGCAAACCGCCCTGTAGCATATTTTTCAGTTACCCTGGACCCCGTCGCAGCAGCCTTACCAGGATGTTTGTGCACAGTTGCAGCAGTTGGTCTAAGCCTCACGCAGTGTGAAGGCATAGTGATGGGACATGCCTTGACAGTAATGGTTCCTCATGCAGTTGAAATTTTGTTGACTCGAACCAAAACTCAGCACATGACAAATGCCCGACTTACCAGATATGAGACAATTATATTGGGGTCACCTAATGTTTCACTGAAGCGATGTACTGTATTAAACCCGGCAACTCTGCTTCCTGTTGAGAATACCGAGATTAATAATGAAGAGGAAGTGGAGCATGACTGTCTTGAGGTAACAGAACTATGTACCAAGCCCCGACCTGATATTCAATATACGCAGTTAAAGGAAAATGACTGTATTATGTTTGTTGATGGATCCTGTTTGAGAGATTCAGTCGGAATGCTGAGAGCAGGTTACGCTGTATGTACCAAAGCTGTTATCATCGAAGCTTCCTGGCTCAAGAGAGTGTATTCCGCACAAGTGGCAGAATTAATTGCCCTTACTAAGGCATGCCACGCAGCTGAAAATCTGAGAGTCACTGTCTATACTGACGGCAGATACGGATTTGGAATTGTACATGATTTTGGCCAATTGTGGTCACAAAGAGGTTTCATGACCTCTTCTGGTTCTTCTGTGAAAAATAGCAAACATATTAAGGATTTGTTACATGCGATTCAGTTACCTCTTGAAATTGCCATGGTAAAATGCAATGCTCACGTTAAGTCGCAAGACTTTGTATCCATGGGAAACGGCTATGCAGATCAAGTCGCAAGATTTTGTGAATTGAACTGTATATCGTTCAAGGACCAGTGGGAATTGTTACCGCAAACTGAGAATGACACATGTTTGAACCTTGCATTAAGGGTGGTTGAAACACTAGGCGAGCTAAAGACGCTACAGGGTCGTGCTAGCAAAGAGGAAAAAACGCTCCTGGCAGAGAATGCAATGTGTACAAAGAGCAGACGACTTATGGGTCTCAGAGGAGGGGAAACTGGTTTTGCTAAACAGTCTTCTGTCACAATTTGCGAGGCTCTACCCATGGACAGGCACATCTTGGGAGAGATGCAATGATCAGGTCATTCAAGATTGACTGGTTTAACCCAAAATTCAGACATGCCGCACAGGTTACCTGTCACAGGTGCATCATCTGTCAACAGATGAATGCCGTAAAAGGGACTGTGGTAACATTGAGCCACATAGGGAGAGCTGGTAGTCCATTTAGCAAGATGCAAATGGATTTCATTGAGATGCCTGTTTGTGGAGGACTGAAGTACGTGTTGGTGATTGTGTGTGTTTTCAGCCACTGGATTGAAGCTTACCCTACACGTAGAAATGACAGTTTCACAGTTGCAAAGCTGCTGCTTAGGGAACTAATACCCAGGTTTGGGTTTCCGGTCTCTATAGAATCAGATAGGGGCAGACACTTCGACAATGAGGTGATTAAGCTCGTGTGCTGCATTAGATATTGAAAAGAAACTGTGTTGTAGCTACCGCCCTGAAGCATCAGGACTAGTAGAACAAATGAATGGTACCTTAAAATCGAGAATGGCGAAGATGTGCGCAGCTACCAATATGAAATGGCCAGATGCATTGCCCTTAGTACTGATGTCGATGAGGAACACCCCTGATAAGTAGACAGGACTATCACCACACGAGATCCTTATGGGTAGAGCTATAAGGCTGCCCGCAGTACCTGCAAATGCTCTTGTGACTATCACAGTAGATATGGTGTTGGACTAATGCAAAGGTTTGGCTGATGTGGTTCGCTCTTTTTCTCACCAGGTAGAAGCTAACACATTGCCACCGATCAGTGATCCAGGTCATACCCTGCAAGCCGGTGACTGGTTAGTTGTCAAGAAGCACGTGATAAAGTTGTGTTTGGAGCCATGCTGGAAGGGGCCATATCAAGTAATATTAACAACAACCACTGCAATGAAATGTGCAGGCGTTCTGAATTGGATACATGCCAGTCACACAAAGAAGGTAACGTGTCCAACTGATGAGGAACTTGAAGTTTCCGGCTCAACAGTTCCAGAGAGGGAAGTCTCAGGGCTCAAAAATAGCCAAGAGGGCACTGAGACTCCAGGAGAGCCCACTGAGAACAGCCTAGTCCCTCAAACAGTAAACGAGTTCGAGAGAGGTGACAGTGTGCCTATCTCAGTAGAGGCAGCAGGAGAAATAAATCAAGGAGAGGTTCTCCCAGAAGCAGACGGATACGGGTTAGAGCTTGAACCCATTACAGACCCAGAAGAAGAAGAAGAAGGGGAAATAGTAGAAAGAGATCAAAGTACACCGGCATCCCCTGAGCCAGTTGCAGGTCCATCAAGAGAAAACACCATAGTACAAGAGGAGGGTGCTGTTCAGCGCCCTGAAAGGACAAGTAGGAAAAAGACGCATAAGGGAGATAATTGGCCAGAAAAGCAGGCTGCGAAAGAAAGGGTCTAACCAGGTGAAACAATAACAGAAGAAACTGATACATCCCGAATAGAGGATCTAAGTGAAGGAGAATTGCAAAGCGAACGCAGAAGGAAAAGAACTGCAAATAGAAGGTACGCAGGTCCTGAATGGGCGTATGCAACAACATCTGAATGGCAACAAGAATTCTTAGCATTCTGTTGTGATCGAGAAGTACCAGGCCAATACTACGGTACCTGAAATCAGTCAGGAAAAGAGACTGTGTTAAAACTAAAAAGAGATTGAAAGTTGGAAAAGCTAAGAAAGAGACTTATAAATTACCAGATGTGACACTGATAACCTGAATTGACTGAAAATTTGATTATGACAAGCTGCTAACCTGATTTGACAAAAGGGTCCTGGAGTGAGTGAAACGCTGTAAATATACGCAGAGAGAAAGAGACTTTTTGCATTTTGGGATGGATTAACACCTCCTCCAAAGTTGTAATCAGGCCCATAATGTTAAAAGTAAATTGAAACAGTGTAGATGAATGTTATGTACAAGGTCATTCAAACCGGTGAAGACAATGGAACTGCTGACAAAAAGATGTGCAAAGAACTACAGAAAGATGAAATCATACCGGACATGCCACCTCTGAAGACGTCAATTACGAAGGCCAATCAAAGACTTGTAAAATAATATGGGGTGAAGAGTTGGGTTACCTAATGTACTTTCTGATAGGTTAAAGATAGTGGGGTATAACTAGTGTCCAAAAGAATTTTGGGGGAATGTACAATGGAAAAGGGATAAAAATCCATGTCACAGGGAGTCATTTAGGTGGGTTAGGGAATGCTATTGATTTTATCCAGAAACTCTGTCACTCTGTTTGGTGACTTGATACTTTACTAAAACCATCCTTGCCCTTAGATTGTCCAATTTTTACACTTTACCTCCTTAAGAGGGAAGTGCCCTTTTTGCCCCGGAGCTGAATCCTGACTGATGGCAAATTGACTGATGTCCTGAGGACGAAGACTGAACCTGTGCACTGACCTAAACTTTGGAGGGTAATTATGACAGTGAAATTGTGATTTGTCTGTTTGCTTTTCCTTTCTAGGTACCAACTGCTTACTTTTGACAGAGACCTTAGTTAGATGTGTTCCAAATTGTTTTGCATGAAGCCCAACATGCTAATGGTAATCAGTGGTTAGGACAGGTGTTCACCGAAACTGACGCAAATAGACAAACGACCGAAAACTATGCTTTGTTGAACTGATGCGATATTGACACTCTGCTAAACTTGATCTATGTTCACGCCGTGTTATGTTCTGATGTTTGTGATTCTCGCTTTAATGAAATCTTATCAAAGTTGCCATATCGTGACTGTGCTATTATGTTTCTTGGTTTTGAGATTGACGTATCTGATATTAGAACTGTAAGCAATAGAGGATACAACTCATACAATTCTACTAAACTGGTGTGGTTATTCATGGCTGCAAGGTCATGGTAGAGTTTTGAACTGATTAATGACTTTGACTAAAGTGAAATGCATTGTCGTGATAAATATTGATGACATTATTGATGTATTGATTGATATATTGATTAGCTATCTCGTCCTAAGGTGTCTCTCAACTGGGTCAAAAGATTCATTGGCCTAAAACGAGTCCTGATGTTTAATAAGATATCATAAAGGGACGCGTTAACACTATTACTGTTCAATTTCTATCTATATTGTGCATAGATTTTCGGAACTAAGTTAAACAAACACATTTAATAGAAAAATGATTTCATTAGTTCATTATTCTCTGTTAGTAATTAATTGCCTTGTATTACCACTACTCAGGGTGATTCATTTATTTACATGAGCATAATGTAAATCTAGGTTATTTGTTTTATTGTATATACAACATATGTTTTGCGTTTTTCTCATGCTTGCAATCTACATTTTTTTGTACTGGAGCATTGTTAAAATAGAAAATGTGACACAATGACTACCCACTACACTGAGTAGGTATATTGCCTGACTTTGTATTGAGGCCACACCGTGAGTAAAATGACCACCAGCCAATACATTGAGCATATGGCTTGCGCGACTTATGCACACAACTCGAATGGAATTTTCATGCGCAACCGAGTAATGATTTGCATAAGATGCAGAATATTTATATATTGAGTGGAACTGATTATGCAGTTTTTTCCTACGCCAGCTAGCACTCATCAATGTGTTGCCCATGCATCGCAAAGTTTTTTTTTTTTTGTTAAAAATGACACAGAAAAAATCAAAATCAATATAAATGTGCCTCTGTTTATTTAATTAGAGCGAGGAGTGACCTGGTTCATGCAAAAGTTATTGACTTGTTTATTCCCTCGGCAAAAAATAGACAGTGTTCGGTTTCAGTAGTGAGATGCAAGCATGCATCAGGAGCAGGGTCCCTGATTTTAAATTTAGTTTGATTAGAAAATAACATTGCAAAAGTATTAGTTGTTGGGGTTCCCTAAGGAAGCCACAAACTACGAAAATCGTAAGACATTTCTTACGATTACGTCATTTTCACCAAACAGGCAAAAATACTGTTTTGCATGTAAACCATCTGTAAAAGGCAGATAGCAATGCAGGGGTAACTTAACAGTCTGGAGAATCATGATTCAAAAACAGAAACTACATCGGAAGGAACATCACACACAAGGCAACGAGGAGTGGGAAGAAAAACGTCCTCAGAGGCCTCACTCTGTCCCACTGATAGCACAAACCCACCGGGTTGAAACACTGATAGCGGATTCTGGAGCACAGACCGGAATCTTATCCCGATGGGTAAACGCAAGTCACTCATGAAGGATTTTGAAGCAAGCAATAATTATGATAAAGTGACACAGTTCACTCAGCTTTGTGAACCACTCACCAAGCGCTCGTTCATGCAGCGCCCTGAAAATGATAAATGAACAACAGGACTTTTTCCAAATCACTGGCCAGAGCAGCGGCATGCTGGGCTTCAACACAGTACTGCATCACAATGTATGACAGCCAGGGACTGATGATCGACTGTACAAGGGCGTAACAGAGGGCCCCTGCAGCCCCTGCAGTGTAGTGGGCGGAGAGGACGCTTTAGGGGGGCATCACTGTCCTGGTGGGGGGGCACATTCTGGCCAAAACCTATGAATATTTGTGCGATATTGGAGATGGGGGAGGGGGTTATCGAATTCTTCATTACGCCACTGGACAACAGCCTTTTATGAAAAAGGAAGGTCAAAAAGAGTAGTAAACAATACAAAAGTGAGGAATACATCACCAAAAACGCATGGTTATCCTAGACACATGCCCAAAAGATAGGAGAAAGTACTCAGATAAATAAAGGTGCAAAACAACTGCACGACCCAAATTTACTAGCACTGTGCGCTGGCACAAAGCAGAGCACACGAGGTACTATTCCATACAAACTGTATTTTGAACTGGAAAGGTGCTTGTTTCTCAGTGCAAAAAAGTGTTGGGTTGCTTGGTGCCCATTTGCTTCAAGGGGATATCAGTAGGCCAGATCAGCATAAATACCCATATATTTTGATGCAAAGCAGATGCATTAAGATTGCCAGACCAAGGGTCTCATTTACAAGGCCCTTGTGCCGCTGCTGCACCATTTTGTTTTACGCAGCGGCAGCACAATATCAACTCCATATTTACAAAGTGATGCTAGAGGCATCTAGTGTCAGTTTTAACCCCCTGTGTGTAATTTTCCCTTAGTGTCCGATACGGCTGCATCAGATACCAACAATGATATTCAATGTAGCCATTCCCTCTTAAAAGATCATGAAGGACTGACGCAGTCGTATTTACAAGCTTGTAAAAAAATGACGCCCCTTTGCAAAAGTTGTGCAGTCTCTAATGCGTCAAAAAACAACCCCTGGTCAGACGAGGCTTAAAATTGATGTATTGGCAGAGGTGTATAGGAGGAACATATCTAAATCACCCTGGCAAGCTCTAGGACACCATGGACCCATTCCTACTGCAGCTACCACAATCACCACAATCCCCATCACCTCCACCATCACCACCACAATCACCACCACCCACACCACAAAGGCAGCACAGGAGAAGGGAGCACATATATCAACAGCATAACTCACTAATTTGACTCAGGGAGGAATAGGTAATCAACCATTACTATCTGAGGAGGGAGTCCATCGTACAGCTTCTACACCTGATTGTGCCAAGACTACAGGCAACAGTCGACAGGATCATCAACAACCCACCACAGACAAAGCTCAATGGTTGTGCTTCAGATGCTGGCCTCATAGTCCAGACAACTGCAGGCCGAGTGGTCAGAATCTCACACCCATCATTCTCCTCTGTACTGAATGCCACAATCTGGCTGACGCCACACCACATCCTCTTCCCCAACACATAGCAGCAGGATATCAAACAAAGATTCTATGCCATCACTGTGTTCCCACATGTGCTAGATGCCATGGACTGCATGCATGTGCAACTGGTTCCTCCTGCTACAACTGCCTATCTTTACCACAACAGAAAACACACCCACTCCATCAACGTCCAGGCCATTGTTGACTATTGTGGGTTGATCACTAATGTTGTGGCAAAATATCCCCGGCAGTGTGCATGATGCATACATATTCCACCACTCCACTATCAACCAATGATTACAGGATGGACAACATAGGAATGGCCTGCTCGTAGGTAAGCAAACAGCAAGCACCTAACAAACACAATAAGAAATAGGAATGGGGGGCACAATACACAGCTCACTATCTCCCTACACAGACAGTGACTTCAAGATAAGGGCTGTTACACATACAAGCACCATGTGTCATGTTACATATGCAATGCAAATCACCCTGTCATACTTCTGAATACATCTCAACCCAGTTTTGCAGATGTTGCATGACGTAAAGGTACACAGACATGCATGCCAGGCAGAAAATGTGGCCAACATCACTGTGTGCAAGGGAAGTGTACCATGTCCACTGGGGGGTGTTCCCATGCAACAAACATGGGCCATCAGCTGTGTCAAGTGCAGAAGCACCAAAATATTGTGTACCAATTCCCCTTCTCAGAGATGTTGTGCAGTGCATGAAGTTGTGTATGTGGACTGCAGAGGACCTCTCCCAAATCTTCAGGGTCCATGTGTTGAGTGCACAAATTGGGCACAATGCCATCACAGATGTACACAATATTCCTCAATTTTGACATGCAACCAAGAATTGGAAAATTAATGTTGTGATACCATGTCATTCAGTTGATATGTGTGAGTGCATACTGTGTGGATGGCATCACTTCAACTGCCCTGGACAATATGGTACACTCAAAGGCCTGTGCCAATGTAATGTCTGGGGATGACCATGGACCCATGCATGTGTCTGTGTCAACCATGGCCAATATGTTACCACCTACCACGGGAAGCCCTACAAAAAAGAATCATATCGACATTCTGTCTCCCTACCCATGTAATGTGAACACATAACATTGAGTCAGCTATAGTGGACTATAGCGATGGGAAATAGCCACCACCAAAATCTGCTACAAAAATATGGCATTCAGGATGTTGGATTGTATGATGTATCTGCTCATCCACTGCATTGGACCTCACATATATTGATTAAACAGGCCCCTGTAAACACCATGACACTGTCATGATTGAAGCATCATGTCATTATAACTAGGAGAAGGGCATGACAATACCATTACACATAACAGACATGGGCAGGACTATACAGTCATCATTAACATTGACACTGTCTCGTTTAAAATGTCTGCTGACCATGGATATGGTATACAACAGTGGGTAATGACCCTATATGCAAATACACAGACAAAGCGGGAGAAAGCATACAACCAGGCCCACATCCAGAAACGTAATGATGTTGAGCCGACCTTTGGCATGCTTAAGGCCTGGTTTCGATGCCTGGATGTTTCTGTAGATAAACTGTTATAGTCCCCCCCCCCCCCAACCCTGGTTTGTAAATTTATTTTGGTTTGTACCAAACTGCACAACATATGTGTGCACACAAATGTCCGCTGGGAAGGAGATGAGCAACTGGAAGCTCCAAGGGAGGAGGTGGAGGCAGCATATGATGACAACATCTAAAACACAGTGGCAGGTCCGTACAGACGCACACACATTGTGCAGAATTACTTCACATACGTACATGTCAGTGAATGTATGATAGTGCTTCAACATGAAAATAAATGATAAAATGTATCATATGTCATGGAGTTCATGTTACAGTTCCAGTAAAAAATAGCTCATGCACATCCAGGAAAACATAAGTAAGCCACAACAGTTGTCAATCAAGTGTGAACACTGTCATCATCCTCAAAGTGTTTTCATGTTATATCTTGCAGATGGACCGAGCCTTACACCACTGGATAGGATGAGGGCTTCAGTGACCCTGATGCTACCAGTGAGTGTCATCTCGCGTGTCTAATAGGTAGTGCAAGGATTGTGTGCAATGTTGTATGCTTTCTGTAAAGTCATGCTCAGAGTGCATCTATTCAAAATCAAACTCCATATGTTACATATGAATCGGGACAGGAAGGTAGAGTTTGGATCCTTGGTGTGCAGTTGCCTCTGTCTAATGTCAAGGAGGATCCGATTACTATCACTGAGGGGCCACAAGTTTACCGGTATGACGAAAGAGCAAAGACTACAGTGCCAGGATCTGTGAACATATGTGATGATGGATTCAAAGGTGAACATAGCAGGGGTAGTATACATAATAAATACACATATACATATATGTTGTTGCTCACAATGCAATCTATATCCGACGTGTTTGGCTAGCCCACATAGGGTGAATGAGTCACAACTCAGTTAGGACTGTAGGGGCATGTGTCAGAATTACAGGGTCTCAACAAGCCATTCAGAGTGGCCTCATGTAGTTTGCAATATATGTTCCTGCCACATATGTTGTGCCACAGAACCATAACAGAAAATTATGTTATTTTGGAACTGAGGAACTTGTGAATAAGGTCTGTAGTGTAGCAGGACACTAGGGGAATACAGATGAAGTGGCCACTCATGTGGTGTGATGCCCATACTCTATGATGGATGGATCAACATTGCTATCTCCAGTCATCATCAAAGATGGCAATTTGTGCTGGACCAGATGAACGTCTGCATAGCATAGTCATACAGCATGCCAATACCCAATCCATCTTCAGATAGTGATGGCCACGATAGTCTCCAAAATGTACTGCAAACAGGAACAGACTACAAAAGGCATTAGCCATAGCCATCCCAAGATCCCTGTGCAGATGAGATGTAGGGCATGCATGACACACCCATAAAATGGTTGTGCTGAGTGTTGGTGTGCTGTAAGGTGACATTAATATCTCACACACACGTATAGGCAATGGGCTGCGTAGTGGGACATATGCAGTTACTTAAGGAGTATGCAAGAGCTCGTGGCACAGCCCACCATGTACTAACCGGAGCTAATGTCGGAGTTCTTTCATAAATCTCTGTGTGATCTAAGTGAACTATCCCCCTTCTATTCTCACATATGATACCTGGCAGATGTAGATTCTATGTAGCAATGTGTCTAGATTTGTGTCTTTACCATATCAGGCACCCAATGTTGTGATACAATACATGTAATTCGCAGTCCTTGCTCATCCTATTTTGGCTAATGCCAATAGAGTTAAGGGCATTGCAGGATTCAGAAGGGACAGTGATGATCAATACAACATGAAGTGTGTGCCAGACCATTGCCACAAAACAGCATTGTTCCTCAGCATACTCAATGCTGACATGGTCATGCCTAGATTATTCAATGCAATGCATTGCTGTTTTGTAACATTTGCTTAGCCTTGGTACTTTGACCATAGTAAATTGGGAGATGATAGATATTATGCAGATGAACACTTCGACCTTTAAGATGTATTTGGGATGTATAAAGTGCAACTTGTTAGGCCTGAAGATAGTATTTACATGTCATGGTTGACGATCATTTACCAAGTTAACCTTTGTATGACATGCTTTATTTTTTATTACACAGAGAACATGACTGTCAGGAATTCCACAGCAGCAACTAGAACGTACCTGTATCAAACTCCAAGACACCAAAGAATGATAAGAGCCCAGCGATATCCCAATTGGTGGCATGGAAGGCCATCCGCAAAACTGTTGTTGAACGCTATTCTTTGCATGTTTGCAGCACGCTTCGACTTTGAGAATTCAAAGATGGTGGATGTCCCAAGGAGGTCAGCCGTCTAGTCTTCAAGCACAAGCTGGATATCCTGCTTGTGATGCATATGCTTGCCTTGGAAGGAGGAGCACTTGTACATTTTCAGGCGCTGGGAAAGTCTCTACAGCACGCCTGTTTTTCCTCACAGAAAAAGACTTCCATCGTCAGGAACACTTATGAGCATGTTCTTGTCAAGAGGCTCCCATATACCAGAGTAGTGTCTCAGTTCATTGTACTGCAAGGATTGTCTGTACCTTGTAGCACTCACAGTTCAGAGGGAGTTTGAGTCTCAGTTCTGCAAATAATAACTTTAGAAGGTCAGGAAGAGAATATCTATTTGCAAGAGACATTCACAGAAAAACTTTGCAGTCTATTTGTCCTGGCAAAACATTTGTTTTATTAAAGACTTTAATATTTCACGATTTGACATAATTTCCATGTCTGAAGAAACAATACCTTAACAGCAAATGAAGTCCTCACTTTCAGACTGTACCACTCACTCAAATACTACTACGACAAATTGTTATACTGCTGCAATGTTAAATCCTCTATTACATTACTAGAGATGTAAAATTGAATTAATTAGAGATAGAATTAATAAAGAGAAAGAGAGGAGCACATGTCTTGCTCTATAGGGGTATGAAACACTGATGTATGTTGAATAGAAATAGCATTTCATGAAATTAGCATCTAGTTAAATGCAATAGAATGTTTATATTTGTTTTCCTTTACAGGTAGCTGTTACATTTAGCCCCAGAGAAGCATAGCAACAAAGAATTCCCCCGTGATGCAGTCTCTCTTTTTTTGTCCACTTCCGCTTTTCTCCTCGTTGATATCTCGCGCCAATTGTAATATAGGGTCAGGTGGAAATTGTTGAAGGGGAGTTGGGTCTAGCTTCTGCTCCCGAGGAACCCAGCTGTTCAGTACTGACACTCCTGACAATGACCTCTGCCCAAAAGAAGCAGCACCAGCGAAGGGGGGCATTAAAGGCCCATTTGCAAAGTGCACAAGGCTTTCAGGAAGATGGGCAATACCTTTGAGAAGGAAAAGGCATCAGAGGCCCAGAGGGCCTTTCCACAAAGTGTCCCAACAATGGAAACTGAACCCACCAGCAAGGCTTGGGGTAAAAACAAGGGTGGGTCTGCAGGAGCAGGACCATCCACCTCCACCAGCAGTCATACAGGCCAAAGTGTATCCTATGCTCAAACCCAAGGACTGTCACAGGACTTTGAGCAGGACATGGGTCAAGAAGCAGTAGACCTTAAGTTTTGTGTTGCCAGCCTAGAGCACAAGATGGACAGTATGCACATCCTGCTCCAGGAGTTTAGGCAGGCCATACAGAGACACTAATGGGCTAGAAGAGCAAAAAAGGTCCTTTCTTCCCTTGCCCTTGTAGATAGTTGTTTTTTTTGTGGGTGTTTTTGCATATCTTAATTTAGGTAAGTTAGTGCAGTGTGGGATAGTTTTAGTACGTTGTAGTTTTTAGTAAGGGTGGGTACATTTTTAGGGGTTTGGTTTTATTATGAGTTTTTAGTGGGTGGGGGTTGATGTGTAAGTTATGTGCTTATAAAAATAAAAAAATACCAAAAAAACTAAAAATGTAAAACAAATTGCAAACATATGTATATTTGTTTAGGCCTAAATGTTTAGTTAATATATGTATAGATGTAGTTACTGTTGTCTATGCCTGCAGATGTGTTTTAAGGGTGGTGAGGGGTTGATGTTTATCATGTGACATTAAGGGGGTGATTCTCACCCTGGCGGGCGGCGGAGGCCGCCCGCCAGAGTTCCCCCCTCCAGAATACCGCACCGCGGTCATTAGACCGCTGCGGGTATTCTGGGTTTTACACTGGGCTGGCGGGCGACCGCCAAAAGGCCGCCCGCCAGCCCAGTGTAAAACAACCTTCCCATGAGGACGCCGGCTCCGAATGGAGCCGGCGGAGTGGGAAGGTGCGACGGGTGCAGTGGCACCCGTCGCAAATTTCACTGTCTGCAATGCAGACAGTGAAATTCATTGTGGGGCCCTCTTACGGGGGCCCCACGACACCCCATACCGCCATCCTGTTCCTGGCGGGCGAACCGCCAGGAACAGGATGGCGGTATGGGGTGTCTGAATCCCCATGGCGGCGCAGCTCGCGCGCCATGGAGGATTCAGAAGGGCAGCGGAAAACCGGCGGGAGACCGCCGGTTTTCCACTTCTGACTGCGGCTGAACCGCCGCAGTCAGAATGCCCTGCGGGGCACCGCCAGCCTGTTGGCGGTGCCCCCGTCATTTTAGCCCTGGCGGTCGACGTCCGCCAGGGTTAGAATGACCCCCTAAATGTATAGAATGAGGTAGGTTAAGTTAAATAGTTGTAGACAGTATTTAGCATAAGGCAGTTAGGTTAGGTTAGAATAGTTAGGTTTTGTAGGTGAGGTAGTTTTAGTGACATATATTTAAGGTTTTACTAAATGTTGTTGTTTGCTACATATGAGTCTCATGATTTCCTATGCAGGCGTTACCATGAGCCAGATGTATCAAACTTTTTAGCATTCGCAAACAGTGCGAATCGTAAAATGTGGCCGTTTGTGAATGCAAAAATGCCTTTCACGATGTATGAAAGGCATTTGCAGTGCACATATAAGGAATCGCTAAAATTGCGATTCCATGCATCTGCAACATCAATTTGCAGGTCGCATTCTGAGTATCGTGAATAGCAACATGATATATCGAATCGCAATCTGCGTAACGCAAATTGCCACCTAGAATTGTGAATCGCAGATTGCGATCCGCAAAATCATGTCGCTATTTGCGATACGCAAATTCCGTCTCGCATACTATGCATCAAAAATTCGAAAATACAGATTATTCGCAGAATGGCCTTTTCCACATGCAATTTACCACAAAGTGAAATCAGGTGGTAACCAGGTGCAACCTATATAAAGAGGCCCAGAACGACTCAGCCTGTTTTCCACAATGGCCGCACTCTACATGATGATGAGGAGGATGAGGATCCTCGCAGGTTTGAGAAGTGGGAGGAGGAGACAGGAGCGCATTTTCAGAGTGCGCATAACCCTTTTTGACCAGACAGAGGAGGAGATATATGAGAAGTACAGGTTCAGCGCAGCCATGATACTTGGCCTGATAGCCGATCTACAACCCATATAGCAGCACACCACTCACAGGACCAATAGTATACCCACCCATGTGCAGGTATTATGCTCCCTGCACCCGTTAGCCTCAGGGAGCTATAGCAGCAGCTAGAGGGGTCTCACAGAGTTCCCTCTCACAATTTTTTAATGCATTTCTCAATGCCATGCTGAGCAAAATTCAACAGCACATAAGATTCCCCAGAACCCCACAGGAATTACTACAACCAAAATTCGATTTCTACCAGATTGCCTGATTCCCACATGTAATAGGCACCATTGATGGGACACATATAGCTATCTGTCCACCTTCGGCCACAGAGTATGTTTATCGGAACTGTAAAAATTCACATTCCATGAACAAACAAGTAATTAGCAATGCCTCCAACATTATAATTGATCTTGTGGCCAGATATCCAGGTAGCACACATGACTCCTACATCTTTCGTCACAGTGAAATTTACACAAGACTAGTAGCTGGGGAGTTTGGCGAATAATGTCTACTGGGTAATGTAATAGTTGACCATGTCGCATTGATGTAAATGTGAACTAACTTATAACTAGCACTCATTTACTCTCATGTCATTCCAGGAGACAGTGCATCCACCGTGCAGGCATTCATACTGATGCCCTACCTGAGTCCTGCAATGCCAGCCTAAAGGAGGTATAATGCTGCTCACAGGACAACCCACAGAGTTGTGGAGAGGACCTGTGGCCTGCTGAAGAGCCGCTTAAGATGCATCCACAAGAGTGGTGGTGTACAACACTACAGCCCTGAAACAACATCGAAAATTGTGGCTACATGTGCTGTGTTGCACAACATTGCTAAAACGAGGGGCATACCTGTGGAACCCACCGAGCCGGACTCAGATGAGGATGGTGATCCCTTGCCACCCTTTTACCCAGTAGACAGAAGCAGTGCAGCAAAGGGCAGACAAAGATGTGCTGACATTATGTGCAACCATTTCTGACATAAGTAATGAAAATACCACGTCTATTATATGTATTGCTGTAGGTAGCATCTTCATTGCCTTCACTTCAGGTTATAGATGTGTGATTAGGAAATAGGTATGCACTATACACAAACAGGTGCAAGTGACAGTGTCACACTATTAGCATCATAGTATAACTGTTTTGCTACATGTTAAGCTAGTCCCCTACACCCCTCATCATTACTTCCTACGTCCACGCTCTCCACTTGAGTGCTCAGTGGCCTTGGTGGCACCTCTTATAGCGGGTTCAAAGACAGTACTGTGTCTGGTACTGCGATGCCTAGGGTCCATCACAGGGGCTGTGAGACTGCTAAGGCTAGAGAACTCCTCACTATCTCCACCACCCAGTTTGCTGTTTGTAGCACTCTGTGCTGTCTGCATTGTCTTCAAAACATTGGTTATTTGCACCAATCCTTATGCAACGTCCCGACTGTAATGTGCCATCTCCACTTGTATGCCCACAGCATGTCGTGATATTAAGGCAGCTGAGGTAGCGAGCCGATTGACAGATCTGCAGAACCCGTCCAACCTGCCCATCAATTGGTGATGGCGCCTATGGTGGCTGACACGCTCCTGCTGGATCACAGTGCAGAGTTCCCTAATGGCATTTGTCATCTCCTTTGTGTTTTCTGCTGCTGTTTGCTATCCCTCATGCAGCTTGCACATGTTTTCATTAAGAGACTCTAACTGCTTGTGAATTATTCCCATGTTGTTATTGTGAGACACCAACTGCCTGTGCATTGACCTCATGTGTTTACATTGCAGGCGCTGTACTTTCAGCATGGAAGCTTCAAGGCCGCCAAAGAGGGAGTGGGCCCTCTCCTTCATCAGTTCACTGTCTGCCTGCATCGTGACACCTCCTGAGGGGAGTGGATTGACGCTGGGGCAGGGACTGCTGTCTTACTGTGATTCTAGCCTCTGGGGGAGGTGTGGGTATTTCATCCGGCATTTCATCAGAGTCCAGGTTATACTCTGGGAGAGGTAACACTCTTGCCCTGCATCTAATTGGTGCAATAATGAAGAACTCACTGGTGTTTTAGTTGGACTGTGGCTGTGTTTCGCTAGCCCCCACATTTCCACCTTCTGCTGCGTCAGGGCCCTGAACATCTACAACGACAATGTGCAGCATGTCATTTTTGATTATTTCACAAACAGTTCCATAATATTATTTAATGTACACTAACATCGTATCTCTAAGAGTCTTTTGTGTTGTTTCTCAATTTGGCTGAACCCTATCTTGCTATTTATGTCGTAGTTTCACTTTAGGGGTACCACTCCCATAAGGCATTGTTGTGTTGTATGTAAGATGAGGCATGGACTACTTGTCACACTGAATCGTGCTAATAGCTATTTTCTAGGGTGCATTTGTACATGCACATATGGGGAGACACATCATACTGTGAGGTGTCAATGTCAGTGGCACCACTGTCAGCTTCAGGAAGCAGTGTGCACTCCACCATGTCTTCCATTGATGTGGAATGTGTCTGGGTGGGTGGTCCTCCCCTGTGCTCCTTGCCTCCTTTAGCTTGCTGGCTACCATCTATTTGGCACGGGAACGCAAGTCATACCATTGCTTGCTTATCTCCTCAATACTGTGGTCTGTAGGTGTGACCACATTTTCCTCTTTGTACTTTCAGCCACCTGGAGTGAGTTCTTCCCAAAAAATTTTGTTGTGGTTCCTGACCACCTCCTCAGTGAGCACCTCCAATTCCTGCTCACTGAATTTGACCTTGCGCTTCCAGTCACCTTTCTTTTTTACATTCGAATCAGTGGCCATGTTGCTGTTTGATCCTGGCTGGCTCACAAGGCTGCCTCCCTGGTGCTGGGCTGTGTCCCTCTGCCTGCTCCTGTGGGTGTGGCTCCTGGAAACAGCATGGGCTGACTCACTTCCTGGTTGTGATGTCATCAAGCTGTTCGGGTTTTCCATTTTCGCAATTTGGGATTTTCAAATACTGATTCACCACTATTTTGTGATTCGGTATTTGTAATTAGCAAATTGCGTTTGCGAATTTTAAGAAATCGCTATTACCGACACACAATTTTGATACATCCCATTTTGCATTTCTTAAATAGCGATTTCTTAAAATTCTCTGTTCAAGAAATGCAAACTGGAAGGTTGATACATCTGGCCCCATGTCTGCTCAGGTAATGTTATGTACATGTGTTTGTCTTTGCTAGCAGTAGATGACTACATGTAATCACATGAGCTATTTACAAACATCATTGAGCAGTGTACATGACAATCTGCGTGTGAATGGATACGCATTCCAACACTGGTATTCATATACAGTTGCTCTTTGTAGGTAAGACATGGGGCATGCATTGGTGGGATGGTGTTGTTATTGCACTCACACTAATCCAAGGATTTGTAACTCATACCCTGATGCCAGCCCCCCTCAGGCTCACGCTTGCATCATTTGCTTATCACAGCAATGTTGTTTGGTTACTACTAATCCATGCTTAGACCAGACACCTGTGGTGTGAGTTACATCAGCTTTCACAATCACTCCAATCACTGCATGAGACCTGTTGTACTACATGCTTGGGTGGCTCAGTACCTGCTTGTTAGTCATAGTCAACATACATCATGTTCAGCAAATATGTTTCACTCTGTGAGGCTTGGTCTCTGGTTCCAATACTCACATTGTCATCCTTCATATACCCACTCAGGACTGCGCAAGCAGCTGAGTATTGTTTTTGGTGCCTATAGCGAATTGGGCTGAAACATTGGTGTACAAGATTGTTTTGTAGTGTTCAATAATCAGTTTTTTTGTTGGAGCTGGATATTCAAGTTCGTATTGTAGGAATTCTTGGGTCTGTAATTTGGAATCAAACACATAATCAACATCCGTGGCCATCAGAGATGTTGCCCATTAAATCCAACGTGAATGCAATGCTTTAGCGTTCAGAACAATTGTTTTGGTAACAGCCTCAAGGGCTGGGACTAAGGATACAACATTGATGTGTTTCCCTTGGGCCAGAGGTCTCTCTTTAAGGACCGCCATCTGAACAGCAGTGAAAATGTTCTCATTGGGAGCAAAGCTTTGTTCGGCTGTATAATATAGGTGTGATTTATATGCAATTGGGACTGTCTCACCCTCATTGAAAGTCACATAGGTGAAACCAATGGCACCAGCAATTACTCTGATGACCAAATTATTTTTGTTGTCCCTTGTGTGTAAATGTTTTGCTTCAAGCATGTCTTTTTGTAGTGCTTTAAGAATGCATGTGTGTCTGACTGTCCACAATTTGCTGGTAAAGTCAGGACGTATTAGGTCATATAATGACTTAATGCGTTGTGCATAGTCTGTAACATAAGTTCTGCCAACATTCAGGAAGCCCAACACTGATTGAAGCTTCTTTATTGTATTTGGTGGTTGCATTTGTGTGCATTTTTCTAAAAATTGGGGTGCCAGGCTCTTACCTTCATCCCACAACTTGTATCCCAGAAACAGGACAATGAGAAAGGCTAGTTTTGTTTTTTTGAAGTTAAATTTGGAGCCAATTTCGGCAAATCCTACAACTCGGGCTACCCGTCTTAAATGTTGTATGAAGTCATCATCCATGAGGTAAATATCATCCACATGAGACAATGCCTCAGGGTCTATGACGTGTAATATTGATGTCACACGAGCTGAGAACAGTCCAGGACTGTTCTTGTAGCCTTGTGGGAGTCTGCGACATTTTTTCTGAGAGCCTAAAACCCTGAAACTTGTTAAATCCCTACTTTCAGGCACTTTGTTTTAGCATAAAAACCTGTTGGATATATCCAGGGTTGTTTTGTATTTTCTTCCAACATTGTTGTTTATTAATGCTGTACTATGTGCATTTTGTATAGCATATGTTTTTGTGTGATTATTTAAATGCCTATAGTCTAAGACTCTTCCATATGAGTGGTCAGATTTAACCACTGAAAATAATGGATTTTTCATTGATGAGTCTGAGGGTTCAATGACATCCTGATACTCTAATTGTGTGAGGATTTCCCTCTCTGGGGCTTTTGCCTCGTATTTTATTGGATGTTGAGGTTGTGTGTGAGGTTGGGATTTTATTGGTATCATGTGGTAGGGAGAATCTTTGTCCCACCCGACATGATTGCGATATAGTGCTGCACCACTGCCCAATCAATAGCATATTTTTCAACAAGCTCTTTCAGAACAAGGGGTGAGAAGGATTTTTCAATAATGTTCTCTCCATATGGGAGATCTCGGACAAATACCGTTAGGCAATCTTTTTCGGACAGTAGAATATCATAGAGACGACGCGATCCCAAAAGATGACGTCTATTATGCATTTGATGTCCCCCTCTAACTAAATAGTTACTTCATACACTCTATTTGGTGTGGAGACACGCATGCCCGCAGTCTCTACTTGTAGATAGTCATCAGTTGCTTTCACCTCAGATGCTCTTGAAGAAAGATCATGGCACACTATTGTGACTTCTGCTTCACTGTCTAGCAGTGCTCGCGCCCACTTCTTGTTCTTTGGTAAAGCCCTGTTCTTGAGTGGCATGTCGTATTGCAACTGCTGTCACTTTTTTTTTATAGTGGTTTTGTTGTGGAAGTTTCTCTTCTTTTTTCACAGAAACTTCTGATGAGCGTTGGGACTCCTCTCTTGGTTTCACAAACTCAGTCCGCTGATCTGACCGCCCATCTCTCTCACTGCATTTTTCCAGTGAGTCCTGAAAGGAACAAGATTGGCATGTATCAGTATACTGATATCTGTCAGGCGTTTTTATATTATCCCCATTTCTAAGGTTGTACCTGTTTTGTGGGGGCTCCGAATGCGGAGATTCTCCCCTTTCTTTTCTAGGTGTTTTTTTTTTTTTACCCCAGTGTTTTTTCACCTTCAGGTGTTTGTTTGGCAGCATCCTTATTGGATCTACCTTGTACTTGTGGCTTAGTTGGTCTGGCTCCCAGACTATCTCGACCTATACTGCAGCATGTTTCAGCGATAATCTTTGGCAGCTCCTGTTCTTGATCTTGTACCGGAATGTCACAGAGCTGCATGCGCACTGTTAGTGCAACTGCTTCCCCTTTAATGTTACTTAATATTATTGAAGATACTGTGGAAAAATTACCTATTAGTTGCATCCCCAAATCTAGGGCTGGGGCAGCCCCGTATTGATCTTGAATTTGTTTCAACACCTCCGGAAGATTGGCAAGCATTGGTGTTCTGTGTGCGGTTGACTGGAGCGTGGTAAATACCGTACCCCATGTATTTCAGTTTTCAATTGTGGGAACCATCCCAAAAGGCAAGAACATTGTCAAAATTCAGTTTTTATCCTGAGGTCCCATATGGGGAAAGACTGCTTCCAGTGCATTTATTTTTTGAGCTAACCAAAACAGAATCTCCTCCCATTTGGTGGGTACTTTACCCATGATCGGATGTACAGTTGCAGGATTCATACCTGGCGTTGCTGCATGTGCTTGCGCTGGAGCAGCTCATGCTCGGTATATGTTTAATGTTTGCATAACAAATTGTACTAGCAATCTATATATTGTTATTATTTCTGTTATATGAGCAGTGAACCTCAGCTACTGCCAAGACTGCTGCCTTGGGATGTGGTGTGTATATGTCCAATAAAGTCTAGGTCAGGCCAGAATTACTCAATGGGCCTAACTTAACAGGTAAAATTGTATAGGGTAGGGCACAATCAAGCCAAATATTGTGGTCTTGATATGATAAAGGTATTGTTAAATATGCATAAGCACTGTACTGTGCAGGTGGATATTAATGAAATGTATTTGTGTTTTCATCTACTGCTGGAAAGGTGAGCCAAGAATAAATTAGTTCTGTTCAGTAGGCTGCATGATCTTCTACAACAAATGTAATTGGACCTCCCTGCCAATAAATGTGCAGTGAGGGGGGCCTCTCATATTTACTGCTATTGCTACCCGTTGAGGGTTCGCCATGTTATTGATTTATGCGTTCACAGAGAAGGATACCAACTGGGGATCAATCCTTTTATGGTTCAAGCTAGAAAAACCTACAGCTCAGGATAGGTCTCACCAACCTAGCTGAGGAGGAAATCCTCAATACCATGGACGTCTCCGTATATAGTATCGAGGTGTCTTTAGCCTGCAGTGAGATAGAGATACTTAGGAAGATCTGTTTTTCATGCCTGAACAAACGTTGGTAGCGCCATGTCACGTAGGTTCTCATTATGGGGCTCCTGGATTTAGGCAGTAGGATCCCCTGGGTTGTGTGAACTTAGTACAATTCCACAACAGCTGACACTTGTCGGCCTAATCTGGGGTTTCCGGCTCACTAGCAGCGCCCCAACTCTGACCGAGATGATTGTGACAACCGAGCCCATGTAAGGTAGACTCCCCATGGAATCGTGGTACATCAGATCACATCCTGTTGTCTCAATTACCAAGATCTCACTCAGGCAAAGGCAACAAAGTCAGAATATATTTAAATAAGCATTTCTTAAAATATCTGCATCCTAGATAAAAGCATATGCATAGCAATAACGAGGGTGATCAAAAAACAATAGGAGCAGGCAGGTGACTAAAAATGTAAAACACAGAAACAGTCCTACCATGCTGACTAAACAGGGGGTGGTGGATCTATAACCACTCACCTACGCTAAGTATGAGCACAGCATACTAAGCCTAATCTGCCCTTCAGGTTTCCCTCTGGGAGAACATTATTCCTCATACCTGAAGAAAGGACCTGAAGTCTAAAACTACACCGTCCCCATCTGGATCAGGGCTCAGTTGTCTAAGCAGGTAGCTGTAGTGAAAAATGTAGAAATCAGCATAAAGTTGTGGTCATCTGGCTGGAATCTCCCTCTAACATGTCTGGGACAAAGGGGTGTTTTATAATAAAACAGCTGACATTCTAAGTAATGGTTCCCACATATGAGTGTATGTGTTTCTGTGAATGCTGGAGACACAGCATACCATGTCTGTCAGCAACCCTATCTGTCTGTAGCCTTGAAGAAAGCACAAAGTGAAATACATTACCTTCTAAGAACGTGATGCTTTCCTAGGCGAAAGTTCAACGAGACAGAGAAAATAAAATAGCACCGCTAAAGTAACTATTGCTAGAAAAATAAAGCAACACTGAATACAATGTAACTGTATCAAAGTGCACAGCTGCAGGCCTAGTTAACTAAAACAATGTGTCTAAAAAATGGCTATAATAGCTACACAACATGTCCCCTTAGAAAGTAATTTGCTTCACACAATGCAACATGTTCTAATTGGTCCTGTTTCAGATACACATACAACACACAGATTGTAGTTAGTGGTTTTAGTAACATTTCCTGGAATAACAACCCTAACAGACTGTTCAAGCCATTGGATGTCCAGACAGAGTCCATGGGGAGAACATGTAATCGGACGTGTGTAGAATAGTGAGGAGGAGGACAACATTGCCATTAGGGTAGATTGGCCAAAATATCAGTCCACAAATGTGAGAGGACAACAGAAGGAGCGTCCAATTGAGGACAGTGCCAGTTGTTTTGACAATGGCATGATCTTAAGTACAGGGCAGAGGAGAATGCGGGTATGTGCCACAGCGAAATGCTACCAGGCATTTTGTCTGGTGAAGCATGTTTACAGTGCCTCTGATGACAGGGGTGTTGTAGGTGTTGAGGTAGAGGGAGTCACACACACATCAGGAGTTGAAGATATGGTTTCCTTGTCCACAGCAACTTTCATCTGTGGCAACACATAAGACAGAGCAGCAACAGGAGGAGGATCTTCTGGTTTTACAACACAGCAGCAAAGTCACAGTGGTAGACACCCATGGTGGCAATGATGGAGTCCTGCTTCTGCTCGATGGACTCCAAAATGTTGGTGATTGTCCCCAGATTGTTTGAAATGTTGCTGGTGCCACTTTGGCAAGGCATTTGCTCATGCAGCTGCTTCATGATACCAGCAATGACAGCCAAGGACTGCCGGGGGCCATTGAGTTGAGAGTAGGTGCCTCGTATGGTGGCTGAGTTAAGTTATCCTTATTCATACTGAGGCACCTATGGACTGCTTCTGGGGTGCCTGCCATGGTCTATATCCCTGCCTGCACCTACTCCTAGGCTCCTACAGCTGTCTGTTAGAATGTAAATTGTGGGTCCTGGGAGTCCAGGGCTCTGGCTGGGCTTGCAGGTGGTGTCTGTTGGATGTTTGTCAGATCAAGTGGAGACCACGCAAAACTGTCTAGCCTCCACACAACCAGAGAAGGTGTCTGGAAAGCACTCAGGATTTGCTGGAAGTTGTCCAGATGTATGCTTTTCAGTTGGTCATTCACGTCATTGGAAAAGTCAAGTCCAATCAGCTGGCCAGAAGATATGGGTTCATCCTCTGCAATGAGAAAGAGATATGTTAATGGTGATCTCTGCTAGATGTTAATTATCAGGTTGACATTCATGGTTTCAGATGTAGCAGTTTCAGTGCAACAGTGATGTGTAGTACACCTGTTAGGCATGGCTATTGATGCAAAATGTCTCTGTATTTCCGTTACAGATGGCAGTATCTCTACATTGTTCTCCTCAGCTCTGTGTGCTTAGTCTGAGGGGATGGGCCCTGTCCTACTGAGTAGATTAAGATCATTGACATTGCCCCATTTCATCATGATCAGAGTTGTTCTGCATATGGTCACGCCATGTGAATCAGACCCACGTCAATTTATGTGTACATGCCTGCTCTGAGTACCCACTTCTGGGTTCTCGTTCACGGGTAAGTGCCACACAGTGATGCTACCCAGATAATACTTTATTTCTCACATGCCTACGACACATGGATTATGTGTGACCATATTCAATGCTGCTACATGTTGCTTTGCTATAGAAAGCTATTGGTGAGGCATCACCCTACATGGTAGTAGTGGTGTAAGTAGTGGCAAGTACCTACATATGATTCCCACATGAGTAGTCCCACCCATTTCAGCCTAGGTTCTTTTTATGAGTCCTGTCGTTTGTGATGGCTCAGTGGTTCTTGGTATCCTATGTCAAGTCCCTGTTTGACATCCTCTAAATTTAACAAGTGGCACTGTGAGACAATGTGGCATCAGGTTCCCTTCCCACACATGCTACATGTTCCCCCTGGTCCACATGACATGTAGGTGGTAGTGCCCCAATGGGCTGTTCTCTTCCACCCCCCAGGTGTGACACAAGCATTGCATGTATGTCTATTTATGTAGCTACAATGCAGTACACATGTCCATTTCCACCTCCCCAATATGCACAGTTTCCCCATTCATACTGAATGTAATTTTGACATGCACAGTCAGCACTTACAATGCACAGCAGTGGCCCACCAGGCCCAAACATCATCATTAGTTTTTTACACACATGGTCCTGTGGTGATCATCTCTGCATTCCACACTCCAATTGAATAGTTGTGAGTAGTTCCTGTGTTCCGTTCCATGGCAGTTGACACCTGTGTGCACTCACCCTGCATGCCAGGTTAGCTGGGTGCAATACAGTTTAATTCAGGGTACTATTGTCTCTACCATGTCCCTATGTGTGGATACCCCCAATCAACACACCTCGCGCTGTGGGAGATCAGTGTGCATTACATGTCTTTGTTGTTAACCACAGAAGTTCCAGGATACTACCCTTTGGCCTACAGACAGTGTGCTTTACCGCTGGGACATAGCTGCCTGCACCGTATAACATTGTCTAATTGCCATATTGCCCCTCATTGTGACTTACCGTGTGGTTCTTTTTGCTCACTATATGCTGCACTATTATGTCCTGGGACTCCCTTCACCAAGTCGCAGAGATGACAGCTGACACCTTCTCCAATTCATCCAGCTGCTCCTGGGGTGCTGTACTTCTATCTCTGGTCTGCAATGCTTTCTTGCGTTGCTGGCCAGTTTCTTCTTTGTCCTTCCATTGCAATTGTGCCAGGGCTTTTTACAGTCGATCACTGTCCTCTTGATTTCTGCCACAGTGTTGACCTTGTCCACAATGGACTGCAGTATGGCCTCTTTCCTCCCTAATGGCAATTTTGAGGTGACGAGTAGCTGGTATTAGTGCTCCATCACCTCAGTGATCAGGATGTTATTCTCCTCCTCATTAAACTTGCACTCCCTCTTCCTCGTCCCCTTCACGTGGGAGTCTTTCTGGACATCCTGGCTGGTACTGGGGTTATTATGGTTGTCCTGGGGTCTCTTGTCTCCTGGGTTCTGCATGTCAGCATTTGGAATGTGTCCTGTTGTTTTTTTTTTTTAAACTGCAACATTTTGGAACAATTTTTTTATGCTTTCAGCAGTCAAAAGTGATACTACGATCGCGTGCCTTATTCAGCCTAGTGTCAATTTTGGAGCTGTAGCATCATTTTTGCTTCTGAAGTGGCGCACAGGCTAGCATCATTTTTTTACACTGCCAAGATCCCAAGAAAATCCAGTGATATACAGCGCACATTCACCTCTTTACCATGGTGTTGTGCATGACACAAGAAAGCCTTGTTTGGGTGCCAGCGCAGGAGATAAGAGCATCATCAGGCCAATCATAGTAGGTATATCTCTGTGCTAATTTCCCCTTTTGTGCAATGCAGTTCAGTATATTTGAATGTGTACAAAGTAGTAAATCTGGGTAGTTGTGTTCTGCAATGACCAGCAAACCTAATATGTGCTGATTTGTTATGGAAGCAGTGAATCGAGTTGCAATGCTTATTTTTTAATCTTCAGGAAGATCTGTGCTAAGCTTTGTTATATTATGGGAGTTTTCAGTGGTATTTCTCTGTGCCACTTCTACATGAAAGTCATAACTTTTGCAACACTTTATGCATGGTATAGCATCATGTAACCACAAGAGTGCTCTCTACATATTATGTGTGCTGGAAAATGGGTTATTGGTAAGGGCAGATAAGTACCTACACCTCGCAATAGGTCACCAACCTCCACTTAGGTCCAGTTAGGTCTCAGTAATTTAAACCTAGCTCAACCCTTGGTAGCTTGGCAACGAGCGACAAGGCTTAACTTAGGAGACAAACTTAAAGCATTCAAATATCATATATTGATTTCGGCTTCACCCTCGACTCCTCACTCTACATGTCAAAGCAGGTCAGCGCCATCTCCTCCTCCTGCTACAACACCCTCTGCATGCTTTGCAAAATTTACAAATGGATCCCAACAGAAACAAGAAAAACAGTAACCCAGGCCCTTGTCAGCAACAGACTTGACTACGGCAACGCCCTCTACACCAGTATCTCATCCAAACTCCTCCAACGCCTCCAACGCATCCAAAACGCCTCCGCCCGACTCATCCTCAACATCCCTCGGCACTGCCACATCACCCCCCACCTAAGAGACCTTCACTAGCTCCCCGTCAACAAGAGGATCACCTTCAAGCTCCTCACCCACGCACACAAGGCACTCCACAACACCGGACCATCATACCTGAACAACAGACTCAGCTTCTACACCCCCACCCGGCATCTCCGCTCCGGTAACCTCGCCCTCGCCTCCGTCCCCCGCATCCGACGCAAATCTTCCGGCGGCAGATCATTCTCGTACCTTGCCGCCAAGACCTGGAACACCCTCCCGCCGGATCTATGACAGACCCAGGACCTTCTTTCCTTCAGAAAACTACTCAAGACTTGGCTCTTCGAGCAGTAGCAGCGCCCACCCCCCCAGCGCCTTGAAACCCTCACGGGTGTAGTGCGCTTTACAAATTAATTGATTGATTGATAAAACAGTAATCAAATAAAACACAGGAAGCAGTGTAAAAATCCAAAATCAATTTATAAAAATAGTAAATATTTGTAGCTTTAAAATGTCACAAAAAGTGAATAAAATCAGATAAGGTGAACCGGAGATATTAATTTTTAAAGAATTATTGCTTTCTAGTGCATAGAAACAAAAAAGCGCCAATCTGTCGTTCTGGTCACACCTCGACCGGGGCAAAGCCAAAGCTTAAAGCCAACCGTGATGGAGTCCGGCTCGGCTACAGCCCGCAGAAGGCCTCGGTCAAAAATTTACAGTAGGATTTAGTCGTTTTTCGGGAGATTTTCTTTAGCGGGACAAACCTGCCAGTCCAATCCGACCTCCTAGAACTCTTCCTCGGATACGCGTTGCAGGAGCCCTTGGTGGAGATTTTTACCTTCGCACTTAGTTGTTTTTTCGAGGTGAAAATCCTTTGACTGGGGCAAACCTGTCTTGATCTGACGTCCTTGGAGCCCTCTCTGGATACACTGCCCGGGATGTGCTAGTCAACTTCTTACGTTCAGAGGTAGTCACTTTTTTAGAGATTTTCTTCACCAGGACGAACCTGCAAGTCAGGTCGGGTCGTGGTTGAGGCAAGCCAGCTAGAGTTGCTGCGGCGGGTCGGTCCCTCTATGGAGCTATTTTTCCAAAAGTTCTCCAAACTTCTCCAAACTTCTGGATCTTCTTCCAGATGTTATTTTAAGGTTCTTTTGAGGTCCACATTTCACCCCAAGGTTCCAGACGCTCTGAGATGCTCCTTGAGGGTGCGGACTACAACTCCCAGAATGCACCTGATGCAAACTCCTTTTTGGCCACTTAACAGTGGTCAGCTGGTTGATTTCTTCAGGAGTTGGTGCAGAGGACTCTGGTTAGCAAGTTTTCACCTGTAGTAAGCAGGGAGTCCCTCCTTGAACCAGTTGAAGCCAGGCAAAGTCTTTCTTGTGGTAAAGCCCAAGTGTGCAGCTGGTTCAGTCCTCCAAAGTGAAGGGTCCAGGTGCAGGCCAGGGGTCCAGCAGGGCAGTCCTTCTTCTTCTGTAGTTCTTTCTTGTTGGAATCTGATAGCGATCTGAGGTGTGGGTGCAGGTCTGCCAGTTTTATTCTTGCTCCTGGGTGAAAAACAGGGGGGTCCTGGTTCTCCAATCAGGGGCAGGGTCCTTCCCCCGGTGATGACCACTTCCTGGGAAGTATGGCAAAATCAATCCCAGGGAGCAACATTCCTAAAAAGTCTATTATGGCGGAAAGTGATTCTTAGAGGTTACATCTGGCTGAGCCCACCCACTGGTGTGGCTACAAATCCTAAACATACTGCTCTCCTGCCCTCTCCTAATCTAAATAAGGGGGCCCCTAATTGTCTGGGTTTGCAGGATGTGAAGGTGTTGTGGGTTGCTCCAAATGTCCTTCCCTGACTTTGAAGACCAGTTTGGCAGCCCTCCCCCCTTCCTGCTTCCCCATCTGCTGAGAGGAGATCTCCTCCCCCAGGTACATCTCTTTGTGTTAAGCCAGGCCACTTCACACCTCATCAAGGCAGCCTGGCCAATCATAGTTTGGGCCTGATTCGGATAGCCAAATATGAATGGCCACAAATACTAGTGCAGAATTTTAGGCCACAGCTGAATAGTACTATGCAAGTGTAAACCCCATACAAGGAGTGGGAAGTGTGGGAAGTAGTAGGATTAAGATGTGGTGAACCTTTCAAGTTTGTGAAGACCCACAAAGATGTCACTTTATTACAATGCACAAATTCGTCCCACACCATTTTCCAAAATGAAAACAGCTCTAATTTTGCTTCAGTGTGGGTCATGACAAACTCCCCTTGGAAGCAAGGAAGGGGACCATAAAACACCAAACTATGTGGTGGTGTACGGAAACATATTTACCAGTGGCCAAAATGTTTTCTCCATGGAGCGAAACATAGAAGGAGAAATTAAAGTACCCATCTTCTCATTACAAAGTTGTTCCTGTGAACAACTTTGCAACTGAGAAATTCCAAATGTCACATGACGGTCCCAATCGTAGGCCAGAAAACTCTAGAGTGGAGTTACAGGCTTACTACTTCCAATCTTCCCAAAGGCTGTGAATTTATACCTAGTTAAAAGATTATTTTTAATAGTGTAACTGTATAACTTTCTTTTGTGAATCAAGCCCTTAGAATAGGCTACTGGACACCTATCCTGCCACTTGCCTGTGGCTTCCAGTTAGTGCTTGTTACAGACTGATCCAGTGACACAGCAGCTCCCTGGGTTTTCCTGACAGGGTTTTCCCAACCAGGTTTTCCCACTCACTGTTCTTCCTGCCAATAGCAGCCCTGTCCACTCCAGGACCTACTTAATGCAGGCCATAGCGAACCACATCAGTAGTCACCTGGACACCTAGCCTGCCACTTGCCTGTGGCTTCCAGTTTTCTGCTTGCTCCTGATTGATCCAGTGACACCGCAGCTGCATGGGTTTTCCCACTGGGGTTTTCCTGGCTGAGTTTTCTCACTCACATTCTTCCCACCAACAGAAACCCTGCCCACCCCGGGACTTATTTAATGCAGGCCACAGTGAAACTGCACAGCAGACGTGTGCAGCGGGTGTGATGCTGGCACGTCAAAAGCAAGCCCAAGGCAAGCCCATCTGTGTTGATCCGCCCCTGGGCTGCACCTAGTGCCACAACTGCTGGCCCTCCCTCCTCTCAACAGATACCCCATCACCTAGCTCTGCACCCTAAACCCCAGATGCCACAAAAAATGCTGCCACCATGCCGACCCATGCTCTACATTAGGACCTTTCACCTACACCCACTGCCACTTCACCTGCCACAGCACACACACCAGCTCGCAAACAAGCCCCATCCCGAACACACCTCAGACACCGCCTGAACAAAACATCAACTCACATACGCTCTTCTCATCACACACTCACTATGGAAGCATTCCATTGAATTACAGGCCCTCACTGCCAACCCCAGTGAACCCCAAACTAAAGGCCAATCTCCCTGCTCCCAATCTCAGTAAAGGCAGTGGAAAAAGATCATCAACAAGCAACTCATGACATACCTGGAGCAGAACCAGTTACTCAATGCCTCCCAATCCAGCTTCTGCAGCAATCAACATCATCTTCACCGAGACCTGGTACAGCTCCACATCCACCCCAGACATTGTCACAGGTGACAAATGAATGAAAAATCATTCACCAAGACCACACCAACAAGCCGGGAAAAGGAACAGCCATCCACCCCAAATACCACCACCAACAACACCACCACCACCCCCATGGAACATCTCGACTTCAAGCTCCATACTGACAATAAAACAACCATCAGAGGCAGCCTCACATACCAAGGCTCAGGCCTGGCTCCAGCTTTTGCAGCACCATTTCAGACATCATTGTGCCCCTGGCCTTAGACTCCAAGGACTACATCTTCCTCAGTGACCTACATTTCCACATCAACAGCCCTAACAACAACAACAACACTGCACACCTCCTCGACAATATGAGCAGCCTCGGAATGACCCAATTCATCCATAACCCAACACACATGGCAGGACACATGCTGGACCCAATTTTCACCTCCAGCGACCCCATCAAATGCAGCTATGTCACATGCTCACATGGACCAACCCTTCCATCATCCATTTCAGCATCTCCAGCCCCCACACCTACACCCCCAAGATGACCAGTGCCCCCCAACAGAGGTGGAACAAAATCTCAGAGACGAGCTGGACAGACACCCTCAGCACCTCCAATCTTGCTACCACCACCAACCCTAAACAGGGAGTAAAATACTTCAACATCTGGATCACCAATTACGCTGACAGCATCCTCCCCATCAAGAGCATCAACAAGAGAAAATCCTCTCAAATGGACAGCTGGTACACCAAGAACTCAGAAAAGTGAAACAGCTGGACAGGAGATGGTGCACCAGCAAGGATGCCTCTGACAGAGCATCCTTCAAGATCTCCATCAACCTCTACCACTTCCTGCTAAGGACAACAAAGAAGACAGAACTTGCCGTATGCATCGAAACCATCACCAACAACACTAAGAAACTTTTCAACATCATTAAGGAATTCTCCAACCCAGCTGCCAGTGAAAACAACTTCACACCCTCACAGGAGTTGTGTGACAAACTCGCCCATTTTTTCCACAGCAAGATCACAACCATATACAGATTTTGAACCCCAACCCACATCTACAGACTTCCTCAATAGATATGCCACCACAGTATCTGACACGAATCACACACTCTCTACCTGGAACATCCTCTCCAGGACATCACCTGTACCATAAAAAAACATCCACTCAGGAGCTCCCACAGACCTATGCCCGCACCATATCTTCAACCTTAGAAATTAAAAGATCAGCCAGGAACTCCCCACCCTGATCAACATCTCTATCACCACTGCAACATTTCTTGACATCTGGAAACACACCAGACCCCTCTCAAAAAACCCTCTGCCAACCCCAGTGAACCCCAAACTAAAGGCCAATCTCCCTGCTCCCAATCTCAGTGAAGGCAGTGGAAAAAGATCATCAACAAGCAACTCATGACATACCTGGAGCAGAACCAGTTACTCAATGCCTCCCAATCCAGCTTCTGCAGCAATCACAGCACCAACACTGCCATGATCGCAGCTACCGACAACATCCGAACCTTTCTCGATCTAGGAGAAACATCAGCTTTGATCCTCCTCAACTTCTTGGCAGTCTTGGACACCGTATCCCACCACATGCTGATCAAAAGACTCCACCACATCAGCATCCAAGGGCACGTGCTCAGATAGATCACATCCTTCCTCAAGCGAAGAACCCAGAGGATCCACCTCCCACTATGATCCCAAGTAGATATCCCCCAGGGCTCATTCCTCAGTCTCACACTCTTCAACGCATCTATAACTCCACTGGTCAGCATCAACAGGTCCCACAGTCTCAACATAATTTCCTACTCTTCCGACACCCAATGCATCTTCTCACTCACCGACGACCCATCCACCAGGTGCATGACAAACATCGCTGACTAGATGAAGAACAACTGTCTTCAGTTGAACACAGACAAGATGGAACTACTGATCGTTGGTAATAGCAGCAACACATGGAACACCTGCTGCTGGCCATCAGACCTAAGGCCCGCACCTAGGCCCGTATTTATACTTTTTTAGCGCCGCATTTGCGTCGTTTTTTGACACAAAAACGGCGCAAACTTGCAAAATACCTTTGTATTTTGTAGGTTTGCGCCGTTTTGCGTCAAAAAGCGGCACAAATGCGGCGCTAAAAAAAGTATAAATACGGGCCCTACTTCCTCCGACTATACCAGAAACCTTGGAATCATCATTGACAACAAGCTCAACATGAAATCACAGATCAATGCGGTCTTCTCTGCCTGCTTCCTCACTTTTCACATGCTATGTAGGATCTTCAAGTGGCTACCCCTACACACGAGACTCACTGTGACACAGGCACTCCCTCTATGTAGGAATCACTGCACACATCATGCAGAGACTTCAGACCATCCAGAATGCTGCAATCAGCCTTTCCCGACAAACCCTTATCACACCCCACCTCAGCCAACTCCACTGGCTCCCCGTACAGAGGAGATGCCAATTCAAGCTGCTGACCCACATACACAAGGCTATACACAACCAAAGACCTGTGTACATTAACCACCGCTTAAACTTCCACCAACTGTTGAGAAGACTATGCTCTGCCTCCCTTTAACTTGCCCATAGTCCCTTCATCTACCGAAGCAGAAGTGGAGGATGCTCCTTCGCTCACATCACACCAAAAAGCTGGAACAGCCTCCCCACACACCTCTGGACCATCACCTCACTTCCGGAATTCTGAATGGCCCTCAAGACTTGGTTGTTTGAATAAGCCTCAGGGACCTTCAAGCACCTGGATAGCCTATTGGGTGATTAGCCACGCTTTATAAATCCTGACTAATTGATTGGAAGTTCTGTTGTGCAATAACATTGTCTGCCTTCAACAAAGGTAAACCTGAAGAGGAAATCTATGCACAGAACAGCCTTGCAAATAGGAGAAAACTAAACTGAATACATTATCCATATGGCTTGGTTAGATTAGAGTGAAAACTATCTTGCTATTAGCTAAAATGTATCTGAAAATGTAGGAATAATGTTTGGTTGGTTTAAAATAAAGTTAACACAGGAATATGTGCAACCTTTGCAAGAGGCAAAAATGAAAACATTGCAGGTGAAAAGAAATGTTACCACCCTATTGAAAATTATGTTTCAGTTGAAGTTCAGCGTTTACAATTTCCTATTGTAGTTAAATGCGGAGTTTCCTCACTGATAGTGTATATTAAACACAGGAGGCCACATGTCTTCTCTTCTTGTCTTTATTAAACTGTGCCCAGATAAAAAAAAAAAAGAAACCACGCTTCCTAAAATTCTTAGGGAAGTAGACAACCAATGAACAATCAATTAGTCAACAAATCAAAGTGCATAGTCCCGTAGAGTACTCTTGACTGCCGGCAGAATAACTTAATTTCTTGTGTGCGAGAGTAATTTAAGTATGATGAAAAAGAGGGACAATAAAGAGAATGCTCAGTGTGGCCTTTGGAGAAATATCCATAAAACATATCTTACATGTTACAAAAAGCAACGGGAGTAGGAGCTGGAATTAACCAAAAATAAGTATCGTGGTACTAAGCTGCAAATGGCAAATCTTTGCAAAGGGATAACATTTACTTCTGTGGGTTTAATAAAATCAGAACTTTCCCACTCTATCAGGAAAATCTACATTTAAAAAAAACAGACTTCTTTCATACTTGTTTAAAACATATTTAAAATCCCGTAGCTAGCAGCATTGGAAACCAGTTTCCAATACAAAGTTGGGAAAGTAGTGTAGACAATGACCTTAAGTGTCAGGAGTCAGCCTAGGTGCAAACACACAATGAGATAAAAGTGCAAGGCGTTTTAATTTCAAATAAAGAGGCTGGGAAAACGAACCCCCTAACTTCTCCTAGTTTCCAACAAGTGCCACTACTCACTTCCTGATTTTGGATCACTTCTATGTTACTTGTGGCTTATCAGAACTTAAAACTTTTCATTGCACACACCGTTTGCCTAGAACGCATTGTGAATTGTAGCTCTCTGCTTCTGCACCAATGTGTGCTTGTTACCCATCCTCACGTTTGTTGTTTTCCTCCCTCTGGTACTCCTTTACTGTTCTCTTTTGGTCTCCTTCACTCCTTGCTGTGTCGGTGTTCTTCCTGTCTTACTTGTTTCATGGCTTCCTAGCAATCAGTTTGCAGTGGCGTCCTTCGACCCTGTGGTGAAATCCATGTCTGCTGAAGGATCATCAAATCAACACCAACTGCTCTAACCGCTAAGCCTTACAAACTGTAAACTGTATTGTAAATGGTTAACCTAGCTGGAATTCCTTGCATTTCCGTGTTCTGTTTTAGAATTGTCTGCATCTGATATTCCTTCTGCCCTTTCACAGCGGTTTGCTAAAGTCTGAAGAACTGTCTTCTTTGGGCCCCTAGACAGCTAAAGTGCATTGATCCATCTCTCAGTCCCTTTCCACACAAATAACAAAACCACAGAACAACAACTAAAGAGAGATTCACAAAGGTAGCGACAGCAAAACAATAAAGTTACATTTAGACAAGGTAAAAGGCAGTATAAGAACATTAAATAAATATTGGATTTCTATCCTTCAAATTCTTAAAATGATACTGAGAAGGAAGAAAAAACATTGTGTTTGTGTCAAGTCAAAATGCAGACATAGTCCCAGACAAGGAAACGTGATGCAGTTTTTCTAGCGCATTCAAGTCCTAACTGGAACAGATCTTTCCACATGTCTCTGTAAATCAGTGCATAATGGGGACGACACAATTTGTTGAAATAATACCAGTGGAGAAGAACACATATTCCAATTTTTCTCTGTCTTGGGGTAATTCCAGGAGAGATTATTTGTAATAGCAAAAAAAGTCTATATTGGATTGCGACCACAAGTATAGCTCTCTGCTTCTGCACCACTTCTCCGGTGGTGTTTTATACCCTCGGAGGTTTGTTGGTGTGTATATATGTTAATATAGGTTCATGAGAAAAGTGATCATTTTTATAGCCTGTTATTAGCGTAAGACGTTGGTTTGGTGTCTATGGGAGAATTGCCCTGTCTGTGGCAAAGTACACTACAGGCTTTTGATACAAGTGGTGTAGAGAGGTGTGGATATGCAATCTTAATGAAGTACGTTTGGGAGGTGATGAATGTGCATTCAATTTTCTTATTAGCCAGAGAGTTTCCTTTGCTTGAGGTTTAGGTAAGGTATGCATTGCTAAATTGAGGAGTGGCTGCTCTGGATTTGAAGTTTTATGCAAACTGAATATGCATGTTGTTGAGAGACCATGCTTGCATGCCTTTTTGCCAAATGTGAGTGTCAAATATATGCTTCAATTATGGCAAGGTCAGGGATGAGTGCTTCACAGTTCCATATAAGATTAATGCCATTGGTGAATCGAAGATGCCATTATATTGTATTGCAATTCTTATTGTGAGCTTATTACCACTAGGTGCGACCATAAAGCACTTGCCTACAAAGGTAGCATGCTACATCGTGTACGATGTGTGGTTGAAAGGGTTATGTTTTTGTTTTGATTATTTGTGGGATGTTTTTCCATGTCTGCGACAAGACCACAGAGCTTTGATTATTGTGCGGTGGGATGCAGCACCTAGCAGTGCTATGGATGAAGAAGTGTGAGAAAGAGGTGCACAGTTTTTAGTGAGCTGTCACCGTTGATCAGCTCTGCAGGTACCTTTAATGTATATCTTCTGGTCACAGTCCATTCTGAAGTTTTTGTTTGTGTTTATGGTCCTAAGCAGGTATAGCCTGATGGGAGAGATGATCAATAGATCTGCAGGGTTGGACATTTTTACAACTATGCCTTATATGATTGCCACTGTGATGTGTCGAGAAGTGGCCCTAGCATGTTACTAATTGGGACCTACAGTGATGGACTAAATAAGAGCCCGCTAGTAGTTAGCAGCATGTGGCAGATCTCTTAAGCTATTCCATGCCTGTTCAGTTGATGGTGGGTACTTTGTTGCTTTGAACTGGTACTGCTCTAGCTTACTGAGTTTCTGTCTTATATGAGTTTTAGAAGGCCAAGCAGTATTAGGTCATCATTATGCAAACTGTTTTAACTGAAATCAGCTGCACAACTGCTGAGTGTAATTATATTAGTGAGGGCCAGGAGGGTTATGTATGAAATTTGCTTACTAAGTAGTACTGAGGCTAGACTCAGGTCAGCCCCTCATAACTTGCCTGGCCACGGAAAGGGATACGTTACTGTTCTATGTTTGGGCACTGTAGATTGTACCTGTAAGAGAAACTATTATTTTGGGCTATATTTTAAGGTTATGGGATGGTGTATAAGGGGAAATTATGATGCAAAGTGTAATCCTGGAGTATAGTGTCCCATATTGTTTGTATGGCCTGAATTTAGTTTGTTGGTATAATGGTATTTTCCCTTGGGTGGCTCTGTGGATGATGCAAATGATCTTGAACATTGCACTTTTAACTTCAGGTCACTGGAAATGCTTGCAGGACTGGTGTTGTGAGTTCCCTAATTGGAAGGAGGAGTAACATTTTGCTTGAGTTCTATTTTAAATATAATAAAACTAGAGCTGCCTTTGTATATTCAGTTGGCCCAGTCGAGCTTGCAGTTTGAGGACAGACTGTAGCTGTTATTGGTATTTAAGGTGTGGGAAGTTGCATCACAGTATTTTCATTGAGTAGAAGGTTACCTTTGAGGTATGTTGACAGGTGCTATCAATGATAGGTCTGAATCCATGGTTAACCTAGGGTTTATTTCCTCTCGTGACCCCTGGTTATGAGCTCTTTCTTTGTGGTCTTGAGCTTTAGAAAGTTACTCATTATCCATATTTTTAAGGAACAAAGGCATTCATCAAGTCTTGACTGGTAGAGAACTCCTGAGTCATCCATTTTTGGAGAGTTGTTTGTATAATCTCAATAGTTGTAACAGGTGAGGTTGAACAATCTAATCAGGTCTAGTAAGACAGGGAGGAAGATATTGACTAAAAGAGGATTTAGGATGGACCTTTCCGGGAATCCACAATAATGGGTTTAAGGGGTTGATGTCAAAGGTACTAGGCACACACACCTTTGGCATTCAGTTATGAGACAATCCATTTCAGAGCATCTTCATATATTCCAAAATTATGGAGTCCGTAAAGTGTGTGGATGTGTACAGTGGCAAATGTTACTGATAGGTCCAGGCACAGTAAAGCACCACCCCATTCTTGTGCATTTGAGGTTTAGGACATCCCATATGGATATGAAGGCTCACTCTGTGCCTCTTCATGTCCTGAATCCAGATTGTTGATCTGATGTCATATCATTTTCCTCAGTAAACCTGGGAAGTTGAGTAACAATGGGTCTTTCAATTACTTAAATCCAGAATTTGTAAAGGAAGGCAAATCACCCGTGAGGGTCTCAAGGTGCCGAATTGTATGCATGGAGAGATTACGTGATTTGCCCAGAATCACTGGATGTTGAGCCAATGCAAACTCCAAGACTCGAACCTGGTTCCCACTACCTTCAAAGTTGGCAGCTCAGGCCGCTATGCTACACCATCTCCTTTACCTAGGAACAGGCCATTGGATATTGTTCTATAGTTTTCTAGGTTAGATAGGCTGAATTTCTTCTTCTTGAGGAGTGATCTAGTATTGCAGATTTTCAACTTGGGTGGGAGAGAACCTGGTTCCAGGGTCTTGCTGAATATGCTTCTAGCTACCCTCTGCCGTGCAGGTTGTGTTAAGCATGTCTTTACAGATTTTTTAGGTGCTGAGCCTGAAGATCATCCTGATTGTTTTCTTCTGATGACAATATTATAGAGTTCTTTTTCTCAGTGGGCATTGAAAGTATTAAGCATTGGAAGACTTATTTTACCCCTCTTTGCTGTGGTTGAGTCAAGTCTTGGGGAGTGCTACCTGACATCCTCTAGGTAATTTTCTGCCTATTCACTTTTTGAGATCATTTAATTGGGAATTTACTACACAAGTCTTGCAATTGTGGAGTTTCTACATTTTGGTACTCTGGATTGCAAAATCCTTCTATTCTTTTGTGGAGTAACTTTGAAGGGCTATCTGTTTCAGTTATGGTGTGGAGAGGTATTATCTGCTTGTGATTCTGATAGCTATTTTGTAGGCTCTGTTTATAGTGACATGGTATGTGTTCTTCACAACTGCTTCCACCACTTTTGTTGAGGTATACTGAGTTGCTCTTACATTGTTTTTACATTGTCTTGATCTATGTGTTTTTCTTCATGTGGTGAACCCAGAATGTGGTCTTCTCTTAGTGATAGCCCATTTTCCATTATAGTGGAGAGCCATTTGAAGAAGTGATGAATGTCTTATGGTCACATATTGAAGTTTTTCGTGATGGGATTTGAGTGTTAGAAGGTGTAATTATCTGAATGTGCGTTTGTTATTGTTAAGAACTGCTGTCCTTGAATTATATTGTTAGTCTTGGTATGTTGATCCTGAAGGTAATGACATTATATTGATGTGGTATTTCTTCCAGATTAGTGGGAATTTGTCAGTCACAGTGGCCTGTCCAAAATATGACACCTGTGTACCCAGTGGTGCAAGTTATGCCAGAAACAATTTGTTGGAGGTTGAAGGCCATACAATTGGATGTCATGTCTACAATTATAGTTAGATTATTGCTGTCAGCAAGAAGATGATGTCACCTAGAATAAACAGTTTGGGGATGTTAAAAAAAATCTTGGTCACTGTATCTAGTAAGATATCTTAAATGTTTGCGATGCTGGATGGTGGTTCATTTATTAAAATGATGCAAAATGCGAGATCTAGATAAAGGGTGCCCGCTTATCTGTAATGTTCCGTGGTGAATTTTTAATGTGCGCAATATTTTGTTCTTTCCGATAGTTGACTGCCAGGCCTCCTCCAGTTTTGCCTATGCAATCTGTTGATGATACTGTATTCAGTTGGGATGACCTTGTGGCATATGGGTGTAGAGCCTTCACTGAGCCACATGTCTGTAAAAAGGTGAGCTCTGGTGTGGTTTCTGAGAGATCAAATACATTGAAGTGGTTCTTGTTCATGGATCTTGCCTGGAGGAGCAAGCATTTTAGCAGGGTCTCTTTACTTTTTGCATCATGGTGCATTAAGGAGGTGTGGCCTGGTGTAGGAGGAGGAGCAAAGGCAAAGGGGATATAGGTGGAAATATGTTGGGGTGGTCTGGTTGTACCTAGAGGTGGAACTAGAGGGTAGGTTGTTTGGTTAGAGAATTCACAGGTTTAACAGGTGAGGCTTTTTGTGTGAGGTGGCAGTACTTAACCTGTCATATGCTGAGGACCGATTGGTCCTGTCCTCAGCCATCATGGACATGTACGGAGGACAGAACTTTTTCATCCTCTGCACATGACCACAAATTCCCTCTGCTGTTTACAACAGAGGGATTTTCTTTTTTGTTTTTCAGCATCAGGAGCTGGAGAATACCTTCACCAGCCACTCAAGGCATTTCTTTTTTCACTGTAATGAAGATTGGTGTGCAAGGCACACTGACGTCATTATAGTGAAAGTGAAATAAGCTGCTCAGCTCATTTCACTTTCACTGCTTCATGGCTCATGGGGCTATCTCAGCCCTCGAACACCAGACGACATGGACGAGGTATCGTTGGAAAGGAAGAATTCCCACCTTCCAATGCTACCTTTCCCATGTGGATCCCTGCTTGGGGATCTGCCAAACAGGGTAATCCCTAAGCAGGGATCCCCTCCACAAGACACCAGGGATTAATTTTTGTAGCAGGGAGCGGGCCGTTAGGCAAGGGCTGCTTTGCATTAGGGGTTGATTATTCTGGGCATTTTCTGTCCCCAGGGGGACATATAGACCCTATTTTTAGGCCAGTCTGCCCCCAGGGAGGGGGACGGAACACCACTAGATATCAGAGACTTAAAAAAATATATGCTGGGGAGTGGCCCTTTGGGCAAGGGTCACTCCCCATTATGGGAGAATTATTTTTGATGTTTTTTGTCCCCATGGGGGCAGATTGGTCCATTTTTTTAGACCAATCAGACCCTAGGAGGGGCAGAAAACCAATAGACCCCGGATATTTTTAATATAACATGTAGGGGAGTGGCCCCTTGGACAAGGGTTGTTCTCCATTGTGGGAGCATTAATATGGCCATATTCTGTACCCCCGTGGCAGATTGGCCATATTTGTAGGCCCATCTGCCCCCAAGGGGGGCAGAAATCAACTAGACACTGGGGATTATTTGTTTTTATTTGAGGCAGCAAGGGTTGCCCATCAAGGGCATATCCATGCCCTAACCCCCCCCCCCCAATAAAGTGAAATAGCCTTTCTGCCCCCCTGGGGGGCAGATAGGGGGCAATTACCCCCATATGACACAGAACGCCCACTAGACACCAGGGATTACTTTTTCAATTTGTATGAGTGAAGGCTGTCCAGCATGGACCTGGCATGCCCCCACTCCTGAAGAAAAGGAAAACAGTATTTCTGCCCCCCAAGGGTGGCATATGGGGGAATTAACCCAACTGCCCCCCCAAGGGGGGCATAAATTTCACTAGACATGAGGGATTTCATTTTTTTTTTACATTGGTGACCGCTGCCCAGCATGGGCATGGCCATGCCCCAACTCCCCCAAAAACGGGCAAAAGTCTTTCTGCCCCCTTGGGTGGGCAAATGGGGGGCAATTAACCCCACATTACCCCACGGGGCTAAAAGTGCACTAGATGACCAGGATTTTTATTTTTTTATTTTATTATTTGCATTGGGCTGCCAAGCTTGGCCATGCCCTCCCCAAAAAAGGGAAACAACTTTTCTGCCCCCAGAGGCAGATGGGGGGAATTACCCCATCTGCCCCAGTAGGAGGGTCGAAAGACTGGTTCAGCAGTTCTGGCTGGACTGTTCCCATGGGGAGTAGGGTAATGACTGATTTGCATATGGCTGGGTCCACATTGGGGACAGTATAGTGAGCACAAGAATGAAGGATTTAACCTAGATCTGTGATGGGAGTGAGTGTTTGAAAAGTTTCAGCACTCCGTCCATCATCTCTTTGTGTGCTTCTATGTTCGCCCTAAGTGGTCAGTGTGCCACTGGATCCCAGGTAGCCTGGCTAATGAGGGATGATACCAAGAAACCGTTCCCCGGATGTGTGTTGCTGGTCCATGGAGGACATGGCCTGGCAGTTCAGACTGGACTGTTTTCCATGGGGAGCATGGTCAAGACTGATTTGCATATGGTTGACTCCAAATGGGGGTGGTATCGTGAGCAAAAGAACGGTCCCAGGATGCTTGTTTGTGGTCCAGGAAGAACCTTCCCGGTAGGGGGGCAGAAAGACTATTTCAGTAGTTCTGGCTGGACTATTCCCATGGGGAGCAGGGTTAAGACTGATTTTCATATGGCTGGGTCCAAACTGGGTTGGCATACTGAGCAAAAGACATATGGATTTAACCTAGATCTGCGACTGCGGGTGAGTGTTTGAAGAGTTTCAGCACTCTGCCCATCAACTCTTTGTGTGTTGGGCTTCCCAGCACGGCCATGGACATGCCCCCACCCTCTCAAAAATGGGGAAATAGTCTTTCTGTTCTCCTGCAGACCAAAGTATCTTATCCCAATGGCAAGCAATCTGATATTTGATTCTTTTGGATGTTTTTTTACAAATGGGTAAGGAGAGTTGGGCTAACTCCTAGGGTCATTCCACTTGCAATGTTCATTTGCTGCACTTGTTGGACTTGGGTAAGCTGCTGCTTGGAAAAATCCACAGACCCAGACCATCTGGGGGAGTTCAAAGTGGTATGTTTTGCATCCACCCATACCATTCTCTTACCCACAATGCCCTGCAAACCTCAAATGTTGACTAAAAACACACATTTTTTCTCACATTTCTATGATGGAAACTTCTGGAATCCGTAAGAAAGGAACATATCTGATGTCATTAGGATCCCCCATGCAAGGGCTCCCATTGCCCTTGGTTTGGTAAGTTCCTGTCACTGTCACTAGGCCCAGCCACACAAGTGGCACAGCATTGTTATCTGCACAAGTGGGGCAATGCTGGGTGGTAGGAATTTTGTGGATTCCTTTAGATTTCTGAAGTTTCCATCACAGAAATGTAAGGAAAATGTGTGATGACTGGCAAAGTTTGAGGTTTGGAGACCATTGTGGGTAACACAACCTCTCAGGATCCATGCAAGTCACTCCATACTAGATTTCCCTAGATGTTTAGTTTAAAAAAATGTACAGGTTTGCTAGGTTTCCCTAGGTGCCAGCTGATCTAGGGCCCAAAAACTACAGCAGCCCACTGTGCAAAACATTGGTCAATTTGACGTGGAACAAATTTGGTGTATCCATGTTGCCTTGTGTGCGGGTTCCTGTAGCAGGCACTAGGGTTACCCACACATGACATACCATTTTTATTGAGCGACATAGGAGAATTCTAGGTGGAAGGAGGTGTGTGGCTCTGAAGATTCCAGAACTTTCCTTCACTGAAATGTGAGAAAAATGGGTATTTTAGTCAAAGTTTGTGGTTTGAAAGGAAACCTGGGTAACACATCATAGAAAGAGCCATGAAAGTCACCTCATCCTGGATTTCCCTAAGTGTCTAGTTTTAAAAAAATGCACAGGTTTGCTAGGTTTCCTTAGGTGCCTGCTGAGCTAGGGTCCAAAAGCCACAGCTACTGTCTGTGCAAAAAACAGGTCAGTTTTGCGTTAAACAATTTAATGTAGCCATATTGCATTTTGGGCTGATTCCTGTCACGGGCACTAGGCCTACCCACACAAGTGAGGTATCATTTTTACAGGGAGACTTAGGAGAATACTGAGTGGAAGGACGTTTGTGGCTATGTGGAGATTCCAGAACTTTCCATCATAGAAATATGAGGAAAGTATGTTTTAAGTCAAAGTTTGAGGTTTTCAAGGGCTTCTGGGTAAATCAACCTGGTGAGAGCTATGCAAGTCACCCATTCTAGATTTGCCTAGGTGTCTATTTTCTAAAAATGTACAGGTTTGCTTGGTTTTTGTATATATCAACTGAGCTAGGACCCAAATACCACAGCTACCCACTTTTCAAAAAATGCCAGTTTTGCATGAAAACATTTGGTGTATCCGTTTTGCCCTTTGTGCCAATTCTGGTCACGGACACTAGACCTACACACGCAAGTGAGGTATCATTTTTATTGGGAGACTAAGGGGAACACAGAATAGCAGCACAAATGTTATTATTTATTATATTTCTCTGCATATGCACTTTCCAAATGTAAGACAATGTGTAAGAAAGAAGTAATTTTGAAAAATATCCTTTAATTCACATGCTAGTATAGGTTCACAAGTTCAGAGATGTGCAAATAACCCATGCTTCTAAAATCCATATCTTACACCCGTTTCGGAAATACATAGATATCTTTGATACCTATTTTCCACTATTTATCTTTTACCATATGAATTGTGCAGCTCAGCTATTGGCTCTGGGTACCTTGAGTTCTTGGAAAACCCACAAACCCTATACATCCCCACAACCAAAAGGGTATAGTAGGTGCAACGGTATATAGCTTTTGTGATTCGTTCATCAAGATGAGAAGTTACAAATGAAATCTTTGTCACAAATGCCCATTTTCCTACTAATGTTCAATATTTCCTTATTTCAACAACTGGTTTCTTTGGGAACCACTTGAAGGATCTACATAAATATCCCCTTGCTCAATTCAGAGTTTTGTCTAGATTTCGGAAATGTATAGCTTTCTGGATCCACCATAGGTTTTACATCTGTTTCTACCACAAAGAAGGTGGTTGAAAACACAAAAAATAGGAAAAATGGGTTATCTCCCAGTAAAATGCAAAAAACTTTGTTAGAAAATGTGATTTTCTGATTCAAGTCTGCCTGTTTCTAAAAGCTGGGAAAATGGTGAATTTGGCAGACCAGATCTTTACTTAATGCCATTTGCAGAAAAAAGACAGTTTCTTCTGCAGCACTTTTTTTGTATTTTTCTTTAAAAAAAACAAAATGTAACTATAATTTAGCTAATTTCTCGGTCCTTTCTAGCAGAATCCACAAAGCCTGAGCCTTTTTAGAATTCCCAGGATATTGAAAAGAAGGACACAAATTTGGCATGGATGCTTTAAGTGGACAAAACGTTATGGAGTTGTAAGCACAAACTACCCCAATTAGCTAAAACAAGGCTTAGAACTGGGGGAAGGGTGAGGGAAGGTCTAGGAGCGAAAGGGTTAAGCTAAACTGTGTCATTGTATGTCATGTGTTGAGGAGTGCCCCTAGCATGTAGCTAATTGGGCCCTGCATTGATGGACTAAATACGAGTCCTCTATTAGTTAGCAGCATGTGCCAGCGCTCTTTTAAGTTATGCCATGCCTGTTCAGTTGATGGTGGGTGGATTGTTGCTGCTAGGCTGCACAGTTGTGCGAATAGGAAAAGGTGTTACTATAGCCCTTTGCTTGAATGGCCTGCATCTTAAAGAGACAACCCAGTGAAGGGATAAATATAGCTTTATTTACCTAGTTCTGCATGACTGACATCACCTACAATAGGAATCCTAGAATGCTGCTTTGCTTGATAGTGTCTGCTTGAGTTTGAGATTCATTGTAACATAGTTATCAGATGGCCCCTTTAACTTCCAGTCTCTCATAACAATTCCTAATGTGAACAGCATAAAAAAGCTCTCAAAAAGACAAGATGCACACTATATTGCACAATTGTCAAGCTCAAGACACAAATACACCATGGGGTGGGTTATCATTGTGCTCACAGTAGCAACCCATCAGACAAGTCTGATTAAGAACATGTCAAAGTGGGTGATTCATATTTATGGGAACCATCATTTTCTTCTAAATGGTGTGCATTATTTCAGTCATCTTTTAATATCAACACCATTCTTGTTTCTGTTTGATATGCCACACTAAAGATCTTTTCGTAGTGGGTGTTTCTGTTGTAGATGAACAACCATGTCTTTTAAGCTTTACTAAAATCCAGAAAGCGATGAAGTATTCTAATACAGGAAGGAAGGGAGATTGCACGATTTGCTGTATGAATGAAAAATGGTAAACTGACCTTGTTATGATCTGTTGTACCTTGCATTTGTAGTTGAAGCTTGGTCTTTTAGGGAGGTGGTGACGTTTATGAATAGTATGGCCGGCAGTCTGCCAGGCCACTAGACCTCCAGGTGGGTGGAGGCCATAGCCTCTGCATTTTTGGGTAAAACCACACAACATCCCAGATATCCCTGCCAGCCTCTCTGTGCCTTCAGTGGAGACACCACTACAGCTAGACCAGTGAAAGCCCATGTTAGGTGCACACTCTGAGAGGTAGCTTCTTCTTGTACCTTAACCTGTGACCTGTACATTACCACATCATTTTGTTCCCAGCCTTTCAACCTTTCCCCTGCGGTGTTTGACTCATATGTCTAGATAAATTATGGTAAGTTAAGGGTGTCTGCTCTTTTTTAGGTCTGGGAGGGTTATAGGGTCAGAACCCCTACACTTTCTCCCCCTCTCATGGTCTTGCAGCTCTGCCTTCAAAACATCCCTATCTGCAAAGACCAACACTTCCTTCATATATGTGTGACCTCAACACATTGTGGAAAATTATTTACCCCAACATGAGCGTCCTATGTAATCAGTTCCAAGGGATACACATTCGCAACATCTGGGCTGCCTCGCTGACCATCATATTCAAACTTTCTATCAAATCTAGTCACTACCTAGCCATTTTACTTTGGAATTTGGCAGTGAAACTCTGACACTGAACATGAGGTCCCCACAACTTTGACAGCTGCATAAAAGGTATTCATCACTCAATGAGGAGTACTCCAGTTCAACCCCTAGCATTGTAGTAAATGCTGTTGACCTTGTTATTCAGTTACTGCTATATTCAATATTATAAATTGTTTCTTAAATGTACAGTGTGTGACTTTTTAATTCAAAGAATCCTTCATCCATAGCTTCCTTATATAGGGTGCTTAGCAGTCCCTCAGAGGATATCATCCCCTGAGAAAATAAAGGACCCTTTCACCCATCTGATCTGCTCCTGGGCTGCTCTCACATTTGCACAACATTGAAGTATATTTAAATTCTAGAGGCTCACTTTGCACATGGGAGCCTGTTTTCTAGAAGCCTAATTTGCACCCTGGTTGATATCATAGACTTTTTGTGGCTTAATCCAACCTTGCAAATACGTCCCCTTAACACGCAGCTGTTTGTTTGTAAGGGGGGCTGCTGTGGGCATTCCGCAGCAACACCCATTGCATTTTGATGCTGGCCCAGATTTGTGAGATTTCGTAAACCTGAGGCATTGCCAAAATACAATGCCACCCCAGGGTGGCGTTAGCATGGTGCAACAAGGAGAAATTATTTCATTTCTCCTCATTTTTTGCTCTTTCTATGTGTGCTGCATTCCACAGCACACATAGGAGCAAACGCCATTAAAGACTGTTTTTGTGCAGGGACGTGTACCTTCCTGCACAAAAACAATCACTCCCACAATGCAGCCATCCTTGCACCATGATGCACGGTGGCTGTGTTGGTGCTCAGCAGCTAATTTAGCGCCGGCGCAGGGAGAAACACAGGGATGGGCCGTAATCTTTTCCATACAGTGCATCCCTGTGTTTTAGAAGTGACACAGCACTGTCAATTTTGGTGCAGTGACGGCGCAGCGCCACTTCCAGTAAATATGCTCCATAGTTTGCAAGGGTACCTCTATGCCTGACAATCTATGCTTTGGTGGTTGTCAATGGGTGTTTTGGCATGTGTGTGCATGAATATCTCTAGTAGTCTGGTCGTTCTGCAGGCATGCATATATTATTCAATTTGTGCATGTATGTTGTCCTCCTGTTTACACATACACCGTCAAAAATGAAAAAAAATAAACTGTTTACTGAAGCGATGCTTCTTTGCTTGCAACTAGTAAAACATCAAACACACAAAAAATGATGGGAAGATTGTTTGCAGTATATTTAACCTCTGACAATCGCTCCGGGTAGCATTGTAACCTATCATTATTTTGCCTGCCATGCCTTCCCATATTAGACCCATCCATGTGCAGCTATTAGGATAAAATGATCTACGACACTGTCCCCATAATACACTTACAAATCAACTGCATAATACGCATATTAAACATCCAACAAAAATAACGTAATTACAGACATCTGAAATAGCAAGTATGACATTGAAGTCATAACCAAGAACACTTGTTATTGGTCCTGAAGCACGTCAGTCGATCAGAACCTTTAAATAGTGCTAATATCAATAAAGTGGCACCTTATTGCTATTTCAGGCACAGTGAACAATGAAGTTAGCACAGTACGTATTTTAGAGCCATCCAGAAAGTAAGGAGTTGCTTAATGTTTCTCAGATCTTCTTGCAGAGATTTCCAGTAGGGACTTTACAATTATATAAACCACCACAACTCTTCTACTGAAATAGCCACTGACTCTTGTCATTGAATCACAATATCACCTAGAGAGTTGAAAAACATAACCACAAAAACGAAGTCAATGCTGAGTGGAGGCGTAGCTTCACTTTCACAGCCAAAGCATGAGCCAAGTAATCAAAATTATTATTATTGGAATAGAACACTAGATGATACATAAAAATATGAGCCCCTCTAAAATGAAAATGCTGCTCAATGTTATATAACACTGTGAGGGTCAAAAGAGTTCACTGCAGTACATTTCAGTTTTGAACAACATGTATTAAATGTTATAATTGAGCCAGATTAGAGTGTGCTGTGAGTTACTATATTTAATTGGTCACTATTTGGAATAAAGTATCCATCAAGTACATTATGAGGATATTGCAAGCCCCCCAAGTCTGAGTTTCTTTATGACGTCCTGAAACTCTGAGGTGGCTTGTAGTTTCCTTTTACTTTACAGCAAAGTGTCATTTATTCCTTATAATTCGTAGTTATTCAAGCACCTTCTCCACAAACCATTAAGTCCTCAGGTGCATATTTAAGAGCCCCTAGCACCTCCTTGCTCCACATTAGCGCCATTTTATTTACGCTAATGTGGCCCAACAAGGGCAAAATTGCAGTGCTATATTTACAAAGTGGCGCAATGCACGCATTGCGCCACTTTGTAACCCCTTGCACCACATTTGTCTTCACCAGGCATAATGTATGCAAGGGGGGAATTCCCTCATTAGGAGGCCCGAAAAAACAATGCAAAGAAATCTAAAAGATTGGTTTGTGTCCTTTTTTTGGCATTTTGCCTGCTCGCAGCTGGCGTTAAAAGGGGGCATACCATTGTTTTCAATGGGCCCCTATATACCGTTCAGGGTTAGCGCCAAAGTTTGTACATCAATAGCGTCAGAAATTCTGATGCTATTGCCCCCTACCCTGCGCATGGTGCACCGCATTTTAAATATGGAGCCCACATGGTGGCGGTCGAGGGCACAAGGTGCCACAAGAAAATTGGTGCTACATATAATGTAGAGCCACTTTTCTTAAATCTGCACCTTAGTGTTATGCTCTTCATTGCAGCCAAGACGTTTAAATGCAGAGTCTGTTCGGTATGATAAATACACCAAAAATCAGTTGTTAATTTTTAAATCAAGATTTTAGAATCAGTTATTGTAAGACAGGGTAAAGATCATGAAAATAGTCTGTCTTTCCTGCAATGACTTACTGCATGGAAAAATATAAAAATGTTGCCATAAATATCTCACTAAAGGTGACCATTGACGTCCCAATTCAGTTATATTAAGATGGCAGGCTCCCGGTGTATTGTGTTATTATTGTCTGTGGGACAAAATGCAGTTTTACTCAATAATATACAACTGATTGTGTATGTATTTTGCACAATGAAGTAAATCACTGTCATATGCTTTCAAAATTGACAGTAAAAAAAATGAGACACATTAATGTAAATTATTGTTCTATGATCTTACCATTAGGTCCAATAAAGAGATCTAGATGTGTACTCATACACGGTTGCAGTCTGCATTTTAGCCAACAGACAATGGGCCTCATTACGAGTATGGTGATCCATGGACCACTGCACTAGTGGTGTCAGTTAGACTACCACAACCTTGGCAGTCTGACCTCCACATTACAATGCTGGCGGCCGGAATGCCAGAACACCACCAACACCGACAGGATGAATGATGCTATCAGGTTGGCAGCAGTGCAAGTCGTGGTCAGTTTGGCACCACTGCGCTGATTACGGCTTGCAGTTGCACCGGCCTTTCCAAGACGGGACCCCACCATGGAAAGGCCAGTGGAAAGGCAGGGATAGTTCCACAAGGGGGGCCCTCCACTACCCATGCCCACAGCATGGGCAGCGGAGGGGAGGCCCTGTCAGCACCCTCAAAATGCGCAGTGTCTGCCATGGCAGACAGTGCGCATCCCGAGGATGCTGGGGGCACTATCTGTGTTACAGCATTGGCCTTGGCTCCCTGAGAGACAAGGCCAATGGTGTCCCACTGCTTCTGCCAGCCAGCCCGGCGGAAACATCATAATATGGCAGTGGGGAGGTCACGAGCTTGGTGACTGCCTCCTCCCCACGTATTGGAGTTCTGGTGGTCCAATCGCCAGACTCCTAATCAGGCTATGTATCTTCTTCAGTCTCTAGATCTACACCATAGGGCAATACTTTGTGAGTAGCTGCAGTTGAGGACTCAATTAGTATTCTGTACTCAAAAAGTGACAAAATACTCAAAATAGTGAATGAATAAACCAGAAACTATATAAGAAATGGTGTACTCACAGGTTAGGCAAAGCAAGTATGACTGAAACTGAAAGCGCTAAAAAGCATAAAGGTTCATTCTTAGCTATAAACCTTTTTTATGTTAATTAAATTACAGAGTTTACCAAATGCATACGTGTTCTCTATATTTCCCTAAGTTGAATCTAAGGAAAGGAAACTCTTAGAAACGCTGTTAGTATCACTGGACACTCATGACTAGAACTATTTAAAGAGAAGTCCTACATATCAATGGAAGCAATAATATACTTAACAAAACGAGTGACAAAGGGCCCATCGATCAAAAACACGACCTACAAGTGGCAGACTTTTAGTAAGACATCCTTGCAAAATTAAGAACTGCTGTAGTTGATACATCGTGTTGCCTCTTCCCCCATGTCCTGCTTTGGGAAGGAAACACATTGGGGGTCATTACGACCCTGGCGGAACAAGTCCGCCAGGGCCGTGGGACGCGGTGGCACCGCCGACAGGCCGGCGGTGCCCCGCGGGGCATTCTGACCGCGGCGGCTCAGCCGCGGTCAGAGAAGGGAAACCGGCGGTCTCCCGCCGGTTTCCCGCTGCCCCAAAGGAATCCTCCAAGCCGGCGCAGCATGCTGCGCCGGCATGGGGATTCCGACTCCCCCTCCCGCCATCCAGTTCCTGCCGGTTCTCCCGCCGGGAACCGGATGGCGGGAAGGGGAGTCGCGGGGCCCCTGGGGGCCCCTGCCGTGCCCATGCCTATGGCATGGGCACGGCAGGGGCTCCCGTAAGAGGGCCCCTAAAAGTATTTCAGTGTCTGCAAAGCAGACACTGAAATACGCGACGGGTGCAACTGCACCCGTCGCACCTTCCCACTCCGCTGGCTCTATTACGAGCCGGCGTCATCGTGGGAAGGGAGTTTTCCCCTGGGCTGGCGGGCGGTCTTGTGAAGACCGCCCGCCAGCCCAGGGGAAAACTCGGAATACCCTCCGCGGTCTTACGACCGCGGAGCGGTATTTCGGAGGGGGGAAGCCTGGCGGGCGGCCTCCGCCGCCCGCCAGGCTCGGAATGAGGGCCATTATCTGTTTAGGATTTTTGTTTATGCGGGGTTATAGCATATTGAGAAGTCTTACTTTTGTGGAATGGTGCATGTTTTTAAAACTTTTTTTTGCAATAAAAAAGCAGGTGAATGGTAGGTGAAGCACGCTCTGACAGAAATAGATTGCATTGTAATGAATTTGACAGAAATCTACAGCTAAGCCAGTAACAAACCTTTGACTCTTGCCTTCCTTGTCTCTTTCATCTGTAACCCCCTTCATATAAGAGGAATTCATGTCATTCTTGAACCCCGGCTGTGCATGGACAACTCTCTTGGCAGCAGGGATTGGACTCAGGGGTTTTTGGACACACAGCCAGACCATAGCCAGCCCCTCCACCTAACCCTTAGGTCACATGGATGGATCGGCTCAGTGCATGGCAGCAAGTCAGGCCCTCTGTTCAACAGGTAAGGTTCATAGGTGAGTGTGGCCTAAGTCCGGGATCTGCACCCCGGTGGGCCAGGCTGAGGGTCAAGCCCTCTGTCTAATACTGACTGAACATGTGTAGTGACGTTTACATTCATGAATTGCCAGGTGCAGTGTGCGTTTCTAGGCATCTACTCATATGCATAAATAAAGATAATCACTATAGGATGGGGGATCTAGATTTAAAAGGGTGCATCATTAAAATGCAGAAAATTATGTTTTATATAAAATGCTTTGACGCTGTTAGGTATGAGGTTGTCAGTCATATAGTTGTGCTCTACATGGCTGCTGAAGGGTGGTTCATTGAAGGGACAGGATACCAAGTCATAGGAGGACTTGGGAATGGGAGGAGCTAGAGGAAGCAAACATTATTACATACGGAAACCAAAGACTAGAACACTGAGGGGGTCATTCCGACCCTGGCGGTGCATGACCGCCATGGCGGAGGGCGGCGGAAGCACCGCCAACAGGCTGGCGGTGCTTCCTGGGCTATTCTGACCGCGGCGGTAAAGCCGCGGTCAGAAAAGGGGAACCAGCGGTTTCCCGCCGGTTTTCCCCTGGCCCAGGGAATCCGCCATGGCGGCGCTGCTTGCAGCACCGCTATGGGGATTCCGACCCCCTTCCCGCCAGCCTGTTTCTGGCGGTGTCCACCACCAGAACCAGGATGGCGGGAACGGGTGCAGTGGGGCCCCTGGGGGCCCCACAAAGATTTTGCAGACAGTGAAAATCGCGACGGGTGCCATTGCACCCGTCGCACCCCTGCAACTCCGCCGGCTCCATTCGGAGCCGGCTTCCTCGTTGCAGGGGCTTTCCCGCTGGGCCGGCGGACGGCCTTTTGGCGGTCGCCCGCCGGCCCAGCGGGAAAGTTGGAATGACCGCCGCGGTCTTTTGACCGCAGTGCGGTCATTCGGCGGTAACCGCATGGCAGGCGGCAACCGCCGCCCGCCGCGGTCAGAATGACCGCCTGAGTGTCTTTGGAACAGGTTTCCCGTGTCATCATATGCTGGAAAGTACTAGTTTCTGGTAAAATATGGATGGGCAATCTTAGAATGGGTGAAAATAAAAAAATATTAAGGTTGTCTCTTTTTTACACTCTTGCCAGAGGAGCCTGTCAGTAAGTGCAAGAGGTGGCTTGAGAATGTTGTTTTATGAAACTTAAAACACTGAAATCCAAGGAGAAAGAACTGGAGTTCTGTGCTTTTCATTGACTTTGCAATTAACCTTACATGTGGTGGAACGAACAACACACTGCCAGCATATTAGCAATCAATTCAGGTTTCCATGCTGGTATGGTTGTATGATGAAATATTGAGAACAAAAATATTGACATACCTGAATATCAAGTGAAAAACATTACCCAAAAAAATCAAAGGTACATAGTATGTAAGTAAACTACCAAAACTACCAACATATATTTTGTCAAAATATTAAAAAGAGTAAGCATGTTGAAACCAGACTTTTTATTCCATGATAAGTAACGTATTTAAAATATTAATCTACAAAATAGCATATGTAGATTTGATACTAAAAGTATTTAGTGAGATATATCTGGAGTAAATTTGCTATATTTTCTGTACTTCTAATGAGTCTATGCATTTGGAATATGCTTTGCCTCTTATAAGGTTAGCATGTGTGGAAGGTGTTGGCTCTCCATGAGGACTTGTGCACAGGACAAAGGCCATACATAGTAGGGGCTTTGCCACCAACCTAAAGGGGCTTGAGTGGTTTTAGAAGGGAGTGGCCTTTCCATGAATAACTGTGCACAGGGTGAAGTCTGTGCATAGTAGGGGCTTGGTCACTTAATAGGACTTAGGTGTATGAAGGGAGTGGACTTTCCAAAAAGTGCTCTGCGCAGGACAAAGGATGACCACATTTGAAGTTTTGCCACCTAATAAGGCTAGAGTGGTAGGACGTAGGTGATTCTTAGTGAAACCCTGTGTTCATGGCAAATACTGTGCATACCAGGGCCCTGGTGCCCTAAAGGGGCAAGTTTGTCTAGAGGGAGTGGGCTACAGTGAAACCATTTTATTTAAGGCTTCATGTTTATGTGATTTATGCCTTACCCCATTATGCACCATTAAGCACTTTTTTAGATTTTTCAAAGGCTGTACTGGTTTGTATAGTAAACTGAAAATCAGAATGGTGTATTTTTGCAGTGACAAAATATTTGACACAAAATTCATGCAAATCGTTTTTTTGAAGCTATATTCTTGTCATTCACTTGAGGTAACTGAGTTATTAGAAGTTGGGGGTATTCCCCCTCAGCTAATAAATTAATCCTTACTCAAACCTTGGTAGCTTAGCAAATGAGCAGGCATGCTTAACTTAGGAGACAGGTATATATATAAAGCAACAAACCAGTAATTGTGTGAAAGATACAATACACAAGTTAAACACCAATTTATACAAATAGACAATATATTTATCTTTAAAATGACACCAAATCAACAAAAATATAATGTAGGGATCTGGCGTTATGAAGTTTCAAAGATTAAAGGATAAAACTCCACTCGCAGCTATCTAGTTGCACTGGACCATGACAAAGTCAAAGTTCTAGGCTGACCACGATGGAGCATGAGCCAGGTAGCAGAGGTCTAGGTCCTGTTCAAAAGTTTACTTTCAAACTTAGAGCGTGATTATGAGTTTGGTGGTCGGATCGCCAGACCCCAAGAGAGTGGTCTCAAAAAGACTGCTGTGCTGGCAGTCTCCAGCAGTCTCCAGACTGCTGAATTACGATGTACACAGGCAGAACCTCTGCCCGCCAAGCCAAGGTGCAAACCACTAGTGGCACGGTGGTCTGCTATTGTGGCAGTCCGTACTCCTGCGCTGCCAGTGCCATGGCCTACCACTGAGCCTATTACAAACACACAGTCGTTGTGGCAGTCCCCTTGTGGTGCTTTGTCAATGGCGGTCAATTACTGTGTCCGCATTCAGCAAAGTAACAGAGAAGTGCACATTGAGTAAATGCAAAAACAACACAGCCGACAATTATGGGCCCAGTGGACACACCTGTAAATCACACTAGAAAATGTTTTCACAGACCATGATCTTTTGCCTCTCCACTGTAGCACAGCATGACAGAGACAGCACTACTTTTTGTAATTTTATACCCATAAGGCAACCCTTTTTGCCCATCCCATTTTTCACCTTACACACACTTCTACTGTTTCTTTTTTTGTCCCAAATATCAATTGTCCTGTTTATTTTGTCACTGTCGCCCACTTCATTTTCAGTCATGTGATTCACCAAAAATCTACGTTTTTCAAGTTGAGAGTCATAGTGGATGAAATCATAAAAGTAGAGCCACAATTGTTTTGAGCACAAGTCCAGCACACTACTCTCAGTAGGAAAATGGAACTTTGGTAGATGATCGTCAACAGAGTGAATGCTGTAGGCACCATCCTGTGCACAAAGAAGGACATAAGGAAGAGGTGGAATGACCTGTCGGGCAAGGTGCATTCCCTGGCCGCCAGCCAACAGGTGGAGGCCAACAAGACTGGCAGTGGCCCTCCCAGTGCCCCATTACAACTCTTTCCCTGGGGGAAGAAGGTCTTGGTCAACCTGCATCCTGAGGGCTTCACAGCAATACCTGGGGGAGCAGAGTTGGTAAGTTACAACACAAAAACTGTTGCTAAACTGCAATATCATGCATGTTCATAGCTCAGCTTTTGCCACCTTGTCGGTCATTGACTAACAACATTCAATACCCAGATTATCTGAGATGTAAGGTTGTCAGTGTGTATTGTTGGACCTACCATCGCGAATACCAATGCCCTTCACATGCCATAAGAAGTTGGAATGGTGCCTTCAAATGTTTCAATAACAAAAAGTCATCCCGGGACTCATGGTATGTCTCAACATGTAAATGTATGCTCCAGCCTAAATGCAGTCTGGCAACAGATATGTAATACCCAACATTTGTCAAGTGTTAGGAAGTAGAGGGAGTGACCTGACTGCAACTCCCAGAAGGCCCTGTTTCTGTAACTCCAACCACCAGTCTGTTTTCACTTTCCCAAAGACATCTGTGAGTGAACTCTCAAATGCCGTTTACTCACCTGGTAGTGTGCCATTCGTCTAGTGTGTGAAGTAGAAGAATTTACCTGACTGCAAAGCCCAATAGTCCCTGTTCCTGTAACTCCAACCACCAACCCAGTATTCACTTGCCCAAATACACCAGTGTGTGAACTCTCAAATTAAGTTTACTCACCTTGGAGTGAGAAAAATACAGATCATGCTCAACTCAGAGACATGTCTGTCCAACCAGCTCCAATTTGAAGTGGTATCCCCAAATTAATTTAGTGAGGACAGGAATGACACCTTACCAAGTTTGTACTGCAAGTATTCCTAAGGCATTAAAGTGCATCAACAGATTGGTGGCAGCAGCAAACACATTGACACACAACTGCATACATGATGACTGCAGATACAGATACAACAAAGTTGTGTGTTTGCTTGTATCACACTCAACTAGGCCTCCAAATGGTCAAATGCACATGTTGCCTCTCCACTGTGTTGGTGTCACTGATGGTTAGGTGTAATTTTCATTACCTCATCCAAACTGCAAATCATCAGCACATCTACTGAGCTGCTTGAGTCCAATAGTCTAGGCAAGCTTCACACATGTAATCAAGTACTCCAGTACCATGGTAGCATGGCACGATAGGCTAACCTACAACTTAAGAATGTCCAATGTCTCCACTTACTGTGACACAGACCCTTTGCAGGTGGAATGCACACTTCAACCAATAACAATGTACTCTCTTACTCAACAGGTCAAATTGGCATAGTCCCTGGGCAGTCCTTGTCCACCAAACAGACTTCTACTCCACCCCCGGATGAAGCTCTCAGTGATCACAACACTCCTGGACTTGTGGAGGTGGAGGACAGTCCTAGAACATCTGGGCAACCTGGTCAGATGGCAACAGTAAGTCTCATTGTGCCTGCAACCTGTGTACCTAGCACAGTTTCCACCATCTTGTGCCCCCCAGTCCTAGATCCTGAGGTCCAACCCAACACTCCTGACACTGAGGTTCTGGGACCCAGTTGGAGAGGGCAACTGTGCCAAGTGCACAGGCTTGTGGGGGGTAGGGTCCGTGAGAGGAATTGTTATTAAATTGTTCAGCGCAGTGTGAGGCCACTGGGCCACTCATGATCAGGATACCATCAGCCAAGCCTTGGGGGTCTTTCAGGAGTCCTATGGCGTGATGGGCCATGTATTGACTGAAGTTTGGGAAATGAACCATCTGCAGAGGCACAGGCACAGTGACAAGTGCAAACAACTGGAGGCCCAAAATACCAACATGTCCTCCCTAACATGGGTGCTGAGGGACATACATACAACCCTGAGAAGGGCTTTCCCGCCCCAATCTTCTCCTTCCTTTGGGTCAACTACATCAGGCCCAAGTGCATCTGCAGCAGTCACAGGAAGGGAGGCCCTGCCAGAGGCGCAACAACCCAAAGACACCCCGGCATCTGTAGCAGCGGATCACCCCCTCTCACAAGTGGTGATGTCCAAGCAAGGATCCAGGAGGTGCAGATGGCAAGATTCCCATTACTGCCAGCAAGAAACCTCTTTCCTAATGTCCTCCTTTGTGTGTCGCACATGCACTCTGTGGACTGATCCTGAATCACATTCCATTTCCAATGGGAGGAGTACTCTTGGACTTTGGACATCCAATGATGTAGCATCTACTCCAGTGATTTGATTCACCCTGACTGACCCATTCACTTTACATTTTTGTTTATTTCTGTCACAAATGTGTTTTATTTAGTAGCATTGCAATCTATTCACCCATCACAAACTGTCTGTTATCTTTAAATTAATATTTAGCCATGTAGATATGTCAGACCATGTAAATCATACAATGAAGATCCAAGGTTCTTGTTCAAGCAGAGATATGTTGCATGTACACATTGTCTAGCTCAGGACGACAACCATTCTACACAAACATATACATACAGGCGTCTTCTCAAAGAAGAAATGTTATTACATTGTTCAGCGCATATGCTGTCAATATGTCTGAAACTTAGCAAATCATACACAATTGAATCATACTGGGCAAATCATCATGTTTACAGGTACCAACCTCCAGTCCATGGAACAAAGGGATTTATCCATTGTCCTGTAGAATATACAAATATTAAAGTGATTGATGTCAACAGCTGGAGTCATATCACCTATCACAGAAAAGTAATCCAACATCATGTAATGCAAGACTCAGGCAGATGGCAGTACATGATCATAGGGTCATTACAATCCAGTACTTCGGTGTCTAGTAGCATGACACAAACAAATGTCAGTGATGTGTCACAGGCACTTTGCCCTACAATGATGAAACACATCAATAACTATATGCGCTTTAAACAAAAAGAATGTTTAGCCAATGTGAAGGGAAACTAACATAAATTTGGTCTAGACTTACATATTTTCTGCCCACATGATGACACACATGATGCATCAGGGCCACCATACGACAAGGAACAAGTCCAATGGAGTCTTCTAAACTTCCATCCTATCACCGTGCAAGCTGTCTTGACACAGTTCTTGTACACCCAAAGTGTGTGACCTACATTCCCAGGAACAATCCATGTCCACTTCATATGTCCAAACAGCATCATATATATTGTGCCAATGTCACAACTCTGAAAAGTCCACATGAAGATATCATGGTGAAGGTACCTGAACAAAACTAAGAGTATAGTTCCGAAAAAGTACATATGACACAAGTAGCATATCAATCATCTGGAGAACAAAGTACATTATAAGAAATCAGGCACAAACAAAGCAACATCATCAACATGTGGATGTGTCAAAGGCTACCTCATCACACCCCTTTGGCTGATTTTACCCGAACATCAACACCCTAAATGTTTACCATTAATAAGCTATACACAATATCACAACTAAAGTTCATTGTACAAAGTCATGACATCTCATGACATACTTACACTCATGAGAAGAAGCTGTCGGTGAGATCTTGTCACAAGTCAGCTCCTTCCTCTTCACTACTATCAGCTTCATTTGGCTTTTCAAGATTCTCACCTGGTGGCACCGCAGGCTCCCCCTCCTTTCGGATCTAAGGGCTATTCCTTAGCAGGGAGATGTTATGGAGCAGGTAGCATGCCACAGTGATCTGACACACTCCCCCAGTCCGGTTCAGACATAAATCTGACCTTCAGGAGCCCAAAAGCCAGCGACACTGCCTGCCGTGTTCTTTCATGGGCCTCATTAAGATGGACTTCCCTAGCGTAAGTGGATTCCTCAGTGGTGTCAATAACCAAGGATGGTTTGGGTATGCTGAGTCTCCTGTATAGGAATGAGACATAAGCACCAAAATGAGTCACTTACTTCATGATTGTAGCACCTGATATTGCACACATAAAATCAGGACAGATGTCACTTATCAACCAGCCAGGCCCTCTCTGGTTGAGGTTATGACATCAGCTGGGATATGGTGCTGTTCTGCAGCACAAAGGAATCATGGGCTGAACTTGGCAATCGGGCACAGATGTTTGAGATGTAGACATAACTTGCACGTTGATAGAATGAAAGTGCTTCCTTTTGCGATAGACTTGTTCACTGGTCTACGGTGGTACCAAGGCAACATGTGTGCCATCAATGACTCCCATCACATGGGGAGGGCAAGCAAAACCATAGAAGTCAGCCTTCACATTGGCTAAATCCTCACGTCTGGGGATCAAGATATAGCTGTCAATATGTTTCATCGTTGCTGATAGGATGTATCTTAACACACCACCCATCATAGGTTGGGACTTACCACCAGATATGGCATTGTATATTGGAAGGTCCCTGTGGCAGGAAGTTTAATACTGCCATGAGTTCAACAGTGGGTGGGATGCATGGTAGATTGTGCTGTCAGGCATCAGATCTGGCTTCTACTGATGACATATATCCAAAATTGTTTGCCTATTCAGACGGTGCTGTTTGATGATGTGACAATCTTCCATGGTTAGAAGGTCTGGCAATGGATGGTAGACTAGAGGTTGTAGGCTCCTTCTTCTCCCTGGGTACCTATTTGTGAAATTACATAAGTTGGAGCATTGGACATTGTGTTCACACCAACATACATGATGTATACCACCAAAATCATGTGACATAGCATGTCTGACTAGAAATACATTACCGCCATTACATATCCACAGCTGTCAACTATACAAGGGCCAAATGTGACCATCATGGTTGTCTACACATGTGTCCACAACATGGATTTGGCCAACACCCAACTATCTGCTTCGCAAATACCCCTCGAAGTTTAACAGCCTGCTCCGGCCACCAAAGATATCGTCAGTGGCAGTGGAGAATGCATTACGCTAATATGCCATCTGTGTCCCAGCAATACACTACACTTGTGATTGTGTAGTATAACCTACACAACATGGCTGCTTTAGAATGTTTGTGATGATCAGAGCACATATATTGGTGTTGTGACCCATTTATCAGGGCCCAATACTGTGTTTCCAACCACCAAAATGGTGGCTGCCTGACCTAATTCACTGGGCATGAGGAGCCGCCCGTGGCTGCCTGCGAAAGCTGACCACATGGAGGACAATTTCAACCGTGGTGGACAAAGCCATAGTCTAACGTTGTTGCCTTTGATGGTCGCTGGTCAATGGCTGTGCCTGTCGGCGGTGATGACCGCATACGTGGCATACATGTACCCCCCGTTTTGCAAATTCACTCACTAAACTCCTGACACTGCTGCCGTCAACACCTCCACCACTTCAGCTGCTGTGTGTCGCCTCTGGGAGCAATAAAGCCAGGCCAAGCAGGTGAAAGGACCCCTGTATTCTCTTCTGAGGAGCTAGAGAAGCTCTTTGAGGAGGCCCTTCCCCTGCATTGCCAGCTCTATGACTTACCAGAGGAGCAGGTAAGAACCTCATGGGCATATTTGAATCTGTTCAACATCATCCTTTCCTTCCTCATAGGCTACAATGTGCCTTGGTGTGACGGTTAGGCTTTTTGGGTGCCTGTTGTTACATTTTAGGTGACATACATGGGATGTACATGAGGAGAAAAGTACTCTATGTATTTCACATTAACATTGTGTTGTGTGATGTGTGATGAGTCCTATATCCTCCTTGTGTTGCATTCATATATCTAGGCAAGGAGACTTGTCAAACTACATATATGTGCATCACAGTATGAGCTGTGTATGTATACTGTTTGAGTCATTTGATGATCTTGTGAGTAATGTGTATAGTGCCACAGACCACTCAGCTCACATCTGGCCTTGCCAAACCATTGTATGAGAGGTGTATAAAAGTAACTATGCCCTTCGGAGTGCCACACGAGCCACAACCCATATAGAGAAGGCCACATGATATACTCTCATGCATGGAAGTGATGGAAATGTGAGTGTAATGTAGGTTCTTTATGTTCAGCCTGCAGAGACCAGGGCCTGTCAAATATATTTCTGAGTATGGGACATAGGCAAGGCTGGTGTAGAGTTACTGTGGCTTTGCAACTGTAACACCGGGCCCACTCCCTATAGACCTGCAGATCCTGGCATGTGGCCAAAATGAGTCTCCAGTGACCAGACTTGGCCCAAAGGCATTTGTGCATTGACTACATTAGGAATGGGTATTGAGATACCTCCTAGGCCTCATACATATGTGCATTTTGCCTCATTGTCAATATGTGTCATTGGCTTATGAGAGGCCACTTACCCCCACAGCTCTATTGTCACCTTTACACAAGTCATATTTGTCCAATACAGACATACTGCACAAGTGACAAACCAACAGAGCAGATGGTTGGTTGATTCCGGGGAGAGGGCATGACATGTGACTCATTAGTTTAATTACATGCAAACAATCAGACCAAACATACCCTAGTATGTTGGATACCATCTCTGTAAGATTGCCACATATGGTAAAAGGTGTGTAATATGCTACAAGTACATACCACACAAACTCACCCTGACATGGTGTGAATTTACATTGTGTAGCCCACATCTCCGTACATGCACCGGGAATATACTTCCCATGTTCCCCCATGGCAGCCCTTTCATTGTCACTTAAGTCTTATGGTGAAGTCTGTACTGTGGTAGTTGCCTTTAGGGATTGTATGCATTGAGTCAAAGTGGCTGGATGTAAATGTGTCTGTCAAGTGAGGCCCAAGTAGTTTACTCTTCAGAAGGACACAATGGTGTGTTGTGTTTATTTGTGGGTCACATCACAGTACATGTCGCTTGGGCCTGGTCTACCTGATGTCAGTAGGGTTGCTTAGTCAGTGTAGGCCAAGAGTAGGGTAGTAGGCTGGTCTGAAGATTACTCGAAGAGTGTGTAGACATGTCCCTGTACCTATCAGCATGTGTGATTTACACTTGTGGTGTGCTGACAATTACAACATTTTTGTGCTTGGTGTTTCTTAAATGTGTGTGACACAACCATTTGGCCAATTAAATGGATTTGTAACCTTTTGATTTGTCTCTTGCATCCATACAGGTCAACGCCTTCAGAAGAAAAGGGAATTGGAGAGGCATCATCTGGAAGGTGCAGACACTGGGGGTCCATAGCCAGTGGAGCACCAACTGTCAAAAGAGGTGGGAGGACCTGAAATGCTGGGCCCAGAAGATTGGGGCTGTCTTCCCAAAATGGGCGGGGTGCACATCAGAGCCTGACCTTCTAATGGCCCGCATTCTGGTGGTGGCCTAGCATGAGCTTGTTGGACGTTTGAGGGTAGCACAGGAGCTACAAAGGGGTGAGTCATGTACATATTCCTGCCTGTTACATTGCCAAGTTGATGTGTTAGAGTCTGCCATATACCCCTTAAGATTGGAGATGGGCCATGTGTGACCCACAAAATGAGTAATTGTTTATGTAGGCATCGAAGTTGGTGCATGCTGATGTGCCTTGCCTATTGGCCCAGAGACCTAGGACACAACAGAGTACAGTCCACAACCAATGAACTCTTCAGGGCCAACACATGGATGAGTACAGGGATCAATCAGGTCATGTTGTTTGTTGCTGTGGATGTCATTTGTACACAAGTAATAGATCACTGTGCTCAGCCATGTGCTTGCTCAAGTGCGTTTCTTAGCATCTGTCTGCCACAGGCCACTTGTCTTCAGTGTGTCACGAATGCTGGTGCCTCACTACTGTCTGTCATGTGAAGGGGTGGCCATCATACATGTGACAGAGCATACATTGCCCTTTGGATGCAGTCACAGATCAATACTTTCCCTTGGTAAGTAGTGAATGTCCAGTGACATGATTTTGGTAACACCATTGTTGCGATCATTCCTTGTGCCTACATGTTAGCATGTGTACCTTTCACTTTTGACGTATAGTTTTCATAGCTGTTTCATGCATGGTCTACCTGGCTTCATGGGATGATATCTAATTCCCTTACATGCGTGTGCATGCCAACATGTGTTTTGAATTAGACATATGTGATGACGCTACAGTTCCTCTGGTGCCACAGACAGGAGTGTGCCACCATTGTTTGGTGGCTTGCACATACCCTCACCAATCATTCCATGTAATTTGGTATGTACAATTGCAGAAGCAGTCAAGGACATGACAAGTCGGACCAGTTTTTACTCTCAATGTGAATGTCCATCCCATTGATGTAGAATAATTTAGAAAAGTGCTTAGCACATGTTAAATGGTGAAGGCTCATTGCCTAACTGTTGACACGCTTCAGGGAGTGACTTGTAGTAATGTGGGAATCATATGTGGTTGTGTACAACCATTCATCCGAGGGAATCTGTGCTTGCATGACAGAAAGGGACAGTGATGTGCCTTCCCATTGAGCAACGTGTTAATGGCCTTCTGCAGGTACTTGAGTATTCCTGGGCCTCTACAACACTCAAATGACTATTGGTTGGCTTTTACTTACGCAATCTGAGTAGGGTGTTCTCAGAAGTACCAATCAAGAGAGGTGATTTCCCTGGGGCTATCTGATTCATTGTGGTGTGGATATTTGGAGACAAATCTCCCTGACAATTTGCCCAATTTGCATTCAGTGTACATTTCTGTGCAAGATGTGTTGTCTATCTGAGCAGCATTAGAACAACCTCCACAAGTCTATTTGGGCAATGTACATATAATGAACTGACCATTGAGGATTTTTTCCAGTGTGACATTGGGGTTTCCATGTCACCTTCTTCCAGCTACTGTATTTCTTTCAGCAACATGACTGGATTATTTGGCCATCATTTCATTATGATGTGGTATTGTGTATATGATAATTAACTGGATGCCTGACCATGTGTGGGATCTGTAAGATTGAACTTGGCATTGCCATACAATTTTGTGACAACAGGTTACTGAGGGGAGCTACAAGAGCCAAACCATTTAAGGTGATATGGTCTCCTGCTTACTCCAAGGAGTTTTGTGATTGCACAACTTCACCCATGCAATTGGAGTTGTCTGTGATTCTGACTTTCCTGTGAGCAACTATTCATATTTCATGTAGCATGCATGCATATGGGGTTGCACTGTTGGAGCCACTTTGCTGGAGCTTGTGGCTGGGTGCTACGGTACATTATGGTAATGCTTGCTAATCACACCTGTTGTTCAAGTGTGATCAGGCACATGTAGTGACCCTATTTGTATTTGCAAATTCAGCATCAGCACAAGCAAGCGGAGAAGACAGGGCGAAACCAAGTGGGGAAGCAGCTGGCCACGGTACCTCCAGTCATGAGATATCCAACACAGAGGAAGCCAGTGGCCTGCAGGGTGAAGGAGTACCACGGATGGCACAAGATCCTCATCGTCATCTTCAGATTCTTTCTCCACTGGCCACTTATAGGAAGCTGGCCTGGTGTGTGGTGGATACCTAAAGTACTTACACCTTATACTGTTGTGCAGCCGTTTTAGCTATATTTTTCTACATGTTATTTTAGCACACTAGGCCTGCCACTGTGTACTTTAACCTAGATATGTTTTATTTTAGCTTCGTTATATTATTTTAACAGTAGCCACATTTGCGGTCTTGTTTTATTTTCTCTATCTAGCTGTTCTTCACCTAAGTCAGCACTGTGTTCTTAAAACAAGATATTTCTTTCACTCTGTCCTTTTCTCAAGTCTGCAGTAAGACAGGTTTCTGGCAAAAGTGGTATGTTTTGTCTCCAATGTTCACAGAAACATACACACACTTAAGTGGGGATCCTTTCTTGGAACATCAGATGTTTTATTATAAAGACAGTACTTTGAACCATGAATGTTAGAGGGAGATTCCAGCCAGATGACTATGACTGTATGCATGCTGATTGCTGATTGCTTTGCTGCAGCTGCTTATATAGACTACAGGCCTCTTGCTCAGGTATGAGGGGTGATTTCTTCCCAGGGGAAACTTGAAGGGCAGAATGGGAGCTTAACATGCTGTGCTCTAACATAGCTTCGGTAGGAACTATCCTTATAAATCCTTAGTGACAACATAGTAGCGTTATTTTTGTGTTTTACTCTCCTTGTCACAGTTTTAATCCTGTTGTGCTTCATCATCCTAGTTTTTGCAATACATGCCTTATTATCTAAGATGCAGTTACTTCAATAAAACCTTATTGAACTATACTCTGCATCTGATTGTCCTTGCATATGTGAGACTAATGTAACAGAGAAAAATGGATGAGATCTGAGTGACCATGATTCCCCTGAGGAGTCATGTATGTCATGCGTCCAGTTGCCCCAATCATCCCTGCTCTTGGGTGGAGATGAGGCACTGCTAGTTAGCTGGAACAAACCCTGATTAGGCCGTCAGGTGCCACATGGTGCGGAATCAAACTCAGTCCCCTGCAGTACAGGTGATTCTGCCGCCTGAATCCAGTAGTCTCATTTAGGAAAACCTACGCAACATGGCACCACCATTGTTTTGTCAGGCACTAATTTTCAGGTCCTCCTGAGTATCTCTGTCTCACTACATGCAAGGCCCCCCCCAGTACTATTTACGGAGACGTCTGTGGTATTGAGGATTTTCCTCCTCAGCTAAGTAGGGAGTACCTAACTAACGCTGCAGGTTGTTCAAGCTTGAACCCTAAAAGGATAATCCCCATTTGGTGTGCTTATCTCGGAACAAATTTTACTATTTACCATGGCGAACCTGCAACGGGTAGCAATTGCAGTTAATATGCGACCACCCCTTACTGCACATTTATTGCCATATGGCCTCAGAGCCCAGGGGGGTCCAGTTACATTTGTTATTGAAGCTCATGCAGCATACAGAACAGAAATGGTCTATTCTTCGGTCACATTTCCAGCAGCCAATGAGAACACAAATACATTTCACCGCTATACACCTGCAAACATACTTGCACAATATAGAGCATATGCATATTTAGAAATACCTCTATCTTATCAAGACCATAATAATTGGCTTGATGGAGCCCTACCACATACAATCCTATATGTTAGGTTAGGTCCTCTTAGTAATGATGGTCCTACTTGGCCTTTATTGGCCACATATACACCACACCCTGATGCAGCAAACTTGGCGGTAGCTGAAGTTCACCACTTATATACTGAGCTTACGGCAATATACAGACTATTAGTACAGTTTGTAATGCAAACATTAAATACAAACCCAGCACGTGCTGCCCTGGTGCAACCACATGCAGTAACGCCAGGTATTAATCCTGCGACTGTACGTTCAGTCATGGTTAAAGTACCCGCCAAACAAGAAGAGATTCCGTTTTGGCCAGCTCAAAAAATAAATGCACTTGAAGCAGTATTTCCCCATACGGGAACTTAGGATAAGCATAGAATATTAAGCATGTGCTTGTCATCTGGGATGGCTCCCACAGTAGATAATTGCAATACTTGGGGCACGGTATTTGCCACGCTCTATACCACCGCACATGGTACACCGACACTTGCCAATCTACCAGAAGTCTTAAAACAAATTCAAGATGAATACGGGGCTACCCCGGCCCTAGACTTGGGGATGTAACTCATAGGCAATTTTGCCACAGTAACTTCAATTATATTAAGTAACCTTAAAGGGGAAGCAGTTGCACTAGCAGTGCGTATGTGGCCCCGGGGCGTCCTCTACAGGATCAATAACGTGTGCTGCTAAAGATTATCGCGGAGACCTACTCTAGTATTGATCTAGATAGTCTGGGGGCCAGACCCACGAAACCACAGTTTCAGGGTAAATCTAGTAAAGATTCTACTTAGCAGGCATCTGGGAGGGATCTAAAAAATGCTGGGATAAAAAACAACAAACACCTAAAAAAGAAAGGGGAGAATCTCCACATGCGGAGACCCCTCAGAATAGAAATAGACATAATATAAAAACGCCTGACAGATATCAATATACTGATATACGCCAATCTCGTTCCTTTCAGGACTCACCGGAAAAATGCAGTGAGAGAGGTGGGCGGTCAGAGTGAAGAACTGAGTACGTGAATGCGAGACAGGAATCACAACACTCTATAGACGTTTCTGTTAAAAAAGAAGAGAAACTTTCAGAACACAAACCCCAATATAAAAAGAAAAAAGTAGTGCCAGCAGTTGCGATTCGTCATGCCACTGAAGAAGAGGGTTCTATTGAAGAACAAGACGTGGCACTAGCTCTGCTCCATAGCGCAGCAGAGGTCACTATAGTATGCCGGAATCTTCAAGAGCATCCGGGGGTGAAAGCAACTTATGACTTCTTACAAGTTGAAACTGCAGACATGCTTGTCTCCACGCCTGACAGGGTGTACAAAGTAACGATACTGCTAGGAGACATTGAACACACAATTGATCCAATCTTTTGGGACCGTGTTGGTAACATTTATGATATTTTACTAGCGGAAAAGAAATGGCCACCTGAATTTGTCCATACTTGCCCATATGGGGAAGAGGGTATCAGGCCTTCTTTGGTGCCCCTTGTTCCCAATGAGCTTGCAGAATCTTATGCCATTGATTGGGCATTAGCGAAGGCACCCGCGTAGTAACGGAACCACGGAGGCTGGGATAAAGACTCCCCCTATCATGTAACTCCAATTAAAAACCAACCCCAACTTCAACCCCAGTACCCAATAGAACATGATGCTAAAGCACCTGTGAGGGAAATCATCACACGTAGTTCGAACCCTGTGTTTCACCAATGGATAATCCTCTATTCCCCGTAGCTAAACCAGACCATTCATACAGAATAGTCTTAGATTACAGACAATTAAACAGTCATACACACACATATGCTATACAAAACTTTCATAGCACGGCACTTATGAACAACATAGTCCGCAAAAAAAACAAAAAAACAACATTGGATATTTCCAATGGCTTTTTCTGCCAAAATATAGTCCCTGAGAGTAGATACTTAACAAGTTTCAGCGCACTAGGCTCACAGAAAAGATTCTGGGGGTCATTCTGACCCCGGCGGGCGGCGGGAGCCGCCCGCCTGGAGGGAACCGCCAGAATACCGCTGCGCGGTCAAAAGACCGCCGCGGGTATTCTGGGTTTCCCACTGGGTTGGCGGGCGACCGCCAAAAGGCCGCCCGCCAGCCCAGTGGGAAACACCCCTCCATGAGGATGCCGGCTCCGAATGGAGCCGGCGGAGTGGAGGATGTGCGACGGGTGCAGTGGCACCCGTCGCGTATTTCAGTGTCTGCAAAGCAGACACTGAAATACAAAGTGGGGCCCTCTTACGGGAATGGGCATGGGCACTGCAGGGGCCCCCAGGGGCCCCACAACACCCCTCACCGCCATCCTGTTCCTGGCGGGTGGAACCGCCACGAACAGGATGGCGGTGAGGGGGTCGGAATGCGCCGCCATGGCGGATTCCCATGGGCAGTGGAAAGTCGGCGGTACACCGCCGACTTTCCGTTTCTGGCCACGGCTGTACCGCCGCGGTCAGAATGCCCGGCGGAGCACCGCCAGCCTGTTGGCGGTGCTACCGCCGACCCCGGCCCCGGCGGTCCATGACCGCCGGGGTCAGAATGACCCCCTCTGTTGTTTACCCGAGGGGTATAAGAACCTTCCAGGACTGTTTGCGGCTTGTGTAACTTCAATATTACACGACATTGACCCTGAAGCATTGTCCTATGTAGATGATATCTACCTTACAGGCAATGAATTACCGCAACATCTAAGACGGATAGCCACATTGTTGTAAGATTTGCCGAATTCGGCTATAAATTCAACTTAAAAAAAAAAATAGCATTCCTTAGTGTCCTGTTTCTGGGATACGAATTATCAAGTGAAAGAAAGAGCCTAGCGCCACAATTCTTAGAAAATGTGCACAGTTACAACCTCCAAATACCAATAAAAAACTCCAATCCCTATTGGGTTTTCTACGTTTTGGCAGAACATACATTCCAGATTACGCATCACGCATAAAACCCTAATGTGAATTAATACATCCTGACTTTTCTAGTAAATTCTGGACAGTCGAATACACACGCATCCTCAGAGCATTGCAACAAGACATGCTTGCAGCACAACACTTACACACAAGGGACAATAAAAACATCTGGTCATCAGAGTAATTGCTGATGCCATTGGTTTCACCTATGTAACATTCAATGAGGGTGAGACAGTCCCTATTGCATACAAATCACATTTGTACTCAACGGCAGAACAATGTTTTGCTCCCACTGAGAAAATTCTCACTGCTGTTCAGATGGCTGTCATTAAAGAAAGACCAGTAACCCAGGGGAAATGCATTATTTTCGTACCTCCAATCCCGGCCCTTGAGGCTGTTACCAAAGCCAGTGTTCCAAATGCTAAAGCATTACATCCAAGATGGATCCAATGGGCAACGTCTCTGACAGCCAATGATGTTGACTATATTTTTGACCCAAAGTTACAAACTCAAGAATTTTTGCAATATGAAGTAGAATATCCAGTTCCATTGAAAACATTGCCTTTTGATTAATATCAAATAGTCATGTACACCTGTCGCGTAGGCTCTCATTATCCTAATGAGACTACTGGATTTTTGGGTAGCAGGGTCGTTCTCAGTGTGGGGGACTAAGTCAAACCCACGGAGAAGGACCCTTGTCACCCTCAATCCGGTTTTGCTCCGGCTAAGTAGCAGTGCCTCATTTCTCCCAAAGGGAAGGGATGATTGGGCAGCCGAGCTCATGACATCTTAGAGCTTCTCAGGGAAGTCGTGGTCACTCAGATCCCAACCAGTTCTCTCATACCAAGTGTGGTCTCATATACAAATGACAGAGGCAGTTTAAGTTTTACGGATTGATTTAATAAAACGACTGCATTTTAGATAGCAAGGCGTGAGCCGCAATAACCAGAACCATACAACACAGTAGGATTGAAATAGTAACGAGGAGAGTGAAACATAGAAATAACGCTATCATACTGTTACCAGATTACGTTCTCTCTTCTAAGTTCTATTTTGAGCACAGCATGTTAAGCTCTAAGCTTGCCTTTCAGATTCCTCGGGAGGACATCAACCCTCATACCTGAGCAAAGGCCTGTGATCTAGATCAGCATCAGCAACAGGGCAGTCAGCGTCTAGTTGTGGTTCCCTAGTCAGAATCTCCCTCTTACGTGTACTAGGACTAGGAAGTGTTTTTATAATCAACACACCGATGTTCTAAGAAACGTCCCTACGTAAGAACGTGTACTTTCTACGAACCCTAAAGACTAAACTCCTACCACGTCTATCGGCAATGTACCAGACTGCATCCTTGACTGAAGGACAGAGCGAGCAAGAATGTATTGTTTGAGAACTCCGGTGCTGAAGTAAGCTAAACAGTCTGATAGAAGAAAATAAAACAAGACCGTGAAACTGGTTATTGAAAAATAACAGTACGAGGCTGAATAAAATGCATCTAGAACAAAGTGCACAGAGGCCTAATGCTTTAAGCAAATGTGCAAAGGCTATATTAAAAATGGCTACACTACACACCGATGGCTCAGCACAACCTGCTATAGGCACAAAGCACCAATGCTCCGCTGCTTGCGCAGTCTTAAGCAGCTATATGGAGCGTCGCAAATTCTATCCACAACATACCTTTACACAAACCCTAGGGGATTGCACTGCACAACTAGCAGAGCTAAATGTTCTGGTGATGGCACTGGAACATACGGATCCTGACCAGCTAACAGTGATTATCAGTGATTTGTAGTATTGTGTCCAGTTCTTCAATGAATATCTGCATTGATGACACCAGAATGGGTTCAGAGATTCCAAAGGCAACACCATCAAACACAGACTTCTGTGGGGGAAAGTAACGGATCTGAAGAAAATGCTACCAAATGTCTATGTTGTACATACACTTGGACACCAGCGCATTGGAATACACGTTGCTGGAAATACACTGGCTGATGAAGCAGCCAAATCAGCTGTAGCCACGACTTCTGTTGCCGCAGTAATCTTATTCTAGAATGAAACCAGATGATGAAATACTGGCTGCCGTGCAAGCCTCGGCTGACGGCACAGTTTTACCTAAAGGATATCCCATTAAATATTCCTACCGGATGGGAGGCTTCCTTGACACACAGGTAAAAATACCAGGCGTGGGAGTTTGAGTAATTCCCATTAATGACCTAAGACCAGAGTTGATCAAAGCAGCGCATGAGGGAATTGCCTCTGCCCATGCTGGAGTGGCGGCTACAATATCATTATTGCAGGCTCGTTATTGGTAGCCAGGTCTATTCAAACATACCAAGCAGTATGCCCTTTGTTGGGATATCTGCCAACAAATTAAGGGGGCCACCGTCAAAGTCCCACCACAGACACCCCTCCTAATTTCTAACAAACCATTACAATGTGTGTACTTGGACCATTGTGGTCCCCTGACTCCTGACAGTGCATACAAATACATCTTAGTCGCTGTTGACTCCTGCTCCAGATTTCTATGTGTGTGGCCACAACGCTCAGCTGACGCTCTGACTCTTAGTAAAGATTTGCACGTCTTTATCAGCACATATGCAGTTGCAGCGTTCCACTTGGACCAGGGCCCTGCTTTCGCCTCAAGGGCATTCAGGGATGCCATGGCTTCGTTAGGGGCCCAACTCCATTACTCGTCTCCATTTCATACTGAGGGAAATAGTGTTGTGGAGCGACGAAACCGAGATTTATAGCAATCCTTAACAGCCAGAGGATTAGGTACGGGTCGTAGTTGGCTTAATCACCTGCATGGAGTCCAGAGAGCACTTAATAATCTGCCTAGAAGGTCCCTGGGGAGTCATACTTCACACGAGTGCCTGTGTGGAACACAAATGTATGTTCTAGATCTTGATGGTCCAGGCATGGAGGCGGCAGAAACAAACTTTGACATAAATGAATGTGTCTTGCAGGAATTATAACAGTTCTGTGACGCTTTTGCCAGTGCTGCCTCCTTAGGAATTAAGGATATACCAATAACATCTACTGGCTGAATTCTAAAGGTTGGGGATCTAGTGTGTGGAAAAAGTTGCTGTGGAAAAAGGGGTTTGGTCCTTCCAATCGTGCACCGGTTCCAGTCCTGCGACTACACGGTACCAGAACTGTTATACTACCACTGCTACCTGGTTTTAAAGAAACCCGCCTTTTCTCCATCAACAATGTCAAGTTACACCATGTGGCCGATCCTGCACAGCAGACCAAGAGGAACAACCAGTAGTACCTGGATTCCTCTCACTTCTGGTCAAGATGTCCCTCTACAAGTTTTGAGTAGCAACGCTGACACCTGTCAGAGCTCGGGCAGGGTGGAAAATGATCTTTCATTAGTTCAACTAGCATCTTTTACAAGCACTACAAAATGTTGACTGATCATTCTCAAATTCTACACAAACGGATGGCATTGTTTATTACGAACCACCGTGGAAGACCACTGTTAGTTCTCCTCTTCAAAATACGGCTCCAGCTTTTGCACAAACTGCTTCTGGATACTTTGCCGACATCAATGGCACCTTTTCGGACTCATCTGCCTCTTTTGCAGAATTCTCAAAAAACATGTAAGCTGAGAATTTGGTTCAAAACTAATTATTTTGTTCTTCCATGTAACTATCTGTGTCTTTCCTTGACTATATTAGCTTTCCTCCTTTGGATTGGCTTTGTTATTATTTTCTTTCTACTGATACATGGTCATTACCTTCCTGAATGGCCAACAGTTGAATTGGTGGATGAGGTCCTAAAACCCCATTTTTCTTCTCACAAGGTCCGCAGAGACTTGTCTTACGTGAACATTTCCGCTATACCAATTTTTGATGGGATTGTTTGGGATAAAGTCTCATTTGCTATACACGGCCTGACGGAGGTCATTGAAATACCATATGTGTTTAAAGTTTCAATAAATTATGTTATAATACCCAGAGTTGTTTCTGGTGACTGGGATGTGAAAACAGTTGATCCTATGATGACTCAGTTGCAGTATTTTCCTATATTTTAAAGTGAGGATGCTTATCAATCCAAAGAAAATTATGGTGACATGTTTTGCTATAATTATGATGGACATCATTTCATTCACAGAGCAAGTACCCCGAAAACTATCTTTAATTACTCACAATGGGAACATTGACCAACTTCACCATAAGGGAGTTCTAAAACATATTCTGAAAATGTACATATTTTTCTTGGCACAATGTTAAAAATGCTGAGTCATACTATTTCAAATTGCCATTGATGGAAAATGTGCATATATTATTCACATATACTAAATTCATTTATTCGGATTCCTTTGTTTCCCGGTTGGCTAAGGAAAGCTATGAATATTGGTTGAAGTCGATTGACTTAAGAAGTGTGTGGGGAACAAAAAATGTGCAAATAAGGGGAAAGGAAGCTTTTTTAGAGCATGCCTGATACCTGTTCAAATGATATTTTTAAATGAAACTGTACAGCAGACAAGTTGTTTAGGCTTAGCAAAAATTAAGGATTTGACTGTGCCCAGTATTCCTGCCCCTGCAAAATGTACAAATGGCAAAAGTATATAAATGCAACTGAAGATCAGCTCGATGAATGAGCCCAAAATAGCACGTTTAATGCTTTACTTTCATGTCCTGGTGGGTGGTTATTGTGGCCAACAGATACCAATGGGTGTCATAAACGTTTTGTAAACTCCACGGGGGTTTTAGAACAAGTGAGCCTGACCCTCTCTATGTGTCATCTCAACACGTGGGAATAGTGATGTTATACAATGTAGGGAAACTATGCCAGCAATGGTTGAAGAGTTCCTCACTAGATGCTGTTAAAGAACACCTCAGTCTCTTGTCTAATAATACTGACTTACAGAAACAGTGCAGAAAGCGCTTCTTATATGCAGTCTATAATGAAATATGGAAGCTTTCTCAACAAGAACCTGCTGCCCGGTTAAGGCAAATGGATCAGGAAAATTTACAGAAGGAATTAATTGTTGTAGATAATGGGATTAATATCCTGTCGGGCCGGATATACACATTTAAATAACATAATTTCTTCTGCAATAGACATAGTACAGAGCGACATGTCATCTTTACACCATGGACAGAGTCAACTAAGATCCATTTTGCAGTTAGGTTTGACACTCCAAACACTGAAAGCAGGTTGCGTTTCCTGGCAACACGTCAGCATGAGGGATACATTTTCCACATTTGATTAACAGCTAATGGCAAAAAAAGGAGTGACTTATGTCATGTTAAATATTGAGAGATTAGAAAAGTTACTTTTTTGTATGGCTGAAATACCATCTGCTGAGTTGTTAATACATGGGGTCCAAAGAAAATTATGGTGACGTTTTGCTATAATTATTATGGACACCGTTTAATTCACAGAGCATGTACCCTGCCTATTTCAACACTTCAATTCACATCCTGCTTAAAACACATTTCCAGTGGGCAGATATGAAAAGCTAGGGGATAGTTACATACACGAGGTGTGGGAGCTACCCTTCTTGTACAAATGTCTCAGTGGCATGAAAGAGGTCTTTCTTAGTGGTAGTGAATGTGAGTCTTCTGTCAGCCATTCAATGGTTTGTAAACAGCTGTCCTTGCACGGGGTGTGCAACGCTTTAGCAGTGAACTTGGCTTGTTATATGAAGGGAGTCCCAGTCCCCTTGATTAGACCTGTGTTCCAGGTGCTCTCGAATGGAAGATATGTCCTCCTCAATAGTGGGAACTGTTGTGGGATGCGAGTTGGAACAGTTTATGTCGTTTCAGTCTCCAAAATTGTTACATGCTGCGGGAATGTACTTTTTCTTCCTACACGACAGAGGGAAGTAGATGAGATTTAGCCCCATATCACTACTTCAGATGTGAATTTTGACAAGTTGAGCAGACTCAAGGCTTGATTGTTTCAAAAACATGTGGCGCTTACATCTGCATGCGAGACCTATGTGCTTCAGGTTGCAAGGTCATCCGCAGAGATACAGTCCCTTTTAAGTACTAACTTTCCGAGACACTTTGGTGAACTCGTGGGATGGATATTTAATGCGTCCTGTCCTACTGTAAGCGCACATTTCTTTAAGGCTGTTTGTTCTGGTTTCGTTCACACCTTCTTCTCTATATTTGGCTTAATACCTTCAGCCATCCATTCAATATTTTCCAGTATTTTCGGGGGATTTCCGATAACTTTGGCTTTAATAGGTGGCATCTTGCTATTGCTACTTTTCATGCGCAATGGCTGTCCAGTTGCAACAAGGAGGACTGGAAGCGCTTCCACCAGTGCAGCTGTGCCGTGAACGCATGATGCAGTACTTCGGAGCATCACTGCTGGAGCAATTGGATTGTGACTGGTCTCCGTCATTCAGACCGGTTTTGCATTGTGTGCAGCCTGTTTTTTGGTGCCTCTGGTGCCCTTTTGAATGTGCACTGAAAGTTTGTCTTTCTAGGCAATGCTTGCTTTCATTGGATGCTGATTTGTTGATGTTCTCGCTGAGGGCTCATTACCAGACATGCGCATTGAGGGTGCGTTTGCTACAGGAAGCTGTTTATGAGTTGCCCTTTGTGAATCATGCAGCTTTAAACTCACTGTTGGGCACACCATGGAATGCTGCTGCTTGGCTGGAGCTCAGGCTTTGGAACACAAATGCTCCTTGGGTTTCCTTGGGGATGAACTTCCTACTTTACCACCCGCCGAAGTGGAAGATTTCCTGTCTTCAATTATCCGGGATTCAATTGGTAACTTTAAGAATGACTCTGACTTTTGAAATTCGGCTTTTCCTGACACAACAATTGACATCTTAAATTGTCCTTTTAATACATGCTCAAGTGTCTTTTAATTTGTCATTATTGACATTCCCATATGTTTATGCCTTAGGATACATTTTAGTAGCTTTTACATATAGAATTAGGCTTTGAACCACCTTTGAACCGGCAAGGGGAGGGTGTTGTGTAGCCATTTCAGCTACAGTTTTCTACACATTATTTTGACACACTAGGCCTGCCACTGTGCACTTTAACCTAGATATGTTTTATTTTAGCTTAGTTATATTATTTTAACAGTAGCCCCATTTGCAGTCTTGTTTTATTTTCTCTATCTAGCTGTTCTTCGCCTAGGTCAGCACTGCTTTCTTAAAACACTCCATGCTTTTCTCAAGGCTGCAATAAGATAGGTTGCCGGCAAAAGAGGTACGCTTTGTCTCCAATGTTCACAGAAACATACACACTCTTACTTGGGGATACTTTCTTGGAACATCAGCTGTTTTATTACAAAAACACTACTGTTATCCATGTATGTTAGATGGAGATTCCAGCCACATGACCACGACTGTATGCTGATTGTTGATTGCTTTGCTGCAGCTGCTTATGTAGACTACAGGCCTCTTTCTCAGGTATGAGGAATGATGTCTTGCCAGGGGAAACTTGAAGGGCTGAATTAGAGCTTAATATGCTGTGCTCTAATATAGCTTAGGTAGGAACTAGCCTTATAAAACCTTAGTAACAACATGGTAGCGTGTAGCATCTCCTTATCACAATTTTAATCTTGTTGTGCTTCATCGTCCTAGTTTGCAATACATGCCTTATTATCTAAGATGCAGGTACTTCCATAAAACTTTATTGAACTATACTCTGCCTCTGATTGTCCTTGCATATGTGAGACTAATGTAACTGAGAGAAACGGATGAGATCTGAGTGACCACGATTCCCCTGAGAAGTCATGTATGTCATGAGCCTGGTTGCCCCAATCATCCCTGCTCTTGGGTAGAGTTTAGGCACTGCTAGTTAGCCAGAACAAACCCTGATTAGGCCGACAGGTCAGTCCCCCGCAGTACAGGTGATTCCACCGCCTGAATCCAGTAGTCTCATTTAGGAGAACCTACTCAACATGGTGCCACCATCGTTTTGTCAGGCACTAATTTTCGGGTCCCCCTCAGTACAGGTGATTCTGCTGCCTGAATCCAGTAGTCTCAATAGGATAAGGAGAACCTATGCGACAATACCAGGTCCAGGTATCCCCTATTAGTATAGTGCAGGCAGTGTCTAGAAGCCATGCTCTCTTGAGGTAGCTGTGGATGTGAAGCCAAGGCTGATCTAGGAGACATGCAAAGCTCATGCAATACCACTGGAGTCACACAGCACTTACACACATGAAAGAATACACTCAGTGTTACAAAAATAAAGGTACTTTATTATGGTAACACAACCCCAAAATACTATAGAGGCAATACTCCCTTAGGGTGTAAGTAATATACAATATATATACACTAGTTGTCAGAAATAGGCATAAGAATAGTTAGAAAAAAGTGCAAATAGTGTAAAACACAATAGAGAATAATGGACCTGGGGGAGCACAAACCATATACTAAAAGATCGAATGCAAGCGTGTCACCCCACCCAGGTAAGTGGAGTGTGTATAGGGTCGCTGGGGGTACCTGGAAAGCACAAAGGTAATTACCACAACACCCCCCAGCAACCAGGAAAGCATGAGTAAATTATTAGAATTTCCCCAGAACACCCACTTAGAAGAAAAGAAGAGAATTGCAAAACTCAGAGATGACTGCAAGAAATCAACAGTAGATTCCTGGACAGGAAGGATTGTGGAAAGAAATGACCAAGTCCAGAAGACACAGCAGAGTCCAGTGGGTGCAGGAGCCCCTACCCACCAAGCTGAGGATTACTGGAGTTGGTCGACGGTGAGGAAGAAGAGTCAGCACTGCAACTCTTGAGTCGGAGTTGAGTTCCTGGAGCATGCAGGTGATGTCCCACGCCGGAAGGAAGATTGCATTTGGGTTTGCGTGTCCTGATTCCACCAACAAGTCTTAGCATAGGCAAAACTTGCATTTGGTGGAAAGTGGTGCTGCCGGGTACCAGCAAGGCCCAGGAGAACTCAACCCAGGATGGGGAGTCAGAGGGGGCCCTCAGCATTGTAGAGAGCCCACAGAAGCACAGGCAGCACACACAGGAGTCCCACAGGATGGGGACACAGAAGTTGCAAAAGGAGCCCATGCAGCACTATGAAAAGGAGTCCCACGCAGCAGGAGAGTCACTCAAGGAGCTGTGCATCACAGGAAGAAATGCTGGGGGATGGAGCTATAAGAAGACTAAAGACTCCTTGTGAGAAGTGCCAACAAGCCTTGGCAGCTGCAAAGGATGCGGTGCACAGGGGTACTGTCCTGCGTGGGTAGGCAAGGGCTTACCTCCACTCAAGTTGGGCAGCTGGTAGAGAGGATAATCTGGACCACTTCCAACCACCACCCGTGTTTTAGGATCCATGCAGCTCAGCAGAAGAGGTGACCAATGCAGCTGTTCGTCGTTGCTGTTGGTGTCTGCAGATAGAGGGGAGTGACTCCTTCATCCCAAGGGAGATTCCTCGTTCTTTCCTGTGTAGACTGAAGACGGGCTGGCCTCAGAGGATGTACAACTGAGGAAATGTTGCAGAAGCTAAAAGGACCCGGAGGAACAATGTGGCAGGTGAAGTCTTTGTTTTTCTTGCAGATTGTTGGGTCCTGGAGAGTCCAGATGCAATTTCTTTGTTCAGAACTCAAAGTAGGGGATGCCGAGGAATCCTGCTGGACTCTTGTAAACCAAAATCTGAGGAACCACCCAAAAGAGAGACCCTAAATAGCCCTTAAATGGGGATTGATCACCTAGCTGGGTGACCACCTATCAGGAGGAGGCTCTGACATCACCTGCCTGGCCACTCAGATGCTCCCAGATTTCCCTGCCAACCTTGGATTCAAGATGGCAGATCCCAGGGACCCTCTGAAGGAGCTCTGAGCACCACCCTTGGGTGATGATGGACAGGGGATTGGTCACTCCCCTTTCCATTGTCCAGTTTCGTGCCAGAGCAGGGACTGGAGGTCTCTGAACTGGTGTAGACTTGTTTCTGCATGGAGTGCACCAAATGCGCCCTTCAAAGCATACCAGTGGCTTGGGGAGACTACCCCTCCCTAGCCATGCAACACCTATTTCCAAAGGGAGAGGTTGTAACACCCCTCTCCCAAAGGAAATGCTTTGTTCTGACTTCCTGGACTTGGGCTGCTCAAGCAACAGGAGGGCAGAAACCTGTCTGTGAGATGGCGGCAGCTGGGGCTGCCTGGAAAACCTCAGAAGGCTGTAGGAGCAATGCTGGGGTACACCAAGGAGTTCCCAGAGTGCATGGAATCATACAACCAACACTTGCAAAAGTATTGGGGTATGATTCCAACATGTTTGATACCAAACATGCCTAGGTTGGGGGTTACCATTATGTAGCTGGACATAGGTAGTGACCTATGTCCAGCACACATGTAAAATGGCATCCCGCACTCACAAAGTCCAGGAAAGTGGTTCTGGAGTTTGTGGGGTACCTCTACTAGTGTAGTGGTGCCCTCACACACAGGTACCTGCACCCTGCCCTCTGGGTTGAGAGGGCCTACCATAGGGGTGACTTATAGTGACCTGGTACAGTGACCTATAGTAAAAACGGGGGCATGAACCCGGTTCACGCAGTCTGCAATGGCGGTCCTGCAGAACCCTTTGCATGGGTTTTCAGAATAACTGCATGCAGCCCATAGGAAGAGAGAGCATAATCACTGGGGTCCTGGTTAGCAGGATCCCAGTAAACACAGTCAAACACACTGACATCAGGCAGAAAAGGGGGGTAACCATGCCAAAAAGAGGGTACTTTCCTACACCACTACCTAGTGGTTGTGGTCCTATCAAGACCTGCTCCTCTTCCATCTTCGTTCACCACCCACAGTTCCATCTCTACCCTCCCTGTTGCTCCCCACCCAGTTGGCAGTGCCTGCTCACCCAAGAGGGTGGACGTCTCCTTTGCCTCAGGCACCTAACCCCTCTGCTCCTGTTACCCATGCTGCCCTGAGTGAGGAGGCTATTGACCTCCTGAGGAGTATCTCTGTGGGTCAGACTGCCATTCTGAATGCCATCCAGGTGCAGTGCAACCAGCTCTAGCAGATGGTTGCAAACCTGGAAGGTATTCATAGTGCCATGTCTGGCCTACAGAGATCTTTTCAGGCTCTAGCCTTACTAACTGATGGCAATCTTCTACCCCTATCACAATCCAACCCCCACCCCCTACCTCTTCCTCATCCAATTTCTCTATTTCCCTTCCTGTCCCAAGCACACACACACACCTCAACACACAAGCAGCACATATAAACACAAGCACCACAAGACACACCGGCATGCAAGCACTCAACAGTCTCTCACACATACCATAACACCTACCATTCCCAAAGACACCACCCCCACCAACCCACACACCACACCCACCATACCCACAAACACCACCCGAAACCCATAGACCCACACAATACACCCAAAATGCCCCCAAACACCACCTCAACACCCACAGACACCACATCCACCATACCCACAGACCTCACCCCAACACCCACAGACCCACACACCACAGACACATGCCCACAGACACCACCCCAACACCCACAGACAGAGCCACCACACATCATGCCACAAACACCATCCCAACGCTCATATACACAGCCAGCACATACACCATGCCCCCAGACACCACCACAACACCCACAATCATAGCCACTATTCCCACATTACCCAGCACCTCCACTTCATAGTCTCCAAGAAAAGCAAATGCCCACACTCACACAGGCAACAGTCACCACCCAAACCCAAGCATGCTTCAGACACAAACACACCAGCAGCATTGATACCCACGGTCAACACAACCAGTTCCTCAGCCTCCCAACCCCTAATCCCTTTTGAAGTCCCTACACATTTTCCCCAAGAATGTTTCCTTTTTTACCCTTGCCCTTACCCCTGTAATCCTCACCCCTCTCTCAAAATGAGAAGTGCCCCACCCACATCCTGACCTATCCCTTACCCCTGAAACCAGCCATATCCCTACCATCCAGAGGAAGAAGCCCACCCCTCCAAAATTTGAACCCACCCCTCCCAAAGTTAAGTCCGCCCCTCCCAAAGTGAAGCCCACAACTCCTAAACCCACCATCGCAAATCTGACCCCACTCCACCCCAGGATGATTCCTGAGATGCCTGCATGTTCACTTGATGCCCCTTCCTGTTGAGGTTCTTTGGTAGTGATCAGAGTCAAGCTAATGAACAGAACTGTGCAGAGACTTTCTAAAGGACTGGCCACTGGCCTTTTATTTTTATTATTCTTAAGTTAATAAACCCAAGGTGTTTTTTTTAGGTACACATTTGTCCTGCCATTACTTTTCTACGTGTTTGCTTTTCGTGAGTACTTTGTGATGTATGCCTACAACTGTGTATGATTCACACTGATTGCTGATTCATTTGCTGTGGTTGACAAGATCTGATTTTGGGGGCATTGCTGGTGTCAACCAAGTCAAGGGTAAATGTTCACTTGATGGATATGTGTGTGGTAATCCAATTGGTGTGTCACTGCATTGTGTTTTATTTAATATGGTAATTATTTCATCTTGCCCAATGTCAAAATGTATTATGTTAGATTTGTCCCCCTGATGTAGATTGTACATTCGTATCATGTGTGCAAGCTAGAATTGTGTTTGTCCACACAGTGAGGGAGCACAATTGTGCTACCTTCCTATACATTTGACTGACCCTGCGTCCATTTTCATGTATGTAGCTTCAAGCTACTTCATCTACCTGTGTGACCCATGCTGTTGCTGTTATATTTGCTTTCTTGACTTGCACTCACAAATTTGGCACATAGATGTTACTCTTGGTTCTACAATTGGTTGTCCCTGTGATACATGAATGCCCGTTCCTGTGCAAATAGTGTTTTATGGGCATGTGCAAAGTGTCATGTGTCCCAGGACTGCATGCTTCCTGGGCCCCCCCTGAAGCTGTCATCCCTATTCTAAAGGTATTGTTTACATTGTGAGCTTTGGATTATTTTCTCAGAAAATATTGAGCATCCCACTTACCTTCCGTACTATTGCAATGTGGGTGATATGAGTGGGTCCATTAAAGGGGTTTTGCATGAAAGGGATGTTTGGGTTAATTGACACATCCATACATATGTGTTTTTGATATGTTGACAATCCACAGCATGCGTGCAACATGAAGGTGTCAGTTAAAATAGTAGGATGTAAGATTAATGTGTTTTGCTGTTGTGTGACACAATGTAATGTACACTTCACTGTCCTAGCATGTGCACACATCTGGTTGTGTGGACTGTGGCGGCGCAGTGTCAGTGACCTTCTCAATGGGGGGGTCATGTTTCTGTGACTGGTTCATATGTTGTGTTCAGCTCTGACCCCGAAGACACAAAATCATACTATGTTAATGGAGCACAGCCTCCACACCAGGTCTATGGTGGCGTGTTGATTTGCTGTTGAGTTTGGGGACATAGGTAGGTGTTTTGTCTTACCATCAGCTGCATCCACGGCGACGTTGATTTTGGGCTCCATCAGCAGCAACATCAGAACATGAAGGATCGGCTCAATGACAGCACAGGATGTGTGATGCTGCGTACAGGTGTATTCTTGCCTTTTATGCCTCCCTGTCTGCCAGCTGGGATATGGTGGTTGGTCACCACAGACACATTGATGGAAGGCAATAACATAATCTGTCCAACGAAAACAGTGGCTCCGACTGCCTTACTGGCCTGTCTCGTGGCTGCGGTCGTCTGCACTGCCTGGCGGTGCCGGCAGGACCACAGCGGTCTTTAGTCTATGGAACTGCATGCATCATAATATGGTGGTCCGGCCACCAACCAGATGGTGGTAAGACCACCACCGCCACCATAGAGGTGCACAGACTGCAAAACTCATAATCAGGCCCTTAGTATTTTTCTGGGTAGCTTTTCTTTTAATGACGAGATCTTGAGTTCCTCAAATCCAGATACAGAGTTTGATTCAAGGACAGGGGCCTGTTGCAGCGTGATGCCCCCGTTTGTCCTCAAAGTATATGGCAAGGAGCTCCGGAGCTTTCAGTGAGACACACCACCACAGTCTGGCTGATTTGCAAGTCCATGACGGACTGCAGCTTGACTCTTGACATTGAACCGGTCTCTACTTTGCGCTTATCTGTAGAACTTTGCAGGAGGTTTCCAGACTTTGAGATCTTGCTGGGTCTGAGTTCCTTTGGGATGATAAGGGCCCAGCGGCACCAGCAAAGGGTTCAGACACTCTGGATTGCCTCTTCGGAGCTAGGACTTAATTTTCCACAATACACCTGCACAGTCCAGGAAAAATCCTGTTGCAACTGGTCAGCTGGGGTGATTATCTCTTTGGCTTGGCAGGTGACTTCTTCCAGTTCTCTTGTACCTGTTGCTGATCAGTGACTCCAATCCTTGTCCTTTGAGCCAGGCAAAGTCTTCTCTTTGTGTAGCCTTATGAGTGCAGCAGGTGCAGTCCTTCTGAGTGCAGCCTTCTGCGGTGCAGTCCAAGGGTCCAGCAGGGCAGTTATTCTTCTTCTTTTGTTTCAGGCAGTGCTCTGAGGAGCTCCTGCAGCTTTTCCATATTTATTCTCCATTCTGTGGGACACTGCAACCAATAGAGGTGAAGCTACCTCCCTCTACCATGACCATGTCCTGCAAAGTATGGCCTATGTTTGACACAGAATGCACTTTTCTCCCAAAAATCAAAATGGGAAAATTATCTCCTTGGCTTATGTTGCTGTGTAACCAAATCCAGAGGTATGCCTAACATCAGTCTACACTCCCCTTCCAGGTCCTTTGTTAATCTAGTTATGGGGCCTCTATATGGTTGGGGATCAAGGAAGTGAGGGCTGGCCCCAGTTGTATGACATCTACTCTCTTGTCTTTGAAGTCGAGCTTATCTCTTGAATGCACTTTCTCCCCCTGGCTTCTCCAGGAAACAATTATCCTTGTGCCAAATGGCTGTATTTTTTCAGCCCTAGTCCTCTTCACATCTACTCTGAGAACAGCTTAGCTCGGTCTGTGAAAGGCTGATCAATCAGAAAAGACTGCTACAGGGCTGTTTTAGGTAACTTCGGTACAGTAAGTTCCATAACAGTCTTATTCTAACAGTTATAATAAGTCCATCATTGGAAAGTTGTTGGATTTACTGTAACCATTATTTTGATACTATGAATGAAATGTGTACCTAGCTCCAATCAAATATTAGGCTTCATTAAGTTGAATAAGGCCTTCCCATGATAGCCTGTGGGGGTAGCAGCACTAGAAATGGGACGAACAACTTTAGCTGTTTTTCCTTGCCAGGGCAAATTAAAAAATATTTTTTAATTGTCCCTGCTTTTTATAACAATGCACCCTACCCTAGGGGCACCTAGGGCAGACCATAGGGGTGACTTAAATGTAATAAAAGGGTAGTTGTGGACTCTGGAAGTACTTTTAATTCCCAATTTGTATTTGGACATGGTTTTATTTTACAACCAGCCTGCAAGGCAGGGCTGGTGTCAAAATGACACCAGGCACAACAGCAGTGCATGTTCTAGTTATCAAGTCCTCCAAGGTCTTTACACCTTCATGCCCTACCATTTACTAGGGACTTTAATAAACCTTGATTCTTTTCAGCCTCACAAATAGATAATGAGGAATATTCTAGCAGAGATGATGACATCATACAAGCATATGGAGAACAGCTTATCGTTTTCTCTGGATTAGTAAAAATGGAGCAGTGACCAAAACTATATGTACTCAAAATATGTATTGTCTGTAGATGGAGCTTTCATTAGTGACAAAATAAACATTATATTAACTCAGAATGTATAGGAAATAATCATGGTGGCTCAAGATGAGCAGACATTTGCTACTAATCTAATATTCTATACCACGATGCAAGCCAGAGCATTCTGGAGAACAATTCTCAAATGATGGGAAAGAACACTTCTGCTAGGTGAAAAAGAAAAAAGGACTCCAGCCCTATCTGCCTCATTTGATTAACAGTGTCATCATGTACTATTTTAAGGAAGAAGACCAAATCTGGAATACAAAAAGGTAATCGAAGTGATCTTTTGTACATGTTTTAATAATGTAATGTGGAAGCATTTAATTATATTTGAATATGCAAATGTAACTAGATTACTTTAATGATTATAACTCTAGTCCATAAATAGTGGCAGCCCTACAACGTCTTCAACTGAAAAATTGAAATGTTTTTTAAAAAAAATACAATGTCATGCACATGTATTAAAGCTTTTCTCTGTATCAAACTTTGACCCCGCACCCCAGGAGCACAAGGCAGGTATAGGGCCTTATTACGACCTTGGCGGATATGATACTCCGTCACAAATGTGACGGATGCCTGACGTTTTACAAGTACCATAGGATACAATGGAACTTGTAATACTGCGGGTGGGATATCCATCACATTTGTGATGGATTATTCCATCCGCCAAGGTCATAATCTGTCCTTCGTTTTACAAGTTCCATCGGATATAATGGAACTTGTAATATAGCAGGCAGGATATCTGTCACATTTATGACGGAGTATCTCATCCGTCAATGTCGTAATCAGGCCCTAAGATTTCATACATTTAATTAGACTATGAGTTTGAGATATGAAAAGCTTTAACTGTATTGGAAATGTTTCTTCTCTGCACACACTTTTGAATGGATGTCATTCTCTTTCTGGCAGACGCAGATAACCTCAACCCTATTCATCATCATCTCTCCTAAAATTCAGTATTTGAATTGTTGAGACCTTGCTGTCCAGTGCCCACCATTTATTATATATCTCCATCCCATTCACTTTCAGTGCAACACAAGTGGTAAATATGTGAGGAAATAGTTTTCCTGCTATTGTATGAATAAGCAGCAAATAGCTACTGATACTTGATGAAAGTATGTAAAAGCAAACCTGGTAGAGGCCTTGATGCTGGCATTGCATGTGTCATAGCCTTTCATAATTTTCCCTTATGATTTGTTGTGCGTTCGTTACTTCTCTTCATAACTGCTGCCACAATAATTTTCAGTCCACATATGTTGGTGCACTTTTGGGTGTATATTGTACGAGTCAGTGGCATAATAAAGGCCCCCGCAGCCCACGTGGTGCGGGGATGAAAGGGGGTCGACTGCAAGCTCCAAGGGGCCCCCTCAGCACAGAACCAGGGCCTGAGAGCTCCTGAATTGGAACAGTGGAGGGCCCTCCATCTACTTTGCAGGGGGGCCCCCTCAAGTTTCGTTACTCCACTGGTACGAGTAAGTGGATCTTTCTGCTTGATTTGTTTTTTGAAAGTGGTTCAAACTTGCAAGGACAACACCAAAAAGAATGTGCTGCCCCACACTGCGGTGACGTTAATTTCAGCACATTAGGTAATGGTGTGAAGGGTTAGAAATAAATTTTGATTAGATCTGTATTGCCAAAGATCTGCCAGCATGTGGCTATGGTGCATAGCTGTCTTTCTTTTGCTCAGGTGTATTATGCAGCACAAGCAGACACTGCATTACTAATTTCCTATTCAGTTAGAAGTTTTGATCTTGGTTCCTTTTTTCACACATTCTTACTATTCCTGTGTGTTCTGATAACCCAAGCCTATACTTGTCTTTTCCTTTTCTGTGGTGGTCTATTAGCTTTTGAACTGTTTTGAATTGGAAACTGTAGGAAAGTCCTCCTTTTGGCCCTGGTCACCCCCAAACCTTTCGGACAGATACTAGTGGTTACTGACTCTTGGCTGTGCCCTGGGTACTGCTTACCAGTCCCAGGGCCAGTACTCTGTGTAAAGTGGATATGCAAATTAGGCTAATTATAAATGTCTATATTAACCTACCTATAAGTCTCTAGTGTATGGTAGGGCATGTAGATTTAGGGACCCCAGCATAAGTACTGCACCCATAGGCGCACTGCTGAGATACCCAGTGTAATTTTAAAGGCAGGCCTGCCTTACTGGCTGCTTTTAAACTAAAATCATATGCAAATTCGACTTTGGAATTAAAAGTACTTCCAAAGTCTTAAACTACCTTATTTTTACATACAAGTCACCCTTAAGGTGTGCTCTATGTGTCCCTAGGGTTGGAAGCAGGGACCTTATAAAAATAGTTTTATGAGCCCTGATGAGGTAAAACTGCCAAATTCGTTTTTCTCTCATTGTAGGGAATGACCTCCATAGGCTAGAATGAGAAGACTTTATTTTAATTTATAAAGTTCCCTTAAGTGTCAGATACCTCATGTTTGGTTTAAAATTAATTGTTATAATAAATCCCACAACTTATAACTGTTGGATTGAATATAACTTGTTCAGGTAAGGAGTTCAGGTAAAGAGGTAAACTCTACCTAAAAAGTTGCCAACTTTAGCCCTGCAGGGCCCTTCTCTGAATAGCCAGCCTCTGGTAGCTTGGCCAGGCTGCCTTGATGAGGTGTCAAGTGGCCTCGGCTGAACACAAAGAGGTGTGCCTGGGGGAGGAGAACTTCTCTCAGCAGATAGAGATGCAGGAAGGGGAGGGCTGCCAAACTAGTCTTCAAAGGCAGGGAAGGGCATTTGGAGCAACTCAGCACCTCCCTCACATCCTGCAAACCCAGACAATTAGGTGCCCCCCTGATCAGATTAGGAGAGGGCAGAAGAGGGTTGTGTTTAGCATTTTTAGCCACACCAGTGGGTGGGCTCAGCCAGATGTAACCTCCAAAAAACTGTTTCAGCCTTGATGGATTTTTGAGGAATGTTGCTCCCTGATATTGATTTTTGCCACACTTCCCAGGAAGTGGTCATCACAGGAGGAAGGACCCTGCACCTGATTTGAGAGCCAGGATCCCCTGTTTTTCACCCTGAAACAAGGATAAAACTGGCAGACCTGCACCCACACCTTAGATGCCTACATGGAAGAACTATGGGAAAAGAAGGACAGCCCTGCTGGACCGCTGACCTGCACTCTGGAGGACTGCACCAGCTGCACACTTGGGCTTCACCACAAGAAGGACTTTGCCTGGCTTCAATTGGTTCAAGGAGGGATATTTGCTACATGTGAAAAATTGCTAACCCGAGTCCCCTGCACCAACTCCTGAAGAAACTGACCAGCTGACCACTGTCCAGTGGCCAATTTGGAGATTGCGCCAAGTGCATTCTAGGAGTTGTAGTCTGCACCCTGAAGGAGCAACTCAGAGCTTCTGGAACCTTAGGGTGAGCTGTGGACACCAAAATAACCTTAAAGGAACATCTGCAAGAAGATCCAGAAGTTTGGAGAAGTTTGGAGAACTTTTGGAAAAAAGCTCCATAAAGGGACCGACCCGCTGCGGCAACTCTATCCCGCTTGCCTCAATCGCGAACCATCGTGACTTGCAGGTTTGTCCTGGTGAAGAAAATCTCTGAAAAAGTGACTAAGTCCGAACGTAGAAAGTTGACCGGGACTTCCGAGGCAGTGTATCCGAAGAGGGCTCCAAGGACGTTGGATCAAGATTCAGGTTTGCCCCTGTCACAGGATTGTCATCTCGAAAAAACGTCTAAGTCAGAACATAGAAATCTCCACCGAGGGCTCCCACGACACGTATCCGAGGAAGAGTTCCAGGAGGTCAGATTGAACTGGCGACTTGTCACCGATGATGAAAATCTTCAAAAAAACGACTAGGTCCGAAGGTAAACTTTTTACCAAGACCTCCCGCTTGCTGTAGCCGAGCAGTGCTCCATCACAGTTGACCTTAAACTTTGACTTTGCCCCAATCGAGGTGCGACCAGATGACCAGATTGGCACTATTCATTTCTAAAGTGCTAAAAAGCATTAATTCTTTAAAAATTCATGTCTCTGGTTCCCTTTATCCAATTTTATTCGTTTTGGTGCAATTTTAAACCTAAAAAGATTTCCTATTTTTATAAATTGGTTTTATATTGCTAAGTTTAGGTAATTACCTGCCCTTACCAATAACCCATTTTCCAACAGAAACTATAAGTACTTATATTTGAAATTGAAATTACAAGTACTTATATTTAGCTTTAACATGCTGATCCTCTGGTTTTTATATTGTTTCCACTTGGATTCAGTTCTATATTATCAAAAGAGGTTTCTGTGTAAATACAACGTTTCTGCCCATGAACTACCTTGGAAAGAGTGGGGGCATTTTTCCCCATTATATTTATTTATTGTTCGTTTGTTGCAGTGCTTTAATCATCCTCTTACCTAATGTTGTTTTGCTTTTAATGGGAACACATGGCATTGGTGGCTTGTGAACTTTTTTAAATATGGAAATTGCCACCCAAGCACAACAAACACTTGTAACGCTTGTACTGCAAATAATTTTAAATAGCTGACTACATATACAGAGATCACAAGATTGGTAAATGGTGAAGAGTGTCTTAGGAATTCCATTTGGTGCAAGCTTGAAACAAGGGATCTTGCAGTAGGGTCTATCCTTGCTCTCAGAATGAATTGTTTACTGAAACCTTAAGTCTTTAACAAGCTAAACAAAAATAATACGGTTGTACATCAGGCATGGGCCCGTTTGCTGGAACGGCACCTTACTTTTCTGCATGTTGGACCAGGCCCTTTCTGCAGGGCCATCACCAGACCTTTTGATTTTTCGGTCCACTTTTTGTTGAATTTGTTTTTGCTGGCTTTAGGTTTCTGAGCACTTTACTACTGTTTACCAGTGCTAAAGTGCTTGTGCTCTCTCCTCTAAACATGGTAATTTACATGTAAGTCCCTAGTAAAGTGCACTAGATGTGAACAGGGCCTGTAAATGTAAATGCTACTAGTGAGCCTGCAACACTGATTGTGCCACCTACACAAGTAACCCCTTAACTATGTCTCAGGTCTGCCATTGCAAGAACTGTGTGTGCTGTGTACACTGCCACTTCGACTTGGCATTTAAAACTACTTGCCAAGCCTTAAATTCTCTTATTTTACATATGTCACCCCTAACATAGGCCCTAGCTACCCCACAGGGCAGGATGCTATATAAGTAAAAGGCAAGACATGTACTTATACTTTTTACATGCCTTGGTAGTGACAAGATACCAATGTAATTTATCACTGTGAAGCCTGCTTCTCTCATAGGCCAGCATTAGAGATGTCCTTATATTCTTTAAGTGGTAATTTCTAATCTGAGAGAAATAGCCTTGTCGTGTTTGGTATGGTTAGAATAGTAGTGAGAAATCCTAGTTACTGGTGAAGTTGGATTCTACATTATTATTTTAAAAATGCTACTTTTAGACAGTAGGCATTTCTATGCACACACTGCCCTCTGTGCCTAACAGCCTGTCTTCAATTCACATCTGGTCTGTGCTGGTTGACTGCTTCCCTTGTGCATTCCACCCAGACAGCCATAAACAGAGGAAACTCAGCTGCATCTGCATTCATCTGCATACTGATGGGTCTTCCTGGGCAGGAACGGTGGAAGGGCTCTTGCTTACACTTCAAAAGCCAGTGGTCTACCCTCACACAAAGGGCTGATACCCCTCCACAGGGCTCCTGGCAGACAAGGGTGGGTTCACTTCAAAAACATTCTTTGAGGTTTCCCCCACTTCAAATGCACTTTTGGGTATGTATATTGGGTCTGTGACCCCACCTAATCAGACACTTCTGAACCTACAACTGGACTCTGTCAGAGGTACTGCCTTGCTACCCAAAGGACCCATCTGGACTGCTTAGCAGGAATGACTGCTATCCTGCTTGTTGCCCTGCTGCCTGCTTTCCCCTGACTCTGCTGGAAGGACTCATCCTTCCCTCGCAAGTGCTCTCCAAGGGCTTGGGATGAGCTTGCCCCTTGTTCTGGAATCTCAGGGCCATCAAAAAGTTTACTTATGAGAAGAAAACCCAGCATGTGGAAAATCGAAGCACTGCTTGTAAAATTTGACACATCACCTGCCGGATCGATGCAGCACCTGTTGCCTCGTCAAAAAGTATTCGGGATTTTCCATGCACCATCCCTGGGCATCAAAATATCCCGGCATCACAGTAAAGAACCAAGGCTGCGCTCCCAGAAACCTACACATTGCCTTGCTGAGTGGAAGGAAACAACGCATCGCCTTCACTGCACCGGAAAAATGTATGCATCCCTTTATTTTGTGATGCATCTTCTACTCTGTGACCCTCTGCTTCATTATGTTTGATGCATCTCGGGTACTGTGTGTTAAAACAATAAAACCTCAGATTCTTGTGGACTCATGTAAACCTTTAAAAACAGATATCTTGACTTGTGCATATTGGTTTTTTATCATTTTGGTCTCATTTCATTCTGATAAATATTATGTATTTTCCTAAACTGGTAGGGAGCACTTTGTGTGGTGTTTTCACTGTTACTGTATGAGTTATTGCACAAATACTTTACACATTGCCTTCTAAATTAAGCCTGCCTGCTCTGTGCCAATCTAACAGATGGAGAGTACAGGATAATTTAGGTTGACTTACCTTACTTGGACAGGGTGTCTACCTCTGCCAACTAGAGAGCTAATTTCTAACATGCTTCTCAAGTGAATTTCAGGAAAATATGCCATTGGCCACGTCGCATAATCAGGAGCTGGTCAAAGTAAAAAGTTACTGGAATTGCACCATTGCCATCTTTGCTTTCAATAAACAGAACATGAGCAGTAGTTGTTTGTAATGCTTCTGATTTCTGCATTATTTTTTAGTACAAAAAGCTTAGTTTTGACAAAACATGATGCAAGGACACATTTGCACTAAATTATAGTGCTAAATGATGGATTTTCACATATGTTTGACACAATTTCAAGCAATTACCCAGAAGCAAATTACACGAATTTTTACACCCCAACTAATCATAGGTTGTACAAGAAATTTTCTTTGTCATCACCAAAATGAAGCGTCTTAACAGACAAAACTCTTGGGGTAGCCCTATTACTCTAGCAGAATACCACCAAAAAGAGGGAGGACCGAAAACTAAAAGGCCAAGAGGACTCATGAGAATAAGGCCCCTACTTCCAGAACAATGTAGGCATCACAAGCTCCCTTGCATTGACCATAGAAACTGCCATTGGTCTTCTACGATTTTGAAAGGAACAAATTGCATGGGGTGGGGGCACACGTGCATCCGCCCCCACTGCCAGAGAGAGGAAAAGAGAAGCTTGACAATTTCGAAATGCCTGAAATCGAACACCATCTAAGTGAAACATACATTGTCATATCCCTCAAATCTAACTTTAGGAGTATATTTTTAGTTACAGAGGGCAAACAGGTCCTTCTACAGGCATTGCAAAGAAGCCTTGACCTGCCACGTGCTCTGTTCCTACACATGACAGAAACAGTGCACATGGCACTTGAGTGCATATTTGGAAATAAAGTCCCCCTATACGCAGCAACTTGAAAACCCAACACCCCTACCTGGTAGATCTGGCTACCACTCCAAAAACAGGAGCAAAATATATACCATCACTTCAGGAGTGCCACCACTCAGAGTGCCCCTATCACCATTTTTGGGATGAGTTGAGATAGGGAAGAAAGAGAGTGGGAAGCATAAAGGAAAATAATAATCAAGTGTGCAAATTAGCAACAAACTCAGCACTGCCCACAATTACAATGCCTTAAGCAGCCAAATAAAGTCTTCCATTGCTTCCGGTGCACCTCAGCTAACATACAATAGAGCAAAGTGTACCTTGTAGACACTAAAGCAGGTCAGTATTATCATTTTTGCAGCCGCTCGTGTCCTCTTCCATCAAACACAGACAGCCCTGCAGATCCACAGTTGTAGGGAGTGAGGGACACATCACTCAGAAAGGAGAGCAGTGAGTGGAACACAGCACTTCTCTGGCTTCCACAGCTACCCGGGGCAGTGCCCAGGTCCCTTACACATGCAACCAGCTTGACAATCCATAAGGAGGAGCTCCAGTTAGTCAATTGCTATCAACAACACACCTCTGTCCATCCACCCAACCCATCAGATTGTTGTGATCACTCCATTATATGTGATCTCTGCCCTGCTACAGCTCAGTGTGGCCAGGTGAACAAAAAAGAAACAGGAGCAGTCACTAGTGAGTACACCCATTTTATGGTCCGTGCGCAGGACCGAACCAGATAAGGCAGATGAGTACAATTCAGGAATTCCTTTTTTTAGGGAAAGGCAACTTACTTCTTTGGTGAAGGGGAGTCCTCCTCAATGAGTATGGAAAGAGACGAGAAAACACGTGAGGAGCTAATATGCTCCCTATGAGTACATTAGAAATAAACCCATCATCTGACTTGTAAAATGGAAGCCGAATATTCACCGGCCTGAGTCCATCGCTCACTCCCTCTCCTCATGCCAGTAGCTGCCTTGAACCAATTCAGGTTCCAATTATGTTTTCATAAGCCCATTTGTATCACCGCATCCCTCTGTCTCACTTGCTGCCCTCAGTCAAAGCATCAGCACACTGCCATTGCTATTAAAACCAAACTGTTTTCACTCCTTGTATACATGTTGAAAAGGAGGGTGTTAAGGAGCGAGGGAGTTTGAGAGGTGGTGTGAGCATTGAACCACACCAAAGCAATGAAGCAGTGTGTAATTTATTTCAATAGGATATTTTCCAGTGTCGCACACAATTTAATACGTTCTCATTCACAAAGCCGCACGTTGGCAGGCCTTCAGTGTGGAAAGCTGCAGGGGAAACACACAGTAAGACCTCTGGGAGCATGGCGGGCGGAGAGGAATACAATCATAACATTTTAAAGAAGGTCCAATCCCTCCACCTTCCCATCTCCCCTCTCGAACACCCCCGCCTACACCCAGCAGACTTATACACTTCAATTTAAATGTATCCAGGTGAGACGGAGGGAAATAGAACATGTCCCTCTCTTGCGCCTGAGCGTTCACCTTTAGTAGAAGGTATTAATCTCTATGAGACTCAATTTAGAAGAGACGGAGAGCATTGGTTTACTTCTCGCTTCATTTAATCACTGAGGCCTTGGGATCGGAATACACTATGGTGTTGCGTCATCCCCGCTACGTACAGTGCGTGTCCTTTTGCCAATAGTGTGCGTGCGTGTTTTAGTCACCATTACATTTTCTCCGGATATGAACATAGATCCCGTGCATTACAAAGTACTTGCAGGATGATACAGCTAATTACGCTGAACTCTTCGAATAATGGACCTCTGCGCTCCTGTTAACTTGTACTAAGGGGGTTTCAACACATTCTTACACTTTAAGGTGATGTTGGTTTTCTATGTATTCATAGAAGCCTGTAAACGCATTTTAGAGCATCTGAGGGTGCTTTGTGTATAAATAAATAGTCGATTATGTCATAAAATGTGAGTATCAACAGTTCAATAATGGCCCTCTCTATGAGAGAGCGAACAGAAATCAGACAAGGGGCTGGATGAAGTAACCAAGTGAAAGCTTCCCTGCTCTGGCAGCACAAGGGGAAAGGCTGCTGCTGCACCGATGCTAAGTTATGCCCTGTGTGTTTATTTTATATAGTGTTAAAGTTCTGTGGAGGGCTGCAAAATTCTAAATTCTATTCAGAATTACAACTGAATTGGTTCCTTTTAAAACAGGAAAACGTACAGATACGCTGTGTCCCTCAGCTAGGCAATTTCTGATGGAGGACATTTACAATATTCCTGGACAGCAAACTCCATGATATCTGAGACACATTTTAGACAATGTTGCAGTTTTTTTTTCTGTAGCAGTTGGTTAGAGTTACAGCATCCTCTGTGGACAGATGGGGTTAGTTCTAGGGGTGGGCGGCACTCGCAGAATTTCACTCCATGGAATTCGGCAGAGTTACCTAAAAACTCTGCAGGATTCAGTGGAGTTTCGCCAATGAGCAGAAAATATGCATGTTGTGCTGCTCACCTGCCATTTAGTGCCAGTAGGGTGAGCAGCACTGAAAAATCAGTGAGAATAGCACCATTGGGCACACAAGAGCACGCAGCCATTCAAGTTGGTTTCGCTGTTGCTTGAGTAGGAAATTTACTCGAGTGGCAGGAAATCTACTCTGGAAGTAGTCCTGCATTAGAAAATGGTGCAAGGGAACGCACATCTCACTTGTGCTCACATTTCTGGAATCTAGCTGGAATAAATTCTGCCATGCGGCGATTGGTAGAAATTGGTCGGAATTCTGGGTTACAAGAGTAACACGGTGTCACCAAATACCTCGAAATATTTCAACCGCCCCTAGTTAGTTTCCTGGTTCTGATACATGAAAACATTAAGGACACAACTGTACTAGAAGATATTGAAAACCGCGTGAACCTGTAATCGTTCTTGGCAGGACTCACTGAGTCCGATACACAAAGCTTTTTTGTTAGTGGTTGTGTCTTGCCCATGTCAAAGACGTGGATTAATTCTTGAATATCCATGCATCCATAGATGCGAGAACATCTTTTTATCTGAATTGTTGTAACTTATTGCAGTCTAAGATTAGTGGTGGCTAGTGAGCTTTGAAAGTGGTGGGGTGAAAACAAAAAATACCTTGTGAACAAGCCTGGCATACTAGCTGGGTGGAGAATTGCTCATTTTTCTAGTTCCAGGAATGATCAGCTTATCCAGTTTTTTGTGTGTGATTGGTCATTTTTTATTTATTTTTCTAGGCAAACATAACTACGCCATCTTCAGACAGCAGCATTACTATTTTTAAAATTCCTAATGCCTACAGAATATGTTTACAAGAAAATAAACACAATAGAAAATGTGCATGCTTGCCAAGGCTAATCTATTGGCTTTGCCACTGCTTGCTCAAAAGTGCTTTCAGTGAACATTGGCACAATTCACAATTTGAATTCTGTTATGCATGGAATACCTATTTCATAAAGTGGTTGTTTGTTCATATTTGAATTTTCAAGCTTCCATATCGGTTACGTGTTACAGCATTCAGAGGCTAAGGGTCTGAATATGGTTTTGCAGCTTAATATGGCAGTGGAAGTTGTAATGCCAAGCATGATAATTATTTCATATGCAAATAATGATGCAGGTTTGTTCACATGGTCAGTGGCATCAGTGCTGGTGAGCAGTTTACTTAGCATTGGTAGGCAGTACTTTGTACAGGTGAACAATATTCAACAATAAAAAGCTGTGCACAAACACTGGTGGACGGTGTACGCGGCACTGGTGGACAATTTAACGCATTAGAGGGTAATGCACACAGCAATGGTGAGCAAGGTATGGCACATGTGAACATTGTAGAACACTGAAGAGCACCAAGCTTAGAAATAGTGAGGAGGGCATGCATAAAAGGTGGAAAGTGTACATCTCTCAGCCAGGTGAGTAGGGGAACACCCTGCATGCATTAATATTTGTAAAAAGAGCTCATGGCTAGCAGTACAAGATTGTGACCAAACATGAAGGGTCTAAAAGCCACTTGAGTCCTGGAGACAATGAGATGATCTCAGCCACAAAAAGCGTTCTGTAACTTGCAGTTTTAAGTTAGTCAGCAACTCTAGCTCCATGACCATAGGGGTATTAAGGTATAAGTGCAAGATGAGCCAGTCGGAACAATGCCAAGGTATTGGCACCCTCTCAGTGTCATGGACGCAGCCTAGGCTGTGCCTGGAGCTGTCTCTTATGATCCATGTGACAGACGTGGTAAAACACGATCTTATGAACAGCACAGGTAGGTTACAAAAATAAACTGAAATGTCAAGTTTCCAATGGGGAAAACATAAAAGAGCTAAAGCTGTAGTGGAAACCACGCCATCTCGTTTTCTGTTTGCACTTACTTTCACAATCAGGAATAGTCTCGTACTTGGAACAAAATCAGCATTCCTTCAACAACCCTTCCTTTTGCAATTTAGAAACACAGGACCTTTTATGATCAAAAATGTACATTAATTTTGCAAGTTTCTGGAGCCCTCGTGATTTTGGGCAACATGCAATTGAAAATGTACTAATTTTACTGGGGATCATGTTAAAATGCTGAGTCTTATTATTTTAAATTGCCACCTTCAAAATTCCGGAACAGTTTGTTAACTGTCATCAAAATGATTTATTCTGCTTCCTTTGTTTCCTAGTTGGCTATAGAAGGTTATAAATATTGGTTGAAGCCCATTGACTTGAAAAGTGTGTGGGGAACTAGGGACTGGCAGCTACAGGGTAGGGAGGCTTTATGTATAACACGCCTTATTCCATTACAAATTACATTTCTCAATGACACTGTACAACAAACAAGTTACTTAGGCTTGGCAAAAATTAAAGAACCGAACACGCCCAATATTCGCACTAGCCAAATTTAAAAAATGGTTACGATTTTAAATATCACAGAAAAACATCTCAATGGGTGGCTCCAGAACAGGACAATTAATTCAACACATTCAGGTCCCAAAGGGTGGTTTTTGTGGCCAGTGAAACACAAATGGTTGTCATGCGCGTTTTGAAAACTCTGCATGGGGTTTAAGAACAAGCGGACCTGACCCACGTTGAGGCATTGCACAACTCTCTGGTATTGTCACAACATATAGCATGTGCAACAAGGGCTAAAAACTTCCACATTAACAGCCATTAAAGGACTCCTTGGTCCCCTGCTAAAAAAACATGCACAAAGCATTTTTTATATGCAATATATAATGACATTTGGAAGCTTTCCCAAAAGGAGTCTGCTGCCCGGTTAAGGCATATAGATCAGAAAGACTTGCAAAAAGCTCTAGCCGTTTTCGATAATGGTATGAACACATTGTCCAACTACATTTACACCCTAAACAACATCGTCTGATATGCAATTGACATTATTCAAAATGTCATTTTTACATCATGGACAGAGACAATTTAGGTCCATTATGTAGTTGGGTTGGACATTACAAGTTCTTAAAATTGGCAGTGTGCCCAGGCAATATGTTAACTCTACTGAGTTATTTGCCACATTTAAGTTGACACAAACACAAAGGCAATTCGCATCATTCTTAACACCAAAAAGTCAGAAAGGTTGCCGTTCACTGTGACGGAAATTCCATCTGCAGTATGGGTAATACATGGAGTAATTACTCTGCCCATTTCAACATTTCAATTTGCTTTGTGTTTAAAAAAATTTAATTCACTAGGCAGATTTGAGTGGCTACGTGATAGTTACATTCATGAGGTATGGGAGCTACCTTTCTGTATAAATCTTTCAATAGTATGAAGGAGGTCTTCCTAAGCGGCAGCAAATGTGAACTTCTGTGAGCCATTCGATGATTTGTAAACAACTGTAAATGCAAGTAGCATGTAATGCTTCAATAGTGAACTTAAGGGTGTTCCTATCCCTTTGATTCTCTCAGCATTCCAGGTGCTCTCAAATGGAACTTATGTGATGCTGAATGATAAAAGTTGATGTGGTATGCAGGCCAGCATAGCCCATATCAATCAATCAATCAATCAATCAATCAAAACATTTATAGAGGGCACTACTCACCGGTGAGGGTCTCAAGGCGCTGGGGGGGAAGGAGGAGGGGGGGGGAAGGAGGGTCACTGTTCGACCAGCCCTGTCTTGAGGTTCATTCTGAAGAGCAGGAGGTCTTGGGTCTTGCGGATGTTGGTGGGGAGGGAGTTACAGGCCTTGGGGGCGAGGTAGGAGAAGGTTCTGCCTCCTGTGGTGGCGCATTGGATGCAGGGGACTGTGGCGAGTGCGAGGTAGGCGGGTCGGAGGTGGAGATTGGGAGTGTGGAAGTTCACTCTTTCGTTGAGGTAGGTTGGGCCTGTGTTGTAGAGGGATTTGTGTGCGTGGATGAGGATTTTGAAGGTGATCCTCTTGTCGATGGGGAGCCAGTGAAGGGATTTGAGGTGTGATGAGATGTCTTCATGGCGAGGGAGGTCCAGGATGAGGCGAGCAGCTGTGTTCTGGATTCTCTGGAGTTTGCGTTTGAGTTTGAGTGTGGTGCCGGAGTTAAGGACATTTCTGCAGTCTAGCCTGCTGCTGATGAGTGCGTGGGTGACGGTCTTTCTGGTCTCTATGGGATTCCATTTAAAGGTTTTTCACAGCATGCGGAATGTGTTGAAACAGGAGGAGGTGACGGCGTTGATTTGCTGGGTCATGGAGAGGGAGGGGTCTAGGATGATGCCAAGGTTGCGTGCGTGGTTTGAGGGAGTATGTGCAGGGCCTAGGGCGGTGAGCCACCAGGAGTCGTCCCATATGGTTTTGTTGGGGCCGAAAATGATTATTTCGGTTTTGTTGGAGTTGAGCTTGAGGTGGTTTTCTGTCATCCATGTGGCGGTGTCAAGGAGTGCAGCGTGGAGGTTGGTTTTGGCGGTAGTAGGGTTGCGGTTGAGGGAGATGATGAGTTGGGTGTTGTCTGCGTAGGATAAAGTGGTGATTCCGTGTGGTCGGAGGATATTGGCGAGCAGGGTCCTGTAAATGTTGAAAAGGGTGGGGCTGAGGGAGGACCCTTGGAGGACTCCGCAGATGATTTTGGTGGCAGTGGAGTGGAAGGGAGGGAGGCGGACATTTTGGGTTCTATCGGTGAGGAAGGACGTGAGCCAGTTTAGGGCTTTGTGACGAATCCCTGTGTCGTGGAGGCGTGTGCGGTGTGTATGGTGGCAGACAGTGTTAAAGGCAGCGGCGAGGTCCAGGAGGATGAGTGCGACGGTCTCACCCTTGTCGACTCTAGCCCATAGGCTTTTGGTCTCCCCAAATTGTGACTTGTTGGAAAAATTGGCTTTTCTCCCCACACAAGAGATAAAAGCAGCAGACATATGGCTTAATATAGCTACTCCTAATGTAAATTTTGACAAGCTGAGCAGACTAAAGGGTCTTTTGGTTAAAAAACATGTGGTACTTATAGTTGCCCATGAGACCTATGATCTTCAAGTAGCAAGGTCTTTCACAGAAATACAGGCCCTCATTACAACATTGGCAGTAAAAGCCGCTTACCGCCGTGCAGAAGACCGCCAACACACCGCCGCAGTAGCGGAATTCCGCCACAGCTATCATGACCCACAGTTTGGAATCCGCCAAAATTCAGACACCCACACAAGTCTGCCACACTAAAGGTCAGTGATAAACTGGCGAAAACAAAACCTCCACCGTCACGCCAACAGAAATACGCCCACACTATCACGACACACGAATCCACCCGGCGGTATTTCAACTGCGGTATTCCATTGGTGGTACACACTGCCACGCTCAAAATACACACACTCTTACAAAACACAGCCACATTGGACAATTCGAAATACACACACCTGACACACATACACACACCGCCCACACACCCATTACAATATAAAACACACACCCACATCACCCACAAACCCCAACGACAAAAAATTCCAAAAAAAGGCCAGAGAGAGACAGCACCAGCAAGAACAACAACATCCACAGACACACAACACCATCACCCACAGAACTGCCACGCACCACACACAACATATCAGCACACTTATCACCACACACTCCACCCCACAAAGACACCCCAGGTTCTTGGAGGAGGAGCTCAAGGTCATGGTGATGGTGGAGGAAATCTTCTGGGTAGAGCCACAGCTATTCGGATCACAGGTGCAGCACACCTCAATAGCAAGGAAGATGGAGCTATGGCAAAGAATAGTGGACAGGGTCAATGCAGTGGGACAGCACCCCAGAAATCGGGAGGACATCAGGAAGAGGTGGAACGACCTACGGGGGAAGGTGCGTTCCGTGGTCTCAAGACACCACCTGGCGGTTCAGCGGACTGGCGGCGGACCCCCACCTCCTCCCCCACAACTAACAACATGGGAGGAGCAGGTCTTGGTGATTCTGCATCCTGAGGGCCTCGCAGGAGTAGCTGGAGGAATGGACTCTGGTAAGACAAATCTTAATTATTACATCCCCCACCCTACCAGCATGCCCGCACATACCCCCACCCTCACCCTCACCCCCAGCACCCCAACTCCTCACATATGTCCCAACATCACAAACCACCCATCCCAACACCAAGTCCTGCATGCAACAACAAAGCATGGACACACATCACTAAAGCATGTCCACTGCACATACCCATACAACCCCCTAAACCATCATCACACAAGGTCCCACACAGGAATGCAAGCACTGGGGTACACGGTCATCCACCCATTGCACACCATGACACACACAGATGTAATAACCATCCTTTTATACCCCTGCAGGACCCCTACCCAACGTCACCGGACAGGAGGGTCCACATATGTCCACACCACCAACAGAAGAGGCCCACAGTGATGACAGCAGCTCTGTCCAACTGGATTTAGATGACCAGCCCGGCCCATCGGGGAACTCGGGACAGTCGGTTCCCCTCACCCAGTCACAGGCCACCACAGACCTTCCCCCCTCATGAAACACCAGCACAGCGCCCACCCAGCGGGCCCATATCACGTCAATCAGCTGTGTGTCCACCACTACAGGGAACCCAGGATAACTCACCACCCCAGCAACAACAGGGACCTGGGGGCAGTGGCAGTGGGTACAGGGTCCAGGTGACGGAGGCCCAGGAACACAGGGGAACTGGGAGGGCTGCTGTGCGACAGGGGGCGGACAGGCCAAGGGAACCCACTCTCCACGAGGCCCTCTCCTCCATCATGGGAGCCTACCACCACTCCTAGGAGATGATGACAATAGTACAGGCCAAGTTTCAGGAGAGCCAGCGCCTGCAGGAGGAAAAGTATATGGGCTTCAGGGAGGAACTCAGAACCATCAGCTCCACCCTGGGCACCATCGTAGGGGTTCTGAAGGAAGTACTCAACACCAGGAGGGACACTGTGGCACTACAAGGGGCCCCTGACACTAGCATGGACGATGAACTGCCCACCACCTCCGCCGGCGCTAGTGGACAGGACGCCCGCCACAGGACCACCACACCAGCACCCCACCCCCTGCAGAGGGAGAACCACCCCGCAAACGGTCCCTGAGATCCAGGACAAAGACAGAGCATGATGCAAAGACCCCCGCCAAGAAATTAGACCACCCTGATTGTCATCCTACAGTCCCACTTTGTCACCCTGTCCATACTTAAACTGCCCCAGCTCCACTTCCAATGCCCATATGGGCAATGTACCTGTGAGACTAATAGACTGGACTCTGCCATGGACATTCCTCTGCCATCACCCCTCACCATTTCACTACCCCCTCCAATATTGAGCACTTAAATAAACATCCTTGAAGCACAAAACAATCTGGAGTCTGTCTGTGATTTCGAAATAGTGTATTAGCAATTACGGTGACAAAATGCTCTTTCAATTGTAATGTCAACATACCTATGTCACACAGCTCTAGTCCATGAGGAATATAAGCAGATGTCATACAGAGGGACCCACATCTGTGAAATCGTAAGGGAAAGTGACGACTCAGTGACCATACACTGGGTGAAAACGACAGACAGTAGAGAGGTAGAAGTGTTAAAGTACATGTAGTAGGCAGGTCTGTACTCTTACCTGCGTCTCACTGGAAATATTGCTGGATCACTGAGTCCCTGTTGTTCATGTCTTCTTCCTCTGCTTCCTCGTCTTCACTGTCCACAGGCTCCACAGCTGCCACAACACCGCCATCTGGACCATCCTCCTGCAGAAAAGGCACCTGTCGTCGCAAAGCCAAGTTGTGAAGCATACAGCAGGCCACGATGATCTGGCACACCTTCTTTGGTGAGTAGAATAGTGATCCACCTGTCATATGGAGGTACCTGAACCTGGCCTTCAGGAGGCCGAAGGTCCGCTCGATCACCCTCCTAGTTCGCCCATGGGCCTCATTGTACCGTTCCTCTGCCCTTGTCCTGGGATTCCTCACTGGGGTCAGTAGCCATAACAGGTTGGGGTAGCCAGAGTCACCTGCAAACGATGAGGTACAACTGTTAGACACGCACTAACCTTGAGGGATATCCCCAGACCCAGACAACCGTTCCCACTGACTTGCTTCCAGGTGCTCACCTAATAGCCACACACGGTGCCTCTGGAGTTGGCCAATCACATAAGGGAAGCTGCTATTTCGCAGGATGTAGGCGTCATGCACTGAGCCAGGGAACATGGCATTCACATGGGAGATGTACTGGTCTGCCAAACATACCATCTGTACATTCATCGAATGATAACTCTTCCGGTTTCTGTACATCTGTTCACTCCTGTGGGGGGGGACCAAAGCCACATGGGTAAAATCAATGGCACCTATGATGTTGGGGATGTGTCCCAGGGCATAGAAATCACCTTTCACTGTAGGCAAATCCTCCACCTGAGGAAAAACGATGTAGCTCCGCATGTGCTTCAGAAGGGCAGACAACACTCTGGACAATACGTTGGAAAACATAGGCTGGGACATCCCTGATGCTATGGCCACTGTTGTTTGAAAAGACCCACTTGCAAGGAAATGGAGCACTGACAGCACCTGCACTTGAGGGGGATTCCTGTGGGATGGCGGATTGCTGAAATCAGGTCTGGCTCCAACTGGGTACACAGTTCCTGGATTGTGGCAACGGTCAAGCCTGTATTTGATAATCACATGTCGCTCCTCCATTGTCAACAGGTCCACCAACGGTTGGTACACCGAAGGATGCCGCCATCTCCTCACATGTCCCAGCGGACGGTGCCTATGAAGGACAACAGCGAGCACTGAGTCAAACAACTCAGAGGGACGTACCCACAGTTTACACAGAACACCATTCATACACAAAAGGCGCCTGACCTGTAAAGTGGGACAATGGGATGTGAGGTAACTGCACTGGCGTTGTACACCGTCGCGGTAGGTGGTCGAAGACAGCGGCGCAATGCTGCATTGGTTAACATTGAACCCTATGAGTCCCAGGAGCCAATGACGATGTACGCCGGCGGTGATGATACGCACCGCTGCGGACGTGACCGCCATTTTCTATCTGTTCAATCACTCGATACCTGATCTTCGACAGGAGAGGACCTACACTGCAAGTGCTGCTGTGACCTCGGTCTGGAAGAGACAATGGCTCGAGTGACTGGGGAAAGGGCCCCTGCCTTCACATCGGAGGAGATGGAGAAGCTCGTGGATGGGGTCCTCCCCCAGTACACGCTACTCTACGGTCCTCCAGACAAACAGGTAAGTACACAGGGAGCATGTTGTATGGGCTATGCCTGTGTGGATAGGGCTGGATGTAAGAAGGAAGGGGGGAGAGTGCTGCGTGAAAGACGGTGAATGCATGTGCCACATGGCAAGGGTAGGGATGGGGGCCAATCAGTTTGACGGTGCAGTTGGTAATAACTTTTCTTTTTCCCCTGTACATTTCATGTAGGTCAGCGCCCAACAGAAAAAAGATATTTGGCGTGCCATCGCCAAGGACGTCCGGACCCTGGGGGTCTACCACAGACGTAGCACCCACTGCCGGAAAAGATGGGAGGATATTCGCCGCTGGAGCAAGAAGACGGCGGAGGCTCAGCTGGGGATGGCCTCCCAACGTGGGAGGGGGGCCCGTCGCACCATGACCCCCCTGATGTTCACGATCCTGGTGGTGGCCTACCCGGAGTTGGATGGCGCTTGAGGGCATCACAGCAGCCACAAGGGGGTGAGTACACTCTCATTCTGCTGACTTTGCATGCAGTGGAGGTGTCTGGGTGGGGGAGGTGGGCTGTGGGTTTCCCTAGGCCAGGGTGAGTTCCGTAGGCAAGACCCCTCCATAAGGCAGGCCATGTGGCACCCCACCCCACCTCTGAAGAGTGCCAAGTACACCTAGTCATGCCCCTGTGTCATCTATGTGTGCAGATGTTGTCCATAGCCTTGTAGGCCATTTCCCAGGAATTGAACAGTGGACCCCAAGAGCGCGGCGTAGTGCAGGGGGCTTCTGTGTCTGTTGTGTCCACCAACGGTAGCGGTAATGCATGCACTCAACATGTCTTTCTTCTGTCGCCCCCCCCCCCTTTTTGTGGTCTCCCTGTTCTTGTGTGCATTAGCATCATCAGGCGGAGGAGCAGTGGCACCGGAGCACGAGGGAGCTGCATCCCACATGGCCCTGGAGGGCGAGACTACGGACTCAGAGTTCACCAGTGAGACGGAGGGGAGGGGAGCTCCACGGCGGGGACAGTAGCTGACACCAGCGACATGGACTCGTCCTCTGATGGGAGCTCCCTTGTGGTGGCGGCAACATCTGTGCCCCCCGCATCTACAGGTACAGCCGCCACCCCCCCACCAGCACCGCCCTCCCAGCAGCCCCCCAGCCTTTGCCCCGTGGCCGCTCACCCAGGAGGGTGGGCATCACCTTTGCCCCAGGCACCTCAGGCTCTGCCCCAGCCACCCCTGCTGCCCTCAGTGAGGAGGCCATGGACCTCCTCAGGTCCCTCACTGTTGGGCAGTCTACCATTTTGAATGCCATCCAGGGTGTAGAGAGGCAGTTGCAACAAACTAATGCATTCCTGGAGGGCATGCATTCTGGTCAGGCGGCCCTTCAGCAAGCTTTTCAGACTCTGGCCTCAGCACTGATGGCAGCCATTGTCCCCGTCTCTAGCCTTCCCCCTCCAACTTCCTCCACCCAGACCCAATCCCCTGTACCTCAGCCTATCCCAAGCACACCTACAGACCAGCATGCACACACGTCAACACACAAAGGAAGCTCTGGCAAACATAAGCACCACACATCCCACAGGCACTCACGCAAGCATCACACACATGCAGACACACCAACATCCACTGCCTCCACTGTGTCCCTCTCCTCCTCGTCTCCCTCCTCCCTCCCAGTCTCGTCTACACTCACACCTGCATGCACTACCTCTACAGCCACTATGTCCCTCTCCAGCACACCCACCACCACACCCCACTCACGTGCAGTCACCACCCCCACTACCATTCACACGTCCCCTGTGTCCTCTCCCAGTGTGTCTGTCACGCCCCCTCCCAAGATACACAAACGCAGGCACACACCCCCCCAACAGCCATCCACCTCACGACAGCCTCCAGCACATGCACCTTCACCCAAAGTCACCAAACGTACACCTCCTACAACCACCACCTCTTCCTCCACTCCCAAACCCCCTCCAGCTACCCGTCCCAGTGTGTCAAAAAAACTTTTGACCTCTTTACCACACCTCTCCCACCCCATCCGTCTCCTAGGTCCCGAAATAGCACCTCAGCCACAACATCTCCGGGACCAGTGGTGCCTGTAGTCAACGGAATCTGGAGTGCACCGGCCACCAGGGCAGCCAGTGTGTCACGGAGCCACAGCACAGACAGTCCCCCACCTGTGAAGCATCAGAAGTTGGCCAGTGCCCGGTGGGACAGGGGGAAGACTCCAGCCACCAAAGCCGCTCCCAGGGGTCCGGTGGGAGTGTGGAGTCAGCTGTGACACCTTCCAAGGTGGGGAAGGGCCACAAGAAACCCGGCAAGTCTGGGAAGAGCAGCACGGCGGAGAAGACCAACATCATCCCCGATGCCCCGGAGCCCACCTCCAGCACAAGCCCAGCTGCCCAGGACATGACCGCCAGCACTAGCCCACCTGCCCAGGGGGCCGGCACCAGCCCACCTGCCCAGGAGGCCACCGCCAGCACTAGCCCACCTGCCCAGGAGGCCACCACCAGCACTAGCCCACCTGCCCAGGAGGCCACCGCCAGCACCAGCCCACCCGCCCAGGAGGCCAGCACCAGCCCACCTGCCCAGGAGGCCATCGCCAGCACAAGCCCACCTGCCCAGGATGCCACTCCCAGCACCAGCCCACCTGCTGCCCACCTGCCCAGGAGGGCACCGCCAGCACTAGCCCACCTGCCCAGGAGGCCACCGCCAGCACCAGCCCACCTGCCCAGGAGGCCACCGCCAGCACAAGCCCCGCTGGGCCATGAAGGACCTTCAGCAAAAGCCCCGCTGGGCCATGAAGGACCGCCAGCACAAGCCCCGCTGGGCCATGAAGGACCGCCAGCACAAGCCCCGCTGGGCCATGAAGGACCGCCAGCAAAAGCCCCGTTGGGCCATGAAGGACCGCCAGCACAAGCCCTGCTGGGCCATGAAGGACCGCCAGCAAAAGCCCTGCTGGGCCATGAAGGACCGCCAGCAGCTGAGACCCTGCAATGGAGACTGCCATCTTAAGCACCGCTGAACAGGGCACCGCCGTCTCAAGCACCGCTGCACAGGGCACCGCCACCTCAAGCACGGCTGCACAGGGCACTGCCAACTCAAGCTCCGCTGAACAGGTCACCGCCGTCTCAAGCACTGCTGCACAGGGCACCGCCAACTCAAGCACTGCTGCACAGGGCACCGCCAACTCAAGCACAGCTGAACAGGGCACCGCCATCTCAAGCACCGCTGAGCAGGGCACCGCCGTCTCAAGCACCGCTGCACAGGGCACCGCCAACTCAAGCACCGCTGCACAGGGCACCGTCAACTCAAGCACCGCTGAACAGGGCACCGCCATCTCAAGCACCGCTGAACAGGGCACCGCCATCTCAAGCACCGCTGGCCCATTAGTGGCAAGGGAACTGACGCAACTGAGTCCGTCACGGGGTGAATGATGCCTAGGAGGGCACCACCAGCACCAGCCCACCTGCCCAGGAGGCCACTGCCAGCACTAGCCCACCTGCCCAGGAGGCCACCGCCAGCACCAGCCCACCTGCTGTCCACCAGCCCAGGAGGCCACCGCCAGCACTAGCCCACCTTCCCAGGAGGCCACTGCCAGCACCAGCCCACCTGCCTAGGAGGCCACCGCCAGCACTAGCCCACCTGCCCAGGAGGCCACCGCCAGCACCAGCCCACCTGCCCAGGAGGCCACTGCCAGCACTAGCCCCGCTGGGCCATGAAGGACCGCCACCAAAAGCCCCGCTGGGCCATGAAGGACCGCCAGCACAAGCCCCACTGGGCCATGAAGGACCGCCAGCAAAAGCCCCGCTGGGCCATGAAGGACCGCCAGCACAAGCCCCACTGGGCCATAAAAGAACGCCAGCAAAAGCCCCGCTGGGCCATGAAGGACCGCCAGCACAAGCCCCGCTGGGCCATGAAGGACCGCCAGCAAAAGCCCCGCTGGGCCATGAGGGACCGCCAGCAAAAGCCCAGCTGGGCCATGAAGGACCGCCAGCAGCTGAGAACCTGAAATGGAGACGGCCATCTCAAGCACCGCTGAACAAGGCACCGGCGTCTCAAGCACCGCTGAACAGGGCACCGCCAACTCAAGCACCACTGCACAGGGCACCGCCAACTCAAGCACCGCTGAACAGGGCACCGCCGTCTCAAGCACTGCTGCACAGGGCACCACCGACTCAAGCACCGCTGCACAGGGCACCGCCAACTCAAGCACCACTAAACAGGGCACCGCCATGTCAAGCACTGCTGAACAGGGCACCGCCGACTCAAGCACTGCTGAACAGGGCACCGCCATCTCAAGCACCGCTGCACAGGACACCGCCAACTCAAGCCCCACTGCACAGGGCACCGCCAACTCAAGCACCGCTGAACAGGGCACCGCCGTCTCAAGCAACGCTGCACAGGGCACCGCCAACTCAAGCACCGCTGCACAGGACACCGCCAACTCAAGCCCCGCTGCACAGGGCACCGCCAACTCAAGCACCGCTGAACAGGGCACCACCATCACAAGCACCGCTGAACAGGGCACCGCCATCTCAAGCACCGCTGGCCCATGAGTGGCAAGGGCACTGACGCAACTGAGTCCGTCACGGGGTGAATGATGCACTCTGGGCACCATGCCCCCTCCAGAACCAGTGGAGACTGTCATCCACTACCTCTGTCCTTAGCAGGATGAAGTACTCTGGGCACCATGCCCCCTCAGAACCAGTGGAGACTGTTATCCACTTGTGAGACTGTGGCTTTGCACTCCCCAGGATTGAACAGTGGGCATGTGGCCCCCTCGTGGATTTGGCGTTGTGCACTCAAGCGGCTGAGATGCCCCCCCCTTTCCCTCCCCCTGAGGTGCCTGTTTAGTTGCTCTCTGATGCCTCGCCCATACCGTGTGGTCCCAGTGTTCCACGGACTTTCTTAGAGCACTACCAGGACTACTATGCTTGGTATATATTATGTACATGGTGTATATATATATTTCTGCCTACTTGCTTTTAATATATTACAATGGTTACACTCATTTTCTATTGTCTTTGCATTCTTCCGGAGGGTTTGGGGGGTGTAACTGTGATGTATTGATATGCATTAGTGTGTGTGTTGTAGTGGGTGAGGGTGGGGGTGTTGCGTGTGTGTGTCCCTGTTTTTTGCCTCCCCCCCTGTGTAATAGGTGCAGTACTCACCATGGTCTTCGCCGCCGGCGTTCGTGCTCCTGGTAGAGGAGCAGGAAGACTATTGCAGGTAGAATTTGGAGTTCCGGGTCCATGGCATCCTCATTCCTCGTGGGGTGTGTAGAGGTGAGCATTTTTCCTTTGGGATTCCTGTTTCCGCCGTGTTTTTATCCGCGGTGAATCTGCCCCGGAAAAGGTGGCGGATTGGCCTGTCATTATAGTGTGGGCGGTACATTGTCTCCCGCCTGTCTGTTGGCGGTGACTGCTGCGCTGTTTGTTTGTATCGCCGTGGCGGTCGGAGTGTTAAAGTGTCTGTCTTTGTTGGCGGTTTCCGCCACGGTCGTAATTGCAAATTTTTTACTGCTGGCCTGATGGCGGTCTTACCGCTGCTTTAACACCGACCGCCAGGGTTGTAATGACCACCACAGTCCCTAAGAATACTGACTTTCCATGATATTTTGGTGAAGTGATTTGTCACATTTTTGGCACGCCTGGCACCACTGGGATTGTGCATTTAAGATGGTTGGTTCAGGTTTTATCCGCACCTTTTAAACTGTCTTTGGAGAAATACCTTCAGCCATACACTCACTGTTTTCCAGTGTCATTAATTGGCGGTATTCTACAGTTGCTGTTTTTCATTTGCAATGGCTCCGCATCACAACAAAGGGGAATTATTGTGCTTCCACCAGCCCAACAGTGTCTTAGGCGGATGATGTAGTACTTTGGAGCACCTCTCCTGGAATAACTGGAGCCGAACTGGTCTCTGTCATTCAGACCACTTCTACAAGGCGTGTAGCCCGTCTTTCAATGCTTGTGGTGCGTATTTGAACATGCGCTGGAAGTGTGTCTTGCTCTGCCGCTCATACCCTCTTGGATGCGAGTCTGCTGGTGTTCTCAATGATGGTTCATTGCCAGGCACCCGAATGGAGATTGCAATTGCTGCGGGATGCTTCCTATGAGCCGTCCTTCATAGATCTTGTGGCTCCTGCTGATACTACATCTGGCACTGCACAGAATGCTGCCTCCTCAGCCAGACCAATGGCTGAGGAGCAGGAACATGAGTGCTCCCTCTTTTTTCTCACGAACGAGCTGGGTAAATTATCACCTGCTGAAGTAGGATCTTTCATGGATTCCATCAATATTGAAGATATTGGTGATTTTTTGTGGGATCATGACTATTGCTGAACATTGACATTTGCCCTTTAGTAGCATTTATTTTTGTTTGAATTGTAAACTGACCATTTCGATTTGGCCGGACTTCGGTCTGTCCTGCTTGTCAACATGGACATTTTATCTCTTTTGTGCACATTTTAGTCTACCTTTTAGCCTGCTTTTAAATAATAGCTTAGGAGTAGTGATTTTAGTATAGGATTTTTAGAATTGACCTCTGCATTCTTGCACTGACAATGGAGTGGGTGTTTTGGGGTTATTTTAGCACTGTGCATGGGCACACTTATTTTAGCTTGGGCCTGAGGTCTGTGCCTTTTTACCTAATTTATTTCATTTATTCCTTTTTATTTTTTAGCAAGGCTTCATTTTAGCCGAGATGTTTTATTATTTTTATTAGTTACCATTCCACGCAGAATGTATTCGTTCTTTTGTCCAACATTTCATCTTGTGCTCTACCCAAAGCTGTACATGATAATTAACTGAACATTCCCTGTCCAAGAGTACAATGTCTACCCTACACAGAAAAGACGCATCATCACGTCAGGTCAGGTTTCAGAACAAAAATATGTGCTGTTATCAAGCAACACGCTGCCACAAACCAGGCTAGAGGGGACATTCCAGCCAGCCATCTTACGGTTTACCTTGTTGTAGCAGATCTGCTGAACTTGGCCTTGTCGCCTCCATCCACTTGGGAGGACTTCCAGCAGATCAAAAGGCCCTGCTTATTATTCAGGTCTGGTGACGGGGCTTCCTTGTACAGACTAGTACGGGCATGTTAGGGCTAACACTGCTAATGCTCTCATGTAGATTTTTAGTAGTGGAGGTAGGGATTTTAGATTCACTAAGTGCAGGATGCTGGGACTTGTTATCTATTTCATGTTCCTTGTCACAATGATAATGTTGTTGTGTTTCATCTCTCTAATAATCACAATTCATGCCTCATTAAGTAGAACGCAGTTGCTTCAATAAATGTATTGAACCAAATCCTGCTTCAGTTTTTCTTCAGATGTATGAGACTCATGTAACTGAAAGAAAGGTGTAAGATCTGTTCTACTATGATTTCCCTGAGGAGTCTGAGTGCGTTTCATCAGGCTTCTACAAATCACCTTTACCCGTTAGGTTTGGGTGAGGTGCTGCTAGCTAGCCAAAAGGGTTAGGCCAACAGCTACCAGACGGTGTGGGATAGACTCAGTCCCTTACTTGTAGTGGTGCTGCCACCCAAAACCAGCAGTCTCGCCCCCAGGATGAGAGTAGTACGACAGTTTTAGCAAAATGTAAGTTTTTGGAGTCACTGTTTTTTTTATTCATAAGTAGTCTGGAGTGAGATCAGAAGTCAATGAAAATTCTTTATCTATCAGACCAGGCTATTTAGGTTTAATCATGGTCTGAGACAAGTAAAATCCTAATAGAGCACGCTATGTGTATGAGACTGAGTATATATTATCTTTGACTGCAGCATACACATAGAATGTGGGGGTTCATCAATAAGCAACACAAGTGACACGAATGCATAATATGGGTGTACCAAGGGTATACCTGAATAGACTAGGGTTGCAACCTACCTCCATATCTAAAATAAATAAATACATAAATAATACAGTGGGGCCTATTCACAAAGGTAAATTTACACATGAGTTCATGCACACATGTAAATTTACTCGTACACTTCAATATAAATTTGGCTATTGATTATTTCTGCAGGGTAAATTGACTGCAAAGTGTAGACTTACATCTCTAAAGGTATTGGAACAGGGGGTGGAACCACATATGTGTGTAGACTTACTACAAAGGACCCTGGTGTAAATTCTCACCACACATTACCCACTACTAGTAATACACCACCCTCTCATGGAAGAGAAAGGAGACAGGGACACACCAAAAACACATAGTAAATAATGTTAACATAAATTCATTTATTTTGACATTTTAAAATATACATGCAAACGTATTGCAGTATTGAAAAGTACATAAAAATAAAACATAAGTATCATTATATGATAATAAATGTTGATAACGTTTTAAATGTAAAAATAAATGTAATTTGTTTTTTAATTTAAAAAGTAATTGATGGATAGTGGTGAACTTTGTTTTATCAAACAACTGAAAAATGGTACAAAAGTTCATGTCAATGTATTGCTCACAAAAAATACCATATATCAGAAGTTTATGAGATAAAAACATGTCCACTTCACACACTGCTATTGCTGAGCCCCAGAGAATTGTGATCCCTCTGCAAACGCTTTTTTGTGCAGATTGCAATTAAAAATGGTGAGATATTTATTAAACCTGTGCAGTATCAGACCTGCAAGCCGATTTAAAAAATATATAAAATGGCCAATTTACAAGCAAAAACAATATATCCTACATCTCTGTCTCGCGTGCTGCTTTTGGCAAGTCATACAAGGCGTTCTTGTCAGATAAGATAAATGCTACAGCTCTGACAACCAATCCCGGGAGTCGTTAGACGTGGCCAAAGATCGCATAACTCCCAGCTGCCTCAGTTCAGAGAGCCTGTTATCCGTGCGCAGATTTGACCTTCACAACTGCATCAATGAAAAAATATATCAGACGTAGAAGTCATCTCGGCGTATTTACTTATCACGTCGCCTTAGAGAATTGTCAGTCTTTGTTAGGTTTGATCCCCATTACAGAGAAATGTGTGCCTTTCTATAAAGCGTAATAGTAATTTCATCTTGTGGAATACTGCCCTTTATTATTCATTTAAACATGGCAACATTATTTTTCAGTACACTTTAAATTAAAATAATGTAACTTCTTATGATGATAGTTTCTCTAGTATAATTATTATAAATACTACTTACACTTGCGCAGTCACAATTCCTTTACATTAGGGCATTGCCCCTTACTGCGGTACTCTGTTAACATCACTTGAACTGATCTGAAAGAGGAATATTCCAGCATTACACATCTAAAAGCTACAGTGGTATACCTGAAATCCTCAACTCGTAAATAGCAAAAAACAAGAAAAAGAAATCACAACTAATAAATGGTTGCAGTCCTGTTCTACCGGCCCTAATCTCGTTCTAGGCCCATGGGCACACACCTATAAGGTGAAAATTGTCACTACAGCCCTTAGCATGTTTAGTACCATTTACTGGCAAACTAGAACTGGTGCAACGTCAACCTCCTGGTAAAGTGCAAAGTGACAGCTTTGGAAATGGATAAAAGAAGCATGGAGCACCCTACAGTATGGCAGCAGTTTAAGCCTGTGCATTCTTTTTCACCCTGGTGTAAATTTTTCCTGAGTTTCACGTTAAACAAAAAGTAAAACTTTCCACATTTCACAGAATGAACCTATTACTTAGTGATAATCGTCATTACTCTGAATCAGGAGACCCTTGTCCAGTCCTAGATATTGTGTCCCCCAGCTAGCTCCTTCCGACATACATTTAACTTAAAAACGTAGTCCTACTTCTGTTTCAGACTAATGTCATAGGGGCACATCTACGTACCCTTTTTCCTGTCGCAAACGGCCCGCTTAGCAGAATCGGACCATTTGTGACAGGAAAAAAACATGTTGGTATGTACAGAGCCTATTTTGCGATTCGGTAATCTATTTACCGAATTGCAAAATAGGTTTGCGAGTCGCAATCAGGAAGGGGCGTTCCCTTCCTAATTGCGAGTCGCAGCGCGATGTAGCATTGTTTTGTGACTGTTAATGCGGTCACAAAACAATCGCAGTTAGCACCAGTTTCAAGCTGGTGCTAACCCATTCACAAACGGGAAGGGGTACCCATTGGACCCCTTCCCCTTTGTGAATGGCAGCAAAAATATTTTTTCAGAGCAGGCAGTGGTCCTATGGACCACTGCCTGCTCTGAAAAAATGGTAAAAGAAAACTTTTCACTTATGTTTTTGAAATGCATCTGGTTTTCTTTTAAGGAAAACGGGCTGCATAAAAAATGAAAAAAAACTGCTTTATTTAAAAGCAGTCACAGACATGGGGGTCTGCTGTCTCCAGCACGCCACCATCCCTGTGAGGACGGCCATTCCCAATGGGGTCGCAAATTGCGACCTACCTCATGATTATACATGAGGTAGGTCATTTGCAACCCCATTGGGAATCGCAAACAGTGTAAAGTACACTGTTGTACATCCGATTTTGCAACTTGCAAATTGCGAGTCACTAAGACTCGCAGTTTGTGAGTCGCAAAACTGTATCTTTGTACATGTGGCCCATAATTTTCTTCCTGCCTTCAGCACTCCTGTTTTCACAGCTAAATGTAGTGGCACCTTGCTGGGTGGGAAGGAAGCTGGCTAGGATGAAGAACTCTAATTTGGACTAATAAAGAATATCGGTAAGTAATAGTCCTCCATCATCGCTCCTCATCCCAGCCTAATTGTTGAGAAAGTACCCAAGCCTATAAGGAGCTTCCTAGACAAAGATGTATTTAAACAGTTCCTTTCTACATCTGTTACATTTTGCAAACTCACATACCATTAATTCATTGCAGCTTTTAACTCTCTGGTAGGAAAGTTCAATGAATCATCCTTATTCACCTTTATCCTTTAGTGTGATATGGAAAGGTTAAGAGTGAAACAAGTGGTTGCCCTACATATTTCCTCTAGGGGAGCTCCAGCTGACACAGCTCAAGAGTTTGAAACTGCTCTGGAAAAGTGAACCTGCAAATTCTCTGGCATAAAGCAACCAGCAGTCATATATGCTTGTGTGATAGGCTGTTTTATCCATCTACTTTGGATTGTTGTTTTCACTTTTTCCCTTTATTTGATGATCCATAGGCCGCAAACAAAGCATTAGAAGAAAAAAACTATTTTATTCTACTTGGATGCAACAATGCCCTCAAATGTCTAATGATTCAGAAATAGCCATCCCAGAATTATTCCCAGTTAATGTAGAATAAGGAATTGAACACATTATCTTGCTTCTAACCCTTTACCTTGGCACCAAATCTCAAATTGTTTACATTGCTGTATAGTAAACCACCAAAACTGACAATTTTCTTCCGGCCTGAATGTCAAATGCTACCTCCTAAATCCTGGAGGCAAGCTGTTTAATTTCCATGGCATTAAATGGCAAAGTCTTTCAAGTGACTCGGAGTTAGACTTGGAAATTGAAGGGGTAGAGGAACAGGAGAAAGCTGAAGAAGCCAGCCCTTTGCTAAGTGGTTCAAAAGAGAAAACCTTCTGCTGACGTGACCAATATGGGGCCTACAAAATTTCCTGTACCTGCCTGCTCCAAATAGTCTACAAAACATTTGGCCGGAGATGTACTGTGGGAATGCAAACAGGGTCCCTGAAGGTCATGGGACTGACATTACATCCACCTCCCACAACAAAAGTGTGGCAGCAGATAATTGCACAGGGATGTAAGCAAGTTCAGCCAAGGACTCCTGAACATGTTCACTATTAATTGAAAAGCCTGTGTGGAACTGACATTGGAAGGTTGCACTTCAATGTGTTCACCTGAATGTTTTCCAGCCATGAAATATAGGTGCATTCAAAGCAAACACCTGAATGTCTACCTATGAGTCCCATGAAAATATATCCGTGGCAATCTTGGACCCCTTGCCTGTTCAAGTAAGCGTTCACCACTTGATTGTCTGTTCTGATCAATGCTAAGGCACCTAGTGCGGTCGCAATAGAGAGGGCCCACAGAAACAGGCTGCAGGCGTGGACTGGGGTTCAGTTGCACTGAACCAATAAGTGGGCTCAGGTCTCACAAGCCTCGGCAATGCAGGGACACCAGTGGTCCTCTTCTCCTCAGTCCGAGGCATTTGGGTGAAGAGGTGCAGTGGTCCATCGGGTTGGCATCACCAGAGGCTGTTGTGTTTGAGGGGGTACTGCAAAAAGAGGCTGCTGGTGATGTTGCAAAGTCCACAGTGGCCATACTCAAGGTGGGCTTCATCTCTGGTGGGCCTGGGAACTACACTGTCACTGTTGGCCTGCCACAGCTCTGGGTAGGAGACCCAGGTGCAGAGGTGATGTCCGGCATCAGGTTTTGGCAGTCCTGGGTCATCACAGTTCTTCTTTGGTTTTCTGCAGATACAGGGAATCAGCTCCTCTGCTCCAAGGGAGTTCTCCTTGGTGATTTGCAAGGCATTGGCAGCTCTCCTGGTTTCTTGGAAGCTGCAGCGGCAGGACAGGTCAGTTTCTCCACCAGGTTCTGTTTAGCAGGCAAGCTGGCAGAGGTTACACCAAGTCTGTCATGCTCCTCGGTTCTCAGGCCAGCAGACTTCTTGTCTACTCCTTCTTTTGTGTCCATGGAAGATCTGATTTCCTGGTATTAAGGGGACTGAAGGGTAGTAGCCAATAGGCTACTTACCCTTGGGCTCACTAAGCCCTCCTAGAGGACCACTTCCTTTGAGGAGTGGGCATCACCCTGTCCCACAAAGCGTAATTCTTCCACACTCAAGATGGCAGAATACCTAATGATCTATTCACATCAGGCTGGTCGCCCTAAAAGTGTATCCAGCCTGGCAGTGCAACACGCTTCCTGCATAGTTAATTTTCCATCTGTCCAGGTGCCAAATGGTCCCTGAGGCAGGGGGCCGGCATCTCTTTTCTGAGGGAAACCAGATCTGCATAACAAAGGTGCAGGCTCCTCTGAAGTCTCCTGCTTTGGAATGCAGATTTGCAAGTCATCCTGTTAGAAGGGGCATGTAACACCCCTGCCAGAGCAGGCTTTGTTCCTGACCTCCAAAGAGCAAATGCTTTCACCCTTGGGGGTCACAATCCTGTCTGTTAGTGGCAGGCTGGCTAGAACTAGTCAGTCAGCACAAAAGCAGTTGGTCTTATGTGCCCTCTGGGTGCATGTATTAATAAATCCATCACTCCAATCAGTGAGGGCTTACTAATACAAGGACTTATTAATACAAGGGCTTATTAAAACCAAACATCCCTAGGTTCAGTGAAGCCATCATGTAGCTGGGGAACTCGTTCTGACCAGTGTCTGGCACATGTATTTAAAATGGCTTCTTTGTTCACTTGCTATGTCTCGGAATTGACAAAGACATTGTAGGGGCATATTTGCTCAAGCATAAATGTCCTCACCTTTAATATAATGCACTCTGCATTAGGGCTTTAAGGCCTGCTCTAGTGGTGACATATTACAGGCAGTGTTAGGAGACATGGCACATCAGTGTGTGCCATGTTGTGTTTTCACTTTTTGGGAAATCTTGTCAAGCAACCTGCAGTGGCAGTCTACATGTGTTTGGTGCTGGGTCCCTTAGAGTGGCACAAGTTATATTGTAGCTCTTAGGGATCCTCTTTAGTGCCCATGCCTTAAGTAACAGAGGTACCATTTACTAGGGTGCTAAAGGCCTAGTCACTTGGGATCAAGTGACCAGTGGTCTTGTTTTTGAGGACGGAACACTGGCACTGGGGACCTGGGTAGCAGGAACACAGGGCACTCAGTCAAAGTTGCATCAAAAACCAGGCAAAAAGATGGGGCTGCTGCAACCAAAACCCAGCTTCTAACAGGCTTCGATGCTTCCTCTCAAATCAAAGTACACAAGTAGCCTCTACTGCAGTTCTTAATAATACTCGTATGGCTGCTGGTGGCAACTCTGCCAACTTTCTGATTCTTTTATATCTTGCACTGGCATTCTGTATAGTTGTACTGTGTTAAACTGGTTCACTGCTTTACTAGAAAATAGAACTCTGAGGGTTCCTCTTGGCCATTCTACTGCTTCTCCTGTCAGCAAACGCAGTTGTCGAGTCTCCTGGGACTCCGCTTTATCACATTAACTGTTCAGCATCTCTGTACACTCTTCGCTCCATGTCCTGCATATAAAAGCAGATGTGGACAACGCTCAATTCCTGCTGAGGCTGAGTGATCGTCCATGACAAGACCAACCTCTCCAAAACTATTGTTCCCCATTGTTAAAGAATGGATAGCAACCCTCTGGCTAAAGCTGAACAGAAATGTTGATCTCTAGTGAGCTGACTCCTCTCTGGCAAAGTTTGTTCTGACCTTCCATTTTTGCAAATGCCCTGGCCCTTCTAACTCTGTTTAGCACCCTGGGATTAAACTCAATTAGTCTTATAAACTAAATACGAAGGTAGCAGTGGTTTAATCCCTTCACCCTTTTCTTAAGGGAAATGAAAAATATTCTTCATTTGTTTCTGCTTCATTTGTTTCTGCACAGGGAGGTTATTTCAGTTTTTTTGTTTCCAGAGTAGACTTCTGTAACATTTTTGATTTCTGGATCAGAAGATCAATCATTGATAGCCCACAGTTTTGAAGTGACTGATCCAAATAATTACCACACTACTTCTATTATGAAGGCCTTACACAGGCTTCCATTTAAAGCCATATTGATTTATAAGTACTTTGCATTCCTCGTCATTTTGTTAATAGCACAATTCACAAGTTAATTGCCTCACATTTTCTCATATACCGTTGTACCTGACTTTTTGGTCCTCTGCTCAGATTCCTAGAATTCCTAAATCCTGCTTGGCTGGCTATGCCTTTTCTTACTAGGCAACTCTTTTGTGGAAAGATTCACCTTTTATACGTTGGAATACTTCTTCCCACCTCTGCTTCAGACAACAGCTGAATATTCTTTAATCTTTAATTTAATATTCCCAGTTGCTGCTGTCTGAGTTCCTAGTCCCAAGACTCTCTAAGTTCCTTAAGACACATCACATCCCATAACATAACATAATATAACATGACATAACATGGTATGACATGACGTGACATAACATAACTTAACCCCTTAGCTGCTGGGCAACCCATCCCCCCAACCCCCACCCTCCCCAGTGTTGAGCCCTTTGTTGGCTATTTGGGGTGGTTCACCCTTAGGCCTTCATAATTTTTTGTCCATATAAGCTATCCACACCTAATTTGCATTCTTTTTTCCAACATCCTAGGGATTCTAAAGGTGCCCAGAGTTTGCGGGTTCTTCTGGAGAAGACCAATAAATTAGCCAAAATACAGCAAAAATTTTGTTTTTTTCAGAAAAAGTGTAAAAAAGGACTGCACAAGAAAGCATATGGTTTTTGTCCCTGAAAATGGCATCAACAAAGGGTTTGTGGTGCTACAATTACCATCTTCCCAGATTTCAGGAACAGGCAGACTTGAATCAGAAAACCACATTTTTCAACACAATTTTGGCATTTTACTGGGACATACCCCATTTTTACTACTTTTTGTGCTTTTAGTCTCCTTCCAGTTAGTGACATAAATGGGTATGAAACCATTGCTGTATCCCAGATAGCTAAACATTTCCCAAAATTAGACAAAAGTCTGAATTTAGCAAGGGGTCATTTGTGTAGATCTTACAAGGTTTTCCTACAGAAAATAACAGCTGAAATAGAAAAAAATATTGAAATTGAGGTAAAAAACCAGCCATTTTTGTCAACGCTTTACTCTGTAACTTTTTCCTGCAATGTCATATTTTCAAAAGTAATATACCGTTACGTCTGCTGGACTCTTCTGGTTACGGGGATATATAGGGCTTGTAGGTTCATCAAGAACCCTGGGTACTGAGAGCCAATAAATGAACTGCACCTTGCAATGGGTTTTCATTGTATCCCAGGTGTACAGCAATTTATTTGGTGAAATATAAAGAGTGAAAAATAGGTATCAAGGAAACCTTTGTAGTTACAAAATTGGCACAAGATAAAGTGTTGAGAAGCTGTGGTTATTTGCACATCTCTGAATTCTGGGGTGCCCATATTAGCATGTGAATTACTGTGCATTTCTCAAATAGACATCTTTTTTACACACTGTCTTTCATTTGGAAGCAAAAAATTCAGAGAAAGACAAGGGTCAATAACACATGTTCTTCTATTCTGTGTTCCCCTAAGTCTCCTGATAAACATGGTACCCCACTTGTGTTGGTAGGCCTAATGCCCGCGACAGGAAACGCAATATGGACACATCACATTTTTACATTGAAATCTGACATGTTTTTTGGAAAATGCCTAGCTGTAGATTTTGGCCTCTAGCTCAGCAGGCACCTGGGGAACCCTATGAAACCTGTGCACATTTTAAAACTAGACACCTAGGGTAATCCAGGATGGGGTGGCTTGTGGTGCTCTCACCAGGTTCTGTTACCCAGAATCCTCTGCACACCTCACAATTTGGCTAAAAAATTATTTTCCCTCAGATTTTGGTGCCACAAAGTTCTGGAATCTGAGAGGAGTTGCAAACTTCCTTCCACCCAGCATTCCCGCAAGTCTCCCAATACAAATGGTACCTCACTTGTATGGGTAAGCCTAGTGCCCGCAACAGGAAACGCCCCAAAATACAACATGGACACATCACATTTTTCCAATGAAAACGGATGTGTTTTTTGCAAAGTGCCTAGCTGTGGATTTTGGCCTGTAGCTCCGCTGTCACTTAAAGAAGCCTAGCAAACCTATATATTTTTGGAAACAAGACACCTCAGGGAATTCAGAAGGAGGTGACTTGTGGGACTCGCACCAGGTTCTGTTACCCAGAATCCTTTGCAAACCTCAAAATTTGGCAAAAAAAAAACACTTTTTCCCTCAGACTTCGGTGCTGCAAAGTTCTGGAATATGAGAGGGGTCACAAACTTCCTTCCACCCAGCATTCCCCCAAGTCTCCTGATAAAAATGGTACCTCACTTGTGTGGGTAGGCCTTCTGCCCGTGTCAGAAATAGATCACACAACGTTGGTCCTTACATGAGGGCAGCTGTAGACCCTCGGTGATCCATTCTTGATGCAGGCACTAGATACAGGCACTCAGGTGGGGTAGTGTTTTTATCAGGACAGGTGGGGAAACACTGGGTGGTAGGAATTTTGTGGATCACAGCATATTACTGTAATTTGTGTGTTGGTAATGCAAGAAAAAAATGTTTTTTTAATTCAACATTTCACCTTTGCACGGTATTCTGGGTAAGACAACTTTGGGGAATCCACACAAGTCACACCTCTGTGGACTCCCCCGGGTGTCTAGCTTCCAGAAATGTCTGTGTTTGGCAGGTGTCCATATATGGCCGCCGAGCCCAGGACCAAAAACACAGGTGCCTGCCTCACAAAACCAGGTTGTGCTGTGATAGATCATTCTGATGTTTCCAAAATACGATTTGGGTGTTGGATTTTGGGGCTGAACTAAATTGGGGAGCTCCCAAGAGAGCACTCACTCTGTGCTTGCCGCTGCATGCACCTGATCTCTGGGTTGGGCTAACCCACTATTGTCCCGCTGCAAAGACTATTCTTGTGAAGGAACAGCAGGACTGTCCTCATCACCTCCCTCAAAATTACTGGAAGAGGAGGTATAGAATGGGACTCCTGCTGTATCAGTCTCTGATCCTATGTCAGAGTTGTCCTTTATAACCCGAGAGAGGGCTTGAGCAGAAGTTATCCAACAAGATGCCATCTCCGCTACGGGCTAAACTGCCGTACTAAAACACTAGCCTACGTAGACAGTCACAAAATTGCTGGTGAGTGTGTGTGATACGCAACAGTAGCGATCACCTTACCTTCTCTCAAGACACTCAAAAAAAGACACACTTGCCCTCATAATGACATTGGCGGTAAATGCAGACTCTTCCCTCAATCAGCACGTTCTCTCAAGACACTCAAAAAAAGACACATTGGCCCTCATAATGACATTGGCGGTAAATGCCGCTTACTGCCGTGGTGACGGCCCCCAACATACTGTGGCGGAGGTGAGCCTACATTTGCCATATTATGACACACATACTAAACCAACAGAATACTGCAATAACACAAATCTGCCAGACCAAAGGTAAGTGCTAAACTGTTGGTACGAACACCCATACCGTTACTCCAACAACAACGCCCCCCACATTCTGACCCTCGAATCACCACAGCGGACATTTAATGGCGCTAAAACATTGACGGTACATATCGGCGCGGTCAGAATGGCCACCCAAATACAAAACAACATAACATTGGCCAATACCAAAAAACACACACCTGACACTCATATACACACCACATCCACCCACCAACAGCACTGTAAAACACACACCCACATTACCCACAACCCTTTACAAACACGAAAAATAGCCAAGAGATAGCCACACAAACCACAGCAACAACTACACACACCAATGACACCCATCCATCCATCACGCGCCCCACACCCCACCACATCACTAAACACCCACTGCACAACACACACCACCCAACACCCATGTCCCAAAAAAGGCACCCTCGTTTCACAGATGAGGAGTTGCGGGTCAGGGTGGAGGAAATAGTCAGGGTAGAGCCACGGCTGTTTGAAGCACCAGTACAGCAAATCTCCATTGCAAGGAAGATGGAGCTATGGCGGAGAATCATGGACAGGGTAAACACCTTGGGACAGCATCCAAGAACAAGGGATGACCTCAGGAAGATGTGAAATGACCTATAGGGAAGGTACGTTTCATGGCAGCAAGGCACCAGCTCGCTATCCAGAGAACTGGCGGTGGACCCCCCACAGCTGACAGCATGGGAGTAGCAAGTCTTGGCAATACTGCATCCCGAGGGACTGACAGGAGTTTCCTGAGGACTGGACACTGGTGAGTCAATATGTACTACCTATCTGCTGTATTACTGATGTTCTGTTGTCCACATACTCATCCTCTGGCTCCTCATCCTCACTGTCCTCAGTCTCCACTGCTGCCACATGGGCATTTCCAATCTCCTCCTCCTGCAGATAAGGCACGTGTCATCTGAGGGCCACGTTGTACAGCATGCTGCATACAACAACTATCTTGCAGACCTTCTCAGGGGAGTAGCACAGGGATCCACCTCTCAGGTGGAGGTATCTGAACCTGGCCGTCAGGAGGCCGAAGGTACGTTCTATTATCTGCCTGGTTCACCCATGTGCATCCTTATACCAATTCTCAGCCCCTGTCCTGGCATTCCTCAGAGGGGTCAGGAGCCACAACAGGTTTGGGTATCCATAGTCACCTGCAAGAATTGAGGGACAAACATTAGCCTTACACAATGGTATTGGGATGACTCCTGAATGCATACACTGACATATATTGGGTGGGGACTCAGGCTCACCTATTAGCCACACCCTGTGCCTCTGTAATTGTGCTATCACATTTGGGATGCTGCTATTCCTCAGGATGAAGGTGTCATGCAGCAACCCAGCATACTTGGCAGTGACCTGGGCGATGTACTGGTCCGCTAGGAACACCATTTGCACATTGAGTGAGTGGAAACTCTTCTGATTCCTGAACACCTGTTCATTGTGCCGGGGGGCGGCGACAAATGCTATATGTGTTCCGTCAATCGCCCCAATAATATGAGGAATATGTCCTATTGCATAGAATCCAGCCTTCACAGTGGCCAAATCTTCCACTTGGGGGAAAGCTATGTAGCTGCACATGTGTTTGGGTAAGGCAGAGACAAAACCCTTGTCAGCACTGTTGAGAACATTGGCTGTGACATTCCTGCTGCCAAGTCCACTGTCCCCTAGAAAGAACCAGTTGCCAAGAAATGGAGCACTGATAGAACTTGCACAATAGGGGGGATCCCAGTGGGATGGTGGATAGCTGATATCAGATCAGGCTCCAATTGAGTACACAGCACTTTGATTGTGGCCCTGGCCAGTCTATAGTTCAGCATTATGTGCCTGTCCTCCAGTGTAACCAAGTTCACTAGAGGTCTGTACATGGGGGCTTGCCCCCTCCTCCTATTCCTCCAAAGTGGTAGATATCTAAGGGACACAAAAGTGAGAACGGTGTCACAAACTGAACAATGGAACCACTACCTCAGTGTAACTGAGCATGTATGTAATCGGACAATGTGAATGGCAATGTATGTACAATTTACAATGGAGACCGCCTGTCCTATAAGTTTGGACAGGTGGCAGTGATATAAGTCCGCCGGCGTTGGTCGTCTTGGTGGAAGGCAGTCGTGCACCACCGTGCTATTCCTCATTGGCTAAAATGGGGCTCTATGGAGTACAATGCCCAATGGAGATCACCAGCGGCAGTGACCATGTACACCGCCGTGGATGTGACTGCCATTTTCTGTCTATAACCTCACTTGATTCCTGACTTTCTACAGGACAACACCTACAATGCGTGGTCTGCTGTGACCTGGGTCTGGATCCTGCCAATGCCCGTGAGACAGGGAAAGGGCCCCTGCCTTCACTTTGGAGGAGTTACAGCGCCTGGTGGATGGGGTTCTCCCCCTGTATGGACAGCTGTATAGCCCTCCAGACCAACAGGTGAGTACACCATGGGGATGATGCATGTGACAAGGTTGCAAGGAGATGTATGTGCTGGCAGTGTGTCATTTGGGTGGGAGGTATGTCTGGTGGTAGTGAACATGCGGGGCTCCGGGTGATGTGTGTGCCAAAGGAGATGGAAATGTAATTTGTGGGTCATATGTGTGACAGGCTGGATTGTATGGTTAATGGTATCCTCCTGTCTGTATTACCTCTGCAGGTCAGCGCCCATCAGAAGAAGGGATTGTGGTGTGCCATCGCCACGGAGGTGCTGATCCTGGGGTCTATAGCAGACGGAGCACCCACTGCAGGGAAAGGAGGGAGGACCTGAGATGCTGGGCCCAGAAGACTGAAGAGGCCTAGCTGGGGATGGCCTTCCAATGAGGGCTGGGTGAACATCAGAACCTGACCCCCCTGATGGCCCGCATAATGGTGGTGGGCTACCCACAGCTGGATGGGCGCTTGAGGGCAGCACAGCAGCCACAAGTGGGTGAATACAGTGAGTATGACAACCATTTTGGTTAGCTGGCATGGGATCCTGGTGGTGAGTTTCAGTTAGTGGGTGCCCCTTAATGCCAGCTCACACACTGCTGCATATTCCAGCTCATGGTAAAGTGGCTGTATAGGAAAATCTTGTAACCTAGCTAGGTGGAATTCCATGTCAGACAGGGCTTAGTGGGTCCCAGGAGGTGTGCAGTTGGTGGTGGCTGGCTCTCATCTTGCTGTGGTACCTAGCCAATGGAATGCCACTGTGATGCATAGTGCTCAATCCTGATGCCTGTGTGTGATGATAATGTGTATGCCATCTGTGGTGTTGGTGCTGCAATTGACCCAGTGATCCCTTTCTCTCTCTCTCCCTATTTTGTTCTGTCATCCTGTCCATGTGTGCATTAGCATCATCTGGAGGAGGAGCAGGGGCACCAGTGACTGAAGGAGCTGCATCCCACAGGACCCAGGAGCTAAAGTCCACCAACGCCGAGTAGACCAGTGGGATGGAGGGCAAGAGGAGCACCACGGTCGGAGACAGGAAGTGACAACACTGACTCTGATTCCTCCTCTGATGGAAGCTCCCTGGTGGTGGCAGACACCTCTGGAACCACCCCAGCTACAGGTACAGCCGCCACCCCCATACCAGCACCGCCCTCCCAGTAGCCCCTTTACTGATTTGCCTGTGCCCGCTCAGCCAGGAGGGTGGACATCTCCTTTGCCCCAGGCACCTCAGGCCCTGCCCCAGTAAACCCTGCCGCCCTCAGTGAGGAGTCTATTGACCTCCTGAGATCCATCTCTGCATGGCAGTCAACCATAGTGAATGACATCCAAGTGTTGGCATCCCAGATGCAGCAATGCAATGCCTACCTGGAGGGCATCCATGGTGAGTTGGTGGCCCTACAGAGATCGTTTCAGGGTCCGGCCTCCTCTCTGATGACAGCCAGTGTCCCTGTTCCTACCATCCCCCCTCCTACTACCACTTCCTAGTCCCAGTCTCTTCAACCCCAACCAATCCCATGCACACATACAGAAAAGCATGCATACAAAACATCACACAAGAGTAACACAGTCAGACACAGGCAGCACACTTCAGACCACAAGCACTCACACAAACAACAGGCAGTTGCACACAACACTATCCACTGCCCTACTGTCTCTCCCTCCTCCTCCCTCACAGTCACATCCACACTCACACCTACATGCAATGCATCAACCACTACCACCACCACCATCATCACATCAATCAGCACACACACCTCACTTGCAGACACGTCCACAATTCCATCCATGTGTCCCTTTGTCCTCTCCCACACTGTCTGCCACTCCTAAGAGACAGAAACACACATGCTCAGACTCCCAACAGCCATCCACCTCACACATGCACACTGCTCATGCACCTGCACCCAAGTCCAGCAGACATACACCTCCAACAACCACTCCCTCAACCTCCACTCCCATCCCTCCTCCTGCATCCCACCCCAACATCCCTAAGAAGCTTTTCCTTGCATATCTTGACCTGTTCCCTCCCCCTACCCCTGTCCTGCCCCTAAGAGCAGGGTTCCAATGACCCAGCACAGCACCTCAGCCAAACAGCTTGCCACTGCTCCCATCAAATCAACAGCTGCCGCCACAAAGGGGCCCAAGAGTGTGACGGCTGCCACTCCTACTGTAACCACACCTCTGCCTCAGAAAGGGAGTACTAGGGTGGTGAAATCCAAAGGGACAGGAGACCGGGACAGTGGAGACACCTCCTACTCCTGGAGACAAGGACACAAGTGACATGTCAAACGCCAAGGGGACCCATCACAAGAGGGGACAGATGGATCCCCCTCCACCTCCAAAGATTGCCAAGGATCCCACCCCACCACAAAAGAAAGGGAAGGTTCCCACTCCACTACCAAAGAAAGGGAGGGCTAATACTCCACCACAAAGAGAGGTAAGAGGCCCCCTCCACCAGCAGAGGGCAAGGATCCCCCACCTCCAGCAGAGGCACAGCAACCCTCACCTCCAGCAGAGGTACAGCAGCCCGCACCTCCAGCAGAGGCACAGCAGCCCTCACCTCCAGCAAAGGCACAGCAGCCCTCATCTCCAGCAGGGGCACAGCAGTCCTCACCTCCAGCAGAGGCACAGCAGCCCTTACCTTCAGGAGAGGGCATATAGGCTACCCTACAGGGACTGTTCTGCAAAGACCCCCCTCCAGACTCAGTGGGCAAGTTACCCACCTCAGAGACTGCGACCTTGCACTCCTCAGCATTGGGAAATGGGCATGGAACCCCTCCAGGATCAGTGGGCAAGTTCCCAACCTCAGTGACTACGACCTTGCACTCCCCAGCATTAGGAAATAGGCATGGAGCCCGCCTCCAGGATCAGTGGGCAAGTTCCCCACCTCAGTGACTGTGACCTTGCACTGCCCAGGATTGGGAATTGGGCATGGAGCCCGCTCTAGAACCAGTGGACAAGTTCCCGACTTCAGCTGAGGTGCCCCCTACCCTCATTCCCCCTGAGGTGCCTGTCCGCTTCTGTGATGTTGCCCCTGTACAGTTTTGTGCGTAGTTAATCAGGATCAAGTTGGGGCTTGGACAGTGCCCTGTGGCTATGTGGGCCTTATGGACTTTGGACTGGGCATTGGCCCTTTCTGTACAATTGTTTATGTATATCTGTTCTAAAATTGGTTCATATGATGGCTTTTGCCTTGCAATTACATTTTCAGTACTGCCGACCTTCAGTCCTTGTATTATTATGCTGTGTGTCCTGTGACATTGGTTTAAGTCTGCAGCTGTTTGTGGGTATGGTGTTTGTGTGTGAATGGTGTGTGTCTTGCGTGTGTGTGTCACTCTCCTTTTCCTCCCTCCCTCTTTTGTGTGCTAGGCGGCTGTACAAACTGTCATCGTCTTTGTCAACATTGGTATTCCAGGTAGAGTATGGAGTAGAAGAGCATCGTGAAGACATGAAGTTCCGCTTCCATGGCGGCATTGAGCTTCTCTGTGTCTCTGCTGGTGAGTCTTTGGCCTTCTGTGATGTGTTTCCGCCAGGCTTTTGATGGCATTGGTACCACCCCAGAAATCGTGGCGGTGTACTGTGTCATAATGTGGTGGGCGGTACCTTGTCTTCCACCTGGCTATTGATGGCTACCGCCATGGTGCGTGGTGTTACCGCCCTGGTGGACGGTGTGGTGCATTAGCTGTCTATGGGAGTTATCACCGCCATGGTCATGATTTGGTGGTAACTACCGCCAGCCTGTTGATGGTATTACCACCACTTTAACAGTCACTGCCAACATCATGATGACCACCATAATGTTGTGTAGTCAAGTTAATGATATGTACTTAGGATACTGATTCATTGATGCTGGTGCAAACTGTATAATCCTGATGAACATTTGCTTTCATTTCATTTTAGGAAACAAACTTTAATGCATTTTGGAACCAGAGAGCGCATACTCACAAAAATATAAGGTAGTTGCAGTTACCAAAGATGAAAGTGAGGTTCATGTATAGTCCAAGAATCACCAATTACAAAGCTATTGTTCTAGTTTCAGTTTCAGGAATGTCAGTGCTCCACCAATATTTCAGAGTCTGACGCATAGGTATATTCTGGAGAGATATCATTTATTATAACAATTGTTCTATGAATTTACACAGAGAAAAGATAAATCTCAATTTGTTTTTTAGATATACATCACAGCCCAAGTAAACCTCCTCATCCAGCAGAGTAATGTACCAGAGTGGTATCCAATGTCTCTGTTTTCTCTCTTAACCTATTCCACTTTCCTTGGGCCTACAGCTAACTAATCCTATTGTGCATAGTTAAAACTCAGTATGGAAAAAAATGAAACAGGTGGTGTCCCAAGTTGGATCAGGGATTCAGGTTGGTGCAATCTAACATCTTTCCTACATGCAGAAGCCCAAGTACACTATTAAAGGGGCTGCTGTGGTGGGAAATAGTTTGTATTCCTTTCACACATTCCTACAAACAAATATGCACACAGGAGGAAGACCTTTGAGATATTGATATTCAAATGAAACCTTCTGTTTTATTTTGCAATTCCGGAAGAAGAAAGTTTCAAATAACATACTGACATACCAAAATTACCCTGCTGTATTTAGAATAGCTTGACTTCTATGTCATAACTTGCATACAGTCGATGTGAATTGGTCAGTTTATTGGAAAAAATTGTCCATCTCCTGACAATGTCCTTGTGTTGGCATTACTGAGGCAGGAAAAGTCTAGAGATGTAAACTGTAAATGTATGAGATGATTCTATCTATGGATTAACCTGTCACCATTGCTAGGTTTAATTGAGTCATTTGATGGGCAATAGCACGTGTTTCATCCTAGTCATGACGAACTCAAACTAACATGCCATGCAGAGACATCCCCTGAAAGACTACCACCAATACCAGCTTAAGTATGGCTATATGACTCCCAGTATAAAAGAAGCATGTCTTGTATTTCATTTTTGGAAATCATAAAATCTGCTATGCTAAGCTACTTCAAATCTTTCATCACTGGTATGAGCAGACTATCGTTTGTATTCCTTCCCCTTGCTTGATCACTCTCCTGGCCCTCGAACATGTTCATGAATTAAGTAGGCATAGACCACTTCTGAGTAGAACACAACATGGGCATAAAGGTCACACCTACACGCATTCACTACCTTTACACTTTTTAAAGTATATTTGTGGAAAATTCTCTTTTAACAAGATCAAATGGATGGTGAAATCGGGCGAAACTCACAATACGTTTTAGTTAGATTCGATTCTATGACTGAATATCATGTTTTAAAATAAATATATATATATATATATATATATATATATATATATATATATATATATATACTGGAAGAGTAAAAAATAGCATGGTCAAGAATAATTAGGCTCGAGAATGGCTTCTTAAAACCTGTTAACATGTTTGCCAAACAGAAGTGAAATCAATCAAGATAGTGAGGCAGGTGTACAAAGGCTATCATTTCTCTTACCGAACTTTCCCTTAATAGATATGCCTTACTCTAGTAGTTTGTTCATTGTATTCCCTATTTTGAAGAATAGGTTAACAGGCGGTCTTACTCCGTCCACATGAATGCGACCACATTCTTATAGGTAACACTAATCAGTGGTGTCAAAGGAGGGATAGTAAGTAATATTAGGGTTGTTTGAAATTAAAAGTTTGCTTTGTGAACTGTACATAACCTTTCCTGCATCCTTCATGGACTGAAGAAGACACATTTCTCACATAATCCAGTGACTGAGAGGGAGATTCTTTCATATATTCTTGTGAAGAAACACTTAAGGAGTCTCCTCCCCAAATGGAAATGTGGTTGATCCATTTTAGTTCCCCACAGGGCACAGGAGTCAGCTGAGCCAAGGTGCTTAGAGGGACTCCTTCCAGCTGCCATCAATGCTGCACATCACCTTGCTGCAGAACTCAGCCTTTGTGTCTTCACGCAGTCTTACCTAGAGACCTCATTCCAAGGTGACAAGGGATGGGCAGTGCTTCTCATGGACATGGTACTGGTAGATTAGGGTTTACCACACCTAGCTCTTATTAAGGTAGGGAGTAGGCATTCTTTGTTAGGAATTTTATATCTTATGTTTATTGCAATATGGTGGGGATTTTCATATTCCCAACTCTCATCTTCACGATTTGCTTTTATTATTGCTCATTATCCTAATGATTGCAATTTATGCATTTTACCCCAGATCACAGTCTTTCCAATAAATATATTGAAAACTCTCCTGCATCTCCTTCATTTCCTATGTGTGTCTGAGACATTGCTAACAAGAGAAAAGGGTAACTTCCATTCCACCACGACTCCCCTGAGAAGTCTCATCTACAGTCCATGTGTAAGACTGCCAGAAATCACCTTTACTTTCTGAGTTTTGGTGAGGTACTGTTTGTGAGCCAGGAGGATTGGGCCGACAGTTATGACTTGTAGGAGTGACTCAGTTGCCTACAAACAGAAGTGCTGTCACCCCTAAACCAGCAGTCTCGCTAAAGAGCGAGAGTCCAACTGCAACATGGCGGCATCAACAATGGTGTTTTGGCACTAATTTACAGATATCCTGAGTATCTGTGTCTCACACACATCAGGGACCCTAAGTACCATTATACAGAGACGTCCGTGGTTTTAGGGATAATCCTCCTAAGCTGAATAGGGAGCACCTATCTGGGCTGTTGGTTGTTCAAGCTTGAACTTTAAAAGTGATTTTCCCCATCTGGTGTTCCTTCCCTGTACCCATTATTTAACATGGCCAATGCATAGACATTCCAGAAAATGTCAGCCATGCATTAACACAACATCTAATAGCCGATGGCTTAAGAGATGAGGACAGGGATGTCACATTTATATGGGAGCTCACAAGACTCACCAAACAGAAAAATTATATTCCTGGGTCACCTTTCCTGAAGAAGAATCTACAGCATATACATTTCACACATATGAAATTGCTTACCTACCACAACAGTACCAAACTTACCAGTATCTTGAAATACTGCTTTCTTGTCAAGAGCATCAAAATTGGTTTAATGGCACCCTACTGCATGTAATACAACCCGTGAGATTAGGTCCCTTGGGTAATGACGAACCAACATGGCCCATGTTTGTCATGCACATGCCACATCCTGGTGTACAAAATATAATCAGGCAATTTATCTGCGTAACATTTATAATCAGCTAGGAGCACTATACAGGCGACTGGATAGCACAAAAAACTAATCAGCTGGAAGGAGTGTTTCCCCATACTAGACCCCCAGATAGACATAGAATTCTTTATTACAATGTGCTTGCCATCCGGATCGGTTCCCTCAGTGGACTGCTGCACCACATGGGGTACATCCTTCACTGCAATTTACACTACCACATATGGTACCCCGACATTTGCCAACTTACCAGAAGTATCAAAACAAATTCAATATGAACATGCATTGATGAAACTGATGCACAACTTTGACACAATCTCCGCAATAATACAAAGCAGCATAAAAATTAAAGGGGAGGCGGTAGCATTGGCTATATGCCGGTGGCTCTGGAACATTCCACAGTAGGAACAGGGGAGTCAACTACTGAAAATTATTTAGAAAACCAATACTAGTATAGAATGCAATAGTTTGGAAGTCAAGCAGAAAACACTGGAAATTCAGAGTACCACCCCTAAGGAGGGTACTAAACAAGCACAAGAGGGTTCTAAAAAAAATGCTGGGATAAACAAAAACAAAATAAAGACAGATTAAATCAGAGAGCAGACAGACTTTCCACATCCGGAGAGCTCCAAAAGGAGATATAATCTTGGAAGTACAGAAACTTTAAAGACTCCTGACAGTTATCATGATACATGTCCCTGTCGCTTCTTCTGGAACACGCTGGATAAACAGAGTGAGAGCGCAGGCCGGTCAGAGTAACGCACTGACTACGTGAAGCAGAGAAAAGACTCACAGTGTTCCTCAGACAAGACCAAGGACAAATCTCCCCAATAGACCCCCCCAATTTAAAAAGAAAAAGGTGGCCACAATAACGGTTAAACATGCCAGCAACATTGAGGACATTGGCATGGACTTTGCTACACAGCATAGCAGAGGTCACGATTTGGCACCAGTGTCTGCAAGATCATCTCGATGTAACAGCAACTAACGTCTTTCTTGTAGTCCAGACTGTAAAAAGGGTGTGACCCTCCACCCGACAGGGTTTATGATTTAAATATCCAAATTGAAGAAGACATAGGGGCTCATTATGAACACGGCAGGAAACCCTACCGTATTCATGATGACGGTCTTTTCATAGACCACCAGCCGTCTTGAGATCCCGCTGGTCGAATTGCAAACATTCTGCTTGGCCGGCGGGCGGAAACAGGGTTTCCGCACGTCGGCCCAGCAGAATGCAGGGCTGGGACATTGCTGACGGCGCCACATGGAGCCGTCGTCAATGCCTCAGTGCGGCGGGTGCAGCAGCACCTGTCGTGCAGATCACTGCCCATAAATCGGGCAGTGACCTGTGCGACAGGGCACTGCACGAGGGCCCCTGCACTGCCCATGCCAAGTGCATGGGCAGTACAGGGAACCCAAGGGGGGCCCGGAGCACCCCTTCCGCTAGCCTTTTTCTGGCAAGGAACCTGCCAGGGAAAGGCTGTAGAGAACAGGGTTCATTATCCAGAGGGTGGCGCTGCTTGAAGCGCTGCCCTGTCGGATAATGATATCCGCCATTGTCAGGCTGCCTGTCAGCGGTAGCCTGGCGGTGGTGGAGGGCCGCCACAGGGGTACCTCCCTGTGTTCATATTATGGCAGATCAGACCTCCATGCCGGTGGTAGTATTTACCGCCACCACCGGCATGGGGGTCTGAACCACCGTGATCATAATGAGGGCCATAGAGTGCACTATTAGTGGAATTCTTGGGGAAGAACTTAATTGTGATATCCTCTTGGTAGAAAAAGACTGGCCACCTGAGTACGTCCGCAAGCTCCCACATGAGGAAGATGTCATTTTGCCTTCTTTCTCAGATCATGTTCCGGATGCGGTAAAGGAAGCCTATGCTGTTGACTGGGCTTTGGCACAGGCACCCATGCTGTACCGCAACTGCGTACAGTGGGAAAAGGATTCCCCCTACCACGTAATACCTATAAGGTCTAGACCCCAGCCTCAACCCCAATATCCAGTCATGCATGAGGCTAAAGCCCCTTTGAAGGAAATCCTCACTAAATTAGAGTACCAGGGAGTGACAGAGCCCTGTGTGTCTGCAATGAATAACCCATTTTTTCCTGTTGCAAAACCAGACCATTCATATAGAATAGTCTCAGATTATAGACACTTAAACATATGCACATACACATAAACAATACAAAATGCACACAGCACTGAACTATCTAAAAACTTAGGCGGTCATTCTGACCTTGGCGGACGGCGGAGGCCGTCCGCCAAGGTACCGCCGTCAGAACACCGCACCGCGGTCGAAAGACCGCGCCGCTGATTCTGACATTTGCCCTGGGCTGGCGGGCGGCTGCCAAAAGGCCGCCCGCCAGCCCAGGGCAAATCAACCTTCCCACTAGGATGCCGGCTCAGAATTGAGCCGGCGGAGTGGGAAGGTGCGACGGGTGCAGTTGCACCCGTCGCGTATTTCAGTGTCTGCTGGGCAGACACTGAAATACTTTTTGGGGCCCTCTTACGGGGGCCCCTGCCGTGCCCATGCCATTGGCATGGGCACGGCAGGGGCCCCCAGGGGCCCCGCGGCACCCCCTACCGCCATCCTGTTCATGGCGGGAGAGCCGCCATGAACAGGATGGCGGTAGGGGGTGTCTGAATCCCCATGGCGGCGGAGCGCGCTCCGCCGCCATGGAGGATTCAGACAGGCAGCGGAAAGTCGGCGGTAGCCCGCCGGCTTTCCGCTTCTGGCCGCGGCTGTACCGCCGCGGTCAGAATGCCCGGCGGAGCACCGCCAGCCTGTTGGCGGTGCTACCGCCGACCTCCGCCCTGGCGGTAATTACCGCCAGGGTGAGAATGAGGCCCTTAATGCGTAAAAAATACAAAACAATCTTGGACATTTCCAACTTTTTTCTACCAAAACTTAGCGCATGAAAGTCTGGACTTGTGTGCTTTCTTATTTGTCTCATAAAAATATTTTTGCCGTTTACCACAAGGCTATAAGAACAGCTCAGGTTTGTTTTCTGCCTGTGTAACATCAATATTGCATGATATTGATCCTGAGGCATTGTCCTATGTGGATGACATCTACTTCACAGATAACCTCAATATTCATTTTGCTGGGGTTGATCGGATTGTTTTAGTATTTGCCACCATAGGCTACAAATTCAATTTCAAGAAAACTAAAATAATAGTTCTCAGTGTATTGTTCCTGAGATACAAGCAGATAAAGGCAAGAGCATGGCCTGCTCTTTTTAGAAACGTGCTCAACTTCAACTACCAAATACAATTAAGAAACTACGGTCACTACTTGGTTTCCTTAACTTGGCAGAACATACATTCCAAATTATGCTCAACGCAGAAAACCACTCTATGACTTAATACGTCCAGATGTGGCTGTTTATTACACCAACGCAACACAAACTGACAACATTGTCTACTATGAACCTCCATGTGAAGTCGATCCATCCACCAACATTGCACCAGCTCCTGTGTTTTCACAGACTGCTTCTAGTTACTTCATCGACCAAGATTACTTTTCTTCAACTTTATCTACATCTGTAACTGAAAATATTTTAAAGATGCGTAAGCTGAACACATGGCTTAGGAATAACTATTTGAATGATCCATGGTATTATCTGTGGATACTACTGACATTGCTTGCTTTCTATTATGGATTGGTTTTGTGACTGTGTTCTTTCTCCTGGTCATTATCTTTCTGAACGCTCTGCTCTTGAGCCAGTAGATGAAGCGTTAACACCTTGTCTCTCCTCACATAAGGTCTGAAGAGACTTGCCCCATGTGAACATTTCAGCCGTACCAGTTCCTGATGAGATTGTTTGGGATAAAGTACCGTTTGATATATGGGCCTACTTAGGTTATCCAAGTTCCTTATGTATTTAAGATTTCAATGACTGATGTAATTACACCTGGTGTTGTTTCCATTTACTGGGATGGTAAAACAGTTGATTTAATGCAGCCTGAACTGCCGGATTACACTGTATTTGAAAGTGAAGATGTGTATATGAACACCGCAAGTTATGGGGAAATGTTCTGTTATCATCATTGAGACATTACTTTCTGCACCCAGCTAACAGACATAAAGCAGTACTTAATTACACACAATGGGAACTTTGTTCAACTCCCCCTGTGGGGAGCCCCAAAACTTATGTAGATAAATTCACATATTTCTCTGGTCATGACACTACAAATGCAGTGATATAATTTTAAATTACCACCTTCTAAAATGCTGAAAATGTTGCTAACCGGCACCAAATTAATCTATTCACATTCCTTTGTTTCCCAGCTTGCTATTGAAAGTTATTAATGCTGGAAGAACACTATTAGTGCGAAAAGTGTATGGGAAACACAAGACTGGCAAATTGAGGTTAAGGAGGCTTTGGTTAGAGCATGCCTTATTCCTGTACAAATCATGGTCAAGATTTACGTTAAAGTGGCGTAGTGCGGTGCTGCACCAAAAATAGCAAAAACAGCGCTGTGCTGTGCCACTTTTTAAATGCAGGGGTGTGCCACATTCAAAAGAATACAGAGCACCCCTGTGTTTTCTCCTGTGCTGAATTAAGATTCCTAACCCCAATGCAGGCATTCTTGCACCATAGTGCAAGGGTGTCTACGTTGAGGGCGTAGATTGTTTATGTGCAGGAAGGTGTCCCATCCTGTACATACCACTGTTTCTTCTATGTGTGCTGCAGAATGCAGTACACATAGATAAAGCAAAGAATGAGGATGAATAAAAGCATTCCTCTTCGTTTTGCCATGGGTGGTGTTAGTTTTTGGCGCTGTCTCAGTTTTACGACAATTTGTAAATGTGAGGCTGCATCAAAAGCAATGGGTGTTGTCGTAGAGCACCCATAGCAATACTCATTACACACCCCTCTGATATAGAAATCTGCATCGGGGGCCCATATTTACAAGGAGGCGTTACGCACAAAAAAGTGACACTACACCTCCCTACAAATATGGAGCAGTGCTTAGCGCCACCGGAGAGTCATGAAAAGTGATGATCTGGTGGCGGTAGGGGCTCTTAAATATGCCCTAATATTATTAGATGACACAGTTCACCATACATCCTACTTAGGGTTAGCAAAAATAAAATAAATAAATGTGTCCAGTATCCCCACACCAGCCAAATTCACCAATTGGCCAAAATACGTAAATGTCTCAGAAGAAGAACTTGGTTCCAGAATGGTACCTATAATTCCACGCTTTCAAGTCCTGGCTGATAGTTTTTGTGGCCAAATGGGTGTCAGGCACTTTTTATAAATTCCTCTAAATTCAGAACTAGCCGGCCAGACTCTTGCTATGTCTCTGGTAAATACTGTGGTATAGTTACTGCATATAGGCCCTCTTTACGACCCAGGCAGTGGGTGATAAACTGGCAGTGGACAGCCAATGTACCACACCGACTGCCAGAGCGGAAACAACAGTCACCACAGCAGTAGCCACCTACTGCCAGGCGGAAGACAAAGTCCCGCCCATCATAGTAAGACCCTTCAAACTGCCACCTTTTCTGGGGCGGTACCAATGGCAACAAAAGCCTGGTAGAAACAGAGCACAAAAGTCAAAGGGCTCACCATTGGAGACACAGGGAAGAACCACGCCGCCATGAAACCCAAATTGCAAATTTTCCAGATGATCTTCTACGTTATGCTCCACCTGGAACACCAACGCCGGCGAAGACGATGACAGTGAGTACAGCCACCTAGCACACAAGGGAGGGTGGAAGGAAAAAGAGTGTGACACACACACGCACAACACACACCCGACACACACAAACCATACACACAGTCAGCTGCATTACAAAAACAATTTGACCCTGAAAATCTGCAGAATAATGCAAGGACAACAGGCATTGATGAAAGTGATTGTAATCAGTTCAACAACAAAATTAATAATCCAATTTGGCCAAGAAACAGATATGTACACTTGTATAAAAAAGGGGTACTGCCCGGTCCGTAGTTCAAAGGGCCCACATGGCCACAGGGAACAGTTCAAGGCCAACTCGAATCCTGCCTAAATCTGGATAGAACACTGCAGGGGCATCAGTTGTCAGATAGGCAGGCATCTCAGCGGGAGGGGGCACCTCAGCCAGATAGGGGAACAAGCCCACTGGTTCTGGAGGGGGCAACATGCCTATTGTTTTGTCCTGGGGAGTGCAAGGCCACAGTCTGTGGAGTGGGTGTCTTGCCCACTGGTTCTGGAGGGGGCAGCATGCCCATTGTTTTGTCAAGGGGAGTGCAAAGCCACAGTCTCTGGAGTGGGTGTCTTGCCCACTGGTCCTGGAGCAGGCAGCCTGCACGTTAGCCCCTGGAGTGTGGACAACATGGCGTCTGCTGGCGGTGATAGCTGCATGCTGGTGGTGAGCCAATATAGGTGCTGTTATGAAAGCTGTTTTCAGTTGTTGGAGTGATTCTTCTGCTTTTGTGGTCCATACAAATGCATTGTTTTTTGTGTAGCAATTTTGTGATTGGTGTTACCACTTTTGAAAATTGTTCAATAAATCATCTGTAGAATTTTGCAAACCCCAGAAAACATTGGACATCATACACATTGTGGGGTATTGGCCAATCCTTCAAAGCTTGCATCTTTCTTTCTGACATCTCCAAATCAATGGGTGATAATATCACACCAAAAAATTCATATTTAGATACATGGAATTCACATTTGGTGATTTTACAATACAAATGATGTTGTCTAAGAGTTCGTAAACGGCAACAACATGATGGTAGTGTTCTGCCTCACTGGAGGAATATATAAAAATGTCATCAATGGATGCTATGATGAAAAGATCCAAAGATTTTCAGAAGATGTCATTCAAAAATAATTGGAATGCTGCTAGTACAATGCACAATCTGAATGGCATTACTCTGTGCTTAAACTGTACCGAGTTCGAAAGCAGTTTTCCACACATCTTCTTAGTGGATTCGGACCAAGTGGTATGCAACTTTCAAATACAATTTGGTATAAATTACAGCCTTTTTAACTTGATCTAGCAGCACAGGTATCAAAGGCAATGGGTATCTATTTTTTATTGTTATTTTGTTTAATTCACAATAATCAGTACAAAACCGCAATTTACCACTCACCTTATGGATGAAAAACAAAGGTGATGCTGCAGGCGACTCAGATGGTCTTATGAAGCCATTCTCCAAGTACTTATCTATATACGCCTGGAAATGGTAATTTTCACCATGTGGTGTTCATCAGACACTAACACTGGTGCCAACATCTCTCAATGACAAGTGAAGGGCGCATGGGGAAGGTCTACTTGTATACCACTGCCTCACCCAACATAATTGACCTTTTCACCCCTTCCTGATTACCACTCAGGCTCATGGGTGATGTAGTGTATGCTAGTGCATAAACAAATATGCAGACTCATAAACAATTAACAGTTTACAACTACCTTGTACAATGAGGAGACTTGCATCCCCATTTTCTGTGTATTCAGCATGCAAGGTTTGATTCAAAGACCTTTGTCAGAAAAGATGCATTGCATAATAGTTTGTAATTCTACACATCATGTACTCGTTTAAACAAATTCTATACATAATGTAATAGTAACTCTGATAGTATATAGTTATTCTTAATTCTGACAGTGCACAATGGTTTTTGGTATACAAAAAAGATCACTTGTTGCAATTGTTTTACTGCATTTGACACTGTTGTGGTTATTCCATGAATATGAAAATTGAGAACACCTTCCAAGGGTTGCAAATTCAGACATAAAAAAACTGGCACTTTTGGAGCAGCAGATTTTCAATAGTCAGTTTTAGGCAGAGGGTGATCACAATTAGCCTCTGTGTTTTCCTTAATAGCCCACATCAGCTTTCTAATAGAGAACTCAAGTCTGTAACCTAGTTAACAGATATTTAGAATAATGGAATGTTGACAGCTCTATTAAAAATAATGGAGCAGCAGTGAGCTATAAATACTGGTAGAGGCAGCTGATGTAAACTTTTCAATGTCCTAATCCACACTCTTTGGCTCTCCCTCTTCTCTGTTTTTCCAGTATTTGCAGACTGCACATAGGAATGAGAGAAGCAGAGACTGTGGGATACTTAAATAAAACACAGTGCATCCACTAAAAGGTTGGAAGTGGGGAATTTTATGTCAAAACAGGAGGCTAGCATTATACATTAACTTTTGTGCACCACTTCCAAGCAGCAAACACTTTTAAGTTCCAAAACAAGAGACTCATAATGAAAATCAAGAACATTCAGACTATAAAACCCCACAGAATTCTATCTTCTCCCTTTTGTGTTTGCTGCTTCTGAGTGGATAAGCATAACTAATTGTACTTGGCAGATTACAGTTGGTGAATTTAGTTTGAAATTAAGGTGCACTTTATGACTTTGGCGGTATTTTCTGAAAACCGCCATCTAAGCGGGTGCCGAAAGACCACCAGTGATGGTGGTTTGAAGACTGTCGTATTACGAGTCATCGAAAGAACACCGCCCAAAAACTGAACCACCACACCGACAAAATCCAGCCCTCCATATAACGACTCACAAATCAGCACTGTGGTCTTTGTATGGCACTAATCCTTTGGCAGTCCAAACCGACGCTGTCAAAAATGCACCTCCACCAGAAGACAACACCACATTCTACAATACGAATACCCCACACCAGATACACATACACAAACCCCACACACCTGATCACAGTACGATATAAAATACCGCTATACACCCCCACAATCTTTTCCATCCAAAAATTTTGACAGAGAGAGGGAAGACCACAGTAAGACACTGCACCTGGATATCATAGGCACCATCACACTGAACATGTATCACACAACACACAAGAGCATCAGCAACACAACACGCACATCACCACTGCACACAAACACCACAAACCACACACACACTGTACCACTCAACCTCACCCCAAAAAACAGCACACCCAGCATCCCTGCACATCACACACCCCACCACCCACAACACAACAACCATGGCACCACAAAAAAACACCCACAATTCACAGACAAGGAGTTGGGGGTCATGGGCGACGAAATCGTCAGAGTGGAGCCCCAACTGTTTGGAGCACAGGTCCAGCAGACATCCATACGGAGTTATGGCAGAGGATCATCAACAAAGTGAATGCAGTGGGAATCCATCCACACACAAGGGAAGGCATCAGGAAGCTGTGGAACGGCCTACAGAGGAAGGTATGTTCATGGCATCCATACATCAAATCACCATAATGAAGACTGACTCCTCCACCAGAGTTCTCATTGTGGGAGGAGAAGACCTTGGTTATCCTACACCCAGAGGGCCTGATGGGAATACTAGGCGGACTGGACTCTAGTAAGTCAAGAACCCTCCCCGGGCACTATGCACTCCTGCACAGCATGTCCCCCTACCAATCTGTCACCCCCTCACACCACCCTTAGGTGCACCAATCCACCTTGAACCCAATACCCTCCTTTGCATGCCACACCTCCCCACTAACACCATTTCCACACAGTCTCACCTAGTGCACGGATTTAGCTCACTGCAGCAAGTACTACAACTACTGCAATGCAACACTCCCAACCATTGTAGAACTGCTAATTCCACTCTACATTGGGACACCTGCATGTACAACCATGTCACCCCCCTTCAACAACAAGACATTTTGAATGCACATAAGTACATGACAATGAATGCAGTAAAGCCCACCATCAACTATATAGCAAAAGAAATACAATAGCAACTTCCAACAGTCCCAAAAACTAGCAGTTGTCATGAAACTGTCAATGCAATTACTTGTCAGCAATTGCAGGCAATGATAGCCAACACCCATGTGTACCACAAGTACTATACCATCATGTAACTCACTGCCTCTCACTCCACAGGTATCCCTAATACTGCCACACACCAGAGGATGCCAGATACTGAAATCCAGCCCCTGGTAGTATGTCCAATAGAGGAGGAATACCCTGGATGTCTGGAAAGGGACGACTCACTTGGCCCATAAGGCAAGACTGGTCAGTCCACCACCACCAGCCTCACCCTGCCCACAACTGAATCCTCCTCCCCTGTGGCACCGAAGGCACAGCTGAGTCCACCTTCCCAAACTTGTTTCCCAAGGACAGATGAATCATCAGTGTGTCCCATAGTACAGGGACCAGAGTCAACACCCCAAACCCAAGACAATGAAGGTCCTGATGTCAGTAGGAGGGGGAACACTGTGCCAGAGGCACAGGCACAGGGGGCAAGGGCCAGTGGAAGGGCAACTGTGGGCCAAGGGATGAGGCAGCAACACAACACAACTGACCAGGAGGCAATCACCAAAGTCCTGGGAGCCTTCCAGCAATCCCATGATATGATGGGCCAGATACTTACCACCATCCAGGAGAACCAGAGGCTGCAGAGGGAATACCATCAGGATGCCATGCAGCATGGTCTCCATTGTAGGGGTGCTCACTGAACTCACAAGAATCCAGCGTGCATCCTCCACCCAACAGTAGGCCCCATCCATTAATCTTACAAAACCTGTGCCCTCAACATCTGCCCCAGCTCCTGGAATGGAGGCAAATTAATAAGACCCACAGGCCACTAGCCCCTGGCTCTTGTATCTGAGGAACCTCCTGCAAAAGAGGCCGTCCATCCAGACATCCTGCAGAACCTGAGGCCAAGAACAAACACACAACCAGGAAATGATCCCTCTCCTGAACATTCTCCAATGTGTGCCACTAATACACCCTGTTGACTGTCCAATGCCAAATCCCATCATCCCCAGGCTCATGGATACAGGACCTGTGGAACCAACAGCTGGACCAACCACTCTGATAATTTCAGAAACCATGACCCCACTCCTCAGAACTGTGATGTGAAACACAAAATTAACACTAATGAGCACAAGTAATGGTATATGTGTCTTCATTGTTTAAAAGTGACATCATTGGTAACAAACAGTAATCAAATTCACATATCTGTACAACACGTTTGTCAGAGTGAAAGATGTTGCAGGAATTTCCAGCAGGTGTGTCAGTACATCCATATGGTAGTAACATCCAATGGCAAGGGTGCCAACAGTCATGTCAGGAAGCAGATTGTAAACACACGTGACCTGAAAAGCAACATAAATAGTGAAAAGGTTAAATGACGTAACCCCTGGAGGCCATTATAATACATATACAGCAGTATTTCACATACACAGGATACATTCTGCAGCGGGTAGGACACCACATATCTATAGACTAGGACTGTCAGTCACGCACATGCAAAGCAATGGTGTCATTCCATATAGGTGACATCCTCAACAGTACACCACCTAGCAGTGTTAATAACAGGTAGATGCCAGACAACAGCACATAGTACAAAATGATAGGGCTGCTGAACAGGACAATTCAAAGATTTGATCCTTCCAGTGCTTTATCAATTCAGACTTAGGACCATACAACTTGAGTACATCTATCAGGATGAGATGTAATGGCACCAGCATTTATCACATGTAAATGGCAGCATTGCATTTACACTTCCCCTCATGTTAAGTCAGCATCCCTTCAGGTTTGAAAACAAAGATGGAAGGCAGTAGTCTCCTCATACACCTTGATGCATACAACATTGAACAACAAAATCACATCTCCCATACAGGGTTCAACTGTTCATTAAATGTTTGACCACACATACCTGAGAATCATTGAAAGAATTGGCAAATTAGGTCAGTCCTGTAGTCTGCTGCCTCCTCCTCACCTGCCTCCTCATCAGTATCAAGGTCACCAGCCTCAGCCACAGCTCCTGCAGCAATGTCCCCCTCCTCCAACAGTGGGACGTGCCTTCTTAGGGCCAGATTATGTAGCATGCTGCATGCAACACCCATCTTGCAGACTTTCCATGGTCGGTACTGTAGGGCACCACTGGTCACATGGAGGCAACAAAATCTTGCTTTCAATATGGGCCAAAAGTCCTCTCTATCACACACCTCGTTTGGCCGTGTGCCCCCTTGTCCCTGTCCTCCCCATCTATAGTTGGATATCAAACTGGAGTTAGGAGCCAGGGCAGGTTGGGGTATCCGGAGTCACCTGTGTAGACAATACATTAGGGAACTGTGATAGGCATATAGCTGACTGTGTAGAGAAGTAGTTCAGACGTCTGACATGGACAGCAGTACACTTACCAATGAGCCAGGCCCGTTTTCACTGTGGATGTAACATTAATGCAGGGACACTGCTGTTCCTCAGGATGTAGGAATCATGTAACGAACCAGGGAATTTCACAGTCACATGATGTATATACTGGTCTGCAAGACACACCATTTGAACATTAATCAAATATGTACTCCTCTGGTTTCTTTACACCTGTTAATTGGCCCTCGGAGGTACCAAGGTGATGTGAGTACCGTCAATGACCCCTATTACATGTGGCACATGAGCAATGTTCTAAAAGGCAGCCTTAGCAGTGTTCAGTTCTGGACGTTGTGGGAACCTTAGGTACCTGTTCATATGCTTTTGTAGGGCATTCAGCACATCTTGTAACACTACACTGAACATCAGCTGTGACATCCCTGCAGCCAGTCCCACAGCCACCTGAAATGAGCCTCTAGCCAATAAATGCAGGACAACACCTGTACTGTTGGAGGGATGGCATGGGGATTTCTTAAAGCTGACAGGAAGTCTGGCTGCAACTGGGCAACAAATTCCATGATGGTCAGATGGTTCAGTTTATAGGTCATTATAATGTACCTCTCTTCCATGGTTTCAATGTCTACTAGGGGCCGGTAGACTGGTGCGTTCCTCATCACTATTATTTGGCGGTATATAGGCAGGGAGACAAACAATTATCAGTACATTTGTTACAGTGTTGTGACCGATGAATACCATAGGACAACCAGAAAGGAGTGATCCTGTAAGTTATCAGATGGAAACATTTATCCACACACCATTCCTACCCAGACATTATGGCGGTACCTTGTATTGCCATACTTGTGATGGAAGGACGTGTACAGGAATTAAAGTCAAGAACAAACAAAAGCTTCCTATGGGTTACACAGTACGGAATATTCTAACATGGATATGAACATACATCTGAAGTATTGCTAGCTGACACTCACTTCATATGTGACTGTCAATGAGTTGACACCTTATATTAAGCATACTGTGCAAATTTTCAAGTAAAAACGCAATGGGATCATATAAAATTAATTAAAAAAATGTCCTGCATGCAGAAGACAGATAGAAGTGACCTCATCATGGTAGAAGGTGGTCGGAGCAGCCATGCAACTCCTCATTGGTTAACATTGATGTCAATGGGAAACTGGGGCCAATGATGATCACTGCCAGCAGTGACAGTCATGACTATGGTGGCCATACATGCCATTTTATATAGCCCAGCTCACTTGACTCCTGACACTCGAGCAAGCAAGACCTCCACTGTGTGAGCCTCAGTGTTCTTTATCTGGGAGCCATAATGGTAAGTACTGCAGGGGACAGGGCCCCAGCCTTCACTCCAGATGAACTGGATAAACTGGTGGAAGGGGTCCTACTCCTAAATGTATGAACAGTTGTATGGATTTCCAGATCAAAAGTTCAGTACAACATTTGATTACTTTCACCTCGGGTGGTGTTTGACAGCAAAAGTATGTGCACATTGAAATGGGATGACTGAAAGTGGAATTGTATGCTAATGATGTATGTGGTGTACAGTGTACTGGGGATGTGCATGTGCTGTGTATGCTGCATGTCGGCACTCGTTGATGAAGTTTTGTATCATTTACATGATATTTTCCTTTTTTCTATGTCTCCCATGCAGGTCAGCGCCCATCAGAAGAAAGGGTTATGGAGAGCCATTGCCAAACAAGTGCGGACCTTGGGGGTTCATAGCCGATGGAGCACCCATTGCAGGAAGCGGTGGGAGAACCTGGGACCCTGGACCCGGCAGACCGCAGAGGCCCAGTTGGGGATGGCCTCCCAATGAGGAAGGGGTGCCTGTCAGACCCTGGCCCCCCTCATAGCCCGCATACTTGTGGTGGCCTACCCAGAGTTGGATGGCACTTGAGGGAAGCAAAGCAGCCACAGTGGCTAAGTGCAGACTGTTAGGTGACATTTATATGGTTTTCTACTGTGTCCCTTACTGGACTTAGGTATTGATGAGGTTTAATGGAATTAGAGGGGTATACAGTCATGGTTGTCACTCCAGTTATGTTGCAGTGATGTGAGTTAGCTTTGTAAAGCCATGCAAGCATTGATGTGGTGGTGCTCTACCAAATTTTGGATAGCAGTTAAGACAAACTTCAATGCTGAGGCATTCTACAACCTTCATTCTCTATCCCTGAGTCTACTTTACTCAGCCAAAGTTATCTTGTTAGCTCTGTATTTGGGTTATGACAATTATGTGTAGTGCACATTAAAAGAGGATTCATTGCAATATAAATAGACATTTGTACAAAATATATTCCACACAGATCTGTCATATCCTCTGTGTATACAGTACCTCTGAAGTTTATTTTAGTTTCATTGTATTATGATTGACATGTAGGTAAGTATGTTTATGGAGTACATTATTAGACATGTGAGTATGACAGATGACATTCATATAGGATGTTCAATATTGTCTCTTGGGGGAAGAGATGAGGTAATAGGTTATACAGTTGGTTATGGCTACCTGAACTATGTTTACAGTAATTGTATTATAGCCACTATTTATCACAGCCGGGCTAAGTAGATATCTTGTCCGTATGTGTACAGGATGGGTAGGTATTGACCCTTTCCTCCCTTTCTTCCTCTCCCACCCTCCTTCTCTCTCCACCTCTTCTATGTGCACATTAGCATCACCTGGCAAAGGAGAAGGGGCACCAGCAAGTGGGGAAGCTACATTCCACAGGACCAAGGAGGCAGAGTCCACCGACGCCTAGGGAACTAGTGGGATGGAGGGCAAGGAGTGCACCACAGGGAGACTGGAGTAGCTACAACATAATCTTCAGATTTCTCCTCCTATGGCAGCTCCCTGGCAGTGGCAGACCCATCTGGGACCAGCCCAGTATCACCCTTGTCTGCCAACCCCCTTACCAGCACTGCCCTTCCTATAGATCCCCACCCAGTTGCCTGCGCCCCTTCACCCAGAGAGTGGGTGTCTCCTTCGCTGCAGGCACCTCTGCCACTACCCCAGTCAGCCTGCTGCCCTTAATGAGGAGGCTATTGACCTCCTGAGGTCCATCTCTGTGGGGCTGTCAACCATTGTGAATGCCATCCAGGGACTGGCATCCCAGATGCAGCAGAGCAATGTCTACCTGGAAGGCATTCACAGTGCCGTGGCTGGCCTACAGGGATTGTTTCAGGCTGTGGCCTCCTCTCTGACAGCAGCCAGCGCCCCTTCATCTTCTGTTCCCCCTCCAGCTACCTGTTCCCAATACAAGATCCCTCTTCCTTCACCCATCCAGAGCACACCTACAGACTAGCATTTATCCACTACAACAGACAAGGTGCGCAAAGAGAAACAGGTACCACAAGCGACACCACAATCATGCACACATGCAAAACGCATAAGCAAACACAACAGATACTTCCTACACTGTCTCCCCACCACCTCCTCCCTTACAGTCATATCACCACTCAAACCTGCTGTCAGTACAACATCACACCATGAATCTGCCATCAGTCCTGTCATACCCTCAGACATCACAAGAACAGACATGCAGACACCCACCCAACATCTGCACTCACCATGACCACCTTCACTACCACATGCAGTACATCCACCTCACTGGCAGCCACCACCCCAACATAAACTCACACATCTTCCATTCCTTCTCCCTGCATCTCTTTCCCCTCCTCCCAAGAAACACAAACGTGCTCACTCACCCACCCAACATACATCTACCACACAAGCACACATTGCACACACTTGCATCCACATCCAGCACACCATGTCACACAACCACTCCCTCTACCTCCACTCCTAAACCTTTTACATATGACTGCCCTTGCCTCCCTCGAGCTGTTCCCTACTCCTGCTCAACCCTGTGTTGCCCCTAAACGCCATGTCCCCCTGCTCCTACCCAGCCCTTCCCCCTCCCAATCCTCCCATGGCCCCCTACTAGTGCCCATGCCTCTCCCCCTGCAAAACACCCACACCCACCCAAATCTAAGATCCCTACTCATACTCCAAAGTCCAAACACCCTCCCCTACCATCAAGACTGAAGCCTAAAGCCCCAATCCCTCACAAACCGAAACCCAAGCTCCCCTCACCACTGAGGTGCCTGCCTGTCCCATTGATGCCCCTTTCACATGGAGGCCTATTTGCAGTCAGGAGTCACATTGGGGCTATGGAATGTGCCATATAGGCCTAGTGCACATTTGGACAGAGGACTGGCCGTTAGCCCCATTTTGTAAATATTTATGTTACATATTGATATTGTGGAATACATCTTCCCACATAAATGTAGTTGTCAAGGTGAAGTACTTGTCATGGTTTCTTTCGACATGGTGGTGTGATATCTATATACTACGGTCTGTTGTGGCATGCGCATGTTGAGATGTATTTGTATGCTGGCTTTTGGTACTGTATGGTACTGGGGCGTGAATCCTTGTGTATGGAGCTGCATCTGTGAATTCCTTTGTATGTTGGTTGTATCATTGTTTGGATGTCTGTTCCGTGATATTGATTTTGTGTTCTTGTTAAGGACAGCTTTTTGTTTGTGTAGTTGTGTGGTGTTTCTCAACGTGCCTGTCTTTGACTGCCTTTGTGTGTTTGTGATATTGTTGTCTTTGTATGATTGTGCGATGTTGTGTATGGATGTGTATGACTGTGTTGGTGGTGTGCATGTGCATTGTGCTGTGTGTATGGCATGTGTCTGTTTGGCATGATGTGTGTATTTAGCATTTGCGTTTGTGTATTTTGTACGTGTATGTGTGTGTGTAGATGTGTGTGCCGGTACAATATGTTTATTTGCATGTGTGTGTGTGGCCTTCGCTGTCCATGCCAGGTGAGTTTGTTGTGTGTAGGTGTGTATTGCTGCCTTTCCCTTCAGTGTGTGCTAGGCAGTGGTACTAACTGTTGTTGTCTTCCTACTGCTGCCAGCAGCGGTCCATCCTTACTTGCAGTACTGCCAGGAAGTTGGCCGTGTTGTGTTGGGTTCAACACTGTAGTTGTAATATGGCAGTCTCATTGCCACCGCCGGCATGGCGGTCCGGTTTCTACCAAACTCGTAAGGAGGGCCTAAGTGTGTGGTGATTCGGTCCAATTTACCTATTTATTGTTTTGAATGACTGAAGGGTTTAGGTTTGTTTAGGAATTTTGAGAATATTTTTAGATTAAGCATTTTTACACATTTAGATGTAGTGGTAGGACATGTTTTTTTGGATGGCAGGTAACTGGTGAGTTTTTAATGTTGATTGATTAAAACCTCAAAAATACCTTGCAGAGACTTAGATTTGAAGTTTTCAGTTAAACTTCGTCTCCAGTGATGTTTGAAAGTGTGTTGCATGCATTGACGTGCATACATTGCTGAGTAAATGCAAAATCGTCCCTTGCATGCTTCAGGCAATATATTTTAGTTGAGGTGGCCGACTTTAAATTGGGAATACTCCAGAAAGGATATGACATTTAGAAGCATTCTTTACACATCACAAAGCATGCATTAAGGAGTATGGGCATTTTTTACCTCACGTGCATCAGGCGATATGTTTTATGGAGGGGGCCATCTTTGAATGTGGCACGCTCCAAACTGAGATCTTTTTCTGGAGGAGATTGGGCATGCATTATGAGGGTCCCAGAACATTAAAGTTAAGAACCTACTAAGTGATTTAACTTACTCAGGAGCTTGTTATATTGTGCTGAAGAGCATGTTTTCTGGCCACAGTTTATCACGGGGAGCATGTAAAGAGAGAGATTGCGTCTGTTAGGAAAGTGGGTAAATTAAAAAATATAAACATATATGAAAATAGGGTGAATTGATCACTACTGGAATTGCCTTAGTGTGGCAGAGGACCAGGGAGTGCATGATTATGAAAGAGTGAGGTAAATTGTGAGGAATGAAGTTAAGGACATAGTGCAAAGAAAGAGTAGTGGCAGGAGAGATCCAAATGCTGTTAGACAAGAAAGTCACTGTAAGGATTGATGAGGGAGAGAAAAGGTCTGTAAGTCCATTATTTCTGGTAAAGAAAAAGACAAAGAATGGACACCAGTAATACATTCGAGGTATTTGAATTGTTTTGTTACCTATCATCAATTCAAAATGGAGGGCACAGACATGTTGAGAGACATTCTACTGGAGTCAGATAAGATGGTAAAATTGGATGTGATGAATGCCTATTTTACTTTTCCTCATAGACAAAAGGAGTCAGAAATAACTCCAAGTCAGGTGGCAGGGACAGTTATTTCAATTCCAGTGTCTCCCTGTTGAGCTTTTGTCAGCACCATGGTGTTTCACAAAGGTCTTAAAACTGGTTTCAGGTTTCTTACGAGAAATAGGTGAGAATGATTGTATGTTTGGGCTATATCCTTATCATGAATCAGGAAGAGAAGGTTTTACAGAATCATCTGTTAATAGTGAGGGATCATTTAGAAAGTCTGGGCCTTCTTATCAATCTGGGGAAGTCAATATATCAGCCTTCTGAGTCAACTGAATTTTGAAGTTTCACAATAGAGATGGTGAAGGCCGAACTACAGTTACCAGACAGGAAAATAAAACTAATAAAGAGAGAAGTAAGTCATTTGAATGGAAAAAAGGAGGTGGCCTTGAGAGGACTGGCACATGCAACAGGTCTCTTTTCATTGTCAATTCAGGCTGTTATTCCAGTTCTATTGTATTACAAAGCTTTAACATTTATTAAACGCCTTTGGTATGGAGACAAAGTGGAGATAGCAGAAGAGGTTAAGAGAGACCTAATGGTTGGGCCATTTGGATGTATGGAATGGGTGAGCTGTTTTTGGTATGGTGCCAGCTTCTGTGATAGAGTCAGAAGTGAGTAACTGTGTTTGGAGGGCGATGTGTGAGGGTCAGGACACTGGAGGAGGATGGAATCAGAAGAAAATAAAGGATTGCATCAATTCATTAGAGATGACTGCTGGTCTATTTGTTCTTCACAGTTTCAAGAATCAGTTGAAAAGAGGTCCAGAGTTATGTGGACAATGTAACTGCAGTTACGTATATAAACCGATTTGGGGGTGCTGGTTGAAGAATCGGTCTGAGATTGTGAAAGAGTTATGAGAGTTTTGTCAGGAGAACAGGATGCATGTCACAGCATAGTATTTGCTGGGGGGCGTTAGTATCAGATTGGAATTCTCTTAATTTGACAGTTTGAAGCAAGTGGAAGTTGAGAGTGGAAGACAGAGTCAAGAGTCATATCTGGGTCCAATAGAAGAAGGTTTATTTGCTTTCCATCTAACTTGTCAGTAAAGGAAACATTTAAGTTAGCATCCAGATCCAGGAGCTATGGCAGTGGATACTTTCACTCAAAGTTGGTGGGGTCTCAGAGGTTATGAATTCCCACCTTTTGCAATGATTTGGAAAGTATTGGTTCAGGTGAGGGGACAGAGGTGTCAAAACATTTTGATGGCTCTGTTTTTGGTGGCACAGGTTTGGTTTCCATCAGTGACGGAGTTGGATGTAGAAGTCTCTCTTTTAATTCAATCTTGCGAATGGATGTTGGTAGGAATAGATGGAGAGGAGCATACATTGGTGGAGTTAGATATGCTCAACCTTCTAATTTACAGGATATTAGGAATTCCCAGAAGATTCATTGGACCTTCAGGAGAGGCTTCAGAGCTTCTTAATGAGACATGGGCTCCAGGAACCAGGAAGAGATATTAAGGAGCCTGGAATGTTTGGGTTTTTTGGTGCTTGGAAAGGGAATCTGATCCCATGTGGGCTGATGAAGTAGAGGTAGCCATTTGTTAGCTGGCTTGTTGTCAAGGGGGTTTAATTATTATATATTGGCAGTTGCAGCAGGTTATGCTTTGTTAAGTGGATGACTATAGGGAGAACCCCTTTGATATGTAGAGTTATGAAAGAGATTCATTTGAGAAGGCCTCCAAGATCACTGCCTCTCATCCAAACACAGTTCACCCCATTGCATCTTGGTAAGTGCAACATGCTTACTTCAAAATTGCTGTAATTTTCACCAATGTTGGTCTCTAGACATGTGTTTCTGGATTTGTCGTTTCTTCAATGGAGAGCAGAAGTAGTAGAGAGCAGGTAAAAGTAATCTAGGGTTGCTGAAATGCTGTATAAGTCTTCACAATGTAGAGTTAATACTGAGGTAAGCGCTAATTGGGTACTGCATTTACCACAATACAAAGGGGCGAACTGTGCTGGGATGTGAGGCAGTGTGCTCACAACCTCCCTTCTGTTTTAAAGGCTCTCTTGAGCCTGGAAGCTGACTAGCTTTTGAAAATGCATGTGTACACCTGTGATTGGTACCGAGACCTGTGAAGATTTTGGTTGCATTTCCAGCAACCCATTATTAATTTGTTTTTGATCCTTACTGATGAAGGATGAAATCCGGAAATATGTCTAGAGATGTACAACACTATCTGTGCCAACGTTGGTGAAAAACTGCAGTTAATATTGAAATAAATGCTAATTGGGTGCTGCATTTACCACACTGCAGAGGAGAGAACTATGCTGACATGTGAAGCAGTATGCTCCCAACCCCCCTTCTGTTTGAAAGGCTCTCTTGAGTCAGTGAGTTGGTGAGCTTTTGAGGATGCACCTTTGTGGTGCGTGTGAGTGGTACTGAGACCTGGGAAGTATTTGGCAACATTTCCAGCAACCACAGATGAAATCGTTATTTGATCTCTACTGATAAAGGATGAAATCCAGAAACATATCTGTCCAGAGATGTACAGCACTGTCTCCACCAAATGTGGCAAAAAACTCAGTTAATATTGAAGTTAGCGCTAATTGGATACTGCATTTACCACAATGCAAAATGGCAAACTGTGCATGATGTGAGGCAGTGTGCTCCTAACCCCCCTTACGGTTTTAATGCTGTTTGAAGCATGACCAACAAATAAGTTGTCGCCTTTGAAGGATTTGTAGCAATTTTGCTTTCTTGCATTTCTTTTAAGACGGTGTTGGATGTTCAGGCTTAAGACATTTTCAGCAGGTATTATCAGCAAGATGGAGTATTTACTGAAATATGGAAAAGTACAAAGACTATGTTGGATCCATTTTTTATCTGAGGTTTGAAAGCTATCCAAAATTTTGGGTGGTTGGTTATGTGAAGGATTATGAATCTAGAGTGCAGGAATTCAGGAGTGAGGATGAGAGTGAGTTATTCATTTCATTTCATTTGTAAATCCACATAAAGCTGTTTCAGTAGCTAAAATTGATAGATCGGCTAAGGAGGTTATGAAGGAGTCTAGTGTGGACGTTGTTGATTAAAGAACATTCAGTGAGAGGAGCTGTGGCTTCTAAGATTTTTTCAGCAGGAGCACAGTAGGAGGAGGTAATGAAAGTGACAGATTGGTCATATGCTAAAGTTTTTAGGAAATTCTATTTTAAACCTGTGGAGTATGTTTCAAGTTTTGCTTTTAGAGGACCTGAACAGGAACAATGCTAGCCTCCGGTCCAGCCACAGAATGCCAATTCTCATAACTTTAGTGGACAGATAATCGTGATTTTATTAAGGACAAGGAGGCTAGCATGTCCCAGATGTATAAAGTATAAAATGGCAGGGAAACTGGATACAGAAGGAACGTTGTGTTTGCAAATGAAAGGAAACAGTTTTACAAAAATTGTTGAACTTGTATAAATGTAAGAATGAATGGATTTTTAGTGCAAAGATAGATTACTTGTTTTGTTTCTTTCAGAGGCTTGATGGACACTTTTGGACACAATGGGTGAAGAGTTAAGCAGCAGTGCCAAAAGAGGGAAAATAATGTTGGGGAGTTTTATGGGCTGAATATTCTGTATTTATTTTCCTTATGAGTCACATCATGTTCCCATTTTGGAACTTTGAAGTGTTTGCTTCTTGGAAGTGGTGAATACAAACTAATGTGTAATGATAGCGTCCTTGTCGTCACGAGTCTCTATGCATTAAAGTTATGAGGAACTGCATTCTCCTCGGCTCCTGTGTTTCCCTCAGCTCTGGGAAAAAACAAACAAGCAGTTTGACAGAGCTACAGCACAATAACAGTCTGACTGTTGGTCAATTTCACAGTTCCCGCTGTCCATGTTTGCCAGTTACTACCAAAACCCCACATGTGAGAGCTATTGTTAAGTATACACTGCAGGAGCTATGAAACAAAGGCTTAGAAGCTTTGGACCTACATGTGCTTTTAAACCTCTTATTTCTCTGGGGAAGCTTTTTTTAAATTAGAACATTCAGTCCTCATGGGGAAGAATGTTCTAATAGCCATTAGCTCACTGTAGAGGTCTATACCATTCATTCAAGTTTTGTTCTCCTCTTGCAATTAAGCTCGAGTGGACATTTAAAGAATGGGATCACCCACTGTAGAGGGTTAAAAGGCTTCATTAATTTGAGAATTCACTTTTTAACATGACAGTCATCAGATTTTGACTTTCGCGTGCGTCAGGAACACAAAGGGATAGTGAAGATTTGCAAACATTTCTAACTAGACTACTGCACCTATCCTAAAATGTTCACAATAATAATTGTTGTTGTCTGTTTTAGCAATCTGTTTGTACTTGTATATATATGGTTGTCCTATGTGGGTTATAGTCTGTAGCTGGTGTTATACTGCTTTATTACGGAAAACAAGAAAATCAGTACGAATAATGAGAAGAGAAATATATTTAGACAATTATTTCAGTCACACATGTGTGCTGGTCACCATAATTTCTTAGCTCATTTTAGTTTATTTCAAATAAACTCTCAGTTTGACATTGAATTGATGATGACATATTTTTACCTCTATTATGAAATACGTTCTCAGTCCTCCCATAACTACAATCTATTAAAAAGATTGTTTTTATAAGCTGTGCATTTTATATATATTTCATTTATTTTAAGAAATCCTAATTGTAAAGTAACATTTTTATTGTAGAATGTTCATTCCAAACATCAACACATCTTGTAAGTGCATTTAAAAAAACGTGTATGTCAGTCATTGTCATATTTTGTCAAGGACGTCTTTATATTTAGATACCACAGAAAGTGCTGAATTGAATTGCAATGTTGCTTCTGACAATGTGAACATTTGTTAAATTACAATGGAATCGCTAAGCTGCAACGCATATGAATAATTCAGAAGCTTGTCAAATTGGAACAAGAAAGTTAAGCACTCCTACTGAAATTGGAGTGCTTTGCAGTAGAAGTGACTACTGTAATGAATACCTCATGACCTTTTAATTGTGGATTTTTTTTACACTTTCATGATAAGAAATGAAGGTGTTTACCTGGGAGTCATATTGCATAGCCTTTTTCTACTTTCATTATCACAGAAAATGAAGTTCAATTAAATTGTGATAGTCATTTTGTGTGCACATATTTCTTATTTGAACTTTTGATGAATTCAGACAGTTGTATGTATGTTTTCAACGCAAATACACTACAGGAAAAGTAGTCAGACTTTGAGGTAGATATATCAACATTTTGCGCTGGTTAGCATCACAAAAGTGTTGCTAGCCAGCACAAAATAAAGTACCCTAAAAGTAATGCAAAGCAGTGTAATACTTAGGGCCAAGGGGGCATTACATGGGTGGTATATGTGTGTTCCCATGCAACTACCCATGCCTTTTGACACAAAACCCTATTTTCAAACAATACTAGAAACTGTTTAGGGCCAAAAGTTAACACCATTTTAAAGGTGGCTGTACAAGGATAAAAGTTGTCATTTCTCCTTTCTTTTCTGACTTTGCATGCTTGTTGCACTGTGAAGCACACATGCAAAGTAGGAAAAGTTTTAAAGTGTGTCTAAGAATGGTATTTTGTAGTGGAAGGGTACCGTTCAAGTACAAAACCTATGCTACACTCATGCATACAGCCTTGCACTATGGCACAAAGGTGTGTGTGTGGTGCACAGCAGCTAAAATCAGTGCTGGTGTCAGATAGAGGGCAGGAGAGTGCCATATCTCAGTAGGTTCGGTGCTCCCCTGATCTCTTCCCATCATGCAACGCAGCATAGCATTTTTGGCATCTATACTGTATTCCGTGCATTGTTTGTTAAACTGGATCTCCATTTTATTATTCGTACAAGCATTAAAGGACCAGAGATCGTGAGGTCTGACACCATAGAAGTAGCTGTCTGGACCACAATCACATGAAGTTTTATGCTCATGATGAGCATACTTTTTACATGGTGCTAACCATAAATGTCCTTCAACAATGACTAATTGCAGGACTGGTACACAAAAACATGACCCAATAAAGGACACCTACAGAGCGATCCACCACTGTTGGTAACTCTAACTTGAACTTTAGAACAAAACTATATACAACAGGACTTGAAGCCATATGTACAAAGCTTTTTTGCAGTCATAAAAGGCCCGTTTCGGACGCAAAATGTTTTAAAATATGTACAATACACAAATTGCAATTTGTTAACAGGTTACTGAATCCCAATTTGTGTTTGCGATTCGGTATTTGGAAGAGTCGTGTTTAGGGCATCCCTTCTCAATATTGAATCTGAATGGGATGTATGAATATTTTACACCCTAATTATGGTTGCAAATCATTCTTATTTGACCGACTCCTTGAAGGAGGTGGTAACCCATTAACAAATGGGAAGTGGTCCTCAAGGTACCCCTTCCCCTTTGAAAATAGAAAACAAATATTTTTTAAGAGCAGGCAGTGGTCCCACTGACCACTGCCTACTCATAAAAAATTAAACTTGAAAGTTTCATTTTTTTCTTGTTATATGAATCCTGTTCTCCTTTAAGAGAAATTGGTAGTGTTAAAAAAATATAGATTGCTTCATTTAAAAGCTATAACAGACATGGTGGTCTGCTTACACCAGCAGGCCTGCATCCCTGTAATGGCTGGGATTCCTAATGGGTCACAAATTGCGACCTACCTCATTAATAATCATTAATATTGCAACCCACTACAAATCACAAATTTGTAGTGGGTTGCAATAACTCAAAGAATTGGAGGATGGGGAGCGGAAGGTTGAATTCAAGGCTAAGGGCTGAGTCATGTTTATCTATGATGTTCCCGCTGGACAGCTCAGTAGTATAACTGGACATTTCGTACCCCCATTCCACCTTCGTATATCGGTAGACTATACTTCTGGAAGGACACACTTGCCCAAAGAAATCTTGCAGCTACTGACTGCAGGCCTGAAAAGAATGTCAGCAGGAAGCCATACAGGTAATTCTGCAATTCAACTAACCGAAGGAGTGTGATCATTTTATGCAATGCCATTAATCCCATAATTGAAACCAGTAAGAACAACCAGCCCTCAAGCTCCTTGTGGGTGCACCACAATAGGAGTCCTATGTTGAGGCCCTAGGTTAACTCTTGCCTGTCTTGGGTAATCAACATTCAAGATATCTAACCGAATCCTCTACCACCAGAAGGGATGACAGCATTGTAAGTGTCCCTAGGAGTAGGAACCTTGGGCCAAAATTAATTCTTTGGAGAATCAGCCACAGTTAATGCAAGTGATCCTTATCAAACATCTTTTCATAATCCACTAATAGTATCTCTGCTGGATAGTGCAGACAGGCCACCCTAACTAGAGCCATCTGCACTTTACTCTTCTGCTATGTACTTCTTCCTGGCATAAAGCTGTTCTGGTTCTCATGGACTACGGTCATACACTTTGAATTGTCTAGAGGCTAGTATTTTCACCGGTAGCATAGTCTCCGCATTAGGTAAGGGGATAGGTTAGTAGGTTTGCAAATGGATACTATTGTTGTGCCCCAAGGAAATATCTTTTCATGGAGGTCATAGTACCAGCCTCTACAGTGGGTATCAATAAAGGTGGATAGCCAACAGACTTTTAGCTGCCATATCCCTTGCTGACCCAGGTGGGCTCCAGCAAACCACACATTTACCACTGGGACGGACTGCAAAAAATGCTCACCCAATTCACAGAAGGCATCAAAGAGGGTGAAATATGGTAGCTGCAGTGCCCCAGCTGTGCCACAATGGAGGCAATGGTCCATGTATGGGAAGAAAGAGTACTCTGCATGTGAATACCAATATATTAACAGTCAGTCTAACATAGAGTGGCACCTTCAAGGGGCTGAATTGTACATGTATTACCTATCCTATAGGTGACACACGCTGCACATATCACTCAATCCTGTGGAGACACCTTTTTATGAAAGGAAAGCAGACTAGAGGCATGGGTTGGGTTGTCGAAATCCAGGGTCTGTTTCAATATCCCATTAAAATCTCCTCCCAATAACAACATTCTGAACTGAGAGTCAAGTAAAACCCATGTGACTATCCTGAAGGTATTTTTCACCAGCATTGGGGAAATGTATGTATTACCCACTGTCAATGGGATTGCTTAGAAATTACCATCAATTGTAGTGACCAGCAAATATAATTGAATCTTGGAGACCACCAGGGGGAAGGCCTTATGTTGCAAAATCACAACCACAGTGAACTCCTAATGAAGCCTGCATGGAACAATCGTTTATACCAATTGCATCCTCACATTTAGTACCCAACTGGTTGGCCATCACTACAAAAGTTTAACCATTGATGTCTCAAAAGTACTTTGTGAAGTAACAGGGATGCAGATGGCATTGTAGTTAATATACGCAGAAAAAATGAACCCTTATAGGGTCCACTCTGGAAAGCATTTTGGATGAGCAGTAGGCATATTATTAAGCATGCCACCTTGCGTGGGTGAAGGCACTGAGGCCCTCATTCCGACCCTGGCGGTTTCAAACCACCAGGGTGGAGGGCAGAGGAAGCACCGCCAACAGGCTGGCGGTGCTTCCCGGGCCATTCTGACCGCGGCGGTAAAGCCGCGGTCAGAAAAGGGGAACCGGCGGGAACGGGTGTTGTGGGGCCCCTGGGGGCCCCTGCACTGCCCATGCCACTGGCATGGGCAGTGCAGGGGCCCCCTAACAGGGACCCACAAAGATTTTCAGTGTCTGCTTTGCAGACACTGAAAATCGCGACAGGTGCCACTGCACCCGTCGCACCCCTGCAAATCCGCCGGCTCCATTCGGAGCCGGCTTCCTCTTTGCAGGGGCTTTCCCGCTGGGCCGGCGGGCGATCTTTTGGAGATCGCCCGCCGGGCCAGCGGGAAAGTTGTAATGACCCCGCGGTCATTTGACCGCGGTGCGGTCTTTTGGAGGTTTCCGCCTGGCGGCCGGCGCCCGCCGTGGTCGGAATGACCCCCTGAGTCCTTTAAGAATACTAGACAACACTTAAAATAAGTATTTTTGAATAATTATTGTAAACATAACATGTTCACTCTAGGGAATTAAGCCTTACATTCTGTGCAACATAAAGTAGCAAGTAGGCCTAGTTCCCTGAAAACAAAATAAATATCCTGGATCACCCCCCGTTCAATGGACTGGCATCCGCTAGGCATTCTGGGGGTCATCCCGACCCCGGCGGGCGGCGGGCGGCGCCCGCTGGGCAGAAACCTCCAAAAGACCGCACCGCAGTCAAATGACCGCGGGGGTCATTACAACTTTCCCGCTGGGCCGGCGGGCGATCTCCAAAAGATCTCCCGCCGGCCCAGCGGGAAAGCCCCTGCAAAGAGGAAGCCGGCTCCGAATGGAGCCGGCGGATTTGCAGGGGTGCGACGGGTGCAGTGGGACCCGTCGCGATTTTCAGTGTCTGCAAAGCAGACACTGAAAATCTTTAGGGGGCCTGTTAGGGGGCCCCTGCACTGCCCATGCCAGTGGCATGGGCAGTGTAGGGGCCCCCAGGGGCCCCACGACACCCGTTCCCGCCAGCCTCTTCCTGGCGGTGTAAACCGCCAGGAACAGGCTGGCGGGAAGGGGGTCGGAATCCCCATGGAGGATTCCCTGGGCCAGGGGAGAACCGGCGGGAAACCGCCGGTTCCCCTTTTCTGACCGCGGCTATACCGCCGCGGTCAGAATGGCCCGGGAAGCACCGCCAACTTGTTGGCGGTGCTTCCTCTGCCCTCCACCGTTGGCGGTTTGAAACCGCCAGGGTCGGAATGAGGGCCTCTGTGTCTTTCTGTACATCAATGTAGGCCACTGATGTTTTGCGCAAATACGAATTTAACTTAACAAAAAACAAGAGGACAAGAGGTGTCTGGCAAAACAGAAAATGGTTTATTTAAGTAAACATTACTGAAGGAAGAGCAGGTACCGAACCTGGGTCCGAGGACTTTCTATCATTGTACATTGAATTGAAGCATGTTTTATACATTTCTCGGGGATCAATAAAGTCATAAAAAACATTCCTTCCTTAATACAAAATGCAAACAATTGTCAAGGAGTCGTAAATACAATTCCTGATATGGAATGCAGGTGAGCCTCGACCTGGTATGGTCACAATGTGGGCCAGAGAATATGTGTTGAGATGTCCGGCCTGAGAGGTGTGTGTGGTCACTATGTGTGCTGTATCCTGATTGGCAAAGTGTACCTAACTACATGTGGCATCTAACTTTATGGTGTTTTGGGAATGCATGCTTCCCTCTAGCCATGTGCATTTTATTTGGGGCCAGTCTCCGGGGAACATTGTAATGTTGCTGCCTATCTGTAGGATCTGTCTAACTTCTCCTGTTTGTGTGTTTGGCTGTCTGCTAAGTGTTAACTCACATGTGACCTGTCAGTCATTAACCTTCAGGCCTGGGTCACAGAGCCTGCATGACCATGTACCTATGTGCTGGAGGTTGATGGAGAGTTCATGAGGGGGGAATCTAACAGTGGTGATACAACTTTGTTTGTGTATGAAAATGTATTGTTTGTGAAAATAATGTCTTGCTGGCGTGTGCATTGTTGATTAATCCAATATCAACATTCCCCAAACTAGATGAATTTTCCTCCACACCATCAAAACCACAAGTCACAACAGTCACAGTTGTCCCACCTCCTTTACTACTTGTATTTTACCCAATTTGCATACTGCGTTTTTACAGCAGGTAACCCCCAATTGTAGGAAAACAGTCCAAAACAGTAGCATGATGAAAACAGGCAACAATGTCGTGCTCAAACCAGTCAGCCACTGGGGAAGCTAGGAGTACCAGTTTGTGAGCCACTCCTGCTCAGGGGCACCTCCTTATTCACACATGTCCTTCTGTAGTCAGTAAATGCTTGAATGACAAGTGTCAAAGTTCCATTGTCCATGTCACTGCCGGATATGAAAGTACAGCAGGATTACGGTCATCAAGTCCAAGATGTTGCATCTCCATGAGGCAGATGGCTTTCAGATCTTCCTTTATTGCATTAAGGCCAAGCTCAGTACTGTTCATCAATGTGACCATTTCTCTCAATGTCATTTGTAACCAGAGGGCATTTGCTTTTGAGGGTGAAGAAGGGTAAGGACCCTCCCACCAATACTTGGGCATCAGTGAACAGTCTAAACTCCTCAGGAATGTCCTTGTACTGGGCCCAGCCAAAATAATCAGCAGCACTTTTCCTTCAAGCCTGATGCAAGTGTTGTTTTCTTCCTCAGCGGGTGTTGGTACAGTTCAGACAGATCTTCTCCAGGGACGGCCAGGGTTGAAGTGTGTATGGTGATGAGTGAGCAGAGGCCACGCCATCCAGGGACAAGCTGGGTGTAAGCAAACTCGCCACACTGCCAGAAGGTGCCCATCAGCGCAGAGGTGTCCCAATGCATGTCCAGAATGTGCAGTATTGTGCCACAGTTCTCATATATGCCTAGCGGGATCATTCCTTTGCTTTTTTGAACATCTTGGGATTTGTCCAGGGGTATGTCTGCAGCCCTCCTGGTGGTCTGAGTTTGATGGTTTCAACAGTTCAAAGAAAGTTTGTGGTGCAGGTGTGCTATGGAAGGTTTCAGCCGCATGTTGGAAAAGTGGACCGATGCATCTCTCCCTTCCGCCTTGTGGGTGGTAGGTATGGCGAACATTACCCAGTAGGGTCCTTCAAATATGGCTTTCTTTCATTCTCTTATGAAGTTTCGAATGTAAACTTCTTGACCAGGTTGAGGTATTCGATATGGTAGTTTGGTGGTGGTGCACTCAGTGCTCCGATGGATGACCCGTTTAGATAAGAACTTGGTGGTTTTGGTTAGCTCTGAGAGATACACATGCAATTTGTCCCCTAATGCTTGAGACTATCTGGTGTGGTGTGAGTTGTGATCACTGCTGGGTGTGTTCCTCAGTGCAAACAAGGCTAGGTGCAAGCAGCGGAACCACCTCTTGCTGAGGCCGGCCCAGATTTTACATATTTTATTTTTTAGCAGGCTGTCAACCCTCTGAACAACACCTTTTCTTACGGGGTGGTATGCTGAGCCTAGTTTATGTGTGATCCCTTATAGGGTGCAGATATGGTTAAACATGGAGTTCACAAAGTGCTTTCTGTTTTCTGATGTATTGATGTCTGGCACCCCTCACTTTGGTATTACCTCTCTTACAAGGAACATCACCGTTGCCTTAACCTTAGCATCGCACGCAAGGACCAGCTTCGATCCAACTAGAGAACGGGCAGACCACTACAATCAGGTACAGATAGTTAGCACACTGATCAATCATACCAATAAAGATGATGTGTAATGCCCTGGTAAGCCCTGTTTGTGTGGGGATAGCCAATGACAGAACCTTGAGAGTAAGTTTGGGGGAGTATGGTTGGCTGGTGGAGCACTCCTTTAAGTTTTTTGTCACTGGTTTAGAGAAATTGAGAATAAACCAATCACTTTGAACTTCTGTCATCATGTTGCCCTTGACTGTGTGTATTGGTAAGTGTAATTGAGTGAAAGCTATCTTGACTAAGCTCTGCAGCATAACTGTCTTCCCGGTAGGTGGGTGTCTGCATATGAGGTCGTGTGCTGTCTGTGTGCAGCCCCTGGCCACCCATCACTTTTTTGCTTCAGGCAATGGAGTTTCTTGCAACTTCCTCAAATACAATCCTGCTGTTTCCGTATAAGGCTTGTCCTGAAGGGGTACCAACACATGTTTCATATATGCTTCAATGTAACCCATCATAAACCAAATCGTCATCCCTTGGGCTGCGATGTTAGATGAGTGTTATTCCCCAGGGCCTGGATTGTTTATGTACACATGTATGCTTACTCTAATATATTAATCTATGTATGATTTGTACTAGCTATAAACATGCACTAAACCTAGTCATGCTGCTGTAGTAATATGGCTCATGCTTCAGGGGTTCTGACTCTGAAATATGGTGGATGGGGAACACACAAGCCTCCACATCAAGCCCTTTTCGCAATTTGGTCAGCTAGTGCATTCCCTCGGGATACGAAATCCTTGCTCCCGTATGTGCAGCACATTTTACCATGGCCACATGCTTAGGGAGAGTCAGCGTGTTGATGAGTAGCTCAATGTCTAGGTCTGGGTTTGCAATGGGTGTAAAATCTGCTTTTAGAGACCCTTGCCTTTTCCACCCACCCATGCTTGAATGTACCATGGTGGTGACATAGGATGAGTGGGAATAAATGATCACTGTCTTACCCGAGCTTCGGGTGAGGGCTTCAGTTAGTGTAGTCAGTTCTGCCACTTGTGCGAGGTAAGGGAGGAGAATTAACTGCTTGATGACCTACAGCTTCTCTGAGGACGCGTGGTTTTGGGCCTGCCCCCGTATGCCTCACCCCAGTATCTTGATCGATCATGGAGGATCCATTAATGAACAGTGCCTCACTGTCTGGGTTAGGTCTTCCGTCTGGCTGATCCCCTTGGGGTGTATGTCACACAGTCATGGGTCTCCATCCCCCCCTGCACCTCTTGGGCTAGAAAGAAGGCCGGGTTTACTAGGTAGCACCATACTACCTTAAGCGACGGCCCGGAGTGAATAAACTTGTAGCCCAAAACCAGTTGCGTAGTCAGTGTGCTCTTGCTCACATAATGTTCCACATACAGCACCAGCGGTGCCCCCATCACAATGGAAGTGCTTTTGTCTGCATCAAAGGCTGCTGTTGTGCCTGCTCGCATGGAATGTGACCCTGTATAACAGAGTCTAAGAGCCCGCAGAAATATGCATGGGGCTTTGTGCCCCAAGGGATATTTTTTATCAAAGAAGAATGTGTGATCTCTGTCTTGAGTTTGCAGAATACATGCATCTTAGGCCATTCAGGCTGATTCCTTGTGGCCAGCTTTTGCCTTTTTCATGGCCTTAACGAAGCCGGCAACGAGTTTGCTGTAATTGAAGACCCACTGCTGTACGTAGGTACACAGACCCAAAAACATTGGCAAGCCCCTCTTTGTTTTTGGTGTTGGCATAGTCCTGGTAGAGTCTATGCATTCTGATGTGATCCACCAACCGGCCGTTGATATCAGTCAGTCCAGATAACTAACATCCTTTTGTACATACTGCATCTTCCCCTTCTATACTTAGTAGCCACCCTCTGAAAGTGCAGTCAGGAGGGCTATCGTATCCTGTTGAAATTGACATAGGTCCTCGGACGGACTGCATATCAAGATGTCGTGAGCAAACTCTGTCAGGGTGCTATCCGATCGGAAGTTGGTGAAGTCCTTTCTTAGTATCTTATTGAAGATACTAGGGGACTCACAGTACCTCTGTGACAGTCTTTGGTATAGCAGATGAACCCCTCAGAATATGAACGTAGTCTGCATTCTTGATGTCCACCACAGAGAAATAGCGGGCTTCTGTGGGAATGTCGGTTAGTATGATGGAGAGGTCTGGTACCACGGTGAATTCCTGGACCAGGATATTGTTAAGGGGGCACAGGTCCTACACCAGGGGCCAGGTCCTTTACTCTTCTTGACAGGGAAGATCGGTGTATAGCAGGGGGAGATCCCCAAGTGGACGACCCCCTCATCAATTAGTGCTTGTATTGGGGGCACTATACCCTCATCAGCCTCCTTGGAGAGAGGGTACTAATGCACCTGTGGTAGGATGGCCCCTTCTCTCAATGTTATCTTTACTAGCTCAGCGGTATTGATGAGCCCCACGTAACAGGAACCCCTTGTCTATAGCTGTGGTGGAACTACTGACAAGTCTTGCTCCTGCCCTGTTGCCAATACTGCTATGGGCGATGGAGCCCCACTCTGCAGCTCTACCCTAACCCTAACCAAGCCAGCCAAGGCAATCTCTGAGGCTCCTGGACATTCGCTAAACAGTTGTTCATCAATTACCTCCCATACACTAATACCAGGTGTGACAAACATGGGACCTGCCCACATGGCACCTGCTTGGTCAGTGGCCAACAGGACCCTATATTTAGCCCGCACCTCAATGGCCTCTAAGCAAAGCAGTGCCTCCTCTTGGGGTTCCGTGACAAGGTGACCCTGCTGGCAGAACATAAATTTGCAGGGCAGCTGCAGCCTATGGCCCAGCGGTACTAGCACATAAGCGACAATAGTGAAGACTGCTTTAGTGAAGGCCATCGGGTCGTTGGGCGCCGCTCTTATTGTGCGGCTGTGCAGTGTGAGTGGCTTAAAGACATACGTCTTGATGTCGTAACCGCAGGGGTTGAACAGGTCATTGTCTCTTCTTCAGAAAAATGAATGGTCATGTTAAGCTTGGTGATTAAGTCTGTCCCTAGGAGATTAGTCGGGATGAGGAATAAGCTACCTCCCCCATCTAACTCCAGGGGTTTCGTGAAGGAGGACCCCATGACCATGTCCGAAACATGTGAGTGTCCATGAAGTCTTTGGAAAAGGGCACAATCCTTTTCTTCAAGCACACTTTTGTAGCCCCTGTATCTATTACAAAGCAATAAGGCATGTTATTTACCAGGACTGTCAAGGTGGGTTCTTCCTTGGACCGTCAAGTTACTGAAAGTATGGGGAACACGAATATAGGGAAATATGTGTCATCTACCGGGTGCAGGGCCAACCCACATTAGTCCCATGACTTATCTGGCTCTGGAAGAGAAAGGAGTATTGTGACCTGGTCCCGGTCTTGGGAGTCCCCTGTACATCCTCCTTGGACCCTGCTGTGCTTTTTTCTTACTGAACCTCTGCAGTCGAACCCCCATTGGTGCCACCACCTTCTACACCATGACGTTCACAGCTGTGCTCACCATGACCATCTGCTTCAAGTTCAGGGATTTTGCAGGAATGACCTGCCACTTCTTGCCCTTTTTCTATTACCTTTGTGCCTTGACTTGACTTCTCTCCCATTTTACAAGGCACTGCTACATGTAGAGGAAATTCCAGTTGGGATTTCCCTTCCTGTGCCTGATGCAGTCCTCAGACATAGCCATTTCCTCTGGCTCAAACAACCCTGTCATGACCAGTAGGCCCTGTACCAACACATGTTTCATATATGCTTCAATGTAACACATCATCAACCAAATCGTCATCCCTTGGGCTGCGCTGTTAGATGAGTGTTATTCCCCAGGGCCTGGATTGTTTATGTACACATGTATGCTTACTCTAATATATTAATCTATGTATGATTTGTACTAGCTATAAACATGCACTACACCTAGTCATGCTGCTGTAGTAATATGACTCATGCTTATGAGTCAGAGAAAATGCTTGACCTTGTTTTTGATAAACATGCACTTACACTTAGTAACGCTGCTGTAATAATATGACTCATGCTTATGACTCAAAGAAAATTGGTGATGACGGTGTTTTTCTTTCACTAATGACCGATCTGACAGAAATATCTGGAATGCACTACTCAGTTCAAAGAAGACATTTATTATTATTTCACCACGAGGTTCCTAAAAAAAATTAAGGAGATTAGTAGCTCAAAATCACACGTTTAAAATAGTCACAGTAATGAAAGGGAAATATATCAAAATGATTCTCAACTGCAATGTACACAGCAAATATATGTGATTATATTTTAGCATAAATGCAAAGCAAAGAATAAAGTAAAAACTTTCAACTGCGAGAAAGAGATATCCACCATCACGGGACAAGTGTGTGTGTCAGGCATTCAACGTCTAATCCTGACCAAGGTCTTGGAAATTCCCTCGCTACTGAGCAGGGCCACCTTTGAAACTGAAATATTCAAACATGCTGACTACAGTAGGTCAGAGTTGGAAGAAAAACGTTGAAAACTGGCCAAATTCTCAAGGCTCTCCTACCAAGGCCACACCGTTCCCTGCACTGTGATTTCCTATCATGTTGACTGACTAACTGTTCAGTGAGAAAGAAATACGAAAAACAAGCTCAGTTTACCATGTGGAAAAACACAGCTCAACTGCAATGTCTCAACCGCAATGTCTAACGCCACAATAGAGCCAATAGGCAGCTAAACTGAATACAAAATGTAATCTGAAACTGGTGAACACTGAGCAACTAATATGTAAAGTGGTGCAACACAAAGTCAGTGGTCAAACATACATATTTTCATCACAGACGGTTCTGTGGCAGCTGTTCCCAATTACCCTTATTGTGATAAAAAAAAACACTTGGGAATACAGCTATAAATACCGCCAGCAAAATGTCAGTCAGGGCTTGGCTTTGAATACGGGGGAGATCTGTTCTCCTTTCCGGCCTCCCCTGGTGCCTTCATGCTGCACCCAGCTATAGCAAGGATTCCAGCCTGACCTTCCCTTGAGCCTCCACTCCTGGCCTCGCTACTGCAGGACCTCCCATTGCCCATCTACGTTGGACTCAGATTTCACGTTACAGGGGAAGGATTTACTTTGTTACATCACGCCCTTTGGAAGGTTAGTCATTGACACTCAATGGTCTGAAGAAAAGCGTACATCCTTGTTATTTGGAGGGCTAAGGGAGACTTTGAAGGACTCTTTGGATCATATCATAGCTCCCCCAGAGAGTGTTCCAAATTTAATGATTTAGTGGTCAGGCTTGACCTTAGACACTCTGAACGCAGGGGTGAGCAACCTAGGAGAGAACCCAAACTCTTGGTGGTCCATTCAGAATGGAAAGAGACTGAAATGAAGGCGCATGACTCAGGAGAACCCATGCAAACTCTGTCTAGTGACGAAAAAGGACGATGGAGAAAGTTGAACTTATTTCTCTATTGCACAAAAACAGGGCATTTTGCTAGTGATTGTACTTTCAAACCCAAAGGGGCTCAAGCTAACACAGCAATAGCCACTGAGAACCAGCAGGAAAGCTAGCACACTTAATTAATTCTGAGGTCAAATGGTCAAATGGGTCTCATGCACTGACCTCACACGCCTTAGCTAATACCCCAGAAAGTACTCCACATCATTTACCATTCCGGTTACCATGGTAATTTCTCCACAACAGAGGAAGGTGTTGCCTAAGAAGCAGGAAACAGAACTTGGTGAGGGTAGTCATAGACACACCCACTTTTAGAGCTATCCTATGAATACCCTGGCTGAAACTTCACAATCCCCATATTGACTGGTTATTGCACCTAGTAACTCTGGGATCACCTCATTCTCATTCCAAATGCTATACCACAGCACAAGACCTAACTCCACCTGAAACCTGTGAAGCAATGGTACCAGAATCTTCTAGTAACCAGCCAACAGAATATCTTGATTTCCAAAATGCTGATGAAGATGGCTGCAGACTAACACGGCTCCACGTGTTTTAATCCCGTCCCACTCTATCCGTGCAGTATCTGACACCCAGACACTGAAGGATGATGCCAGGGGACTGTTAGGCCACTAAAAATCGGAGACTCGACCGATCGGGGCCCGTGTGCAGCTGCGTCCGATGCGGTGAGGTGAGGCCTAGTTCTCTGGGGCCTGGACAGGGGAGGCATGGGATCGGCATTGCCGGGACGGACAGGAGAGACACTCGGTGAGCGACAGCTAAAACTGCGGCTGCTGAAATGCTGCAGGAGGAGGCTGTGACCAACTGCGGCAACTAAGTTACGTGAGCGACGCTGGACGGCGTGGAGCACGCCGTGTTACAGCGGTGATCCGTACTTGTGGGCCACAGAGTAGGTTGGAAAAGCGCCCTGTCCCCGATCAGCCAGGTGGTAGCTGATGGGCCACCCAGGGCACGCAGCCCGACTGGATCGGATTCAGAGCAGCACAGTAGGGATCAGCGCAGTGTGCAGGGAGCAGAGGGCAACAGTGGCAGTGACCCAGAGTCCGGCAGGATGATGCAGTGCATTAGGACAGAGCAGTGAGGACGTCTGGGGTACGGTGGCAGAGAGTCAGTGACGGCACCCTCGGGAGAGGCGTTGCAGGATAGAAAAGCGCTGCATAACAGCAAATGGGCCCTGGGCAGCTATGACAGTGGAGGAGCGGGCTCGGGGAGGACTCCCTTTTGTAGTCGGCTCAGAAGAGCGAGCCTACTTGGCAGATGAAGAAAACAAGTGTTGCCTGCTACACGTGGACTCTACCGAAGGTCGGAAGATGACTAGGAAAATTGGAACAAGGAGGGTATGAAGTATGGGATGAAATGGCAACAAAGGACTGAGGAAATCGTAGGACATCCTGTGATCCTGACAAGAGGAGCTTGTATTGCGTACAGTGCAGACCTTATTCTTAGGAGTTGTACCTTCCACTCCTTCAGGAATGCCCACCACTCTGAGATTGTTCCTTCTGACCTGGCCCACCACGTCTTCTGCTCTGGCCTCAAGTTGATTCACCAAGTGCTTCAACTTTGTTAAATTTTCGGCATGTGTTTTAACTGTATCTTCAGTTTCAGAGAGTTGTCCCTCTACCTCTGTGACTCTATGCATGGTGTTGCGAATATCCTGGCTAATGAGGGCCAGATCCATCCTGAGCTCTCCCATATTGCCCTCCATGGTGACTTTCAGATCATTAATGGCTTGTAGAATGGTTGCCGTCTGAGCTACGCCCCCAGAGTCCGGGGTCCCACCAGTTACACCTGTTTCGTTCCCATGGACATTCTGCTTAGCGAATTTGTTGATTTCTTGTTGTTGGGCCTCCGTACTGCCTGTTTTGTCTCGCCCCATCTCGTCGCACAAACGGAAGATGCTCAGACATCGGGATGAGAGTGGCACACGGCGCTGCAACAGAAAGCTCGGAGGCCGGGCTGTCGTGCATCATCCGGAGGCCCTGCAGCGGCTTGAGTTACAAAGGATACGGCCACCTTGCCGGCAGGCCCTGCTGTACTGGAAGATGATGCGGAGTCACAGCAGGGGTCACAGTCCCCTGAGAGACAGACAGACTGATCCATAAGACATGGTCAAATACCTTCAGTATGTATGTACAGAGCAGGGGTGGGATGTGCGGTGATTAATGAGTAATAACTTACTTCATTTTCAGGGGGGGTTTGTCAATGTTAGAGCGGGAGGGGTTCATGTAGGGAGTGCTACAGATCACAGCCTAGCTCAGTTGGCCAGGCCCCTAGATACATGACAGGTACTTCAAGTTTGGGAAGTATGGGGGGGGAGTTGGAAAGGAGGTATGGGGGAAGGAGAGGGGTGTTGTTCACTTTTAATGTGCTATTTCAAATGGGGCAGTACATTGACATGGCATGCAGCAAGAGGGAGTGGACGCAGGGAGAGGATACATCTTTTTACAATGGCTATCAGTCTGAGGGAGGATAAAGAGCTGGCTACCTCTACAGCAGGTACACCTAAACTTCTGTCCTGGAACGTAAACAGGATATTAGACAAGATTAAATGTGTGGCGGTTCTTAGAGCTTCACTGAAAGCAGAGGCAGATGTGGTACTCCTTCGAGAGACACGTTTACTGGGGAACAACTGCCCCTTTCTGCTGCGTAGAGGTTATTCACAGGATTATCATGCAGGTTTTCACAGGTGATCCTGGGGTTGGCTATATTAGTTAGAAAACATTCTCTCTTGGCTGTCACGCAAACATGGACAGATAATCAGGGATGGTATATAGCTGTTACTGGGACTCTTCAGGGCCGGCCACCGCTGGAAATGGGATTCTTGGCTCGGTTGGGTGGAGCAATCAGTGAATTGCCGGAGGCCCTGTGGATAATAGGGGGAGACATGAACGGTTGTGGTCTGCACAGTTGGGCCGATCCTCGGGATGGATGAGCAGGGGTGGGCTAACATTGATAATGATTTTTATACAAAACTTGAGTTTAGCAGATGCTTGGAGGGTTCACCATCTGAGCGAGAGAGGATACACCTTCTATTCCTGGGCACACCAAACTTTCTCCAGATTAGATTATTTCCTCCTCCCTTCAGAGGAATGCAATAGGGTGAGAGAAGTGTGACATTTGGCGAGAGGTCTATCGGACCACTCACCAATAGAAATGACCCTGACTTGAGGGACAGAAGGAACAAGGGCGGGATGGCGGTTGGACAGATGGCATCTTCAGCAAGAAGACTTTAGAGACATGTGCAATCAAAAGAGTAAACAGTATTTCCCGGATAACCAGGGCTCCGTGACCTCATCAGAAGTGATTTGGGAGGCGCAGAAGGCGTACTTGAGAGCTGAGATTATTAGTTATGTGAAAGGCCAGAGGGAAAGGAGTAGGCAGAAGAACAGGGATCTGGAGGAGAGAATTATGGACTTGGAGGATCGCTACATAGAACAGGAACAGGACCCACCTACGAGACCTACTACATTTGCAGAAACTGCTGCGGCAGGAATTAACACAGGAAGCAAGGGCAGCGTGGCAGGCAACTCGAAGCAGAATATATCAATGGGGAGATAAGGGCAGTAAAACCCTGCATTGGTTATGCACCCCCAAGTCGGGGTTGACTACCCTCTCGTATTTACAGATGGGGGATGGGTCAAAGGTGATGGGACAAGGGCCGATGGCCGAAGTATTGGATAACTACTATCGGTGTCTGTACCGGGCAGATCCGGCAAGTCTGCGCTCAGACCTGTCTCAATTCATAAATGTTCTACCAGTCCACACCTTATCAGCTGCAGACAGAACTTCCTTGGAGATGGAAGCCTCAGTGGAAGAATTGAGAATAGCACTGGGACAGTTAAATCCCAGGAAGGCCCCTGGACCGAATGGCTTTCCACCCAAATATTGGCACCTTGTATGGCAGCATGCAGGTCAGCCCATGCTGGAAATGTTCCAGGAGGCTGTGCAGAGGGCCAAGTTGTCTCTGAATCTTAGGACGGCAGATATTGCGGTAATACCCTCATCGGGTACTGCCGACCATAGTCGTGAAGATTTCCAACCCATTTCTGTGTTGAATACAGAGGTCAAAGTCTAGGCGAAAGTGCTGGCCAACTGGATGAGGAAGGTGATAGGACGTCTGGTAGGCTCTGACCAGTCAGGGTTTATGTCAACGCGGGATACAAGACATAATCTAAGGTGCGTGCATAATGCTATTGCCCTGAGTGCGTTGGTAGATGAGCATAGGGCTCTGTTGTCCAATGACTTCCAGAAGGCCTTCGATTCGGTCGACTGGGCAAATATGTTTGCACTCCTGGAGCAGGTGGGTTGTGGACCCCGATTTATCAGTTATGTAAAACTCCTATACACAGACCTCGGAGTTAGGGTGCGCATGGGAGGACAGGTCTCGGAGTGGTTTCTGGTGGAATGGGGCACACAACAAGGTTGCCCCTGTCCCCTCTGCTGTTTTCAATTGTAATAGAGCCCCTGGCTGCCCGGGTGCGTGAGGACCCATTGTATAGAGGATTCCAGTGGGAAACTACAATGAGCGAAAGAATATTGCTATATGCAGACAATGTCCTTTTATTCCTATGGGATCCAGAAAGATCGGGACCCAGAGCACTGCAGATATTGGAGATTTTTGGAAAATATTTTAGCCTTCGTATTAATAGGAGAAAATCAATGATCTACCCAATACATTTGCACCCATTGCATATGTTATGGGCAGCAGGTCTGACAAGATTGGTTTACATAATTAGGAGTGTACGTTACGGGGATCGCTGAACGTTCCATTGAGAAAAATTTGGCTCCTCAACTGGAACAGCTGTCCAGAGATGTGGCATTCTGGGGGGTCTTCCGTTGTCTCTAATGTGACGTTCAGCCATCTTTAAAATGGTGGCATTACCACACCTCTTGTATCACCTACAGAATCATCTGTTCCCAGTCTCTGAGTCCTTTTTCCAGAAGGGGAATGCCCAGTTGCATGCATTGCTGTGGGGAAGCAAGATCCCACGCATCTCACTGGATAAATGCTGCAGATTAGGGATCGAAGGGGGATTGGCCACACCGGATGTATGACTATATTACTGGGTGGCACACCTCATTGTTGTCAATGAATGGTGGTACGAAGGACTCACCGACCCGGCATAAGCTTTGGAGGGGACGAAGATGGGACCACACAGGATTTTGCACTTGTTGTATGGAGGGGCCTGTGGGATGGAACTGTCACCTGCGACTGGGGTGCTGTTTGCAGCTTGGGAGGAGGCACAAAAGGCTATGGGGTAGGAGCACAAGCTGACCTTGGAAACGCCACTGTGACAGGAGTCTTATCTCCTACAGACAATGTCATTGAGGAAGGAGTTTGTTACCTGGGATCTTGTGGGGATCTTGCAACGAAAAGATATACTCCACAGAGGTGTGCTGAAGTCTTTTCAGGACCTGCAAATAGAATTTGCACTTCACCATGCACAGTTTTTCAGATACTTACAGCTGTGTCATGCATTGACGCCTGTGATACAGACGCTTACTGAGCTGCCGGAGTCTTCGCCTCTGGGGGCCAAACTACTGCTGACCAATTTGACAGAACACAAGCTCTCACTGACATACAAAACACTTCTTGACGCTCTACCAGATCCACTTGTAATATTATGTTTTGCAATGATTTTTAAATAAGCAAGGTGATGACTGACTGACACTCTGCTCCAACACATCCACTCTATGACACTCTATTCCCCCACACCACTCTAGGGCACTCCACACCACTTACTTCTGCCATGCTGAACAGCAGCCACACTGGTGTACAACAAGGCTATAACACATTGCCAAACCCATTGAGAAAATGAGTGAAGCGGGTCATTCCCAGCACCCCCACCCTGTTCCAGATGTAACTTGCGCACCAAAGGTCCCAATGTGCTACTGCAATATATACCTGCCGCACAATAGGTGCAAGTATAATATATCATAAAGTCTAAGAATGGCAATGCATCATCAATAGTATATCAGCTACCAATGTCCAGTATACTCATTTGTTCTTCTTTTTTTTTATTCCTCACATTGTAATTCCAATTTGTATGAAACATAGATACAAACAGTCAACACATTTCATCTACTCAATGCAGACTGAAATGTTTATAGTATTCTGACTAGTTAGAATGCTGGCACCAGTGACAGTGAGTAGTTTAGCTATCTCAATCTAATAATCTATTTGTAGGCACTGAATTCCAGCAATTTCATGAATGGTGCAGACAGCATAGGCAGCAATCAATTACCTTTGTCATTCAGTTGACAAATACCTTGCATTCACCACTAAATTATAAGCCACTTTTCAGACATCTGGCACCCAGCTGAGGATTCCCTTCTCTGGCGCTCATCTGGTGGGAATGGACATCTGTCTTCTAGATCTGCATTAGAATATGTTATCATTCCCTCTGCTGCTATGCAGTGCCTCAGGAGCGGCAGACAGCGCATAGAAGTTGTCGTAGATTGCCCATCGTTGAAAACCTCTACCATTTGGGTTTCATTTGGCGGAAGCCTATATGTTGGAAAATGGGTTATTGGTAAGGGCAGGTAGGTACCTACACCTAGCAACAAGCCACTAACCTCCACCTAGGTACAGTTAGGTCTCAGTAAATTAATCCCAGCTCAACCCTTGGTAGCTTGGCAACGAGCGTCAAGGCTTAACTTAGGAGACAGTGTGTAAAGCATTCAAATATCACAAAACAGTAATCAAATAAAACACAGGAAACAGTTTAAAAATCCAAAACCAATTTATAAAAATAGTTTATATTTTTATCTTTAAAATGACACAAAAACGAATAAAATCGGATAAAGGGAACCGGAGATATGAATTTTTAAAGAATTATTACTTTTCTAGCGCTTAGAAACAAAAAGCGCCAATCGGGTCATCTGGTTGCACCTCGACCGGGGCAAAGTCAAAGTTTCAGGCCGACCGCGATGGAGCCCTGCTCGGCTACAAGTCGCGGGAGGCCTCGGTTAAAAAGTTACCTTCTGACTTAGTCTTTATTTTGAAGTTTTTCTTCACCGGGACGAACCTGCAAGTTGAATCCGACCTCCTGGAACCCTTGTCCGGATACGCGATGTGGGTTTCCTCGGTGGTGATTTTTACCTTCGGACTTAGTCGTTTTTTCGAGATGAAAATCCTTCGACCGGGGTAAACCTGGATCTTGATCCGACGTCCGTGGAGCCCTTCCCGGATACGATGGCTGGGAGGTCCCGGTCAACTTTTTACCTTCGGACTTAGTCTCTTTTTCGGATGTTTTTCTTTACCGGGACGAACCACGAAGTCAGGCCGGGTCGCGGTTGAGGCAAGCCGGCTAGAATTTCCGCGGCGGGTCGGTCCCTCTCTGGAGCTTTTTTACAAAATTTTTCAAATCTTCTCCAAACTTATGGGGCTTCACCCAGATGTTCTTTTAAGGTTCTTTTGGGGTCCACAGCTCACCCCAAGGGTCCAGAAGTTCTGTGATGGTCCTTGGGGGGTGCGGACTTCAACTCCCAGAATGCACCTGGCGCAAACTCCTTTTTGGCCACTGGACAGTGGTCAGCTGGTCACTTTTTCAGGAGTTGGTGCAGGGGACTCTGGATAGCAATTTTTCACCTGTAGCAAACAGGGAGTCCCTCCTTGAACCAGTTGAAGCCAGGCAAAGTCCTTCTTGTGGTTAAGCCCAAGTGTGCAGCTGGTGCAGTCCTTCTGAGTGCAGGTTCCAGGTGCAGGCCAGGGGTCCAGCAGGGCAGTCCTTCTTCTCCTTGAGTTCCTTCTTCTTGAAATTTGGTGGGGATCTGAGGTGTGGGTGCAGGTCTGCCAGTTTTATCCTTGCTCCTGGGTGAAAAGCAGGGGGGCCCTGGTTCTCCAATCAGGGACAGGGTCGTCCCCCTGTGATGACCACTTCCTGGGAAGTGTGGCAAAAATCCATCCCAGAAGGCAACAGTCTCTAAAAATCCAACATGGATGAATCTGATTTTTGGAGGTTACATCTGGCTGAGCCCACCCACTGGTGTGGCTAAAAATCATAAACACACCCCTCTCCTGCCCTCTCCTAATCTAATCAAGGGGGCACCTAATTGTCTGGGGTTGCAGGATGTGGGGGTGTTGCTGGGTGCTGCAAATGTCCTTCTCTGCCTTTGAAGACCAGTTTGGCAGCCCTCCCCCTTCCTGCCTCACCATCTGCTGAGGGGAGATTCTCTCCCCCAAGCACATTCCTTTGTGTGAAGCCAGGCCACTTCACACCTCATCAAGGCAGCTTTGACTAAGCTGCTGCAGGCTGGCCAATCAGAGCACAGCAGCAAAAACAATGCAGGGCTGAAATTGGCAACTTTTTAGGTAAAGTCTATAACTCTTTACCTGAACAAGTTATATTAAATCCAACAACTGGAAGTTGTGGGATTTATTACAACAATTAATTGGATACCAAATTCTTGGTATGCAACATATAAGGAGACTTTAAAATTTAAAACAAAGTCTCCCCATTCTAGCCTATGAAGGCCATTTACTTCAATGAGGGAAAAACGAATTTGGCTGTTTTTACCTCACCAGGGTTTATAAATCTATTTTTATAAAGTCCCTGCTTATAGTTACATGGCACCCAGCCCTAGGGGCACATAGGGCACACCTTAGGGGTGACTTATATGTAAAAATAAGGTAGTTTAAGACTTTGGAAGTACTTTTAATTCCAAAGTCGAATTTGCATATAACTTTAATTTAAAAGCAGCCAGCAAGGCAGGCCTGCCTTTAAAATGACACTGGGCACCTCAGCAGTGCACCTAGGTGTGCACCACCTATGCTGCGGTCCCTAAACCTACATGCCCTACCATATACTAGGGACTTATAGGTAGGTTAACTTAGCCAATTATAATTAGCCTAATTTGCATATCCATTTTACACAGAGCACAGGCCCTGGGACTGGTTAGCAGTACCCAGGGCACCATCAGAGTCAGGAAAACACCAGCATAAAGTGGAAAATGGGGGCAAAAAGTTAGGGGGCCTCTGCAATCAGCCCTGTTTTCTCACACTATAGCAATGAAATATTCCATGACAGAGCACAGGTTGGGTGGCTCAATCAGTTAACAGCACTTGTCTCTGCCACATTGCATGGGCAGCCAGGTTTGGGCCTCAACATCGGCTCAATATCGTGTGATTCTGAGGCAATCAACTAATTGCCCTGTGCTTAAACAAAACAAATTATAAAAAATGAATGCGAAATTTTTTGATTTCTTCATGCCTAAATGAAAAACATGAATTGATCTCATGTTAAGTGCTCCAATACCTTTGAGTCAAGTTCACTCTAGAGAGGAAAGAAGCACAAGTTGGAGAGGGAGGATGAAAAATGTAAATAGTACCTTGATCATACCACGAGTAGCGGACGGCCACTAATTAAGTTTAATGAATTTGTAGTTCGTCCTTGTTCCACTGATTGAATGGAACTGACGCAATGTCCTACAATGCCCAATTATACACTGCATTGAAGAGTGAAGCTGGGGTGAACCAATGAGAAGTAAGGGCGGGCTCCAAGCCCTTTATTGAAAACAATATCCCTTTCAGCAAACAGTGCATACGCTCTGTTAGGCGTGATCTAAAAATGATGTATTATTTAACAAGGTGTGCTTTTTATTTCACGTTGTTCTTTCAAAAGGAAATACATTATTCTACTGAATTTACTTTTTCTTTGCAAAAGAATCCAATTTGGGCAGCAGATAGTAAACAGCACTCATCAAGGCACTGTTTACTTCGTGGTCTTGTGACTGATTTTGTCACCCTTGAGTGCAGGGGTCACAAAGGCAGTGCCAGGGGTCACAAGGGTCAAGCCAGGGTCGCAGCTACCAACCATCAATGAAGTTCAAGAGGAGGGATTGTGAGTGCTAAAAGTGAGAGAGTGAAGTGGGAAGCAATACAAAAGCAGAAAGAGTTGTGTGCACATGCTAACAAGACAGGAACACTTTCACAACAGTTTTATGAGTACTATTGAATTAGAGCTGAGCTCAAAGTGTGCTGTCCCTGGTTGTTTCCGCCCACATGTGCACCTAAATTAGTAGTACTAAAAATGTGTTTATTAGTTAGCAAAAACCATAAACATCATAGGAAAAAAAAACGCTCAGATGAATGAACAATACAGTATATATTATCAGTTAATACGTTCACTAAAAAATACAATGTGCAAAATTATGAAAAATTTTCAAACAAACTAATCTTACATTTTAGAAAGAATATCCAAATAATAACAGTCAATGTTGATGCAATTAAACAGTATTAAAAAGGCATGACTCGATGGCTGGCGATCAGGGTCCCTCACAATCTGCTGTGGTTCATGTACAATTCCGTGCGGATTATCAAAATGAGTGCGTTCACTAACCAGTGCAGTGTGCAAAAATACACAAAAGGTGCTGATTAGCCAGGCTAATGTATATCAAGATATTAGGAAGATGTCCAAACTAGTTACAATGTGGAAGCTTATGCAAAATGTGCAAAAGATTTGGTATTTAGGGGGTCATTCTGGCCCCTGCCGGCGGCGGAAGCCGCCCGCCTGGCGGGAACCGCCAGAAGACCGTACCGCAGTCAAAAGACCGCGGCGGTCATTCTGACTTTCCCGCTGGGCTGGCGGGCGACCGCCAAAAGGCCGCCCGCCCGCCCAGTGGGAAAGCACCAGCAACGAGGAAGCCGGCTCCGAAGGGAGCCGGTGGAGTTGCTGGTGTGCGACGGGCGCAGTTTCGCCGCGGTCAGAATTGCCCTTGATGCACCGCCAGCCTGTTGGCGGTGCATCTTCCAACCCCGGCCCTGGCGGTCCATGACCGCCAGGGTCGGAATGACCCCCTTAGTCTTAAAAACATATATCAAAATATTAAGTAATTGCCAAGCTTTTGTATATCATAGTTTTTTTTTAAAAGCTGTCAAGGCTAATGGCTATCTAGCTTACGTTGTACTGACTTATGCAAAATGTTTTTGTCAGGGACCTTTGTCATTCATCAACATTACCTAATAAATGGTTCGAAAATTTCCAGAAACTGGATCAGCATTATGGACCAGATGTTGTAAAATCTGATTTTGCGAATTGGAAATTGCGAGTCGGTGCGACTCGCAATTTCTGATTTGCAAAATCGAATGCAGAACAATGTCTCAGACACCGTCTGCAAATCTCAATGGGGTCGCAAAGACCCACCTCATTAATATTAATGAGGTGGGTCGCATTTTGCGACCCCATTGTGATTCCCTGCACTGGAGACAGCAGACCTCCATGTCTGTGACTGCTTTTTAAATAAAGCAGTTTTTTTTGTATTGCAGCCCGTTTTCCTTAAAGGAAAACGAGTTGCAATGCAAAAAATTAACAAAACCATTTGGTTTATTTTTTTCAGAGTAGGCATTGGACCACTGACTGCTCTGAAAAAACATTAATGGTGACATTTACAAAGGGGAAGAGGTCCCCTGGGGACCCCTTCCCTTTTGCGAATGGCTTACCACCAGTGTGACACTGGTGGTAACTGCGAATTGCTTTGCGACCGGTCACAAAGCAATTCTGCATCGCGGTGCGAGTCGCAAATAGGACGGGAACACACTTTCCTATTTGCGAGTCGCATTCCCATTTTGCGAGTCAGAACCAACTCGCAAAATGGGAATGTGCATCGCGATGTGCGTTTTGCATGGCGCAAACTGCGATTTTCGCAGTTTGCGCCTTGCAAAACGCTTCCTACATCGGGCCCTAAATTCTTTGGACCAAATTACTCAAGAAGGGCTGACCTAGAGGATCTGATCCCCAATTCGCAAAATTATTTTTTCTGCATACTTCTTCTCTGTGGGGTCAGGGCTGAGCGTATGCAGATAACATGTAGCAATGTCTCTCCAGTCTGATGGCATAAGTGGCATATTTGGTCTCCTCTTTGGACTTCTTCGCTCCACTTTGGTTGAAAGTCTAGAGTTGGAAAAATCATCAAATCCTAGAGTCAGTAATATCTGCTTTATCTTCAGGGAGTAAGAGGCATCCAGGATAGGTGACTCTTCATGGGTTTCATAAGATTTTAGAACCAGCCACGCATGAGACCGTTTAAACACTTTGGAGGTTATTACAACTTTGGAGGAGGTGTTAATCCGTCCCAAAAGTGACGGTAAAGTGACGGATATATCACCAGCCGTATTACGAGTTCCATAGGATATAATGGACTCGTAATACGGCTGGTGGTATATCCGTCACTTTACCGTCACTTTTGGGACGGATTAACACCTCCTCCAAAGTTGTAATAACCCCCTTTCTCTTTATTTTCTATCTAACTTTGCAGTTTGATGGATTTATTAACTGCTTTCCTAAAAGCTTGCCCAGGAATGTTAAGGTCCCACAGGTCACCTACCTCAAGCATTTCTATATTTTTTCAAGGTATTTTTTATAACCACTATTGCCCCCTTCAAGATCGATTTCCGTCCATACCAGATTTGCCAACATTCCTTTGGCAGATTGCTGCCTGCGCATTTTATGAAAGCCGCAGGCCTAGCAAGCAACTGCCTTACTAGTGAGTAGTTCAGCCTGACTTGGGGAGGCGATGACGATCTAGGTAGCTGAAAAACGTGTTTGTATGAGCTTACCATCAGTTTGTCCAGAAGGTCAGTCCCTGCCCCAATCATTATTTCTGCGCCATATGCACCTAAGTGCAGATGTCTCAGTGAAAATCGCTCAAAAATTGGAAACAGTGCTTGTACAAAGGGATAAAGTACAACAGGAGAGCACAAGTGTCCATAATTTAATGCAGATACAAAGAGGGCTTTACCTCATTAAAAACAATCTGGCAAAATGTTCAGTCTGCCATATGCACAAGACCTATTCTCTGACAGATAGATCGTAGTCATCTAGTTGTCAGCTAAGAAATGTGCGAGCTGAAAATAAAAGATTGTAGCTCTTAAAAAACTAGTTATTTAAGTGCTCCTTTACAAACTCATAGTGTAATTTGGGAATATTATGTATGGTGTTTGCCCTCTCAAAAATGGGATACCCTATTTGATAAGGTATGCTCAGTAATAAAAAAAAAGCAGTTGACAAAACCCGTTATGACAATTTTCACACGCACCAGTATGACAAGCAAAGCACAGAATAAACATATGCTAAAAATGAGGACATACCAGGGAGAATACATGTGCCACAATCCATAGCAGATGGGCTATAATAAACCAGTTACTAATGAATGACTGGTGTGTACGTGTGTACTGAAAATAACCAAGCTGCAGGCAAAAGTAATTTCCACAATGATGTTGCAGTCATTGTAGCAGTGCCCATGGTCTTCAGCAGCAAATGGATGATAACAGAATAAGTATTCAGGCAAAGGATGACACATTTTGGTAAGTCTCAGGAAGGAGTAATGGAGAGATACCATTTCTTCCATGCGTCATCTTGGACATGGTTGTGGAAAAAAAGTCAAACTAATTACCTACAGTCAGGTCCCACTCCATCTCTGCAGATGCAAAAAATTAAACAAAACATATGCCAAAGGCTATCATAAATTAAACAGAGTGTAGGATCCACACAAAACTACCCACAGTCCCATCAATGAAAAAGACTAATTGCCCAGCCTCTCCAGGTAAATGTCAGACAGTAGGAAGCCAGCAAGGCCACAACTTCAGTGGAGCCTGCTGTGTGGTCCTGGGACACCTGGAAGAGTTGGGTGGCATGCCTGGGTGCCTCACAGGAGAGGTAGGAACATCCTACATTAGAATACATGCATGCCAATAGATGCATCAAAGTTGTGAAATATAAAAAGTAAAATCCATTCTAGGCTGAAGCTGTATCAAAGAAATGGCTGTGGACTGAAAGCTCACCCCATAAAGCATTGGTGCAGCTGGGAAAAATACTTATTACACTGAAAGCAACAATAAAGAGTGTACCCTTCCTGCGGGATGTCTTTCAGTTGCAGGTGGTCCCCACAAGCACCTTTGGCACTGCTGCTTCATCTATTATAAAAACTGCTGGCTATAAGACACTGAACATGTCTTTCAAGTAGAGACCATATTCCCTACCAGAGCTCTCCAAGTAATCAAAGCCTTCAGTCACTTGCAGGGTATCTATGTGTCTAGCAGGATCCTGGGGTACCTACTTCTCAGACAACCAAAAACAGGAACTGTCCATGGAAGTTCAAGGGGACCACCTTCGTCCAGGGTCCACAGCAAGTTCACCTTCTTTTAGCCTCAAAAGGGAGGCTAGAGCTGTGCAACAATTTCGAGAGCCAGAGTCCAGTAAAATAATAGCTTCTCCTTCAAGCTCGCAAGTTGAGGTGCCCAAAAATCGGGGGGTCAAGGTTGACAAAAAGCCGTCCTTTCAAAAACAAATAAAAACTGTGGTAGGAAATTGTTTTGGCCTTCTACACACAGCCAAAACATGTTGTTTCTTTCTCTTCTGGCCAGGAAAATTGTGATTCTGGTTCTGATCATAGCTAGGCTGGAATATGCAAATGCACTATATTCAGGTCACCTGCATTACCTAGCAAAACAAAAACTACACAAAATTATGTTGCTCTCTAAACGCTCAAACTTCTGTTAAGGTCTCATATTTCCTTTCCCTTTGGGTGTTGCATTGGCTCCCAGTGAAAAAAACAAATTTTGTTTAAAATCCTGCTTCTGACATTTAGAGTATTGCATCAAACAGATTCAAGATGTTTATCAGCTATGATACATTCTAACAGACAATTTGATTTCTTTCAATAGTTTTTGATCGAAGTCCTTAGGGTGCGCCTTTCAAAAACAGTTGGTTGCTCTGTTTTCCTTCTTGGGCCCCTTGGCATAGAATAAAATCCCTCTTGACTTCTGACAAATTGACTCTGAATATCGGTTTGGAAAGAAGCTAAAAACTTGGCGTTTTTCTCAAAGATGAACCAGACAATCTCTCCTCACCACTTACTTTGTTTAGAGCCAGGACACTCTTCTTTATAAATCTGAAGAAAAGGCATGCTGACACAGTTGCTGGGACAGACACATTTATGAGCTTCATTACTGTGCCTTACCTGGGCCAGGGATAGAGACCTCTGGAATATGCAGGAAATATATCTGGTTGACCCAGAGACATCCAAATTAAGTACCGGCATCGACAAGTACCTCCCAGCTATAAAAATAGAACACTCACCTCAGGTACATTATTTAAATACAGTAGGAGACCACTATGGAAAACGCCAGCAGCATCCGAACTCCATTACTGAGGGGGTACAACAAGAAAACAGCAAAAGTGAAAGCAGAAGGGCAGAGAGCCCCGAGTGCATAGGAAATGAACAAAGTATAAGAACAACCATGTGCATGGACAATACAATAGCCCCGGTTCCCGCACCTCGGACAAAAGTAAAATACTGCTCTCAGGTTAGCCCTGGAAACTACAACCTCAGTAGCCAGCCCGGGTGGGTCACTGATCCGCTTGCCCTACCGCGCCCAGTGCTTGACCTGGAATCTAAAGGAAAAAGGGATAATTGGCCTCCAAAAAGGCAACCTTATGAAGAACATAGGAACAAAGAGTTGCAACTTGGGAGGGATAAAGGCCAGGTAGAACGAACATTGACTAGTTGGCAGCTACCACTTATAACGAAGAAAAGGAAGATAATCAACTTCAAGGAAGACGGTCGCAGGGAGGTGGCGGGCATACCAAGATCCGCACTGAAATAACTAAAGAGCTTGAAGCCACGATCATGTTTATCCCCGAGTACTCCTCAAGAGGAAGTCATGACATCCTAAATAGGACAAATATCCTATATTTGGTCAACTCTCTGCCAGCTTTGCAGAACGTAACAACTAAAGACCTCCTCTCAGTAAGATTCATACAAAGAAAAGAATTAGAGAACGGGGAATCAACAGAAACAGTCTGGGCTTCACCTTGGATAGCAGAACAGATCCTAAAATGTTCTAACATGATGAAGACCTGGGGAATGTCTACTGCTATTCCACAAAAGGAACCATATCCAACAATATTTCTTGAAAAAGCTCCAAAGCAAAACGTGTCGGGTAGGCATGAGGTAAAAGGCAATTCTGGCTCGATACTCCAGGGAGCAATTAGCTCCAAACAACAACTCCCTGAACGAATAAATCTGAGCAATATGAGGTTCTGTCTGTTGGTCAATTCCCCTAGAAACAGCATAGGCAATCCCCCACAGTTGCAGAATTATGAAGATCAGCCATCTAGACGCTTGTAGCAAAAAATGGACGGCTTGAACACAAAAGATAGAACTAGTCCCACATTAAACATTTTAAGCTGGAACATTGCAGGCTTAAAAAGTAAAATGGAGGATAAGGACTGAGTTGAATTCATTAAACAACAAGACATCAGCTGCTTCCAAGAAACTTGGTCTACTAATGCCATTGACCTAGATGGGTTCTCCACTTTCCACTCACCTGCTATCAAACAAAAAAAAGGAAGACCATCGGAAGGCCTGATCATTTGGATCAGAACTTCACTACTGGGAAACTCCGTAGTAACTCATGCTGTATTAAGCAAGGAAATCCAGACGCTTGCAGTAAAATATGAAGAGTGGTCACTCGAAATAGTAAATGTGTATTTCCCTCCTATTAGCTGGGTACAAGTCATGCCAGGTGTGCGGCTCCTTAAGGAACATATCTTAAACAAAAGAACTAAGGGTTGGAGGAACCCAGCACTAGGTCACACGAACAACCGCTCTCCCCAGCTTTGTAAAACCTTTTTACTGATATGCGGTGATTTCAACACTAAACCCCATACTATCCTCTGGGATGAACAAGTAGTAGAGGAAGATCACGTTTGGAACATTCCAACGCCCCTCATCCAACGTTGTCAAGACTCCAATAAAGGAGAATTAATCTTTGAAGCATTAATAGAAGGAGGAATCCGCACATTAAACGGAAGAACAAATTCAGATAGAACTTTCAAATCTACCTTTCGAACTGGAAAAAGGCAAAGTATAATCGATTACATGGCAATAAACATCGAAGCCTGGCATTATGTCATCGATATGGAAATAAGGGACAGGATCGAGAGTGACCATGACTCATTGCTAATGGAGATAGTCCATCCGGACACGAGCCCAGGGAAGGCTGAGTCTCCATTTAACGGAAATAGCTTAACAATAACCATGAGACCAAATAGGAAAAACATATTAAGGTCAAATGTGGATGAATCTTATACGAGTGTACCCAGTCAAACCTGGTTGCTATCACTCAGCACGTTTTTAAACCTACCAGTTAACGAAGCTTTACCCCTCCTGCATAATTTTAATAATCTGCTATTACAAACAACAAAGGAAAGGACCAAGCATCTTCAAACTAATCCTAATACGATGGAGGGCTGGTTCGATGAAGAGTGTTTAAAACTAAAAAAGACCCTATCACAAGCGCTAAAGAATCGGCATTTGAACGACTTTGATGAGCAACATTTTTATGAATGCAGGCAACAGTAAAAAAAATTACTGAGATACAAAAGGAAGATATTCCCACATAAGCTCTGGAAAATGCTCCTGCAGGCAATATTGGCAGGAAACTGCAAAAAGTTTTGGGAGATAGTCAGGTGGGGATGCGAAGGCCCTTCGAAAAACCTAGAACTGAATATCAACCCACAACTCTGGGTAAAGCACTTAACCGCCTTGTATCAGGAAGAGGTGAAGACGGCATCCGGGAGTACTAATAACTTAAACAGTCTTACTCAAGGGCTGGAAGGCAGTAATCAAAGATCAAGTAAGATATTTCCACTTCAACTGACCTATGTAGTACCATCAAAATGGCCTGTTAGATCGATAAATGAAACCCAGAATGAATTAGTCCCTAACAAATTCCCTAGCACAAATTCCATGCAAGTAACCCATGCCATTCCACGTGCAATGGAGTTAATACCAGATTTCAGTGAGAAAGAGATTAAACAAGTTATTCTCCTCCAAAAGCCGTACAAGGCTGCAGGCCCAGATGGTATCCCTTCAGACGTTTATCGTAACCAGCGAACGTTATGGCTACCTGCTCTAGCCCGTCTATTTAACAGTGTTTGGCACCACGAGGTATACCCCAGTTCTTGGAAGAAATCAATAATTGTTCCGATTCACAAAAAAGGGCCTCGGGGCATGGTGTGCAATTACAGGCCTATCTCATTGCTTGATAGTGTTAGAAAAATTGTTGTCAAAATGATTCAGTTGCGCCTAGACCAATGGCTAGAGGATGGAGATTTAATATCGACACATCAAGCTGGTTTTAGGAGAGGCCAAAGCACAACAGATCAACTTTTTAAGTTGAACATGATCTGCGCTAAATACGCCACCCTAAAAGATTGTCCATTATATTTGGTCTTTGTGGATCTTCAAACAGCCTTCGACAGCGTAAATTGCCAAACATTATGGCAGTCATTGTCGGAAATGGGTATACAGGGAAAAATTGTAAGGCTGTTAATTCTACTGCATACAGGAAATACTGCCAGGGTCAGATATACTACGAGAAATGATTATACGGCAGAAATTCCAATCAAGCGAGGTGCAAAACAAGGCTGCGTTTTGGCCCCAATCTTATTCAATTGTTATATAAATGAAGTAAGTCGAGACCTGAGGAAATTAAATCTGGATGTGCCAAAACTAGCCAATGAAAGTATACCTATCCTGCTCTTTGCTGATGACGCTGTATTACTGGCAAGAAGGGAGATAGCAACGCATCGACTACTTAGGGGTTTTGAATCATTTTGCACCTCAAGGAGCATGGTAATCAATGAGGGGAAAACAAAGTTTATAATTCTTAAACCAAAAACAGACAATGCAATAGACTTTTAGGGCAAACAACAAGCCTTTGGCCCGAGTGGCCACTTATGACTACCTGGGTTGCAGACTGGCCAAAAAACTGACATGGAAACCACAAATTTATAAAAGTAACATCTCCTTGGTCCAACAAGCTGGAGCGGTACTCAGATTCGCAAAAGCTACAGGCAACCATTCTATGAGTTCTGCACTGCTTGCATATAAAACAAAAGCAAGGGCCGCAGCACTTTATAGCGCAGAGATCTGGGGATTTAGAAAGACTCCATCAATACAAGTAAACAAAAAATAAATTCTACGCTGATTACTTTGTTTAGGCAACGCCACACCAATGAATGCAATAAGAATTGATCTACAAATGAGAAAGGTTGAGGACTACATTGCACTGGCTCCAATAAGATACTGGATCCGTATTTGGGCAAAAGAGGAACTCAAACCACATAGAGATGTACTTATGGACAACATGAAGCTACAAAGTCATCGGAAATTGCCCTGGTTCAACCACCCTTTCTGCTATCAGCCAGGAAGACCTCTGGCTCCATCTAGGAAAAATCAGAAGGCCTAGTTTATCTGTCATAAAAAAGGCATACTGGGAGCAAAAGACTCAGAGCATGTGTGAGACACTTAGCCCTTTATTTAAGCGTTAGATTTTGTTTAACCAAGAGCTTAAACCAGCAATTTGCATAGACAGTATTTATCTGGAAGAAAAAAGGGTTCTCTATTTTAAATTGCGTATGGGCACACTATCAGTGATGGCAGTGACCAGTAGATGGTAACCCGTCCCTCCGGGTAGATTAGAATGTTGTCCATGTCTTCATAGTGGCCAAGAAACACTATCCCACTTCCTTTTATTATGTCACTTCACGCTCAAACTCCGCAAATTGTATTTAAGTCCACTTTTTAGATCATACGGAGTTAGGAAGTGCAAAGAGGCGGAAGTATTATGTATGCGATCAGATGCGAAACACATTGTGACAAAGGTCTCCACTTACATACTGGAAGCATGGAAGTTACGTTTATCAATGCACCCACAGTTGGCACAAGTATAATTGCTTGAGTTATCCCATAGCTATTATTAGCTTGGGAAATCGGTGCAGGTTGTTGTAAAACGGGGCTAGGTCCTGGGTTACTATTAAACTGTTGGCAGGCACCGTAAGGTCCCAAATGATTAGTACCAGAATAAGATATCTAAATTTTAGATTTATCATGTTTTTCTAGAATCAGTCAAGAGTTTTATGCAAATTATGGTCATAGAGCAAGTTTTATGATAATGCAGGGCAAATTGGATAAATTTTGGCACGTTAAATCAAAAATTCAAGTACAGTTTTTTCTTTTTATTGAGACGTTTTATTTAATGCGATTTTTACAGAGTTTGATGGATTGGTATTTATTGTGTGTTATTGTTATGGCCGGATAGGCTGACAACAATTAAATAAATGGTAAATATCTGGTTGAGGTGCAGGAAGCCAAGAATGAGCTGTTATGTGGGGGTTGTAGATGCTGTAGGTCCTCCACTAATCATTAAATATTCCTTTTGTATTCTGCTATACACATCCTTCACATGTATCTTTGCATCACAACACTTTTCTTGATGTATTCCACAATAAGCATCCTTCCCCCATTGCATTCACTCATTTAACAAGCTCCTGCTAAAAGGTCTGCATGTCATTTGCATTAACAATGCATGGAGCAGCCTAAAGAGTTGATCAGAGAGTTCAACCACATAGAGCACCACAATGTCTGCCTCTTTCTCTGTAGCATTCTTCTTGCTCTACATTGGTACTGGTGACAGTGTGTCTGTGTGCCTCTCTGTAGAAGTGCAACACAAGTGGAAGGTGGCATGACTTTAGAAGGATATGCTATTTTTGAGTTTATTACAGCTTGTGTGTGTGAATGTGGTAAGTTGTAGCTTCTCACTATACTCTCCATCCTCAATACAGTGCAGCATATGTTTGTGATTTGCAGTATTGATGCTATGCCATTAGGCATTACACTACAGTATACAAAAAAGTGCTAGATGGAAGGCTTGAATTAATCTCAGTCATTGGTAATTTCTCAGGCCAGTATCCCAGCCCATAGATATTTTGCACACCATGCTACCTCGGTTTGGACCCAGGTATATGCAAGTCAGTCTTCACCTGATTTAATGTAAACAGCCCAGCCAGAACTGCACTGTGGCTACGGAATCAAGGGAATGCCCAGATGTGGGCCCCATTCTTACTGTGCCACTGGACCCAAGCTGCACCCAACTGAAGAGTCCCATTTAGGGAAAACCCCGCCTTGGGTTGCTGGTGTTCCAGTTCAGTGATGACCTGGCTTGACAGTTAGGGCGGGACTGTTCTTATTGGAGTAGGGTCAAGACTGATTTTCAAATGGCTTGGTCCAAACTGAGGTGGCATGATGGGAAAAAGAAGAATGGGTTTGAATGCTACCCCAAGCTTTTACCAGTGGTTAGACTTATTGCAAGCATTCCTCCCATCAATTTATGTGTGTTTGAAGCTATAAGGCATAGCATTTTATATGCTCATAAAAACAAACACATGCCCTTCAATCAATGATTTGCATATGCAATTTGAGCCAAAAGCACAGTGAGATCCTGCAAGACATTCTGTGAATGGAAATAGTTCAGAATTGGTGTGACCTCTCTTTCAATCCAAAGCTTCTCCAAAAGCAGTAGGATGACTCCAACACCTCTGTAGGCAGTAGTTTTGCTAAAACAATAGACAACCTCCTAAATCAACGTATTGGCAAGTATGAGATCACACAGATTGCTCTGGTACCCCATTACGTTTTCCAGAGGTGATGTGGATTACATTGATTGCGCTTGTTTAGAACTACCAACTGACATAAAGGGTTGTTACCCCCAGGTCCTATCGTCCACATCCTGCCAACTAAACTGGCGACAAAAGAGTCAATAGGAACAGAGTCTGGCAACACCTGGTCCATATCCTGTAAAGGGTACAACTTGGCCATAAACCGGGGAAGAATAATTTTGTCAGGATCTTTCCACTCCCTCTTAATCACCTCTTGAATACAAGGATGAATAGGGGCACCCACCGGTACAGTACCTGGTGTAAAAGAGAGCCAGATGAAGTCACAGGAACATCAACCTCAGGAAAGTCCATGTTCAATATCACATGCTTCATCAGAGGGGGAAACAACTCTTTGGAAACATATTTGCCCTTCTGTTCCTCTGGAGAAGGAGCCTCTAACTCAGAACTGGAGGAGGGAGATTCAGCTACCCCAGATGGAAACACCCTAGGAGGAGCCATTTGAAACTCCAATAATGTCTCTCTAATAAGTTTGTGCAGGTGGGCATCATCTTTCTTCCTGCTCCTCCGAGCTTGCCTATGGGAAGAGGAGGAGGATGAAGAACAAGAAGAGGAAGAGACATCCACATGCTTCCTTTTAGCTGTGTGTTTCCCATATCAACACACGCAGCACCTCCAAAAACCGGCACAAGAAACTGACCAGGAACCAGAAGGAAGGGGCCCCCCAAAAAAAGAGGGGGAGAAAAAAAGGGGGAAAAAACGACCTGCAGCAGAAGCCCCACCCCTAACTCTGAGTCCCAGAGGAAAGCGCACCATCAAAAAAATCCATCCAGGTGGCACAGAAAATGCCTTGTGAAAAAAGTAGAGCATAATCTGTAAAATGAAAGAAAAAGTACCTGACATCCATCGGGAGAAGTGTGGTGACTTCCTCATCGTTACCGCAACATCAAACAGATGGAAGCAGGACCCAGAAGCAGAGGACGTGCTTCCTGCAAACTCAGGCACCCCAGCCGCAAAGAGCTGAACAAAGGACCCGCCCAGTGGCCAATCGGCACGAGAGAGGAACACGGAACTGCAATGAGGCCAAGCACTCATGCATTAGCCCAGCAGCACAAAGCTTCCCCACCGCCCAGCTGGAGGAAGCAAGGACAACCGACATCTGGAAGAGCAGCACTGTCCTCGTAATCCCTGCCATCGGACAGAAAAAAGAAAGGGAGGAATAATGGGTAAGTACATGATTATGTGCTACCCGGTGGGGGCAGGGTATGACGCAGCATTCCACGTGTTCTTTTTCTGTCATGGAGATATTTCTCTCCATAACGTAATGAAGGGGACGGAGACTACCGGACCAGGAGTAATGAAGATTACCAGTAAGTAACTTAACATTTCAGAACTGGTCAATAGGTTAAAATGTCTCTTTTGAACTTGTCAGACAGTGTCAAAGACTACAGCAATGCAATCAGCTTCCCAGTCATTGTTGCAGAATTTCATCTGCAATTCTAAATCGTCCCCAGAGGTAACAAGCAGTACTTCATGAAGGGTAGAAAAGGAAGATTAGAATAGAAACTGAGGAGGGAATGCCGAGGTGATTTTGATTTAGATAACATTTTAAAGTTGGTAAGCACCTTAAAAAGTTGGATGTGAATAGATTCCAAGCATAAAAATGTTATTTTAATATGTATGTACCCATTTAAAAACGACAATTACTCAGTAAAACATGCTGATTTGAGATGTCTTGCACTCATTGTTTTGATTGCTCTCCCCGCTATCTGTCTTGCCTTCTGTTGAGGTGAAGTGTGATTTCCTTTGCTCAGTATATCCCTTTCCTTCAACCAAGTAATAAAGTGTTCATTTGACAGACAGCTATGTGACTCCAATTAGACCTCACAATTACGCAAATCTCATCGAAGTAAAAAACAGGAAAAAAATGTCCCTTGCACATGCTTTTAGCTTGGCAGACAATCACAAGTTTCAAGCAGTTGTTTCTGTTGTTAAGGCAAAGTTGTCAAACTGTGTGGGAGAGTGAATGACAAGTTATTGTGAAGACAGGTGGAAACTTTGCAGAGAAGCAGAAACATTCCTTGAACTCCAGCAGTAGATAACTTTGAAGTAGAGAGACTTTAATCTTGACTATAGCAGGTCATGTCTATTCCCTAATCCATGCATCCATGTAAAATTTAAAATAAATTCGACACTTGAGTTTCAGCATTATGCGTTTTAAATATTATATTATTATGCTCGATGAAACTTCATTATGGCGTTGCAAATATAAATTACAAATAATTTGACCAAAAAAAGAGAATATTCAGTTGCCATTACAATTCGTGTTACAATTAGTTGACAATACCCAGTGACTTGGAACGAGTACAATCAACTAATACATGCCGCTAATCATATACCACTGGCTACATAACATATTAAACAGTTGTCACTCAAGACTTTAGGCCAGATGTATCATCAATTCCAAAAGCGATAACAAAATTGTGTTGTTTTTTTTAATCGCAATTGAGTAATCGTTATTGGAATATATGAAACTCACAAGGGCTCGCAAATGGACCTACCTCATTAATATTCATGAGGTAGGTTGCAATTTGCAACCCATTGCGAAAGGCTACAATCACAGGGATAGTGTCCTGGGCTCGGCAGACCACCATGTCTGTGATGGCTTTTAAATAAAGCAATTTTTTTTTTTTTTTAATGCAGCCTGTTTTCCTTAAAGAAAAATGGGATGTGTTTAAAAAGAAAAATGAAAAGTTATCTTTTAATTTTTTAAGAGTAAGCAGTGGTTCCTGGGACCACTGCCTGCTCTTAAAAAATGTTTTTGCATACATTCACAAAGGGAAAGGGGTCCCTTGGGGACCACTTCCCCTTTGCCAATGGGTTACCACCAATTTGAAATTGGTGGTAACTGCAATTGTTTTGCGACCACAATCACGATCACAAAACAATCATTCATACCTCTGCATTTCGGTATTAGGAAGGGACGCCCTTGACACGCCCCATCCCAATACAGAATCGGTATGTAGTCGCAAATCTAGTTTGCGATTCAGTAACAAATTACTGAATCGCAAATTGGAATTAATACATACCAAAATGCATTTTTGCCATTGCTAACGGCCGTTTGCGATCGCAAAAATGTTTGATACATCTGACCCTTTGTTCCTCATTGGAGTGCTTTATCTTATTCATGCAACTGTTTGGCGAGATAAGCACGGAACACAGATGAAATGAGTCTAACTGGGGTTTGTAATTCACTTCACATTGGGGAGAATTAACATAGCGGAGATCTATGATTTGGAAACTTGCGTGCTGCATCTGCGAAGGACATACAGAATTAGTGAATCTCACAAATTTATAATGGGGTGCAATGATGTCTACGCACTCCAAAATCATAGCTATACACATTTGTAATTTTCATAATTAACTGTAAAATAGTTTTTTCCATGAGTGAGACCTCAAAGAATCACTCTGTACAAATGTTTTAATGGAGTAAACAGGGAGTGCCCCGTGGGGTATCCTAAGTCATAGTGCACAACCTTCAGTGTTAATTTTGCAAACGAGAGGGAGCATCAGAAACTGGGTTAGTAACTTGGGAAAGCGGTACCCCTACCAACCTACTCAACATAATGGTAGATTACAAAATGGTTAAATATGAATATTGTTTTAGTCCCTGATAGAAATGGCATAAGCAGCATGCAATTCATCAGAAGTAATGAGAGTTACGTCTAAGCAGTGTTAAACAATTTTAAGAATTAACCCGTTCGCTGCCAGGCCTTTTCCCACTGAGGTGGCAAGCCTTTTTTGGCTGTTTGGGGCAGTCCGAACTTAGGCCCTCATAACTTTTTGTCCACATAAGCTACCCACGCCAAATTTGTGTCCTTTTTTCCACCATCCTAGGGATTCTAGGGGTACCCAGATTTTGTGGGTTCCCATGAAGGAAATTAAGAATTTAGCCAAACTACAGCAAACATTTTGTGTTTTTTTTTTTTAAATGGGAAAAAAGGGCTGCAGACGAAGGTGTGTGGTTTTTCCCCTGAAAATGGCATAAAAAAAAGGTTTGCAGTGCTAAAATCACCATCTTCCCACCTTTCAGGAACAGGCAGACCTGAATTAGAAAACCAAATTTTTCAACACAATTTTGGCATTTTACTGGGACATACCCCATTTTTACTATTTTTTGTGCTTTCAGCCTCCTTCCAGTTAGTGACAGAAACGGGTGTGATCCCAGAAAGCTAAACATTTCTGAAAAGTAGACAAAATGCTGAATTCAGCAAGGGGTAATTCGTGTAGATTCTGCAAGGGTTTCCTACAGAAAATAAAAGCTGAAATAAACAAATATTGAAATAGAGGTGAAAGAAAAGCCATTTTCTCCACGTTTTACTCTGTAACGTTTTCCTGCGCCGTCAGATTTTTGAAAGCAATATAGCATTACGTCTGCTGGACTCTTCTAGTTGCAGGGGTATACAGGGCTTGTAGGTTCATCAAGAACCCTAGGTACCCAGAGCCAATAAATGAGCTGCACCTTGCAAAGGTTTTCATTCTATACCGGGTATACAGCAATTCATTTGCTGAAATGTAAAGAGTTAAAATAGGTATCAAGAAAACCACAATGGGCACAAGATAAGGTGTTGAGAAGCAGTGGTTATTTGCACATCTCTGAATTCCGGGGTGCCCATATTAGCATGTGAATTAGAGGGCACTTCTCAAATAGACGTCTTTTTTACACACTGTCTTACATTTGGAAGGACAAAATGTGGAGAAAGACAGGAGCAATAGCACTTGTTTTGCTATTCTGTGTTTCCCCAAGTCTCCCGATAAAAATGGTACCTCACTTACGTGGGTAGGCCTAATGCTTGCGACAGGAAACGCAACATGGACACATCACATTTTTACATTGAAATCTGATGTGTTTTTTGCAAAGTCCCTAGCTGTAGATTTTGGCCTCTAGCTCAGCAGGCACCTATGGATACCTACTAAACCTGTGCATTCTTTAAAACTAGACATCTAGGGGAATCCAGGATGGGGTGACTTGTAGGGCTCTCACCAGGATCTGTTACCCAGAAACCTTTGTAAACCTCAAAATTTGGCCACAAAAACACTTTTTCCACCTATTTTGGTGCCATGAAGTTCTGGAATCTGAAAGGAGCCACTGATTTCCTTCTACCCAGCCTTTTCCCCAAGTCTTCCGATAAAAATGGTACCTCACCTGTGTGGGTAGGCCTAGTGGCCAAGAAAAGGAATGCCCCAAAATACTATGTGGACACATCCAAATTATCAAACACAAAACAAACAGTTTTTGTGAGGGGGGGACAGGTCACCTGCGTTTTTGGTCCTGGGCTCAGCAGCCAGACAGGAAAAGCTACCAAACCCAGACATTTCTGAAAACTAGACACCCAAGGGAGTCTAGGGAAGAGTGATTTGCGTGTATCCCCTAGTGTTTTCTTACCTAGAATCCTCAGCAAATCTCAAGATTAGCTAAAAAAAATTAAAATCTTCCCATATTTCTGTGTGAGATCACCACACAAGGACCAATTTCCTACCACCCAACATTCCCCTCAGTCTCCTGGTAAAACTGATACCTCACTTATGTAGGTGGGCCAAGTGCCTGTGACGGGGAAGAGCCAAAAACATGTAGAAACTGAGGGGGGACCAAAGCGGGTCCAAAAGGGCAGTTGGAAAAATAACATTTTGAGGCTGACAAGTGGGGCAGAATTTTTAATTGGTATAGATGAGTAATGCTGGGTGGTAGGAATTTTGTGGATTCCTGCAGATTCTGGAAGGTTCCATCACAAAAATGGGGGAAAAATGTGTGATTTCCAGCAAAGTTGGAGGTTTGCAGGGCACTGTGGGTAAAAAAATGGTGCTGGGTGCATGTGAAGCATACCACCCTGGACTCACTCAGATGTTGAGTTTTCAGATGTTGAGTTTTCAGATGTGTCTAGGTCTTGTGTATTTTTCTACATGGCAGCATCCCAAAGTCCAAAAAGTGCAGCTCTCACCATTCCAAGTGGGACAATTTTGAGAGTTATCCAAGCTCTCATGGCCCAAATGTAAAACCAAAACCGCAAATAATCAAATGTCCTCTTGCTTGCCGTGGGATAGGATGTTTTAGTGAGCGGGGGAGAGCTAAAAGACTGTTACCCCCTTCAGTGGCGGTGGGGGCATAACCAGACCCATACTGGTTGGTAGCCAACACCCCACTATTTTTAGTTTTTTTAAATTCCTTCGCATCTAGTAGACTTTCTGCCCCCCCAGGTGTGGATCGGGGTAATTGCCCTATCTGCCAAATGGTGGGCAGAACACATTGGCCCCATTTATTTGGGGTGGGGGTATGGTCATACTCCCACCCTCTTTATTTTGGAAAACAAATCTTCCCTGGTCTCTGATGGGCTTTCTGCCTAAGGGGTCGCTCCCCTTGCGTGAAATTGGCGCAAAGAAAAATCGCTGGTGCCTAGGGATTTCTGCCCCCTTGGGGGGCAGATCGGCATAATTAAAATAGGCTGATCTTCCCCCAAGGGGGGCAGAAAAGGCCTAAAATAAATTTGCCCCCCAGGGGAATGATCCTTACCTAAGGGGTCGCTCCCCTTGCGTGAAATTGATGCACAGAAAAAAAAATCCTGGTGTCAAGGGGTTTCTGCCCCCCTTGGGAGCAGATTGGCCTAATAAAAATTAGCCAATGGCCTAAATACAATTTGCCCCCCGGGGAGCGACTCTTGCCTAATGGGTCGCTCCCCATTTATAAAAATAAATAAACAAAAAGAAAATTATCCCTGATGTCTGGGGGGTTTCTGCCCCCCCCCCAGGGGCAGATCGGTCTAATTATATAACACCAATCTGCCCCCGGGGGGGGGAGAAATGGCTAAAAAACAATTGTCCCCCTGTGGCATTTCTGCTGCCCGATCGCATTGTGACCGGGCAGCAGAAATCCTGAGAAAGACATCAAAGGAAAGGAAAGGCCTTTCCTTTCCTTTCATGCCTTTCTCGGCCCCTCCACGTGATTGGAGGAGAAATGCAAAAGCATTTCTCCTCCGAGTGATGCTGGAAGCTGAGCTTCCAGCGCCTAGGGGCAGGCCTCTGACGAGGTCAGCGCATGATCGCGTGCTGATGTCATCAGGGAGCGGGGGTGAAAGGGGAAGTGATTCCTCTTCCATCCCTGCAGTGAGGGCATCAAGTCAAGTCTCATGGGGGGAGCACTAGCTCTCCCCCTCATGAGCCAGTGCAAGCGCTGCAGCCAAGGACGTAGCCGTTATGTCCTTGGCTGCCAAGGGGTTAAGAAAACACCACAATTATTTTCCCAGCCCCATTTGGAAAATTTAAATCAATAAAATTATTACAAAGAAAAAGACAGTAAAATGGTTAATTTGAGTTAAGGGGAACTGGAGGAATGGATTTTTAAAGCTTAAAAAACAAGTGGCAATAAAACTTTCAAAGCCGATTGAAAGTCATCGTACATAGTTGACAGACATAGATACAATTTTAGGCTAATCAGTATGGAGCTGAGGTCCAGTAAACCAGATGGGTTACAATGGCTAAAGTTTTAACATTCTTACTCAGTTAATAAGCCACTGAGGGCCCCACTAAGTAAAAAATGTCACTGTCAGTCTCAAGGTGAACCCTTCCATTTTGGCACTAGAAGCTGTGACAAAGCAGGATTTTCAAGCTGCTGAGGTTGCTTGCAACTAGGTAGACTTTCTACCTCACCCAGTTTCAAGTGTTTCCTTGGTGCTTAGTCACCTTTTTGAAAAATCCCCCAAAGGTTCAGGGCTGGAAGCTATAGACAGGCGAGGCTCCCTGAAGGTGTATACCTTCACCACATAGTTTTGCAGATTCAGTGGAAAAAAGCTCAGAGTGGATCAGGCTTGGAAATCTTGGTTGCTGAGGGTGCTCCCTCTCTGGGGAAGCCTCAGCACTGAAGGTGGAAAAAATGACTGTTGGACCTGGTCCTTTTTGCAGGTTCTCTCTTAGCTCTCTTCTGTTATCAAGTCAGTTTTTGCCTGCAGTATGACTGTGCACTTTTTCCTTGCTAACCAGTGCCACCAGTGCCAAAGTGCTTGTGCTCGCTCCTAAATTAGCCTACACCTAACTTGCACATTTAATTTACTTTTAAGTTCCTCGTAAATGGTGGGGTCTTTAAATTAAATGCTGCTAGTGGGCATCAGCACTTTTTGTTCCACCCACTAAAGTAGCCTTTTAAAACATGTTTCAGGCCTGCCCCTGCAGCCTGTAGTGCAGTTTTAAACCATTTTAAACTTGAAATACAAACCTTCTGAAAGGTCCACAATTGTATTTTTAATACATTTAAGTCACTTTTAAGGTAGGCTCAAAGGGCTCAGAGGGCAGGGTACATTGTATTAAAAAAGAGGACATGTGGGTTTAAGTTTTGCATGTCCTGGTACTGAAAAACTCCTAAAGACGTTTTTCACTGCTGTTACGTCTAGCTCTACCATTGACTAACAATGGGTTACCTTATCATATTTAACACGTGGTAACATTGGGTTGGGAGAAGATAGATTTTTAATGTTTACATTAAAAATAATTGTAATTTAAAAACCTATTTAATGGTAATGTTGGATTTTAGGTTACAGGTCAGAAAATGCCACATTGAGAAAGTTGCCAATTTCTTGCACTAGCAATTTGTGCTTTCTGTTAATGTTCTGGGTCACATAACTGTTAATGGCTCTGCTTTTGGGCTTTGTGCATTGCTTCAAGACTGTAACACAAAGGGGACTAGCAGTGTGGGCCGGATGGAGCATCCTGCCAAGATGGCTGGGGCACAGCTGTGCCCTGCCCAACTTGCACTTCAAAGAGCCTGCCTCCAACACACACAAAGAACCTGACACCAGCCTTTATTCACACCAGACTTTTTGGAGCCTTGACAAGGGAAGGACTTCCAGCACCAGATGTAGTAATAGTAGACGGAATCCCCCTCACCAATGTTGGCACCAGTTTTACATTAAGGATGCCCAAAGCCACTATTAAGAACACTCCTGGACCTGTGGAAATTACTGAAGGAGGACTGCCCTGCTGCTAGAGGACTGACTTGCTGCTTGAGGACTGCCTTACTGTCTGAGAAGGAAGACTGGGCCTATGTACTTTTATCAAGGGCTGACTCCAAGGGTCAGTTGGCTGACCTGCTGAAGCTACAGGGACATAACATGCGCCAGAGGCCTCCCTGGCACTGCCTAGTTTACCTGCTTCAAATGGACGTGCCTGGACCTGCATGATCCCCAGGAGGTGCCTCCAGGTCCTGGACCCTGGCCTGGCATCAGTCTGAGCTCCTCCCAAGAAGATAAGGTGAAATCCTGTAGTATGGGCTCTTCACAGCCTTTCACCCAGAGACTGTCACCTGCAACAACTGCCAAAGTGAAGTTCCTGTGAAGACCTGCTCAATGCCCTACAGCAACTACCAAAAGCAGCTAGCAACATGAGATCTGCACTCCGTGCTATACGAGCGACAGCCTGTGGTAATCACCAATGCAAAGCTTCAGCAACGATTGTCTGAGACACCTGACTGGCTCTTAGCTCTATAGTGACAACAGCTTGGGACGCCCAGCCAATTCTTCATACAACAGTGATCACTATCTGCAGTACTTTCCCTGCTCCTTGAGACCTCCTAAACTGCAAATGGAATTCTTTGCGCCAGACCTTGAGAAGATAACTCTTTTAGTTGGACTACCCTGGTCACTGTATCCACCCATGCTCCATCAAAGTCGTCTTGAACTTGTGAATTTTCCCAGTCTTATACGACCAAATGACCGCAATTGCCGCTTAAAGCTTTACGGGAATCTTTTCACTAGAAAATTTAAAAATGAATATTTCCAACTCTACCCATTGGATTTATATTGTTCTGGTATCATTTTTTTTTTTTATGTAGATCATTTTTCTAAATTGGCTTAGAATGTTTTTGTCTTATGTTTTCACTTTGCTACTGTTTGTGTGCTGCATGAATACTTTATATATTGCAAGCCTCCCAATGTACCAAAGGGTTAAGGATAGGTTAATTTAATTACTTTTGTGATTTACCCTGACAAGGATTGTAGTTGTTGTCTGAATGGGGTTTCCACCCCCTCAATCAATAACCCAATTTCTGACAATGACAAAGGTGGCTCTCCAGATTTTGGTAGAATGGGTGTCCAATGTAACAGTGGAGCACACACCATGCCAAATCATGCTTTCTCTGTTCTTGAGTCGTGGGAAGTTGTGGGCTTTCTGCTGGTAGAACCTCCCTGTTAGATACCTCTGACCTGACAGCCCATTTGTCTGGGAGGTCTTTAGGTCCTAGTGACAGTCATCTTGCTTTACTTGGTGCAGCACAACCGTCATTAGATATCCCTGCCCAGGACAGCCAGGAGGGTGCTGGTAGACCCAGGCAGGGAAATAGCTTAGTGGACTTTATGTGAAGAGAGATTTGCTTTTAAAGAATACACTTTATACTTAAAAAAAACCAAAGAAAACCCTTTGCTGAGTGGACATAATAATGATAGTTCCTGCTCAGTAAAGCCTAAATATCTTCGGTGGAGGAGTGCCACAGCAGTTCCACTGAAGGCATAAACAACTGTGCCCGCCTGAATTGGATCTCAATGTATAAATTAAGGCATCCACTGGGAAAGTAAAGACAATGACCTCCACTGATCTGGTGGGGCCATCCACCATATTTCAAATGACCCCCAATGTCCCATTAGTTCCTGAAGCACTCCTGATCAGTGCAGGAGGACCCTTGGGTCTTCAATGCAGGCTTCTAGGTCGAAGGTTTCTCTTCAGTCAGCACTCCTGCAGCATTCAGCCGGCAGTGGAAAGGTGGAACATTTTGACGTCAGGAGTCCTTCTGCCCATTGTGTACCTGCAGAAGCAAAAGGAGGCCAACAACTAACCCCATAGAGTCTACCCCTTTTGCAGCACTTCCTTTCTCAGTTTACTGAAAACCCTCCCAAATACCTACTTCCAAAATAGCTCTAGCCTTGCCTTAGTTGTAAAAGTAGTTTTCCTCCTTCTAGTCATTTCCCTTTGGAGATGAGTTGTAATCCTCTCTGCCAATGCTAGGCGTGGTACACTTTCCATCCAGGGGCATAAACAGAAAATCTAGCTAGACTCTGGGTATAAATGGGTTCAGTCCCTGACAACTCAATTTAGGATTTCCTCTTCAAAGGAAGAGCTGTGGAAGCAAATACATCACAGTGGCACAGTTTCTCTTTCACACACATACGCACACACACACACAGTAGTTTCCTCACATGTTCGTTGTATACAATTGAACGGATGCTGCTTTACAGCAAATTGAACTTTTGTATCACAATCAACATCTCTGACCTTCCCACATTGTACATGTTGTCTGCAGTGCCCCAGACTAGTCATTAAAGAAGTGTCAAGTTCTGCTTGTGCAATATATAATAATGTCACATTTCAAGATTCTACAATTAGTGTACAATTACATTCTGGTATGTATTTACATATGTGACTTTTTGGTGATTATATTTGTATCAAAAGCAGTAAGTGTTTTGACATTTTGAACAACTACATTGACATTTCTTGGCGGCAACACAAGTACAACTAACATTAAAAATGGAGCAGCCATAGTAATCCATTGGAAATGTGATCGTCAGCTAAGTATATTGTATAACACACATGCAACTTATTTTTACACACACAATTCTGCCTATTGTCGATCATTATCTACTCAGTTCCTTCCAATACTCCTTTACTGTACAGTAGGAAGTCAAACATAAATACAGTTGGCATCATTTAGTAGGTATTCAGTCTCCTGGAATCAAAATTCAGGACATTTGGCTACAACCTGTGTGCTTCTACACTCCTAGAACTAGTATGCTGGCTTCCCTGAGCCTGTTGTGGGTTGCACAATATTGCATTGTGTTTCACTGTTAACATCGGCCTTGGATTGAGAGGAACCTATTCAGATCTGTTACATGTCTTCTAAATACAACTACCATATAACAATCCAACTATTATGGGCGGGAAGGCTGGAGTAATTTGCTACTCCGAAAGACTTTACTTTTGTAGGGACAGGACCCCCTCTCACAAGTGATAACATGTTTCATCATCAGGGCTGCTCAAATTCAAATCAAGACAAATTCCTGTCTGAATACGCTCCTGATTACATGAGCTCTTAATTAGAACTTTTTGTCATATGTTGTGAGCATAATTTTGACTATTAATATTAATACAATTAACTGGGGACAAAAAAGACAATTATTAGAGATTGTGTCTGGTAAGCTTTACAAAAAAACTGACCCAGGGATGTTTTTTAATGAGGTCAGCATGTTTCAATCTACCCACAGAACCCAGAACACATTCTTTTGGGTCTTTATCAGCACAAGAGGATCCTTTGTTGGAGTAACCTTACATATTGTTTCAGTATTTAGTGTAGGGAATATTTACAGATAGGAAAAATCCACAATTCTATGCCGGAAACATATACTTGCAGTTGAATTTCATCCTAGTATATAGGCACCCTAAACTCTAGAGAATCTTAGTCTCATGGAGGGGGAATGGAGGTATGTCCCTCTAGTCAGACATTTTTTAAAGGGATCATACTTCCTGTAGCATCTATTTTGCCACTGGTATTCCTCAGCATAAGCATATTGTATACCTCTTCAGAGACACACACAATGCTTGTTTTTCTAATATCTGAAGTAGAAAGATGCATGAGTCAATGAGTGTCTGAAAATCACGACTGTAAGCAACAACACACTGTGTTTCACAGCAAGCTGTATTGTCACACAATGCATATTTCAGAGCGGCAGAACCCATATAAATTATAGTAATTCCTAAACATAGCACCATTCTGTGGATGAAATGTGTAATCATATATCATCTGTCAGTCTGCTTTACCGTAACAATATTTGTTTCTGGCAAGAGAAAAGAATGCCTAGAGGATGTTGTCCATAAAATGCAAGCTATGACACAGTAAGGTTTGATTGTTCCATTTCTTCTTATTTCCAAGCATGACATATATATGTGTCTATCCTGGTGTTCAAACTTTTTGTTCAAATTATATTTCTCCTTTGCAAGCAATTATTACTGTGGATGGTGAAAAGAAAATTACCGAAAATGTCAAGGTGGTTCGAACACAACAGGACTTCTTTACATGTAGCAGAAAAAGGATGTACAAGACAGGTAAGTAAATTAGATGAAAAGAGGACAAGCCTTGTTTGCAAATTGTAGGAAACTGTGCAGACAAATGCCATTGCATTTTAACCGTAGCTCATTCAAAACAAACATGTGGTCAGGATCAACACAAATGTTCAGATCAAGAGCAGGAAAAATGTTCAGTGAGACTAACTGGAAACTTACTGGTGGCACACACAAACTGCATAATGTGTCACCAAAGCTCAGAAACCTTATAAGGTAAAATGTATTGTGGCCTTGCTATTAACAAGGGTCACTTATATTAACTAGCATTTGTTTGCTTACATTGAATGTGATCAATACATGCTTTTTTTGTGAATCATAAATGCTGATTCCAATGGTGTTGTTGCAAAATGCCACCGATTGGCTCTGCCTAGACATATGTAATCTGATTTTGTATATATAAGAGAGTGTTTATGACTAGCAAGGGATGGTCTCACACTTCTGCTGGCTGACCCATCGTCAAGCTCATCCAGTGATAACTGTAACCTGAATACATCTACATACATACCAGATGAGTAGGAGGGCAGCAAAGCAAAAATGCTGTTCTGGAAAGACAATGCCCACACCTGGCCTCTGAAAGCTATCCACACTGAGAAGAGCCAGAAAGTGAGCAAGTGCTAGGAAGGCCTCCACTGCTGGCTGTGTGTAAAGGTCATGAGGCCCATCCAGCTAAAAGAGATAAAGTATCATCTAACAGCACTACCAAACCATGTGTTGGCAGTGACCTTTCCAACCCTGTCTGGCTAGTAATCAGGGCAGGGTACAGCTCTTCCCTAACCATCGTGTCAAAAAGACCATCTCCCCTCATACCTAGGTTTCCTTTGTCTCATTGTCTGGAAGTAATACACAACCCACAACAGCAGTGTCATTCAGAGTCATCTGGCTAGTTCTTAAAGCATGAATAACATTAAGCTAGTGAGTACCCTTGACATGATATGGAACTCCAATTCGGCATTCTACTCAGACAAGAGAACACATTCAAGTAGTTCCTAAATCCGCCAAACAATTGAAACATATTTCCATTCTCACAGCCCTTTTGTCAATGTCTTACATTCTCTTAAACATGCCTAGCAAGTTTTATTGTCATACACCAGATATCAGCATCCAGGGTGTGCAAAACAATTAAAACTAAGTATTAGTGAATCCCTGTTGCATGTTGTAAGAAACTGGGTTATTTATTTAGAGGAGGGATGCCCTGCGCAAACAATAAGCACAATCCCTCTCTTGGTGAAGCACATAAGTGACTAAATTACTCTGTGCATAATCCTGTAGTGGCTTGGTAGACAGCAGTCAGGCTTATGACGCGATGTGTAAAGTAATTATGCAGCACACGTTCAGTAATAAAGAGAAAACACAAAACAAGAAAAGAAAACTCCCAAAACAATTGAGAACTATATGGTATGTTTTAATCAATAAAATGACGCCAAGACAACAAAAACCTACCAGTAGAACCAGAGATATTAATTTTTAAAGTTTTGGGTGGAAAAAAAACAAGAAACACATATTGCCACTCATGGTTACCTGGTTGCGATAAACTGGGGGAAAGTTACAAGTTCAGGCCGACCTCGATGGAGCATTGGTTGGATACAGGGACTAGGTTAGTCCTACTGAAGAGTTACCTCCTCAAGTGTGATGCAATGGTTGGCGTATGCGTTGTTGAAGACAGTGAGGAGGAGTCTTCCAGCACAGGGAGCAAGTCAAGTTTTGTGGACAGTTTTTGGCTGTAGCGTGAAGAGCCTATCATCACTTATTCATCACAGAGAGTCAGTGTTGGTGGGAAGTGCAGGTCTGGCATTGCCAGTCATCATGGACGGTTGCAGTGGGTGCAAGGAGCAGGTCCAGTTCGAACTCTGAATTGGCGGTCATCAGAGGCAAACAATTCTTGGCATACAGAGGTCACTTCGCGGTCCTGAGGAGCCAAGAATGTAAATAACTTTACCTTTTCTTCAGGAGGAGCTCTCACTGAACTCACTGTGACAAGGGCGGCCAGCAGCAGGTCTCAGGCAGGTCCACACAGGTCCAGTTGGTGCTTCTCAGCTGGGCTGTTACATGGAGGCCTCTGGAAGGTTGTTGTGTCCCTGTAGGTCACACTCGAGTAAGCCATCAGACCTTTGGAGTATCTATGGGTGGTCTGGTATCAAGACATGCAGGTCCAATCGTCTTTCTTGAGTCAGCAAGGTAGTCCATCAAGCAGGAAAACAGTCCCTCTGGCAGAAGGGCAGTCCTAATTCTGAATCATCCACAGTCCAAGAAATGTTCTGAAGAGAGGTTTGGAAGGTCCCAAATATGTACCTGGTACCAGCCTTAATGTGGTTGAATCACCTGACCTACCACCAAAACTGCTTCTGGTCAGTCAGTTCTTCCTCTTCCAGTGATTCTAGCTCCAAACTGTTCAGGGTGACAAGGGCATACTTGGTGTCAGATTCCTTAGTGTGTGCTGCCAGCAAAGTACTTGGAAGTGTAAACATGATAGAGTACAGCAACTCCCTAGCCATCCTGTCAAGAAGACCAGCTCCCTTCATATCTAGGCTTCCTTTGTCTCACTGTCTGGAAGCAATACACGACTCACAATAGTGGAGTCATGTGAGCCAGGACACTGTCAGGAAAGTGCAGTTTTTTGGGCAGGAAAATAACAACTTTCTAAAAGTGGCAGTTTTAAAATTGTAACTCATATTCTGACTTCACCAGCAAATGGGATTTAAAATCAAAATTCATTTGGGAATAAACACCATCTCTCTAACTGCTCCCAATCTGAAGTAAGCAATTATTAAACGTTGTAAGTTAACCCAGTGATAGTTTAGGTGAGGAACAGGCCCTACAGTTAAAAACAACTTGAGGAGTTTTCACTGTGAGGACAGGTAAAACTTAAACACACATCCTACGTTTTACATACCTTGTGAACTGTCTTATGAGCTTTTAAGGCCTACATTGATGGTGATATATAAGTATTAAAAAGGAAGGTTTTGGCCTGGCAAAATGAACATTTTGCCAGGTCAAAATGCAATTTAAAACTGCAATGTGGACTGCATTGGAGAGCCTTAGACCTGTTTTAAAAGGTTACTTCAGTGGGTGACACAATGAGTGCTGTAGCCCACTAGTAGCATTTATTTACAGTCCCTGGGTACATGTAGTACCATTTACTAGAGACATAAAAGTAAACTGAATATGCCAATTAGGACATTTTGAAGTGAGAGTACAAGCACTTTAGCAATGATTGGCAGGGGTAAAATGCCCAATGTCAGCAAAAATGAGTCCAACAAAGTAAGGGCGTAAAGGAAGGACGTTTGGGTAAATACCTCGTCAAAGATGTCAAGTCTAACACATATTCTAATCCATCTAGTACCAGTAATCAGAGAGCTCCTGTGTGCTAAGAACTCATTTTGCCTTTTTCAATATAACATCAATGTCTATTAATCAGAAGTTACCCTACTGCATGCTACACTTTTACAATCTATTTAGGCTTGTGATTTGGGCACGATAAAACCACTGAGTTATCTAGTACTGGGCGAGAATAATCATGTGAATAAAATGAAAATACCAGACATACATAGATACATTTGTTGCAGTTCTGTTCAGGCTTCATAGGAGCTTTGAGGATTGGGAGATTGACAAGTTGTTGTGATCACCAGTAAACAGGCCTACATTTCATCATTCAGATTAACAAATAACTCAACATGATTGAGTTCTATGGCTACCCAAATGTATAAAACATTAGGTTAGGTCCTAAGACAGTCAGGAAAAGCAACAATGTTGAACAATGATGCAGACTAATGTCTTTTTGTTCCTGAGCATATGCAGGAATGTTGAGCTGATAAGAGCCATAGTAACATGGAGCCCTTACAAGACGACTGCAGCAGCCTGGAGCTGTCACTAATATATCCTGTGGAAGGATATCATGCATGCGTATCATGTATTTAGTGGTAGGTAAGAGTTTCATGAATGTTGGTTGTGTTTTTTACTGAGAAGTCAGTTGGTACTGTATAAATCCAAACAAGTGTGCACGTTTCCTCAGCCCTTCTGTGCTTTGCTAATGCATTTAACGAACATGTTGGAGCCTGTTTAACTGGTAATCTTACAAATGTGCATACAGTTCACAGGCTTGGTATAGTCTGGAGTTAATATGCACACAAACACTGTGGTGTGTGTTTTTGTGGAATTAAGAACTTGCCTTTCTAAGCAGTCGTCTCACCTTGACTTTTATTCCAGTGCTGAAGATGAATTTGACTTGGGCAGATATGCTAACATTGCTGTGCATGTATATCCATTTTTTGCTGATATAGAAAACATGCCTGTAGTATGAAATGAGGCTCTGGGGGAAGTGTGTGGGTGCATGGAGAATGCCAGTAGAGGATCTGAAGCAGACGTTTTGAATATTGAAGGCATTCCTATTCAGATATCATTTTACAACCCATTTTCTAAAGGTGTTGAGGCCTCCTAACATTTAAATGGGTTTTGAGAGGTCTAGAAGTTGAGATACATGTGGGAGCCTCTGAAGTGTAGAAGTACGGAAGTTGATGGTGTGTAGTCTGAGGGTTAGGATTTTATTGAATGGCAATGGATTAATTCTGAGAGAAGATGTCAGAAAGGAAGAGTGTTTGACTAAGCACTTGTGACTAGAACAGTGTTGGAGTGAGTAGCTTTTCAAGTACTGCCATTCAAGAAGATCTTCAATGATTCTGGAGCAGACCCAATGACATGTGTTGTTTAACGTCTGTTGATTAGGGTATTGTAGGGGAGGGTTCTGAATGATGCATGAGGAATCTGTAGTTATCCTAATGCTCATTCATTGTCTGCTCTATAATAGACTCATTTTGGAAATCTTTGATAGTTCCAATGTTTTGGGATTTGCATTCTAAAACATTACATGTAAAGCAAATGAAACATAGTTACAAGAAAAGAAGAAACAATTTAAGAAAATTTCAGGCTAAATAGGGAATATTTGTTGAGAGATGGTACGAAACTATGGTAAACATGGAGGGGTTTAAACATTTGCTATTTGCTAGTTTCTATAACTATTTTAATTTCCAAATGATACATTTGTTTTAACTATTATCAATTTGCTAGGCCAGGTTTGATTGTGTCTGAAAACATGCTGTCTATCTATTTACCGTTAATTAATGATAAGGTTCTCATTTTGACTTATGAATCTGCTTAATACAAAGTGTAAGCAAGAAACAAATGAAAAAAATGAAAAGAAAAAGAGAATTAAACAATGGTCATTGAGGATCTAGATGGTACCAATGGTATTTTCATTGTCATTATTACTAATTATTCAGTTTAAGAGTTTGATAAGGGCCACCTCAATTCCATCGGCGTTAGAAATCCAATTGCCAAGTACCTAGTGTGGAATCAAAAAACATAAACTGGCAAAGGTTGACCACCACAAATTTTCCTTGCATCTTGGAGGGCTATACAAATAGCTTTGAAAGAGTAGCTAAAGAATGTTCTGTGAGGATTGACATAGTGAAGACTACTTGTAAATATCAGGACAGTAGTTTGACATGGATGATGTTCGTCTATGCCACAGGTTTGTCTAGTCAGAAGCATGTGCAGCTTGCAATAAGTTCAAATATTTGGCAAAAAGTAAATGTTTGCTGAAATTTTCTTTATTTGCAAAATCAAGGAAATATGAATTTCAATACAGTTTGAGCTCCTAAAGCAAACTACAGAGCGCAAAAGAAGGGACATACTCAATATTTTTGTTGTCAGTAAAGATCATTCTTGGGAAATACCATTGCTAAGCTGCCCACTAAATACATACATCTTTAAGTTAAGACTGCATAGATTGATGCTTATTTCAGCTAAGGTTACCTGCTGAAAACTGTTGAACATTCAACTAAAATTATGTAGAGCAGAATGTGAATTTTAAACTTGGATGAGCTAATATGTATGTCGACAAGAACAAATACTATGTAGGAAAATCTGCCCTCCATAAAAAAATATTTGAATCAAAGACATTGACAAGCGCTTGACATCTTGTAAGAAAGTGGCCCTGTATTCGATATGCTGTAAGTCATTCAAGAAAGTCAAACTTTTCCGGAAAGATCTTATTACTCATAAATTAAATATTACACCTAACAAAAAAACCTGGTAAGCAGAGTGGAATATGAGGCAAAATTAACAACAATTATAAATGGAGAACAAAACTTTGTAATTAAAATGGCAAGGATAACTCTATAGCTACCCTAACAATTGAATATTTGCTCTAAGATTTTTAGTAATCTGGCAATCTTTGAAAAGTGAACGGATATAAACCATTATTTTCGGTACTAGTTTCAGTGGCGTTCGAGTATGTTGTTGATCTATACAAATAAAGGAGTGTGTTCTATTTTAAAGTTTATTTTTTCTAAGCATTATATAACGTATAGATGTTTATACATTATCAGTTTAATATCGGTCTTGTTTTTTCATACTAGGTAGCAAAAGGTTAATTGGAAAAATAAATCAGCAACATTAGAGCATCCCTTTAGGACATAGCCTAATCACAAAATAGCCTTACCTCTATAAGCGACTATCATTGTTTTACTTAAAACGCCTAAGGAAAATGTGTGGCCTGTTTCCTTTCGGTGAATGAGATAGGCAGCAATTCATGCAGTTCAGGACGTTGGTAATTACCACAATGCAGACACTGCTGCAGGGCATTGTATTTTTGTTGTGCCTTTATATTCATCAAACATTATGCTAGGTCTTCCACACGTCTCATAAATAGAAACCATAAACAACTGCGGGTTGAATTGAACATTTCTGCGCAGCAGAAGTTTTTCCTGTAATCTCTTTAATATTGATTTTCCCAGCGAAATTTCCATGCATTCTAAAATAATTCAGCTGACTCGACTTTGTTTCAGAGCATGGTCTACAGCCGTGTTTGAAACTGTCATACCCTCAGCTCAACACACTAGTGGTTTCACCAGGATTGTCTTAAATCTGGGAATCCGTTTCTGAAACACATATGGTAGATGGAAAATAAGTGTTTTTTCCCCGAATGGCCGGCTCTTAGTCCAGAAATACAGGGGAAATCATATTTTCACATTCGAACTGGATTCTGCAGCCGTGCTACTCGTTTTACGATGCATGTAATACATCAAAATGGATTCAAAACACCGTACTTTAACCAAACTGGCAAGTAGATTCATAACACATGTTTTGCTTTAGTAACTAAATATTTCTAGACATTTTCGGTCATTTTAGGAGCGACTTCAGTTATTTCCAGGAGCTCATGTGATGAACAAAATACAACATATAGAAAGATACTTAAGGTCAGCTCTCCCAGTTGTTGGTTGCTTTGGTTCTGCCCCCTTCCACCATTGGTTGGTTAAAGAATCATTCACATTGTAGATCAGCACACAAGACTATGGCCCTCATTCTGACCCTGGCGGTCGGTGATAAAGCGGCGGCCAAGCCGCCAACAGGCCGGCGGTCTAAAATATGCAATTCTGACCCTGGCGGGAACCGCCAACACAGCCCGCCAACTTAACACTCCGCCCGCCACAGCGGTACAAACAAACAGCGCGGCGGTTCCCGCCAACAGCCAGGCGGCAGACAATGTACCGCCCACCCTATTACGACCCACCAATCTGCCACCTTTTCCGGGGCGGGAGCACCGCCGATAAGAACACGGCGGAAACAGACTACGAACGGGAAAACGCTCACCTCTACGCACTCCACGCGAGATTCCGGCAGTATGGAACCAGAGTTGCAGGTCATCCCCGCACTCCTATTCCTGCTCATATACCAGGAGCACGCCCGGCGGCGCGGAAGACATCGGTGAGTACTGCACCTACGACACAGGGGAGGGAAAAGATTACCGGCACACACCCACCCACCCACACCCACTACAGCACACACATCAATGCATTCCCACAGATCACTGTCACAACCCACAAACCACCCCCCTCTGAAATAATGCAAAGACCAAAAGAAGAGATCATAAACGGGCAGATATATTGAAATATGTACACCAGTAATCCCAATAAATAAATAAACTATGTACAAAATATATACAGCTACTAAATGTAGTCCAACCACTGTCCGTGGATCACAGGGGTCCTGTGCAAAGGGGCAAGGCCCAGTCCCACGACAAGAACTCCACGGAGAGAACACTGCAGGGGCATCAGAAAGAAAATAGGACAGGCACCTCAGGGGGAATGGAAGGGGGGGCACCTCAGCCACTTGAGTACACGACGCCAGATCCACGAGGGGACTCCATGACCACTGGCCCATCCTGGGGAGAGCAAAGCCACAGTCCATACAGTCCATACAGTGGGTGGCCTGCCCACTGGGCCATCCTGGGGAGAGCAAAGCCACAGTCCAAACAGTCCATACAGTGGGTGGCCTGCCCACTGGGCCATCCTGGGGAGAGCAAAGCCACAGTCCAAACAGTCCATACAGTGGGTGGCCTGCCCACTGGGCCATCCTGGGGAGAGCAAAGCCACAGTCCATACAGTCCATACAGTGGGTGGCCTGCCCACTGGGCCATCCTGGGGAGAGCAAAGCCACAGTCCAAACAGTCCATACAGTGGGTGGCCTGCCCACTGGGCCATCCTGGGGAGAGCAAAGCCACAGTCCATACAGTCCATAACAGACCCCACTGCCACTGGAGGAGGCAAGTTGGCCAGAGGACATCCTGCAGCCCTGCCCGAGATAGATCCTGCCCTGCCACGTCTGCCAAAGGGCCAGCGGTTCTTGCCTTGAACGGCCCAGTTAAGCGGTTCTTGAGACGGCGGGGCCCAGTTCAGCGGTTCTTGAGACGGCGGGGCCCAGCGGAGCGGTGCGTGAGACGGCGGGGCCCAGTTCACCGGTTCTTGAGACGGCGGGGCCCAGGTCAGCGGTCCTTGCCCTGAAGGGCCCAGTTCAGCGGTTCTTGAGACGGCGGGGCCCAGTTCAGCGGTTCTTGAGATGGCGGGGCCCAGCGGAGCGGTGCTTGAGACGGCGGGGCCCAGTTCAGCGGTCCTTGCCCTGAAGGGCCCAGTTCAGCGGTCCTTGCCCTGAAGGGCCCAGTTCAGCGGTTCTTGAGACGGCGGGGCCCAGGTCAGCGGTCCTTGCCCTGAAGGGCCCAGTTCAGCGGTTCTTGAGACGGCGGGGCCCAGCGGAGCGGTGCGTGAGACGGCGGGGCCCAGCGGAGCGGTTCTTGAGACGGCGGGGCCCAGCGGAGTGGTGCTTGAGACGGCGGGGCCCAGTTCAGCGGTCCTTGCCCTGAAGGGCCCAGTTAAGCGGTTCTTGAGACGGCGGGGCCCAGTTCAGCGGTTCTTGAGACGGCGGGGCCCAGCGGAGCGGTGCGTGAGACGGCGGGGCCCAGTTCAGCGGTTCTTGAGACGGCGGGGCCCAGGTCAGCGGTCCTTGCCCTGAAGGGCCCAGTTCAGCGGTTCTTGAGACGGCGGGGCCCAGTTCAGCGGTTCTTGAGACGGCGGGGCCCAGCGGAGCGGTGCGTGAGACGGCGGGGCCCAGTTCAGCGGTTCTTGAGACGGCGGGGCCCAGGTCAGCGGTCCTTGCCCTGAAGGGCCCAGTTCAGCGGTTCTTGAGACGGCGGGGCCCAGGTCAGCGGTCCTTGCCCTGAAGGGCCCAGTTCAGCGGTTCTTGAGACGGCGGGCCCAGTTCAGCGGTTCTTGAGACGGCGGGGCCCAGCGGAGCGGTGCTTGAGACGGCGGGGCCCAGTTCAGCGGTCCTTGCCATGAAGGGCCCAGTTCAGCGGTTCTTGAGACGGCGGCCGGTCTATGGCCAACTGCTAATTGCCTGGTGGTGCCCTCCTGGGCAGCGGGGATGGTGCTCCTTCACTGCCCACCTGGGCTGTGGGTGGTGGGGCCCTCCTGGCCAGCTGGGCTGGGTCCTCCCTGGGCAGCGGCTATGGGGGTGGTGGGCTCTCCCGGGGCAGCTGTGCCGGTTCCTCCCGGGGCAGCGGCTATGGGGGTTGTGGGCTCCTCCTGGGCAGCAGGCCTGCTGCCTGACCTCTCCGACTTGCTGCCCTTGCCCTCCTTAGTCGTGGGCCTGTGGCCCTTTCCTCCCTTTGGAGCTGTGGCTGGTGACTGTCTCTGGGTGGTGTCCGGGGGGATGTAGAAGGCGGGCTCCTGCGGCGCCCCTTCCGCCTTCTGCTCCTCTTCCCAGGGGGTGGGCTGGCTGTCCCCTTGCTGCTGGGCGAAGATCCAGACATGCGGGCTGGCGGGCTCCAATACCCCTGCACCCTTGTCAAGGGGGCTGCAGGGCTGGTGGTGGCTGAGGTGCTCTTCTTACCCCGACGAGAAGGAGGGGGGGGCTCAGGGTCAGGAAAGAAGTTAGTAGTGGCGAGGAAGAGCTTCTTGGGACAATGGAGAGTGGTAGGTACAGTGGGAATGGGAGTGGAGGGAGAGGATGTGGTTGTAGGTGAGTCACGTTTGCTGTCTTTGGGTGCAGGTGCAGGAGGGATAGGCTGTCGTGAGGTGGATGGCTGTTGGGTGGGTGGGTGGCTGCGTTTGTGTGGTGTGGAAGAGGGGGTGACAGACACAGTGGGAGAGGACACAGGGGACGTGTAAATGGCAGTGGGGGTGGTGACTGCACGTGTGCGGACTGGAGTGGAGGGTGTGCTGGTGATGGAAACACTGGCTGATGGTGAGGTGAATGGAGGTGTGAGTGTAGACGTCACAGGGAGGGAGGAGGGAGACGAGGAGGTGGGGGTCACAGAGGTGGTAGTGACTGTTGGCATGTCTGCATCGGAATGTTGCGTGTGTGAATGTCTGCGTGATCTGTGGTGCTTATGTTTGGATGAGCTTCTCTTGGGTGTTGAGGTGTGTGCAGGCTGGTCTGATGGTGTGGGTGGGACAGGCAGAGGAACAGGAGACTGGGAGGAGGGAGTTAGTAGAGGCAGGCAGGAGACAGGGACAATGGCTGCCGTCAGTGCTGAGGCCAGAGCCTGGAACAATCGCTGATGGGCAGCCTGACCCGAATGAATGCCCTCCAGGTACGCATTGCTGCGATGAACCTCCCTCTCCACCCCCTGGATGGCATTCAAAAGGGTAGTCTGCCCAACAATGAGCGTTCGGAGGAGGTCAATGACCTCCTCACTGAGGGCAGCGGGGGTAACAGGGGCAGGGCCTGAGGTGCCTGGGGCGAAGGAGATGCCCGGCTTCCTGGCAGAGCGGGCACGGGGCGAACGCTGAGGGGCTGCTGGGAGGGCGGAGATGGTGCGCTGGGTGGCGGCTGTACCTGTAATGGCGGGGGGCACGGATGGTGCCACCCCCGCAAGGGAGCCCCCTTCCGAGGACGTGTCCGTGTCGCTGCAGGGTCCAGTCGTCCCCGTCGTGGAGCTCCCCTCGCCCTCCGTCTCACTGGTCCAGTCTGACTCTGTGGCATGGCCCTCCTGGGCCATGTGAGATGCAGCTCCCTCCTGCCCCGATGCCACTTCTCCTCCGCCTGATGATGCTGATGCACACAAGCACAGAAAGACAAACAAAAAGGGGGGGGGGAGAGAAATAAAGGGATATTGAGTACATGGATCTCCGGTACAGTTAGCGGACATGACAGACACAGATGCCCCCTGCACTAAGTTGCGCACTTGGGGTCCGCTACGCATTCCGTGGAACATGCCCTACACGCCTAGAGTTGACAACTGCACCCATGGATGACACGGCCCAGGGATGGCTGTACTGACAAACTACTGAGGGTGGTGGCTGGGGACACAGGGGCTTACGGGGGTGCCCAGCCTACAGATATCGCCCTGGCCTAGGGGGACCCCCAGCCCTCCTCCCCCACCCAGACACCTCCACTGCGCGACAACAGAGTAGATAATGCTTGTACTCACCCCCTTGTGTCTGCTGTGCTGCCCTCACGCGCCCATCCAATTCAGGGTAGGCCACCGCCAGGATCCGGAACATCAGGGGGCTCAGTTGACGGCAGGCACCCCGCCTACGTTGGGAGGCCATCCCCAGCAGAGACTCGGCGGTCTTCTTGGTCCCGCGGCGGATGTCCTCCCACCTCTTGCGGCAGTGGGTGGCCCGTCGATGGTGGACCCCCAGGGTCCGGACTTCCTTGGCGATGGCACGCCAAATCCCGATCTTCTCATGGGCGCGGACCTATGTGACACGTACAGGGAGGGAGAAATACCACGTTCAAGTTTGTCAGCATTTTCCTTTCCAGTGGCCCAACGCCCCCCATCCCCGCCAGGCCCCCCGCCATGCCCCCCGCCAGGCCCCACATGCCCCCCATCCCCGCCAGGCCCCCCGCCATGCCCCCCGCCAGGCCCAACATGCCCCCCATCCCCGCCAGGCCCCCCGCCAGGACCCCCGCCAGGCCCAACATGCCCCCCATCCCCGCCAGGCCCCCCGCCAGGACCCCCGCCAGGCCCAACATGCCCCCCATCCCCGCCAGGCCCCCCGCCATGCCCCCCGCCAGGCCCAACATGCCCCCCATCCCCGCCAGGCCCCCCGCCAGGCCCAACATGCCCCCCATCCCCGCCAGGCCCCCCGCCATGCCCCCCGCCAGGCCCAACATGCCCCCCATCCCCGCCAGGCCCCCCGCCAGGCCCAACATGCCCCCCATCCCCGCCAGGCCCCCCGCCATGCCCCCCGCCAGGCCCAACATGCCCCCCATCCCCGCCAGGCCCCCCGCCAGGCCCAACATGCCCCCCATCCCCGCCAGGCCCCCCGCCATGCCCCCCGCCAGGCCCAACATGCCCCCCATCCCCGCCAGGCCCCCCGCCAGGCCCAACATGCCCCCCATCCCCGCCAGGCCCCCCGCCAGGCCCCCAAGCCAGCCAGTGGCCCCAAATCCATATTGTATTAAACTCACTTGTTGGTCTGGAGGACCGTAGAGTAGCGCATACTGGGGGAGGACCCCATCCACAAGTTTCTCCAACTCCTCTCCAGTGAAGGCAGGGGCCCTTTCCCCAGGCGCAGCAGCCATTGTCCCTTCCAGACCGAGGTCACAGCAACACTTGCAGTATAGGTCCTCTCCTGTGAAAGTTCAAGTCGCAAGTGGATAAGTAGATAGAAAATGGCGGTGACGTCCGCGGCGGTGCGTACCGCGGCGGTGCGTCCCGCCACCGCCGGCGCCCTTCGCCATTGGCTCCTGAAACCCATAGGCTTCAATGTTAACCAATGCGGCTTTGCGCCGCGGTCTTCGCCCGCCGCCCGCCGCGGTGTGCCACACCAGCGCATTGACCTCACATCCCATTGTCACACTTCACAGGTCAGGCAGCCGCCATTTCCAGGGCCCACATGGCTCAATTTCAACTGCGTCACACAGGCCTAGGCCTTGCATAGCCACTCAGACACGCCATTCACTGCATAGAGAATCGTATACTGTGCTAGCTGTGAGTACGTACCTGTGGGTTGCTTGACTGTGTGCTCCATGTTGTCCTTCCTAGGCACCGTCCGCTGGGTTGGGCGAGGAGACGGATGAATCCTCCCGTGTACCGACCGCTGGTGGACCTGTCGACAATGGAAGAACGCCACATTATCCTGACCTACCGTCTTAACCGTGCCACTATCCATGAACTGTGTGCCCAGCTGGAGCCCGACCTGATGTCCCCCATCCGCCAACCCACAGGGATTCCCCCTCTGGTGCAGGTCATGTCAGTACTCCATTTCTTGGCAAGTGGGTCATTTCAGACAACCGTGGGAATTGCTTCTGGGATGTCTCAGCCCATGTTTTCGAAGGTGTTATCCAGAGTGTTGTCTGCCCTGATGAAATCCGTGAGGAGCTACATCATTTTCCCTGAGGTGGGCGAATTGGCTACAGTGAAGGGTGATTTCTACGCCCTTGGACATATTCCCAACGTAATTGGTGCCATTGATGGGACCCATGTGGCTTTGGTTCCCCCAAGAGACAGGGAGCAGGTGTACAGGAACAGAAAAAATTACCATTCAATGAACATCCAGGTGGTGTGTTTGGCTGACCAGTACATCTTGCATGTAAATGCCAAATTCCCAGGGTCAGTGCATGACGCCTACATCCTCAGGAATAGCAGCATCCCTTACGTGATGGAACAGCTACAGAGACACCGTGTATGGCTAGTGGGGGACTCTGGGTACCCCAACCTGTCGTGGCTACTGACCCCAGTAAGGAATCCCCGGACCAGGGCAGAGGAACGGTACAATGAGGCCCATGGGCGTACTAGGAGGGTGATCGAACGCACCTTTGGCCTCCTAAAGGCCAGGTTTCAGTGCCTGCATATGACAGGTGGATCCCTAATGTACTCACCTAAGAAGGTGTGTCACATCATCGTGGCCTGCTGCATGCTTCACAACCTGGCTTTGCGCCGCCAGGTGCCTTTCCTGCAGGAGGATGGTCGAGACGGTGGTGTTGTGGCAGCGGTGGAACCTGAGGAGAGTGACGAGGAGGAAGACGACGGGGCTGAAACAGACAACAGGGACAGAATCATTGAACAGTACTTCCAATAGGACACAGGTAACATTTCAAAGATAATTTAGTAAATGTTAACTACTCTCCAGCATCTCTGCTGCCTGTCTATTTGCCCCAGTGTATGATGACTGAGTTTTGGCTTTTCCCTCCCTATTTGAGATCTGGGGTCCCCACTACGAGTCCTGTGCTTCGTTTCCCCATGGACTACAGCTTTGTGGCAGCTGTTTGTTGACTTCACCATGTACAAGGACATATTTGCACTGTCATGTCAATTACAATATATTGAAATCACAGCCAGACTCCAGATATTTTGGTGAAAAATAGGTGTTTATTTAAGTGCTCAAAATGGGATGGGTGGTTTCAAGTGGGTGGGGGCTATGGTGAAGGAATGTCCATGGCAGAGTCCAGAGTAACAGTCACACAGGTGCATTGTCCAGAGGCCTGTGGAGAGATGGAGCATGGGCAGTTCAAGGATGGACAGGGTGACAATGTGGGACAGTGGGATGACATCAGGTGGTATCCATTGCTGGCGGGGGTCTTGACATCCTACTCTGTCTTCTTGCGAGATCTCAGGGCCCTCTTGCGGGGTGGTTCTTCTCCTGCAGGAGGTGGGGGTCTGGTGGGCTGCTGCTGTGCGGGGGCCTCCTGTCCACTAGCGCCGGCGGAGGTGGTTGGCTGTTCTTGGTCCAGGCTAGTGGCAGGGGCCCTTGGGTGTTGTTCAGTGTCCGCCCTGTTGTTGACGAGGTCCTGCAGCAGCCCTACCATGGTAACCAGGGTGGTGTTGATGGCTCTGATGTCCTCCCTGTACCCCCGATAGTGTTCCTCCTGCAGTACCTGGATCTCCTGGAACCGGGCCAGTACCGTCGCCATCGTCTCCTGGGAGCGGTTGTATGCTCCCATGATGGTGGTGAGGACCTCGTGGAGAGTGGGTTCCCTGGGCCTCTCCTCCCCCCCCTGTCGCACAGCTGCCCTCCGAGTTCCCCTGTTTCCCTGGGCCTCTGCCCCCTGGCCGGTGTGCCCACTACCACTGCCCCCAGGTCCCTGTTGTTGTTGGGGTGGTGGGTTATCCTGGGTGCCCTGTAGTGGTAGACACACCGCAGATTGACGCGCCCTGGAGACAGAGGCATGGGCCCGCTGGGTGGGAGCTGTGCTGGTGTTCCCAGAGGGGTTTGGGTCTGTAGTGGCCTGGGCCTGTGTGAGGGGAACCGACTGTCCAGAGGTCCCTGATGGTCCGGGCTGGTCATCGGTGTCCAGGTCGACAGAGCTGCTGTCATCGCTGACGGCCTCTTGGGTGGGGGGTGTGGAGAATTCTGGCCCCTCCGCCGCGGTGTGTTGACGGTCGGGTCCTGCAGGGGTATAGAGGTATGGTTATAGTTTCAATGTGTGGCATATGGGTGTATCTGTGGGTTCTCGTGTCCCCAAGTGCTGGCATTCGTGTGTGGGGGCTTTGGTGAGGGTGGCTTGTGGGGGGGATGTGTATATGCATTGTACATGCTTTGGTGATGGGTGTCCATGCTTAGTGGACGCATGCAGGCCTAGGTTTTGGGATGTGTGGGTTGTGATGGTGAGACATTGGCGGGGAATAGGTGTGCTGGGGCTGGGGGGTGAGGATGGTGGTGGGGGTGAGGATGGTGGTGGGGGTGAGGATGGTGGTGGGGGTGAGGGTGGGGGTGAGGATGGGGGTGAGGGTGGGGTTCGAGGATGGGGGTGAGGGTTGGGGTCTGATTTGGCATGCAGGTGGGGGGGAAGCAGTATTGAAGCTTCAACTTACCAGTATCCATTCCTCCGCCAACTCCTGCGAGGCCGTCAGGATGCAGGATGTTCAAGACTTCCTCCTCCCATGATGTGAATTGTGGGGGTTGAGGTGGGGGTCCTCCGCCAGTCTTCTGCACGGCGATGTTGTGCCTGGATACCATGGAACGCACCTTCCCCCGTAGGTCGTTCCATCGCTTCCTGATGTCTTCCCGATTTCTGGGGTGCTGTCCCACTGCGTTCACCCTGTCGACAATCCTCTGCCATAGCTCCGTCCTCCGGGCAATGCTGGTGTATTGTATCTGTGTGCCGAACAGCTGGGGCTCTACCCGAACGATTTCCTCCACCATGACCCTGAGTTCTTCGTCTGTGAAGCGGGGTTGTCTTTGGGGTGCCATGGGGTGGTGTGTATGATGTGTGGGGTGGAGTATGTGTATTTAAGTGAGTTGAGTGTGGTGGTGTGTGTTGTTTTGTGTGTGGATAGTGTGTGGGTGATGGTGTTGAGTGGCTGTGGCTGTTATTTTTTGGATGCTGGTTTCTCGTTCTTGCCTTCTTTACGAATTTTTTAGCGTAGGGGTTTGTGGGTGATGTGGGTGGGTGTTTTATATTGTATTGTGTGTGTGGGAGTGGTGTGTGTATGTGTATCAGGTGTGTGGGATTCAAATCGTCCAATGTGGCTGAGTTTTGTTCGTTTGTGTGTATTCTGACCGCGGCGGTGTGTCCCGCCAATGGAATACCGCGTTTGAATGACCGCCGCGTGGATTCGTGGGTCGTAATGGCATGGGCGTATTTCTGTTGGCGTGACGGTGGAGGTTTTGTCACCTCCACCTTTCCGCCGACCGCTGGTCTGGCGGTCTGTTGTGGCTGTCGGATTTTCGGAGGTTTGCCTTCTGCGGGTCCGAATGACCGTGGCGGGTTTCCGCGACCGCGGCGGGATTATGGAGGATTTCTGACCGGCGGTAGGCGCCTTTTACCGCCGAGGTCAGAATGACCACCTATGTTCTCTCCGCTGTCATGCTGTTAGCTCATTTGAGTTTCAGTACATGAGAATAACCTCAGGGAATGTTTCCATTACAATTTATGACACGTATTGCTCACAGAGAAGCAGACAGCAGAGATGACAACTTGAAAACAAATAATTTCCCTCCTAAAAGCTGTCCCCTTCGAATGATAAATAGGAGTTTACTTTGAATATTATCTACATAAGTATTTAAATATACTATATCATGCGTTATTTTCCAGAATGTGTTTTTCTGCATAGAATATTAAATACATATACACAACAAATAACGTTATTGAAAAACTATGTAGCTTGTGCAGGTTTTAGAGTGGAAAGTGACATTGTAAAGACTGTTATAGTAAACCACGCATTGGTGCTCTTTTCTGAACCTCGTTGTCAACCTACAGCAGACACTGCCTTTAAAACTTCCCACCTGAGCTGGAGCAGTATTCACTCCAGACAGATGAGCGCCCTCTTGCTTCCACTGCAGCCACCATGTGCTATGTCTTTGGTGCCTTCCAGACCTCTGTCTATCTGTGCTACTGAAGGGCCCTGTGACTGAACGGGACAGCTTCCCAGTCCCGCATGAGCATGAGAAGAACATTTTGTTTCCCCCCACACAGTTTTGCAGAGTTTCACAGCTTTGACAGCTGACACTTATATCATATGCAAAGGAATATTCCAAATGGCTTTAATGTGGAGTGGTAGTCTAAAGGACAATGTCAAGCACCAGATAAAAACGTTAAAGTCACCAGTGATCCACATGCTGAGAGAATACAAGATCCAGCTAGATTTTTATGAGCTGCTGGAGAGAAAGATAATGTTTAAATGAGCCGCAGCTGGCAGCCATTACTACACACGGCATCAGATGTTCTAATTGCACGGTCTCCATTTACCTCAACAACAGTGCCTCCAATTTGAGGCATAGTTCTGTAACATATCGCTCACAGAGGGATTTTTTTTCTCTTGCTGCTAGGTGGTAAAAGAAGGTAGTAAAGGTTATTGAGGCGGCCCCTATCGGCTTCTCCTTTTATAGGGTTGACAGGAATACAGGCAGAGGAGGAGGCTAGGCCATTATTTGCAGGTCTGAGTTTACTTGCACCTGGAATAGTGCTAGCCACATACCAGAGGTCTGTGAAGCCATGGCCTTTAAACTACTCCTTGACAAATCTCTAGTCTTTGAAGGCCTGTTAATTTACCGGCCCCCCGGCCCCGTCTCTAAGTTCCTCTCGATATGGACTTCATTATTGGAACCTTTAATTATGGCCCCTAAAGCAATTATCTTGGGAGATTTTAACATCCATTTTGATAATACGAGTGACTTGCTGGTTGAGGAATTTCTCAACCTTATGGTGGTTCTGGATTGGGTCCTAAAGGATGGGATGGCCACTCATAGAGCTGGCCATACCCTAGATGGGATTTTCACCCACCCCGAGGAAGAATTGTATCTCTCAACGACCCCGTTAGAGTGGATGGATCACGCTCTCCTGACGTTTAAATTTCTGTCCAGGCAGCAGCCTATAATACCTATTCCCCAGAAAATACTGACAAGATCTTGGAGAAATATTGAAGCAGAACCACTGAAGGTAACACTAACACATAATTGGAATGATCTAAAGGCGTCCACGTTGTCACCACTGGCTAGATTCAATCTGGGCATTAAACAGGCAATGGACTCGCTAGCACCGGCGAGGATCTCTGTCCCCCGTACTAGGAAAAAACCCAATCAACCTTGGTTCTATCAAGCCCTCAAACTTTTACAGAGGAAATACCGGCAGAAGGAGCGCTGCTGGAAACTCAGCCCTCGAGAAGCCGAGAGGGTGGAGTTAAAGCTCGCACTAAACATTTACAAAGAAGCCTGTCGGGCTGCCAAATCGGACTATTTTACACGTAAAATTAGCGAAGCAGCCAACTCTTCTAGAGAGTTATTTAGAAACGTTAATGATCTTACCACTCCCTTAGGCACTCCCAAAGTAGAAAATTCTTCTGCAATAAAGTAGCTAAATTTTTTGAATGTAAAGTCCTTGACATCTACTCCAGCTTTAGGTTGGACAAGGAACAAGCCAACCCTTTCCCCTGGTTAATTACACATCTGCACCCTGTGGTGACAATAAACGGGTTGCCAGACAAGCCACTCTTACTCTCAAGGTTTAAGATGCCCTCTCAAGAGGTTTTGTGCAAACTGCTCTTGGAAGTTAAATCAGGTTCCCCCATGGATCCCTGCCCCCCTGCTATCCTCCAATTAGTACCAGAGCTAGCGGTTTCTATGCTGGCCCGATTCTTCAGGAAGTTCTTGCAACTGCCTTGTATTCTAGGGCATGGAAAGAAACCACTATTATTCCGCTAAAAAACAAGGCAGCTGGTAAACCCGATGACCTGACGAACTTACGCCCAATAGCCCTTCTCCCCTATGCGGCCAAAATCTTGGAAAAACATCTTAATAAAGAATTGGTTGATTTCCTGTCTGCCTCTAAGGGCTTAGACAGCTCGCAACATGGCTTTCGGAAATCTCACAGCACTGAATCAGCTCTCATTGCATCATCTGACACCATACGCAGATTGGTGGATAAGGGGCAGGGGGTCTTTCTGGTGCTATTGGACCTGTCGGCAGCTTTTGACACCATTGCTCCTCACATCCTGCTAGACCGTCTTTATCAGGCAGGTATTAGAGACCAGGCTCTTAAGCTGATTGAATCTTTTTTATCGGACAGGTGGGCCACAGTTAGTAGTGGTGACTTTAGATCCCCTGCCTACCTCTTGCCGTGTGGGGTCCCTCAGGACTCTTCTCTAAGCCCGACGCTATTTAACGTGTATGTGGCACCGCTGGCAGAGCTGGTTCGCTCTTTCAGCTTTATTCCTACTTCATACGCAGACGATACTCAAATTATCATCCCTATTAATAAAGATCTGGAAGAAGTGGCCATCCGCTTCAACGCCTGTATGACAGCAGTAAATCACTGGATGAAGACCAACTGGTTGAAACTCAATTGTGAAAAAACTGAGATTTTGTGCTTTGGAATTGGAAGGGAACATTGGTCTTCTAGCTGGTGGCCTGAAGAATGTGGGACGCTTCCTGTTCCACGGTCTACCTCAAGAAACTTAGGATTAGTGTTCGATGAGCAATTGTCATTCAAACCTCAGGTCAATCTGATAATCAAGACCTGTATGTGGACTATGAAGAAATTAAAAAAAATATTTCCTTTTATTCCACAAACTTGCAGAACTACCGTCATTTTGGCTTTAGTAATTTCCAGATTGGATTATGGAAATGCGCTTTTGCTCAATCTGGATAAAGAATCTTTGAACAAGTTACAGTTGATGCAGAACACTGCTGCCAGGCTTTTATTAAAATTGCCTCGCGGGGCCTCTGCTAAGAAGTGCCTTAAAGATCTACACTGGCTTCCGGTAATCCAGCGGCTCTCTTTTAAGGCTCTCTGCATCACCCATAAGGCTGTTCATGGGATTGGGCCTAAGGCTTTAACCACCAAGCTGCAATGGTACAGGCCTAATCGGCTGTTGCGCTCGGCCGGTGCCTATCGAATTCAAACATCCCGCACTAAGAAAGTAAAGTGGGGAGACAGAGCATTTACTATTGCGGCTGCTAATATCTGGAACTCTTTACCATTGGACATAAGGCAAGAACATAACTATCTAAGATTTAGGAAACTGGTCAAGACTTGGCTTTTTCCGCAATAAGTCTGGGAGTCTCCTTGTTAAGTCAACTCGTCTCACCCAGTTAGCGCTTCGATGCCCTTGGGCCGGAATGCGTTTTATAAATACCCAATACATACATACATAAAACCTCGGGTGAAAAAGCTTACGGTTGATCCCCCAGTGTTCTCCAACTTTAACGTCTTTGTTTCCTTTTCTGACCCTATTCTGAAAATTCAATATCATTGCATCTAAGAGGAGTCATTTTACTGCGAAGATTCACCCCATCCCCCAGATGTGAAGATAATGAATTGTCAGCCTAGAATCCTATTCTGAAAATTCCTTACCTTTGCATCTGAGTGGAGACATCTTGCGAAGATTCAAGCTCAAGTGTGCCTGAACATTTGGACTGTTATGTTGAATTGTTATTTGCTATATTCATGGAAATAAAATCTCCTAAATGATCTGTAAAATTATGTACATAGAGAAATTTGGTTAAATTATTTTGTTGACAGTATGACCCTTTGGGTGCTTTGTAGTGCGTTCTGGGAACTAGTGAACTAGTCCCTGTGCTCAAACTTTAAATTAACTTCAATTTTGCCAGATTGAATTGGCAGTTTAAAACTGCACACAAGCTGCAATGGTAGACTTGAGACATATTTTAAAGGGCTACCTAAATGGTTGGCACAATGTGTGCTGCAAGCCTTTAAACGCATTTCATTTACATGCACTGGGTACCTGTAGTACCACTTTACTAGAGATTTATAAATTAATTAAAGGTGCTAATTCGGTGTCAGCCAAATTAACCAAGTTTAAAGGAGTGAGCACAAGCACTTTAGCACTGCTTAGCAGTCATAAAGTGCACAGAGTTTTAGGGCCACACAAAATAATTTTAGAAAACAGGAGGGGAGAAGGCAAAAATTCTGGTGGAAGACCACACCAAACGTTCTCAAGTCTAGAATGTACCCCCAGCTGAAAGTGAGGAGATCTCCCCACCATCATAGTTCTCATCACTAGCACAGGAGAACCTGGATAGGCCATCAGGCTTAGAGTGCTCAGACCCAGGGAAATGTTCCACCATAAAGTACATTGCCTTTCGGGAGATGGGCAATGTGAGAAACTAGGGCTGATTGCAGAGGCCCCATAACTTTTTGCCCCCATTTTCCACTTTATGCTGGTGTTTTCCTGACTCTGATGGTGCCCTGGGTACTGCTAACCAGTCCCAGGGCCTGTGCTCTGTGTAAAATGGATATGCAAATTAGGCTAATTATAATTGGCTAAGTTAACCTACCTATAAGTCCCTAGTATATGGTAGGGCATGTAGGTTTAGGGACCACAGCATAGGTGGTGCACACCTAGGTGCATTGCTGAGGTGCCCAGTGTCATTTTAAAAGCAAGCCTGCCTTGCTGGCTGCTTTTAAATTAAAGTTATATGCAAATTCGACTTTGGAATTAAAGGTACTTCCAAAGTCTTAAACTACCTTATTTTTACATATAAGTCACCCCTAAGGTGTGCCCTATGTGCCCCTAGGGCTGGGTGCCATGTAACTATAAGCAGGGATTTTATAAAAATAGATTTATAAGCCCTGGTGAGGTAAAAACAGCCAAATTCGTTTTTCCCTCATTGAAGTAAATGGCCTTCATAGGCTAGAATGGGCAGACTCTATTTTAAATTTTAAAGTCTCCTTAAATGTTACATACCAATAATTTGGTATCAAATTGATTGTTGTAATAAATCCCACAACTTCCAGTTGTTGGATTTAATATAACTAGTGCAGGTAAAAAGTTTAGACTTTACCTAAAAAGTTGCCAATTTCAGCTCTGCATTGTTTTTGCTGCTGTGCTCTGATTGGCCAGCCTGCAGCAGCTTCTGCCAGGCTACCTTGATGAGGTGTGAAGTGGCCTGACTTCACACAAAGGAATGTGCTTGGGGAGAGAATCTCCCCTCAGCAGATGGTGAGGCAGGAATGGGGAGGGCTGCCAAACTGGTCTTCAAAGGCAGAGAAGGACATTTGGAGCACCCAGCAACACCCCCACATCCTGCAACCCCAGACAATTAGGTGCCCCCTTGATTAGATTAGGAGAGGGCAGGAGAGGGGTGTGTTCATGATTTTTAGCCACACCAGTGGGTGGGCTCAGCCAGATGTAACCTCCAAAAATCAGATTCATCCATGTTGGATTTTTAGAGACTGTTGCCTTCTGGGATGGATTTTTGCCACACTTCCCAGGAAGTGGTCATCACAGGGGGACGACCCTGTCCCTGATTGGAGAACCAGGGCCCCCCTGCTTTTCACCCAGGAGCAAGGATAAAACTGGCAGACCTGCACCCACGCCTCAGATCCCCTCCAGAATTCAACAAGAAAGGAACTAAAGAAGAAGAAGGACTGCCCTGCTGGACCCCTGGCCTGCACCTGGACCCTGCACTCAGAAGGACTGCACCAGCTGCACACTTGGGCTTCACCACAAGAAGGACTTTGCCTGGCTTCAACTGGTTCAAGGAGGGACTCCCTGTTTGCTACAGGTGAAAAATTGCTAAACCAGAGTCCCCTGCACCAACTCCTGAAGAAAGCGACCAGCTGACCACTGTCCAGTGGCCAAAAAGGAGTTTGCGCCAGGTGCATTCTGGGAGTTGAAGTCCGCACCCCCCAAGGACCATCACAGAACTTCTGGACCCTTGGGGTGAGCTGTGGACCCCAAAAGAACCTTAAAAGAACATCTGGGTGAAGCCCCAGAAGTTTGGAAAAGATTTGAGAATTTTTGGAAAAAAGCTCCAGAGAGGGACCGACCCGCCGCGGAAATTCTAGCCGGCTTGCCTCAACCGCGACCCGGCCTGACTTCGTGGTTCGTCCCGGTAAAGAAAAACATCCAAAAAAGAGACTAAGTCCGAACGTAAAAAGTTGACCGGGACCTCCCAGCCATCGTATCCGAGAAGGGCTCCATGGACGTCGGATCAAGATCCAGGTTTACCCCGGTCGAAGGATTTTCATCTCGAAAAAACGACTAAGTCCGAAGGTAAAAGTCTCCACCGAGGAAACCCACATCGCATATCCGGACAAGGGCTCCAGGAGGTCGGATTCAACTGGCAGGTTCGTCCCGGTGAAGAAAAACTTCAAAATAAAGACTAAGTCAGAAGGTAACTTTTTAACCGAGGCCTCCCGCGACCTGTAGCCGAGCAGGGCTCCATCGCGGTCGGCCTGAAAGTTTGACTTTGCCCCGGTCCTGGTGCAACCAGATGACCCGATTGGCGCTTTTTGTTTCTAAGCGCTAGAAAAATAGTAATTCTTTAAAAATTTATATCTCCGGTTCCCCTGAACCGATTTTAATCGTTTTTGTGTCATTTTAAAGATAAAAATATAAACTATTTTTATAAATTGGTTTTGGATTTTTAAACTGTTTCCTGTGTTTTATTTGATTACTGTTTTGTGATATTTGAATGCTTTACACTTTGTCTCCTAAGTTAAGCCTTGACGCTCGTTGCCAAGCTACCAAGGGTTGAGCTGGGATTAATTTACTGAGACCTAACTGTACCTATGTGGAGGTTAGTGGCTTGTTGCTAGGTGTAGGTACCTACCTGCCCTACCAATAACCCATTTTCCAACAGGCAACCTCAGCAGTTTGGTATTATCACCCCTCTTCTGCTGGAGTCATGTGAGGTGCCTGTGGTCTGTCTGAACCCTGAAGTCCCAACCAAGTATGGTCTTCAGCATCTTCAGTGCCCAGGCCACAGCAAAGGCTTCTCCCTCAATAATACTCCACCTTGGTTCCCTGGAGAGTAACCTCCTACTTATGAAGACTACAGGTTGGTCTAGGTCCCACTTGTTTACTGTAATAGTATAGCCCCTATGGCTTGCTCTTAAGCATCTGTCTGAAGTAACAACTTGGTTCTTGGGCTGCTTTCTAGAAGTCAACACAGTCTAGGGCACAACAATGGTGCCATTTCTCTTGACAATCTCCAAGAGTATCCAGTGAGGCCCAGGAAGGCCCTCCCTTGAGTCTGAGTTTTAGAGGGTTCCCAGGACAGGATAGTCTCAATCTTCGTTTGGGGGCTGCACCTTTCTCCTGCCCACCAGGTGTCCCAGATACATCACACATCCCTGCCTTATCTGGCATGTGCTGGTGTTGATAGGCAGGCCTGCCTGTCGCAGAGCCATGAAGCACCTCAGGGAGGTGGAACAGGGAATCCTCCCAACTGGAATAGATTATAACGATATCATCCAGATAGGTGACACTCAATGCCTCAATCACAGCCAGGACCCTGTTGACCAACCTCTGAAAGGTGGCAGGGATATTCTTTAGCCCAAAGAACATCACCCTGATTTGAAAGTGTCACCTGGAGTGGTAAAAGCGGAGCTCTCCTTACTCCCCTCCAAAGGGCAGTCAGCCAGTCCCCAGAAATTAAGTCAAATTACTAGGCAGATCCTAACCTATCTATGAGCTCAACAGCTTGGGGGATGGGGTGTACATCATTCTTGGTAAGGGAGTTGAGCCCCGTATAGTCCACAAAGAACCTAAGTTCTGGGTTGGGCCCCAAGGGGGAGCTTTGGGTACCAGCACCACTGGGTTGGACCAGGGACTGTTGGAGTGCTCAATAACCCCCAATTCAAGCATCTTGGACACTTCTGCCTTGATGCTAGCCCTCAACCTTGTCAGACAGTATGTAAATTGTGTTCTTTACAGGCGTACTGTCTCCTGCATCAATGTGAGGGGTAGAAAAATGTGTAAGCCCAGGGTGATAGATAACAGAGAGGCAATCTGCGCTATAAGGAACTAGAGGCAGTCTATCTACTTGTTCTAGGGTCTGGCAGGAAGGAGGCTGACATCTTCCACTGACCCATCCTGCTTCTTAGAGGACAGGCAGTGAGGAAGAAGTTCACTCTTCTCTTCCACCCCATCATCTGTCACCAGGAACATAGTGACTTCGAATCTCTCATACTGTGGTTTGTTTCAGCTAACAGTGACAGCTCATCTGCTGTTCTGCGATCAGGGTAGGGAAGAGGTTGACCACTTCCACAGACACATCTTGCTCCTTGCAGGCTAGGAGGCCATGGAGCGGTTCACTCTCCTTTTCCACCCCATTATTTGTCACCATGGGAAAGGTGACTTCAGATCTCTCATTGGTCCTAGTGTGCTTTGAGGTGCTTAACATGGAACACAAACACTTTAGCACTTTTAGTAAATGTAAAGTGTACAAAGTCCTAGGGCCAACAAAAACAAATTTCAGCAAACAGAAGAGGAGAAGGAAAAAAAGTCTGGGGTAAGCCCACACCAAAAGCTGTCAGGTGTAAAAGGTTCCTGGAGGTCTTGAGGTCCATCAGGTAAGTGACCTCCCCTTTCTCTCCTTCACCTCATAAGTAGGCCTAGGTAGAAAAATTATTTCTGCTTGCAGAGTTGGTAAAATACAGATAACTCCATGCTACATATGTAATGCCACGTCCCTGTACACAGTGCCATTCCACTGTTCAGTGAATATTTTTCTATTGGCTTCTGCAATGTTTTGTTGGCATGCACACAGCTCCATTATCACATGCAAGGCTCTGTTATTGCATGCCTATGGGCACGAATTAGATTTCCCCACCCTCAAGTCAGGCTTCTGGTCAACACAGTGCCACCTGGCTCTGTTTTGGGATGCCGGAGATCGCGAGAATTAATGTCACTGAGGCCCTCATTATGACATTGGTGGTAAATCCCACTTACCGCCAGGCTGACTGCCGCCAACATACCGCTGCGCAGCGGATATCCGCTAACCATATTATAACACACACACACCAATCCGTCACTATTCAGCCACACACACAAATCCGCCACACCAAAGGTCAGTTATAAATTGACAGTAGCAAAACCCAAACCGTTACGCCAACAGAACAACACCCACAAAATTATGACCCACGAATCACCACGGCGGACATTCAATGGCGGTAAACCATTGGCGGTACATATTGCCGCGCCCAAAATACACACACACTAACAAAACAGCACCATATTGGACAATTGAAATTACACGCACCTGACACCCATACACATACCACAACCACACCATTATAAAACACACACCCACATTACCCACAATCCTTTACTAATACCAATCATTACCACCAGAGAGAGACAGAAAGAGCATACACTTAACCAGAGCCACATACCACCATCACCTATACACCACCCACGCACCTTACATGACACACCCCAACACATCACCCTACACATCCTCACCCACACCACTCACACTACACCCATGGCACCACAACAACACCCCAAATTCTCTGAGGAGGAGCTCAGGGTCATGGTGGAGGAAATCAATTGGGTGGAGCCACAACTATTTGGATCGCAGATGCAGCAGATATCCATTTCTAGGAAGATGGAGCTATGGCGGAGAATCGTGGACAGGGTCAACGCCGTGGGACAGCACCCCAGAACAAGGGATGACATCAGGAAGAGGTGGAACGACCTACGGGGGAAGGTGCGTTCCATTGCAGCAAGACACCAGCTCGCAGTACAGAGGACTGGCAGTGGACCCCCATCTCCTCCCCTACAACTAATAACATGGGAGGAACAAGTCTTGCCAATCATGCATCCTGAGGGCCTGGCAGGAGGAGGACTGGACTCTGGTAGGTCAACTCTATACTACTATCACCTGCCTACCTGCATGCCAGACACATACCCCCACACTCACCCTCACTCCCATCACGTAACCACTTTCCACACACCCCACCATCACAACCCACTCATCCCAATGCCAAGCCCTGCATGCACCACCAATTCATGGACACCACTCACAGCCCTGCACGGACACCAATCACTAAAGCATGCACACTAGAGACAATCATCTAGCCCACCAAATAACAACTCACACAAGGCAAAGCTGCCAGGGCAATAACAACCACATAGGGCAACCCACCCATGCACAATATGTCACACAATATTGGACACATCAATCAGCACTGTGTCCACCACTACAGGGACCCCAGGGCACCCCACAAACCCAGGATAATCAGGGACCTGGGGTCAGTGACAGTGAGCACACGGTTCAGGGGACAGAGGCACAGGACAATAGGGAAGCTGGGAGGAATGCTGTGCACCAAGGGGAGGACAGGCCCAGGGAACCGACTGTCCAGGAGGTACTCACCACAATCCTGGGAGCATACACACATTCCCAGGATACACTGGGACAGATCCTGGACAAGATGCAGGAGAACATGTGGCTGCAGGAGGGACAGTGCCTGGGGATCAGGGAGGACTTGAAGTCCATTAACACCACCCTGGTCTCCATTGCAGGGGTAATGGCAGACATGGCCAACAGTATGAGTGAGGCAGTGGCACACCAGCGGGCCCCTGACACTAGTCAGACAACTGAACAGCCCTCTACCTCCACTGCCGCTAGTGGACAGGAGGACCTGCCACAGGACCAACAGGCCACCAGCACCCCTCTCCCTGCAGAAGGATGACCACCCCGCAAACATTCCCTGCAATCCAGACAGAAGCCGAAACTATTGCCAAGATCCCCGCCAGGAAATGAGACCCTCCTGATTGTCACTCTTGGGTCCCACTCTGTCACCCTGTCCACCTTGAACTGCCATTGCTCCCCTTCCTATGCCCCCTTGGACAATGCACATGTGCTACAAATAGACTGGAACTATACCCTGGACTTTCCTCCATCATCACCCCAGCCCAATGCACTTGCCCCCTACTGCTTAGCACTTAAATAAACACCCTTTGAAAAAATACAAGTATGGAGTATGTCAAATGATTTAAGTGAGTATTCGTTTAACTTGCTTTAATCATTGCAATTCAACCGTATAGTAATGTATACATTGTAAAAACCTGTAGTTGGCTGCAGTGAACACACCAGGAGCAATAGTGGGACACCAACATCTGCAAAAAGAGATGCCAATGGATACAGTGAGTGGGCATAGAAGGAAGAATTCACAGCCTGCCACTGACAATGTCACACATCAAACTGTCAATGAAATGTGAAATAACACTGTCTTACCTGTGTGTCATTGGAAGTACTGACGAATGACTGCACTTCTGTTGTCCTCATTCTCATCCTCTGCCTCCTCATCTTCACTGTTCACAGGGTCCACTGCTGCCACACGGCCATCTCCGGCCTCCTCTTCTTACAGAAAAGGCACGTGGCATCTCAAGGCAAGGTTGTGCAACATGCAGCATGCCATGATTATCTGGCAGACCTACTTGGGTGAGTAACACAGGGATCCACCTGTTAGATGGAGGCACCAAAACCTGGCCTTCAGAAGGACGAAGGTACATTCAATAATCCTTCTTGTTCGCCACTGTGCCTCATTGTAACGTTCCTCAGCCCTTGGCCTGGGATTCCTCAGAGGGGTCAGTAGCCATGATAGGTTGGGGTAACCTGAGTCACCTGCAAATATCGAGGGACAACTATTAGCCACACACTAACCCTTATGTCTCACACCATACCCATACACCAACATCCACTGGGTGGGTACCAGGGCTCACCTATTAGCCACACCCTGTGTCTCTGGAGTTGGGCCATCACATTTGGGATGCTGCTATTCCTTAGGATAAAAGCATCATGCACTGAGCTTGGATACTTAGCATTGACATGGGAGATGTACTGGTCCACCAAGCACACCATCTGCACATTCATAGAGTGATAACTTTTTCGATTTCTGAAGACCTGTTCATTTCGCCGGGGGGAGGGGACAAATGCAATATGTATCCCATCATTTGCAACAATGATGTTGGGGATATGTCCCATTGCATAGAAGTCAGCCTTCACTGTGGCCAAATCCTCCACTTGGGGGAAAACAATGTGTGGCTGCACATGTGTTTAATCAGGGCACCCAGCACTCAGGTCAATACTATTGAGAACATTGGCTGTGACATTCCTGCTGCCAAGCCCACTGCCACTTGGAAAGAACCTGTTGCCAAAAAATGGAGCACTGATAGCCCTTGCACAAGGGGGGGGGGGGAACCCAGTACGGGGACAGATAGCAGATATCAGGTCAGGCATTGGGCACACAGCTCTGAGATTGTGGTCCTGTCAAGTCTGTAGGTGAGGATAATGTGCCTGTCCTCTATTGTTGCCAACTCCACAAGGGGTCTGTACACGGGGGGATGTCTCCATCTCCTATCCATCTGCAGTGGTTACAATCTATGGGGCAAAAGAGTGAGCAGCTGGTCATTATCTGTAAATTGTAACCACTACAGTACAATGCATATTGTGATTGTTACAATATTTTGGTGGCATATGTCCAGAATGTGAAATTGTGAATTGTGACGCAGTTAGGATCCATGGCCTGCCCCCCTCACCCTCCCAAAATGGCATCTGCCTGTCCTGTATGGAGGGATAGGTGGAAATTAGGTAATTCTGTTCACGTTGTGCAACATTGCGGAAGGCGGTCGGGAACCGCAGTGCAACTCCTCATTGGTTATCATTGGGCCCTATGGGATACAGTGGCAATGGTGATGTACGCCTGCAGTGACAGTATGCACTGCCGCAGAGGTCACCGCCATTTTCTATCTGTTTATTCACTTGCTACCTGACCTTCAACAGGAGAGGACCTACACTGCATGTGCTGCTGTGACCTGTGTCTGGATCCTACCATGGCTCGTGTGACTGGGGAAAGGGCCCCTGCCTTCACCTTGGCAGAGTTGGAGAGACTGGTGGATGGGGTCCTACCTTAGTACCGACTGCTGTATGAGCCTCCAGACCAACAGGTGAGTACACTGTGATTGCGATGCATGGGTCATGAATGCATGGAGTGCTTTGTGTGAAGGCCTCGTGTAGGGGGCGGGTTAGTGGATTGGCCCTGGGCAGCGTGCAGCATGTATGCTGGGGCATATATGTGCTAATCGGAATGGTAATGGCCATGGTGGGCCATGAGTGTAAGAGGCAGGATGGTCTGACTAATACCTTTCACTGTGTGTATTTCTTCTGCAGGTCAGCGCCCATCAAAAGAAGGGTATATGGCGTGCCATCGCCAAGTATATGCAGACCCTGGGGGTCTATGGCAGGCGGAGCACCCACTGTCGCAAATGGTGGGAGGACCTGAGATGCTGGGCATGGAAGATGGCGGAGGCCCAGCTGGGGATTGCCTCCCAAGGACTAACATTGCAGAGTAGGTCCCATGTTGGGCAGGGCTCTGATTTGAAATTCCTCCAACCTAGCTAGTAGGCATCCACTACTGGGCAGGGGTGTGTGGGTGCAAGGTATGCTGCAGTTGGCGGTATCTGTCTCTACCCATGGCCTGGTGACTAGTATTGTAACTGGTAGTGCATTGCCGAGTGCGTAGGTCTGTTCCCTGTGTGTAAGTGTGTTGTGTACGCCAATGGTGGTGTTGGTGCCGCCATTAACCAAGTGTATCCTTTGTCTCCCCTCTTTTTGTTTTGTCATCCTGTCCTTATGTGCATTAGCATCATCTGGCGAAGGAGCAGAGGCACCGGGGACAGAAGGAGCTGCATCCCACAGGAGCCAGGAGGCAGAGTCCACCGACGCTGAGGGCACCAGTGGGACGGAGGGCAAGGGGAGCACCACGGCAGAGACAGGAGGGGACAGTTCAGACACGGATATCTCCTCCGATGGAAGCTCACTGGTGGTGGCGGACACCTCTGTGCCCACCCCAAACACAAGTCCTCTGCCACCCCGTACCAGCACCACCCTCCCACCAGCCCCTCAGCGAGTTGCCCGTGCCCGCTTACCGAGGAGGGTGGGCATCTCCTTCGCCCCAGGCACCTCAGGCCCTGCCCCAGTTAGCCCTGCTGCCCTGAGAGAGGAGGCTATTGACCTCCTGAGATCCATCTCTGTTGGGCAGTCAACCATTGTGAATGTCATCCAGGGGCTGGCAGCCCAAATACAACAGTCCAGTGCATTTCTGGAGAGTATTCACACTGGCTTGGATGTCCAACAGAGATCAATCCAGGCTCTGGCCTCCTCTCTGATGGCAGTCATTGTCCCTGTTTCCACCCTCCCCCCTCCAATTTCCTCTTCACAGTCCCATTCCCCTCAACCCCAACCTATCCCAAGCACACAGGCAGATGAGCATGCACACAGGACAACACACAAGAGTGGACATGGCAAACACAAGGACCACACTTCATCCCAGAGGCACTCACACAAACACCATCCAGATGCAGACATACCAACATCCACTGCCTTCACTGAGGCTCCCTCCTCCTCGTCTTCCAGCTCCCTCCCAGTTCCATCTACACTCACACCTGCATGCACTACTTCCTCATCCACTGTCACCATCACCAGCACACCTATCAGAGCACACACCTCACTGGCAGTCACCACCCATACATCCATGCACACGTACCCTGTGGCCTCTCCCACTGTGTCTGTGCCCCCTCCTCCCAACGTACACAAACGCAAGCACTCAGACACCCAACAGCCATCCACCTCACAACAGCATCCAGCCCATGCACCTGCACCCAAACACAGCAGACAGACACCTCCGACAATCACTCCCTCTTCTTCCACTCCCAGACCTTCTCCCTTTTCCCACCCCAATGTCCCTAAGAAGCTTTTCCTCTCCACCGTTGACCTCTTCCCTACCCCTCCTCCCCCCATCATTCACGTCAGGCCAGAGTGGTCAGAACCCAGGCAAGCACCTCAGCCACCCAGTACACAGGGCACAGTAGTGTCCCCAGAAAATCCAGGTAGGAAAGGATCCCAGCCACCAGCCAGCCAGACGGAAAGGGTGCCTGCCCCAAGTGCTTCAAGAAAGGGCAAGGAGCCAGCCCCATCTGCATGAAGGAAGGGCAAGGAGCCAGCTCCTGCTGCAGGAAGGAAGGGCAAGGAGCAACCTCCAGCTGCAGCAAGGAAAGGCAAGTAGCCACAAGAGCTACCCCTAGCTGCAGCAAGGAAAGACAAGTAGTCACCCCCAGCTGCTGCCAAAAGGAGCAGGAGCCACCCACAGCTTCTGCCAAAAGGAGCAAGGAGCCATCCCCACCTGCTGGCAGGAAGGGCAAGTGGCCTGCACCAGCAGGCAGTAAGGACAAGGGGCCTGGTGCTCGGACTCAGTTTGAGCTCAACCATGGTGGTGTAGCTGTCTGAAGCTGCAGGGGTCGGGCTGGATCCTCCCCCTACCACCACCACCAACTCTGCCAGAAACACCAGTGGGCAGCCATCCAAGGCTGCAGGGGATGGGCTGGAGCCTCCCCCCACCACTACCACCACCAGCTCTGCCAGCAGCACCGGTGAGCAGCCGTCCGAAGTTGCAGGGGATGGGCTGGAGCCTCCCCCACTACTACCAGCAGCAGTAGCACCACTGCCATCACTGAACAGCCGTTACTGCTGACGGACATTCTGTAAACCTACCTCCATGGGCTGTTGTGCGGCCTGTCCCTTGCAAATCCTGTGGGTATGACACCCAACTGAGAGACTGTGACCTTGCAATCCCCAAGATCTGCATCACAGGGCATGATGCCCCCTCCAGAACCAGTGGAGAAGCCATCCACTCACCCCCTCCTCCCCAGGATGAAGCTCACTGGGCACAATCCCCCCTCCAGAACCAGTGGAGAAACCATCCACTCATCCCATCCTCCCCAAGATGAAGCCCACTGGGCACGATGCCCCCTCCAGAACCAGTGCAGAAGCCATCCACTCATGCCATCCTCTCCAGGATGAAGCTCACTGGGCACGATGCCCCCTCCAGAACCAGTGGAGAAGCCATCCACTCACCCCATCCTCCCCAGGATGAGGCTCACTGGGCACAATGCCCACTCCAGTGCCAGTGGGCAAGTCACCCACTTGAGAGACTATGGACTTGCACTCCCCAGGACAAAGCACAGGGCATGATGCCCCCTCCAGAACCAGTGGGCAAGTCACCCACTAGAGAGGCTGTGGCCTTGCACTCCCCAGGACAAAGCACAGGGCATGTTGCCCCCTCCAGGACCAGTGGCGTTTTTCTATCTGCGGGCTGAGTTCCCCATCCCCCTGAGGTGCCTGCCTATTTTCGACCTGATGCCCCTGCAGTGTTGTTGCAGGAGTGAAGTGTGGCATTGGACTTTGTAATGTGGCCCTGTGGCCCACAAACATTGAGGACTGGGGAGTGTCCCTTCATTTGTAAATATGTATATACTTTTTGATTTCGATGCATGTAATTCTACTATATTTATCTTATTACACTCACTTTTATCTATTGGAGTTGTCTTTGCATTATTCCTGAGGAGTACTGGGTAAATATGTTATGTTACTGCATCTGCTTGTGTGCATCGTGTTGGGGTGGGGATGTGTGTTGTGCGTGTGACTCTCTTTTTCCTCCCCCTTTCCCCTGTGTGCTAGGTGGCTGTACTCACTGTGGTCATCTTCGCCGTTGTTGGTCTTCGTAGTGGAGCAGACGTAAATCAACATTAGGAATATGTGCAGCTCGGGCTCCATGGCGTCGTGATTATTCCCTGAGTCTTCACAGGTGAGTCCTTTGGCTTTTGAGCTCAGTTTCCACCAGGCTTTTGATGTCGTTGGTACCGCCCTGGAAAAGGTGGCAGTTTCCTGTGGCTTAATACAGTGGGCGGAACATTGGCTTCAGCCTGGCTGTAGGCGATTACCGCTGTGGTGCCTGTCGATTCAGCACTGGCAGTCGGTGTGTTGAAGTGGCTTTCTGTCTGAGCCGTTTCTGCCATGGTCATAATTTAGCAGTATTTACCGCTAGCCTGTTGGTGGTATTACCCCCACTTTATCACCAACCGCCAGGGTTGTAATGAGGGCCTGATTCTTGAGTAGATTTGCAACTGGAGAAGCAGGTAAATCCACTCCAAAATAACAGGGAGAAAGTGCCCCAGCGACTGTACCTTCCTCTTCCTGTCCTAAGGCTCCTACTAGTGCTTTGTCCATCTCTTGGTCACTTTTCATTTGGATTTTCAAGAGAAATGATCCCTCTCTTTGTCTGCTCCATATACCATTGGATTATAAGGACATTGGGCCTCTATACAAGAAACTGATGCATCTGCTCCAATGCGTCAGATTTCTTGTGCTGTCTAATGATTACCTAACAACACTATGGATGCACTGTATTTACAATACAAAGCTCCTCGTGCACATTTTCACAGATGTGTCAGAAATTCGGACTCATCTGTTGGCACTAAACTCATGCATTGCTGGACTAGTGTAAAAAATGACACTACTTTAACAATGAGTGGAAGGCAATCATAGGAAAAAGCCCTGCAGCAGTTTAACACCTGCTCTGAGCAGGTGTTAAATTGTTGACACAGTGAAGTCACAGAAATGCAAGTCACAGAACGACGCAGTGAAATGCTGTAAATGTTGCTGTGTCAGTTCTGCGTGGCTTTTGACCTGGGAACTCCTACCATGCATATCATTGCCGGTATCTGCCGCCCAGGTGTGAATAGTTACACTGAGGCCTCTAGCATAACTTTGTAGATTTGGAGTTGTTTTTGCACTACCACAGCGTAAAAACAATGACGCTGCAGTGGCGCAAGAGCCTTGTAAATGAGCCTCTTTGTTTTTGTGACATGACAACAAGCTTAAAAACGTTTGAATAAGGGTGTTGTTTGATAGACGGCATGCACAAGTATTGTATTTGTACATTTATTCAATTTTTTTATTTGGTTATGGTGGGTGGCCTGGAGTTGCAGTAGGGGTGTAGTATTTTTTTGTTACATTTTTTATCTTTTGTAAGAGAAAATGTTGCACAGTCGAGTAAATTTTCTCCATTTTTGTTAAATTTGCACTATTCATTTATTTTACCATGTGGCCTAGTCTGCCCATGGACCATCTAGCCAGTACTAGTCATTGAGTATATGAAATCACTTTTTTTCTTTGCTTCATGTAGCATCTATGATTATTTAGACCAGGGATGGCATTGGATTCAATGTTATTTTTTTGTATTTAACTTATTTTCTACAAAAAGTGTATTTTAGAGGGGTAATATGATATCATTATGACTCGAGAGGATGTTTGCTGTTGTGTAGCTCACTTTTTGTTTTTGGCACTGCTGAATTATAGTGGTGTTTTCTTCATTGATTATGATGCTAGTTCTGTGTGTGTGTTTGCTTTGTTATCCATGCCATGTGGCCAGCAGCCATTTTGTGTAGTCAGTGTTCATCCATAGGCCTGCATGTGTTCTTTGTTCTCCACACCTCCTTTCTTGCTGTTGTTATTTGACCATGTTGCCAGCGGTCTTGTTATGCAGGCAGTCAGTGTGCTTTTGCCACAGGCCGGCATGTGTTCTTTGTTCTCCATGCCTCTTTGCTTGCTATTGTTTTTGTTTGACCATGTGACTGGCAGCCTCTTTGTGTAGGCAGTCAGTATGCTTTTGCCATAGGCCTGCAAGTGTTCTTTGTTTTCCATTCCTCCTTGCTTGCTGTTGTTTTATGACCACTGTGGCCGGCGGCCATTTTTAGCAAGTCACCTGAGGTGTTATTAATTCCCTTTTTCCAGTTTTCAAAGCCATTTTCTAAGAGCGTTGAAAGAACAGCTCTATGCCATTATAATGTTTTTACATTTTTCCTTGACATCAGTTTAATATGCTTGAGGATCATTGCAGTATATGTCTAAACAGTTTTTATAATATTGTATGCATTTTTTGATTTTCCCCTGCACCTCCTTGTCTCCCAATGGATTTCTCTTAGGCCGTAGTGATACACCAGCAAGTCTTTTTTTTTTTTTTTACATTTTCTCTTCATCTCTTGCCCACCATACGTCTTCTTTTCTTAGGCCATAGATGCACATCGGCATTCATTTTTTAAGGTTTATTCTAATTTTCCCAAACACCATGCCTGCCGTATGCACACAACAGCATTAGTTTTTGTAAGGATTATTCAATTTCCCCTTTCACCCTCCCGCCTCCCATAGGTGCACACCAGCATTCATTTTGAAGGATTATTCTATTTTTCCCAGTACCCCACACCTGCCATAGGTACACACCAGCATTCTTTTTTTATTGATTATTCCATTTCCACTGTACCCCGCCCACCACCAGAGTCCCCCCTTAGATAAACATAAAGCAAACAATTACATCTTCATGTTGTTATCCTGATTTGAAATATTATGTTGCAGTGTGGATTGGAATAAATAGTCAAATCACTATTGTTGGTCATTATTTGGGATAACCTCACTAAATTATATTGTCTGTATTATGAATAATCCTAATGGCAAAAATGGCACGTTTTGCTAAATGTTTTTCTTGTTTGTTTGCTTTTAGGTGCACAAAAGACATCACTCACAGTACTGCCAGACAGAAGGCCAGCACAAAGTGACATGACCACAGCATGTGACACCTCTGCTTCCGCCTGTGCTGCTAGGTGCCAACAGACAGAGCTTAAAGATAGCCCCAAAGAAAGGTGTTCTTGCCAAGGAAGTGGTCGGTGAGTAAGAGACAAAGAAACAGATTGCTACTACTTGTCTGCCACCCCCTACCTTTTTTAGGAAACGTCTTTGGTGGGCCTGCAGCACCATGCTCTGGGCAGCAAGCTGAGAGCAGCACTCCAACATCAACGAAGGCACAACCCCAACCAAAGCCCAAGGGCATGTCTTTCAGCTAGGCAGCTACTGCACTCATGATGATGAGCAGTCATTCTGAATTGGAGTTGTCTCAGCTGCATACCATTACTCAATTGTTGCAGGAAACTGAGCAAAGTGGACAGGAGCTGTGGCTCGAGCCAGCAATAGTTCTTCCTGAAGCAGAAGCAGAACACGAGATTGAGGTTCCTGCTGAGCTATACCTCTTCTTGAACTATTGGCTTCCCGATCTCCAGCAAGAAAAAGGAAGGGTACTCTGCCATCTTCTCCAAGCCCTCCTTCTGATGATCTGGACAAGAATTGTACCCCAGCAGAGCCTGAGATACTGCATGAGAGGCAAGGGAAAAGGAAAGTTCCTGAAAGCCTTGGAATTATGGAGTAGAGGAGGAGGATGATCCTATCATTTTCATAGACTCTGTCTCAAGGTACACTAACATTATTCCTCCTATTCAACATGCTGTGAGAGATGTGGCACTGGTTCCACCACCACCACCACCTTGCCAGCTTCCATATTTTTAAGGTCCCCACTGAGACCTGCATCTACCACTACCTCAGTTGAAGTATGCAGTGCAGAGAGGCAATAGTCGACACACTCACCTACCTCCAGTTCTTCAGGCATTGTCATTGGCTCCAGTGGCCCACTAAAACAGTTCTCCTCCCCATTAAGAACTTTTTTATGATTAGCATGCAGGAAGATAACATTGCAACATGCTCCATTTGCCACGTGAGAGTGCATTGAGGTAAGAAGGGGTCATACTATGGTACTGGAGGCCAAATACCCATTTGAAAAATATCACATAATAGGTTGGGAGGAGCACCTTAAAATATTGCTGCAGGATGTGGTGGTAATAAGACAGGGAAATCAGCTCTGATAATGGTAGGAGGTGATGAGAAAGCAATTCTGTCCCCAGCAGTGTGTCAGCAGCATCACCCACCTCAGCAATCTCAGATGGAGGCACCGCCGCATAAGGTGATCACTTCTCCAAGATGCACATTGAGCCAACCATCTCCTGGGCTTCTCCTGTCAGTGCATTACAAAAGAAAGAATACAAGCTACTATTACAGGCATGTTTAGGCAGGAGGAGCATTACAAATGCAACCACCCAGCAGCACATTTGTACAGGGGAAAGCTGGCTAAAATCTTATCACTGGACCTTCTCCTTTTTACTTTTGTGAAACATGTGCTGGCCATCAGCCCAAAATGGAAGGTTCCCAATTGGATCTACTTTTCCAGAGTTGCTGTTCCGGCTCTCCATCACCATTTGCTGCAATCGGTTGTAGAAGCTTTGCAGCAGAGTGCTTTTCACACTATCCAACTAAAGACAGACATACGGACCTGTTTTCAAGCAACTAATTTAATGTGTGTCACCGAACACTGTATCTCTTTTGTGGGGGGTAGGCTACAGCTATCTGCAGGTCTCAGTGCTGAAGAAACGTTTATGGGTGTATAGGCAGCATGCAACAGTAGCGATGTTCACCATGGAGAAATACCATACAACTGCAAACAACTTGGAAGACTATAACAGCAAGGTATTTGAATGGCAGTGACCCAGAGATCTCAGAATTGGATGTGTTGCCATGGACAATGCCAATAACATAGTCAAGGACATGGCAGATGGTAGATATGACAGTGTCCTGTGTTTGGTGCATTGCATTAACCTGATTGTGCAGGGCTATCTCAAAAAAGGAGTAATAGTCAGTGATATACTGACCATCTACAGAAGAATCTGAACTTATTTCAGTCATACTTCTAAAGCTGAGAAGCTAGTGAGGATCACTCAGCATGCTAATAGAGTACAGATTAAAGCCCTCCTACAGGAAGTGCCATCATGCTGGAACTCAACTTACTACATGTTACAACATCTGTTTGAGCAGTACATGTCAACCAATGACTATGTCTTTGACAGAGGAGGGGACGCAACTGGGAAAGTATGACCACGGAGGTGAAAAAAAGGACCCTCGTCAAATGCCTGACACAAATGCTACTTCCTTTTGAGGTTTTCACACATGGAAGGTCAGCAAGGAGGACAGTACAATGATCCAAGCTATCCTTTTGTTGCATCTACTACAGGATCAGTTAAAAAAAGGTATTGCAAAGGTTTGCCGATGTGAACAGTAATGGAGAAGTGCATGAGTTGGTTCATAGCTTAATCCTTTTCTTGATTGTTAATCCAAGGTTGCAAAGAGAGATTGTGTCTTCTAAAGAGTACATCTGTGCCACAATACTTGATCCACTGTAAACTAAAAATACTGGCCACTTTAATTCCTTTTTCAGAAATCAATGTTACACTACACAAGCGAGAGACCTAGAAGGGGAATGGCTGGAAGTTAAAGTCCTGAGCAGAAGTTTTGGCTTGCAGCCTTCAAACTCTGGAGAGGGCAGTGATGTTGTCTCAAAGCAGCCAACACCAGCTGTACCAGCAACTGCACCAGCAATAACACAAGCAATTGAAGAATGGGACCCAACCTCTGCAACTGCTTGGTTTGATGTGGCAGGGCTTAAGGTGACTGCAGTGGTGATGGCAACAGAGGCCGAGCAAGTGGAGCACCAATGAACATTCAGAGGATGGTACAAGACTATCTGTAAGAACAAAAAAAGGTCTACATGGACCAAAAACCATTGGTCTATTGGTATGGGAAGATGTGTTAATGGCCAGAGCTTAGCAGGTTGGCATTAAAGTATCTAGCTTGTCCAGTAGCAAATATGTCTCCTGAGAGTGTGATCAGTGCAGCTGGTGTAGTTGTCACAGTTAAAAGTACCGGTCTCTGTCCTCAAAATGTTAAGAGATTCACCTTGATTAAAATGAACCAGCACTTTATACCACACAATTACATTATTCCTGAAACACCACAGGAGGAGGAGGATGAGGGTGCTTGGACAGCTTCAAGTGCTTTAGCTGACCAACTTCCTGGACTTCCTCCCCTAAGTTTCAGTACAAATTCTACTTCGCTGACTGGATAGGCCACCATGGAAATCCCAGATGTTTGAGTCAAAATGTTTTGCTAAAAAATGGATATAGCTAGAGGAACATTATATTATATGTCTGACTTATTCAGCCCAACCATTTTCACATGTATGACCAGACTGGAGTTTGACCAGTGTGCAGTTTCAATGCCTTCCCATTCCTTTCAAAGACATTGGAAACAATACCTACCTGCCTCCCTCCCACACATATCCTTCTTTTCCATTCACTATCTGGGTTGCCCCAGTAAAGATTATTAATTTCTAAAACTTCCAATGAGTTGCTTCCTTGGGAAAAGTGTTGATCCACGGCGGCCCGCGGCACCTCCAGGCCGGGACGCGGGTAAAGCCGCTGCCCGTGTCAAGGGTCGCGGGGCCCGCGGGGGCCTTTTTCTGGATGCGGCGAGGCCGGAGGCCCAGAATTGGGCATCGGTCCTCGCCGCGCACAGCGCGCGGCGCGAGTGTTGTCGTGGGGTGTCTGCCCCCCCCCCCAGCTTCAGACTTACCGGTTACCCATTTTCAGGGCCTTCCTTTTCCTCCTGCATGGTTCTTGAGCCATGCCTTCTCCTTCCTAGCATACCTTGCACCTCCCTTTTCCCTGCATGCATCTGTTTCCTTTTTACTATGGTTTCTTTTCCTGTCTATTGCTATAGCCCCTTCCCAATCCAAAATGGTGGTGTTACGTCTTCCTGTCCATCACTTCCTGTCTAGGGGTATAAAAGGGGAATCATTTCTTCTTCTCATTGCGTTGCAACACTTCTGCTGTGGTGGTCACGCTCTGGCTGGTCTTCGCTTGGACGCCAGTTGTTCCTGTTTTTTCTTCAGCCTTCCAGTATTCCCAGGCTCCTGAGTGCTAATTCCTTGTGTCCTCCTTCTGTTCCAGGGAGTTCCTGTTGGAGGTTTTTTTTTCCCTTGGGGTTTTTCCTCTGACACTCCTTCTGGAGGGCACGGACTGTGGTGGCGTACTATTGTCAACAGCACCGTGGCTACCGGAAGGGGTCGCCCCTACCTCGGTCGGAGCAGGACTTGCAGGAACCGGGGCTGCACACCATCCCTCTCCAATACAGACGGTAAGCCCAGGGTGAATCGTGACAAAAAGTGGAGATAAAATATGAGAATTGTGTACCACCATACTTGTATCAGGTAACTAACTATTGCACCATGTGTGATATAGTATTGAGTGAGTGTTAGTGATGATGATTAATGTGGCAGCAGATAGTGAGAGTGCTAACTAATTTGTAAATTGGATTGGTTCTTTCAGGCTTAGCTAAATTTACTTGCATGGTCCACTTTTTCCTGTACTTTATTTTCAGTCCTTCAGAGACCAGACCAGTCAGTTTAGTTAACAAATACAAATCTATGCAAAATAAATGCTCAAAGTCTTTTGCTCGCTTGTTCATCAATAACACTGCACTACAGGTATATCTCTCTCAATCTCATTTGGGTCTGGAGTAGTCCTGACCAGTTACTTGGAGTCTAGTTGCCTGTGATAAATAAATAATCTTTCCGATGAATCCAAAAGTTGAAGTTCACATCTTTGGGATAGGTGGGAGTGATTCCTTGCTTTGTGATGTCTTCCCTGATAGCATAAGAAGAGAACACTAATACCAACAACATTAATAATAAGGAAGGGCCTTTTGGTAAACACTGCAATAAGGTTTATGAAGATTTTTGATAGGTACCATTCCCTAATCAATTTAGTACTTCAATTGTTCTTTAGAAGGAGAGATAAATTCTATTTTTGTCTATGTTGGCAGACCACTACTGGGCAAATAGTTACAGTCGGCAGGACAAGGACATTTGCTTCACTAAGTACTACTGTACTTTATAATTGTTTGCGGCTTGGTGCTGTAAAACTTCATCAAGTAAAATAGATTTGAATTAACCAAGTTTCTGTTACCAGACAGTGCTACTCAGGTGGCTGGGTATAGCTGGAATGCAGAAACAGATGAGTAACCTAGTGAAGGACATAGGAAGATATTTCAGGTAGGGTTGATGCACATACATGTGTCAATTTGACAAACTATAAAGGGTGCAGCTCTGTGTTAACATCTCTTAACACAACAGAACACGCAACATTGATATTATAAATTTTACTAGGACAACTAAAAATAGAAAGACAGATAATGAAGGATGACTAAGAAAAAAGGAGACCCCATTTATTTTTATAAGCCACTTTTTCCACCCACAACTGGTCTACCCCCTCCCAAGCCAAAATGTCCCAAAAAGTTAGTCCAATTGAATCCAAACTCAAAAGAAAGCAACAAAGCCTAATGTCTAAAGTCCAAACCCTTTCTCCAACTCTGTCCCCCCTCCCTCTCCACCCTCATGTCCTCCCATCAAAAAAAGATATTCAATAAAAAAGGACATGAGGGCATCCAGTTCATAGACCAAGTCCTGCTGCCCTTGCCAGAGCAGTGCCATCTCACGGGCTAGAGTAGCCACCCATCGTAAAACAAGATGAAGTAGGCGTTATGTTGTTCAGTCCAAGGAAGAGACAGTGGTGGTGGAACAGGTGGCAGTGGAGTACCTCTGCTGCAGGCTGTGGCTCTGGCATGGCCAAGATGGAGGTGGACCTGGCTGGCAGCCTGAGTACCCTTTTGCAGTATCTCTGCCTGCGCCTGTGCTTCTTGCTCTTCCAGTTTCAGGGCCACCAGACAGTGATATTGGTCCATTACTTCCCACAAATTGTGTTGCTACAGCTGGGCAGCTATCTTTGGCGGTGTTGGTGGGTGGGCCAGTGCTGGTTGGTGCTTGGTGCCATTAGCTGGAGTAGATATATCAAGAAAATAAGAGAAGAACAAAATACAAAATCTCATATTGTGATTCTCAGCTCCAACAGATGTATACTGTCAATACTGGCATAGTGCTGTTCCCCTAGGGCCATTTGAATTTTATTTGGATGTGATGATTGATATGGGTAGTGGTACTAGTCAGTCTCCCACAACCTGGGCCAAGTTTATTGCACCCATGCATCACATCATAGTCAGGTAATCAATCAATCATAGCACTGACGGCAAGGAATAATTAAGTAAGAACACCAACATATTCAAAAGAAAAGAAAACATAATTTTTCAAAAGGACATAATTTCATAGTGAAACAGATTACACACTTATCGTGTTAAAAAATCTGGATCACCTGCCATTAATGAGCAAGGCATATAAGTATGTATGCTGCCCATTTAATACTTGACTATGCAACATAACAAAGCCATGCTGGAGGGTCTGATGGTTACTCTGCAGCATGTTTTTGGGGCAGCCCAACTGTGGCGTTCTATGTGAACTTATAATTCCAATGACCCTGCCTTCTCAAGATCCCTCCTCCTTTCCACTACCCAAAGTCCAAACTTAGATTATAGGCTTATAGTGATAGTATGGCAGATGGGACACACTTGGCAGATAACGGATATCCCATCTACCATGTGGTATTATAGTAGACAGTACAAAGAAGAAAATGATGAACTAGTGCAGTGAACAGGGTCTTTTATTTGTCTCAGAGCATTCCATCCACAAATATGTAGATAAGGCCCAAGCCCTTAGTTACACATTACATCCATGCCTCCAACACAAATTATTACAAACCTTCACTTGGCAGTGGTGAAATCAGGTAGTCCACAGGATGGTAAGTTGTAAGGGGTTTAGGCTACCTAGAGGTTTAGCTATGGAACAGTTGGTTGAGTCAGGTATAAATAAATGATCAAGTACTATGGATTAATGTTTAAATAGCTTACCTCCCATCAATCAATGTGAAGATCTTCAAAGTCACGTTGATTAATGGGATGAAAAATATTGGAACCATCAGTTTGTAATGTATTATGAAAAATAACTTCACTTAGGCAGAGAAATGTGGCATATACATCACAGCTGTCCAGCTGAAGAATTTACTTTAGGTAGTCTGGTACAGAAAGACATATTGATGAAATGCAGCACTAGTAGTCTACAGAGTGGGCACTGGAAAACACACACTGTCGTTGGTTTGTGGTTTGTGCATGGCAGCCTCAGTTCTGTTGTGCCACTAGCCCGCAAAACACACAAATTAATTTAGTCATCTCCTGCACTCGTTTTAGCAGCAGCACCAGAGATTAGTATTACACTGCGCTTCAGTTTGAGGTGGCAAGATGCCAACACCAGGGACTTGATTCTAGAGGTGATGGCAGGATATCTGCCTCACTTAACCAGTACAGTACATTTTCAATACAAACGCAAGGTGACTTACCACTTGTCCCTGCCACCAGTAAGACAACATCTCCCTTTTCTTTAGTCACCTCAGCCTGCACCCCCACCGACACTCCAGCTTTGATGGCACTGCTGGTGGTGGTCTCTGTGCCTGGTGAAAAACATAATGCACCCATTTTAGATACCAGATAGCCAGCTAAGTATTTTGTGCACAAGATACAACAGCAATACCTCACTACAGTTAGCTTAGCTATCTATCAGTATCATTTTCTATCAAAAGTCCATGACTGTTATGACCACTCTGACTCTGCAATACAACAATCAAAATGGTTGGCGGCTCGAGTACAACTTGGGCCTGCCTGTGTGATCCTCTTTACATACCAAACAATTTTTCCCCTCTTAGTACTACACAACAACAAAAAAAGTGTAATTGATGGGGAAAGCAAGCTTATGAAAAAACAGCAAAAGAAACATGCAGACAGGACAAAGTCAACTTCAGACACGAGAAATACATAACAACACAGGAACATATGCAGGGATAACAAACACCTAACACGAAAAAAGTAGTAAGTAGATAGAAGGCCTTAATTTTAGTGGTGGAAGTTAATAATGGCTTACAGAGGGCAGCAGAACCATCAGCTGTGGCAGTTGTGGTCACACTCATCACAGCACTGGTGATGGCCATAACTATAGTTGTCCTCTTGCTCATTGGTGAAAGAAGATAAAAAACAATGATTTGTGGTGCTCTGTACAAACATATTTTTTTGACAGGCACAGCATTGTACTTTTTCATTCAGAGAGCCTATCCTTGTTTCGTAATCTTGGCCTAAACATCAAAACATAACATTTTTATTTTTGAACTATTGCATTCCAAATAATGATCTTTGCTTCTCTGCCTCCTTTTGATAAGTGAAATTGTTTTCCCTTTGCATACTGCACATCATGGAGATTGGGACTATGAGCTTCATAAAGAGATAAAGCCACAGAAGACTGCAAGTTAGTCATGTGGCAGCTCTGATACACTTTGCTAACATTGTACGAGTGAGTGGCATGATGATGAGTTGACTATCATGCCTTAAATAACCCAAGAGAGCATCAGCCTACCCTAACTCACACTGGAACAGAATCCTGGCAGTATTATTAACTTGACTTCTACTACCATCCTGTGTTCCCAACTTCTAGTTTCCTGCATCCTCCCTGTCAGGCTGGACCCATCTACCATTACTATACTATATCAAGGGATTTTTCACTGAAAAAAACAAAGCTTACATGGATGTTATAGTCAGGAAAAAGAATGAAAAGAACCATAGAAATTCACTGAAAAAAACAAAGGTTACATGGATGTTTTAGTTAGGCTCCGATTTAATTCTTGCAAAACCATAGAAATTTAGCAGTTATAGGGGGTCATTCTGACCCTGGCGGTAAAAGGCAGTTACCGCCGGTCAGAAGACCGCCATAACACCGCCGCGTCCGCGGTAACTTGCCAGGGTCATTCTGACCCACAACTGGCAAACCGCCAAAAACCAGACCTCCACTGAAGGCCGCCACATCAGCGGTCAGCGATAAACTGGAGATGACCAAACCTCCACCATCACGCCAACAGAAATACACCCATGCCATTACGACCCACGAATCTACGCGGCGGTCTTTCAACCGCGGTATCCCATTGGCGGTACACACCGCCGCGGTCAAAATACACACACATCTACAAAACACTGCCACATTGGACAATTACAAATACACACACCTGATACACATACAAACACCACTCCCACACAATCAATACGATATAAAACACACACCCTCATCACCCACAAACCCCCACAAATCGAAATTCAGAGACAAGGCGCAATACACAGAGAGAGAGCACAGGGAACGCAAACCACAACACACACAGGAACCCAATATCATCCCCCACACTACATCTACGCACAAAACACCACACACCACTACACTCATCACCACAAACACCACCCCACACCTCATCCACACCACCCCATGGCACCCCAAAGACACCCCAGGTTCTCGGACCAAGAACTCAGGGTCATGGTGGAGGAAATAATTAGGGTAGAGCCCCAGCTCTTCGGCACACAGGTGCAGCACACCACAATAGCCAGGAAGGCAGAGCTATGGCAAAGGATCGTCAACAGGGTCAACGCTGTGGGACAGCATCCCAGAAATCGGGAAGACATCCGAAAGCACTGGAACGACCTACGGGGGAAGGTGCGGACAATGGTGTCAAGACACAACATCGCTGTGCAGAAGACTGGCGGCGGACCCCCACCCACTCCACCCGAATTCACAGCATGGGAGCAAGAGGTCTTGAACATCCTGCATCCTGAGGGCCTCGCTGGAGTAGGCGGAGGAATGGACTCTGGTAAGTCTAATCTCAACTACTTCACCCCCCCAACCACCAGCATGCCAACCCACACCCCCACCCTCACCCCCAACCCCCCAGCACATATCCTCCCTGCTAATGTCTCACCAGCACAACCCACCCAAACCAACACCAACCCCTGAATGCCAACACAAACCATGGACACCCATCACCTAAGCATGACCACTGCACATACCCATCCCCCCCCCAAACCACCCTCACAACTCCTCCCACAAGGGAATGCCAGCACTGGGGGACAAGGGCACCCACAAATCGCACGCCATGGCATACACAGAAGCAATAACCATACTCTTTTACCCCTGCAGGGCACGAACGCCAACACACCGGCCCGGAGGGTCCAGAAAGGTCCATCCCACCCCCAGAACAGGCCCCCAGTGATGACAGCAGCTCTGTCGACCTAGAACCTGATGACCAGCCCGGACCATCCGGGACCTCTAGACAGTCGGTTCCCCTCAGGCAGCCACAGGCCACAGCAGACCTACCCCCCTCTGGAAACCCCAGCACAGCACCCACCCAGCGGGCCCATGCCTCTGTCTCCAGGACAGGTCAAGCAGCGGTGTGTCTACCACTACAGGGCACCCAGGGCAACCCACCACCCCAACAACAACAGGGACCTGGGGGCAGTGGTAGTGGGCACACTGGCCAGGGGACAGAGGCCCAGGAACAAAGGGGAACTGGGAGGGCTGCTGTGCGACAGAGGGAGGACAGGCCTAGGGAACCCACTGTCCAAGAGGCCCTCACCACCATCATGGGAGCGTACCACCACTCCCAAGAGACGATGGCGACGGTCCTGGCCAGGTTCCAGGAGATCCAGGCCATGCAGGAGGGCCAGTACATGGGGTTCCGGGAAGAACTGCGCAGCATCAGTTCCGCAATGGGTACAATCGTGGTGGCACTCAACCAGATTGTCACCACATTGCGGGACCATGTGGCCCCCCAAAGGGCCCCTGCCACTAGCATGGAGGAAGAACAGCCCACCACCTCCGCCAGCGCTAGTGGTCAGGAGGCCCTGACACAACAGCAACGGGCCACCCGGACCCCACCCCCTGCAGAACATGAACCACCCCGCAAGAAAGGCCTGAGACCTAGGAAGAAGACAGAGTAGGATGTCAAGACCCCCGCCATGCACGGATCCCCCCGGATGTCATCCCACTGTCCCACTGTTCACCCTGTCCAACCTTGAACTGCCCCTGCTCCACCTTCCACAGGCATATGGACAATGCACCTGTGCGAACGAGACTCTGGACTCTGCCATGGACATGCCTCCACCATCACCCATCACCCTTTTTGAACTATACACCAATTTTTGCACTTCAATAAACACAATTATTGCACAAAAACCATCTGGAGTCTGCTATTTATTTTTTTAAACCAAATGTATTCGATATAACCAACCAAAAATGTCCAATTACATTGTGATGACAACATACCAGTGTCACACAGCGGTAGTCCATGGGGAAATAAACCAGAGGGCACTCCGTGGGGACCAGATCACTGAAATAGGAAGGCAAATTCACAACTAAGTTACCATACATTGGGGTGAAAGGTCAGACAGTAGAGAGCCAGTACTGTTACAGATATAATAAAATGCAGTAGTAGATTCTTACCCGTGTGTTACTGGAAATACTGCAGTATCACTCGGTCCCTGTTGTCTGTGTCGTCCTCTTCGTCTTCCTCCTCTTCACTCTCCGCAGGCTCCACAGCGGCCACAACACCACCATCTGGACCATCCTCCTGCAGGAAAGGCACCTGGCGTCGCAAAGCCAGGTTGTGAAGCATGCAGCAGGCCACGATGATATGACACACCTTTGGTGAGTACATTAGGGATCCACCTGTCATATGCAGGCACCTAAACCTGGCCTTCAGGAGGCCGAAGGTCCGCTCGATCACCCTCCTAGTACGCCCATGGGCCTCATTGTACCGTTACTCTGCCCTTGTCCTGGGATTCGTCACTGGGGTCAATAGCCAAGGCAGGTTGGGGTAACCAGAGTCACGAATTAGCCACACACGCTGTCTCTGTAGCTGTTCCATCACATAAGGGATGCTGCTATTTCGCATGACGTACGCGTCATGCACTGATCCTGGGAACTTGGCATTTAAATGGGAGATGAACTGGTCAGCCAAACAGACCACCTGGACATTCATCGAATGATAACTTTTTCGGTTTCTGTTCACCTGCTCATTGTCTTTTGGGGGGACCAAAGCCACATGGGTACCATCAATGGCACCAATGATATTGGGAATGTGTCCAAGGGCATAGAAATCACCCTTCACTGTCGGCAAGTCACCCACCTCAGGGAATATGATGTATATCTGCATGCATTTCATCAGGGCAGACAACACTCTGGACAATACCTTTGAAAACATAGGCTGAGACATCCCAGATGAAATGGCCATTGTAGTTTGAAATGATCCACTAGCCAAAAAATGGAGTACTGACAGCACCTGCACTAGAGGCGGAATCCCTGTGGGTTGGCGGATGGGTGACATCAGGTCTGGCTCCAGCTGGGCACACAGTTCCTGTATAGTGGCAGTGTTGAGTCTGTAGGTGAGTATGACATGTCGTTCTTCCATTGTCGACAGGTCCACCAGCGGTCTGTACACGGGAACATTCCTCCGTCTCCTCGCAAGTCCCAGCGGACGGTGCCTAGGAAGGACAACATGGAGCACAGAATCAATCAACCCACAGGTAAGTTCCCACAGCCTGCACAGTACACGAATCTCTCTGGATTGAATGGCTTGTATGAGTGTCGATGTAAGGCCTAGCCATGTGTGACGCAGTAGGAATTAAGCCATGTGGGCCCTTGAAATGGCGGCTGCCTGACCTGTGAAGTGTGACAATGTGAAGTGAGGTCATTGCGCTGGCGAGGCACGCCGTGGCGGTAGGCGGTCGGAGACCGAGGCGCAAAGCAGCATTGGTTAACATTGAACCCTATGGGTTTCAGGAGCCAATGACGAGGTGCGCCGGCGGTCGCGGTACGCACCGCCGCGGGCGTGACCGCCATTTTCTCTCTGCTTAATCACACGAGACCTGAGCATCCACAGGAGAGGACCTATACTGCAAGTGCTGCTGTGACCTCGGTCTGGAAGTGACAATGGCTGCTGCGCCTGGGGAAAGGGCCCCCGCCTTCAGTTCCGAAGAGTTGGAGAAGCTCGTGGACGGGGTCCTCCCCCAGTATGCGCTACTCTACGGTCCTCCAGACCAACAGGTGAGTACACGGGGGCCAATGCATAGTGGGCAATGCCTGTGATGAGTGGGGTGGATGTACGATGGAGGGGAGGGGAGCGAATTACGAATGCATGGCACGACAGATGAGAGCATGTGCCACATGGCAAGTTTGGGGAGGGGGGGCCACTCACATCGAGCATGCAGAAAAGTGATGATGTTTCTTTTCCCCCCCTGTACATGTCACATAGGTCAGCGCCCATCAGAAGATCGATATTTGGCGTGCCATCGCCAAGGACGTCCGGGCCCTGGGGGTCCACAACAGACGGGGCACCCACTGCCGCAATAGGTGGGAGGACATCCGCCGTGGGAGCAGGAAGACCGCCAAGGCTCTGCTGGGGATGGCCTCCCAACCTAGGAGGGGTGCCAGTCGTACCTTGACCCCCCTGATGTCCCGGATCCTGGCGGTGGCCTACCCCGATTTAGATGGGCGCTTGAGGACATCACAGCAGACACAAGGGGGTGCGTACCAGCACATTCAGCTATATTTGCGCGCAGTGGAGGTGCCTGGGAGGGGGAGGAGGGCTGTGGGTATCCCTAGGCCAGGGCGATTTCTGTAGGCTAGGCCCCTCCGTGAGGTATGGTCCTGTGCCCCCACCCCCATCTCTGTAGGGTGCCTATTAATGCTATTCATGGACCTGTGTATTCTGTGTGGGCAGTTGTCGCCCATAGGCTTGTAGGGCATGTCCCAGTGAATGAGTAGTGTACCCCAAGTGCGCAGCGTAGTGCAGGGGGCTTCTGTGTCTGTCCTCTCCGCCAACGGTGTCCCCAATGCATGCACTCAACTTGTCTTTATTTCTCCACCCCCCCACAATTTTCTTTGTTTTTCTGTGAATGTGTGCATTAGCATCATCAGACGGAGGAGAAGTGGCATCGGCGCAAGAGGGAGCTGCATCTCACATGGCCCCGGAGGGCCATGCAACAGACTCCGACATGACCAGTGAGACGGAGGGCGAGTGGGGCTCCACCACGGGGACCCATGCAGACGTCAGTGACACCGACACGTCCTCGGATGGGAGCTCCCTTGCGGTGGCGGCAACATCCGTGCCCACCGAAACTACAGGTACAGCCGCCACCCAGCGCACCAGCTCCGCCCTCCCAGCAGCCCCTCGGCCTTCGGCCCGTGCCCGCACGGCCAGGAAGGCGGCCATCTCCTTCGCCCCAGGCACCTCAGGCCCTGCCCCAGTCACCCCTGCTGCCCTCAGTGAGGAGGTCATTGACCTCCTGAGGACCATCATTGTTGGGCAGTCTACTCTTTTGAATGCCATCCAGGGTGTGGAGAGGGAGGTGCATCAAAGCAATGCATTCCTGGAGGGCCTTCATTCGGGTCAGGCTGCCCATCAGCGATCGTTCAACGCTCTGGCCTCTGCACTGACGGCAGCGATTGTCGAAACACAAGACAGGCACCGCTGAACAGGCCCCGCCGTGAGAAGCACCGCTGAACAGGGCCCCACCGTGAGAAGCACCGCTGAACAGGGCCCCGCCAAGACAGGCACCGCTGAACAGGGCCCGCCGTGAGAAGCACCGCTGAACAGGGCCCCGCCGTGAGAAGCACCGCTGAACAGGGCCCGCCAAGACAGGCACCGCTGAACAGGGCCCGCCGTGAGAAGCACCGCTGAACAGGGCCCCGCCAAGACAGGCACCGCTGAACAGGGCCTGCCGTGAGAAGCACCGCTGAACAGGGCCCCGCCGTGAGAAGCACCGCTGGACAGGGCCCCGCCGTGAGAAGCACCGCTGGACAAGGCCCCGCCAAGACAGGCACCGCTGAACAGGGCCCTCCTGTCAAGCACCGCTCCGCTGGGCCCTCCAGTCAAGCACTGCTCCGCTGGGCCCTCCTGTCAAGCACCGCTCCGCTGGGCCCTCCTGTCAAGCACTGCTCCGCTGGGCCCTCATCTCAAGCACCGCTCCGCTGGGCCCTCATCTCAAGCACCGCTCCGCTGGGCCCTCATCTCAAGCACCACTGGCCCATTGGCATGCCCGGTTCTGTGTCGGGCAGGGCTTCACGAGGCACTCTGCCCACCATGCCTCCTCCATGACCAGTGGACTCTGTAATCCACCTGATGGACTGTGGCTTTGCACTCCCCAGGATGGCACAGTGGGCAATCCACCCACTGTAGAGACTTGAGAGACTGTGGCCTTGCACTCCCCAGGATGGCACAGTGGGCAATCCACCCACTGTAGAGACTTGAGAGACTGTGGCTTTGCACTCCCCAGGATGGCACAGTGGGCATGGAGGCCCTTCGTGGATCTGGTGTCGTGTACTCATGTGGCTGAGGTGCCCCCCCTTCCCTTCCCCCTGAGGTGCCAGTATTTTATTATTGTGATGCCCCAGCAGTGTTCTCTCCAATGGACTCGATCTTGTGTGTGGGCTTTGCCCATGTGTTGCGGCACATTGGCCCACGGACATTTGAACTTTGCAAAACTGTGCCGGACTTTTGCTACTTGTATATATATAGTTCTAGATGTGTAATAATTCTGTATATATTGCTAAGTTCGCTATACTTCATTATTGCTATAATATAGTTCTATTTTTACAATCATTGCCTTTTGTCTTTGCATTTTTGGTTTGGGGGTGTCACTCTGACTTTTTAATCTGCATTGGTGTGTAGGTATTTCGGTGGGGGTGAGGGTGGGGGTGGGTGTGTGGCGTATGTGTGTGCCCATAACCTTTCCTCCTCCCCCCTCCCCTGTGTCGTAGGTGCAGTACTCACCGTTGTCGTCTGCGGCGACCTTTGTGATCCTGGAAGATGAGCAGGAAGGCAATGGCTGGGAGGATGTGGAGTTCCGGTTCCATGCTGTTCCGATTCCGCGTGGATTATGTCGAGGTGAGCGTTTTCCATTGGAAATGTCTGTTTCCGCCGTGTTTTTATCTGTGGGGCTCCCGCCCCGGAAAAGGTGGCGGATTGGTGAGTCGTGATAGGGTGGGCGGTACATTGTCTGCCGCCTGGCTGTTGGCGGTGACCGCCGCGCTGTTTGTTTGTGCCGCCGTGGCGGTCGGAGTGTTAAAGCGGCGGCCTGTGTTGGCGGTTCCCGCCAGGGTCAGAATTCCATCTTTTGGACCGCCAGCCTGTTGGCGGTTTGGCCGCCGCTTTAACACTGACCGCCATGGTCAGAATGACCCCCATAGTCACCTGAGCTAACTATAACTTACACCCCCAAAATGCACTGCTTATGACCTTAACATATTACATCACTCCTGACATTGTCAGTGACATCACTGATGACATCATCTAGTATTTTTAGAGACTGTATAACACTTAATAGACATATACTAAGGGGGTCATTACGACCCTAGAGGTCGGTGGTATAGTGGAGGTATTACCGCCAACAGGCTGGCAGTACCTACCTCCACTATTATGACATTGGCGATTTGGCCAAACCCAAACCGCCTATGTACTAAACCGACCGTCACTAAGCCGCCCATGGCATTGTGACCCCGCCCACCGCCATGGTTTCAGTGGTTTCAATACCACCACTGAAACAATGGTGGTAGGCACTAACCCCACCCCCTCTCCCTCCCCAGATCCCTCCTCTACCCTCCCCCTCCCTCTCCCTATCCCGCCACACATTTACACACATACATGCACATACATACACACCCATACACACACGCATGCACACATTCACCCATGCATTCATACATTCATACACACTCACAGCAACACTCACGAACATACATCCAGGCACACACGCAATGTCACAACACAACATGCACGTACACTCACACCCACTCATGCACACACGCATTACACATGCATGCACGCATTCATACACAGTCACACACCCCCACACATGCACACAACATCCCCCTCTCCTGTCGGCGAATCCGACTTACCTGCGTGTAGGAGGTCCTCTGGCAGGAGATGGGATGTGGCACTGCTGCCAGCAGCAGCATCCACCAGCAAAACACTGCCAGGCCATATCATGGAATATGATACAGTAGGCGGTGTTTTGCTGGTGTGGTGCTGATAATTACAGCAACGCCACCTTACCACTGTCCGCCGCCATGACCGTAGATGGAATTCCGTCAGCCTTCTGGCAGAATTCCGTCTACGGTCATAATGCCATGGACGGTCGGTAGCCACGGCGAAGGTATGTTGGTGCCCGCCGCTGTGGCAGTAGGCAGCATTTGCCGCCAATATCATAATGAGGGCCTATGTGTCTACAAAGTTAAATATGGTGTTGTAGGTGTACTACTAATTTTGGTTATGCTACTTCTAACATACTTGAATGTTCGCTGTATGGATGAGTAAGTGTGTATATGAGTGGGTATCTGGCTGAGTGGGAGTTGGAGTAGCTGTATTTGTGAGTGGGTGCCTGAGTGCGTGTATAGGTGCGCCAGTGGGTTTATGGGTGAGTGATAGGGTGTATGAGTTGTTGCGTGGGTGAGTGATTGGATGCATAAGTGAAAGTATGGGTCAGTGAAAGTGTGGAAACATGACTGTAAGTGTATGTGAATAGGTGTATGAGTAACTGTAAGGGTGAGAGAGTGGGTGGGTGAGTGACTGTATGGGTGAGTGAGATAGTGCGCAAGTTGTATTTGTGAGTAAGTGGATTCATAAGTTAGTGCATGGGTCAGTGAGTATATGAGCCTCTGCTTGGGTGAGTGAGTGCATGAGTGGCTGCATGGGTGAGTGAGTGAGTGCATGAGTACCTGTATGGGAGACTGGGTGCATATGTGGCGGTATGGGTGAGCAAATGTGCGAAAGGGCCTATTTTGACATGGAAGACCCCAACGTTTTGCCTAGAAAATGACATGGTTTCAAACTGTAAGTGTCCTAGGCCCCTGCTAAACAGGTTCTCAGTGCTAGATCTCGTTCCCCAAAACTGTAGTATGTTTTGCACTTCAGCCACCCTTGTAAGTACCTAGTAAATGGTATTCCTGGAACCCAGGGCAAGAGTAGGAAGAGGACCCCCCAGAGCTGCAGCACCAATTGTGCCACTCTGAGAGGTCCCACACCAGCCTCATGCAGACTGCCATTGCACGTGCATGACAAGGTGTATTTAAAATTTGCAAACTTGACATGGCTCTCACCAAAAGTGCCATGTCCACTAACACTGCATGCAATATAGGTAAGTCACTCTTCTGGCAGGTCTTACAGACAGGGTGCACTATAATGCATGTGAGGGTATATGTGTGCATGAGCAAATATGCCCCAACTGTGACTTTGCAAACCCTTAAGACATAGTAAGTATGCAGGGAATCCATAGCAAATACCTGTGCTGGACACTCGTCATTATGTGTTCCCCAGCTACATGATGGCCTCTCTGAATACTGTTTTTTTTGGAATCAAACAACTCAGAATACTAAACCCATACTGATGCCAGGGTTGGATTTATTATTAAAAGTAACAGAGGGCATCTTAGAGATTCCTCCTGCAAAACCAAACAGCCCTGGCATGGTTGCTCACTGGTATTAGCCCACCTGCCACCACCAAACAGAAGTCACTTTGGGTGAGAGTCTCTCTCCGGAGCCAGAACACAAAGCCTTTCCTGGGTCAGATTCAACAGACACATGAAGACGAAGGATAAAGAAGACCCGAGGCACAAGAACTGAGCTACTGCAAGATAAAAAATGTGCCAATCCCTGCCTGCTGCACCTAGGACTCGACAATCACTGCAGAAATGTCACCTGGAAATCTGAACAACTCTAAAAACTCCAAGAGCACCTACAGGCTTCTGAGATTCACCAAGAACCCATCTCACAGTGAAGATATCACTCTTCTGCAACCTACAAGCAAGAACCCAGTGAAGTGAAGTTCATTGACCGGCAGCTGACAAACAAACCAGACCCAGCAGCCTGACCAAATTCCACTCAACGTACTCGGAGGACAAATCCTACCAGCGTACCCAGTTTGGTGGCACTGTGACTTTCAGGGTCTGAGATGAACCATTGCCCATGGCACTGGACACCCAACTTCAGACACCAAGAAGGAAAGTCTACTGCAGACTCTCAAAAACCCAGAAGCAAGCACCAGTCGAGGGCCTTCAGAACACCCATGAACCACCCCCAGAGTGTCCCTGCTGGCCTGCAATCTACCCTCCAAGTGACCTGCTCCTGGCTCCAATGTCTCCCTGATGCATGAGTCTTGTCATCTACCTGCACTGCACCCTGCCTTCCTGCCCCCTGCATAAGAAAAACAGCTGTGCTGTATGGGTCTGTAACCCCTTGTGAACTCTACACTCCAAGGGGACCCACCAGACTTACCTTTAAGACAAAACCTTGCAGTGTGTTTCCAAGTGTTTCCCTTCTCCTTTGTGCACCAGCTCAAAGACTTTCAGCCGCTGCTCCAGTTTGAAATGGGAACCACCCAAACTTCTCTAGCTGGCCCACTGGACATCTTGATGACCTCGACCTAAAAGTAGAAGGTGAGACTTGTGAGAGCAATGCCTGAATTTTATATACAATTTTATTTTTTTTCCCATTCATTCCTATGGTGCGTAATTATGCACAAAAAGCATATATTTTCTAAACTTTGAAAAATCATAACAAAAGAAATAGTTAACGTATATTGATTATCTTGGTCTTAAACATTTTATAAAAATCTGAAGTATTTTTTGTAAATTGGTCTCGAGTTATTCTTCCGAGCGTGTGTCCACATTAATTGGCCCTGTGAGTACAAAAAATGCTTAGCACATCTGCAAGGTAAGCCTAACTGCTCGCCCATACTACCACACAAACAGATCATTAGGTGATCTTCTTTTTATCTCTTGATACCAAAGTGAGGTTGCTTGGGTTCTCTGCACAGTGCATATTGTTCATATATTATATGGAGAGTCAGCCTCCTACATTTGGTTGCTCAGCTGACGGATACAAAACTTTGCATTTGCTGATACCACTTGCCCCTAAGGGCCCAATTACGAGTTTAGTGGTCAGGACCGCTACATTACAACCCAGGCGGTCACACCACCAGTGAACCACCAGCTCCTGCAGGATCTTTGATCCCGGCGGCCTGGTGGTGGCAGAGATTGTAATCTGCCAGGGCAGCACTGTATGCAGGGCTGCCCTCCAGATTACGACCTTGATCTCCACTAGCCTTTTCATGGCGGTAACACTGTCATGAAAAGGCTGGAGGAGAACATGTGCAGGGGGCCACAGGAGGGGCCCTGCACTGCCCATGCACTTGGCATGGGCAGTTCAGAGGTCCCCCTGTCCAGCATCCTCACAATGTTCACTGTCTGCTTTGAAGACAGTGAACACTGTGAGGGCGCTGGGGCACTCTGCTGGCTACAGAATTGCCGCCGGCTCGAATACGAGCCAGAGACAATGCTGTAGCCTGTTTCCCCCTCGGCCGGCGGGTGGAAACTAAGGTTTCTGCTGGCCAACCTAGCAGGAAACTTGTAATAACTCTGGCAGGGAGGTCTCCATGAGGGCGGCGGCCACCTTATTGGGAGTTTGGTGGACAGGCTTTTCCATCCGCCAAACTTGAAATGAGGCCCTAAGTGATCACACAGATAACTCCAAAAATTATCTGTGTTTGTATTGTGCAACTGGACTATTTTTTAAAAATTTATAATGAATTCATAGGGCCCTGGTTAGGTCACTAAATCTAAAATGGTGGATAGAAATGTAAACTCTTGACTATAGTTAGCCTTAGATAAAGTTTCAAAAGTTTGCAAACATTTTTGAAAGGTTGCTAAAGTTTTTTCCAAAAGTTAAAAAGGTCTCAATTTTAGTAGAAAAAAATTGTCTGATGCAGAGAATCAGGCTAAGGAGCCCGACTTGGCCCCTTTAATGGGACAGAGATACCCCAAACTAAGGGCTCTCAGCAAAGGTTACGGAATTCATACTGGTGCTCATGCTACCACAGACAAGCTTAGGCAGCTTGAGGCAGAATATGAGACTGCACACCCCGTCGCTGAGAGGCAACCCTCAGAAAAAGAAAATCAGGACAACTCAGAAGAATCTTAGGAGGAAAAGGAGATAGGATCCTTTGTCTCAGAAGTAGGAGCCCCTCAGAGGAGGATGAGGCTCTAGTTAGGTTGACCAAAAGGTTGGCTTTAGAAGCTCAACTTTCAGAAATAGAGAGGAAAAGAAGGGAGTTGGGCCTAAGACCCTTCTCTGGTGGCAGCCTTCAAATAACTAGGGAGAAATAAATCTTTTAACCTAAATCTCCCCAAAGGAGTTGTCACATCTTATACAGAGGGTGATGATATCACCAAGCGATTTTCTGCCTATGAGAAAGGGTGCATAGCCAGGGATATAGATAGAAGACACTGTGGCTCTCTGTTGTGGGAACTGTTCTCCGGAAAATACAAGGATAGATTATTGACATTGAATGAGGCATATGCCAGGTCCTATGACCTCATGAAGGCTACCCTGATTGAGGGCTTTAGACTTACAACTGAAGAACACAGAATTAAATTCAGGGAGACTCGAAAAACCTACAGTCAGTCCTGGGTAGAATTTGTGGACTATTCAGTAAAAATGATGGATGGCTGGTTAGAAGGTAGCAAGGTACAAGATTTTGATGGGCTTTACAATTTCATTATGAAAGAACATCTTTTGAGTAATTGTTACAAATGAGAAACTACAGTTCCTGGTTGACCTAGGTCCACTTTCTCCTCTAGAGGGGAAGAAGGCAAATCACTGGGTCATGACAAGGTGACCAAAACAACCTTGTGGGGAAGACCAAAAGAAAGAGGTCAAAAAGCCCTGCCAAGGGGAAGATGCAAACCAAACCAAAAGCAAGGGCCCATATTTTTACTTTTTGCCACAAAACTGCACAAACGCAGTTTTGAGGCAAAAAGTATAGCACTGGCTTGCGTCATTCCAAAGTGCCAGCCATGTGCCAAATTAATGGAATTCTGCAAGTCGGCAATAAGGTTGGGCAAACATCAGGAAAAATTATGTTATCCAGGTGGGGGTGGCGGTGTAGGAGAAGTGGTTTTGGCCTTGAAAAATGATGCTAGGTTGGTTAGAGACAAGAAAACTTCTGTTAACCAGCCTAGCGTCATTTCCTGACACAAAACTATCCATATCACATGACTCGTCTTATAAAAGACAGGAGTCGTGCCCACCACCCCCATGGCCAGCAAAGGGGACCAGTGTCCCCTGGGCATGGCCATTCCACCCTGTGCCATGCAGGGGGGACCAATTCAGTGCCCCCACTGGCACTTAATTTTATTTTTTTAAATACTTACCTATACTTACCCTACTTACTTGGGATGGGGGTCCCCCATCCTCTTGTGTCCCTCTAGTGTGGGTGGGGGTGTTCCTGGGGCTCGGGGAGGGCAGCTGTGGAACCATTCCATGATGTTTAACCATAGAAATGGGTCCACAGGTCCCCTAACGCCTGGTCTGGCCCAGGCATTAAATAATGGTGCAAAGCAAGCTTTACACCTTTATTTGGTCCCTCCTCCCACCCCTGCATCATTTTAGCACGGGGAATAAATATGGGGCTATGGGGACAACACCATTTATTAGATGGAAACACCTACCTTGCATCTCATTGACGCAAGGTAGGTTCACGCATCCAAAAAATGGTTCAAACGCCAATATTTTGAAGTTAGACTTGTCTAACGTCAGAATATAATATATGGAGTTAGGTTTGCGCCAAATTTGTGTTTAAAAAATGATGCAAATTTGGTGCAAATGGAGTATAAATATGCCCCAAAGAGTGTTTATCAGGCCTCCAGAAACCTGCACAGGAGGGTGGGCCCCAAGACTCCTAACAGTCTAAGGGTGGGTACAGGGGTAACCACTTTGATCCCAGCAAGACTTGGTGCCATGATTTCAAAACCAGAGGACACCAAACTTGAGACCCTAGCTGTAAAAACAAGAAAAATGGGTCAAGTCCACCTGCAGGTAATGCAGTTGCAAATCTCCAGATGTGATCACATTTATGGCCTGACCATGTCAGTGAACCCACAGAGGCAACATTAGTCACAGAGGGAGGGGCAGGCTTATCCTGTGCTGCCTAGCCCACTGACATGCATAAAGGCAGGCAGCACCATTTGATTAATGGGACTAAGTTGGAACCCTTTAGGGATGCAGGAGCTAGTGTCACCATGGTGACCCAACACCTGCTCCACTCAGTTCAGTACAAGATAGGGAAAACCTATCCTGTCACCAATGCTGATAATGTCACAAATATCCATCCCATGCTAATAGTATTTTTGACTGGGGGTAGAGGGGAAGTTGGAAAAAAGAAGGGGCTGTGTCCCCTTCCATCCCTGTGGATTGTCTGCTTGGAAATGATTTGGAGCAATCTCCCTGGGGTGAAGTTGAACTGAGGACCCATGCAGCAATGCTTTGGCTGCCAGAATGGAGTTGTTTCAGAACTAGGGCACATAGCAAACTCCAGAGTGAACAAGAGGAGTTGGATCCTGGAGAATAGACCAACCCTCCAAGAATAATGGCAAGAAGACTGGGGGGCCAGCTTCTACACAGATTCAAAGTCAGAACCTCTCTTCCCAGGGAGAGGACTTTCTTGCCCCAGAGGGAACTGAGCCTGCAGAGCTTGGGCCTTACCACTCAGAGCTCTTAGGACCAGGGGGACCCTCTACAGAGGATCTGTACCGGGGACAAAAAACCTGTTCTACTCTTGAGAACCTGAGGCAGCAAGCTGCCCAGGAGGAAAAGGATAGTGTCAGTGGTACCACAGGGTTTATTGGTAGGATGGGCTCCTGTTCACCGAGGCCAGAGACCTCAAGCTTGGTACAACCAAGAGAGTGGTAGTACCCCAGCAGTACAGAGAGCTTCTTCTCTCTCTAACCCATTACATTCCCCTAGCTGGGCAACTGAGACAAACCAAAACCTGGAGCAGGCTAGTTAATCACTTTTATCTGCCTTGAATGTCTCAGAAGGTGAACAGCATTTGTCAGTCCTGTTACCTACCAAGCCAGTGGCAAGGCAGTAGGCCAGCTGAAGGTCCCCTTAATCCCACTTCATTTGGTTGTATGACCCTTCAAAGGGGTAGGGGTTGGAAATGTTTGTCCCCTTGACCCTCTGACAGCTTCAGGAAATAGATATATTTTAGTGGTGGTAGATAATGCTACTAGATACCCTAAAGCCGTTCTTCTTTGAACCATAATTGCCTCTTCAGTGGCCAACGCCCTCCATGGTATTTTTACTAGGGTTGGCTTTCCTAAAGAGGTAGTATCAGACAGGGGATCAAAAGTCATGTCTGCATACTTGAAACACACATGGCAGGAATGTGGAATGACTTATAAATTCATTACCACATACCATCCACAGACCAATAGGCTGGTTGAAAGATTTAACAAGAATTGAAAGTCATGATTGGAAGACTCCCTGAAAAGCTCAGAAGGAGATGGGATGTCTTACTTCCATGACTGCTTTTTGTCTACAGGGAAATGCCACAAAAGGGAGTAGGGTTTACCCCCTTTAAACTTTTGTTTGGGCATCCTGTTAGGAGTCCATTGAATCTTGGGAGGGAAGGCTGGGAGAGGCCTATCAAAGAGCCTAAACAAGAAATTGTTCCAGGATGGCTGATTATACGGAGAAATCAAGAAAAACCCTGCAGGCCATCCCGGAGCTCCAGTACCACTGGTATAAACAAAAGGCATCTATGATCGAATTCCAACCAGGGCAGAACATTTGTGAGTTGGAACCTGTGTCTCCTGGGGCGCTCCAGGATAAGTGGTCTGGGCCCTACCCCATACCTGAAAGAAAAGAGGAGGTCACCTACTTGGTTGACCTTGGTAGTTGCAAAAATCCAAACGGGATTTTATATGTCAGCCACCTTTAGCCCTATTTTGACAGAGCTAATGTGACCATGCTCATGGTTACAGATGAGTGACAAAAGTAAGAAAGTGAACCTCTCCCTGACCTCCTCCCCAGCAGCCCACAAGATAGTTCGGTAGATGGAGTGGGCTTGTCAGACACCCTCAAAGCACAACAGCAGGCTGATTGCAGATAGGTCCTCAACCAGTATCCTGAACTATTCTCTCTGACCCTTGGTAGGACCAATTGGTGTACCCACGAGGTAGACACTGGAGACAATTTGCCTGTCAAAAACAAGCTTTATATGCAGTCAGACCATGTCAGAGAAAGCATACAAGTTGAAGTTAACAAGATGCTGGATTTGGGTGTCATTGAACCCTCTGAGAGCCCCTGGGATAGCCCTGCAGTTTCAGTCCCCAAGCTCACTGCAAGGGAAAAAGTAAAAGGACATAAGGTCCTGTGTGGACTGAAGGGGTCTCAATTCTGTGACAAAACTTATGCACACCCAATTTCAAGAGCTAATGAGCTCAAAGCGAGATTAGAGCAGCCAAATACCTGAGCACCTTTGATCTTACATCTGGGTACTGGCAAATTGGCCTGCCCCTGAACAAAAAGAGAGGTCAGCATTCTGCAACCCAGGTGGGCACTAATAGTTCACTGTCATGTCCTTTGGATTAAATAATGCCACTGTCACATTCCAAAGGTTGGCTAACCAAGTCCTGGCTGAGTTGGAATCTTTTAGTGCAATTTATCGACATGATATTGCTGACTACAGCTCCACGTTACCAGGCTTTCCTGATCCATCTTGGAAAGGTCCTTGAGCCCTGCAAAAGGCAGGCCTCACAATTAAGGCCAGTAAGTGCCAGACAGGGGATGGAAAGGTTGTATACTCTGGTCACCTGGTAAGGGGAGGCCAGGCTTAACCACTACAGCCCAAGATCCAGACAATTCTGACTTGGGAAGCTCCAACCACCCAGACTCAAGTCACAGCATTCCTTGCCTTGACTGGGTACTATAATAGGTTTGTGAAGAATTATGGCACCATAGTGGCCATCCTCACAGTGCTTACCTCCAAACAAGAACACAAAGATTAGGTGGGCACTGTGTTGTCAAAAAGCCTTTGACACTTTGAAGGTTGCAATGTGCTCTGCCCCAGTCCTGAAAGCTCCAGATTACTCCAGACAGTTTATTGTCCAAACAGATGCCTCGGATCTTGGGATAGAATCAGTCCTAGCCAAGACCAATGATGAGAGACATGACCAACTTTTGTAAACAGAAGACTACTCCCTAGGGATCGAAAATGGAGTGCCATTGGCAGTGGTCTGGGACTTGAAGAAGCTGAGTCCATACTTGGTTGCCTGTCAATTCATAGATCAGACAGACCACAGGCCTCTCAGGTGGCTTCAATAGATGAAAGGTGAAAACCCCAAACTGCTTAGGTGGTCCTTAACCCTACAGGGAATGGACTTTATAGTGGAACACAGACCTGGGACTGCCCATGCCAATGCAGATGACCATTCCTGGTTCTTCCTCCTAGAGGATGAAGATTCCCCAGGGGAATGGTAGTTTCATCCCCTTTCATTTGGGGGTGGGGGGGAGGGGTAGTGTGAGAAAGGGTCTCTTTTGACATGGTAGCCCCCGACATTTTGGCTGGAAAATGATGTGGCTTCAAACTGTAAGTGCCGTGGGCTCTTGCTAAACAGGTTTCCAGGGCCAGGTCTCTTTCCCCAAAACTGTACTATGTTTGGCACTTCAGTCACCCTCATAAGCCCTTAATAAATGGTACCCTTGGTACCTAGGGCTTGGGTACTGAAGAGGGCCCCCCAGAGCTGTAACACCAATTATACTACTCTGAGAGGCCCCAGTGCATGAGAAGGTGTATTCAAAAGTTGCAAACTTGACATGGCACTCACCAAGAGTTCCATGTCCTCTAACACTGCATGCAATATAGGTAAGCCATCCCTCTGGTAGGCCAAAAAGCCCCAAGGCATGGTACAGTGTAATGCTTGTGAGGGTATACAGGGAGTGCAGAATTATTAGGCAAGTTGTATTTTTGAGGATTAATTTTATTATTGAACAACAACCATGTTCTCAATGAACCCAAAAAACTCATTATTATCAAAACTGAATATTTTTGGAAGTAGTTTTAGTTTGTTTTTAGTTTTAGCTATGTTAGGGGGATATCTGTGTGTGCAGGTGACTATCACTGTGCATAATTATTAGGCAACTTAACAAAAAAATATATATACCCATTTCAATTATTTATCATTACCAGTGAAACCAATATAACATCTCAACATTCACAAATATACATTTCTGACATTCAAAAACAAAACAAAAACAAATCAGTGACCAATATAGCCACCTTTCTTTGCAAGGACACTCAAAAGCCTGCCATCCATGGATTCTGTCAGTGTTTTGATCTGTTCACCATCAACATTGCATGCAGCAGCAACCACAGCCTCCCAGACACTGTTCAGAGAGGTGTACTGTTTTCCCTCCTTGTAAATCTCACATTTGATGATGGACCACAGGTTCTCAATGGGGTTCAGATCAGGTGAACAAGGAGGCCATGTCATTAGATTTCCTTCTTTTATACCCTTTCTTGCCAGCCACGCTGTGGAGTACTTGGACGCGTGTGATGGAGCATTGTCCTGCATGAAAATCATGTTTTTCTTGAAGGATGCAGACTTCTTCCTGTACCACTGCTTGAAGAAGGTGTCTTCCAGGAACTGGCAGTAGGACTGGGAGTTGAGCTTGACTCCATCCTCAACCCGAAAAGGCCCCACAAGCTCATCTTTGATGATACCAGCCCAAACCAGTACTCCACCTCCACCTTGCTGGCGTCTGAGTCGGACTGGAGCTCTCTGCCCTTTACCAATCCAGCCACGGGCCCATCCATCTGGCCCATCAAGACTCACTCTCATTTCATCAGTCCATAAAACCTTAGAAAAATCAGTCTTGAGATATTTCTTGGCCCAGTCTTGACGTTTCAGCTTGTGTGTCTTGTTCAGTGGTGGTCGTCTTTCAGCCTTTCTTACCTTGGCCATGTCTCTGAGTATTGCACACCTTGTGCTTTTGGGCACTCCAGTGATGTTGCAGCTCTGAAATATGGCCAAACTGGTGGCAAGTGGCATCGTGGCAGCTGCACGCTTGACTTTTCTCAGTTCATGGGCAGTTATTTTGCGCCTTGGTTTTTCCACACGCTTCTTGCGACCCTGTTGACTATTTTGAATGAAACGCTTGATTGTTCGATGATCACGCTTCAGAAGCTTTGCAATTTTAAGAGTGCTGCATCCCTCTGCAAGATATCTCACTATTTTTGACTTTTCTGAGCCTGTCAAGTCCTTCTTTTGACCCATTTTGCCAAAGGAAAGGAAGTTGCCTAATAATTATGCACACCTGATATAGGGTGTTGATGTCATTAGACCACACCCCTTCTCATTACAGAGATGCACATCACCTAATATGCTTAATTGGTAGTAGGCTTTCGAGCCTATACAGCTTGGAGTAAGGCAACATGCATAAAGAGGATGATGTGGTCAAAATACTCATTTGCCTAATAATTCTGCACTCCCTGTATATGTGCATGAGCAAATATGCCCCTACTGTGTCTTTGCAAAACCTTACGACATCAAGTTTACAGGAAAGCCATAACAAATAAGTGTGCTGGACAATGGTCATTACAAGTACCCAAGCTTCACAATGGCCTCTTTTTTAATACTGGGTAGTTTGGTATAAAAAAATGAGAATAATAAACCCACACTGATGCCAGTGTTGGACTTATTGTAAAATGTGGCCAGAGGGTACCTTAGAGGTGCCCCCTGTAAAGCTCAACAGCCCTGACTGGTCTTAGCCAGCCTGCCACCATCATACCGAAGTCTGGACTCCTGAGGTGTGAGCCTCTGCTCTCAGGATTCAGGACACAAAGCCTTTCCTGTGTGGAGGTGTTAGAACTCCTCCCCCAGGTAGGCACACTGTCCCAGCGGTCAGCCTCACAGGCTTTACGGCCTTTCAAATCTGACCTCTGCTTCTGCTGCTAGCAGCAGATAGCCACCCAATGGTATTTCCCCCACTTTGAGTGGGAAAACAGTCGTAAAACTTAGCCAGAGTAGGTGGAGTGACCCTCCTCAGGCTGCCCCACCCCTTTGTATAGTAGATGAGGTGACCACTCCCTTTCATTTTCCTCCATCTTGGATGAAGATGGAAAATAGTCAATCAGGGTTAGGGATGTGAACCCTTCCCAGAGGAAGTGGTCAATTAGTGGGTGTAGCCACCTTACGGTAGGTGGCCCATTGGCCACTACCAGGTACCCCCCTAACGCCCACCAAATGCAGTCTGTAGACCTACAGGTCAGAGTTTATGGACAAAATATGACCAGGAACAAAGAAGACCTGATGCAGAATAACAGAAGTTCTTCCTGCTGCTCCTAGGACACGACAATCGCCACTGAGGTGTCACCTGGAGACTTGAAGGACTCTAAGTACCACAGACCACTTCCAGGCTTCAGCAAATTGCCAAGAACCACCCTCAGAATAAAGGTATCATTCGCCTTCAACCTACAAACTAGAAACCAGTGAAGTTGAGTTCACTGACCGGCCACTGACCAACAAACTGGACTCAGCTGCCTGACCAAATTCCAACCGACTGTCCCAAAGAACAAAGCCTACCAGTTTGCCAAGTTTAGTGGAACTGCGACTTTCAGGTCCTGAGACATAACTTTGCCCGTGGTACTGGACTCTCAACATTGGGCACCAAGAAGAAAAGTCCACTCTGGACTCTCAAAAGTCCAGAAGCAAGCACCGGTCGAGTCACTTCTGGACACCCATAAACCACCCCCAGATTGGCCCTCTTGACTTTCAATCTACCCTTCAATTTACCTGCTCCTGGCTCTAAGGACTCTCTGTCGCCCGAACCTTGGGTGACATATCTGCACTGCTCCTGTCCTCCCTGGCATCCCTGGCCCCTGCAATTCCAAACCAGCTGTGCTCTAGGTGTCCCTACCCCGGCAACCTCTACACTCCAAGGAGAGTCACCATGCTTACATTTAAGTACATATGTGCAGTGTGTCCCCTTCTCCGTTGTGCATCAGCTCCAAGACTTTCAGATTTTGCTTTGACTTGAACCGGGAACCACCCAAAATTCTCTGACTGGCCCACTGGACATCTCGACCATCTCGACCTAAAAATAGATGGTGACACTTATGAGAGCATATTAAAAGCAATCTGAAATGCTTTCCCATTCATTCCTATGGTGCGTAATTACTCGCCAAAAGTATATATTTTCTAAAATTAGAAAAACCATAACAAAAGAAGTACTTAATGTATATTGATGATCTTGGTCTTAAAAAATGTATACAATTTTAAATAATTTTTTGTAAATTGGTATTCAGTTATTCTTTCAAGTGTCATTTATTGATACTGTGAGTACAACAAATGTACATCTCCAAGATAAGCTTAACTGCTTGCCTACACTACCACAAAACCAGAGTATTAGGTGGTCTGCGTTTTACCTCTGGAATCCAAAGTGGGGTTGCTTGGACTCTTTGTACAGTGCACATCTTTTTTGTACACTATATAGAGAGCCAGCCTCCTACAATACCGTAGTTCCAATATGAATAAATGCATCATCTGTCCCATAAACCTTTAGACTTTTACAAGCAAAAAGCACACATCATCATCCAATTTCGTTCACGTCATCAAGCTGACCAAATTTTATAGCTAAGAATTCAACCTCATATGGTTAGGGAATTTATTTAAATCAGTATCGTTACCCATCGCACCATTTACTAATCCTTCTTCAACACTTAGATTACATCTTAAAATTACTCTACAGACTTACAGGCACTTCTCTTGTCCAGCAGTCCTGGATACAGGTTTCAGAGTCACATATTACTTGTTTTTTCCATTGAGTGGCACAGTTACTCTTTGGTGTTCCATTTTGTTATTCGCAGTAATCTGCAGAAGTTATTAATTCTCTAGTTTTAGTAATTGTTCATTAAAATCAGCACACCTTTGAAGTGTAGGCACTAAATAAACTATGGATTTCCCTTCTTTATAAAAATGAAACGTTAGTTTTTCTACTGTGTTGTTAGAGGAAAACAGTTTCTTAATAAGATGACTTTCCAAGGTATGTTTTTCGTCCTCTGTCAGAACTCCTAATCTAATGTCCTTTAGAATATTTCTGTATTCCATGTCAGAGGGTTGATGCATATTTTTCACAAGTTCCTTGTATTTGAAATATTGCATGTTTACATTGCTGAAATTTCCCAATGAGTTCAGAGTTTCTTCATGTAAAATGATCTTGACAACAAACTGTCATTTTACAGGGGTACGTTGTAGCAGGTCACTAAAAACAATTAAATGTTTTACTTCAAATGAGACATCGTATTCAATTTTTTAAATCTGTTGCATTCTCAGGTGAACAAAGGCAAGTATTACATTTGAAACCATGCTTACTTCATCAATAATAACAAGCTTCAATTTCTTCAAAACTCTTGCCACCTCATGACAAGTTTCACCAGTTAACTGCTGGTATTCTAGTTTATTGTCATGTTCTACTGGTAGCATAAGTAATCTATGTGAAATTATTCCTTTGATATTGTGTTCAGCTAATCCAGTTGGTGCTGGACCACTAATATATAAAAGTATTGGCTTGAATGAGGAGGAATTTCATTCTTTCTTCTCATGTAGAAAACCATGTTCTGTTTTTCTTTTACTTCAATATAAATGTTTTTTCTGTTCATTGTTGAGTTGTGCAATTAACTGTTCTAGATTTGCAGATTACGTTCTTGCTTCCTTCATTGCATTTTCCACTTCATTCATAGCTATTCCAGCTTTGGTTTCAATAATAGGTTGTCCAAGAGAAACCTGAATCTGTGGTGCTGAACTTTAGCTGCTTTGAGAATTAACCTTAGCTACCTCAGCAGCATGCAATCATTTCTTCTTCTTGTATCTCATTGTTTAACATTTGTAAATAGTTTGTGAAAACGGAACACTGATAAGTCTCTTTGATAGCATTAAAAGAATCTTCATAGCAGTTACAATCTCCAAGTAATACCAATTCACTGTGCCAAGGCTTGAACACTTGAATAAGAGCTAAATGTCGGAGTTTGGCAACTACATTTTAGTGGTTAATTAGATTTTCTTTGCCGTATTTGACTAAACAACCGTCACATCCAAGCACTACATATTTTCTTTGTTCTATGTTTTCAATTACATTGCTTCTATATCTGTAGTTTTGAAGAATTTCATGAAGGCACTTGTCTTCTAGATATGTACTCCCTCTTGGATAGTATGCATCCAACATATTAGATTTCACAATGTCTGTACTTTGTGGTTCAAACTCTGGTAGGTACTGTATTACTGGGTAAGACTTTAACACTCTGTTTCATGTACTAGCTAGACTGAGACTTACTCAAACAATTCCCTTTTATTTTGAGAACAAACTTGCTGAATTCAACCTGTCACAGGCTTCATAGGATCATATTTCCCTATAGGAAAGCAGAAATATCCTCCTACATCTCCTTCATCTCTGTCTTTTCAGATTTTGTAATATATGAAGTGACATACTGGGCCACAGCGATGGAGTTGTCTGCAACAAATTGTATGTCCTTTTTAGCAATCCACATTTTTAAAATCATAGGGATATAGTCATTAATATACTTGGAAGCCTCTGTTCTTCTTAGGTTATATGTGCTCTTTGTTGATTTCCGTGTCAGTGTATGTCTGATTGAAGAGAAGAGAGCTGTTCACTCTTCCTTTTGAAATGACAGTTTGTAGAAATCCAAATCAACATCTTGTGTAAAATGTTCCTTTGGAGTTGTATTTACGACAGCAGTACTTCCCACATCTATGTGTTTGGAAATGCAAAACTTATTGTCTGAGACCTCATCACCTGTGTCCTTCAATGTGGTGCATGTCACTTACTATTTTATGAAAGACAATACAGGCTCATCAATGTAAGCTCCAAATTTGGGGTATCTTTCATCCTTAGCAGCATGTGAATATAAGAGCACCTTTTGCCTGGTACTCTTTCTGCCAAAAGAAATCACTTCAAGATGAGGATTGCTTTTGATGCTGTTAAAAGCCAGTATAGCTTGGTACCTGTGATTGAAATATCTACATACATTAGCAGGATCTAATGAGCAAAGTTCTCCAGCTTTCTTTACACTGATATCTTTTAGGTTTGAGTTTGCCTCTCAAGAATTCAAGCAGTCATCCTACGCATGTGCACCACAGCTGAGTGTCCGAAACCAGGTTGGTGTACTCAGGTTACACAGCATACATTTCATTTGTCAATGATGAAGATACTAATATTCATTGGTGCCACGTTGGCAAGCCATTAAATTAATCAAGTTGTATTGTATGTTTTTGTCCTTGTCATGAACTTTGTCAACCAAATCTCTTGCAGACAAATTTTGAAGATTAACTCCTGTCTTTAGAATGTGATTTACTGCATATGAAAGTCCAGACAAGCCACTTTCAAATAGAAGGTGAAATATGTATGGAATACACTGTAGGAATCTTGGATCATCTGAATATGATTGTGTTGATCAGTATTCTATTGCTGGTATTTGTATGGGTGGGTCATCATAGCGACCACAGACTCCAGTGGTAAGCAACTAGCGAAAACAGCGAGCCTCTAACCTTTTTTCCCACACACTCATGGGAGCTCCCTTTGCCTATTTCATTTGAAAGAGCTCTATAGCATCATCATTGACTTATTTAGAATGCAATGGATAAATGCCATAGTGCTGATAAATTTCTTCTGATTGGGATCAATCCACTTTTTCTATTTGTCCACTTGCAGTAATTTTCAATATTTGCTACATCATGGTCAGCATCAACATTTTTATAATAAACATTATTTTGTATCAGGTATAACATTCTTTCTTTTACTTGATTAACATTAACTAACTCTTGCCATATTTTGTACTCTTTGTTGGCACACCATTCACTATAATAATAAGTGGCTCATCAATCTCTTTGCCTATTCCTACAGTTTCAACATTCTGTTTAAAGTCTAATGGTAAATACACTACTATTCCTTTAATGCCTTTTTGTAACTCTGTTGAATGTAATTTACCGGTAATTGCTTGAAATAGATGTACAGATTGTACAAGGATTGATTAATATACATTTAGGTCTCCTAGTTGTTCAGGGATAGTCACTAGTTCCAACTTGTTATGTACAGCTCTAGCTGGCATTTTATCATCCTCTAACTTATAATAGCAGTACTTAGATATACCTTGCTTCATGGACAAGTCAAAGTACTCCTCTGCAAATAAATCAGCAAGTTCTTGCCACTTTTCTTTGTTTGCTGTTCAGTTTTGGAAAGTACATCTGCATTGCGAGTTTGACTTGTGTAGTGAGTGTGTTGGAAACAAATACAAATACAGTTTGATTTTTCAGAACAAGCTGAATTACATTTTATAACCTCTTGTGTAAAACTCTCTGTACTAATACCCGTGTTATGTTTCTCAACACCTACAGCTTCCTCATTTTCCCTAAACTCCTATTCAGGACAAAAGAAACAAAACTGCACATCCTCACAAATGTTTTTACCTCTGCCACTGTACCATGCAAAAGCACTCTGTTTATCTCTCCTAAACATAAGACTGGAGTCATCAAGTAGTGAAGCCTTCTAACCAAATTTCACACTTTTGGGTGGTGAAATGTCAACATTCTAAAGTGATGAAAGGTGCTTTGGCACACTTTCTTTGATTGGCATGCTAGTGAACGTCCTTGAAAATTACTATACTTTTTAACTTTTCATGGATCCATGTAGGAAAGTACCATCTTGCCTGGCATGTTACCCCCATATTTCACTGTATATATGTTGTTTTAGTTGTATGTGTCACTGGGACCCTGCCAGCCAGGGCCCCAGTGCTCATAAGTGTGCCCTGTATGTGTTACCTGTGTTATGACTAATTGTCTCACTAAGGCTCTGCTATCCAGAACCTCAGTGGTTATGCTCTCTCATTCTCTTTCCAAATTGTCACTAACAGGCTAGTGACCAATTTCACCAATTTACATTGGCATACTGGAACACCCTTATAATTCCCTAGTATATGGTACTAAGGTACCCAGGGTATTGGGGTTCCAGGAGATCCCTATGGGCTGCAGCATTTCTTGTGCCACCCATAGGCAGATCTGACAATTCTTACACAGGCCTGCCAGTGCAGCCTGAGTGAAATAACGTACACGTTATTTCACAGCCATTTACCACTGCACTTAAGTAACTTATAAGTCACCTATATGTCTAACCTTTACCTAGTAAAGGTTGGGTGCTAAGTTACTTAGTTTGTGGGCACCCTGGCACTAGCAAAGGTGCTCCCACATTGTTCAGGGCAAATTCCCCGGACTTTGTGAGTGCGGGGACACCATTAAACGCGTTCACTATACATATGTCACGACATATGTATAGCGTCACAATGGCAACTCCGAACATGGCCATGTAACATGTCTAGGATCATGGAATTGTCATCCCAATGCCATTCTGGCATTGGGGAGACAATTCCATGATCCCCCGAGTCTCTAGCTCAGACCCGGGTACTGCCAAACTACCTTTCCCGGGGTTTCACTGCAGCTGCTGCTGCTGCCAACCCCTCAGACAGGTTTCTGCCCTCCTGGGGTCCAGCCAGGCTTGGCCCAGGAAGGGAGAACTTCCTCAGTGAGAGGGTGTTACACCCTCTCCCTTTGGAAAAAGGTGTCAGGGCTGGGGAGGAGTAGCCTCCCCCAGCCTCTGGAAATGCTTTGATGGGCACAGATGGTGCCCATCTCTGCATAAGCCAGTCTGCACCGGTTCAGGGATCCCTCAGCCCTGCTCTGGCGCGAAACTGGACAAAGGAAAGGGGAGTGACCACTCCCCTGACCTGCACCTCCCCTGGGAGGTGCCCAGACCTCCTCCAGTGTGCTCCAGACCTCTGCCATCTTGGAAACAGAGGTGCTGCTGGCACACTGGACTGCTCTGAGTGGCCAGTGCCAGCAGGTGACGTCAGAGACTCCTTCTGATAGGCTCCTTCAGGTGTTGCTAGCCTATCCTCTCTCCTAAGTAGCCAAACCTCCTTTTCTGGCTATTTAGGGTCTCTTCTTTGGGGAATTCCTTAGATAACGAATGCAAGAGCTCATCAGAGTTCCTCTGCATCTCTCTCTTCACCTTCTGCCAAGGAATTGACTGCTGACCGCGCTGGAAGCCTGCAAAACTGCAACAAAGTAGCAAAGACGACTACTGCGACCTTGTAACGCTGATCCTGCCGCCTTCTCAACTGTTTTCCTGGTGGTGCATGCTGTGGGGGTAGTCTGCCTCCTCTCTGCACTAGAAGCTCAGAAGAAATCTCCCGTGGGTCGACGGAATCTTCCCCCTGCAACCGCAGGCACCAAAGAACTGCATCACTGGTCCTCTGGGTCTCCTCTCAGCATGACGAGCGAGGTCCCTTGAACTCAGCAACTCTGTCCAAGTGACTCCCACAGTCCAGTGACTCTTCAGTCCAAGTTTGGTGGGGGTAAGGCCTTGCCTCCCCACGCTAGACTGCATTGCTGGGAACCACGTGTTTTGCAGATACTCCGGCTCCTGTGCACTCTTCCAGGATTTCCTTTGTGCACAGCCAAGCCTGGGTCCCTGGCACTCTAACCTGCAGTGCACGACCTCCTGAGTTGTCCTCCGGCATCGTGGGACCATCTTTTCTGACTTTGGGTGAGCTCCGGTTCACTCCACTTTGTAGTGCCTGTTCTGGCACTTCTGCGGGTGCTGCTTGCTTCTGAGAGGGCTCCTTATCTTGCTGGGCGCCCCCTCTGTCCCCTCACACAATTGGCGACATCCTGGTCCCTCCTGGGCCACAGCAGCATCCAAAATCCCTAACCGCGACCCTTGCAGCTAGCAAGGCTTGTTTGTGGTCTTTCTGCACGGAAATACCTCTGCACAACTCTTCACAACGTGGGACATTCATCCTCCAAAGGGTAAGTTTCTAGCCCTTGTCGTTCTTGCAGAATCCACAGCTTCTACCATCCGGTGGCAGCTTCTTTGCACCCACAGCTGGCATTTCCTGGGCATCTGCCCACTCCCGACTTGATCGTGACTTTTGGACTTGGTCCCCTAGTTCCACAGGTACTCTCGTCAGGAAATCCATCGTTGTTGCATTGCTGGTGTTGGTCTTTCCCGCAGAATTCCCCTATCACGACTTCTGTGCTCTTTGGGGAACTTAGGTGCACTTTGCACCCACTTTTCAGGGTCTTGGGGTGAGCTATTTTTCTAACCCTCACTGTTTCCTTACAGTCCCAGTGACCCTCTACAAGGTCACATAGGTTTGGGGTCCATTCGTGGTTCGCATTCCACTTCTAGAGTATATGGTTTGTGTTGCCCCTATCCCTATGTGCCCCCATTGCATTCTATTGTGACTATACATTGTTTGCACTGTTTTCTATTGCTATTACTGCATATTTTGGTATTGTGTACATACTGAGGGTACTCACTGAGATACTGTTGGCATACTGTCATAAAAATAAAGTACCTTTATTTTTAGTATATCTGTGTATTGTGTTTTCTTATGATATTGTGCATATGACACTAGTGGTACTGTAGGAGCTTCACTTGTCTCCTAGTTCAGCCTAAGCTGCTCTGCTAAGCTACCTTTTTTATCAGCCTAAGCTGCTAGACACCCCTCTACACTAATAAGGGATACCTGGGCCTGGTGCAAGGTGTAAGTACCTCTTGGTACCCACTACAAGCTAGTCCAGCCTCCTACATTGGTTGTGCAGCAGTGGGATAAGTACTTTGCAACTACTTACAACTTTGTCATATTGTACTTTTCATAAGAGAAAAATATACAAAACAAGTTCAGTGTATGTACACCTAACCAAAAGGTTTTGCTTTTCTTCTCTCACTTCTTTGCTAAGTGCTGAAAAATACCTCTAAAACTTTCAAAAAGTTCTTTAAAAGTTTAAAAAAAAATATTTCTATCCTTTAAAAAGTTCTGAAAAGTTTTTCTTTCTTTTTCTGTCCCTTAAACTCTTGTCTATCATGTCTGGTACAGGCCAAACTCTTGATCTGGCCAGCATAGCTTATGACAACCTTAGCTGGAAGGAAGCAAGGAGTCTCTGCATAGATAGAGGTTTAGGGGTAGGGAAGAATCCCTCTAGACAACTGTTAGTTAATATGCTCATTGAACAAGATAAGACCTTAGGTGGCACTTCTGGTGAGAAATTAGCTGATGGTTCTCAATCTGACCCTGGGGCACCCCTAGCAAAAGATTTAGAAGGGAACCTTTCCAACCTGCCCCTTAGCAGGCCACCTAGCATAGCTGGTACTGATGTGAATTCACATCACAGTAATAGTGTTACTTCTCATCACAGTAGGAGTGTTACTTCTGTAGGCCAGAATGTTAGAGTGCCATCTGTTAGGGACAGGTCTCCCTCTGTTCATTCACACCATTCTTCTGTGTCAAGGCATGCCCAACCCACCCTCCCCGAAGACAGAATGTTAGAAAGGGAGCTCAATAGATTGAGAGTGGAACAATCCACGCTGAAGCTCAAGAAGCAACAGCTGGATTTAGATAGGCAGTCCTTTGATTTAGAAAAAGAAAGGCAGAGGTTGGGGTTAGGACCCCATGGTGGCAGCAGCAGTATTCCAAATAGTCATCCTGCAAAAGAGCATGATTCTAGGAATCTGCACAAGATAGTTCCCCCTTACAAGGAGGGGATGACATTAACAAGTGGTTTGCTGCACTTGAGAGGGACTGTGTTGTACAGGAGGTCCCTCAAAGGCAGTGGGCTGCTATCCTATGGCTACCTTTCAATGGAAAGGGTAGGGATAGGCTCCTTACTGTTAAAGAAAGTGATGCCAATAATTTTACAGTTCTTAAGAGTGCACTCCTAGATGGTTATGGCTTAACCACTGAACAGTACAGGATGAAGTTCAGAGAAACCAAAAAGGAGTCTTCACAAGACTGGGTAGACTTTGTTGACCATTCAGTGAAGGCCTTGGAGGGGTGGTTACATGGCAGTAAAGTTTCTGACTATGAAAGCCTGTATAACTTAATCCTGAGAGAGCATATTCTTAATAATTGTGTGTCTGTTTGTTACACCAGTACCTGGTAGACTCTGATCTGACCTCTCCCCAAGAAGTGGGAAAGAAGGCAGACAAATGGGTCAGAACAAGGGTGAACAGAAAAGTTCATACAGGGGGTGACAAGGATGGCAAGAAGAAAGATGGTAAGTCTTCTGACAAGGGTGGGGACAAATCTAAAAATGAGTCTTCATCAGGCCCACAAAAACTCTCTGGTGGGGGTGGTGGGCCCAAATCCTCTTCAAATCAAAACAAAGAAAAGAAACCATGGTGCTATTTATGTAAAATAAAAGGCCATTGGACAACAGATCCCAGTTGTCCAAAGAAAAGCACCAAGCCTCCTACCACTACAACCCCTGCTGCTACACCTAGTGCCCCTAGTAATAGCAGTGGTGGTGGGAGCAAACCTACTAATAGCCAATCCAAGGGAGTAGCTGGGCTCACTTTTGGTAACTTAGTTGGGGTTGGTCTTGTTAGGGAGACCACAGAGGCTGTGTTAGTCTCTGAGGGGGACATTGATTTGGCCACCTTGGTTGCTTGTCCCCTTAATATGGATAAGTACAAGCAACTACCCCTAATAAATGGTGTTGAGGTTCAGTCCTACAGGGACACAGGTGCCAGTGTTACCATGGTAATAGAGAAACTGGTCCACCCTGACCAACACCTACTTGGTCACCAGTACCAAGTAACCGATGCTCATAACAACACTCTTAGCCACCCCATGGCTGTTGTGAATCTCAACTGGGGGGGGGGGTTACTGGTCCAAAGAAAGTTGTGGTTGCCTCAGATTTACCTGTAGACTGTCTACTAGGGAACGATTTAGAGACATCAGCTTGGGCAGAAGTGGAGTTGGAGGCTCATGCAGCAATGCTGGGAATTCCAGGGCATATTTTTGCTTTAACCAGGGCTCAGGCCAAAAAGCAAAAAGGACAGGGTGACTTGGATTCTGGAAGAATGGACCAAGTGCTCCCTAAAGCTAGGGTTAGTAAAGGTAAAACACTACCTACTGTCCCTCCCTCTACAGTGGATTAAACTTCTGAGGAAGAATAATTTCCACCCTGTGCAGAACCTACACCAGAGGAGCTGAAAGCAGACACTGCTGAGCTTTTGGGTGAAGGGGGGCCTGCCAGGGAGTAGCTGAGTGTGGCACAGCATACCTGTCCCACACTAGAGGGTCTAAGGCAGCAAGCTGTCAAACAAGCAAATGGGGATGTCAGTGACTCTCACAGAGTTTACTGGGAGGACAACCTTTTGTATACTGAAGCAAGGGATCCTAAACCTGGAGCTGCCAGGAGATTAGTGATTCCTCAGGAATACAGAAAGTTCCTCCAAACTCTAGCCCACGACATTCCCTTAGCTGGACATTTGGGGCAAATAAAAACTTGGGACAGGCTTGTCCCCTTGTTTCATTGGCTTAGAATGTCAGAGGACACAAAGGAATTTTGTAAGTCCTGTGAAACCTGTCAAGCCAGTGGCAAGACAGGTGGCACTCCAAAGGCACCCCTTATTCCACTGCCTGTGGTTGGGGTTCCCTTTGAAAGGGTAGGGGTTGACATAGTTGGCCCCCTTGACCCTCCTACTGCTTCAGGCAATAGGTTTATCTTGGTGGTAGTGGACCATGCCACCAGATATCCTGAAGCAATTCCTCTAAGGACCACTACAGCTCCTGCAGTGGCAAAGGCCCTCCTGGGAATCTTTTCCAGGGTGGGCTTCCCAAAAGAGGTGGTATCAGACAGGGGAAGCAATTTCATGTCTGCTTACTTAAAGGCCATGTGGAAGGAATGTGGTGTGACATACAAGTTCACCACACCCTATCACCCACAAACAAATGGACTGGTGGAGAGATTTAACAAAACTCTCAAAGGTATGATAATGGGACTCCCTGAAAAACTCCCCAGGAGATGGGATATCCTGTTACCTTGCCTCCTTTTTGCTTACAGGGAGGTACCCCAAAAAGGAGTGGGCTTCAGCCCCTTTGAACTCCTATTTGGACACCCTGTAAGAGGTCCCCTAACACTTGTTAAGGAGGGTTGGGAACAACCTTTAAAAGCTCCAAAGCAAGACATAGGGCCTCATTATGACCCTGGCGGGCGGCGGAGGCCGCCCGCCAGGATGCCGCCCTCCAAAATACCGCGCTGCGGTCAAAAGACCGCGGCGGGTATTACGAGTTTTCCCCTGGGCTGGCGGGCGGTTGCTGAAAAACCGCCCGCCAGCCCAGGGGAAAACGACTTTCCCACGAGGATGCCGGCTCGTAATCGAGCCGGCGGAGTGGGAAGGTGCGACGGGTGCAGTGGCACCCGTCGCGTATTTCAGTGTCTGCAAGGCAGACACTGAAATACTTTGCGGGGCCCTCTTACGGGGGCCCCTGCCGTGCCTATGCCATTGGCGGTAGGGGGGGTCAGAATCCTCATGGCTGCGGAGCGCGCTCCACAGCCATGGAGGATTCAAACGAGCAGCGGAAAGTCAGCGGAAAGTCAGCGGGAGACCGCTGACTTTCCGCTTCTGACCGCGGCTGAACCGCCGCGGTCAGAATGCTCATTGGAGCACCGCCAGCCTGTTGGCGGTGCTCCCGTGGTCGGTGGCCCTGGCGGCCACCGGCCGCCAGGGTCAGAATGACCCTCATAGTGGACTATGTACTTGGCCTAAGATCTAGAATGGCTGAGTACATGAAAAAGGCCAGTAAAAACCTTCAGGCCAGCCAAGAGCTCCAAAAGCAATGGAATGACAAGAAGGCTGTTTTGGTTCAGTACCAACCAGGGCAGAAAGTGTGGGTCTTGGAGCCTGTGGCCCCAAGAGCACTCCAAGACAAATGGAGTGGACCCCACATAATTGTTGAAAAGAAGGGAGAAGTCACCTACTTAGTTGACTTAGGCACTGGCAGGAGTCCCCTTAGGGTGCTCCATGTCAATCACCTGAAACCCTACTATGACAGGGCTGATCTCACCCTGCTCATGGCAACAGATGAAGGACAGGAAGAAGAGAGTGACCATCTCCCTGATCTCTTCTCTTCCACAGAACAAGATGCTCTAGTGGAAGGAGTAGTTTTGGCAGATTGTCTTAATGTTGAGCAGAAAGACCACTGCATAAATCTCCTGGGTCAGTTTTCTGAACTCTTTTCTACTGTGCCAGGCACCACTATTTGGTGTGAGCACACTATAGATACTGGAGACAGCTTGCCTGTCAAAAGTAAGATCTATAGGCAGCCTGACCATGTCAGAGACTGCATAAAACAAGAGGTGCAGAAAAGGCTTGAACTGGGAGTGGTTGAGCACTCTGAAAGTCCATGGGCCTCTCCTGTGGTACTTGTACCAAAACCTCATTCCAAAGATGGAAAGAAGGAAATGCGGTTTTGTGTAGACTACAGAGGTCTCAACCAGGTAACCAAAACTGATGCTCACCCTATACCCAGGGCAGATGAGCTAATAGATACACTGGCATCTGCCAAGTATCTAAGCACCTTTGATTTGACTGCAGGGTATTGGCAGATCAAGTTATCAGAGGATGCAAAAGCAAAAACTGCATTTTCAACCATTGGAGGCCATTACCAATTCACAGTAATGCCTTTTGGATTGAAAAATGCACATGCCACTTTTCAAAGGTTGGTGAATACAGTCCTACAAGGGCTGGAAGCTTTTAGTGCAGCATATCTAGATGATATAGCTGTCTTTAGCTCCAGCTGGGATGATTACCTGGTCCACCTATGGAAAGTTTTGGAGGCCCTGCAGAAGGCAGGCCTCACTATCAAGGCTTCAAAGTGCCAGATAGGGCAGAGGAAAGTGGTTTATCTGGGACACCTGGTAGGTGGAGAACAGATTGCACCACTCCAGGGGAAAATCCAAACTATTATAGATTGGGTTCCCCCTACAACTCAGACTCAGGTGAGAGCCTTCTTAGGCCTCACTGGGTACTACAGGAGGTTCATAAAGAACTATGGCTCCATAGCAGCCCCTCTTAATGACCTCACATCTAAGAAAATGCCTAAAAAGGTATTATGGACAGCAAACTGTCAGAAAGCTTTTGAGGAGCTGAAGCAGGCCATGTGATCTGCACCTGTCCTGAAAAGCCCCTGTTACTCCAAAAAATTCATTGTCCAAACTGATGCATCTGAATTAGGGGTAGGGGCAGTCTTATCACAACTTAATTCTGAGGGCCAGGATCAACCTGTTGCTTTTATCAGCAGGAGGTTGACCCCTAGAGAAAAGCGTTGGTCTGCCATAGAGAGGGAGGCCTTTGCTGTGGTCTGGGCACTGAAGAAGTTGAGGCCATACCTGTTTGGCACTCACTTCATTGTTCAGACAGACCACAAACCTCTACTTTGGCTAAAACAAATGAAAGGTGAAAACCCTAAATTGTTGAGGTGGTCCATATCCCTACAGGGAATGGACTATACAGTGGAACATAGACCTGGGAGTACCCACTCCAATGCAGATGGACTCTCCAGATATTTCCACTTAGACAATGAAGACTCATCAGGTCATGGCTAGTCTTATTGTCCTTCGTTTGGGGGGGTTGTGTAGGAAAGTTCCATCTTGCCTGGCATGTTACCCCCATATTTCACTGTATATATGTTGTTTTAGTTGTATGTGTCACTGGGACCCTACCAGCCAGGGCCCCAGTGCTCATAAGTGTGCCCTGTATGTGTTACCTGTGTTATGACTAACTGTCTCACTAAGGCTCTGCTATCCAGAACCTCAGTGGTTATGCTCTCTCATTCTCTTTCCAAATTGTCACTAACAGGCTAGTGACCAATTTCACCAATTTACATTGGCATACTGGAACACCCTTATAATTCCCTAGCATTTGGTACTGAGGTACCCAGGGTATTGGGGTTCCAGGAGATCCCTATGGGCTGCAGCATTTCTTGTGCCACCCATAGGGAGATCTGACGATTCTTACACAGGCCTGCCAGTGCAGCCTGAGTGAAATAACGTACATGTTATTTCACAGCCATTTACCACTGCACTTAAGTAACTTATAAGTCACCTATTTGTCTAACATTTACCTAGTAAAGGTTGGGTGCTAGGTTAATTAGTGGGTGGGCACCCTGGCACTAGCCAAGGTGCTCCCACATTGTTCAGGGCAAATTCCCCGGACTTGGTGAGTGCGGGGACACCATTAAACGCGTGCACTATACATATTTCATGACATATGTATAGCGTCACAATGGTAACTCCGAACATGGCCATGTAACATGTCTAGGATCATGGAATTGTCACCCCAATGCCATTCTGGCATTGGGGAGACAATTCCATGATCCCCCGAGTCTCTAGCACAGACCCGGGTACTGTCAAAATACCTTTCCCGGGGTTTCACTGCAGCTGCTGCTGCTGCCAACCCCTCAGACAGGTTTCTGCCCTCCTGGGGTCCAGCCAGGCTTGGCCCAGGAAGGCAGAACAAAGGACTTCCTCAGAGAGAGGGTGTTACACCCTCTCCCTTTGGAATAAGGTGTCAGGGCTGGGGAGGAGTAGCCTCCCCCAGCCTCTGGAAATGCTTTGATGGGCACAGATGGTGCCCATCTCTGCATAAGCCAGTCTGCACTGGTTCAGGGATCCCTCAGCCCTGCTCTGGCGCGAAACTGGACAAAGGAAAGGGGAGTGACCACTCTCCTGACCTGCACCTCCCCTGGGAGGTGCCCAGACCTCCTCCAGTGTGCTCCAGACCTCTGCCATCTTGGAAACAGAGGTGCTGCTGGCACACTGGACTGCTCTGAGTGGCCAGTGCCAGCAGGTGACGTCAGAGACTCCTTCTGATAGGCTCCTTCAGGTGTTGCTAGCCTATCCTCTCTCCTAAGTAGCCAAACCTCCTTTTCTGGCTATTTAGGGTCTCTTCTTTGGGGAATTCCTTAGATAACGAATGCAAGAGCTCATCAGAATTCCTCTGCATCTCTCTCTTCACCTTCTGCCAAGACATCGACTGCTGACCGCGCTGGAAGCCTGCAAAACTGCAACAAAGTAGCAAAGACGACTACTGCGACCTTGTAATGCTGATCCTGCCGCCTTCTCGACTGTTTTCCTGGTGGTGCATGCTGTGGGGGTAGTCTGCCTCCTTTCTGCACTAGAAGCTCAGAAGAAATCTCCCGTGGGTCGACGGAATCTTCCCCCTGCAACCGCAGGCACCAAAGAACTGCATCACTGGTCCTCTGGGTCTCCTCTCAGCATGACGAGCGAGGTCCCTTTAACTCAGCAACTCTGTCCAAGTGACTCACACAGTCCAGTGACTCTTCAGTCCAAGTTTGGTGGAGGTAAGTCCTTGCCTCCCCAAGCTAGACTGCATTGCTGGGAACCACGTGTTTTGCAGCTACTCCGGCTCCTGTGCACTCTTCCAGGATTTCCTTTGTGCACAGCCAAGCCTGGGTCCCTGGCACTCTAACCTGCAGTGTACGACCTCCTGAGTTGTCCTCCGGCGTCGTGGGACCCTCTTTTCTGACTTTGGGTGAGCTCCGGTTCACTCCACTTTGTAGTGCCTGTTCTGGCACTTCTGTGGGTGCTGCTTGCTTCTGAGAGGGCTCTTTATCTTGCTGGGCACCCCCTCTGTCCCATCACATAATTGGCGAGCTCCTGGTCCCTCCTGGGCCACAGCAGCATCCAAAAACCCTAACCGTGACCCTTGCAGCTAGCAAAGCTTGTTTGTGGTCTTTCTGCACGGAAACACCTCTGCACGACTCTTCACGACGTGGGACATCCATCCTCCAAAGGCAAAGTTTCTAGCCCTTGTCGTTCTTGCAGAATCCACAGCTTCTACCATCTGGTGGCAGCTTCTTTGCACCCACAGCTGCCATTTCCTGGGCATCTGCCCACTCCCGACTTGATTGTGAATTTTGGACTTGGTCCCCTAGTTCCACAGGTACTCTTGTCAGGAAATCCATCATTGTTGCATTGCTGGTGTTGGTCTTTCCGGCAGAATTCCCCTATCACGACTTCTGTGCTCTTTGGGGAACTTAGGTGCACTTTGCACCCACTTTTCAGGGTCTTGGGGTGGGCTATTTTTCTAACCCTCACTGTTTCCTTACAGTCCCAGCGACCCTCTACAAGGTCACATAGGTTTGGGGTCCATTCGTGGTTTGCATTCCACTTCTAGAGTATATGGTTTGTGTTGCCCCTATCCCTATGTGCCCCCATTGCATTCTATTGTGACTATACATTGTTTGCACTGTTTTCTATTGCTATTACTGCATATTTTGGTATTGTGTACATATATCTTGTGTATATTTGCTATCCTCATACTGAGGGTACTCACTGAGATACTTTTGGCATATTGTCATAAAAATAAAGTACCTTTATTTTTAGTATATCTGTGTATTGTGTTTTCTTATGATACTGTGCATATGACGCTAGTGGTACTGTAGGAGCTTCACTCGTCTCCTAGTTCAGCCTAAGCTGCTCTGCGAGGCTACCTTTTCTATCAGCCTAAGCTGCTAGACACCCCTCTACACTAATAAGGGATACCTGGGCCTGATGCAAGGTGTAAGTACCTCTTGGTACCCACTACAAGCCAGTCCAGCCTCCTACAATCCAATCCTTGCAAAATTGCAATTTTTTGTTTGAGACTTCTACATGGAAATTCAAACACAAAAGTTCTTAAGGAGTCAATTGATTGCTGCTGAATACTACAAGTACGGCTATAGTTTCATTTGTATACAGAGACCTGTCTATGCCTTCCCTCAACCTCTTCAGCAATCACCTCTTCAATTCCTAGAAACAATTGCTTCTTTGTCAATGGGAGTACCATCCTTCATCTCATAACATCGACCATTTGAATACACTACATGTACTAAAGTATTCTCTTTGAAAAAGCCTTTTTCATTAAAGAAAGGCTCTATACCTGAGGTATGCTTCTGCTCACAACTACAAATTTTACAAAAAAGTTTTTTATTAACTAGTCTTTTCCTTGGCTGCATCTCTTCATACACCGCACTGCTTTATCCAGTGTTCTCATTCTAGTGAGAATTAAAATAAAAAGCTTCCTCTTCAGTTCTTCTCTTCTCCCTTTTTACTGCTTCATAGTTTTAATAAGATTCTGAATTACCCTGCCATGAAACATTTTGAATCTAATTGTCTCAAACTTTTGCTGTCTTCTGGTTAAGCTGTCTGTTGTCATCATTGATTTGTTACTGTTAATCTGACATGATTTTTTTCCTTTGTTGGCTGATTTAAAACTCTACTTTTTTATTTTCTTGATTTTGAAGACTTTGCAGCTTCTCACATGCAACTTTTAAAAATGTTTTGGTTTTCTTACCAGAAGGTCTTTTCTCTTTGACCACATTGTCAATATGTTATCCAATATATTTCCCGAATCGCAAAATAGGTTTGTGAGTTTCAATTAGGATTGGGCGTGCCAAGGGCGTCTCTTCCTAATTGCGATTCGCAGTGGTATGCATGATTTTTTTGTGAACGTGAATGCGGTATGAGTGAGTGGCTGTACATCTCTGAATGCATGAATGTGTGTCTGTGTGTCTTACTATATAAATCATTGTGTGAGTGAATGTGTCACTATATGAGTCAGTGTATACCTGATTGTGTTAGTGTACTTTTCTGTGTATTCCTGAATGTATAACTGTATGTATTAGTGTGTGCCCGACTGTCTCAGTGTATTAGTGTGCACCTGAGTGTTGCAGTGTATGAATTACTGTGTGCTTGGGAATACAATTGTATGTATGAGTGTATTCATGAGTGTGTGCCTGGTTGTGTCACTGTGTGCATCAGTGTGTACCTGGGTGTGTCAGTGTATGCATCAGTGTGTGCCAGGCTGTCTAAGTGTACACATGAGTGTGTTTCTGGGTGGGTTGTTGTATGTATCATTGTGCATATAGGGATGTAGTTGTATTCATCAGTATATCTTTTGGTGTCTCAGTGAAAGCCTCGTGTGTACCTGGGCATGTTAGTTTATGTATGAGTGTATGCCTGGGTATGTTAGTGATGTATGAGTGTGTGCCTCGGTGTTTTGTGTATATGTTTTCAAGCATTTCCTAAATATACTTTTTTCTGTTTGGATGAGTACAACTAAGGTTTTGTGAACAGGTTTGTGATAGATAGTATATTGATATTGATATTGATATTTTTGTGTGCAATGCCCAGAGGCCTCTTGGTGATAAAGAACTGCCACTGACTAAGAGAAAAAAAGAAGTGTAAAGGAGAAAAACTAAATTAACCAACCAGACCTTAAGCCACATTAGCTAAGCTGGAGAAAAGCCAGGTTTTAAGGAGCTTTCTGAAACCCAGACGATTAGCTTGGCCTCTCAACTGCACAGGCAAAGTGTTCCAGAGTTGGGCTGCCAGAAACATAAACCTTCTGTCTCCCCAGCTTCATCTCCTAAATTTACATAGCCTGATCAAGCTGGCACTGGAGGATCTTAAGGATCTATTAGGGATATACCAGGTAAGATTTTCCTTGAAATGTTATGGGGAAACTCCGTACAGTGCTTTATCAACAAGACAGAGAGCCTTGAACTTTACCCTTTTCCTCACTGGCATCCAGTGTAGCTCTTAAAAGTTTCTGAGACAGACTAACATTTTTGTATCTTTTTCAAAAGTCTGGCTGCTGCATTTTGAAGACATTGAAACATATTTATGGAATACTGATGGGCTCCTAAATATGGAGCATTACAGAAGTCCAATCTGGACAAGATCAGTGCAGTGACCACTGTTTTCTGCAACTCAAAAGGAATATATGTCAGGATTTTCCTGATCTTATGCAACAGATAAAAACAGGAAGAGACTAATTTGTTTATCTGTGTATTAAAAGACAAACTTGAGTCAAATAGGATACCCAGATATTTTACTGTGGATACTGGAGCAGGGGGAGGTCCCAACAAATGAGGCCACCAGTCATGATTCCATGGGGGTAGGTTCTTTCCATTTTAGGATAGCCATCATATAGTTGTGGAAAATCAGGGATGTCTCTTCTGTATTTTTGGCAATGGAAGGATGAGAGTGTATCATCAGCTTATGCAATGCGAAAAAAGCCACAAGAACAGATACATTCTGTCACATAAATATTAAAAAGAGTCAGGCTCAAGGAAGAGCCCTGTTGAAATCCACAAGACAAAGTAAAAGATTTCGATTTTGATTCTCCACAGTTACAAATTGTTCTCTCTGTGAAAGAAAAGAGCGAAACAATATAGGTGAGACACTGGAACTATAATAAACCATATCGAACCGAAACTGCAGAACAGGTAAACTAAAACTTCAAACTATGGGCCAAATGTATGAAGCTCTCGGTTCACATTTCTTAAATAGTGAATTTTAAGAAACCGCTATTTTAGAAATGCAAAATGGGATGTATGCAAACTGCGAGTCAGTAATAGCGATTTCTTAAAATTCGTAAAAAATGCAATTTGCGAGTTGCAAATACTGAATAGCAAAAAATAGCGAATCGGTATTTGCAAATCGCAAATTGCGAAAATTGCAACCCAGAACAGCCTGATGACATCACAACTAGGAAGTGAGTCATCTCATGCTGTTTCCAGAAGCCACACCCACAGGAGCAGGCAGAGAGACACAGCCCAGCACCAAGGAGGCAGCCTTGTGAGCCAGCCAGGACCAAACTGGAACATGCCTACTGATGGGAATGTGAAATAGAAAGGTGACGGGAAGCGCAAGCTCAAATTCAGTGAGCAGGAATTGGAGGTGCTCACCGAGGAGGTGGTCAGGAACCACAACAAACTTTTTGGGAAGAACTCACTCCAGGTACCTGAAAGTGAGAAGAGGAAACTGTGGTCAGATATCCAGACCAAAATATGCGCAGTGGGTGTTGCGCAGCGCTCCATTGAGGAGATACGCAAGTGATGGTATGACTTGAGTTCACGTGCCAAAGAGAGGGTAGCCAGTAGACTAAAGGAGGCAAGGAGCACAGGAGGAGGACCACCCAGCCAGACACCGACCACATCAATGGAAGACATGGTGGAGTTGACACTGCTTCCTGAAGCTGTCAGTGGTGTCACTGACATCGACACCTCAGGCACACCCAGCACCAGCAAAGGTAAGGGAAGTAATGATGTGTTTCCCCATATGTACATGTGCAAATGCCCCTTAGAAAATAGCTATGGGCACTATGTAGTGTGATAAGTAGGCCATGTAACATCTTACATACAACACAACAATGCCTTATGGGAGTGGTAGTCCACAATACTAAAGTTCAAATACCACATAAATATCAAGATAATGTTAAGCCAAATAGAGAACAAAAACACAAAAGACCCTTAGTGGTACTATGGCAGTGTACATTTAATACTATTATGCAACTATTTGAGTACTAATCAAAAATTACATGCTGCACATTGTTGTTTCAGATGTTCCGGGCCCTGACGCAGCAGAAGGTGGAAATGTGGGGGATAGCAAAACTCAGCCACAGTCCGACTCAAACACCTGTGAGTCCATCATACATGCACCAACTAGACACAGGGCAAGAGTGCTATCTCTCCCAGAGTATAACCTGGACTCTGATGAAATGTCAGATGAAGGACCCACAACATCCCCAGGGGCTAGAAACACAGTAAGACAGCAGACCCTGCCCCAGCATCAGTCCACTCCCCTCAGGAGGTGTCACGAAGCAGCCAGACAGTGCACAGAGGAAGGTGAGGACCCATCACTCTTTTGCGGCCTTGAGGCTTCCATGCTGAAAGTGCAGTGGCTGCAATCTAAAAACATGAGGTCAATGCACAGGCAGTTGTTGTCAATTGATCATACCATGGGCGCAATGCACAGGCAGTTTGAGTCTCACAATGACAACATGGGATCAATGCACAAGCAGGTGGATGCACTCAATGAAAACATGGGAGCAATGCACAAGCAGGTGGATACACTCAATGAAAACTTGGGAGCAATGCACAAGCAGTTTGAGTCTCTCAATGAAAACATGGGAGTAATGCAAAAGCAGTTGAGTCTCTTAATGAAAACATGTGCAAGCTGCATGAGGGACAGTAAACAAATGACAAATGCCATTAGGGAACTCTGCACTGTGATGCAGCAGGAGCATGTCAACCACCATAGGCGCCATCACCAATTGATGGGCAGGATGGATTGGTTCTGCAGATCTGGCAATCGGCTCACTACCATAACTGACTTGATATCACAACTTGCTGTGGGCACACAAGTGGAGATTGCACATTGCAGTCAGGACGTAGCACAAGGATTGGTGCAAATCACCAATGTTTTGGAGAAAATGCAGACAGCACAAAGTGCTATAAACAGCGAACTGGGTGGTAGGGATAGTGAGGATCTCTCTAGCCTCAGCAGACTCACAGCCCCTGTGATGGATCCTAGGTGTCGCAGTACCAGACACAGGGGGTCATTCTGACCCCGGCGGGCGGCGGGAGCCGCCCGCCTGGAGGGAACCGCCAGAATACCGCTGCGCGGTCAAAAGACCGCCGCGGGTATTCTGGGTTTCCCACTGGGCTGGCGGGCGACCGCCAACAGGCCGCCCGCCAGCCCAGTGGGAAACACCCCTCCATGAGGATGCCGGCTCCGAATGGAGCCAGCGGAGTGGAGGATGTGCGACGGGTGCAGTAGCACCCGTCGCGAATTTCAGTGTCTGCTGAGCAGACACTGAAATTCAGGGTGGGGCCCTCTTACGGGGGCCCCTGCAGTGCCCATGCCATTGGCATGGGCACTGCAGGGGCCCACAGGGGCCCCACGACACCCCATACCGCCATCCTGTTCCTGGCGGCCGAAGCCGCCAGGAACAGGATGGCGGAATGGGGGTCAGAATCCCCATGGCGGCGCAGCAAGCTGCGCCGCCATGGAGGATTCTACAGGGCAGCGGAAAACCGGCGGGAGACCGCCGGTTTTCCCTTTCTGGCCGCGGCTGAACCCACCGCGGTCAGAACACCCTGTGGAGCACCGCCAGCCTGTTGGCGGTGCTCCCGCCGACCCCGGCCCTAGCGGTCGGAATGACCCCCACAGTACTGTATTTGAACCTTCTACAAGAGGTGCCACCGAGGCCCTGAGCACTCAAGTGGAGTGCGTGGACGTAGGAAGTAATGTTGGGAAGGTACATGGGACTAGCTTCACATGTAGCAAAACAGTTCTACTATGATGCTAATAGTGTAACACTGTTACTCGCACCTGTTTGTTTATAGTGCATAGCTATGTCCTAATCACACATATATTACCTGAAGTCAAGGCACGAAAGATGCTATCTACAGCAACACAAAAAGTATTGTCATTACTAACATCAGAAATAGTTGCGCGTCATGTCAGCACGTCTTTGTCTTCCCTCTGCTGCACTGCTTCTGTCTGCTGGTTGGAGGGGTGGCAAGGGATCATCATCCTCATCTGAGATCGTCTCAGTGGGTTCTACTGGTATGCCCCTTGTTGTAGCAATGTTGTGCAATATAGCACATGTAGCCACAATTTTGCATGTTGTCTCAGGGCTGTATTGTAGTCCACCACCACTCTTGTGTATGCATCTGAAACGGCTCTTCAGCAGGCCAAAGGTCCGCTCCACAACGCTGTGGGTTGTCCTGTGAGCAGCATTATATCTCCTTTCGGCTGGCATTGCAGGACTTAGGTAGAGCATCAGTATGAATGACCGCACGGCGTAGGCAGTGTCTCCCGGAATGACAGGAGAGTAAAATAAGTAATTTTTATCCGTGAAATTACATACACACCAATGTGGCATTGTCAACTATCGCATTACGCAGTAAGTATCCTTCGTCAAGAGGAGCCAAAATGGCAGCCGGGATGGACGCCTGAACGAGCGCTCTGTCCAGGGCCCGCCTGAAAGCATCCTTTAGGGCGCCCCCCAGGATCCCACACTCGGACTGTGAAGGGCAGACAGCCCAGGGAACACCGAAGCGTCTTGCGGGGGCACCACGCTGGCCGGACGAAGGCTGCAGCGCCAGAACCCGATTGCGTGCTTGGAGGCTGCGGGGCAGGGACCAAAACCCGTCCGGGGCTGCGGAGAGGCGGTGCCGCGCCGGCTGTCCCGGGCGCGCCGCAGCTTGGAGGCACGCGTCCCTACCTGTTTTCTCTCCCTTCTCCTGGTCGCCCGGGTGCGCCGGGGGCTGGGAGCGTGGGCCTCTGCCCTTCGATCGTCGGCTGGGGCTCGCCGCGCGGTCGCTGGGACCTGGGAGTAGCGCTCGCCGCTCCCGGGTCAGGAGAGGCGCGTGCACGGCAAGACATCAGGGGCTCAGACGGGGCCCGCGGCTTTAGGCCGCTTCGAACAGAGACAAAGGAGCAATACCCAAATCAACAGACCGACAGTATCGCCCGAAGGTGGATGACCCGCGCTACGGTGCTTGGCCCGAGGGGGGGCCCAGGCAAGGGGCTCAGGCTATCATCGCGCATTAAGGAGGTGAGGGGGAGAGCTATTTTAAGCGGGGGAGCCACTGTTAACTCCCCCCCCTTCTTCTCCATACTCCTGCTGCCGATGTGCGGCTTTAAAATGGCGCTGGAAGCCACCTGAACTCAGGGGACATCCCAGGTCCGACGACCCAAGCAAAGACACAACTGCCACTGCCCTGTAAGGCTGATTTGCCCTGGAGGAGGGCCCGCGCCAAGGGCAGAGGACATCTACCTGAGCCCCCAAGGCATAACTCTACAAAGTGTGAACAGTTGCCTCTTGCTCCCTTAGAACTTTGCTAGTGACTACAAAGGGGAACCCGGAACCCGCCCAGAGGCCAAACATTTGCTTTCCCCTGGTGGTTCGCCCAGCCTTACATCCCGTTATCGCCGCACCCTCCCTTCTCCCCCCCTGGGGGTGCCGCTGCTGCCTGGCCCTGTCGCTGCATCTGTGGGAATATGTATCATAATTCAACACTCACCGGACTTATCCTCACAGGGGTGCGGCCCGGTGCCGGGGGCGGCAGGCGCACTGTCGAACTCCGCGTCGTCCCGCGAGCACATAGACACACGTGCTGGGCACTCAAAAGCCAAGAATAAGCTCCCTCCGGACTCCACCAACTAACGTCACAATTGGAGTATCAAAGGAGAGGGCACACTGAGTTCAACAAATAAAAGGTTGGTCCTTCGAGTAATCTGCGTCAAGCCGTACGCAATAATATCCCACTTGGTTACTCCTAATCAGTCATAATGGCTGGCAGGGCTAAGTCATCCAAGAACCTGGATCGCAATACTCTTGGAACAACACCCAAGGACCAGCAGACAAACCTGTCCCTACAGTCCTTGGAGAACACCCTCATGTCACACTCAGCACAGTTTGAGAAAGTGTTACAGGCGATCATGGACACTAAGGGGGTTATTCCAACTTTGGAGGAGGTGTTAATCCGTCCCAAAAGTGACGGTAAAGTGACGGATATACCACCAGACGTATTACGAGTTCCATAGGATATAATGGACTCGTAATACGGCTGGTGGTAAATCCGTCACTTTTCCGTCACTTTTGGGACGGATTAACACCTCCTCCAAAGTTGGAATAACCCCCTGAGTCCTCATTGGAAAATAGAATAGACGCAGTCTCACAAGACTTGAATCTCTTACGAGTGGACCATCATAGCCTAATGGAGAGAGTGAAAACCACCGAAGAAGGGTTATCCGATCTAACCCCCACGGCTCAAGAGAACCGAAAGCAAATCCAGCGCATGGACGCAGAATTGAAAGTGCTCTGGAGGAGATCGGAGGAGATGGAGAGCAGGGCATGTCGCAACAACGTGCGCTTTCTAGGGTTCCCGGAAACCATGCGACAACATGACTCGGAAATTGCTCTGGAACAATGGCTCATTAAAGAGGTGTTGAATGGAACCCCAACTAAGTTTTTCTCTGTAGAGTGGGCTTACAAGGTACCGGGCAGACCCCCGGCCCCAGGCCAATCACCTAGACCTTTGATCGCCAGATTTCTTAATTACAGGGATCGAGACGCAATATTCCAACAGTACCGCAACAAAGGCCCATATAAATACGAGGACTCGACTATCAATGCCTACCCTGACTTCACACAGGAGGTGCAGAACCAACGGAACTCCTATGTCAAAATTAAACTACGCCTGCGGGAACACAACATAAAGCACGCCTTGCTATTCCCTGCTAAACTAAGGGTGATATCGGAGGACTGCACCCATATATTCACCACTCCTGAGGACGCTTGGACCTGGCTGCATGCCAAGGGCCTTGCCCGCCCAAGGGAAGACGCGGAAGGGGATGAGGAATGGCAAACATCTGCCTCAAGAAAGCGGACCAAGAGGCGCGCAAGAGGTCAACCCAACGTCCAACAAGTAGCAGAAGAAAGAGCAAGAGTACTGAAAGAGACTCCCCTACTCATGCAGAACAACTTTGCGTTGGTTAGGAAGCTCCCTGAGATGGGCACGGACTCGGACACGGCCAGCTCCATATCCACAATAACGGGTGAGCTAGGTGGGCCGAAGATCACCCCCAGAGCTGCAGACAAACTTTAATCAAACTTACCTGCTTCCATGGACTGATGCCACTAACATTAGCAGATTTATGGGGATGCAGGGGTACAACTAACTATGGTGGGGCGGCCCGGGAGGCAATATGAGGGGGGCGGGCGGGGCATGGAGCGCACATAATGCTGGGGGGCACCCAAACGGTATTGGCAGACTCAGTCTGCGGAAACATGTGAGCCCCGTAAAAGAGCCACATCTGGTAGATATAATTACTCCACCACCAAAATCCAACCGGATACGTTTTTTTTTGCACACTTATAGGTTTAGTAGTTGCGCACTAGTTGTTAGTAGGGTTGGGGATCCATTTGGGGTGGCTGGGGCTAGTAGATTAGAAAATTCACACACTCCGGAATCACTTAAAGCACAGAGGAAAATGCTGCACATGCCCCCTCTAACAAATAGCTATGCCAAAGGGGCAATGACCAAGTGGCCCAAAATTAGGGACCGGGACCCATGCACAGAAGGACACCCCAAATACTCTTATGGCGCCACGCGGGAGGAATAATATAGATCAGTTTGTCATAGTAACATGGAATGTGAGGGGACTGGGAACACCGAGTAAACGGACCAGAGTACATGCACGCCTCAGATCTTGGATGGATGTATTGCCCTTCTCCTTTTTTATTTCTTGTCGTTGTGAACATGCCGCCATGACCTTAACTGTGAGACCATCACTTCATTTAATTATCGATATGCATTGATTGTTATACTTCTTATGTTGTTGTATTGTTTAAATCAAAACTGAAAACAAAGGAGAAAAATACCAATAAATACATTTATAAAAACAATATGTATATATAAAACAGTACAAATATGTACTCTTTTATGTACATATTCAACATTAATGTATATGTTTTACATATATGGACATATATACACTATTTATGTATTTTTCCATGATTTATATTTATTTATATTAATTTATATTTTAAACTATTTTAAATAATGTTATTTAATTTAGAATTTTGGATTTGAATTTAGGAAAGAAATCTGCAAAGGAAATTAAAATCCATGACATATTGGCTCAAATTACAACCTTGGCGGTCGGTGATAATGCGGCGGTAGCACCGCCAAAAAGCCAGAGGTAAAAAAAATTGAATTATGACCATTGCGTAAACCGCTCACAGAGACAGCCTATTTAACACACCTACCGCCACAGTGGTAGCAACAAGCACTGCAGCCGTAACCGCCAACAGCCAGGCGGAAGAAAATGTACTGCACACAGTATTACAACAGGCTTCTCAGCTGCCTTTTCCTGGGTGGTATCAACAACATCAAAGGCACGGCGGAAACAGAACACAGAACGGAAACAACTCAGCTATGGACACTCATGGAAGAACCACACTGCCATGAAGCCAGAACTGCAGGTGTTCCCCATGCTGGTCTACCTCCTCCTACACCATGAATACCAACACCGGCAAAGACGACCACGGTGAGTACTGCCGCCTAACAAACAAGGGAGGGAGGATGAAAAAGAGAGTGACACACACAAGCAACACGCAACACCCCTACCCCCAACATCATACACAAAACCAGATGCAGTAAAATTACATATTCACCCCGTACCCCTCAGGAATAATGCAAGGACAAAAGGAAGTGATTAGAGTGCAATAAGATAAAATACTAGAAATACGTCCTCAAAAGTCAATACAGTATATACATATATACAAATGGAGGGACACTGCCCAATCCACAATGTCTGTGGGCCACAGGGCCACATCACATAGGCCAAGGCCCCACCTGACAAATTGATTGATTGATTGATTGATTGACTCCTGCATCAACATGGAGAGAACACTGCAGGGGTATCAGTTCGAAAATACACAGTCCCCTTAGGGGGACAGGGAATGGGGGGCATCTCAGCCGGAAGATGGTACAAAACCACTGGTCCTGGAGGGGGAAACATGCCCTGTGCGATGTCCTGGGGAGTGCAAAGCCACAGTCTCTCAAGTGAGTGGTTTGCCAACTGCTCGGTCCTGGGAAGTGCAAGGCCACAGTCTCTCAAGTAGGTGTTTTGCCCACTGTTTGGTCCTGGGGAGTGCAAGGCCACAGTCTCTCAAGTGGGTGGTTTGCCCACTGCTTGGTCCTGGGGAGTGCAAGGCCACAGTCTCTCAAGTGGGTGGTTTGCCCACCGCTTGGTCCTGGGGAGTGCAAGGCCACAGACTCTCAAGTGGATGGCTTCTCCACTGGTTCTGGAGGGGGATTTGTGCCCAGTGTGCTTCATCCTGGCAAGGAGGGGGTGAGTGGATGCCTTCTTCCACTGGTTCTGGAGGGGGCTTTGTGCCCTGTGATGCAGATTTTGGGGAGTGCAAGGTCACAGTCTCTCACCTGGGTGTCACACTCACACGATTTGAAGGGGTCAGGATGCATTACAGTCCATGGAGTCAGGACTTCACACTGCCCGCTGGCGCCTGCGGCTGCTCAGTGGTGGAAGTGACGGTGCTAGTGTCGGGGTTGGCAGTGTTGGGGGGAGGCTCCAGCCCTTCCCCTGCAGCCTCGGACGGCTGCCCAGTGGGGATGCTGCTGCTGACAGCGGTACTGGTTGCGGTGCAGGTGGTGGTGCAGGTGGCGGTGCTGGTGGCGGTGCTGGCAGTGGTGGGGGGAGGCTCCAGCCCTTCCCCTGCAGCATCGGACGGCTGCCCACTGGGGCTGCTGCTGCTGGCAGTGGTGCTGGTGGCAGTGCTGTCAGTGTTGGGGGAAGGCTCCAGCCCTTCCCCTGCAGCCTCGGACGACTGCCTACTGGGGATGCTGCTGCTGGCAGCGGTGCTGGTGGCGGTGCAGGTGGCGGTGCAGGTGGTGGTGCAGGTGGTGGTGCAGGTGGTGGTGCTGGTAGCAGTGCTGGTAGTGGTGGGGGGAGGCTCCAGGCCTTCCCCTGCAGCCTCAGTCGGCTGAACCGCCATGGTTGGTGTAGAGGGTTCAGAATCAGTCCCAGCACCAGGCCTCCTGTCCTTCCTGCCTGCAGGTGCAGGTCCTTTGTCCTTGCCCTTGTAAGCCGGTGGTGCCTCCTTGCCAGCTGGTGGTGCTTCCTTGCCCTTGCCAGCTGGTGGTGCCTTCTTGCCCTTGCCCTTTCCCCTTGGCAGTTGGTGCAGGCACACTGCCAGTGCTGATGGGTGGTTCCTTGGAGCCTCTCACACCTGCAGTAGTTGCCGACACTACTGTTCCCGTGGACTGGGTGGCTGAGGTACTAGCTTGGGTTCTGATCACCCTGGCCTGACATTCAGGACTGGGGGAGGGGAGGGGCAGGGATGAGGTTAACGGCGGAGAGGAAAAGCTTCTTAGGGACACTGGGGCAGGAGGAGGGTGAAGGTTTGGGAGTGGAGGAAGAGGGAGTGGTTGTTGGAGGTGTCTGTCTGCTGTGTTTGGGTGCAGGTGCATGGGCTGGATGCTGTTGTGAGGTGGATGGCTGTTGGGTGTCTGAGTGCTTGCGTTTGTGTACTTTGGGAGGAGGGGGGACTGACACAGGGGACGTGTGTATGGATGTGGGGGTGGTGACTGCCAGTGAGGGGTGTGTAGTGATAGACATGATGGTGATGGAGCTGTGGATGAGGATTTATTGCATGCAGGTGTGCAAATGGCCTGCCAGCCCCTGGATGGCATGCACTATGGTTGGCTGCCCAACAGAGATGGATCTCAGGAGGTCAATAGCCTCCTCACTGAGGGCAGCGGGGCTAACTGGGGCAGGGCCTGAGGTGCAGGGGGCGAAGGAGATGCCCACCCTCTTGGTTGAGCTGGCACGGGAAACTCGCTAAGGCGCTGCTGTGAGGGCGGTGCTGGTAGGGGGGTGGCGGTTGTTACTGTAGTTGCGGTGGCCACAGAGGTGTCTGCCACCACTGGAGAGCTTTCATCGGAGGAGGTATCACTGTCAGAACTGTCCCCTCCTGTCTCTGCCCTGGATCTCCCCTCGCCCTTCATCCCACTGTTGCCCTCACTGTCGATAGATTTGGCCTCATGGGCACTGTGGGATGCAGCTCTCTCTGTCGCCGGTGCCTCTGCTCCTCCACCAGATGATGCTAATGCACAGAAGGACAGGGTGACAAAACATAAAGGGGGGGAGAGATAGAGGATACACGACACACATCCACACAGGGAACCTCCCTACGCACTAGGCGATGCATACCAGTCACAATGCTAATCACCATGCAATGGACAGGAATACCTAACGCCAATTGCAGCATACCTGAGACCCACAGAGCCCTACTCAGTAGTGGATGCCTACTAGCTTGGTTGGACGTAGTGTTCATCAGCACCTGCCCAACATGGAACCTACCCTGCAATGTCTGGCCTGTCCTAGGGGCACCAACAGGCCCACATCCCCCAACTGAAGACCACTGCACCACGCACAAGTAGTATAATGTGAAACTGTACTCACCCCCTTGTGGCTGTTCTGATGCCCTCAAGCGTCCATCCATCTCCGGATAGGCCACTGCCAGTATGCGGAACGTCAGGGATTCACCCCTTCCTCATTGGGAGGCCATCCCCAGCTGGGCCTTTGCTGTCTTTCTTGCCCAGAGTCTCAGGTCCTCCCACCGTTTGCGACAGTGGGTGCTCCACCTGCTGTAGACCCCCACGGTCCGCACATCCTTGGCGATGGCATGCCATATACCCTTTTTCTGATGGCCGCTGACCTGCAAAGAAATAAACATAGTAAAAAGGTATCAGTCATACCGTCTGGCCTGTTACACTCATGGCCCACCATATCCCTCCCATCCCCTTGAGCACAGACATTGCACACCATACATGCAGCACGCTGCCCAGGACCCTTCAACCACCCCCCCTTACACAAGGCCCTCACATACAGCACTCCATGCATTCATGCCCATGCATCGTGCTCACAGTGTACTCACTTGTTGGTCTGGGGGCCCATACAGCATTCACTACTGGGGTAGGACCCCATCCACCAGTCTCTCCAACTCCGAAGCATTGAAGGCAGGGACCCTTTCCCCAGTGACATGGCCCAGACACAGGTCACAGCAGCACTTGCAGTGTAGGTCCTCTCCTGTTGAAGGTCAGTTAGCAAGTGAGTGAACAGATAGGAAATGGTGGTCACAACCGCGGTGGTGCGTACCGTCACAGCCGGCGTACATCACCATTGGCCACTGTAACCCATTGGGGCTTAATTACAACCAATGAGGAGTTACACAGCGGTACTCGATCGCCTCCCGCAACGGCGCACAAGGGCAGCGGCATTACCTTATTTCCACCTGTCCATCCACACAGGACAGGCGGACGCCATTTTAGGGGGGGCAGGCCATGGCACATGACTGCGTCACAGCACACATAGGCACCATTTGGGCCTATACAACAACATACTGTTTCAGTCACAAAATGCAGTGCACTGTACATTTTGGAAATGTTGAATACTGACAAGATGCTCATCGTTTTGCCCCCTAGATTGCAACCGCTGCAGATTAATAGGAGATGGAGACACCCCCCGTGTACAGGCCCCTGGTGGACTTGGCAACAATGGACGACAGGCACATTATCCTCACCTACAGACTTGACAGGGCCACAATCCAAGATCTGTGTGCCCAATTGGAGCCAGGCCTGATCTCTGCTATCCGTCACTCCACTGGGATCCCCCCTCTTGCGCAAGTGCTATCTGTGCTCCATTTCTTGCCAACTGGTTGTTTCCAAGTGACAGGGGACTTGGCAGCAGGAATGTCACAGCCAATGTTCTCAATAGTGCTAACAAGAGTATTGTCGCCCCTGATGAAATACATGTGCAGCTACAGTGTTTTACCCCAGGTGGAGGATTTGTCCACAATAAAAGGTGATTTCTATGCAATGGGACATATCCCCAACATCATTGGGGCAATTGATGGTACACATATTGCCTCCCCCCCTGGGAGAAATGAACAGGTGTTCAGAAATCGAAAGAGCTTTCACTTGATGAATGTGCAGATAGTGTGCCTGGCGGACCAGTACATCGCCCATGTCAGTGCAAAGTATCCTGGGTCTGTGCATGATGCCTTTATCCTGAGGAATAGCAGCATCCCATATGTGATGGCTCAACGCCAGAGGCACCGGGTGTGGCTAATAGGTGAGCCCATGGTTCCCACCCAGTATATGTTGGTGTATGGGTATGCGGTTGGCCCTAAGGGTTAGTGTTTGGCTAACAGGTATCCCTTGATATTTGCAGGTGACTGGTTACCCCAAACTCTCAGGGCTACTGACCCCAATGAGGAATCCCAGGACAAGGGAAGAGGAACGTTACAATGAGGCACATGGGCGAACAAGAAGAATTATAGAGCCAGGTTTCTGTGCCTCCATCTAACAGGTGGTTCCCTGTGCTACTCACCCAAGAAGGTGTGCCAGATCATTGTGGCATGTTGCATGTTGCACAACCTTGCCTTACGTCATCAGGTGCCTTTTCTGCAGGAGGATGAGGCTGGAGATAGCCGTGTGGCAGCAGTGGAACCTGTGGACAGTGACGAAGATGAGGCAGAGGATGAGGATTTGGACAACAGAACAGCAATCATTCGACAGTGGTACACAGGTAAGACACTGTAACTTCACCTACCATTTCAGTTTTGTGCTGTAAATTTTAGCTGGCAGGCTGATATTCCCACTACTATGGCCACTCACTGTACCCTTTGGCATGTCTATTTACGGATATATGTACCCCACTCTGGCTCCTGGTGTGTTGACTGCAGCAAACTACAGGTCATACCTTTGTGTACATTACAGTACAGTTGAATTCCAATGTTTACAGATTGTTAAACGAAAACATAGTTCAATCAATTGACAGACTCAATACTTGTATTTTTTACAAGGGTGTTTATTTATGTGCTAATAAGTGGATGGGGTATTGCTATAGGCTGGGGTGGTGGTGGAGGAGAGTTCAGGGAAAAGTTCCATTCTATTTGTATCACAGGTGCACTGTCCAAGGAGGCATAGGAAGTGGAGTAATTGCAGTTCAAGGTGGACAGTGTGACATAGTGGGACACAAGGGTGACATTCAGGAGAGTCTTATTTCCTGGCGGGGTCTTGGCAATATTCTCTGGCTTCTACCTGGATCGCAGGGACGTTTGCGTGGTGGTTCTCCTTCTGCAGGGGGAGGGGTGCTGATGGCCTGTTGTTCCTCTGGCGGGGCTCCTGTCCACTAGCGTCAGCGGAGGTGGAGGGCTGTTCATCGGTGTGGCTAGTATCAGGGTCCCGGTGGTGTGCCACTGCCTCCCTCATGGTGTTGGCCATGTCTGCCAGCACCCCTGCAATGGTGACCAGGGTGGTGTGGCTGTCCCTCAGGTTCTCCCTGATCTCCAGGTACTGTCCCTCCTGCAGCCGCTGGGTCTCCTGCAACTTGGCCAGTATCTTGCCCATCGTCTCTTGGGAATGGAGGTATGCTCCCGGGATGTTGGTGAGTGCCTCCTGGAGAGTTGGTTCCCTGGTCCTGTCCTGCCCCATCGCACAGTAGTCCTCCCAGCTTCCCTGTTGTCCTGTACCTCTGTCCCCTGAACCATGTGCCCACTGACACTGACCCGAGGTCCCTGATCGTCCAGTATTTGTGGGGTTGCCTAGGGTCCCTATAGTGGTGGACACACTGCTGATTGATATGTCCTGGGGACAGAAGTATGGGCCCGCTGGATAGGTGCTGTGGTGGTGCTTCCTGAGGGGGGAGGCTCTGTGGTGGTATGGGATTGTGCCTGGGTAACCGACTGTCCGCAGGTCCCTGATGGGTCACGTTGGTCATCCTGATCCAGGTGTCCAGAGCTGCTGTCATACTTGTGGGCCTCTTCTGTGGGGGGACTGGATGTTGCTTGCACCTCCTCTCTGGTGACGTTGTGTGGGGGACCTGTGGGGATGTAAATGAAGTGTTATTGGTTCTGTGTGTGACATCTTGTGCATGGGTGTGTTGCCCTGTATTGTTGTGATGTCCCTGACAGCTTAGGCTTGTGTGAGTGGTGATTTGGTTGGATAGGTGATTGTCTCAAGTGTGCATGCTTTGGTGATGGGTGTCTATGGAGGTCTGTAATGATTCCAGGCATTGGTGTTGCGTGCAGGGCTTGGTAGTGGGAGGGGTGGGTTGTGATAGTGTGGTGTATGTGAGGTGGTGGAGTGATGGAGGTGAGGGTAGGGGTGGGGGTTTGTAATGGCATGCAGGTAGGGGGGGTGATAGTATTAGCGATTTGACTTACCAGAGTCCAGTCCTCCTACTACTCCTACCAGGCCCTCAGGATGCAGTATTGCCAAGACTTGCTCCTCCCATGTTGTTAGTTGTGGGGGAGGAGGTGGGGATTCACCGCCAGTGCTCTGTACTGCTATCTTGTGTGTTGCTACCACGGACCATTCCTTCCCCCATAGGTCATTCCACCTCTTCCGGATGTCATCCCTGGGGTGCTGTCCCACTGCGTTGACCCTCTCCACGATCCTCCGCCATAGCTCCATCTTCCTGGGAATGGATGTCTGCTGCACCTGTGATCCAAATAGCTGTGACTCTACCCGGATGATTTCCTCCACCATGACCCTTAGCTCCTCCTCTGAGAACCTGGGTTGTCTTTGTGGTGCCATGGGTGTAGTGTGAGTGGTGTGTGTGAGGGTGAGGGTGTGTGGGGTGATGTGTTGAAGTGTGTGCTGTGAGGTGCGTGGATGGTGTGTGGGTGATGGTGTTCTGTGGCTTTGGTTCTGTGGGTGCTCTTGGTGTGTGTCTCCCTCAGTTATCAATTTTCTTGAGTTGTAAAGGGTTGTGGGTAACGTGGGTGTGTGTTTTATAGTGGTGTGGGTGTGTGGGTGTAGTGTGTGTGTGTATGTCAGGTGTGTGTTATTCAAAATTTCCAATGTGGTGTTGTGTTGTTTGTGGGTGTGTATATAGAGCTCGGCAGTATGTACGCCAATGGTTTAGCGCCATTGAATGTCCGCCATGGTGATTCGTGGGTTATAATGCTGTGGGCATAGTTCTGTTGGCGTAACGGTGTGGGTGTTGCTACAGACATTTTATCACTGACCATTGGGCTGGCGGACTTGTGTGTGTGTCTGTATAGTGACAGATTGATATGTGTGTGTCATAGTATGGGTAGCGGTAAACGGCTGCGGCGGCGGTATGTTGGCGACAGTCGGCATGGCGGTAAGCGGGACTTACAGCCAATGTCATAATGAGGGCCATTGTGTTCTTATGAAAAAGGGAAACAGACCAATGAAGTAAAATAAGGTACATGGGACAGTGTACCTCCCTCTGAGACAATGCAATTAAATTCACAGTGGGGTGTTAGTCCTATATACATTGCGGGGCAACTTGATTTTAATTTATCATGTTTTGGAGAATTCAATTTATAATGGCAGAACTGGAATTGCAAGTCTAATTAGAATCACAGAGTAATCCCTCTAATTTTCCTGTTGACTTGACCAGTAACACAGTTACTGATTTTGTGATTTATCCCGAGGGATATGCTTTTCACCAGATTTTACGAAAATGCATCCAAATGTACATATCAATATCTCTAGTGCTCATGGCCCTGCAAATAAAAATTTTAATCTCCCCTTTCCTGACTCCTCTCCTCAATTACAGTCTCGAGAGCCACAGAGTATGGCACAAAAGTCCAAAAAATCCTTGTCTAAGGCATACACCACAGAGAAATGTATAAAGGGCTATATGGATGTTTTCTCCGACATCCTTGAGGCTGTTGTAGAGGTAGAGGGAACAGACAATCTTTCCTCGACCTCAGATAAACCTGGTGAGAAAATGGAGTCTCATGCCTCAGCGGACGATGAGGATAGATCTTGGCATCACACGCAAGTTAAAATAAAATAAAGCATGTGGACTTTGATGCAGGAGAGGGAGCATATAACCCCCTTAGTGGCTTCTCCCTGCTTCATAATGATTCAATGATGAAGACAAAGCGAAGATTGAATGAATTAATGGCGTTGAAGTAATGGATATTTAGCAATTCCCTGAAACGGTGTACATTAAGGTATAGTTTGAGTTCAGAAATATATTTTCTTGCACTGCTACCACCCACCCAAGCCAATTGCCCCTCTGATGTGTTGAGTATAAGTAAGTAACTTTTAGGAGTGGGGAACAACCTGTTTTAGCTCATTCTTGCAAGTCCAGAAGCAAGTACGTAGTACTGTAAAGCAAGAAAGGTTGTGATCAAAGAGAAGCCCATAACACTGCTTGAAAAATTTGGTGGAAAACTAATTTCCGCTCTTATATTCTCCTATTAATTCCACTGTTTTAAAGCAGTAAATACTCTTTTTCATTTTTCTGAATTAACCATTTATAGCACTGTAACTTAAACAACATGATTATTGCGAAATATTTATGATACAATACAGTATTTTGTTTAATCATACCTAAAGTATGCCAATATGACATATAGATACAATGCTTACTAAAAAGGAGGATGCAAGGCTCCCACTGTCAATTATACTTAATTTCATTCTTATATGTCAGAGAATGAGCCCTCTTGGCATTTAATTACGTAAAGTGAGTAAGAAGGGAGCCAAATTTAACATATTTATCGGAAATATCAGACATGGGAATGAAGCTTTAATATAAATCGAGAATGTCTTTGCAACCATTTACTTAGTATAACTCTGCAACCACAAGAGAACATTTTACAAGTTAAATATTCAACAAGCTAAGCATTCACAATAGATAATAAAGGTCCCTAAATTCATATTTATTCCGAGTCAAGAAAATAACTCCGGAGAAAATTATACACTTACTTTTAAAATTTGTAACATACAGGATAGAAAAACACCGCTTTTTCTCAGACATGTTACTTTGAAGTGTGTCAATCTTAAGTATATATTAGACCTACATTTACACAGGAAACATTTTTATACTGACAATTTTTAGTCGCATACACATCAATTAGATGAAATGAAAGACGCTGAGGATTACTTCTGTATGTAACTAGAACCAAAGTGTTTAGATAAGGAGCCCTAAACCCTAAAAAGGTAGGAAAAAAGCAAGCGCTGATTTGATATAATCTGAGGAATTTAGGTAGTTTATTAATTCAAGAAGACTCTTCCATTTGATATATTCATATCGTAAGCGTACAAGGTGCATCCAAAGTTCGTTCAGTAGCTTTTATATCCCTAAACACATGCAAAGACACCTTACTTCATTTTCTGAAGGCGGTGTCCCACCAGGGAAGTTTCATCTGGTGGCCTAATAGGCGAAGCACCTTAGCTGCACCTGACACCACTTTCCTTTCTGGGTTATTTTTAAAATCAGCTCTTAAAAATTGTGTTTCAGTAGATTATTATATCTTTTATTTACTTATTTTTATGTACATTTTATCATATTTAATTAGTGTTATAGATTTCTTATTTGTTCATGAATGTATATGCTTTACCGTACTATGTACTTGAATTTGGATTGTAAAACTATGCTGAAAAGGAATTGCTTCCCACTGTCGATAATCATTTATTCTTGAACATGATGCCCTGTAAAGGAACTAACCCTCCACTACATCCTCTTGACTGATGGAAGCTAGAACAGTCATAGAGAAGGAGTTGATAGGCAACGCAGTTTGTTTCAGTCCAAAGCATGTTGCAAATGGGTGCGCTGTGAGGGATCCACATTAACAGTTCGTGCAGTATGCTTCAGATGGAGATTATGGTTTCAACGAAACGGTAGAATGTACCACCATCAAAAGCCCTGTGGTAATTGGTAAGAGTAAATAATTCTGCGAGCGGCATGCATGGTACAGCTACATTGTTGCAAAGATGCCTTCCTCTTAAACAGTGTGTCTAGCACCTTTGACATTGTGAGGGTACCATCCATTTCTTGGTCCACTACAGGGTTTAACAGAGATACGGAGCTTCCGGTGTCACTTCTGGTGTTGGGTCCATGGAGTTCTGACACTTACACTGTAATCTTCTCTGCGCCATCTGTTGCATCTTGGGTACAGATAAGGGAAACATGAGGTGACATGATGATCACTCTTGGGTGACCCCACATGCACCTGTGAGTGTGTACTCGGCATCTCCAGTTCCAGGAGAGCAGGCAAAACTAAAATTATAAATGTGTACACTCGAAGGAAGGCCTGGGATAAACTGTAATTAGGCTGTAGTAACCACGGTAATTTCTGTAATTGCACATTATGCTTTGACACAATAATACCGAAAGTTACATGTTCACCTAATTTTGAGCAATTTGGCACAAAACTCTTACTGCAGCAGCACAAAAATATTTAACTTAGTAAGCACTAGTGGCTGCTGGCTGCTTTTGTATCCTCAGTTTCGTTTTGGATGCGAGGGTGCATTTTGTGCTAGGACAATAGCACTAAATGCTGGGTTATGACCTCATATAATTCTGGGTAATCTCGCAAATGTTTTCTGTAACTTTGTGTAATTATGCTACAGTAAATTATGTGACTTACACCCAACCCTACTGGAAAGGTCTTGATGGCTACAACCTCACCATTCCCCACCAAAAAGTATCTGCTCAGTGTTTATATCAGATACTAGATATATAGGTACATTTGCACTGTGACGCTATATAATTTTGTGGCAAACATCAATGATTCTTCAAAATGTGTATCTACCACTAATCATCATCAGGTAACATTCAAATAAGACATACCTCCTTGATAATTCTGTCTTCACCATACATGCACACATAATACAGTACTATGGACTCACACTGGGGTGAAAAGGTATACAATACACAAAGGACCTTCAGTTTTTACGCTTGATGATGAAGGATATCTTGCTTGTCTCAGTGTACTTGATCTTTCCAATCAAAGTGCTGTTGATTATTTGTCTGTACTTTCTCTTTGGTGAGTGCTGTAACACTGTACAGCTATTCTAGGTTTGCTTGTGCCTAAAGTTATAAACTGGCATTGAAGTCTCCTCTTTGATATTAGCTACTACTTTTCAAGATATTATACTACCCTAATATTCTACTGATTTAGCTGTCTCTCTTTGTGACAACCAGTGAAAGCCAAACATGTACATGACAGCTTTCCTAATCACAGAAACCCAAAATACCCTCAAGTTCTTCGCTGGTTGGGATATATTTTTTTTACAACATATATATCTATAGGGTCCTATATGCAAAACAGTGCTCCATCAAGGGTAATGTGACTCATTAGGAATGCTGCTGACTGACCCAACTGATAAGTGTTCTGTATTTTTTCCAGAACATAGTTGGAAACGGTTTTCAACACCCACTGCTACTTAGGACTTTGTCATTAGGCCAACCTGAAACTGATACTCTTGTGGACCAGCCCACAGCCAACCAAGCATTACTTCAGTGAGATATGGTGTAGGTAACGATAAGTACTGTGAGAGTTCACAGCAATTCTTTATGAACCAAACCCTCTTACATCATAGAAAGGCACACTCAAGAACACTAGGAGGCTAATACTATATTTTCAAGAATCATTTAAAATCAAATTTCTATCCTAGTGCACACAATCTGAAAAATAACTATTACAAAAATCATATAAAATAGTTGCAATAATACTTTCTAGGCAGGTGAGTAAAACTTTCCAGACGCGTGAGTAATAAAAATTACTGTAACATTATGTGTAACAATACCCCCAACCCCACCTTTCTCTTGGCTAAATAAATTAAACATAGCACCAAAAGAGGACTACTTCAAGTTTCAGAGATGGTTCACATTTACATATTTCTTCTGAACAGACAAACCAATGTTCAGCAAAGAAACAGCAGCTCTTATTCTCACCCAGTATCTGCAAGTCAGCAGATAAGCCAATTTAGTGCAGGCTGGAAGTGCCTTCTCCTTCTCCTTCAGGAAAGGTAGGCGATTGCAGCTCTGTAGGACCCTCAGTCTCAAGTCCTCAGTATGCAGTTCCTCTCCATCTCATTATGCACTTTTCTAAATTCTATGTTTTATGTGAACGTAAGTGAACATTTTATTTTTTAAATAAACGATTATTAGTAAAGTCCTTGCAGTCTTTCACTCACTCACACTCTGTGAAACCTTGTCTACCATTGAAAAACAATAACTGAAGAGTTAATTCAGAAAAAGAAAATTCAACTTGTACAGAAAAATTAGTAATACATTCAAGCATGCTTAGTTAATACATTGCAATGAATTTAATGAATAGTGCCACCAACAGATGTGCATTTATGTTTGAAACATACATCTAAATAAACAGCACATAGGTGGGGGATACTAAGAAGGAGAAATATATGGTGACTATAACAAAGGCATACTCCTACAATTGGTTTACGTTGTGTAGCTGACATGAATCGCACAACCAGCCATCATTCAGTAGCCCAATTGTTCTGTGAACAACAACTTTAGCACTCCCAATTACTCAGTCAACAATAGCTTTCATACCACATTCTAGTGAATATAAATTACTGACTTATATCATAGAATATTCAATACAACTCCCAAGGGATTTCACAAGAATTCCCTTTAGTGGCCTTTTAGAAAACAGGGGTATGGTCATGCAATTCAAGTGTCACTGTGTCTGGAATGAAGCACAGTAACACTTGCATCACATGACAAAGCCCCTGTTCTTCTAAAACGGTCAGTCAAGGGTCATTATCACTATTTCTAATTTAAAGGGGGATACACTTGCATGTGATAAAACATACTTATGCATTGGCCATCTGCTATAGCAAGATTTCACCCTTCATCTACAACAGAGCAAAACTTATCAAAGCAGATCAAATGTTATGTAATCGGGTTTATGAGCATTTTTTGCTCTGCTTTTAACAGAAAAACTCCAGTATTAGCAAATAGTTAAATTTGTTGTGTTCACCTCACCTCCCTGAAATCGATAATATGTTTGGGTCAGATTTGTGCTTCCAGATTCCACGTTAATGTTAGTGAGTGATGTTTCTACTGTTTAGTCACAAACAAAAATCTATTAATTAATCAATCAGTATTTGTAAAGCACGGCTACTCAACCGTGAGGGTCTCAAGGCGCTGAGGAGGAGTGGAGGGTGGCCTCATCTGAAGAGCCACATCTTGAGGTTCTTCCTGAAGATGGTGACGGGCTTTGTCTGAGGTGCAGGGGAGATTGTTCCAGCTCTTCGCTGCAGTGTAGGTAAAAGATCGTCATCCGACTGTGGTTTTATGGATGTGGGGGACAGTGACCAGGGCCATCTGGGTGAAGCGGAGTGATCTGGCAAGGGTGAGGAAGGAGACACGGTGTTTCAGGTAGGCTGGTCTTGTATTGTGTATGGCCTTGTATGTTTAGGTGAGAAGCTTGAAAGTGATTCGCTTCATGACCAGTAGCCAGTAGAGGGTCCTCAGGTGTTGGGAGATGTGTTCTCGGCGAGGGAGGTCCAGAATGAGTCTGGCGGTGGCGTTCTGTATGAGTTGAAGTTTTTCGATTTTCCTAGTTGAGGTGCCGGTGTAGAGGGTGTTGCCATAGTCGAGCTTGCTCGTGACCAAGGCGAGGGTGACTGTCCTGCGACTGTCTGCTTTGATCCATCTGAAGATCTTCCAGAGTTTGCGGAGTGTGTGCCAGCAAGAAGGTGCAACAGAGTTTATCCAAGCCCAGATTTGAATAAGGTGGAAATGGCTGCTAGTAATAGTTTCACATAATCATCCTCTTTTGCTATAATCCCTGTCTCTGTTGATAATAGGAGGTTATGTTGGGTTCACACATGATTAAAAAAAGGCATATCGTGCTTGGTCAGCTGAAGGAGCTGAGTTTTGAATTTATGACTAAGGGTCATGTGACCTGGTGGCCGATATCATGCAATTCAAGCAACCCAATTCAGTTGTCACTTCCTGTGAAGAGAGACATTTCACTATTTTACAGTGGTGTTTGCTGAATGACCTGCAATTTACCACTGGCCAGATCATCCCTGCTCCTAGTGCTGTTGGCAAAACGTTGTTGGGAAAGACACAGACTAGAGTTCATGCTAGAAATCAAATTAAATCGAAGATTCTATATTCTGACATATAAAAGAACAACCCTTCCATCATCTGAAGCAATGCATGTGGGGGCTGACACATATATCCCCTTCACTAGTAAGAACACAGTGACCTGATTTTTGCTATTACTATAATGGTAGAGAGAAACACATTGTGCGTGCAACAATTGGCAAATAATGTTTGAATGATTGATTGACACAAGCTTTCTTTTTAATATTGAAAATGATATGCCATAATGTGTATTAATGTATATTCCATTGCATTGTAACGGTTTTCTGACAAACAATAAATGGCAAATACATTGTTAGGGAATAATCTAAGAGGTTGTGTCCTGCTTTGTAGCTGACGGTAATCAATTCTGATAGTTTATGATGGGAAACAGGACACAATGAGAGTCAATGTCCATCCTGATGAAGGGTTGGAAACACTCTTTATTGCACAAGCACCAGAGAGCTAAAAGAGAAACTTAAGGAAAGTACCTTGCAACAGAACTTGGGTGCCTCCCCTTTTCAAGCTCCCTTCCTTTAGCTCCCACAATCTCCACATCCAGCTCACAGTCTCATGTCTTTCATTCATCAATACATTCCACATTCCAACCATACTATACCAGCATGGTATGGCCTATTCTAACACACTGAATCTGTTACAACAGGCATCCCTCTTAACCTACAATAAAATGAATAAAACCAAAAAAATGTGTATTATTCAGCTTGTATTCCATAAACTTTGCTGAAACGCCTTAGTTGACTCATTCTGTCCCTTCTCTACCATCCCTAGATCACATTAGAAACTAACCTCTCTACCTTAGACAGTCCTTTACAGCCGTGAACTATAATTCCCAAAATCGCTTACTTCTAAAGCCAACACTAAAATTGCATCCCTTTGACCTTCTGGGTTAGAAATTTCCATGTCAAGAAGTTTATTTTTAGCTTTTTCACCACTTGCTGAAATGTGACACCCTGTTTAATTACCGCATTTCACCACACCACCTTCCACTCTCACAGCACCATTCAACCTCTCTCTGACTCTATTCAGGCCTTATCATCTTGAGCCCATTTTCCCATGACAAATTATTTTAAATAAATTGGTCCACCAGGATCCCCTTATATGATACTCATGCCCTTTTCCTAATCAAGGCCCGCTCGATCTTCTTTTTATAGTTCTCCACTATTCTCCGTACCTCTTTGTAAATGGACTCACATGTTACATTTTGACCATCTGAAACTCTCAACTACTCATTTATCTACCAATGAGTCAACCTGGAGCCGGTTTCAGACTCCTAGAAGCTTAAATGGACAGTATCCTGTTATTATTTTAGTAGTCCTATAGAAAAGTCCCCTACAAGGCTTTCCTGAAATTTAACCCACTGTTAACTGTCAACTGTACCCCTTCCTTGATACTGCAATTGAAGTGTTCAATCTGCCAATTTGTTTTAGGATAACACACTGCAATTTTACTAATATTGATGCCACACCTACCAAGATAAACTGAACACTTAGAGGTTTTAAATTGAAGACCACTGTCTGATTCTAAGAATTCTGAGGGCTAAGCTCTGAAAAAGGAATTCTCCAATGCTCAGTAAGAACATCTGTGGCCACACTTTTCATTACTTTTACTTCAGGCTACTTGGAGTTACAATCTAATAATACTAATATACAAATCTCTTTTAGAAGGGGCATTAAATAGTCCTAATACACCCAGATCAAACTTCCACCACTGCCCTCTCAGGAAAAGCCACACAACATTTGGCTGATTTATTACTCCTGCTTCTAAGCTCGTTTTGTCTCACCATCCTATCAATAGTCAGGCAGACATGGACACCAGAAATATTCACAGACCCTCCTTTCAATAGAAGACATATCTGCATGCCCTTCATGCCTTTAGATATCCTTGTTCTGAGCCCTAATGCCGGAACAATGTTGTTACCTCTCATGAGAATTCCTGTTGTATTCTTTCTCTTATATGTAGTAATCATTACCTTTCTCCCTTTCAATACTGCCACCCTGTTAACCTCTCCTTATACACCCCTTCCAGTCTGTTCCAGTTGAGCCTTCAGATATGTACATTTATACAATCACTTGGACGTCAATGGAGGATGCTGTATTTGTTGTTCCCATTTAAACTATTTTTGAAGTAATTGTTTTACACTTGGTGATGAGATTGGCTTCAGAACCTCAACCATGAAGGAGCACCAACCACACTATTGCATCACTAGGGTTTCCTATCACCGTGTTGCAGCATTCCCACTTACAAGGGCTGTACCTTTGTTTCTTTCCTAATTTATGGATTGTTGCTACTTCTTGCCACTCTCATACTCCGACCACCATTAAGTATAAGTTCCCGTGAGGCATGAGATCTTTTGAGAAAGTGCATTTGGATTGTGGCACAAAAAAGGTGGTTGCATTTAACATTGTCTCAGGACAATTCCTCTCTCAGAATAGTGGCCATCGTAAAGTGCATTTGCTCCTTAAAATGTAACATCTTCTAGAATCAGACTTACATTTATCATTGCCTCAAGAGACTTTTTCAAGCACAATGGAAGCCATCTAAATGTGTGCATTTATTCAGGAACAACAATACTAGTGCCAAAAAAGAGGAGATGGGAGGCGGAGGACATGGCGTGCCGCAGCAGCGCTGCCGCGCGCTGAGCGTCTTGTCTTTCCGGGTTAGAGAGGCTGCGGGGCGAGAGCTCTCTCGCACCGAATGGGTCAGCCGGAATGCGTTGTCGGTGATTTCCCGAGCCGCAGGAGTGGTGAGTCGGCTCGGGGACGTCAGACTGCCTCCCCAGGGGCACTGTGGAGGCGAGCAGCCCTGGAGCTGAGGTGCTCGCGGAGGGCCATTGCACAGGCCCCCCTCCGGGGAGAAGCAGGCAGGGGCAGAGCCAGCACAAGCAGAAGCTGTCTCAGTCCCAGTCTCCCCAAGGTTCCCTTAGGAGGCTGCAGGAAGGTGAAGAGGGGGAACGGAGTGCTGGAAGGGCCTTGAAAGTCTTCAGGGGCCCAACTAGGCCAGCCTTTGCTGTGAAATACGTGGACTGGGGCTCAACCAGAAGGTAGGAACGTTTTGAACTCGGTTTGTTTGGAGGTTGCTGATCCTCTCCCTAACTCTGCATGTCTAGTTGAAAATGGATACCTTTGGAGCCTGGGGGAGGAATTTAGTACCACCAGGGCTGGGGGCTTGACTTTTAAAACACGGTCCGGATGACCAGGTGGCGAAAATAATAATATCAGTGTTGCCCCTAAAATCACCTCCTCCTTGAGATCCTTCTTTAAACTTAAGCCTGGGGTGGATGTTTCTTTATTAGAATCTATCCTGGAAAGGGATTCCCAAGGCACTAGGAAGATGCAGAAACAATCGGATATGAGGTGTTGTGAATCAGGGGGCTCCTTTCAAGCAGTTGAGACCCCACAATGCTTTGGTGTGCAGTCAGTCCAGAGGGGGGCGGGGCTCCCCTCTCCTTAGGCTACTGGCAGCAAGGACCCTCTCGTTGAGGTAACACAGAGTTCTTTGGAGGGTAGTCTCCCATGTCAGGTTTCAGTTGATCAGTCGGGTCCCCCTCGACAGGCTTCTGGCAAGGAATCTTCAGTAGAAGCGATGTTACTTTCCCTCTCAGGGGATATCAGGAATGGGTTTGCCACCTCAGAAAAAAATTAGGCAGAGATTAAAGAGGTCTGTGAGGCCTTGGAAAAAAAATTGGATCTTCTGTCATTAAGAACACAGGCCCTGGAAGCTACGGTGGTGACTTTGAAAGAGGACATTGAAGTGCACAAAGTTGACATTCAGGCCTTGAAAGTTTCTGAGCAGGCCCTCCAGAAGAAATTGATACAATTAGAAAATAATTCAAGGAGAAATAACTTGAGGGTACTGCATGTTCCTGAAGGGGCAGAAGGAGCTGATTTGAAGGCTTTTTTGGTATCACTTTTGAAGTCTGTACTCTCATTAGAGGAAAGCGAAGAAGAAATTGTGCGGGACATTCAAATGATTCATAGAGAACCCTTCAGGAAAAATCCAAGCATTAGCAAACCTCTGAAAATTTTGATTAACTTTTTAACATATGGTTTGAAGGAGAAAATTCTGTTAAAAGCACTTAAGTTGAGATCTTTAAAAACGCAGGATTTTTCATTTGAAATCAAATCAGATCTTTCCAGGAATACCATCAATAGGCAGTGAGAGTTGGGACAACGGCTCGAGGAGTTTAGATTATTGAGAGCCTATGCACAACTTAAATTTCCCACTAATCTAAAGGTTACGTTTAACAACAAAATGTATAATATGAGAGATGGGAAAACTGCGGATGAGTTGTTGGCTGTACTTAAGTCGGGGGCAGCACGATGGGAAAATAACGTCCCTGGCCGTAACCCGGGAATCATGTGTGCTCTAATCGTGGACATATCTCAGTCCACTTATCTAAGGGGGTCCTCCATGGGAAGGGCGGGAGGCGGGAAGTGGGGTGTCACAGGGTGGGGAACATGTGGGAAAAAATGTAGAAAAAGGTTTCCTCATTCACCTCAATCAAATTGGCACCCAGGGAATAATGGCGGGTGAGAGTAGTAAATGCCGGGACCCCTCTTCTGTTCAGTTACTCTCTTGGGATGTGAACGGATTAAAAACAAAGGGTTGGAGAGACAACATTTTACAATATTTAAAAGACTCCCCGGCTAAAATTCTAATTCCACAAGAGACTCATCTAACTAGAGATGAGGGGGTTGATCGCTTTAAAGAGCTAGCATGTGTACATTTATTCACCTGCACTGAGCATAACTTCAATACCAGGGAGGTTACCATTTTAGTTAAGCATGGGATTAAGGCAGGATTGTTAGAGGTACGATCTGACCCAGTGGTAAAATGGATTATAGTTAAGTTACACATTTTTGACAGAACATTTTCTGTGGTAGGTTTTTATGGTCCAGATTGTGACAATATTGGCCCACTTGAAAAATATTTTTCACAGTTAGTCGATTTCCCAGATCCGGTTCTAATTGCTGGGGATTTTAATGTAATGCTAGATAATCATTTGGATAGATCTGAGAAGTGTAGGTCATTAGGGACTCCAAAATCCCAACGTTTTTTGAGAGGAGCAATGAAAGAGTGGGGGTTAAGGGATGTATGGCGGCAGAGGAAGAGAGAATTAAGGGAGTTTTCTTTTTATAATCAGAAATATAAGCACGCCTCTCGTATAGATTACTTTCTTATTGACTGCAGGCTTGAAGATTTGGTAGATAATATTACTTATTTACCCGCCCATCTCTCAGATCACTCAGCAGTGGTATTAGAATTAAAGGTGGTTGGACGGTCTGTCGGTAGCAGATGGGTGTTTGACCGTACGTTGCTGCAAGACTTGGAGGCTCTTGATCAGACGGGATAGAGGCGGAGGGCTTTTTTAAAATCAATTTAGGTTCGGCCTCACTGGCAGTGGTATGGGACACTTTTAAAGCAGTCATGAGAGTTAAGGCTATGAATATAGCTAGTTATAAGAATAGGCAGTATAGGGCCACTATTTTACAGTTGGAACAGGAAATGTTTAAAGTGAGGAGGCAAGTTTTGGAGGATACTAAGGAGGAGGAGGAGGCTGAGGCTTTGGAGTTCAAGTTGAAGAAGTTAAGGCTTCAGTTGGAGGAGGTGTTACAAGTTAGAGTCACCAAAAGAGTAGAGGCTAGTAAATTAGCACACTTTGAGTATGGGGAGAGTGCAGGTAAGCTACTAGCTTGGAAATGTAAGCAGGATCTAGTAAGGAACTATATTAAGGAAGTAGAGATAAATCAAGCAGGCGAGAGATCTTCGAATAGTGAGGAAATGGAGGTAGATTTCCATTCTTTCTTTTCTGAACCGTATAAAGAAGAAGCTGAGATAAGAGAAGAGGATATTGGTACGTGGTTGGCAGAGGACATACTCCCAACCATATCACAAGAAGAACAAATTGCTTTCAACAGTCCGATCTCGGCGGCGGAAATCAGGAAGGTGCTGTTGGGTAGTAAAGATGGTAAGGCACCCGGGCCTGATGGCATTCCTATGGAATTTTATAAACTGATGGCGGACTCAATAATTCCAGTTCTGGTAGACTTGTCTGCTGGGATCTTTGAAGACAGGGCCCCTATTCCAGGTTCATGGAATGAGGCTACGATTGCTTTAATTCAGAAACCGGGTAAGAGTCCGGTTAAGTGTTAATCTTATAGGCCCATCTCTCTGCTAAACTGTGACTATAAAATATTCGCTAAGATTCTTGCCGATAGACTCAGCAGAGTGATGGGTCGACTAATTCACCTTGACCAAAAAGGTTTTTTATCAAGGATAGGTTTCCCTATGAATTGACCTACAATTTGGTGGGGGCAATAGATATGGCTACATCATTTGAAACCCCCCTGGCTGTGGTTACATTGGATGCAATGAAGGCCTTTGATAGGGTGAACTGGAGATACTTAACAGTCATCCTGAGATCTGCTGGTTTAGGAGGAAACATTTGTGGAGTTATAGATTTAATATACAGAGATCCCATTGCCAGAGTTTTAGTAAATGGTAATCTTACCGAGCCTTTGAAGATCATGAGAGGTACTAGGCAGGGTTGTCCTCTTTTCCCGTTACTGTTTGAATTTTATATAGAGCCTCTAGCCAGAAAAATAAGAGGAAACTCAGCTATTGCTCCTTTTGAGTGTAATGCTTTGGTTAAAAAATGTGGCTCTGTATGCAGATGACCTTTTAATATACATGGCCGACCTAGTTTCTGCCTTGCCTAGGCTTCTGTCTTTAGCTGAAGATTTTGGTAGAGTTTCAGGATTTCGGGTAAACGCAGAGAAGACAGAGGTCATGGCTTGGAATCATTTGTTTGTGGGACAGATACAATTGAAGAGCGAAATTAGATATTTAGGGATTCTATATACTCAGGATATTCAGCTGCTTGCACTAACAAATTTAAAATCAGTGCTAGAGGAAGGCTGCATATCCCTTCAGAGATGGATGCATCTGCCCCTGACACTGGTAGGGAGGGTTAACTTTGTGAAGATGATGATTCTGCCTAAACGTAACTTTTTGTACAGCTCTATACCTTTGTTAATGCATAATCAGTATTTGTTAAAGCTTCAACAGGCTATTACCTCCTTTCTTTGGCCATCAAAAGGATCTCGTATATCATGGAAAAAACTGAGGAGAAAGAGGGAGAAAGGAGGGCTAGCGCTCACCATTTGAACTATTATGCCTGGGCTTTTCAATTGAATTCAGTAAAAATGTTGTTTTCTGTTCCCGATGCCTCAGAGATCGGTGTAATGTTTAAAGCTATGCTGAGCTCGGTTAGGGGAGCCGTTAAGGGATTTCTTTTCAAGTTTGGAGACCCAATTTTTTTTTTTTTTTAAACTGAAAATCCTCTGTGACCTCGCAACAAGTTGGTACTATTTGAGGCTGGAAGCAGGAGTTAGTTACTACAGTTCACATGCTCCAATTTGGGACTCTCCTGGCACCCCTGAATGTTTTAGGGATGTTTGGCATTACCACTGAAGAAGGCAGGGATAATGTCCTGGGGGGATCTGTTTAGTGATAGAATGCTAATTCGTCTGGAAGATCTTGAGGTGAAGTTGGGGTGTACCTTTTCTATATTGAAGTATGCTCAATTAAAAGGCTAGTTACAAGAATCAGAAGTGGTATGTGGGCCTGCCGGCTTTTTGTAAGAACTGGTGTTATCTGAGTCCCCCAAATTTAAGCAGGTTTCAAGTTGGTATTTGGATATACTAGAAGGTCTGGATGGGGAATTTATATTGCCCACCTCCCTATGGGGGAAGAGTATGCCACAGGGAAAAGCTGTGCAGTGGTGGGTATCCTCGATGTCAACTTTGTTTAGGATTGTCAAGCCAGCATCTCTTCGGAGGAATCATTTGTTCACGAGACGTAGAGCATATATTTCCCCAGGGAGAATAGGCAGTAACAAGGTAACTTGGGCCCTCATTAGAACCTTGGCAAGCGGCTGAAGCCGCCCGCCAAGGTTGAACCGCTGGGCGGCCGCCACTGCAACCGCACTTCCGTGGGGGTCTATTATGAGATCCGCGCTAGGCCGGAGGTTTCCGCCCACCGGCCCAGCGGGAATTTCACTCTCAACACAGGAGCAGGCTCCAAATGGAGCCGGTGGTGTTGCGGCTGTGCGACAGGTGCAGTTGCAGTTGCAGCTCCCATTTCCGCCAGCCTTTTCTAACCACCATGAAAAGGCTTGTGGGAGGGGGACTCGTAATCCCCTGGGATTAAATCCGCCGGTACTAAAGTGGCGGGAAACCACCAGTACTAAAGTGGCGGGAAACCGCCGGTCCCGGCAGAGCGACCGCAGCGCTTCTGCCGCAGTCGTAATCCCCCTGGAAGCACCGCCAGCCTGTTGGCGGCGCATACCGCCAGGGTTGTAATGACCCCCTAAGTGTTCTAAATGCGATTTACAGCTTGTCTCTGACCTCCATTTGGTTTATGAGTGCCCAGGGGTGGAGCTCTTTTGGAAAGATCTCTGTAAATATCTCTGTCAGGTATTGGGATGGGAGATTTTGGTAACTCTCCCTTTGATTATTTTTGGCCAGACGCAAAGAGCGGTTGGAGGAAGTCATAACATTAGTAGAACAGACAAGGACCTAATTTTCTATTCCGTCTTGGTGGCCAGGAGGGAAATTTGTCGAAAATGGATAGCAAATACACCTCCCTTGCTCAAAGACTGGCTGCAAGCCCTTTTTTATTTTGCAAAAACTGACCTGGATGTGGGAGGCCCATCTAACAGGAAAGAGGGAATGTGGGGCCCCCTGCTTGATGGGCAGGGAAGCTGAATTTGGTTGTAGCCTAATAGCAAATGTATAACAATGTTTGGTTTGTTCAGGTCCAATGATTATTTCTCCTCCTCCCCATCTCTCGCGGTCTGGCTGTCGCGGTACAGTATCTACCGCTGGAAGCCTATATGAGAGAAATTGTGGGCTCCCTGGCAGAATCAGCTTTTTTGGGGAAGTGGTGCCGGGCTCAACCATGGGGCTGATATAGGAGTTTCGTTGAGGTGTATGAGGACAAAAAAAAAAACAATACTAGTGCCACACTACAATACTACACCCATGCTAATATTATTATTAACTATAAGCCACGCAATTCCAAACATTATGGTTTGTCAGGTCAGGAGTTATAGTAACTTTAGGGCACAAGTTAATTTACTTGAAATAACTATAAGTGGTGAATTTCAGTGGTTTTGTTAGTTGAAAACGGTATGTATTAACTGACATGTTGTCGTAACAATAACAGTCAATCAATCAAGCATGGATTTGTGGAGTGTGGCTAATCACCCATAGGTTCTCAAGGCGCTTTTTTCACTGAGACGCTGTTTAATATCTCTTCAGGAACATTTGCAAAGAAACATCTCATGCACCTCAGCTCATTCCTAGAAAGTTGTGGAGTAGTCCATCAAGTTGGGGCAAACAAAAAGGGGTATCCCAAAATGTGTTTTCTCCATTCATTTTTCCAATCCCTAGGGGTTTTTTATTTTAAAACGGAGGCAAGGTGGGCCCCCCTGTCCAAGATATTATAAGCCCTAAGGAGCCCACCCCTATGGCTAAAACTTACAAAAAAGAGGAGGAAGCCAGCATCCCCCTTTTTTAGGCCCTGGGAACAAAATGCCCCCAGTGCTTTTTTTATTTAAAAGGGAGGGGGGCCTTGTGCCGCCCCCACGAACCTTTGTTGGCCCTTGTGACCCCATGACCACAATTGAAATTAAGTTGAAGGGTTGCCATGAGGACCCCCCTCTCCCTAAGCCTTTTCTGGCCCCATGCACTCCATCCCTCGGGCCCCCTATATTAAAGATGGGAAATCAGATACCACCCAGGGAATGCACCATATACCCATTGGAGGCTGTGGGGACCCTATCACTGGGGCAGGGAAACAGATCAAACGTTTGCTTCTAGCTGGCATGAGCATTTTTAAATCCCCCCTGCACAGCTGGAAGCAGACTTTGTGTTTGTTCCCACATGACGGGAGTTTTAAAAATGCTCCCACCAAGGGAGAGCAAACACAGGTTTACTAACTGTGAAGGTACAAAGATGCCTGCATTGTAAGCAGGACTGTTTTTGTGTAGGTAGAGACACCCTCCTGGAAAAAACAATCATGAGAGGTTTAATACTCTTTCAGAATGCAGCACACATAGAAAGAAGAAAAATGAGAAGAAATAAACATATTTCTCCTTGTTACACCCCACCTGAGAAGGCGTAGCATTTTGACATATTCCCAGGTCTACCACTAATGATAAATCTGGAAAAGTGGCAAAATACTTGGATGGATGCATGAGGACACCCACAATCTACCCAGGGAATACCAGTGATTTGCACTGCCTTACGTCACTCGGAATCATCATGCCATGCAGAGCAAAGTTAGGTGGCCTTACATGGCTTGTTAAATCTCCCATAGGTTTTACGTTACACTTAAGCCCCTTTGCGTGGCGCAAGGTCAAAGCAAAATCTTAATAAGTCTAGCCCTAAATGCATGAGATCTCAGCAGCACAAATGTAAAGAACATAGCACAACTAATCCAAAAAGAATCAAAAGGAGCAATGTTACTAATAAACTACTTTTTTATGTCTAACTTTGGGTTACAGTGTAGTGTCCTACTTGCTGCAAAGTGCTTTGTTAAGGGTAGTAAGTGCTATTAAATATGTTATTTTTTAATCTATTTTTAACATTATATTGTATATATTTGTTTTTTCAACTATCTTGAATAACGTAATTTAATGTAGTTTAGCATTATTTCCTATGGGGCTTATTTTAATTCCCTCCCCCCATTAATTTCTTTGGAATGGTGCTGCTAAACCAAAGTTTTGACATGTATGGTACTGGACTTATTACTGTTTTTTAGTAGTGACTTACACTCAGATTTAGTCAAAAGCTATAAATATTAAACATACTCCAAAGTGTAAATTACTTAAAATTGTAAGTCACATTTGTGAATCAGGCCTTAGGTTCCATTTCTCCTGAAGTGAACTGAGGCACAACACAGAGAACTTCACACTTTCTTGGACTGCAGTGGCTTTTTATTCCTCAGACAGAAGGTAAACTCACTTTGCGATTCTTTATTACAAATCTTGATCACGTACCTTCCTGTTACAGTACCTTATTCCTGCTTTGCACCTTCCATTAATAGGATAACCACCCAATATTCAAAACCTCCATGGATGTTGGTGTTCCTGGTTTATTGATATGCTGACTTTATTAACATTGCACCATCCTCTGATTTAAACACACCTAGGACCTCCAAGGTAAGCACACAGCCCTCTGTACTTCCTCTATCCTCTTTCCATGACTGCCCAGATAGCCCATATTACATCTCCTTCTCTTTAACTTACAGGACCATAGCTATACCTCAACAAAAAATGAGAGAGCTGCACCACTACGGAGTCTGTCCACAGACACTCACTGGTAAAAATCCAACCCAATTCCGTGACATAACAATGACCTGAGTCTAATGCACTGAAAAGTCCCTGCATGGGACCTAAACTATAATATGAACATGCCTCATACTTTTCGATAGTATGTATTCACTGGCCCTCGCCTGAGATATCCCTAACAAAGTAACGATACATTCACACACTAGGACACATTCAATAGAAACCCTTCACCACCCAGCTCGCTATTGGCATGGAATTCTTGTCAGAACAGTTTACAGTGTACAACACACCACGGACCAGATTTACAAGGCCCTAGGACCTCCTTGTGCAACACTAGCATACTTTTTTATGCTAGGCTCAAGGACGAATCTTTCGCCATGCCATATTTACAAAGTGCCACAATGCATGCATAGTACCACTTTGTGACTCCTGCATCAGGCATACTGTATGCAAGGGGGCTGTTCTGGCATTAGGAGGCCAGCAAAAATGACGCACTGAAATCTACAAGATTTCACTACGCCATTTTTTACGTCATTTTGAGCACCTGCTCAAAGAAGGCGTTAAAGTGATGCATCCGTTGTACTCAATGGACCGCCTTGCACTTTGCGGCACTAGCGTGAAAATGCTTGACGCTAGTGCAGAAAAGTGTCAGACTAGATTTAAAAATGTTGGTGCTATTGGCCTAACGTGTGCTATGGTGCGCTGTATTGTAAATACGGTGCACACAGCGCACACATGGTGCTGTTAGTTGGGGCAGGGGTGACATAAGAAAACTGGCGCATCAGCACTGATGCACCAGTTTCTTGTAAATATGCCCCAAGTTTTGCCACATAGAGTGTATAAACAATTAATATACTATAACTATATAATTCTATTTGCAAAGCTGTTGCTCTTTCTCGTTCATAGTTTATTCTGTTTCTCTTCCTTGATTACTATTTCTTTCTCAATATTAGTTTTTGTATGTCTGAGATGTCATTTGAATGTTTCTTGTTCTTTGAAAATCATACAGCCTTGAAAAAGCCCCAAGCCTGTGCACTGCTGAGAGGGGGAAACGTGTTTGATGGCCCAAACTTTCACTTGTATCGAAATAAACCATTATGATTAGAATGTAGATTGTGACTTAATTTGTTTCATTGAATATAACAAATCTATTTAATTGAAATATGTATAAAAAACACTACTTACTACTTGCCCTACCCTTGATACCCCTTTTTACCTCCAATTATGGGTTACGGATTAGTGTCCTACTCACCATAAAGTGTTTCAATGCCTCATCAGTGGTAGTTAGTGCTATATGAAGACAATTTACTATTGCAATTACAATTACTAGTAAATTATTAAAAGTGATGTAAAGAATTAATTACAATTAAATTAGCTATATTTTAATGAAAATATTGTAACATTAACATGGGATTGTTTAATTCTTTAATAACGATTTAAAGAATCATAAATTCAAAGTAAAATAAAAAAAGAATTACATTCTATGTATACTTCTACAAAGTACATGTGTGAATGTCTGACCATTAGAGGCCATTGAGGTGCGGGCTAAATATAGGGTCCTGTTGGCCACTGACCAAGCAGGTGCCATGTGGGCAGGTCCCATGTTTGTCACACCTGGTATTAGTGTATGGGAGGTAATTGATGAACAACTGTTTAGCGAATGTCCAGGAGCCTCAGAGATTGCCTTGGCTGGCTTGGTTAGGGTTAGGGTAGAGCTGCAGAGTGGGGCTCCATCGCCCATAGCAGTATTGGCAACAGGGCAGGAGCAAGACTTGTCAGTAGTTCCACCACAGCTATAGGCAAGGGGTTCCTGTTACGTGGGGCTCATCAATACCGCTGAGCTAGTAAAGATAACATTGAGAGAAGGGGCCATCCTACCACAGGTGCATTAGTACCCTCTCTCCAAGGAGGCTGATGAGGGTATAGTGCCCCCAATACAAGCACTAATTGATGAGGGGGTCGTCCACTTGGGGATCTCCCCCTGCTATACACCGATCTTCCCTGTCAAGAAGAGTAAAGGACCTGGCCCCTGGTGTAGGACCTGTGCCCCCTTAACAATATCCTGGTCCAGGAATTCACCGTGGTACCAGACCTCTCCATCATACTAACCGACATTCCCACAGAAGCCCGCTATTTCTCTGTGGTGGACATCAAGAATGCAGACTACGTTCATATTCTGAGGGGTTCATCTGCTATACCAAAGACTGTCACAGAGGTACTGTGAGTCCCCTAGTATCTTCAATAAGATACTAAGAAAGGACTTCACCAACTTCCGATCGGATAGCACCCTGACAGAGTTTGCTCACGACATCTTGATATGCAGTCCGTCCGAGGACCTATGTCAATTTCAACAGGATACGATAGCCCTCCTGACTGCACTTTCAGAGGGTGGCTACTAAGTATAGAAGGGGAAGATGCAGTATGTACAAAAGGATGTTAGTTATCTGGACTGACTGATATCAACGGCCGGTTGGTGGATCACATCAGAATGCATAGACTCTACCAGGACTATGCCAACACCAAAAACAAAGAGGGGCTTGCCAATGTTTTGGGGTCTGTGTACCTACGTACAGCAGTGGGTCTTCAATTACAGCAAACTCGTTGCCGGCTTCGTTAAGGCCATGAAAAAGGCAAAAGCTGGCCACAAGGAATCAGCCTGAATGGCCTAAGATGCATGTATTCTGCAAACTCAAGACAGAGATCACACATTCTTCTTTGATAAAAAATATCCCTTGGGGCACAAAGCCCCATGCATATTTCTGCGGGCTCTTAGACTCTGTTATACAGGGTCACATTCCATGCGAGCAGGCACAACAGCAGCCTTTGATGCAGACAAAAGCACTTCCATTGTGATGGGGGCACCGCTGGTGCTGTATGTGGAACATTATGTGAGCAAGAGCACACTGACTACGCAACTGGTTTTGGGCTACAAGTTTATTCACTCCGGGCCGTCGCTTAAGGTAGTATGGTGCTACCTAGTAAACCCGGCCTTCTTTCTAGCCCAAGAGGTGCAGGGGGGATGGAGACCCATGACTGTGTGACATACACCCCAAGGGGATCAGCCAGACGGAAGACCTAACCCAGACAGTGAGGCACTGTTCATTAATGGATCCTCCATGATCGATCAAGATACTGGGGTGAGGCATACGGGGGCAGGCCCAAAACCACGCGTCCTCAGAGAAGCTGTAGGTCATCAAGCAGTTAATTCTCCTCCCTTACCTCGCACAAGTGGCAGAACTGACTACACTAACTGAAGCCCTCACCCGAAGCTCGGGTAAGACAGTGATCATTTATTCCCACTCATCCTATGTCACCACCATGGTACATTCAAGCATGGGTGGGTGGAAAAGGCAAGGGTCTCTAAAAGCAGATTTTACACCCATTGCAAACCCAGACCTAGACATTGAGCTACTCATCAACACGCTGACTCTCCCTAAGCATGTGGCCATGGTAAAATGTGCTGCACATACGGGAGCAAGGATTTCGTATCCCGAGGGAATGCACTAGCTGACCAAATTGCGAAAAGGGCTTGATGTGGAGGCTTGTGTGTTCCCCATCCACCATATTTCAGAGTCAGAACCCCTGAAGCATGAGTCATATTACTACAGCAGCATGACTAGGTTTAGTGCATGTTTATAGCTAGTACAAATCATACATAGATTAATATATTAGAGTAAGCATACATGTGTACATAAACAATCCAGGCCCTGGGGAATAACACTCATCTAACAGCGCAGCCCAAGGGATGACGATTTGGTTTATGATGGGTTACATTGAAGCATATATGAAACATGTGTTGGTACCCCTTCAGGACAAGCCTTATACGGAAACAGCAGGATTGTATTTGAGGAAGTTGCAAGAAACTCCATTGCCTGAAGCAAAAAAGTGATGGGTGGCCAGGGGCTGCACACAGACAGCACACGACCTCATATGCAGACACCCACCTACCGGGAAGACAGTTATGCTGCAGAGCTTAGTCAAGATAGCTTTCACTCAATTACACTTACCAATACACACAGTCAAGGGCAACATGATGACAGAAGTTCAAAGTGATTGGTTTATTCTCAATTTCTCTAAACCAGTGACAAAAAACTTAAAGGAGTGCTCCACCAGCCAACCATACTCCCCCAAACTTACTCTCAAGGTTCTGTCATTGGCTATCCCCACACAAACAGGGCTTACCAGGGCATTACACATCATCTTTATTGGTATGATTGATCAGTGTGCTAACTATCTGTACCTGATTGTAGTGGTCTGCCCGTTCTCTAGTTGGATCGAAGCTGGTCCTTGCGTGCGATGCTAAGGTTAAGGCAACGGTGATGTTCCTTGTAAGAGAGGTAATACCAAAGTGAGGGGTGCCAGACATCAATACATCAGAAAACAGAAAGCACTTTGTGAACTCCATGTTTAACCATATCTGCACCCTATAAGGGATCACACATAAACTAGGCTCAGCATACCACCCCCTAAGAAAAGGTGTTGTTCAGAGGGTTGACAGCCTGCTAAAAAATAAAATATGTAAAATCTGGGCCGGCCTCAGCAAGAGGTGGTTCCGCTGCTTGCACCTAGCCTTGTTTGCACTGAGGAACACACCCAGCAGTGATCACAACTCACACCACACCAGATAGTCTCAAGCATTAGGGGACAAATTGCATGTGTATCTCTCAGAGCTAACCAAAACCACCAAGTTCTTATCTAAACGGGTCATCCATCGGAGCACTGAGTGCACCACCACCAAACTACCATATCGAATACCTCAACCTGGTCAAGAAGTTTACATTCGAAACTTCATAAGAGAATGAAAGAAAGCCATATTTGAAGGACCCTACTGGGTAATGTTCGCCATACCTACCACCCACAAGGCGGAAGGGAGAGATGCATCGGTCCACTTTTCCAACATGCGGCTGAAACCTTCCATAGCACACCTGCACCACAAACTTTCTTTGAACTGTTGAAACCATCAAACTCAGACCACCAGGAGGGCTGCAGACATACCCCTGGACAAATCCCAAGATGTTCAAAAAAGCAAAGGAATGATCCCGCTAGGCATATATGAGAACTGTGGCACAATACTGCACATTCTGGACATGCATTGGGACACCTCCGCGCTGATGGGCACCTTCTGGCAGTGTGGCGAGTTTGCTTACACCCAGCTTGTCCCTGGATGGCGTGGCCTCTGCTCACTCATCACCATACACACTTCAACCCTGGCCGTCCCTGGAGAAGATCTGTCTGAACTGTACCAACACCCGCTGAGGAAGAAAACAACACTTGCATCAGGCTTGAAGGAAAAGTGCTGCTGATTATTTTGGCTGGGCCCAGTACAAGGACATTCCTGAGGAGTTTAGACTATTCACTGATGCCCAAGTATTGGTGGGAGGGTCCTTACCCTTCTTCACCCTCAAAAGCAAATGCCCTCTGGTTACAAATGACATTGAGAGAAATGGTCACATTGATGAACAGTACTGAGCTTGGCCTTAATGCAATAAAGGAAGATCTGAAAGCCATCTGCCTCATGGAGATGCAACATCTTGGACTTGATGACCGTAATCCTGCTGTACTTTCATATCCGGCAGTGACATGGACAATGGAACTTTGACACTTGTCATTCAAGCATTTACTGACTACAGAAGGACATGTGTGAATAAGGAGGTGCCCCTGAGCAGGAGTGGCTCACGAACTGGTACTCCTAGCTTCCCCAGTGGCTGACTGGTTTGAGCACGACATTGTTGCCTGTTTTCATCATGCTACTGTTTTGGACTGTTTTCCTACAATTGGGGGTTACCTGCTGTAAAAACGCAGTATGCAAATTGGGTAAAATACAAGTAGTAAAGGAGGTGGGACAACTGTGACTGTTGTGACTTGTGGTTTTGATGGTGTGGAGGAAAATTCATCTAGTTTGGGGAATGTTGATATTGGATTAATCAACAATGCACACGCCAGCAAGACATTATTTTCACAAACAATACATTTTCATACACAAACAAAGTTGTATCACCACTGTTAGATTCCCCCCTCATGAACTCTCCATCAACCTCCAGCACATAGGTACATGGTCATGCAGGCTCTGTGACCCAGGCCTGAAGGTTAATGACTGACAGGTCACATGTGAGTTAACACTTAGCAGACAGCCAAACACACAAACAGGAGAAGTTAGACAGATCCTACAGATAGGCAGCAACATTACAATGTTCCCCGGAGACTGGCCCCAAATAAAATGCACATGGCTAGAGGGAAGCATGCATTCCCAAAACACCATAAAGTTAGATGCCACATGTAGTTAGGTACACTTTGCCAATCAGGATACAGCACACATAGGCCCTCATTCTGACCCTGGCGGTCGGTGATAAAGCGGCGGCCAAGCCGCCAACAGGCCGGCGGTCTAAAATATGCAATTCTGACCCTGGCGGGAACCGCCAACACAGCCCGCCAACTTAACACTCCGCCCGCCACAGCGGTACAAACAAACAGCGCGGCGGTTCCCGCCAACAGCCAGGCGGCAGACAATGTACCGCCCACCCTATTACGACCCACCAATCTGCCACCTTTTCCGGGGCGGGAGCACCGCCGATAAGAACACGGCGGAAACAGACTACGAACGGGAAAACGCTCACCTCTACGCACTCCACGCGAGATTCCGGCAGTATGGAACCAGAGTTGCAGGTCATCCCCGCACTCCTATTCCTGCTCATATACCAGGAGCACGCCCGGCGGCGCGGAAGACATCGGTGAGTACTGCACCTACGACACAGGGGAGGGAAAAGATTACCGGCACACACCCACCCACCCACACCCACTACAGCACACACATCAATGCATTCCCACAGATCACTGTCACAACCCACAAACCACCCCCCTCTGAAATAATGCAAAGACCAAAAGAAGAGATCATAAACGGGCAGATATATTGAAATATGTACACCAGTAATCCCAATAAATAAATAAACTATGTACAAAATATATACAGCTACTAAATGTAGTCCAACCACTGTCTGTGGATCACAGGGGTCCTGTGAAAAGGGGCAAGGCCCAGTCCCACGACAAGAACTCCACGGAGAGAACACTGCAGGGGCATCAGAAAGAAAATAGGACAGGCACCTCAGGGGGAATGGAAGGGGGGGCACCTCAGCCACTTGAGTACACGACGCCAGATCCACGAGGGGACTCCATGACCACTGGCCCATCCTGGGGAGAGCAAAGCCACAGTCCAAACAGTCCATACAGTGGGTGGCCTGCCCACTGGGCCATCCTGGGGAGAGCAAAGCCACAGTCCATACAGTCCATACAGTGGGTGGCCTGCCCACTGGGCCATCCTGGGGAGAGCAAAGCCACAGTCCATACAGTCCATACAGTGGGTGGCCTGCCCACTGGGCCATCCTGGGGAGAGCAAAGCCACAGTCCAAACAGTCCATACAGTGGGTGGCCTGCCCACTGGGCCATCCTGGGGAGAGCAAAGCCACAGTCCAAACAGTCCATACAGTGGGTGGCCTGCCCACTGGGCCATCCTGGGGAGAGCAAAGCCACAGTCCATACAGTCCATACAGTGGGTGGCCTGCCCACTGGGCCATCCTGGGGAGAGCAAAGCCACAGTCCAAACAGTCCATACAGTGGGTGGCCTGCCCACTGGGCCATCCTGGGGAGAGCAAAGCCACAGTCCATACAGTCCATAACAGACCCCACTGCCACTGGAGGAGGCAAGTTGGCCAGAGGACATCCTGCAGCCCTGCCCGAGATAGATCCTGCCCTGCCACGTCTGCCAAAGGGCCAGCGGTTCTTGCCTTGAACGGCCCAGTTAAGCGGTTCTTGAGACGGCGGGGCCCAGTTCAGCGGTTCTTGAGACGGCGGGGCCCAGCGGAGCGGTGCGTGAGACGGCGGGGCCCAGTTCACCGGTTCTTGAGACGGCGGGGCCCAGGTCAGCGGTCCTTGCCCTGAAGGGCCCAGTTCAGCGGTTCTTGAGACGGCGGGGCCCAGTTCAGCGGTTCTTGAGATGGCGGGGCCCAGCGAAGCGGTGCTTGAGACGGCGCGGCCCAGTTCAGCGGTCCTTGCCCTGAAGGGCCCAGTTCAGCGTTTCTTGAGACGGCGGGGCCCAGGTCAGCGGTCCTTGCCCTGAAGGGCCCAGTTCAGCGGTTCTTGAGACGGCGGGGCCCAGCGGAGCGGTGCGTGAGACGGCGGGGCCCAGCGGAGCGGTTCTTGAGACGGCGGGGCCCAGCGGAGTGGTGCTTGAGACGGCGGGGCCCAGTTCAGCGGTCCTTGCCCTGAAGGGCCCAGTTAAGCGGTTCTTGAGACGGCGGGGCCCAGTTCAGCGGTTCTTGAGACGGCGGGGCCCAGCGGAGCGGTGCGTGAGACGGCGGGGCCCAGTTCAGCGGTTCTTGAGACGGCGGGGCCCAGGTCAGCGGTCCTTGCCCTGAAGGGCCCAGTTCAGCGGTTCTTGAGACAGCGGGCCCTGTTCAGCAGTTCTTGAGACGGCGGGGCCCAGCGGAGCGGTGCGTGAGACGGCGGGGCCCAGTTCAGCGGTTCTTGAGACGGCGGGGCCCAGGTCAGCGGTCCTTGCCCTGAAGGGCCCAGTTCAGCGGTTCTTGAGACGGCGGGGCCCAGTTCAGCGGTTCTTGAGACGGCGGGGCCCAGCGGAGCGGTGCTTGAGACGGCGGGGCCCAGTTCAGCGGTCCTTGCCATGAAGGGCCCAGTTCAGCGGTTCTTGAGACGGCGGCCGGTCTATGGCCAACTGCTAATTGCCTGGTGGTGCCCTCCTGGGCAGCGGGGATGGTGCTCCTTCACTGCCCAACTGGGCTGTGGGTGGTGGGGCCCTCCTGGCCAGCTGGGCTGGGTCCTCCCTGGGCAGCGGCTATGGGGGTGGTGGGCTCTCCCGGGGCAGCTGTGCCGGTTCCTCCCGGGGCAGCGGCTATGGGGGTTGTGGGCTCCTCCTGGGCAGCAGGCCTGCTGCCTGACCTCTCCGACTTGCTGCCCTTGCCCTCCTTAGTCGTGGGCCTGTGGCCCTTTCCTCCCTTTGGAGCTGTGGCTGGTGACTGTCTCTGGGTGGTGTCCGGGGGGATGTAGAAGGCGGGCTCCTGCGGCGCCCCTTCCGCCTTCTGCTCCTCTTCCCAGGGGGTGGGCTGGCTGTCCCCTTGCTGCTGGGCGAAGATCCAGACATGCGGGCTGGCGGGCTCCAATACCCCTGCACCCTTGTCAAGGGGGCTGCAGGGCTGGTGGTGGCTGAGGTGCTCTTCTTACCCCGACGAGAAGGAGGGGGGGGCTCAGGGTCAGGAAAGAAGTTAGTAGTGGCGAGGAAGAGCTTCTTGGGACAATGGAGAGTGGTAGGTACAGTGGGAATGGGAGTGGAGGGAGAGGATGTGGTTGTAGGTGAGTCACGTTTGCTGTCTTTGGGTGCAGGTGCAGGAGGGATAGGCTGTCGTGAGGTGGATGGCTGTTGGGTGGGTGGGTGGCTGCGTTTGTGTGGTGTGGAAGAGGGGGTGACAGACACAGTGGGAGAGGACACAGGGGACGTGTAAATGGCAGTGGGGGTGGTGACTGCACGTGTGCGGACTGGAGTGGAGGGTGTGCTGGTGATGGAAACACTGGCTGATGGTGAGGTGAATGGAGGTGTGAGTGTAGACGTCACAGGGAGGGAGGAGGGAGACGAGGAGGTGGGGGTCACAGAGGTGGTAGTGACTGTTGGCATGTCTGCATCGGAATGTTGCGTGTGTGAATGTCTGCGTAATCTGTGGTGCTTATGTTTGGATGAGCTTCTCTTGGGTGTTGAGGTGTGTGCAGGCTGGTCTGATGGTGTGGGTGGGACAGGCAGAGGAACAGGAGACTGGGAGGAGGGAGTTAGTAGAGGCAGGCAGGAGACAGGGACAATGGCTGCCGTCAGTGCTGAGGCCAGAGCCTGGAACGATCGCTGATGGGCAGCCTGACCCGAATGAATGCCCTCCAGGTACGCATTGCTGCGATGAACCTCCCTCTCCACCCCCTGGATGGCATTCAAAAGGGTAGTCTGCCCAACAATGAGCGTTCGGAGGAGGTCAATGACCTCCTCACTGAGGGCAGCGGGGGTAACAGGGGCAGGGCCTGAGGTGCCTGGGGCGAAGGAGATGCCCGGCTTCCTGGCAGAGCGGGCACGGGGCGAACGCTGAGGGGCTGCTGGGAGGGCGGAGATGGTGCGCTGGGTGGCGGCTGTACCTGTAATGGCGGGGGCACGGATGGTGCCACCCCCGCAAGGGAGCCCCCTTCCGAGGACGTGTCCGTGTCGCTGCAGGGTCCAGTCGTCCCCGTCGTGGAGCTCCCCTCGCCCTCCGTCTCACTGGTCCAGTCTGACTCTGTGGCATGGCCCTCCTGGGCCATGTGAGATGCAGCTCCCTCCTGCCCCGATGCCACTTCTCCTCCGCCTGATGATGCTGATGCACACAAGCACATAAAGACAAACAAAAAGGGGGGGGGGAGAGAAATAAAGGGATATTGAGTACATGGATCTCCGGTACAGTTAGCGGACATGACAGACACAGATGCCCCCTGCACTAAGTTGCGCACTTGGGGTCCGCTACGCATTCCGTGGAACATGCCCTACACGCCTAGAGTTGACAACTGCACCCATGGATGACACGGCCCAGGGATGGCTGTACTGACAAACTACTGAGGGTGGTGGCTGGGGACACAGGGGCTTACGGGGGTGCCCAGCCTACAGATATCGCCCTGGCCTAGGGGGACCCCCAGCCCTCCTCCCCCACCCAGACACCTCCACTGCGCGACAACAGAGTAGATAATGCTTGTACTCACCCCCTTGTGTCTGCTGTGCTGCCCTCACGCGCCCATCCAATTCAGGGTAGGCCACCGCCAGGATCCGGAACATCAGGGGGCTCAGTTGACGGCAGGCACCCCGCCTACGTTGGGAGGCCATCCCCAGCAGAGACTCGGCGGTCTTCTTGGTCCCGCGGCGGATGTCCTCCCACCTCTTGCGGCAGTGGGTGGCCCGTCGATGGTGGACCCCCAGGGTCCGGACTTCCTTGGCGATGGCACGCCAAATCCCGATCTTCTCATGGGCGCGGACCTATGTGACACGTACAGGGAGGGAGAAATACCACGTTCAAGTTTGTCAGCATTTTCCTTTCCAGTGGCCCAACGCCCCCCATCCCCGCCAGGCCCCCCGCCATGCCCCCCGCCAGGCCCCACATGCCCCCCATCCCCGCCAGGCCCCCCGCCATGCCCCCCGCCAGGCCCAACATGCCCCCCATCCCCGCCAGGCCCCCCGCCAGGACCCCCGCCAGGCCCAACATGCCCCCCATCCCCGCCAGGCCCCCCGCCAGGACCCCCGCCAGGCCCAACATGCCCCCCATCCCCGCCAGGCCCCCCGCCATGCCCCCCGCCAGGCCCAACATGCCCCCCATCCCCGCCAGGCCCCCCGCCAGGCCCAACATGCCCCCCATCCCCGCCAGGCCCCCCGCCATGCCCCCCGCCAGGCCCAACATGCCCCCCATCCCCGCCAGGCCCCCCGCCAGGCCCAACATGCCCCCCATCCCCGCCAGGCCCCCCGCCATGCCCCCCGCCAGGCCCAACATGCCCCCCATCCCCGCCAGGCCCCCCGCCAGGCCCAACATGCCCCCCATCCCCGCCAGGCCCCCCGCCATGCCCCCCGCCAGGCCCAACATGCCCCCCATCCCCGCCAGGCCCCCCGCCAGGCCCAACATGCCCCCCATCCCCGCCAGGCCCCCCGCCAGGCCCCCAAGCCAGCCAGTGGCCCCAAATCCATATTGAATTAAACTCACTTGTTGGTCTGGAGGACCGTAGAGTAGCGCATACTGGGGGAGGACCCCATCCACAAGTTTCTCCAACTCCTCTCCAGTGAAGGCAGGGGCCCTTTCCCCAGGCGCAGCAGCCATTGTCCCTTCCAGACCGAGGTCACAGCAACACTTGCAGTATAGGTCCTCTCCTGTGAAAGTTCAAGTCGCAAGTGGATAAGTAGATAGAAAATGGCGGTGACGTCCGCGGCGGTGCGTACCGCGGCGGTGCGTCCCGCCACCGCCGGCGCCCTTCGCCATTGGCTCCTGAAACCCATAGGCTTCAATGTTAACCAATGCGGCTTTGCGCCGCGGTCTTCGCCCGCCGCCCGCCGCGGTGTGCCACACCAGCGCATTGACCTCACATCCCATTGTCACACTTCACAGGTCAGGCAGCCGCCATTTCCAGGGCCCACATGGCTCAATTTCAACTGCGTCACACAGGCCTAGGCCTTGCATAGCCACTCAGACACGCCATTCACTGCATAGAGAATCGTATACTGTGCTAGCTGTGAGTACGTACCTGTGGGTTGCTTGACTGTGTGCTCCATGTTGTCCTTCCTAGGCACCGTCCGCTGGGTTGGGCGAGGAGACGGATGAATCCTCCCGTGTACCGACCGCTGGTGGACCTGTCGACAATGGAAGAACGCCACATTATCCTGACCTACCGTCTTAACCGTGCCACTATCCATGAACTGTGTGCCCAGCTGGAGCCCGACCTGATGTCCCCCATCCGCCAACCCACAGGGATTCCCCCTCTGGTGCAGGTCATGTCAGTACTCCATTTCTTGGCAAGTGGGTCATTTCAGACAACCGTGGGAATTGCTTCTGGGATGTCTCAGCCCATGTTTTCGAAGGTGTTATCCAGAGTGTTGTCTGCCCTGATGAAATCCGTGAGGAGCTACATCATTTTCCCTGAGGTGGGCGAATTGGCTACAGTGAAGGGTGATTTCTACGCCCTTGGACATATTCCCAACGTAATTGGTGCCATTGATGGGACCCATGTGGCTTTGGTTCCCCCAAGAGACAGGGAGCAGGTGTACAGGAACAGAAAAAATTACCATTCAATGAACATCCAGGTGGTGTGTTTGGCTGACCAGTACATCTTGCATGTAAATGCCAAATTCCCAGGGTCAGTGCATGACGCCTACATCCTCAGGAATAGCAGCATCCCTTACGTGATGGAACAGCTACAGAGACACCGTGTATGGCTAGTGGGGGACTCTGGGTACCCCAACCTGTCGTGGCTACTGACCCCAGTAAGGAATCCCCGGACCAGGGCAGAGGAACGGTACAATGAGGCCCATGGGCGTACTAGGAGGGTGATCGAACGCACCTTTGGCCTCCTAAAGGCCAGGTTTCGGTGCCTGCATATGACAGGTGGATCCCTAATGTACTCACCTAAGAAGGTGTGTCACATCATCGTGGCCTGCTGCATGCTTCACAACCTGGCTTTGCGCCGCCAGGTGCCTTTCCTGCAGGAGGATGGTCGAGACGGTGGTGTTGTGGCAGCGGTGGAACCTGAGGAGAGTGACGAGGAGGAAGACGACGGGGCTGAAACAGACAACAGGGACAGAATCATTGAACAGTACTTCCAATAGGACACAGGTAACATTTCAAAGATAATTTAGTAAATGTTAACTACTCTCCAGCATCTCTGCTGCCTGTCTATTTGCCCCAGTGTATGATGACTGAGTTTTGGCTTTTCCCTCCCTATTTGAGATCTGGGGTCCCCACTACGAGTCCTGTGCTTCGTTTCCCCATGGACTACAGCTTTGTGGCAGCTGTTTGTTGACTTCACCATGTACAAGGACATATTTGCACTGTCATGTCAATTACAATATATTGAAATCACAGCCAGACTCCAGATATTTTGGTGCAAAATAGGTGTTTATTTAAGTGCTCAAAATGGGATGGGTGGTTTCAAGTGGGTGGGGGCTATGGTGAAGGAATGTCCATGGCAGAGTCCAGAGTAACAGTCACACAGGTGCATTGTCCAGAGGCCTGTGGAGAGATGGAGCATGGGCAGTTCAAGGATGGACAGGGTGACAATGTGGGACAGTGGGATGACATCAGGTGGTATCCATTGCTGGCGGGGGTCTTGACATCCTACTCTGTCTTCTTGCGAGATCTCAGGGCCCTCTTGCGGGGTGGTTCTTCTCCTGCAGGAGGTGGGGGTCTGGTGGGCTGCTGCTGTGCGGGGGCCTCCTGTCCACTAGCGCCGGCGGAGGTGGTTGGCTGTTCTTGGTCCAGGCTAGTGGCAGGGGCCCTTGGGTGTTGTTCAGTGTCCGCCCTGTTGTTGACGAGGTCCTGCAGCAGCCCTACCATGGTAACCAGGGTGGTGTTGATGGCTCTGATGTCCTCCCTGTACCCCCGATAGTGTTCCTCCTGCAGTACCTGGATCTCCTGGAACCGGGCCAGTACCGTCGCCATCGTCTCCTGGGAGCGGTTGTATGCTCCCATGATGGTGGTGAGGACCTCGTGGAGAGTGGGTTCCCTGGGCCTCTCCTCCCCCCCCTGTCGCACAGCTGCCCTCCGAGTTCCCCTGTTTCCCTGGGCCTCTGCCCCCTGGCCGGTGTGCCCACTACCACTGCCCCCAGGTCCCTGTTGTTGTTGGGGTGGTGGGTTATCCTGGGTGCCCTGTAGTGGTAGACACACCGCAGATTGACGCGCCCTGGAGACAGAGGCATGGGCCCGCTGGGTGGGAGCTGTGCTGGTGTTCCCAGAGGGGTTTGGGTCTGTAGTGGCCTGGGCCTGTGTGAGGGGAACCGACTGTCCAGAGGTCCCCGATGGTCCGGGCTGGTCATCGGTGTCCAGGTCGACAGAGCTGCTGTCATCGCTGACGGCCTCTTGGGTGGGGGGTGTGGAGAATTCTGGCCCCTCCGCCGCGGTGTGTTGACGGTCGGGTCCTGCAGGGGTATAGAGGTATGGTTATAGTTTCAATGTGTGGCATATGGGTGTATCTGTGGGTTCTCGTGTCCCCAAGTGCTGGCATTCGTGTGTGGGGGCTTTGGTGAGGGTGGCTTGTGGGGGGGATGTGTATATGCATTGGACATGCTTTGGTGATGGGTGTCCATGCTTAGTGGACGCATGCAGGCCTAGGTTTTGGGATGTGTGGGTTGTGATGGTGAGACATTGGCGGGGAATAGGTGTGCTGGGGGTGGGGGGTGAGGATGGTGGTGGGGGTGAGGATGGTGGTGGGGGTGAGGATGGTGGTGGGGGTGAGGGTGGGGGTGAGGATGGGGGTGAGGGTGGGGTTCGAGGATGGGGGTGAGGGTTGGGGTCTGATTTGGCATGCAGGTGGGGGGGAAGCAGTATTGAAGCTTCAACTTACCAGTATCCATTCCTCCGCCAACTCCTGCGAGGCCGTCAGGATGCAGGATGTTCAAGACTTCCTCCTCCCATGATGTGAATTGTGGGGGTTGAGGTGGGGGTCCTCCGCCAGTCTTCTGCACGGCGATGTTGTGCCTGGATACCATGGAACGCACCTTCCCCCGTAGGTCGTTCCATCGCTTCCTGATGTCTTCCCGATTTCTGGGGTGCTGTCCCACTGCGTTCACCCTGTCGACAATCCTCTGCCATAGCTCCGTCCTCCGGGCAATGCTGGTGTATTGTATCTGTGTGCCGAACAGCTGGGGCTCTACCCGAACGATTTCCTCCACCATGACCCTGAGTTCTTCGTCTGTGAAGCGGGGTTGTCTTTGGGGTGCCATGGGGTGGTGTGTATGATGTGTGGGGTGGAGTATGTGTATTTAAGTGAGTTGAGTGTGGTGGTGTGTGTTGTTTTGTGTGTGGATAGTGTGTGGGTGATGGTGTTGAGTGGCTGTGGCTGTTATTTTTTGGATGCTGGTTTCTCGTTCTTGCCTTCTTTACGAATTTTTTAGCGTAGGGGTTTGTGGGTGATGTGGGTGGGTGTTTTATATTGTATTGTGTGTGTGGGAGTGGTGTGTGTATGTGTATCAGGTGTGTGGGATTCAAATCGTCCAATGTGGCTGAGTTTTGTTCGTTTGTGTGTATTCTGACCGCGGCGGTGTGTCCCGCCAATGGAATACCGCGTTTGAATGACCGCCGCGTGGATTCGTGGGTCGTAATGGCATGGGCGTATTTCTGTTGGCGTGACGGTGGAGGTTTTGTCACCACCACCTTTCCGCCGACCGCTGGTCTGGCGGTCTGTTGTGGCTGTCGGATTTTCGGAGGTTTGCCTTCTGCGGGTCCGAATGACCGTGGCGGGTTTCCGCGACCGCGGCGGGATTATGGAGGATTTCTGACCGGCGGTAGGCGCCTTTTACCGCCGAGGTCAGAATGACCACCTATGTTCTCTCCGCTGTCATGCTGTTAGCTCATTTGAGTTTCAGTACATGAGAATAACCTCAGGGAATGTTTCCATTACAATTTATGACACGTATTGCTCACAGAGAAGCAGACAGCAGAGATGACAACTTGAAAACAAATAATTTCCCTCCTAAAAGCTGTCCCCTTCGAATGATAAATAGGAGTTTACTTTGAATATTATCTACATAAGTATTTAAATATACTATATCATGCGTTATTTTCCAGAATGTGTTTTTCTGCATAGAATATTAAATACATATACACAACAAATAACGTTATTGAAAAACTATGTAGCTTGTGCAGGTTTTAGAGTGGAAAGTGACATTGTAAAGACTGTTATAGTAAACCACGCATTGGTGCTCTTTTCTGAACCTCGTTGTCAACCTACAGCAGACACTGCCTTTAAAACTTCCCACCTGAGCTGGAGCAGTATTCACTCCAGACAGATGAGCGCCCTCTTGCTTCCACTGCAGCCACCATGTGCTATGTCTTTGGTGCCTTCCAGACCTCTGTCTATCTGTGCTACTGAAGGGCCCTGTGACTGAACGGGACAGCTTCCCAGTCCCGCATGAGCATGAGAAGAACATTTTGTTTCCCCCCACACAGTTTTGCAGAGTTTCACAGCTTTGACAGCTGACACTTATATCATATGCAAAGGAATATTCCAAATGGCTTTAATGTGGAGTGGTAGTCTAAAGGACAATGTCAAGCACCAGATAAAAACGTTAAAGTCACCAGTGATCCACATGCTGAGAGAATACAAGATCCAGCTAGATTTTTATGAGCTGCTGGAGAGAAAGATAATGTTTAAATGAGCCGCAGCTGGCAGCCATTACTACACACGGCATCAGATGTTCTAATTGCACGGTCTCCATTTACCTCAACAACAGTGCCTCCAATTTGAGGCATAGTTCTGTAACATATCGCTCACAGAGGGATTTTTTTTCTCTTGCTGCTAGGTGGTAAAAGAAGGTAGTAAAGGTTATTGAGGCGGCCCCTATCGGCTTCTCCTTTTATAGGGTTGACAGGAATACAGGCAGAGGAGGAGGCTAGGCCATTATTTGCAGGTCTGAGTTTACTTGCACCTGGAATAGTGCTAGCCACATACCAGAGGTCTGTGAAGCCATGGCCTTTAAACTACTCCTTGACAAATCTCTAGTCTTTGAAGGCCTGTTAATTTACCGGCCCCCAGGCCCCGTCTCTAAGTTCCTCTCGATATGGACTTCATTATTGGAACCTTTAATTATGGCCCCTAAGGCAATTATCTTGGGAGATTTTAACATCCATTTTGATAATACGAGTGACTTGCTGGTTGAGGAATTTCTCAACCTTATGGTGGTTCTGGATTGGGTCCTAAAGGATGGGATGGCCACTCATAGAGCTGGCCATACCCTAGATGGGATTTTCACCCACCCCGAGGAAGAATTGTATCTCTCAACGACCCCGTTAGAGTGGATGGATCACGCTCTCCTGACGTTTAAATTTCTGTCCAGGCAGCAGCCTATAATACCTATTCCCCAGAAAATACTGACAAGATCTTGGAGAAATATTGAAGCAGAACCACTGAAGGTAACACTAACACATAATTGGAATGATCTAAAGGCGTCCACGTTGTCACCACTGGCTAGATTCAATCTGGGCATTAAACAGGCAATGGACTCGCTAGCACCGGCGAGGATCTCTGTCCCCCGTACTAGGAAAAAACCCAATCAACCTTGGTTCTATCAAGCCCTCAAACTTTTACAGAGGAAATACCGGCAGAAGGAGCGCTGCTGGAAACTCAGCCCTCGAGAAGCCGAGAGGGTGGAGCTAAAGCTCGCACTAAACATTTACAAAGAAGCCTGTCGGGCTGCCAAATCGGACTATTTTACACGTAAAATTAGCGAAGCAGCCAACTCTTCTAGAGAGTTATTTAGAAACGTTAATGATCTTACCACTCCCTTAGGCACTCCCAAAGTAGAAAATTCTTCTGCAATAAAGTAGCTAAATTTTTTGAATGTAAAGTCCTTGACATCTACTCCAGCTTTAGGTTGGACAAGGAACAAGCCAACCCTTTCCCCTGGTTAATTACACATCTGCACCCTGTGGTGACAATAAACGGGTTGCCAGACAAGCCACTCTTACTCTCAAGGTTTAAGATGCCCTCTCAAGAGGTTTTGTGCAAACTGCTCTTGGAAGTTAAATCAGGTTCCCCCATGGATCCCTGCCCCCCTGCTATCCTCCAATTAGTACCAGAGCTAGCGGTTTCTATGCTGGCCCGATTCTTCAGGAAGTTCTTGCAACTGCCTTGTATTCTAGGGCATGGAAAGAAACCACTATTATTCCGCTAAAAAACAAGGCAGCTGGTAAACCCGATGACCTGACGAACTTACGCCCAATAGCCCTTCTCCCCTATGCGGCCAAAATCTTGGAAAAACATCTTAATAAAGAATTGGTTGATTTCCTGTCTGCCTCTAAGGGCTTAGACAGCTCGCAACATGGCTTTCGGAAATCTCACAGCACTGAATCAGCTCTCATTGCATCATCTGACACCATACGCAGATTGGTGGATAAGGGGCAGGGGGTCTTTCTGGTGCTATTGGACCTGTCGGCAGCTTTTGACACCATTGCTCCTCACATCCTGCTAGACCGTCTTTATCAGGCAGGTATTAGAGACCAGGCTCTTAAGCTGATTGAATCTTTTTTATCGGACAGGTGGGCCACAGTTAGTAGTGGTGACTTTAGATCCCCTGCCTACCTCTTGCCGTGTGGGGTCCCTCAGGACTCTTCTCTAAGCCCGACGCTATTTAACGTGTATGTGGCACCGCTGGCAGAGCTGGTTCGCTCTTTCAGCTTTATTCCTACTTCATACGCAGACGATACTCAAATTATCATCCCTATTAATAAAGATCTGGAAGAAGTGGCCATCCGCTTCAACGCCTGTATGACAGCAGTAAATCACTGGATGAAGACCAACTGGTTGAAACTCAATTGTGAAAAAACTGAGATTTTGTGCTTTGGAATTGGAAGGGAACATTGGTCTTCTAGCTGGTGGCCTGAAGAATGTGGGACGCTTCCTGTTCCACGGTCTACCTCAAGAAACTTAGGATTAGTGTTCGATGAGCAATTGTCATTCAAACCTCAGGTCAATCTGATAATCAAGACCTGTATGTGGACTATGAAGAAATTTAAAAAAATATTTCCTTTTATTCCACAAACTTGCAGAACTACCGTCATTTTGGCTTTAGTAATTTCCAGATTGGATTATGGAAATGCGCTTTTGCTCAATCTGGATAAAGAATCTTTGAACAAGTTACAGTTGATGCAGAACACTGCTGCCAGGCTTTTATTAAAATTGCCTCGCGGGGCCTCTGCTAAGAAGTGCCTTAAAGATCTACACTGGCTTCCGGTAATCCAGCGGCTCTCTTTTAAGGCTCTCTGCATCACCCATAAGGCTGTTCATGGGATTGGGCCTAAGGCTTTAACCACCAAGCTGCAATGGTACAGGCCTAATCGGCTGTTGCGCTCGGCCGGTGCCTATCGAATTCAAACATCCCGCACTAAGAAAGTAAAGTGGGGAGACAGAGCATTTACTATTGCGGCTGCTAATATCTGGAACTCTTTACCATTGGACATAAGGCAAGAACATAACTATCTAAGATTTAGGAAACTGGTCAAGACTTGGCTTTTTCCGCAATAAGTCTGGGAGTCTCCTTGTTAAGTCAACTCGTCTCACCCAGTTAGCGCTTCGATGCCCTTGGGCCGGAATGCGTTTTATAAATACCCAATACATACATACATACATACATAAAACCTCGGGTGAAAAAGCTTACGGTTGATCCCCCAGTGTTCTCCAACTTTAACGTCTTTGTTTCCTTTTCTGACCCTATTCTGAAAATTCAATATCATTGCATCTAAGAGGAGTCATTTTACTGCGAAGATTCACCCCATCCCCCAGATGTGAAGATAATGAATTGTCAGCCTAGAATCCTATTCTGAAAATTCCTTACCTTTGCATCTGAGTGGAGACATCTTGCGAAGATTCAAGCTCAAGTGTGCCTGAACATTTGGACTGTTATGTTGAATTGTTATTTGCTATATTCATGGAAATAAAATCTCCTAAATGATCTGTAAAATTATGTACATAGAGAAATTTGGTTAAATTATTTTGTTGACAGTATGACCCTTTGGGTGCTTTGTAGTGCGTTCTGGGAACTAGTGAACTAGTCCCTGTGCTCAAACTTTAAATTAACTTCAATTTTGCCAGATTGAATTGGCAGTTTAAAACTGCACACAAGCTGCAATGGTAGACTTGAGACATATTTTAAAGGGCTACCTAAATGGTTGGCACAATGTGTGCTGCAAGCCTTTAAAAGCATTTCATTTACATGCACTGGGTACCTGTAGTACCACTTTACTAGAGATTTATAAATTAATTAAAGGTGCTAATTCGGTGTCAGCCAAATTAACCAAGTTTAAAGGAGTGAGCACAAGCACTTTAGCACTGCTTAGCAGTCATAAAGTGCACAGAGTTTTAGGGCCACACAAAATAATTTTAGAAAACAGGAGGGGAGAAGGCAAAAATTCTGGTGGAAGACCACACCAAACGTTCTCAAGTCTAGAATGTACCCCCAGCTGAAAGTGAGGAGATCTCCCCACCATCATAGTTCTCATCACTAGCACAGGAGAACCTGGATAGGCCATCAGGCTTAGAGTGCTCAGACCCAGGGAAATGTTCCACCATAAAGTACATTGCCTTTCGGGAGATGGGCAATGTGAGAAACTAGGGCTGATTGCAGAGGCCCCATAACTTTTTGCCCCCATTTTCCACTTTATGCTGGTGTTTTCCTGACTCTGATGGTGCCCTGGGTACTGCTAACCAGTCCCAGGGCCTGTGCTCTGTGTAAAATGGATATGCAAATTAGGCTAATTATAATTGGCTAAGTTAACCTACCTATAAGTCCCTAGTATATGGTAGGGCATGTAGGTTTAGGGACCACAGCATAGGTGGTGCACACCTAGGTGCATTGCTGAGGTGCCCAGTGTCATTTTAAAAGCAAGCCTGCCTTGCTGGCTGCTTTTAAATTAAAGTTATATGCAAATTCGACTTTGGAATTAAAGGTACTTCCAAAGTCTTAAACTACCTTATTTTTACATATAAGTCACCCCTAAGGTGTGCCCTATGTGCCCCTAGGGCTGGGTGCCATGTAACTATAAGCAGGGATTTTATAAAAATAGATTTATAAGTCCTGGTGAGGTAAAAACAGCCAAATTCGTTTTTCCCTCATTGAAGTAAATGGCCTTCATAGGCTAGAATGGGCAGACTCTATTTTAAATTTTAAAGTCTCCTTAAATGTTACATACCAATAATTTGGTTTCAAATTGATTGTTGTAATAAATCCCACAACTTCCAGTTGTTGGATTTAATATAACTAGTGCAGGTAAAAAGTTTAGACTTTACCTAAAAAGTTGCCAATTTCAGCTCTGCATTGTTTTTGCTGCTGTGCTCTGATTGGCCAGCCTGCAGCAGCTTCTGCCAGGCTACCTTGATGAGGTGTGAAGTGGCCTGACTTCACACAAAGGAATGTGCTTGGGGAGAGAATCTCCCCTCAGCAGATGGTGAGGCAGGAATGGGGAGGGCTGCCAAACTGGTCTTCAAAGGCAGAGAAGGACATTTGGAGCACCCAGCAACACCCCCACATCCTGCAACCCCAGACAATTAGGTGCCCCCTTGATTAGATTAGGAGAGGGCAGGAGAGGGGTGTGTTCATGATTTTTAGCCACACCAGTGGGTGGGCTCAGCCAGATGTAACCTCCAAAAATCAGATTCATCCATGTTGGATTTTTAGAGACTGTTGCCTTCTGGGATGGATTTTTGCCACACTTCCCAGGAAGTGGTCATCACAGGGGGACGACCCTGTCCCTGATTGGAGAACCAGGGCCCCCCTGCTTTTCACCCAGGAGCAAGGATAAAACTGGCAGACCTGCACCCACGCCTCAGATCCCCTCCAGAATTCAACAAGAAAGGAACTAAAGAAGAAGAAGGACTGCCCTGCTGGACCCCTGGCCTGCACCTGGACCCTGCACTCAGAAGGACTGCACCAGCTGCACACTTGGGCTTCACCACAAGAAGGACTTTGCCTGGCTTCAACTGGTTCAAGGAGGGACTCCCTGTTTGCTACAGGTGAAAAATTGCTAAACCAGAGTCCCCTGCACCAACTCCTGAAGAAAGCGACCAGCTGACCACTGTCCAGTGGCCAAAAAGGAGTTTGCGCCAGGTGCATTCTGGGAGTTGAAGTCCGCACCCCCCAAGGACCATCACAGAACTTCTGGACCCTTGGGGTGAGCTGTGGACCCCAAAAGAACCTTAAAAGAACATCTGGGTGAAGCCCCAGAAGTTTGGAAAAGATTTGAGAATTTTTGGAAAAAAGCTCCAGAGAGGGACCGACCCGCCGCGGAAATTCTAGCCGGCTTGCCTCAACCGCGACCCGGCCTGACTTCGTGGTTCGTCCCGGTAAAGAAAAACATCCAAAAAAGAGACTAAGTCCGAACGTAAAAAGTTGACCGGGACCTCCCAGCCATCGTATCCGAGAAGGGCTCCATGGACGTCGGATCAAGATCCAGGTTTACCCCGGTCGAAGGATTTTCATCTCGAAAAAACGACTAAGTCCGAAGGTAAAAGTCTCCACCGAGGAAACCCACATCGCATATCCGGACAAGGGCTCCAGGAGGTCGGATTCAACTGGCAGGTTCGTCCCGGTGAAGAAAAACTTCAAAATAAAGACTAAGTCAGAAGGTAACTTTTTAACCGAGGCCTCCCGCGACCTGTAGCCGAGCAGGGCTCCATCGCGGTCGGCCTGAAAGTTTGACTTTGCCCCGGTCCTGGTGCAACCAGATGACCCGATTGGCGCTTTTTGTTTCTAAGCGCTAGAAAAATAGTAATTCTTTAAAAATTTATATCTCCGGTTCCCCTGAACCGATTTTAATCGTTTTTGTGTCATTTTAAAGATAAAAATTTAAACTATTTTTATAAATTGGTTTTGGATTTTTAAACTGTTTCCTGTGTTTTATTTGATTACTGTTTTGTGATATTTGAATGCTTTACACTTTGTCTCCTAAGTTAAGCCTTGACGCTCGTTGCCAAGCTACCAAGGGTTGAGCTGGGATTAATTTACTGAGACCTAACTGTACCTATGTGGAGGTTAGTGGCTTGTTGCTAGGTGTAGGTACCTACCTGCCCTACCAATAACCCATTTTCCAACAGGCAACCTCAGCAGTTTGGTATTATCACCCCTCTTCTGCTGGAGTCATGTGAGGTGCCTGTGGTCTGTCTGAACCCTGAAGTCCCAACCAAGTATGGTCTTCAGCATCTTCAGTGCCCAGGCCACAGCAAAGGCTTCTCCCTCAATAATACTCCACCTTGGTTCCCTGGAGAGTAACCTCCTACTTATGAAGACTACAGGTTGGTCTAGGTCCCACTTGTTTACTGTAATAGTATAGCCCCTATGGCTTGCTCTTAAGCATCTGTCTGAAGTAACAACTTGGTTCTTGGGCTGCTTTCTAGAAGTCAGCACAGTCTAGGGCACAACAATGGTGCCATTTCTCTTGACAATCTCCAAGAGTATCCAGTGAGGCCCAGGAAGGCCCTCCCTTGAGTCTGAGTTTTAGAGGGTTCCCAGGACAGGATAGTCTCAATCTTCGTTTGGGGGCTGCACCTTTCTCCTGCCCACCAGGTGTCCCAGATACATCACACATCCCTGCCTTATCTGGCATGTGCTGGTGTTGATAGGCAGGCCTACCTGTCGCAGAGCCATGAAGCACCTCAGGGAGGTGGAACAGGGAATCCTCCCAACTGGAATAGATTATAACGATATCATCCAGATAGGTGACACTCAATGCCTCAATCACAGCCAGGACCCTGTTGACCAACCTCTGAAAGGTGGCAGGGATATTCTTTAGCCCAAAGAACATCACCCTGATTTGAAAGTGTCACCTGGAGTGGTAAAAGCGGAGCTCTCCTTACTCCCCTCCAAAGGGCAGTCAGCCAGTCCCCAGAAATTAAGTCAAATTACTAGGCAGATCCTAACCTATCTATGAGCTCAACAGCTTGGGGGATGGGGTGTACATCATTCTTGGTAAGGGAGTTGAGCCCCGTATAGTCCACAAAGAACCTAAGTTCTGGGTTGGGCCCCAAGGGGGAGCTTTGGGTACCAGCACCACTGGGTTGGACCAGGGACTGTTGGAGTGCTCAATAACCCCCAATTCAAGCATCTTGGACACTTCTGCCTTGATGCTAGCCCTCAACCTTGTCAGACAGTATGTAAATTGTGTTCTTTACAGGCGTACTGTCTCCTGCATCAATGTGAGGGGTAGAAAAATGTGTAAGCCCAGGGTGATAGATAACAGAGAGGCAATCTGCGCTATAAGGAACTAGAGGCAGTCTATCTACTTGTTCTAGGGTCTGGCAGGAAGGAGGCTGACATCTTCCACTGACCCATCCTGCTTCTTAGAGGACAGGCAGTGAGGAAGAAGTTCACTCTTCTCTTCCACCCCATCATCTGTCACCAGGAACATAGTGACTTCGAATCTCTCATACTGTGGTTTGTTTCAGCTAACAGTGACAGCTCATCTGCTGTTCTGCGATCAGGGTAGGGAAGAGGTTGACCACTTCCACAGACACATCTTGCTCCTTGCAGGCTAGGAGGCCATGGAGCGGTTCACTCTCCTTTTCCACCCCATTATTTGTCACCAGGGGAAAGGTGACTTCAGATCTCTCATTGGTCCTAGTGTGCTTTGAGGTGCTTAACATGGAACACAAACACTTTAGCACTTTTAGTAAATGTAAAGTGTACAAAGTCCTAGGGCCAACAAAAACAAATTTCAGCAAACAGAAGAGGAGAAGGAAAAAAAGTCTGGGGTAAGCCCACACCAAAAGCTGTCAGGTGTAAAAGGTTCCTGGAGGTCTTGAGGTCCATCAGGTAAGTGACCTCCCCTTTCTCTCCTTCACCTCATAAGTAGGCCTAGGTAGAAAAATTATTTCTGCTTGCAGAGTTGGTAAAATACAGATAACTCCATGCTACATATGTAATGCCACGTCCCTGTACACAGTGCCATTCCACTGTTCAGTGAATATTTTTCTATTGGCTTCTGCAATGTTTTGTTGGCATGCACACAGCTCCATTATCACATGCAAGGCTCTGTTATTGCATGCCTATGGGCACGAATTAGATTTCCCCACCCTCAAGTCAGGCTTCTGGTCAACACAGTGCCACCTGGCTCTGTTTTGGGATGCCGGAGATCGCGAGAATTAATGTCACTGAGGCCCTCATTATGACATTGGTGGTAAATCCCACTTACCGCCAGGCTGACTGCCGCCAACATACCGCTGCGCAGCGGATATCCGCTAACCATATTATAACACACACACACCAATCCGTCACTATTCAGCCACACACACAAATCCGCCACACCAAAGGTCAGTTATAAATTGACAGTAGCAAAACCCAAACCGTTACGCCAACAGAACAACACCCACAAAATTATGACCCACGAATCACCACGGCGGACATTCAATGGCGGTAAACCATTGGCGGTACATATTGCCGCGCCCAAAATACACACACACTAACAAAACAGCACCATATTGGACAATTGAAATTACACGCACCTGACACCCATACACATACCACAACCACACCATTATAAAACACACACCCACATTACCCACAATCCTTTACTAATACCAATCATTACCACCAGAGAGAGACAGAAAGAGCATACACTTAACCAGAGCCACATACCACCATCACCTATACACCACCCACGCACCTTACATGACACACCCCAACACATCACCCTACACATCCTCACCCACACCACTCACACTACACCCATGGCACCACAACAACACCCCAAATTCTCTGAGGAGGAGCTCAGGGTCATGGTGGAGGAAATCAATTGGGTGGAGCCACAACTATTTGGATCGCAGATGCAGCAGATATCCATTTCTAGGAAGATGGAGCTATGGCGGAGAATCGTGGACAGGGTCAACGCCGTGGGACAGCACCCCAGAACAAGGGATGACATCAGGAAGAGGTGGAACGACCTACGGGGGAAGGTGCGTTCCATTGCAGCAAGACACCAGCTCGCAGTACAGAGGACTGGCAGTGGACCCCCATCTCCTCCCCTACAACTAATAACATGGGAGGAACAAGTCTTGCCAATCATGCATCCTGAGGGCCTGGCAGGAGGAGGACTGGACTCTGGTAGGTCAACTCTATACTACTATCACCTGCCTACCTGCATGCCAGACACATACCCCCACACTCACCCTCACTCCCATCACGTAACCACTTTCCACACACCCCACCATCACAACCCACTCATCCCAATGCCAAGCCCTGCATGCACCACCAATTCATGGACACCACTCACAGCCCTGCACGGACACCAATCACTAAAGCATGCACACTAGAGACAATCATCTAGCCCACCAAATAACAACTCACACAAGGCAAAGCTGCCAGGGCAATAACAACCACATAGGGCAACCCACCCATGCACAATATGTCACACAATATTGGACACATCAATCAGCACTGTGTCCACCACTACAGGGACCCCAGGGCACCCCACAAACCCAGGATAATCAGGGACCTGGGGTCAGTGACAGTGAGCACACGGTTCAGGGGACAGAGGCACAGGACAATAGGGAAGCTGGGAGGAATGCTGTGCACCAAGGGGAGGACAGGCCCAGGGAACCGACTGTCCAGGAGGTACTCACCACAATCCTGGGAGCATACACACATTCCCAGGATACACTGGGACAGATCCTGGACAAGATGCAGGAGAACATGTGGCTGCAGGAGGGACAGTGCCTGGGGATCAGGGAGGACTTGAAGTCCATTAACACCACCCTGGTCTCCATTGCAGGGGTAATGGCAGACATGGCCAACAGTATGAGTGAGGCAGTGGCACACCAGCGGGCCCCTGACACTAGTCAGACAACTGAACAGCCCTCTACCTCCACTGCCGCTAGTGGACAGGAGGACCTGCCACAGGACCAACAGGCCACCAGCACCCCTCTCCCTGCAGAAGGATGACCACCCCGCAAACATTCCCTGCAATCCAGACAGAAGCCGAAACTATTGCCAAGATCCCCGCCAGGAAATGAGACCCTCCTGATTGTCACTCTTGGGTCCCACTCTGTCACCCTGTCCACCTTGAACTGCCATTGCTCCCCTTCCTATGCCCCCTTGGACAATGCACATGTGCTACAAATAGACTGGAACTATACCCTGGACTTTCCTCCATCATCACCCCAGCCCAATGCACTTGCCCCCTACTGCTTAGCACTTAAATAAACACCCTTTGAAAAAATACAAGTATGGAGTATGTCAAATGATTTAAGTGAGTATTCGTTTAACTTGCTTTAATCATTGCAATTCAACCGTATAGTAATGTATACATTGTAAAAACCTGTAGTTGGCTGCAGTGAACACACCAGGAGCAATAGTGGGACACCAACATCTGCAAAAAGAGATGCCAATGGATACAGTGAGTGGGCATAGAAGGAAGAATTCACAGCCTGCCACTGACAATGTCACACATCAAACTGTCAATGAAATGTGAAATAACACTGTCTTACCTGTGTGTCATTGGAAGTACTGACGAATGACTGCACTTCTGTTGTCCTCATTCTCATCCTCTGCCTCCTCATCTTCACTGTTCACAGGGTCCACTGCTGCCACACGGCCATCTCCGGCCTCCTCTTCTTACAGAAAAGGCACGTGGCATCTCAAGGCAAGGTTGTGCAACATGCAGCATGCCATGATTATCTGGCAGACCTACTTGGGTGAGTAACACAGGGATCCACCTGTTAGATGGAGGCACCAAAACCTGGCCTTCAGAAGGACGAAGGTACATTCAATAATCCTTCTTGTTCGCCACTGTGCCTCATTGTAACGTTCCTCAGCCCTTGGCCTGGGATTCCTCAGAGGGGTCAGTAGCCATGATAGGTTGGGGTAACCTGAGTCACCTGCAAATATCAAGGGACAACTATTAGCCACACACTAACCCTTATGTCTCACACCATACCCATACACCAACATCCACTGGGTGGGTACCAGGGCTCACCTATTAGCCACACCCTGTGTCTCTGGAGTTGGGCCATCACATTTGGGATGCTGCTATTCCTTAGGATAAAAGCATCATGCACTGAGCTTGGATACTTAGCATTGACATGGGAGATGTACTGGTCCACCAAGCACACCATCTGCACATTCATAGAGTGATAACTTTTTCGATTTCTGAAGACCTGTTCATTTCGCCGGGGGGAGGGGACAAATGCAATATGTATCCCATCATTTGCAACAATGATGTTGGGGATATGTCCCATTGCATAGAAGTCAGCCTTCACTGTGGCCAAATCCTCCACTTGGGGGAAAACAATGTGTGGCTGCACATGTGTTTAATCAGGGCACCCAGCACTCAGGTCAATACTATTGAGAACATTGGCTGTGACATTCCTGCTGCCAAGCCCACTGCCACTTGGAAAGAACCTGTTGCCAAAAAATGGAGCACTGATAGCCCTTGCACAAGGGGGGGGGGGGGGAACCCAGTACGGGGACAGATAGCAGATATCAGGTCAGGCATTGGGCACACAGCTCTGAGATTGTGGTCCTGTCAAGTCTGTAGGTGAGGATAATGTGCCTGTCCTCTATTGTTGCCAACTCCACAAGGGGTCTGTACACGGGGGGATGTCTCCATCTCCTATCCATCTGCAGTGGTTACAATCTATGGGGCAAAAGAGTGAGCAGCTGGTCATTATCTGTAAATTGTAACCACTACAGTACAATGCATATTGTGATTGTTACAATATTTTGGTGGCATATGTCCAGAATGTGAAATTGTGAATTGTGACGCAGTTAGGATCCATGGCCTGCCCCCCTCACCCTCCCAAAATGGCATCTGCCTGTCCTGTATGGAGGGATAGGTGGAAATTAGGTAATTCTGTTCACGTTGTGCAACATTGCGGAAGGCGGTCGGGAACCGCAGTGCAACTCCTCATTGGTTATCATTGGGCCCTATGGGATACAGTGGCAATGGTGATGTACGCCTGCAGTGACAGTATGCACTGCCGCAGAGGTCACCGCCATTTTCTATCTGTTTATTCACTTGCTACCTGACCTTCAACAGGAGAGGACCTACACTGCATGTGCTGCTGTGACCTGTGTCTGGATCCTACCATGGCTCGTGTGACTGGGGAAAGGGCCCCTGCCTTCACCTTGGCAGAGTTGGAGAGACTGGTGGATGGGGTCCTACCTTAGTACCGACTGCTGTATGAGCCTCCAGACCAACAGGTGAGTACACTGTGATTGCGATGCATGGGTCATGAATGCATGGAGTGCTTTGTGTGAAGGCCTCGTGTAGGGGGCGGGTTAGTGGATTGGCCCTGGGCAGCGTGCAGCATGTATGCTGGGGCATATATGTGCTAATCGGAATGGTAATGGCCATGGTGGGCCATGAGTGTAAGAGGCAGGATGGTCTGACTAATACCTTTCACTGTGTGTATTTCTTCTGCAGGTCAGCGCCCATCAAAAGAAGGGTATATGGCGTGCCATCGCCAAGTATATGCAGACCCTGGGGGTCTATGGCAGGCGGAGCACCCACTGTCGCAAATGGTGGGAGGACCTGAGATGCTGGGCATGGAAGATGGCGGAGGCCCAGCTGGGGATTGCCTCCCAAGGACTAACATTGCAGAGTAGGTCCCATGTTGGGCAGGGCTCTGATTTGAAATTCCTCCAACCTAGCTAGTAGGCATCCACTACTGGGCAGGGGTGTGTGGGTGCAAGGTATGCTGCAGTTGGCGGTATCTGTCTCTACCCATGGCCTGGTGACTAGTATTGTAACTGGTAGTGCATTGCCGAGTGCGTAGGTCTGTTCCCTGTGTGTAAGTGTGTTGTGTACGCCAATGGTGGTGTTGGTGCCGCCATTAACCAAGTGTATCCTTTGTCTCCCCTCTTTTTGTTTTGTCATCCTGTCCTTATGTGCATTAGCATCATCTGGCGAAGGAGCAGAGGCACCGGGGACAGAAGGAGCTGCATCCCACAGGAGCCAGGAGGCAGAGTCCACCGACGCTGAGGGCACCAGTGGGACGGAGGGCAAGGGGAGCACCACGGCAGAGACAGGAGGGGACAGTTCAGACACGGATATCTCCTCCGATGGAAGCTCACTGGTGGTGGCGGACACCTCTGTGCCCACCCCAAACACAAGTCCTCTGCCACCCCGTACCAGCACCACCCTCCCACCAGCCCCTCAGCGAGTTGCCCGTGCCCGCTTACCGAGGAGGGTGGGCATCTCCTTCGCCCCAGGCACCTCAGGCCCTGCCCCAGTTAGCCCTGCTGCCCTGAGAGAGGAGGCTATTGACCTCCTGAGATCCATCTCTGTTGGGCAGTCAACCATTGTGAATGTCATCCAGGGGCTGGCAGCCCAAATACAACAGTCCAGTGCATTTCTGGAGAGTATTCACACTGGCTTGGATGTCCAACAGAGATCAATCCAGGCTCTGGCCTCCTCTCTGATGGCAGTCATTGTCCCTGTTTCCACCCTCCCCCCTCCAATTTCCTCTTCACAGTCCCATTCCCCTCAACCCCAACCTATCCCAAGCACACAGGCAGATGAGCATGCACACAGGACAACACACAAGAGTGGACATGGCAAACACAAGGACCACACTTCATCCCAGAGGCACTCACACAAACACCATCCAGATGCAGACATACCAACATCCACTGCCTTCACTGAGGCTCCCTCCTCCTCGTCTTCCAGCTCCCTCCCAGTTCCATCTACACTCACACCTGCATGCACTACTTCCTCATCCACTGTCACCATCACCAGCACACCTATCAGAGCACACACCTCACTGGCAGTCACCACCCATACATCCATGCACACGTACCCTGTGGCCTCTCCCACTGTGTCTGTGCCCCCTCCTCCCAACGTACACAAACGCAAGCACTCAGACACCCAACAGCCATCCACCTCACAACAGCATCCAGCCCATGCACCTGCACCCAAACACAGCAGACAGACACCTCCGACAATCACTCCCTCTTCTTCCACTCCCAGACCTTCTCCCTTTTCCCACCCCAATGTCCCTAAGAAGCTTTTCCTCTCCACCGTTGACCTCTTCCCTACCCCTCCTCCCCCCATCATTCACGTCAGGCCAGAGTGGTCAGAACCCAGGCAAGCACCTCAGCCACCCAGTACACAGGGCACAGTAGTGTCCCCAGAAAATCCAGGTAGGAAAGGATCCCAGCCACCAGCCAGCCAGACGGAAAGGGTGCCTGCCCCAAGTGCTTCAAGAAAGGGCAAGGAGCCAGCCCCATCTGCATGAAGGAAGGGCAAGGAGCCAGCTCCTGCTGCAGGAAGGAAGGGCAAGGAGCAACCTCCAGCTGCAGCAAGGAAAGGCAAGTAGCCACAAGAGCTACCCCTAGCTGCAGCAAGGAAAGACAAGTAGTCACCCCCAGCTGCTGCCAAAAGGAGCAGGAGCCACCCACAGCTTCTGCCAAAAGGAGCAAGGAGCCATCCCCACCTGCTGGCAGGAAGGGCAAGTGGCCTGCACCAGCAGGCAGTAAGGACAAGGGGCCTGGTGCTCGGACTCAGTTTGAGCTCAACCATGGTGGTGTAGCTGTCTGAAGCTGCAGGGGTCGGGCTGGATCCTCCCCCTACCACCACCACCAACTCTGCCAGAAACACCAGTGGGCAGCCATCCAAGGCTGCAGGGGATGGGCTGGAGCCTCCCCCCACCACTACCACCACCAGCTCTGCCAGCAGCACCGGTGAGCAGCCGTCCGAAGTTGCAGGGGATGGGCTGGAGCCTCCCCCACTACTACCAGCAGCAGTAGCACCACTGCCATCACTGAACAGCCGTTACTGCTGACGGACATTCTGTAAACCTACCTCCATGGGCTGTTGTGCGGCCTGTCCCTTGCAAATACTGTGGGTATGACACCCAACTGAGAGACTGTGACCTTGCAATCCCCAAGATCTGCATCACAGGGCATGATGCCCCCTCCAGAACCAGTGGAGAAGCCATCCACTCACCCCCTCCTCCCCAGGATGAAGCTCACTGGGCACAATCCCCCCTCCAGAACCAGTGGAGAAACCATCCACTCATCCCATCCTCCCCAAGATGAAGCCCACTGGGCACGATGCCCCCTCCAGAACCAGTGCAGAAGCCATCCACTCATGCCATCCTCTCCAGGATGAAGCTCACTGGGCACGATGCCCCCTCCAGAACCAGTGGAGAAGCCATCCACTCACCCCATCCTCCCCAGGATGAGGCTCACTGGGCACAATGCCCACTCCAGTGCCAGTGGGCAAGTCACCCACTTGAGAGACTATGGACTTGCACTCCCCAGGACAAAGCACAGGGCATGATGCCCCCTCCAGAACCAGTGGGCAAGTCACCCACTAGAGAGGCTGTGGCCTTGCACTCCCCAGGACAAAGCACAGGGCATGTTGCCCCCTCCAGGACCAGTGGCGTTTTTCTATCTGCGGGCTGAGTTCCCCATCCCCCTGAGGTGCCTGCCTATTTTCGACCTGATGCCCCTGCAGTGTTGTTGCAGGAGTGAAGTGTGGCATTGGACTTTGTAATGTGGCCCTGTGGCCCACAAACATTGAGGACTGGGGAGTGTCCCTTCATTTGTAAATATGTATATACTTTTTGATTTCGATGCATGTAATTCTACTATATTTATCTTATTACACTCACTTTTATCTATTGGAGTTGTCTTTGCATTATTCCTGAGGAGTACTGGGTAAATATGTTATGTTACTGCATCTGCTTGTGTGCATCGTGTTGGGGTGGGGATGTGTGTTGTGCGTGTGACTCTCTTTTTCCTCCCCCTTTCCCCTGTGTGCTAGGTGGCTGTACTCACTGTGGTCATCTTCGCCGTTGTTGGTCTTCGTAGTGGAGCAGACGTAAATCAACATTAGGAATATGTGCAGCTCGGGCTCCATGGCGTCGTGATTATTCCCTGAGTCTTCACAGGTGAGTCCTTTGGCTTTTGAGCTCAGTTTCCACCAGGCTTTTGATGTCGTTGGTACCGCCCTGGAAAAGGTGGCAGTTTCCTGTGGCTTAATACAGTGGGCGGAACATTGGCTTCAGCCTGGCTGTAGGCGATTACCGCTGTGGTGCCTGTCGATTCAGCACTGGCAGTCGGTGTGTTGAAGTGGCTTTCTGTCTGAGCCGTTTCTGCCATGGTCATAATTTAGCAGTATTTACCGCCAGCCTGTTGGTGGTATTACCCCCACTTTATCACCAACCGCCAGGGTTGTAATGAGGGCCTGATTCTTGAGTAGATTTGCAACTGGAGAAGCAGGTAAATCCACTCCAAAATAACAGGGAGAAAGTGCCCCAGCGACTGTACCTTCCTCTTCCTGTCCTAAGGCTCCTACCAGTGCTTTGTCCATCTCTTGGTCACTTTTCATTTGGATTTTCAAGAGAAATGATCCCTCTCTTTGTCTGCTCCATATACCATTGGATTATAAGGACATTGGGCCTCTATACAAGAAACTGATGCATCTGCTCCAATGCGTCAGATTTCTTGTGCTGTCTAATGATTACCTAACAACACTATGGATGCACTGTATTTACAATACAAAGCTCCTCGTGCACATTTTCACAGATGTGTCAGAAATTCGGACTCATCTGTTGGCACTAAACTCATGCATTGCTGGACTAGTGTAAAAAATGACACTACTTTAACAATGAGTGGAAGGCAATCATAGGAAAAAGCCCTGCAGCAGTTTAACACCTGCTCTGAGCAGGTGTTAAATTGTTGACACAGTGAAGTCACAGAAATGCAAGTCACAGAACGACGCAGTGAAATGCTGTAAATGTTGCTGTGTCAGTTCTGCGTGGCTTTTGACCTGGGAACTCCTACCATGCATATCATTGCCGGTATCTGCCGCCCAGGTGTGAATAGTTACACTGAGGCCTCTAGCATAACTTTGTAGATTTGGAGTTGTTTTTGCACTACCACAGCGTAAAAACAATGACGCTGCAGTGGCGCAAGAGCCTTGTAAATGAGCCTCTTTGTTTTTGTGACATGACAACAAGCTTAAAAACGTTTGAATAAGGGTGTTGTTTGATAGACGGCATGCACAAGTATTGTATTTGTACATTTATTCAATTTTTTAATTTGGTTATGGTGGGTGGCCTGGAGTTGCAGTAGGGGTGTAGTATTTTTTTGTTACATTTTTGATCTTTTGTAAGAGAAAATGTTGCACAGTCGAGTAAATTTTCTCCATTTTTGTTAAATTTGCACTATTCATTTATTTTACCATGTGGCCTAGTCTGCCCATGGACCATCTAGCCAGTACTAGTCATTGAGTATATGAAATCACTTTTTTTCTTTGCTTCATGTAGCATCTATGATTATTTAGACCAGGGATGGCATTGGATTCAATGTTATTTTTTTGTATTTAACTTATTTTCTACAAAAAGTGTATTTTAGAGGGGTAATATGATATCATTATGACTCGAGAGGATGTTTGCTGTTGTGTAGCTCACTTTTTGTTTTTGGCACTGCTGAATTATAGTGGTGTTTTCTTCATTGATTATGATGCTAGTTCTGTGTGTGTGTTTGCTTTGTTATCCATGCCATGTGGCCAGCAGCCATTTTGTGTAGTCAGTGTTCATCCATAGGCCTGCATGTGTTCTTTGTTCTCCACACCTCCTTTCTTGCTGTTGTTATTTGACCATGTTGCCAGCGGTCTTGTTATGCAGGCAGTCAGTGTGCTTTTGCCACAGGCCGGCATGTGTTCTTTGTTCTCCATGCCTCTTTGCTTGCTATTGTTTTTGTTTGACCATGTGACTGGCAGCCTCTTTGTGTAGGCAGTCAGTATGCTTTTGCCATAGGCCTGCAAGTGTTCTTTGTTTTCCATTCCTCCTTGCTTGCTGTTGTTTTATGACCACTGTGGCCGGCGGCCATTTTTAGCAAGTCACCTGAGGTGTTATTAATTCCCTTTTTCCAGTTTTCAAAGCCATTTTCTAAGAGCGTTGAAAGAACAGGTCTATGCCATTATAATGTTTTTACATTTTTCCTTGACATCAGTTTAATATGCTTGAGGATCATTGCAGTATATGTCTAAACAGTTTTTATAATATTGTATGCATTTTTTGATTTTCCCCTGCACCTCCTTGTCTCCCAATGGATTTCTCTTAGGCCGTAGTGATACACCAGCAAGTCTTTTTTTTTTTTTTTACATTTTCTCTTCATCTCTTGCCCACCATACGTCTTCTTTTCTTAGGCCATAGATGCACATCGGCATTCATTTTTTAAGGTTTATTCTAATTTTCCCAAACACCATGCCTGCCGTATGCACACAACAGCATTAGTTTTTGTAAGGATTATTCAATTTCCCCTTTCACCCTCCCGCCTCCCATAGGTGCACACCAGCATTCATTTTGAAGGATTATTCTATTTTTCCCAGTACCCCACACCTGCCATAGGTACACACCAGCATTCTTTTTTTATTGATTATTCCATTTCCACTGTACCCCGCCCACCACCAGAGTCCCCCCTTAGATAAACATAAAGCAAACAATTACATCTTCATGTTGTTATCCTGATTTGAAATATTATGTTGCAGTGTGGATTGGAATAAATAGTCAAATCACTATTGTTGGTCATTATTTGGGATAACCTCACTAAATTATATTGTCTGTATTATGAATAATCCTAATGGCAAAAATGGCACGTTTTGCTAAATGTTTTTCTTGTTTGTTTGCTTTTAGGTGCACAAAAGACATCACTCACAGTACTGCCAGACAGAAGGCCAGCACAAAGTGACATGACCACAGCATGTGACACCTCTGCTTCCGCCTGTGCTGCTAGGTGCCAACAGACAGAGCTTAAAGATAGCCCCAAAGAAAGGTGTTCTTGCCAAGGAAGTGGTCGGTGAGTAAGAGACAAAGAAACAGATTGCTACTACTTGTCTGCCACCCCCTACCTTTTTTAGGAAACGTCTTTGGTGGGCCTGCAGCACCATGCTCTGGGCAGCAAGCTGAGAGCAGCACTCCAACATCAACGAAGGCACAACCCCAACCAAAGCCCAAGGGCATGTCTTTCAGCTAGGCAGCTACTGCACTCATGATGATGAGCAGTCATTCTGAATTGGAGTTGTCTCAGCTGCATACCATTACTCAATTGTTGCAGGAAACTGAGCAAAGTGGACAGGAGCTGTGGCTCGAGCCAGCAATAGTTCTTCCTGAAGCAGAAGCAGAACACGAGATTGAGGTTCCTGCTGAGCTATACCTCTTCTTGAACTATTGGCTTCCCGATCTCCAGCAAGAAAAAGGAAGGGTACTCTGCCATCTTCTCCAAGCCCTCCTTCTGATGATCTGGACAAGAATTGTACCCCAGCAGAGCCTGAGATACTGCATGAGAGGCAAGGGAAAAGGAAAGTTCCTGAAAGCCTTGGAATTATGGAGTAGAGGAGGAGGATGATCCTATCATTTTCATAGACTCTGTCTCAAGGTACACTAACATTATTCCTCCTATTCAACATGCTGTGAGAGATGTGGCACTGGTTCCACCACCACCACCACCTTGCCAGCTTCCATATTTTTAAGGTCCCCACTGAGACCTGCATCTACCACTACCTCAGTTGAAGTATGCAGTGCAGAGAGGCAATAGTCGACACACTCACCTACCTCCAGTTCTTCAGGCATTGTCATTGGCTCCAGTGGCCCACTAAAACAGTTCTCCTCCCCATTAAGAACTTTTTTATGATTAGCATGCAGGAAGATAACATTGCAACATGCTCCATTTGCCACGTGAGTGTGCATTGAGGTAAGAAGGGGTCATACTATGGTACTGGAGGCCAAATACCCATTTGAAAAATATCACATAATAGGTTGGGAGGAGCACCTTAAAATATTGCTGCAGGATGTGGTGGTAATAAGACAGGGAAATCAGCTCTGATAATGGTAGGAGGTGATGAGAAAGCAATTCTGTCCCCAGCAGTGTGTCAGCAGCATCACCCACCTCAGCAATCTCAGATGGAGGCACCGCCGCATAAGGTGATCACTTCTCCAAGATGCACATTGAGCCAACCATCTCCTGGGCTTCTCCTGTCAGTGCATTACAAAAGAAAGAATACAAGCTACTATTACAGGCATGTTTAGGCAGGAGGAGCATTACAAATGCAACCACCCAGCAGCACATTTGTACAGGGGAAAGCTGGCTAAAATCTTATCACTGGACCTTCTCCTTTTTACTTTTGTGAAACATGTGCTGGCCATCAGCCCAAAATGGAAGGTTCCCAATTGGATCTACTTTTCCAGAGTTGCTGTTCCGGCTCTCCATCACCATTTGCTGCAATCGGTTGTAGAAGCTTTGCAGCAGAGTGCTTTTCACACTATCCAACTAAAGACAGACATACGGACCTGTTTTCAAGCAACTAATTTAATGTGTGTCACCGAACACTGTATCTCTTTTGTGGGGGGTAGGCTACAGCTATCTGCAGGTCTCAGTGCTGAAGAAACGTTTATGGGTGTATAGGCAGCATGCAACAGTAGCGATGTTCACCATGGAGAAATACCATACAACTGCAAACAACTTGGAAGACTATAACAGCAAGGTATTTGAATGGCAGTGACCCAGAGATCTCAGAATTGGATGTGTTGCCATGGACAATGCCAATAACATAGTCAAGGACATGGCAGATGGTAGATATGACAGTGTCCTGTGTTTGGTGCATTGCATTAACCTGATTGTGCAGGGCTATCTCAAAAAAGGAGTAATAGTCAGTGATATACTGACCATCTACAGAAGAATCTGAACTTATTTCAGTCATACTTCTAAAGCTGAGAAGCTAGTGAGGATCACTCAGCATGCTAATAGAGTACAGATTAAAGCCCTCCTACAGGAAGTGCCATCATGCTGGAACTCAACTTACTACATGTTACAACATCTGTTTGAGCAGTACATGTCAACCAATGACTATGTCTTTGACAGAGGAGGGGACGCAACTGGGAAAGTATGACCACGGAGGTGAAAAAAAGGACCCTCGTCAAATGCCTGACACAAATGCTACTTCCTTTTGAGGTTTTCACACATGGAAGGTCAGCAAGGAGGACAGTACAATGATCCAAGCTATCCTTTTGTTGCATCTACTACAGGATCAGTTAAAAAAAGGTATTGCAAAGGTTTGCCGATGTGAACAGTAATGGAGAAGTGCATGAGTTGGTTCATAGCTTAATCCTTTTCTTGATTGTTAATCCAAGGTTGCAAAGAGAGATTGTGTCTTCTAAAGAGTACATCTGTGCCACAATACTTGATCCACTGTAAACTAAAAATACTGGCCACTTTAATTCCTTTTTCAGAAATCAATGTTACACTACACAAGCGAGAGACCTAGAAGGGGAATGGCTGGAAGTTAAAGTCCTGAGCAGAAGTTTTGGCTTGCAGCCTTCAAACTCTGGAGAGGGCAGTGATGTTGTCTCAAAGCAGCCAACACCAGCTGTACCAGCAACTGCACCAGCAATAACACAAGCAATTGAAGAATGGGACCCAACCTCTGCAACTGCTTGGTTTGATGTGGCAGGGCTTAAGGTGACTGCAGTGGTGATGGCAACAGAGGCCGAGCAAGTGGAGCACCAATGAACATTCAGAGGATGGTACAAGACTATCTGTAAGAACAAAAAAAGGTCTACATGGACCAAAAACCATTGGTCTATTGGTATGGGAAGATGTGTTAATGGCCAGAGCTTAGCAGGTTGGCATTAAAGTATCTAGCTTGTCCAGTAGCAAATATGTCTCCTGAGAGTGTGATCAGTGCAGCTGGTGTAGTTGTCACAGTTAAAAGTACCGGTCTCTGTCCTCAAAATGTTAAGAGATTCACCATGATTAAAATGAACCAGCACTTTATACCACACAATTACATTATTCCTGAAACACCACAGGAGGAGGAGGATGAGGGTGCTTGGACAGCTTCAAGTGCTTTAGCTGACCAACTTCCTGGACTTCCTCCCCTAAGTTTCAGTACAAATTCTACTTCGCTGACTGGATAGGCCACCATGGAAATCCCAGATGTTTGAGTCAAAATGTTTTGCTAAAAAATGGATATAGCTAGAGGAACATTATATTATATGTCTGACTTATTCAGCCCAACCATTTTCACATGTATGACCAGACTGGAGTTTGACCAGTGTGCAGTTTCAATGCCTTCCCATTCCTTTCAAAGACATTGGAAACAATACCTACCTGCCTCCCTCCCACACATATCCTTCTTTTCCATTCACTATCTGGGTTGCCCCAGTAAAGATTATTAATTTCTAAAACTTCCAATGAGTTGCTTCCTTGGGAAAAGTGTTGATCCACGGCGGCCCGCGGCACCTCCAGGCCGGGACGCGGGTAAAGCCGCTGCCCGTGTCAAGGGTCGCGGGGCCCGCGGGGGCCTTTTTCTGGATGCGGCGAGGCCGGAGGCCCAGAATTGGGCATCGGTCCTCGCCGCGCACAGCGCGCGGCGCGAGTGTTGTCGTGGGGTGTCTGCCCCCCCCCCCAGCTTCAGACTTACCGGTTACCCATTTTCAGGGCCTTCCTTTTCCTCCTGCATGGTTCTTGAGCCATGCCTTCTCCTTCCTAGCATACCTTGCACCTCCCTTTTCCCTGCATGCATCTGTTTCCTTTTTACTATGGTTTCTTTTCCTGTCTATTGCTATAGCCCCTTCCCAATCCAAAATGGTGGTGTTACGTCTTCCTGTCCATCACTTCCTGTCTAGGGGTATAAAAGGGGAATCATTTCTTCTTCTCATTGCGTTGCAACACTTCTGCTGTGGTGGTCACGCTCTGGCTGGTCTTCGCTTGGACGCCAGTTGTTCCTGTTTTTTCTTCAGCCTTCCAGTATTCCCAGGCTCCTGAGTGCTAATTCCTTGTGTCCTCCTTCTGTTCCAGGGAGTTCCTGTTGGAGGTTTTTTTTTCCCTTGGGGTTTTTCCTCTGACACTCCTTCTGGAGGGCACGGACTGTGGTGGCGTACTATTGTCAACAGCACCGTGGCTACCGGAAGGGGTCGCCCCTACCTCGGTCGGAGCAGGACTTGCAGGAACCGGGGCTGCACACCATCCCTCTCCACTACAGACGGTAAGCCCAGGGTGAATCGTGACAAAAAGTGGAGATAAAATATGAGAATTGTGTACCACCATACTTGTATCAGGTAACTAACTATTGCACCATGTGTGATATAGTATTGAGTGAGTGTTAGTGATGATGATTAATGTGGCAGCAGATAGTGAGAGTGCTAACTAATTTGTAAATTGGATTGGTTCTTTCAGGCTTAGCTAAATTTACTTGCATGGTCCACTTTTTCCTGTACTTTATTTTCAGTCCTTCAGAGACCAGACCAGTCAGTTTAGTTAACAAATACAAATCTATGCAAAATAAATGCTCAAAGTCTTTTGCTCGCTTGTTCATCAATAACACTGCACTACAGGTATATCTCTCTCAATCTCATTTGGGTCTGGAGTAGTCCTGACCAGTTACTTGGAGTCTAGTTGCCTGTGATAAATAAATAATCTTTCCGATGAATCCAAAAGTTGAAGTTCACATCTTTGGGATAGGTGGGAGTGATTCCTTGCTTTGTGATGTCTTCCCTGATAGCATAAGAAGAGAACACTAATACCAACAACATTAATAATAAGGAAGGGCCTTTTGGTAAACACTGCAATAAGGTTTATGAAGATTTTTGATAGGTACCATTCCCTAATCAATTTAGTACTTCAATTGTTCTTTAGAAGGAGAGATAAATTCTATTTTTGTCTATGTTGGCAGACCACTACTGGGCAAATAGTTACAGTCGGCAGGACAAGGACATTTGCTTCACTAAGTACTACTGTACTTTATAATTGTTTGCGGCTTGGTGCTGTAAAACTTCATCAAGTAAAATAGATTTGAATTAACCAAGTTTCTGTTACCAGACAGTGCTACTCAGGTGGCTGGGTATAGCTGGAATGCAGAAACAGATGAGTAACCTAGTGAAGGACATAGGAAGATATTTCAGGTAGGGTTGATGCACATACATGTGTCAATTTGACAAACTATAAAGGGTGCAGCTCTGTGTTAACATCTCTTAACACAACAGAACACGCAACATTGATATTATAAATTTTACTAGGACAACTAAAAATAGAAAGACAGATAATGAAGGATGACTAAGAAAAAAGGAGACCCCATTTATTTTTATAAGCCACTTTTTCCACCCACAACTGGTCTACCCCCTCCCAAGCCAAAATGTCCCAAAAAGTTAGTCCAATTGAATCCAAACTCAAAAGAAAGCAACAAAGCCTAATGTCTAAAGTCCAAACCCTTTCTCCAACTCTGTCCCCCCTCCCTCTCCACCCTCATGTCCTCCCATCAAAAAAAGATATTCAATAAAAAAGGACATGAGGGCATCCAGTTCATAGACCAAGTCCTGCTGCCCTTGCCAGAGCAGTGCCATCTCACGGGCTAGAGTAGCCACCCATCGTAAAACAAGATGAAGTAGGCGTTATGTTGTTCAGTCCAAGGAAGAGACAGTGGTGGTGGAACAGGTGGCAGTGGAGTACCTCTGCTGCAGGCTGTGGCTCTGGCATGGCCAAGATGGAGGTGGACCTGGCTGGCAGCCTGAGTACCCTTTTGCAGTATCTCTGCCTGCGCCTGTGCTTCTTGCTCTTCCAGTTTCAGGGCCACCAGACAGTGATATTGGTCCATTACTTCCCACAAATTGTGTTGCTACAGCTGGGCAGCTATCTTTGGCGGTGTTGGTGGGTGGGCCAGTGCTGGTTGGTGCTTGGTGCCATTAGCTGGAGTAGATATATCAAGAAAATAAGAGAAGAACAAAATACAAAATCTCATATTGTGATTCTCAGCTCCAACAGATGTATACTGTCAATACTGGCATAGTGCTGTTCCCCTAGGGCCATTTGAATTTTATTTGGATGTGATGATTGATATGGGTAGTGGTACTAGTCAGTCTCCCACAACCTGGGCCAAGTTTATTGCACCCATGCATCACATCATAGTCAGGTAATCAATCAATCATAGCACTGACGGCAAGGAATAATTAAGTAAGAACACCAACATATTCAAAAGAAAAGAAAACATAATTTTTCAAAAGGACATAATTTCATAGTGAAACAGATTACACACTTATCGTGTTAAAAAATCTGGATCACCTGCCATTAATGAGCAAGGCATATAAGTATGTATGCTGCCCATTTAATACTTGACTATGCAACATAACAAAGCCATGCTGGAGGGTCTGATGGTTACTCTGCAGCATGTTTTTGGGGCAGCCCAACTGTGGCGTTCTATGTGAACTTATAATTCCAATGACCCTGCCTTCTCAAGATCACTCCTCCTTTCCACTACCCAAAGTCCAAACTTAGATTATAGGCTTATAGTGATAGTATGGCAGATGGGACACACTTGGCAGATAACGGATATCCCATCTACCATGTGGTATTATAGTAGACAGTACAAAGAAGAAAATGATGAACTAGTGCAGTGAACAGGGTCTTTTATTTGTCTCAGAGCATTCCATCCACAAATATGTAGATAAGGCCCAAGCCCTTAGTTACACATTACATCCATGCCTCCAACACAAATTATTACAAACCTTCACTTGGCAGTGGTGAAATCAGGTAGTCCACAGGATGGTAAGTTGTAAGGGGTTTAGGCTACCTAGAGGTTTAGCTATGGAACAGTTGGTTGAGTCAGGTATAAATAAATGATCAAGTACTATGGATTAATGTTTAAATAGCTTACCTCCCATCAATCAATGTGAAGATCTTCAAAGTCACGTTGATTAATGGGATGAAAAATATTGGAACCATCAGTTTGTAATGTATTATGAAAAATAACTTCACTTAGGCAGAGAAATGTGGCATATACATCACAGCTGTCCAGCTGAAGAATTTACTTTAGGTAGTCTGGTACAGAAAGACATATTGATGAAATGCAGCACTAGTAGTCTACAGAGTGGGCACTGGAAAACACACACTGTCGTTGGTTTGTGGTTTGTGCATGGCAGCCTCAGTTCTGTTGTGCCACTAGCCCGCAAAACACACAAATTAATTTAGTCATCTCCTGCACTCGTTTTAGCAGCAGCACCAGAGATTAGTATTACACTGCGCTTCAGTTTGAGGTGGCAAGATGCCAACACCAGGGACTTGATTCTAGAGGTGATGGCAGGATATCTGCCTCACTTAACCAGTACAGTACATTTTCAATACAAACGCAAGGTGACTTACCACTTGTCCCTGCCACCAGTAAGACAACATCTCCCTTTTCTTTAGTCACCTCAGCCTGCACCCCCACCGACACTCCAGCTTTGATGGCACTGCTGGTGGTGGTCTCTGTGCCTGGTGAAAAACATAATGCACCCATTTTAGATACCAGATAGCCAGCTAAGTATTTTGTGCACAAGATACAACAGCAATACCTCACTACAGTTAGCTTAGCTATCTATCAGTATCATTTTCTATCAAAAGTCCATGACTGTTATGACCACTCTGACTCTGCAATACAACAATCAAAATGGTTGGCGGCTCGAGTACAACTTGGGCCTGCCTGTGTGATCCTCTTTACATACCAAACAATTTTTCCCCTCTTAGTACTACACAACAACAAAAAAAGTGTAATTGATGGGGAAAGCAAGCTTATGAAAAAACAGCAAAAGAAACATGCAGACAGGACAAAGTCAACTTCAGACACGAGAAATACATAACAACACAGGAACATATGCAGGGATAACAAACACCTAACACGAAAAAAGTAGTAAGTAGATAGAAGGCCTTAATTTTAGTGGTGGAAGTTAATAATGGCTTACAGAGGGCAGCAGAACCATCAGCTGTGGCAGTTGTGGTCACACTCATCACAGCACTGGTGATGGCCATAACTATAGTTGTCCTCTTGCTCATTGGTGAAAGAAGATAAAAAACAATGATTTGTGGTGCTCTGTACAAACATATTTTTTTGACAGGCACAGCATTGTACTTTTTCATTCAGAGAGCCTATCCTTGTTTCGTAATCTTGGCCTAAACATCAAAACATAACATTTTTATTTTTGAACTATTGCATTCCAAATAATGATCTTTGCTTCTCTGCCTCCTTTTGATAAGTGAAATTGTTTTCCCTTTGCATACTGCACATCATGGAGATTGGGACTATGAGCTTCATAAAGAGATAAAGCCACAGAAGACTGCAAGTTAGTCATGTGGCAGCTCTGATACACTTTGCTAACATTGTACGAGTGAGTGGCATGATGATGAGTTGACTATCATGCCTTAAATAACCCAAGAGAGCATCAGCCTACCCTAACTCACACTGGAACAGAATCCTGGCAGTATTATTAACTTGACTTCTACTACCATCCTGTGTTCCCAACTTCTAGTTTCCTGCATCCTCCCTGTCAGGCTGGACCCATCTACCATTACTATACTATATCAAGGGATTTTTCACTGAAAAAAACAAAGCTTACATGGATGTTATAGTCAGGAAAAAGAATGAAAAGAACCATAGAAATTCACTGAAAAAAACAAAGGTTACATGGATGTTTTAGTTAGGCTCCGATTTAATTCTTGCAAAACCATAGAAATTTAGCAGTTATAGGGGGTCATTCTGACCCTGGCGGTAAAAGGCAGTTACCGCCGGTCAGAAGACCGCCATAACACCGCCGCGTCCGCGGTAACTTGCCAGGGTCATTCTGACCCACAACTGGCAAACCGCCAAAAACCAGACCTCCACTGAAGGCCGCCACATCAGCGGTCAGCGATAAACTGGAGATGACCAAACCTCCACCATCACGCCAACAGAAATACACCCATGCCATTACGACCCACGAATCTACGCGGCGGTCTTTCAACCGCGGTATCCCATTGGCGGTACACACCGCCGCGGTCAAAATACACACACATCTACAAAACACTGCCACATTGGACAATTACAAATACACACACCTGATACACATACAAACACCACTCCCACACAATCAATACGATATAAAACACACACCCTCATCACCCACAAACCCCCACAAATCGAAATTCAGAGACAAGGCGCAATACACAGAGAGAGAGCACAGGGAACGCAAACCACAACACACACAGGAACCCAATATCATCCCCCACACTACATCTACGCACAAAACACCACACACCACTACACTCATTACCACAAACACCACCCCACACCTCATCCACACCACCCCATGGCACCCCAAAGACACCCCAGGTTCTCGGACCAAGAACTCAGGGTCATGGTGGAGGAAATAATTAGGGTAGAGCCCCAGCTCTTCGGCACACAGGTGCAGCACACCACAATAGCCAGGAAGGCAGAGCTATGGCAAAGGATCGTCAACAGGGTCAACGCTGTGGGACAGCATCCCAGAAATCGGGAAGACATCCAAAAGCACTGGAACGACCTACGGGGGAAGGTGCGGACAATGGTGTCAAGACACAACATCGCTGTGCAGAAGACTGGCGGCGGACCCCCACCCACTCCACCCGAATTCACAGCATGGGAGCAAGAGGTCTTGAACATCCTGCATCCTGAGGGCCTCGCTGGAGTAGGCGGAGGAATGGACTCTGGTAAGTCTAATCTCAACTACTTCACCCCCCCAACCACCAGCATGCCAACCCACACCCCCACCCTCACCCCCAACCCCCCAGCACATATCCTCCCTGCTAATGTCTCACCAGCACAACCCACCCAAACCAACACCAACCCCTGAATGCCAACACAAACCATGGACACCCATCACCTAAGCATGACCACTGCACATACCCATCCCCCCCCCAAACCACCCTCACAACTCCTCCCACAAGGGAATGCCAGCACTGGGGGACAAGGGCACCCACAAATCGCACGCCATGGCATACACAGAAGCAATAACCATACTCTTTTACCCCTGCAGGGCACGAACGCCAACACACCGGCCCGGAGGGTCCAGAAAGGTCCATCCCACCCCCAGAACAGGCCCCCAGTGATGACAGCAGCTCTGTCGACCTAGAACCTGATGACCAGCCCGGACCATCCGGGACCTCTAGACAGTCGGTTCCCCTCAGGCAGCCACAGGCCACAGCAGACCTACCCCCCTCTGGAAACCCCAGCACAGCACCCACCCAGCGGGCCCATGCCTCTGTCTCCAGGACAGGTCAAGCAGCGGTGTGTCTACCACTACAGGGCACCCAGGGCAACCCACCACCCCAACAACAACAGGGACCTGGGGGCAGTGGTAGTGGGCACACTGGCCAGGGGACAGAGGCCCAGGAACAAAGGGGAACTGGGAGGGCTGCTGTGCGACAGAGGGAGGACAGGCCTAGGGAACCCACTGTCCAAGAGGCCCTCACCACCATCATGGGAGCGTACCACCACTCCCAAGAGACGATGGCGACGGTCCTGGCCAGGTTCCAGGAGATCCAGGCCATGCAGGAGGGCCAGTACATGGGGTTCCGGGAAGAACTGCGCAGCATCAGTTCCGCAATGGGTACAATCGTGGTGGCACTCAACCAGATTGTCACCACATTGCGGGACCATGTGGCCCCCCAAAGGGCCCCTGCCACTAGCATGGAGGAAGAACAGCCCACCACCTCCGCCAGCGCTAGTGGTCAGGAGGCCCTGACACAACAGCAACGGGCCACCCGGACCCCACCCCCTGCAGAACATGAACCACCCCGCAAGAAAGGCCTGAGACCTAGGAAGAAGACAGAGTAGGATGTCAAGACCCCCGCCATGCACGGATCCCCCCGGATGTCATCCCACTGTCCCACTGTTCACCCTGTCCAACCTTGAACTGCCCCTGCTCCACCTTCCACAGGCATATGGACAATGCACCTGTGCGAACGAGACTCTGGACTCTGCCATGGACATGCCTCCACCATCACCCATCACCCTTTTTGAACTATACACCAATTTTTGCACTTCAATAAACACAATTATTGCACAAAAACCATCTGGAGTCTGCTATTTATTTTTTTAAACCAAATGTATTCGATATAACCAACCAAAAATGTCCAATTACATTGTGATGACAACATACCAGTGTCACACAGCGGTAGTCCATGGGGAAATAAACCAGAGGGCACTCCGTGGGGACCAGATCACTGAAATAGGAAGGCAAATTCACAACTAAGTTACCATACATTGGGGTGAAAGGTCAGACAGTAGAGAGCCAGTACTGTTACAGATATAATAAAATGCAGTAGTAGATTCTTACCCGTGTGTTACTGGAAATACTGCAGTATCACTCGGTCCCTGTTGTCTGTGTCGTCCTCTTCGTCTTCCTCCTCTTCACTCTCCGCAGGCTCCACAGCGGCCACAACACCACCATCTGGACCATCCTCCTGCAGGAAAGGCACCTGGCGTCGCAAAGCCAGGTTGTGAAGCATGCAGCAGGCCACGATGATATGACACACCTTTGGTGAGTACATTAGGGATCCACCTGTCATATGCAGGCACCTAAACCTGGCCTTCAGGAGGCCGAAGGTCCGCTCGATCACCCTCCTAGTACGCCCATGGGCCTCATTGTACCGTTACTCTGCCCTTGTCCTGGGATTCGTCACTGGGGTCAATAGCCAAGGCAGGTTGGGGTAACCAGAGTCACGAATTAGCCACACACGCTGTCTCTGTAGCTGTTCCATCACATAAGGGATGCTGCTATTTCGCATGACGTACGCGTCATGCACTGATCCTGGGAACTTGGCATTTAAATGGGAGATGTACTGGTCAGCCAAACAGACCACCTGGACATTCATCGAATGATAACTTTTTCGGTTTCTGTTCACCTGCTCATTGTCTTTTGGGGGGACCAAAGCCACATGGGTACCATCAATGGCACCAATGATATTGGGAATGTGTCCAAGGGCATAGAAATCACCCTTCACTGTCGGCAAGTCACCCACCTCAGGGAATATGATGTATCTCTGCATGCATTTCATCAGGGCAGACAACACTCTGGACAATACCTTTGAAAACATAGGCTGAGACATCCCAGATGAAATGGCCATTGTAGTTTGAAATGATCCACTAGCCAAAAAATGGAGTACTGACAGCACCTGCACTAGAGGCGGAATCCCTGTGGGTTGGCGGATGGGTGACATCAGGTCTGGCTCCAGCTGGGCACACAGTTCCTGTATAGTGGCAGTGTTGAGTCTGTAGGTGAGTATGACATGTCGTTCTTCCATTGTCGACAGGTCCACCAGCGGTCTGTACACGGGAACATTCCTCCGTCTCCTCGCAAGTCCCAGCGGACGGTGCCTAGGAAGGACAACATGGAGCACAGAATCAATCAACCCACAGGTAAGTTCCCACAGCCTGCACAGTACACGAATCTCTCTGGATTGAATGGCTTGTATGAGTGTCGATGTAAGGCCTAGCCATGTGTGACGCAGTAGGAATTAAGCCATGTGGGCCCTTGAAATGGCGGCTGCCTGACCTGTGAAGTGTGACAATGTGAAGTGAGGTCATTGCGCTGGCGAGGCATGCCGTGGCTGTAGGCGGTCGGAGACCGAGGCGCAAAGCAGCATTGGTTAACATTGAACCCTATGGGTTTCAGGAGCCAATGACGAGGTGCGCCGGCGGTCGCGGTACGCACCGCCGCGGGCGTGACCGCCATTTTCTCTCTGCTTAATCACACGACCTGAGCATCCACAGGAGAGGACCTATACTGCAAGTGCTGCTGTGACCTCGGTCTGGAAGTGACAATGGCTGCTGCGCCTGGGGAAAGGGCCCCCGCCTTCAGTTCCGAAGAGTTGGAGAAGCTCGTGGACGGGGTCCTCCCCCAGTATGCGCTACTCTACGGTCCTCCAGACCAACAGGTGAGTACACGGGGGCCAATGCATAGTGGGCAATGCCTGTGATGAGTGGGGTGGATGTACGATGGAGGGGAGGGGAGCGAATTACGAATGCATGGCACGACAGATGAGAGCATGTGCCACATGGCAAGTTTGGGGAGGGGGGGCCACTCACATCGAGCATGCAGAAAAGTGATGATGTTTCTTTTCCCCCCCTGTACATGTCACATAGGTCAGCGCCCATCAGAAGATCGATATTTGGCGTGCCATCGCCAAGGACGTCCGGGCCCTGGGGGTCCACAACAGACGGGGCACCCACTGCCGCAATAGGTGGGAGGACATCCGCCGCGGGAGCAGGAAGACCGCCAAGGCTCTGCTGGGGATGGCCTCCCAACCTAGGAGGGGTGCCAGTCGTACCTTGACCCCCCTGATGTCCCGGATCCTGGCGGTGGCCTACCCCGATTTAGATGGGCGCTTGAGGACATCACAGCAGACACAAGGGGGTGCGTACCAGCACATTCAGCTATATTTGCGCGCAGTGGAGGTGCCTGGGAGGGGGAGGAGGGCTGTGGGTATCCCTAGGCCAGGGCGATTTCTGTAGGCTAGGCCCCTCCGTGAGGTATGGTCCTGTGCCCCCACCCCCATCTCTGTAGGGTGCCTATTAATGCTATTCATGGACCTGTGTATTCTGTGTGGGCAGTTGTCGCCCATAGGCTTGTAGGGCATGTCCCAGTGAATGAGTAGTGTACCCCAAGTGCGCAGCGTAGTGCAGGGGGCTTCTGTGTCTGTCCTCTCCGCCAACGGTGTCCCCAATGCATGCACTCAACTTGTCTTTATTTCTCCACCCCCCCACAATTTTCTTTGTTTTTCTGTGAATGTGTGTATTAGCATCATCAGACGGAGGAGAAGTGGCATCGGCGCAAGAGGGAGCTGCATCTCACATGGCCCCGGAGGGCCATGCAACAGACTCCGACATGACCAGTGAGACGGAGGGCGAGTGGGGCTCCACCACGGGGACCCATGCAGACGTCAGTGACACCGACACGTCCTCGGATGGGAGCTCCCTTGCGGTGGCGGCAACATCCGTGCCCACCGAAACTACAGGTACAGCCGCCACCCAGCGCACCAGCTCTGCCCTCCCAGCAGCCCCTCGGCCTTCGGCCCGTGCCCGCACGGCCAGGAAGGCGGCCATCTCCTTCGCCCCAGGCACCTCAGGCCCTGCCCCAGTCACCCCTGCTGCCCTCAGTGAGGAGGTCATTGACCTCCTGAGGACCATCATTGTTGGGCAGTCTACTCTTTTGAATGCCATCCAGGGTGTGGAGAGGGAGGTGCATCAAAGCAATGCATTCCTGGAGGGCCTTCATTCGGGTCAGGCTGCCCATCAGCGATCGTTCAACGCTCTGGCCTCAGCACTGACGGCAGCGATTGTCGAAACACAAGACAGGCACCGCTGAACAGGCCCCGCCGTGAGAAGCACCGCTGAACAGGGCCCCACCGTGAGAAGCACCGCTGAACAGGGCCCCGCCAAGACAGGCACCGCTGAACAGGGCCCGCCGTGAGAAGCACCGCTGAACAGGGCCCCGCCGTGAGAAGCACCGCTGAACAGGGCCCGCCAAGACAGGCACCGCTGAACAGGGCCCGCCGTGAGAAGCACCGCTGAACAGGGCCCCGCCAAGACAGGCACCGCTGAACAGGGCCTGCCGTGAGAAGCACCGCTGAACAGGGCCCCGCCGTGAGAAGCACCGCTGGACAGGGCCCCGCCGTGAGAAGCACCGCTGGACAAGGCCCCGCCAAGACAGGCACCGCTGAACAGGGCCCTCCTGTCAAGCACCGCTCCGCTGGGCCCTCCAGTCAAGCACTGCTCCGCTGGGCCCTCCTGTCAAGCACCGCTCCGCTGGGCCCTCCTGTCAAGCACCGCTCCGCTGGGCCCTCATCTCAAGCACCGCTCCGCTGGGCCCTCATCTCAAGCACCGCTCCGCTGGGCCCTCATCTCAAGCACCACTGGCCCATTGGCATGCCCGGTTCTGTGTCGGGCAGGGCTTCACGAGGCACTCTGCCCACCATGCCTCCTCCATGACCAGTGGACTCTGTAATCCACCTGATGGACTGTGGCTTTGCACTCCCCAGGATGGCACAGTGGGCAATCCACCCACTGTAGAGACTTGAGAGACTGTGGCCTTGCACTCCCCAGGATGGCACAGTGGGCAATCCACCCACTGTAGAGACTTGAGAGACTGTGGCTTTGCACTCCCCAGGATGGCACAGTGGGCATGGAGGCCCTTCGTGGATCTGGTGTCGTGTACTCATGTGGCTGAGGTGCCCCCCCTTCCCTTCCCCCTGAGGTGCCAGTATTTTATTATTGTGATGCCCCAGCAGTGTTCTCTCCAATGGACTCGATCTCGTGTGTGGGCTTTGCCCATGTGTTGCGGCACATTGGCCCACGGACATTTGAACTTTGCAAAACTGTGCCGGACTTTTGCTACTTGTATATATATAGTTCTAGATGTGTAATAATTCTGTATATATTGCTAAGTTCGCTATACTTCATTATTGCTATAATATAGTTCTATTTTTACAATCATTGCCTTTTGTCTTTGCATTTTTGGTTTGGGGGTGTCACTCTGACTTTTTAATCTGCATTGGTGTGTAGGTATTTCGGTGGGGGTGAGGGTGGGGGTGGGTGTGTGGCGTATGTGTGTGCCCATAACCTTTCCTCCTCCCCCCTCCCCTGTGTCGTAGGTGCAGTACTCACCGTTGTCGTCTGCGGCGACCTTTGTGATCCTGGAAGATGAGCAGGAAGGCAATGGCTGGGAGGATGTGGAGTTCCGGTTCCATGCTGTTCCGATTCCGCGTGGATTATGTCGAGGTGAGCGTTTTCCATTGGAAATGTCTGTTTCCGCCGTGTTTTTATCTGTGGGGCTCCCGCCCCGGAAAAGGTGGCGGATTGGTGAGTCGTGATAGGGTGGGCGGTACATTGTCTGCCGCCTGGCTGTTGGCGGTGACCGCCGCGCTGTTTGTTTGTGCCGCCGTGGCGGTCGGAGTGTTAAAGCGGCGGCCTGTGTTGGCGGTTCCCGCCAGGGTCAGAATTCCATCTTTTGGACCGCCAGCCTGTTGGCGGTTTGGCCGCCGCTTTAACACTGACCGCCATGGTCAGAATGACCCCCATAGTCACCTGAGCTAACTATAACTTACACCCCCAAAATGCACTGCTTATGACCTTAACATATTACATCACTCCTGACATTGTCAGTGACATCACTGATGACATCATCTAGTATTTTTAGAGACTGTATAACACTTAATAGACATATACTAAGGGGGTCATTACGACCCTAGAGGTCGGTGGTATAGTGGAGGTATTACCGCCAACAGGCTGGCAGTACCTACCTCCACTATTATGACATTGGCGATTTGGCCAAACCCAAACCGCCTATGTACTAAACCGACCGTCACTAAGCCGCCCATGGCATTGTGACCCCGCCCACCGCCATGGTTTCAGTGGTTTCAATACCACCACTGAAACAATGGTGGTAGGCAATAACCCCACCCCCTCTCCCTCCCCAGATCCCTCCTCTACCCTCCCCCTCCCTCTCCCTATCCCGCCACACATTTACACACATACATGCACATACATACACACCCATACACACACGCATGCACACATTCACCCATGCATTCATACATTCATACACACTCACAGCAACACTCACGAACATACATCCAGGCACACACGCAATGTCACAACACAACATGCACGTACACTCACACCCACTCATGCACACACGCATTACACATGCATGCACGCATTCATACACAGTCACACACCCCCACACATGCACACAACATCCCCCTCTCCTGTCGGCGAATCCGACTTACCTGCGTGTAGGAGGTCCTCTGGCAGGAGATGGGATGTGGCACTGCTGCCAGCAGCAGCATCCACCAGCAAAACACTGCCAGGCCATATCATGGAATATGATACAGTAGGCGGTGTTTTGCTGGTGTGGTGCTGATAATTACAGCAACGCCACCTTACCACTGTCCGCCGCCATGACCGTAGATGGAATTCCGTCAGCCTTCTGGCAGAATTCCGTCTACGGTCATAATGCCATGGACGGTCGGTAGCCACGGCGAAGGTATGTTGGTGCCCGCCGCTGTGGCAGTAGGCAGCATTTGCCGCCAATATCATAATGAGGGCCTATGTGTCTACAAAGTTAAATATGGTGTTGTAGGTGTACTACTAATTTTGGTTATGCTACTTCTAACATACTTGAATGTTCGCTGTATGGATGAGTAAGTGTGTATATGAGTGGGTATCTGGCTGAGTGGGAGTTGGAGTAGCTGTATTTGTGAGTGGGTGCCTGAGTGCGTGTATAGGTGCGCCAGTGGGTTTATGGGTGAGTGATAGGGTGTATGAGTTGTTGCGTGGGTGAGTGATTGGATGCATAAGTGAAAGTATGGGTCAGTGAAAGTGTGGAAACATGACTGTAAGTGTATGTGAATAGGTGTATGAGTAACTGTAAGGGTGAGAGAGTGGGTGGGTGAGTGACTGTATGGGTGAGTGAGATAGTGCGCAAGTTGTATTTGTGAGTAAGTGGATTCATAAGTTAGTGCATGGGTCAGTGAGTATATGAGCCTCTGCTTGGGTGAGTGAGTGCATGAGTGGCTGCATGGGTGAGTGAGTGAGTGCATGAGTACCTGTATGGGAGACTGGGTGCATATGTGGCGGTATGGGTGAGCAAATGTGCGAAAGGGCCTATTTTGACATGGAAGACCCCAACGTTTTGCCTAGAAAATGACATGGTTTCAAACTGTAAGTGTCCTAGGCCCCTGCTAAACAGGTTCTCAGTGCTAGATCTCGTTCCCCAAAACTGTAGTATGTTTTGCACTTCAGCCACCCTTGTAAGTACCTAGTAAATGGTATTCCTGGAACCCAGGGCAAGAGTAGGAAGAGGACCCCCCAGAGCTGCAGCACCAATTGTGCCACTCTGAGAGGTCCCACACCAGCCTCATGCAGACTGCCATTGCACGTGCATGACAAGGTGTATTTAAAATTTGCAAACTTGACATGGCTCTCACCAAAAGTGCCATGTCCACTAACACTGCATGCAATATAGGTAAGTCACTCTTCTGGCAGGTCTTACAGACAGGGTGCACTATAATGCATGTGAGGGTATATGTGTGCATGAGCAAATATGCCCCAACTGTGACTTTGCAAACCCTTAAGACATAGTAAGTATGCAGGGAATCCATAGCAAATACCTGTGCTGGACACTCGTCATTATGTGTTCCCCAGCTACATGATGGCCTCTCTGAATACTGTTTTTTTTGGAATCAAACAACTCAGAATACTAAACCCATACTGATGCCAGGGTTGGATTTATTATTAAAAGTAACAGAGGGCATCTTAGAGATTCCTCCTGCAAAACCAAACAGCCCTGGCATGGTTGCTCACTGGTATTAGCCCACCTGCCACCACCAAACAGAAGTCACTTTGGGTGAGAGTCTCTCTCCGGAGCCAGAACACAAAGCCTTTCCTGGGTCAGATTCAACAGACACATGAAGACGAGGGATAAAGAAGACCCGAGGCACAAGAACTGAGCTACTGCAAGATAAAAAATGTGCCAATCCCTGCCTGCTGCACCTAGGACTCGACAATCACTGCAGAAATGTCACCTGGAAATCTGAACAACTCTAAAAACTCCAAGAGCACCTACAGGCTTCTGAGATTCACCAAGAACCCATCTCACAGTGAAGATATCACTCTTCTGCAACCTACAAGCAAGAACCCAGTGAAGTGAAGTTCATTGACCGGCAGCTGACAAACAAACCAGACCCAGCAGCCTGACCAAATTCCACTCAACGTACTCGGAGGACAAATCCTACCAGCGTACCCAGTTTGGTGGCACTGTGACTTTCAGGGTCTGAGATGAACCATTGCCCATGGCACTGGACACCCAACTTCAGACACCAAGAAGGAAAGTCTACTGCAGACTCTCAAAAACCCAGAAGCAAGCACCAGTCGAGGGCCTTCAGAACACCCATGAACCACCCCCAGAGTGTCCCTGCTGGCCTGCAATCTACCCTCCAAGTGACCTGCTCCTGGCTCCAATGTCTCCCTGATGCATGAGTCTTGTCATCTACCTGCACTGCACCCTGCCTTCCTGCCCCCTGCATAAGAAAACCAGCTGTGCTGTATGGGTCTGTAACCCCTTGTGAACTCTACACTCCAAGGGGACCCACCAGACTTACCTTTAAGACAAAACCTTGCAGTGTGTTTCCAAGTGTTTCCCTTCTCCTTTGTGCACCAGCTCAAAGACTTTCAGCCGCTGCTCCAGTTTGAAATGGGAACCACCCAAACTTCTCTAGCTGGCCCACTGGACATCTTGATGACCTCGACCTAAAAGTAGAAGGTGAGACTTGTGAGAGCAATGCCTGAATTTTATATACAATTTTATTTTTTTTCCCATTCATTCCTATGGTGCGTAATTATGCACAAAAAGCATATATTTTCTAAACTTTGAAAAATCATAACAAAAGAAATAGTTAACGTATATTGATTATCTTGGTCTTAAACATTTTATAAAAATCTGAAGTATTTTTTGTAAATTGGTCTCGAGTTATTCTTCCGAGCGTGTGTCCACATTAATTGGCCCTGTGAGTACAAAAAATGCTTAGCACATCTGCAAGGTAAGCCTAACTGCTCGCCCATACTACCACACAAACAGATCATTAGGTGATCTTCTTTTTATCTCTTGATACCAAAGTGAGGTTGCTTGGGTTCTCTGCACAGTGCATATTGTTCATATATTATATGGAGAGTCAGCCTCCTACATTTGGTTGCTCAGCTGACGGATACAAAACTTTGCATTTGCTGATACCACTTGCCCCTAAGGGCCCAATTACGAGTTTAGTGGTCAGGACCGCTACATTACAACCCAGGCGGTCACACCACCAGTGAACCACCAGCTCCTGCAGGATCTTTGATCCCGGCGGCCTGGTGGTGGCAGAGATTGTAATCTGCCAGGGCAGCACTGTATGCAGGGCTGCCCTCCAGATTACGACCTTGATCTCCACTAGCCTTTTCATGGAGGTAACACTGTCATGAAAAGGCTGGAGGAGAACATGTGCAGGGGGCCACAGGAGGGGCCCTGCACTGCCCATGCACTTGGCATGGGCAGTTCAGAGGTCCCCCTGTCCAGCATCCTCACAATGTTCACTGTCTGCTTTGAAGACAGTGAACACTGTGAGGGCGCTGGGGCACTCTGCTGGCTACAGAATTGCCGCCGGCTCGAATACGAGCCAGAGACAATGCTGTAGCCTGTTTCCCCCTCGGCCGGCGGGTGGAAACTAAGGTTTCTGCTGGCCAACCTAGCAGGAAACTTGTAATAACTCTGGCAGGGAGGTCTCCATGAGGGCGGCGGCCACCTTATTGGGAGTTTGGTGGACAGGCTTTTCCATCCGCCAAACTTGAAATGAGGCCCTAAGTGATCACACAGATAACTCCAAAAATTATCTGTGTTTGTATTGTGCAACTGGACTATTTTTTAAAAATTTATAATGAATTCATAGGGCCCTGGTTAGGTCACTAAATCTAAAATGGTGGATAGAAATGTAAACTCTTGACTATAGTTAGCCTTAGATAAAGTTTCAAAAGTTTGCAAACATTTTTGAAAGGTTGCTAAAGTTTTTTCCAAAAGTTAAAAAGGTCTCAATTTTAGTAGAAAAAAATTGTCTGATGCAGAGAATCAGGCTAAGGAGCCCGACTTGGCCCCTTTAATGGGACAGAGATACCCCAAACTAAGGGCTCTCAGCAAAGGTTACGGAATTCATACTGGTGCTCATGCTACCACAGACAAGCTTAGGCAGCTTGAGGCAGAATATGAGACTGCACACCCCGTCGCTGAGAGGCAACCCTCAGAAAAAGAAAATCAGGACAACTCAGAAGAATCTTAGGAGGAAAAGAAGATAGGATCCTTTGTCTCAGAAGTAGGAGCCCCTCAGAGGAGGATGAGGCTCTAGTTAGGTTGACCAAAAGGTTGGCTTTAGAAGCTCAACTTTCAGAAATAGAGAGGAAAAGAAGGGAGTTGGGCCTAAGACCCTTCTCTGGTGGCAGCCTTCAAATAACTAGGGAGAAATAAATCTTTTAACCTAAATCTCCCCAAAGGAGTTGTCACATCTTATACAGAGGGTGATGATATCACCAAGCGATTTTCTGCCTATGAGAAAGGGTGCATAGCCAGGGATATAGATAGAAGACACTGTGGCTCTCTGTTGTGGGAACTGTTCTCCGGAAAATACAAGGATAGATTATTGACATTGAATGAGGCATATGCCAGGTCCTATGACCTCATGAAGGCTACCCTGATTGAGGGCTTTAGACTTACAACTGAAGAACACAGAATTAAATTCAGGGAGACTCGAAAAACCTACAGTCAGTCCTGGGTAGAATTTGTGGACTATTCAGTAAAAATGATGGATGGCTGGTTAGAAGGTAGCAAGGTACAAGATTTTGATGGGCTTTACAATTTCATTATGAAAGAACATCTTTTGAGTAATTGTTACAAATGAGAAACTACAGTTCCTGGTTGACCTAGGTCCACTTTCTCCTCTAGAGGGGAAGAAGGCAAATCACTGGGTCATGACAAGGTGACCAAAACAACCTTGTGGGGAAGACCAAAAGAAAGAGGTCAAAAAGCCCTGCCAAGGGGAAGATGCAAACCAAACCAAAAGCAAGGGCCCATATTTTTACTTTTTGCCACAAAACTGCACAAACGCAGTTTTGAGGCAAAAAGTATAGCACTGGCTTGCGTCATTCCAAAGTGCCAGCCATGTGCCAAATTAATGGAATTCTGCAAGTCGGCAATAAGGTTGGGCAAACATCAGGAAAAATTATGTTATCCAGGTGGGGGTGGCGATGTAGGAGAAGTGGTTTTGGCCTTGAAAAATGATGCTAGGTTGGTTAGAGACAAGAAAACTTCTGTTAACCAGCCTAGCGTCATTTCCTGACACAAAACTATCCATATCACATGACTCGTCTTATAAAAGACAGGAGTCGTGCCCACCACCCCCATGGCCAGCAAAGGGGACCAGTGTCCCCTGGGCATGGCCATTCCACCCTGTGCCATGCAGGGGGGACCAATTCAGTGCCCCCACTGGCACTTAATTTTATTTTTTTAAATACTTACCCTACTTACTTGGGATGGGGGTCCCCCATCCTCTTGTGTCCCTCTAGTGTGGGTGGGGGTGTTCCTGGGGCTCGGGGAGGGCAGCTGTGGAACCATTCCATGATGTTTAACCATAGAAATGGGTCCACAGGTCCCCTAACGCCTGGTCTGGCCCAGGCATTAAATAATGGTGCAAAGCAAGCTTTACACCTTTATTTGGTCCCTCCTCCCACCCCTGCATCATTTTAGCACGGGGAATAAATATGGGGCTATGGGGACAACACCATTTATTAGATGGAAACACCTACCTTGCATCTCATTGACGCAAGGTAGGTTCACGCATCCAAAAAATGGTTCAAACGCCAATATTTTGAAGTTAGACTTGTCTAACGTCAGAATATAATATATGGAGTTAGGTTTGCGCCAAATTTGTGTTTAAAATGATGCAAATTTGGTGCAAATGGAGTATAAATATGCCCCAAAGAGTGTTTATCAGGCCTCCAGAAACCTGCACAGGAGGGTGGGCCCCAAGACTCCTAACAGTCTAAGGGTGGGTACAGGGGTAACCACTTTGATCCCAGCAAGACTTGGTGCCATGATTTCAAAACCAGAGGACACCAAACTTGAGACCCTAGCTGTAAAAACAAGAAAAATGGGTCAAGTCCACCTGCAGGTAATGCAGTTGCAAATCTCCAGATGTGATCACATTTATGGCCTGACCATGTCAGTGAACCCACAGAGGCAACATTAGTCACAGAGGGAGGGGCAGGCTTATCCTGTGCTGCCTAGCCCACTGACATGCATAAAGGCAGGCAGCACCATTTGATTAATGGGACTAAGTTGGAACCCTTTAGGGATGCAGGAGCTAGTGTCACCATGGTGACCCAACACCTGCTCCACTCAGTTCAGTACAAGATAGGGAAAACCTATCCTGTCACCAATGCTGATAATGTCACAAATATCCATCCCATGCTAATAGTATTTTTGACTGGGGGTAGAGGGGAAGTTGGAAAAAAGAAGGGGCTGTGTCCCCTTCCATCCCTGTGGATTGTCTGCTTGGAAATGATTTGGAGCAATCTCCCTGGGGTGAAGTTGAACTGAGGACCCATGCAGCAATGCTTTGGCTGCCAGAATGGAGTTGTTTCAGAACTAGGGCACATAGCAAACTCCAGAGTGAACAAGAGGAGTTGGATCCTGGAGAATAGACCAACCCTCCAAGAATAATGGCAAGAAGACTGGGGGCCAGCTTCTACACAGATTCAAAGTCAGAACCTCTCTTCCCAGGGAGAGGACTTTCTTGCCCCAGAGGGAACTGAGCCTGCAGAGCTTGGGCCTTACCACTCAGAGCTCTTAGGACCAGGGGGACCCTCTACAGAGGATCTGTACCGGGGACAAAAAACCTGTTCTACTCTTGAGAACCTGAGGCAGCAAGCTGCCCAGGAGGAAAAGGATAGTGTCAGTGGTACCACAGGGTTTATTGGTAGGATGGGCTCCTGTTCACCGAGGCCAGAGACCTCAAGCTTGGTACAACCAAGAGAGTGGTAGTACCCCAGCAGTACAGAGAGCTTCTTCTCTCTCTAACCCATTACATTCCCCTAGCTGGGCAACTGAGACAAACCAAAACCTGGAGCAGGCTAGTTAATCACTTTTATCTGCCTTGAATGTCTCAGAAGGTGAACAGCATTTGTCAGTCCTGTTACCTACCAAGCCAGTGGCAAGGCAGTAGGCCAGCTGAAGGTCCCCTTAATCCCACTTCATTTGGTTGTATGACCCTTCAAAGGGGTAGGGGTTGGAAATGTTTGTCCCCTTGACCCTCTGACAGCTTCAGGAAATAGATATATTTTAGTGGTGGTAGATAATGCTACTAGATACCCTAAAGCCGTTCTTCTTTGAACCATAATTGCCTCTTCAGTGGCCAATGCCCTCCATGGTATTTTTACTAGGGTTGGCTTTCCTAAAGAGGTAGTATCAGACAGGGGATCAAAAGTCATGTCTGCATACTTGAAACACACATGGCAGGAATGTGGAATGACTTATAAATTCATTACCACATACCATCCACAGACCAATAGGCTGGTTGAAAGATTTAACAAGAAATTGAAAGTCATGATTGGAAGACTCCCTGAAAAGCTCAGAAGGAGATGGGATGTCTTACTTCCATGACTGCTTTTTGTCTACAGGGAAATGCCACAAAAGGGAGTAGGGTTTACCCCCTTTAAACTTTTGTTTGGGCATCCTGTTAGGAGTCCATTGAATCTTGGGAGGGAAGGCTGGGAGAGGCCTATCAAAGAGCCTAAACAAGAAATTGTTCCAGGATGGCTGATTATACGGAGAAATCAAGAAAAACCCTGCAGGCCATCCCGGAGCTCCAGTACCACTGGTATAAACAAAAGGCATCTATGATCGAATTCCAACCAGGGCAGAACATTTGTGAGTTGGAACCTGTGTCTCCTGGGGCGCTCCAGGATAAGTGGTCTGGGCCCTACCCCATACCTGAAAGAAAAGAGGAGGTCACCTACTTGGTTGACCTTGGTAGTTGCAAAAATCCAAACGGGATTTTATATGTCAGCCACCTTTAGCCCTATTTTGACAGAGCTAATGTGACCATGCTCATGGTTACAGATGAGTGACAAAAGTAAGAAAGTGAACCTCTCCCTGACCTCCTCCCCAGCAGCCCACAAGATAGTTCGGTAGATGGAGTGGGCTTGTCAGACACCCTCAAAGCACAACAGCAGGCTGATTGCAGATAGGTCCTCAACCAGTATCCTGAACTATTCTCTCTGACCCTTGGTAGGACCAATTGGTGTACCCACGAGGTAGACACTGGAGACAATTTGCCTGTCAAAAACAAGCTTTATATGCAGTCAGACCATGTCAGAGAAAGCATACAAGTTGAAGTTAACAAGATGCTGGATTTGGGTGTCATTGAACCCTCTGAGAGCCCCTGGGATAGCCCTGCAGTTTCAGTCCCCAAGCTCACTGCAAGGGAAAAAGTAAAAGGACATAAGGTCCTGTGTGGACTGAAGGGGTCTCAATTCTGTGACAAAACTTATGCACACCCAATTTCAAGAGCTAATGAGCTCAAAGCGAGATTAGAGCAGCCAAATACCTGAGCACCTTTGATCTTACATCTGGGTACTGGCAAATTGGCCTGCCCCTGAACAAAAAGAGAGGTCAGCATTCTGCAACCCAGGTGGGCACTAATAGTTCACTGTCATGTCCTTTGGATTAAATAATGCCACTGTCACATTCCAAAGGTTGGCTAACCAAGTCCTGGCTGAGTTGGAATCTTTTAGTGCAATTTATCGACATGATATTGCTGACTACAGCTCCACGTTAGCAGGCTTTCCTGATCCATCTTGGAAAGGTCCTTGAGCCCTGCAAAAGGCAGGCCTCACAATTAAGGCCAGTAAGTGCCAGACAGGGGATGGAAAGGTTGTATACTCTGGTCACCTGGTAAGGGGAGGCCAGGCTTAACCACTACAGCCCAAGATCCAGACAATTCTGACTTGGGAAGCTCCAACCACCCAGACTCAAGTCACAGCATTCCTTGCCTTGACTGGGTACTATAATAGGTTTGTGAAGAATTATGGCACCATAGTGGCCATCCTCACAGTGCTTACCTCCAAACAAGAACACAAAGATTAGGTGGGCACTGTGTTGTCAAAAAGCCTTTGACACTTTGAAGGTTGCAATGTGCTCTGCCCCAGTCCTGAAAGCTCCAAATTACTCCAGACAGTTTATTGTCCAAACAGATGCCTCGGATCTTGGGATAGAATCAGTCCTAGCCAAGACCAATGATGAGAGACATGACCAACTTTTGTAAACAGAAGACTACTCCCTAGGGATCGAAAATGGAGTGCCATTGGCAGTGGTCTGGGACTTGAAGAAGCTGAGTCCATACTTGGTTGCCTGTCAATTCATAGATCAGACAGACCACAGGCCTCTCAGGTGGCTTCAATAGATGAAAGGTGAAAAGCCCAAACTGCTTAGGTGGTCCTTAACCCTACAGGGAATGGACTTTATAGTGGAACACAGACCTGGGACTGCCCATGCCAATGCAGATGACCATTCCTGGTTCTTCCTCCTAGAGGATGAAGATTCCCCAGGGGAATGGTAGTTTCATCCCCTTTCATTTGGGGGTGGGGGGGAGGGGTAGTGTGAGAAAGGGTCTCTTTTGACATGGTAGCCCCCGACATTTTGGCTGGAAAATGATGTGGCTTCAAACTGTAAGTGCCGTGGGCTCTTGCTAAACAGGTTTCCAGGGCCAGGTCTCTTTCCCCAAAACTGTACTATGTTTGGCACTTCAGTCACCCTCATAAGCCCTTAATAAATGGTACCCTTGGTACCTAGGGCTTGGGTACTGAAGAGGGCCCCCCAGAGCTGTAACACCAATTATACTACTCTGAGAGGCCCCAGTGCATGAGAAGGTGTATTCAAAAGTTGCAAACTTGACATGGCACTCACCAAGAGTTCCATGTCCTCTAACACTGCATGCAATATAGGTAAGCCATCCCTCTGGTAGGCCAAAAAGCCCCAAGGCATGGTACAGTGTAATGCTTGTGAGGGTATATATGTGCATGAGCAAATATGCCCCTACTGTGTCTTTGCAAAACCTTACGACATCAAGTTTACAGGAAAGCCATAACAAATAAGTGTGCTGGACAATGGTCATTACAAGTACCCAAGCTTCACAATGGCCTCTTTTTTAATACTGGGTAGTTTGGTATAAAAAAATGAGAATAATAAACCCACACTGATGCCAGTGTTGGACTTATTGTAAAATGTGGCCAGAGGGTACCTTAGAGGTGCCCCCTGTAAAGCTCAACAGCCCTGACTGGTCTTAGCCAGCCTGCCACCATCATACCGAAGTCTGGACTCCTGAGGTGTGAGCCTCTGCTCTCAGGATTCAGGACACAAAGCCTTTCCTGTGTGGAGGTGTTAGAACTCCTCCCCCAGGTAGGCACACTGTCCCAGCGGTCAGCCTCACAGGCTTTACGGCCTTTCAAATCTGACCTCTGCTTCTGCTGCTAGCAGCAGATAGCCACCCAATGGTATTTCCCCCACTTTGAGTGGGAAAACAGTCGTAAAACTTAGCCAGAGTAGGTGGAGTGACCCTCCTCAGGCTGCCCCACCCCTTTGTATAGTAGATGAGGTGACCACTCCCTTTCATTTTCCTCCATCTTGGATGAAGATGGAAAATAGTCAATCAGGGTTAGGGATGTGAACCCTTCCCAGAGGAAGTGGTCAATTAGTGGGTGTAGCCACCTTACGGTAGGTGGCCCATTGGCCACTACCAGGTACCCCCCTAACGCCCACCAAATGCAGTCTGTAGACCTACAGGTCAGAGTTTATGGACAAAATATGACCAGGAACAAAGAAGACCTGATGCAGAATAACAGAAGTTCTTCCTGCTGCTCCTAGGACACGACAATCGCCACTGAGGTGTCACCTGGAGACTTGAAGGACTCTAAGTACCACAGAGCACTTCCAGGCTTCAGCAAATTGCCAAGAACCACCCTCAGAATACAGGTATCATTCGCCTTCAACCTACAAACTAGAAACCAGTGAAGTTGAGTTCACTGACCGGCCACTGACCAACAAACTGGACTCAGCTGCCTGACCAAATTCCAACCGACTGTCCCAAAGAACAAAGCCTACCAGTTTGCCAAGTTTAGTGGAACTGCGACTTTCAGGTCCTGAGACATAACTTTGCCCGTGGTACTGGACTCCCAACATTGGGCACCAAGAAGAAAAGTCCACTCTGGACTCTCAAAAGTCCAGAAGCAAGCACCGGTCGAGTCACTTCTGGACACCCATAAACCACCCCCAGATTGGCCCTCTTGACTTTCAATCTACCCTTCAATTTACCTGCTCCTGGCTCTAAGGACTCTCTGTCGCCCGAACCTTGGGTGACATATCTGCACTGCTCCTGTCCTCCCTGGCATCCCTGGCCCCTGCAATTCCAAACCAGCTGTGCTCTAGGTGTCCCTACCCCGGCAACCTCTACACTCCAAGGAGAGTCACCATGCTTACATTTAAGTACATATGTGCAGTGTGTCCCCTTCTCCGTTGTGCATCAGCTCCAAGACTTTCAGATTTTGCTTTGACTTGAACCGGGAACCACCCAAAATTCTCTGACTGGCCCACTGGACATCTCGACCATCTCGACCTAAAAATAGATGGTGACACTTAGGAGAGCATATTAAAAGCAATCTGAAATGCTTTCCCATTCATTCCTATGGTGCGTAATTACTCGCCAAAAGTATATATTTTCTAAAATTAGAAAAACCATAACAAAAGAAGTACTTAATGTATATTGATGATCTTGGTCTTAAAAAATGTATACAATTTTAAATAATTTTTTGTAAATTGGTATTCAGTTATTCTTTCAAGTGTCATTTATTGATACTGTGAGTACAACAAATGTACATCTCCAAGATAAGCTTAACTGCTTGCCTACACTACCACAAAACCAGAGTATTAGGTGGTCTGCGTTTTACCTCTGGAATCCAAAGTGGGGTTGCTTGGACTCTTTGTACAGTGCACATCTTTTTTGTACACTATATAGAGAGCCAGCCTCCTACAATACCGTAGTTCCAATATGAATAAATGCATCATCTGTCCCATAAACCTTTAGACTTTTACAAGCAAAAAGCACACATCATCATCCAATTTCGTTCACGTCATCAAGCTGACCAAATTTTATAGCTAAGAATTCAACCTCATATGGTTAGGGAATTTATTTAAATCAGTATCGTTACCCATCGCACCATTTACTAATCCTTCTTCAACACTTAGATTACATCTTAAAATTACTCTACAGACTTACAGGCACTTCTCTTGTCCAGCAGTCCTGGATACAGGTTTCAGAGTCACATATTACTTGTTTTTTCCATTGAGTGGCACAGTTACTCTTTGGTGTTCCATTTTGTTATTCGCAGTAATCTGCAGAAGTTATTAATTCTCTAGTTTTAGTAATTGTTCATTAAAATCAGCACACCTTTGAAGTGTAGGCACTAAATAAACTATGGATTTCCCTTCTTTATAAAAATGAAACGTTAGTTTTTCTACTGTGTTGTTAGAGGAAAACAGTTTCTTAATAAGATGACTTTCCAAGGTATGTTTTTCGTCCTCTGTCAGAACTCCTAATCTAATGTCCTTTAGAATATTTCTGTATTCCATGTCAGAGGGTTGATGCATATTTTTCACAAGTTCCTTGTATTTGAAATATTGCATGTTTACATTGCTGAAATTTCCCAATGAGTTCAGAGTTTCTTCATGTAAAATGATCTTGACAACAAACTGTCATTTTACAGGGGTACGTTGTAGCAGGTCACTAAAAACAATTAAATGTTTTACTTCAAATGAGACATTGTATTCAATTTTTTAAATCTGTTGCATTCTCAGGTGAACAAAGGCAAGTATTACATTTGAAACCATGCTTACTTCATCAATAATAACAAGCTTCAATTTCTTCAAAACTCTTGCCACCTCATGACAAGTTTCACCAGTTAACTGCTGGTATTCTAGTTTATTGTCATGTTCTACTGGTAGCATAAGTAATCTATGTGAAATTATTCCTTTGATATTGTGTTCAGCTAATCCAGTTGGTGCTGGACCACTAATATATAAAAGTATTGGCTTGAATGAGGAGGAATTTCATTCTTTCTTCTCATGTAGAAAACCATGTTCTGTTTTTCTTTTACTTCAATATAAATGTTTTTTCTGTTCATTGTTGAGTTGTGCAATTAACTGTTCTAGATTTGCAGATTACGTTCTTGCTTCCTTCATTGCATTTTCCACTTCATTCATAGCTATTCCAGCTTTGGTTTCAATAATAGGTTGTCCAAGAGAAACCTGAATCTGTGGTGCTGAACTTTAGCTGCTTTGAGAATTAACCTTAGCTACCTCAGCAGCATGCAATCATTTCTTCTTCTTGTATCTCATTGTTTAACATTTGTAAATAGTTTGTGAAAACGGAACACTGATAAGTCTCTTTGATAGCATTAAAAGAATCTTCATAGCAGTTACAATCTCCAAGTAATACCAATTCACTGTGCCAAGGCTTGAACACTTGAATAAGAGCTAAATGTCGGAGTTTGGCAACTACATTTTAGTGGTTAATTAGATTTTCTTTGCCGTATTTGACTAAACAACCGTCACATCCAAGCACTACATATTTTCTTTGTTCTATGTTTTCAATTACATTGCTTCTATATCTGTAGTTTTGAAGAATTTCATGAAGGCACTTGTCTTCTAGATATGTACTCCCTCTTGGATAGTATGCATCCAACATATTAGATTTCACAATGTCTGTACTTTGTGGTTCAAACTCTGGTAGGTACTGTATTACTGGGTAGGACTTTAACACTCTGTTTCATGTACTAGCTAGACTGAGACTTACTCAAACAATTCCCTTTTATTTTGAGAACAAACTTGCTGAATTCAACCTGTCACAGGCTTCATAGGATCATATTTCCCTATAGGAAAGCAGAAATATCCTCCTACATCTCCTTCATCTCTGTCTTTTCAGATTTTGTAATATATGAAGTGACATACTGGGCCACAGCGATGGAGTTGTCTGCAACAAATTGTATGTCCTTTTTAGCAATCCACATTTTTAAAATCATAGGGATATAGTCATTAATATACTTGGAAGCCTCTGTTCTTCTTAGGTTATATGTGCTCTTTGTTGATTTCCGTGTCAGTGTATGTCTGATTGAAGAGAAGAGAGCTGTTCACTCTTCCTTTTGAAATGACAGTTTGTAGAAATCCAAATCAACATCTTGTGTAAAATGTTCCTTTGGAGTTGTATTTACGACAGCAGTACTTCCCACATCTATGTGTTTGGAAATGCAAAACTTATTGTCTGAGACCTCATCACCTGTGTCCTTCAATGTGGTGCATGTCACTTACTATTTTATGAAAGACAATACAGGCTCATCAATGTAAGCTCCAAATTTGGGGTATCTTTCATCCTTAGCAGCATGTGAATATAAGAGCACCTTTTGCCTGGTACTCTTTCTGCCAAAAGAAATCACTTCAAGATGAGGATTGCTTTTGATGCTGTTAAAAGCCAGTATAGCTTGGTACCTGTGATTGAAATATCTACATACATTAGCAGGATCTAATGAGCAAAGTTCTCCAGCTTTCTTTACACTGATATCTTTTAGGTTTGAGTTTGCCTCTCAAGAATTCAAGCAGTCATCCTACGCATGTGCACCACAGCTGAGTGTCCGAAACCAGGTTGGTGTACTCAGGTTACACAGCATACATTTCATTTGTCAATGATGAAGATACTAATATTCATTGGTGCCACGTTGGCAAGCCATTAAATTAATCAAGTTGTATTGTATGTTTTTGTCCTTGTCATGAACTTTGTCAACCAAATCTCTTGCAGACAAATTTTGAAGATTAACTCCTGTCTTTAGAATGTGATTTACTGCATATGAAAGTCCAGACAAGCCACTTTCAAATAGAAGGTGAAATATGTATGGAATACACTGTAGGAATCTTGGATCATCTGAATATGATTGTGTTGATCAGTATTCTATTGCTGGTATTTGTATGGGTGGGTCATCATAGCGACCACAGACTCCAGTGGTAAGCAACTAGCGAAAACAGCGAGCCTCTAACCTTTTTTCCCACACACTCATGGGAGCTCCCTTTGCCTATTTCATTTGAAAGAGCTCTATAGCATCATCATTGACTTATTTAGAATGCAATGGATAAATGCCATAGTGCTGATAAATTTCTTCTGATTGGGATCAATCCACTTTTTCTATTTGTCCACTTGCAGTAATTTTCAATATTTGCTACATCATGGTCAGCATCAACATTTTTATAATAAACATTATTTTGTATCAGGTATAACATTCTTTCTTTTACTTGATTAACATTAACTAACTCTTGCCATATTTTGTACTCTTTGTTGGCACACCATTCACTATAATAATAAGTGGCTCATCAATCTCTTTGCCTATTCCTACAGTTTCAACATTCTGTTTAAAGTCTAATGGTAAATACACTACTATTCCTTTAATGCCTTTTTGTAACTCTGTTGAATGTAATTTACCGGTAATTGCTTGAAATAGATGTACAGATTGTACAAGGATTGATTAATATACATTTAGGTCTCCTAGTTGTTCAGGGATAGTCACTAGTTCCAACTTGTTATGTACAGCTCTAGCTGGCATTTTATCATCCTCTAACTTATAATAGCAGTACTTAGATATACCTTGCTTCATGGACAAGTCAAAGTACTCCTCTGCAAATAAATCAGCAAGTTCTTGCCACTTTTCTTTGTTTGCTGTTCAGTTTTGGAAAGTACATCTGCATTGCGAGTTTGACTTGTGTAGTGAGTGTGTTGGAAACAAATACAAATACAGTTTGATTTTTCAGAACAAGCTGAATTACATTTTATAACCTCTTGTGTAAAACTCTCTGTACTAATACCCGTGTTATGTTTCTCAACACCTACAGCTTCCTCATTTTCCCTAAACTCCTATTCAGGACAAAAGAAACAAAACTGCACATCCTCACAAATGTTTTTACCTCTGCCACTGTACCATGCAAAAGCACTCTGTTTATCTCTCCTAAACATAAGACTGGAGTCATCAAGTAGTGAAGCCTTCTAACCAAATTTCACACTTTTGGGTGGTGAAATGTCAACATTCTAAAGTGATGAAAGGTGCTTTGGCACACTTTCTTTGATTGGCATGCTAGTGAACGTCCTTGAAAATTACTATACTTTTTAACTTTTCATGGATCCATGTAGGAAAGTACCATCTTGCCTGGCATGTTACCCCCATATTTCACTGTATATATGTTGTTTTAGTTGTATGTGTCACTGGGACCCTGCCAGCCAGGGCCCCAGTGCTCATAAGTGTGCCCTGTATGTGTTACCTGTGTTATGACTAATTGTCTCACTAAGGCTCTGCTATCCAGAACCTCAGTGGTTATGCTCTCTCATTCTCTTTCCAAATTGTCACTAACAGGCTAGTGACCAATTTCACCAATTTACATTGGCATACTGGAACACCCTTATAATTCCCTAGTATATGGTACTAAGGTACCCAGGGTATTGGGGTTCCAGGAGATCCCTATGGGCTGCAGCATTTCTTGTGCCACCCATAGGCAGATCTGACAATTCTTACACAGGCCTGCCAGTGCAGCCTGAGTGAAATAACGTACACGTTATTTCACAGCCATTTACCACTGCACTTAAGTAACTTATAAGTCACCTATATGTCTAACCTTTACCTAGTAAAGGTTGGGTGCTAAGTTACTTAGTTTGTGGGCACCCTGGCACTAGCAAAGGTGCTCCCACATTGTTCAGGGCAAATTCCCCGGACTTTGTGAGTGCGGGGACACCATTAAACGCGTTCACTATACATATGTCACGACATATGTATAGCGTCACAATGGCAACTCCGAACATGGCCATGTAACATGTCTAGGATCATGGAATTGTCATCCCAATGCCATTCTGGCATTGGGGAGACAATTCCATGATCCCCCGAGTCTCTAGCTCAGACCCGGGTACTGCCAAACTACCTTTCCCGGGGTTTCACTGCAGCTGCTGCTGCTGCCAACCCCTCAGACAGGTTTCTGCCCTCCTGGGGTCCAGCCAGGCTTGGCCCAGGAAGGCAGAACTTCCTCAGAGAGAGGGTGTTACACCCTCTCCCTTTGGAAAAAGGTGTCAGGGCTGGGGAGGAGTAGCCTCCCCCAGCCTCTGGAAATGCTTTGATGGGCATAGATGGTGCCCATCTCTGCATAAGCCAGTCTGCACCGGTTCAGGGATCCCTCAGCCCTGCTCTGGCGCGAAACTGGACAAAGGAAAGGGGAGTGACCACTCCCCTGACCTGCACCTCCCCTGGGAGGTGCCCAGACCTCCTCCAGTGTGCTCCAGACCTCTGCCATCTTGGAAACAGAGGTGCTGCTGGCACACTGGACTGCTCTGAGTGGCCAGTGCCAGCAGGTGACGTCAGAGACTCCTTCTGATAGGCTCCTTCAGGTGTTGCTAGCCTATCCTCTCTCCTAAGTAGCCAAACCTCCTTTTCTGGCTATTTAGGGTCTCTTCTTTGGGGAATTCCTTAGATAACGAATGCAAGAGCTCATCAGAGTTCCTCTGCATCTCTCTCTTCACCTTCTGCCAAGGAATTGACTGCTGACCGCGCTGGAAGCCTGCAAAACTGCAACAAAGTAGCAAAGACGACTACTGCGACCTTGTAACGCTGATCCTGCCGCCTTCTCAACTGTTTTCCTGGTGGTGCATGCTGTGGGGGTAGTCTGTCTCCTCTCTGCACTAGAAGCTCAGAAGAAATCTCCCGTGGGTCGACGGAATCTTCCCCCTGCAACCGCAGGCACCAAAGAACTGCATCACTGGTCCTCTGGGTCTCCTCTCAGCATGACGAGCGAGGTCCCTTGAACTCAGCAACTCTGTCCAAGTGACTCCCACAGTCCAGTGACTCTTCAGTCCAAGTTTGGTGGGGGTAAGGCCTTGCCTCCCCACGCTAGACTGCATTGCTGGGAACCACGTGTTTTGCAGATACTCCGGCTCCTGTGCACTCTTCCAGGATTTCCTTTGTGCACAGCCAAGCCTGGGTCCCTGGCACTCTAACCTGCAGTGCACGACCTCCTGAGTTGTCCTCCGGCATCGTGGGACCATCTTTTCTGACTTTGGGTGAGCTCCGGTTCACTCCACTTTGTAGTGCCTGTTCTGGCACTTCTGCGGGTGCTGCTTGCTTCTGAGAGGGCTCCTTATCTTGCTGGGCGCCCCCTCTGTCCCCTCACACAATTGGCGACATCCTGGTCCCTCCTGGGCCACAGCAGCATCCAAAATCCCTAACCGCGACCCTTGCAGCTAGCAAGGCTTGTTTGTGGTCTTTCTGCACGGAAATACCTCTGCACAACTCTTCACAACGTGGGACATTCATCCTCCAAAGGGTAAGTTTCTAGCCCTTGTCGTTCTTGCAGAATCCACAGCTTCTACCATCCGGTGGCAGCTTCTTTGCACCCACAGCTGGCATTTCCTGGGCATCTGCCCACTCCCGACTTGATCGTGACTTTTGGACTTGGTCCCCTAGTTCCACAGGTACTCTCGTCAGGAAATCCATCGTTGTTGCATTGCTGGTGTTGGTCTTTCCCGCAGAATTCCCCTATCACGACTTCTGTGCTCTTTGGGGAACTTAGGTGCACTTTGCACCCACTTTTCAGGGTCTTGGGGTGAGCTATTTTTCTAACCCTCACTGTTTCCTTACAGTCCCAGTGACCCTCTACAAGGTCACATAGGTTTGGGGTCCATTCGTGGTTCGCATTCCACTTCTAGAGTATATGGTTTGTGTTGCCCCTATCCCTATGTGCCCCCATTGCATTCTATTGTGACTATACATTGTTTGCACTGTTTTCTATTGCTATTACTGCATATTTTGGTATTGTGTACATACTGAGGGTACTCACTGAGATACTTTTGGCATATTGTCATAAAAATAAAGTACCTTTATTTTTAGTATATCTGTGTATTGTGTTTTCTTATGATATTGTGCATATGACACTAGTGGTACTGTAGGAGCTTCACTTGTCTCCTAGTTCAGCCTAAGCTGCTCTGCTAAGCTACCATTTTTATCAGCCTAAGCTGCTAGACACCCCTCTACACTAATAAGGGATACCTGGGCCTGGTGCAAGGTGTAAGTACCTCTTGGTACCCACTACAAGCTAGTCCAGCCTCCTACATTGGTTGTGCAGCAGTGGGATAAGTACTTTGCAACTACTTACAACTTTGTCATATTGTACTTTTCATAAGAGAAAAATATACAAAACAAGTTCAGTGTATGTACACCTAACCAAAAGGTTTTGCTTTTCTTCTCTCACTTCTTTGCTAAGTGCTGAAAAATACCTCTAAAACTTTCAAAAAGTTCTTTAAAAGTAAAAAAAAAAAAAATTTCTATCCTTTAAAAAGTTCTGAAAAGTTTTTCTTTCTTTTTCTGTCCCTTAAACTCTTGTCTATCATGTCTGGTACAGGCCAAACTCTTGATCTGGCCAGCATAGCTTATGACAACCTTAGCTGGAAGGAAGCAAGGAGTCTCTGCATAGATAGAGGTTTAGGGGTAGGGAAGAATCCCTCTAGACAACTGTTAGTTAATATGCTCATTGAACAAGATAAGACCTTAGGTGGCACTTCTGGTGAGAAATTAGCTGATGGTTCTCAATCTGACCCTGGGGCACCCCTAGCAAAAGATTTAGAAGGGAACCTTTCCAACCTGCCCCTTAGCAGGCCACCTAGCATAGCTGGTACTGATGTGAATTCACATCACAGTAATAGTGTTACTTCTCATCACAGTAGGAGTGTTACTTCTGTAGGCCAGAATGTTAGAGTGCCATCTGTTAGGGACAGGTCTCCCTCTGTTCATTCACACCATTCTTCTGTGTCAAGGCATGCCCAACCCACCCTCCCTGAAGACAGAATGTTAGAAAGGGAGCTCAATAGATTGAGAGTGGAACAATCCACGCTGAAGCTCAAGAAGCAACAGCTGGATTTAGATAGGCAGTCCTTTGATTTAGAAAAAGAAAGGCAGAGGTTGGGGTTAGGACCCCATGGTGGCAGCAGCAGTATTCCAAATAGTCATCCTGCAAAAGAGCATGATTCTAGGAATCTGCACAAGATAGTTCCCCCTTACAAGGAGGGGATGACATTAACAAGTGGTTTGCTGCACTTGAGAGGGACTGTGTTGTACAGGAGGTCCCTCAAAGGCAGTGGGCTGCTATCCTATGGCTACCTTTCAATGGAAAGGGTAGGGATAGGCTCCTTACTGTTAAAGAAAGTGATGACAATAATTTTACAGTTCTTAAGAGTGCACTCCTAGATGGTTATGGCTTAACCACTGAACAGTACAGGATGAAGTTCAGAGAAACCAAAAAGGAGTCTTCACAAGACTGGGTAGACTTTGTTGACCATTCAGTGAAGGCCTTGGAGGGGTGGTTACATGGCAGTAAAGTTTCTGACTATGAAAGCCTGTATAACTTAATCCTGAGAGAGCATATTCTTAATAATTGTGTGTCTGTTTGTTACACCAGTACCTGGTAGACTCTGATCTGACCTCTCCCCAAGAATTGGGAAAGAAGGCAGACAAATGGGTCAGAACAAGGGTGAACAGAAAAGTTCATACAGGGGGTGACAAGGATGGCAAGAAGAAAGATGGTAAGTCTTCTGACAAGGGTGGGGACAAATCTAAAAATGAGTCTTCATCAGGCCCACAAAAACTCTCTGGTGGGGGTGGTGGGCCCAAATCCTCTTCAAATCAAAACAAAGAAAAGAAACCATGGTGCTATTTATGTAAAATAAAAGGCCATTGGACAACAGATCCCAGTTGTCCAAAGAAAAGCACCAAGCCTCCTACCACTACAACCCCTGCTGCTACACCTAGTGCCCCTAGTAATAGCAGTGGTGGTGGGAGCAAACCTACTAATAGCCAATCCAAGGGAGTAGCTGGGCTCACTTTTGGTAACTTAGTTGGGGTTGGTCTTGTTAGGGAGACCACAGAGGCTGTGTTAGTCTCTGAGGGGGACATTGATTTGGCCACCTTGGTTGCTTGTCCCCTTAATATGGATAAGTACAAGCAACTACCCCTAATAAATGGTGTTGAGGTTCAGTCCTACAGGGACACAGGTGCCAGTGTTACCATGGTAATAGAGAAACTGGTCCACCCTGACCAACACCTACTTGGTCACCAGTACCAAGTAACCGATGCTCATAACAACACTCTTAGCCACCCCATGGCTGTTGTGAATCTCAACTGGGGGGGGGGGTTACTGGTCCAAAGAAAGTTGTGGTTGCCTCAGATTTACCTGTAGACTGTCTACTAGGGAACGATTTAGAGACATCAGCTTGGGCAGAAGTGGAGTTGGAGGCTCATGCAGCAATGCTGGGAATTCCAGGGCATATTTTTGCTTTAACCAGGGCTCAGGCCAAAAAGCAAAAAGGACAGGGTGACTTGGATTCTGGAAGAATGGACCAAGTGCTCCCTAAAGCTAGGGTTAGTAAAGGTAAAACACTACCTACTGTCCCTCCCTCTACAGTGGATTAAACTTCTGAGGAAGAATAATTTCCACCCTGTGCAGAACCTACACCAGAGGAGCTGAAAGCAGACACTGCTGAGCTTTTGGGTGAAGGGGGGCCTGCCAGGGAGTAGCTGAGTGTGGCACAGCATACCTGTCCCACACTAGAGGGTCTAAGGCAGCAAGCTGTCAAACAAGCAAATGGGGATGTCAGTGACTCTCACAGAGTTTACTGGGAGGACAACCTTTTGTATACTGAAGCAAGGGATCCTAAACCTGGAGCTGCCAGGAGATTAGTGATTCCTCAGGAATACAGAAAGTTCCTCCAAACTCTAGCCCACGACATTCCCTTAGCTGGACATTTGGGGCAAATAAAAACTTGGGACAGGCTTGTCCCCTTGTTTCATTGGCTTAGAATGTCAGAGGACACAAAGGAATTTTGTAAGTCCTGTGAAACCTGTCAAGCCAGTGGCAAGACAGGTGGCACTCCAAAGGCACCCCTTATTCCACTGCCTGTGGTTGGGGTTCCCTTTGAAACGGTAGGGGTTGACATAGTTGGCCCCCTTGACCCTCCTACTGCTTCAGGCAATAGGTTTATCTTGGTGGTAGTGGACCATGCCACCAGATATCCTGAAGCAATTCCTCTAAGGACCACTACAGCTCCTGCAGTGGCAAAGGCCCTCCTGGGAATCTTTTCCAGGGTGGGCTTCCCAAAAGAGGTGGTATCAGACAGGGGAAGCAATTTCATGTCTGCTTACTTAAAGGCCATGTGGAAGGAATGTGGTGTGACATACAAGTTCACCACACCCTATCACCCACAAACAAATGGACTGGTGGAGAGATTTAACAAAACTCTCAAAGGTATGATAATGGGACTCCCTGAAAAACTCCCCAGGAGATGGGATATCCTGTTACCTTGCCTCCTTTTTGCTTACAGGGAGGTACCCCAAAAAGGAGTGGGCTTCAGCCCCTTTGAACTCCTATTTGGACACCCTGTAAGAGGTCCCCTAACACTTGTTAAGGAGGGTTGGGAACAACCTTTAAAAGCTCCAAAGCAAGACATAGGGCCTCATTATGACCCTGGCGGGCGGCGGATGCCGCCCGCCAGGATGCCGCCCTCCAAAATACCGCGCCGCGGTCAAAAGACCGCGGCGGGTATTACGAGTTTTCCCCTGGGCTGGCGGGCGGTTGCTGAAAAACCGCCCGCCAGCCCAGGGGAAAACGACTTTCCCACGAGGATGCCGGCTCGTAATCGAGCCGGCGGAGTGGGAAGGTGCGACGGGTGCAGTGGCACCCGTCGCGTATTTCAGTGTCTGCAAGGCAGACACTGAAATACTTTGCGGGGCCCTCTTACGGGGGCCCCTGCCGTGCCTATGCCATTGGCGGTAGGGGGGGTCAGAATCCTCATGGCTGCGGAGCGCGCTCCGCAGCCATGGAGGATTCAAACGAGCAGCGGAAAGTCAGCGGAAAGTCAGCGGGAGACCGCTGACTTTCCGCTTCTGACCGCGGCTGAACCGCCGCGGTCAGAATGCTCATTGGAGCACCGCCAGCCTGTTGGCGGTGCTCCCGTGGTCTGTGGCCCGTGGTCGGTGGCCCTGGCGGCCACCGGCCGCCAGGGTCAGAATGACCCTCAGAGTGGACTATGTACTTGGCCTAAGATCTAGAATGGCTGAGTACATGAAAAAGGCCAGTAAAAACCTTCAGGCCAGCCAAGAGCTCCAAAAGCAATGGAATGACAAGAAGGCTGTTTTGGTTCAGTACCAACCAGGGCAGAAAGTGTGGGTCTTGGAGCCTGTGGCCCCAAGAGCACTCCAAGACAAATGGAGTGGACCCCACATAATTGTTGAAAAGAAGGGAGAAGTCACCTACTTAGTTGACTTAGGCACTGGCAGGAGTCCCCTTAGGGTGCTCCATGTCAATCACCTGAAACCCTACTATGACAGGGCTGATCTCACCCTGCTCATGGCAACAGATGAAGGACAGGAAGAAGAGAGTGACCATCTCCCTGATCTCTTCTCTTCCACAGAACAAGATGCTCTAGTGGAAGGAGTAGTTTTGGCAGATTGTCTTAATGTTGAGCAGAAAGACCACTGCATAAATCTCCTGGGTCAGTTTTCTGAACTCTTTTCTACTGTGCCAGGCACCACTATTTGGTGTGAGCACACTATAGATACTGGAGACAGCTTGCCTGTCAAAAGTAAGATCTATAGGCAGCCTGACCATGTCAGAGACTGCATAAAACAAGAGGTGCAGAAAAGGCTTGAACTGGGAGTGGTTGAGCACTCTGAAAGTCCATGGGCCTCTCCTGTGGTACTTGTACCAAAACCTCATTCCAAAGATGGAAAGAAGGAAATGCGGTTTTGTGTAGACTACAGAGGTCTCAACCAGGTAACCAAAACTGATGCTCACCCTATACCCAGGGCAGATGAGCTAATAGATACACTGGCATCTGCCAAGTATCTAAGCACCTTTGATTTGACTGCAGGGTATTGGCAGATCAAGTTATCAGAGGATGCAAAAGCAAAAACTGCATTTTCAACCATTGGAGGCCATTACCAATTCACAGTAATGCCTTTTGGATTGAAAAATGCACATGCCACTTTTCAAAGGTTGGTGAATACAGTCCTACAAGGGCTGGAAGCTTTTAGTGCAGCATATCTAGATGATATAGCTGTCTTTAGCTCCAGCTGGGATGATTACCTGGTCCACCTATGGAAAGTTTTGGAGGCCCTGCAGAAGGCAGGCCTCACTATCAAGGCTTCAAAGTGCCAGATAGGGCAGAGGAAAGTGGTTTATCTGGGACACCTGGTAGGTGGAGAACAGATTGCACCACTCCAGGGGAAAATCCAAACTATTATAGATTGGGTTCCCCCTACAACTCAGACTCAGGTGAGAGCCTTCTTAGGCCTCACTGGGTACTACAGGAGGTTCATAAAGAACTATGGCTCCATAGCAGCCCCTCTTAATGACCTCACATCTAAGAAAATGCCTAAAAAGGTATTATGGACAGCAAACTGTCAGAAAGCTTTTGAGGAGCTGAAGCAGGCCATGTGATCTGCACCTGTCCTGAAAAGCCCCTGTTACTCCAAAAAATTCATTGTCCAAACTGATGCATCTGAATTAGGGGTAGGGGCAGTCTTATCACAACTTAATTCTGAGGGCCAGGATCAACCTGTTGCTTTTATCAGCAGGAGGTTGACCCCTAGAGAAAAGCGTTGGTCTGCCATAGAGAGGGAGGCCTTTGCTGTGGTCTGGGCACTGAAGAAGTTGAGGCCATACCTGTTTGGCACTCACTTCATTGTTCAGACAGACCACAAACCTCTACTTTGGCTAAAACAAATGAAAGGTGAAAACCCTAAATTGTTGAGGTGGTCCATATCCCTACAGGGAATGGACTATACAGTGGAACATAGACCTGGGAGTACCCACTCCAATGCAGATGGACTCTCCAGATATTTCCACTTAGACAATGAAGACTCATCAGGTCATGGCTAGTCTTATTGTCCTTCGTTTGGGGGGGTTGTGTAGGAAAGTTCCATCTTGCCTGGCATGTTACCCCCATATTTCACTGTATATATGTTGTTTTAGTTGTATGTGTCACTGGGACCCTACCAGCCAGGGCCCCAGTGCTCATAAGTGTGCCCTGTATGTGTTACCTGTGTTATGACTAACTGTCTCACTAAGGCTCTGCTATCCAGAACCTCAGTGGTTATGCTCTCTCATTCTCTTTCCAAATTGTCACTAACAGGCTAGTGACCAATTTCACCAATTTACATTGGCATACTGGAACACCCTTATAATTCCCTAGCATTTGGTACTGAGGTACCCAGGGTATTGGGGTTCCAGGAGATCCCTATGGGCTGCAGCATTTCTTGTGCCACCCATAGGGAGATCTGACGATTCTTACACAGGCCTGCCAGTGCAGCCTGAGTGAAATAACGTACATGTTATTTCACAGCCATTTACCACTGCACTTAAGTAACTTATAAGTCACCTATTTGTCTAACATTTACCTAGTAAAGGTTGGGTGCTAGGTTAATTAGTGGGTGGGCACCCTGGCACTAGCCAAGGTGCTCCCACATTGTTCAGGGCAAATTCCCCGGACTTGGTGAGTGCGGGGACACCATTAAACGCGTGCACTATACATATTTCATGACATATGTATAGCGTCACAATGGTAACTCCGAACATGGCCATGTAACATGTCTAGGATCATGGAATTGTCACCCCAATGCCATTCTGGCATTGGGGAGACAATTCCATGATCCCCCGAGTCTCTAGCACAGACCCGGGTACTGTCAAAATACCTTTCCCGGGGTTTCACTGCAGCTGCTGCTGCTGCCAACCCCTCAGACAGGTTTCTGCCCTCCTGGGGTCCAGCCAGGCTTGGCCCAGGAAGGCAGAACAAAGGACTTCCTCAGAGAGAGGGTGTTACACCCTCTCCCTTTGGAATAAGGTGTCAGGGCTGGGGAGGAGTAGCCTCCCCCAGCCTCTGGAAATGCTTTGATGGGCACAGATGGTGCCCATCTCTGCATAAGCCAGTCTGCACCGGTTCAGGGATCCCTCAGCCCTGCTCTGGCGCGAAACTGGACAAAGGAAAGGGGAGTGACCACTCTCCTGACCTGCACCTCCCCTGGGAGGTGCCCAGACCTCCTCCAGTGTGCTCCAGACCTCTGCCATCTTGGAAACAGAGGTGCTGCTGGCACACTGGACTGCTCTGAGTGGCCAGTGCCAGCAGGTGACGTCAGAGACTCCTTCTGATAGGCTCCTTCAGGTGTTGCTAGCCTATCCTCTCTCCTAAGTAGCCAAACCTCCTTTTCTGGCTATTTAGGGTCTCTTCTTTGGGGAATTCCTTAGATAACGAATGCAAGAGCTCATCAGAATTCCTCTGCATCTCTCTCTTCACCTTCTGCCAAGACATCGACTGCTGACCGCGCTGGAAGCCTGCAAAACTGCAACAAAGTAGCAAAGACGACTACTGCGACCTTGTAATGCTGATCCTGCCGCCTTCTCGACTGTTTTCCTGGTGGTGCATGCTGTGGGGGTAGTCTGCCTCCTTTCTGCACTAGAAGCTCAGAAGAAATCTCCCGTGGGTCGACGGAATCTTCCCCCTGCAACCGCAGGCACCAAAGAACTGCATCACTGGTCCTCTGGGTCTCCTCTCAGCATGACGAGCGAGGTCCCTTTAACTCAGCAACTCTGTCCAAGTGACTCACACAGTCCAGTGACTCTTCAGTCCAAGTTTGGTGGAGGTAAGTCCTTGCCTCCCCAAGCTAGACTGCATTGCTGGGAACCACGTGTTTTGCAGCTACTCCGGCTCCTGTGCACTCTTCCAGGATTTCCTTTGTGCACAGCCAAGCCTGGGTCCCTGGCACTCTAACCTGCAGTGTACGACCTCCTGAGTTGTCCTCCGGCGTCGTGGGACCCTCTTTTCTGACTTTGGGTGAGCTCCGGTTCACTCCACTTTGTAGTGCCTGTTCTGGCACTTCTGTGGGTGCTGCTTGCTTCTGAGAGGGCTCTTTATCTTGCTGGGCACCCCCTCTGTCCCATCACATAATTGGCGAGCTCCTGGTCCCTCCTGGGCCACAGCAGCATCCAAAAACCCTAACCGTGACCCTTGCAGCTAGCAAAGCTTGTTTGTGGTCTTTCTGCACGGAAACACCTCTGCACGACTCTTCACGACGTGGGACATCCATCCTCCAAAGGCAAAGTTTCTAGCCCTTGTCGTTCTTGCAGAATCCACAGCTTCTACCATCTGGTGGCAGCTTCTTTGCACCCACAGCTGCCATTTCCTGGGCATCTGCCCACTCCCGACTTGATTGTGAATTTTGGACTTGGTCCCCTAGTTCCACAGGTACTCTTGTCAGGAAATCCATCATTGTTGCATTGCTGGTGTTGGTCTTTCCGGCAGAATTCCCCTATCACGACTTCTGTGCTCTTTGGGGAACTTAGGTGCACTTTGCACCCACTTTTCAGGGTCTTGGGGTGGGCTATTTTTCTAACCCTCACTGTTTCCTTACAGTCCCAGCGACCCTCTACAAGGTCACATAGGTTTGGGGTCCATTCGTGGTTTGCATTCCACTTCTAGAGTATATGGTTTGTGTTGCCCCTATCCCTATGTGCCCCCATTGCATTCTATTGTGACTATACATTGTTTGCACTGTTTTCTATTGCTATTACTGCATATTTTGGTATTGTGTACATATATCTTGTGTATATTTGCTATCCTCATACTGAGGGTACTCACTGAGATACTTTTGGCATATTGTCATAAAAATAAAGTACCTTTATTTTTAGTATATCTGTGTATTGTGTTTTCTTATGATACTGTGCATATGACGCTAGTGGTACTGTAGGAGCTTCACTCGTCTCCTAGTTCAGCCTAAGCTGCTCTGCGAAGCTACCTTTTCTATCAGCCTAAGCTGCTAGACACCCCTCTACACTAATAAGGGATACCTGGGCCTGATGCAAGGTGTAAGTACCTCTTGGTACCCACTACAAGCCAGTCCAGCCTCCTACAATCCAATCCTTGCAAAATTGCAATTTTTTGTTTGAGACTTCTACATGGAAATTCAAACACAAAAGTTCTTAAGGAGTCAATTGATTGCTGCTGAATACTACAAGTACGGCTATAGTTTCATTTGTATACAGAGACCTGTCTATGCCTTCCCTCAACCTCTTCAGCAATCACCTCTTCAATTCCTAGAAACAATTGCTTCTTTGTCAATGGGAGTACCATCCTTCATCTCATAACATCGACCATTTGAATACACTACATGTACTAAAGTATTCTCTTTGAAAAAGCCTTTTTCATTAAAGAAAGGCTCTATACCTGAGGTATGCTTCTGCTCACAACTACAAATTTTACAAAAAAGTTTTTTATTAACTAGTCTTTTCCTTGGCTGCATCTCTTCATACACCGCACTGCTTTATCCAGTGTTCTCATTCTAGTGAGAATTAAAATAAAAAGCTTCCTCTTCAGTTCTTCTCTTCTCCCTTTTTACTGCTTCATAGTTTTAATAAGATTCTGAATTACCCTGCCATGAAACATTTTGAATCTAATTGTCTCAAACTTTTGCTGTCTTCTGGTTAAGCTGTCTGTTGTCATCATTGATTTGTTACTGTTAATCTGACATGATTTTTTTCCTTTGTTGGTTGATTTAAAACTCTACTTTTTTATTTTCTTGATTTTGAAGACTTTGCAGCTTCTCACATGCAACTTTTAAAAATGTTTTGGTTTTCTTACCAGAAGGTCTTTTCTCTTTGACCACATTGTCAATATGTTATCCAATATATTTCCCGAATCGCAAAATAGGTTTGTGAGTTTCAATTAGGATTGGGCGTGCCAAGGGCGTCTCTTCCTAATTGCGATTCGCAGTGGTATGCATGATTTTTTTGTGAACGTGAATGCGGTATGAGTGAGTGGCTGTACATCTCTGAATGCATGAATGTGTGTCTGTGTGTCTTACTATATAAATCATTGTGTGAGTGAATGTGTCACTATATGAGTCAGTGTATACCTGATTGTGTTAGTGTACTTTTCTGTGTATTCCTGAATGTATAACTGTATGTATTAGTGTGTGCCCGACTGTCTCAGTGTATTAGTGTGCACCTGAGTGTTGCAGTGTATGAATTACTGTGTGCTTGGGAATACAATTGTATGTATGAGTGTATTCATGAGTGTGTGCCTGGTTGTGTCACTGTGTGCATCAGTGTGTGCCTGGGTGTGTCAGTGTATGCATCAGTGTGTGCCAGGCTGTCTAAGTGTACACATGAGTGTGTTTCTGGGTGGGTTGTTGTATGTATCATTGTGCATATAGGGATGTAGTTGTATTCATCAGTATATCTTTTGGTGTCTCAGTGAAAGCCTCGTGTGTACCTGGGCATGTTAGTTTATGTATGAGTGTATGCCTGGGTATGTTAGTGATGTATGAGTGTGTGCCTCGGTGTTTTGTGAATATGTTTTCAAGCATTTCCTAAATATACTTTTTTCTGTTTGGATGAGTACAACTAAGGTTTTGTGAACAGGTTTGTGATAGATAGTATATTGATATTGATATTGATATTTTTGTGTGCAATGCCCAGAGGCCTCTTGGTGATAAAGAACTGCCACTGACTAAGAGAAAAAAAGAAGTGTAAAGGAGAAAAACTAAATTAACCAACCAGACCTTAAGCCACATTAGCTAAGCTGGAGAAAAGCCAGGTTTTAAGGAGCTTTCTGAAACCCAGACGATTAGCTTGGCCTCTCAACTGCACAGGCAAAGTGTTCCAGAGTTGGGCTGCCAGAAACATAAACCTTCTGTCTCCCCAGCTTCATCTCCTAAATTTACATAGCCTGATCAAGCTGGCACTGGAGGATCTTAAGGATCTATTAGGGATATACCAGGTAAGATTTTCCTTGAAATGTTATGGGGAAACTCCGTACAGTGCTTTATCAACAAGACAGAGAGCCTTGAACTTTACCCTTTTCCTCACTGGCATCCAGTGTAGCTCTTAAAAGTTTCTGAGACAGACTAACATTTTTGTATCTTTTTCAAAAGTCTGGCTGCTGCATTTTGAAGACATTGAAACATATTTATGGAATACTGATGGGCTCCTAAATATGGAGCATTACAGAAGTCCAATCTGGACAAGATCAGTGCAGTGACCACTGTTTTCTGCAACTCAAAAGGAATATATGTCAGGATTTTCCTGATCTTATGCAACAGATAAAAACAGGAAGAGACTAATTTGTTTATCTGTGTATTAAAAGACAAACTTGAGTCAAATAGGATACCCAGATATTTTACTGTGGATACTGGAGCAGGGGGAGGTCCCAACAAATGAGGCCACCAGTCATGATTCCATGGGGGTAGGTTCTTTCCATTTTAGGATAGCCATCATATAGTTGTGGAAAATCAGGGATGTCTCTTCTGTATTTTTGGCAATGGAAGGATGAGAGTGTATCATCAGCTTATGCAATGCGAAAAAAGCCACAAGAACAGATACATTCTGTCACATAAATATTAAAAAGAGTCAGGCTCAAGGAAGAGCCCTGTTGAAATCCACAAGACAAAGTAAAAGATTTCGATTTTGATTCTCCACAGTTACAAATTGTTCTCTCTGTGAAAGAAAAGAGCGAAACAATATAGGTGAGACACTGGAACTATAATAAACCATATCGAACCGAAACTGCAGAACAGGTAAACTAAAACTTCAAACTATGGGCCAAATGTATGAAGCTCTCGGTTCACATTTCTTAAATAGTGAATTTTAAGAAACCGCTATTTTAGAAATGCAAAATGGGATGTATGCAAACTGCGAGTCAGTAATAGCGATTTCTTAAAATTCGTAAAAAATGCAATTTGCGAGTTGCAAATACTGAATAGCAAAAAATAGCGAATCGGTATTTGCAAATCGCAAATTGCGAAAATTGCAACCCAGAACAGCCTGATGACATCACAACTAGGAAGTGAGTCATCTCATGCTGTTTCCAGAAGCCACACCCACAGGAGCAGGCAGAGAGACACAGCCCAGCACCAAGGAGGCAGCCTTGTGAGCCAGCCAGGACCAAACTGGAACATGCCTACTGATGGGAATGTGAAATAGAAAGGTGACGGGAAGCGCAAGCTCAAATTCAGTGAGCAGGAATTGGAGGTGCTCACCGAGGAGGTGGTCAGGAACCACAACAAACTTTTTGGGAAGAACTCACTCCAGGTACCTGAAAGTGAGAAGAGGAAACTGTGGTCAGATATCCAGACCAAAATATGCGCAGTGGGTGTTGCGCAGCGCTCCATTGAGGAGATACGCAAGTGATGGTATGACTTGAGTTCACGTGCCAAAGAGAGGGTAGCCAGTAGACTAAAGGAGGCAAGGAGCACAGGAGGAGGACCACCCAGCCAGACACCGACCACATCAATGGAAGACATGGTGGAGTTGACACTGCTTCCTGAAGCTGTCAGTGGTGTCACTGACATCGACACCTCAGGCACACCCAGCACCAGCAAAGGTAAGGGAAGTAATGATGTGTTTCCCCATATGTACATGTGCAAATGCCCCTTAGAAAATAGCTATGGGCACTATGTAGTGTGATAAGTAGGCCATGTAACATCTTACATACAACACAACAATGCCTTATGGGAGTGGTAGTCCACAACACTAAAGTTCAAATACCACATAAATATCAAGATAATGTTAAGCCAAATAGAGAACAAAAACACAAAAGACCCTTAGTGGTACTATGGCAGTGTACATTTAATACTATTATGCAACTATTTGAGTACTAATCAAAAATTACATGCTGCACATTGTTGTTTCAGATGTTCCGGGCCCTGACGCAGCAGAAGGTGGAAATGTGGGGGATAGCAAAACTCAGCCACAGTCCGACTCAAACACCTGTGAGTCCATCATACATGCACCAACTAGACACAGGGCAAGAGTGCTATCTCTCCCAGAGTATAACCTGGACTCTGATGAAATGTCAGATGAAGGACCCACAACATCCCCAGGGGCTAGAAACACAGTAAGACAGCAGACCCTGCCCCAGCATCAGTCCACTCCCCTCAGGAGGTGTCACGAAGCAGCCAGACAGTGCACAGAGGAAGGTGAGGACCCATCACTCTTTTGCGGCCTTGAGGCTTCCATGCTGAAAGTGCAGTGGCTGCAATCTAAAAACATGAGGTCAATGCACAGGCAGTTGTTGTCAATTGATCATACCATGGGCGCAATGCACAGGCAGTTTGAGTCTCACAATGACAACATGGGATCAATGCACAAGCAGGTGGATGCACTCAATGAAAACATGGGAGCAATGCACAAGCAGGTGGATACACTCAATGAAAACTTGGGAGCAATGCACAAGCAGTTTGAGTCTCTCAATGAAAACATGGGAGTAATGCAAAAGCAGTTGAGTCTCTTAATGAAAACATGTGCAAGCTGCATGAGGGACAGTAAACAAATGACAAATGCCATTAGGGAACTCTGCACTGTGATGCAGCAGGAGCATGTCAACCACCATAGGCGCCATCACCAATTGATGGGCAGGATGGATTGGTTCTGCAGATCTGGCAATCGGCTCACTACCATAACTGACTTGATATCACAACTTGCTGTGGGCACACAAGTGGAGATTGCACATTGCAGTCAGGACGTAGCACAAGGATTGGTGCAAATCACCAATGTTTTGGAGAAAATGCAGACAGCACAAAGTGCTATAAACAGCGAACTGGGTGGTAGGGATAGTGAGGATCTCTCTAGCCTCAGCAGACTCACAGCCCCTGTGATGGATCCTAGGTGTCGCAGTACCAGACACAGGGGGTCATTCTGACCCCGGCGGGCGGCGGGAGCCGCCCGCCTGGAGGGAACCGCCAGAATACCGCTGCGCGGTCAAAAGACCGCCGCGGGTATTCTGGGTTTCCCACTGGGCTGGCGGGCGACCGCCAACAGGCCGCCCGCCAGCCCAGTGGGAAACACCCCTCCATGAGGATGCCGGCTCCGAATGGAGCCAGCGGAGTGGAGGATGTGCGACGGGTGCAGTAGCACCCGTCGCGAATTTCAGTGTCTGCTGAGCAGACACTGAAATTCAGGGTGGGGCCCTCTTACGGGGGCCCCTGCAGTGCCCATGCCATTGGCATGGGCACTGCAGGGGCCCACAGGGGCCCCACGACACCCCATACCGCCATCCTGTTCCTGGCGGCCGAAGCCGCCAGGAACAGGATGGCGGTATGGGGGTCAGAATCCCCATGGCGGCGCAGCAAGCTGCGCCGCCATGGAGGATTCTACAGGGCAGCGGAAAACCGGCGGGAGACCGCCGGTTTTCCCTTTCTGGCCGCGGCTGAACCCACCGCGGTCAGAACACCCTGTGGAGCACCGCCAGCCTGTTGGCGGTGCTCCCGCCGACCCCGGCCCTAGCGGTCGGAATGACCCCCACAGTACTGTATTTGAACCTTCTACAAGAGGTGCCACCGAGGCCCTGAGCACTCAAGTGGAGTGCGTGGACGTAGGAAGTAATGTTGGGAAGGTACATGGGACTAGCTTCACATGTAGCAAAACAGTTCTACTATGATGCTAATAGTGTAACACTGTTACTCGCACCTGTTTGTTTATAGTGCATAGCTATGTCCTAATCACACATATATTACCTGAAGTCAAGGCACGAAAGATGCTATCTACAGCAACACAAAAAGTATTGTCATTACTAACATCAGAAATAGTTGCGCGTCATGTCAGCACGTCTTTGTCTTCCCTCTGCTGCACTGCTTCTGTCTGCTGGTTGGAGGGGTGGCAAGGGATCATCATCCTCATCTGAGATCGTCTCAGTGGGTTCTACTGGTATGCCCCTTGTTGTAGCAATGTTGTGCAATATAGCACATGTAGCCACAATTTTGCATGTTGTCTCAGGGCTGTATTGTAGTCCACCACCACTCTTGTGTATGCATCTGAAACGGCTCTTCAGCAGGCCAAAGGTCCGCTCCACAACGCTGTGGGTTGTCCTGTGAGCAGCATTATATCTCCTTTCGGCTGGCATTGCAGGACTTAGGTAGAGCATCAGTATGAATGACCGCACGGCGTAGGCAGTGTCTCCCGGAATGACAGGAGAGTAAAATAAGTAATTTTTATCCGTGAAATTACATACACACCAATGTGGCATTGTCAACTATCGCATTACGCAGTAAGTATCCTTCGTCAAGAGGAGCCAAAATGGCAGCCGGGATGGACGCCTGAACGAGCGCTCTGTCCAGGGCCCGCCTGAAAGCATCCTTTAGGGCGCCCCCCAGGATCCCACACTCGGACTGTGAAGGGCAGACAGCCCAGGGAACACCGAAGCGTCTTGCGGGGGCACCACGCTGGCCGGACGAAGGCTGCAGCGCCAGAACCCGATTGCGTGCTTGGAGGCTGCGGGGCAGGGACCAAAACCCGTCCGGGGCTGCGGAGAGGCGGTGCCGCGCCGGCTGTCCCGGGCGCGCCGCAGCTTGGAGGCACGCGTCCCTACCTGTTTTCTCTCCCTTCTCCTGGTCGCCCGGGTGCGCCGGGGGCTGGGAGCGTGGGCCTCTGCCCTTCGATCGTCGGCTGGGGCTCGCCGCGCGGTCGCTGGGACCTGGGAGTAGCGCTCGCCGCTCCCGGGTCAGGAGAGGCGCGTGCACGGCAAGACATCAGGGGCTCAGACGGGGCCCGCGGCTTTAGGCCGCTTCGAACAGAGACAAAGGAGCAATACCCAAATCAACAGACCGACAGTATCGCCCGAAGGTGGATGACCCGCGCTACGGTGCTTGGCCCGAGGGGGGGCCCAGGCAAGGGGCTCAGGCTATCATCGCGCATTAAGGAGATGAGGGGGAGAGCTATTTTAAGCGGGGAGCCACTGTTAACTCCCCCCCCTTCTTCTCCATACTCCTGCTGCCGATGCGCGGCTTTAAAATGGCGCTGGAAGCCACCTGAACTCAGGGGACATCCCAGGTCCGACGACCCAAGCAAAGACACAACTGCCACTGCCCTGTAAGGCTGATTTGCCCTGGAGGAGGGCCCGCGCCAAGGGCAGAGGACATCTACCTGAGCCCCCAAGGCATAACTCTACAAAGTGTGAACAGTTGCCTCTTGCTCCCTTAGAACTTTGCTAGTGACTACAAAGGGGAACCCGGAACCCGCCCAGAGGCCAAACATTTGCTTTCCCCTGGTGGTTCGCCCAGCCTTACATCCCGTTATCGCCGCACCCTCCCTTTTCCCCCCCTGGGGGTGCCGCTGCTGCCTGGCCCTGTCGCTGCATCTGTGGGAATATGTATCATAATTCAACACTCACCGGACTTATCCTCACAGGGGTGCGGCCCGGTGCCGGGGGCGGCAGGCGCACTGTCGAACTCCGCGTCGTCCCGCGAGCACATAGACACACGTGCTGGGCACTCAAAAGCCAAGAATAAGCTCCCTCCGGACTCCACCAACTAACGTCACAATTGGAGTATCAAAGGAGAGGGCACACTGAGTTCAACAAATAAAAGGTTGGTCCTTCGAGTAATCTGCGTCAAGCCGTACGCAATAATATCCCACTTGGTTACTCCTAATCAGTCATAATGGCTGGCAGGGCTAAGTCATCCAAGAACCTGGATCGCAATACTCTTGGAACAACACCCAAGGACCAGCAGACAAACCTGTCCCTACAGTCCTTGGAGAACACCCTCATGTCACACTCAGCACAGTTTGAGAAAGTGTTACAGGCGATCATGGACACTAAGGGGGTTATTCCAACTTTGGAGGAGGTGTTAATCCGTCCCAAAAGTGACGGTAAAGTGACGGATATACCACCAGACGTATTACGAGTTCCATAGGATATAATGGACTCGTAATACGGCTGGTGGTAAATCCGTCACTTTTCCGTCACTTTTGGGACGGATTAACACCTCCTCCAAAGTTGGAATAACCCCCTGAGTCCTCATTGGAAAATAGAATAGACGCAGTCTCACAAGACTTGAATCTCTTACGAGTGGACCATCATAGCCTAATGGAGAGAGTGAAAACCACCGAAGAAGGGTTATCCGATCTAACCCCCACGGCTCAAGAGAACCGAAAGCAAATCCAGCGCATGGACGCAGAATTGAAAGTGCTCTGGAGGAGATCGGAGGAGATGGAGAGCAGGGCACGTCGCAACAACGTGCGCTTTCTAGGGTTCCCGGAAACCATGCGACAACATGACTCGGAAATTGCTCTGGAACAATGGCTCATTAAAGAGGTGTTGAATGGAACCCCAACTAAGTTTTTCTCTGTAGAGTGGGCTTACAAGGTACCGGGCAGACCCCCGGCCCCAGGCCAATCACCTAGACCTTTGATCACCAGATTTCTTAATTACAGGGATCGAGACGCAATATTCCAACAGTACCGCAACAAAGGCCCATATAAATACGAGGACTCGACTATCAATGCCTACCCTGACTTCACACAGGAGGTGCAGAACCAACGGAACTCCTATGTCAAAATTAAACTACGCCTGCGGGAACACAACATAAAGCACGCCTTGCTATTCCCTGCTAAACTAAGGGTGATATCGGAGGACTGCACCCATATATTCACCACTCCTGAGGACGCTTGGACCTGGCTGCATGCCAAGGGCCTTGCCCGCCCAAGGGAAGACGCGGAAGGGGATGAGGAATGGCAAACATCTGCCTCAAGAAAGCGGACCAAGAGGCGCGCAAGAGGTCAACCCAACGTCCAACAAGTAGCAGAAGAAAGAGCAAGAGTACTGAAAGAGACTCCCCTACTCATGCAGAACAACTTTGCGTTGGTTAGGAAGCTCCCTGAGATGGGCACGGACTCGGACACGGCCAGCTCCATATCCACAATAACGGGTGAGCTAGGTGGGCCGAAGATCACCCCCAGAGCTGCAGACAAACTTTAATCAAACTTACCTGCTCCCATGGACTGATGCCACTAACATTAGCAGATTTATGGGGATGCAGGGGTACAACTAACTATGGTGGGGCGGCCCGGGAGGCAATATGAGGGGGGCGGGCGGGGCATGGAGCGCACATAATGCTGGGGGGCACCCAAACGGTATTGGCAGACTCAGTCTGCGGAAACATGTGAGCCCCGTAAAAGAGCCACATCTGGTAGATATAATTACTCCACCACCAAAATCCAACCGGATACGTTTTTTTTTGCACACTTATAGGTTTAGTAGTTGCGCACTAGTTGTTAGTAGGGTTGGGGATCCATTTGGGGTGGCTGGGGCTAGTAGATTAGAAAATTCACACACTCCGGAATCACTTAAAGCACAGAGGAAAATGCTGCACATGCCCCCTCTAACAAATAGCTATGCCAAAGGGGCAATGACCAAGTGGGCCAAAATTAGGGACCGGGACCCATGCACAGAAGGACACCCCAAATACTCTTATGGCGCCACGCGGGAGGAATAATATAGATCAGTTTGTCATAGTAACATGGAATGTGAGGGGACTGGGAACACCGAGTAAACGGACCAGAGTACATGCACGCCTCAGATCTTGGATGGATGTATTGCCCTTCTCCTTTTTTATTTCTTGTCGTTGTGAACATGCCGCCATGACCTTAACTGTGAGACCATCACTTCATTTAATTATCGATATGCATTGATTGTTATACTTCTTATGTTGTTGTATTGTTTAAATCAAAACTGAAAACAAAGGAGAAAAATACCAATAAATACATTTATAAAAACAATATGTATATATAAAACAGTACAAATATGTACTCTTTTATGTACATATTCAACATTAATGTATATGTTTTACATATATGGACATATATACACTATTTATGTATTTTTCCATGATTTATATTTATTTATATTAATTTATATTTTAAACTATTTTAAATAATGTTATTTAATTTAGAATTTTGGATTTGAATTTAGGAAAGAAATCTGCAAAGGAAATTAAAATCCATGACATATTGGCTCAAATTACAACCTTGGCGGTCGGTGATAATGCGGCGGTAGCACCGCCAAAAAGCCAGAGGTAAAAAAAATTGAATTATGACCATTGCGTAAACCGCTCACAGAGACAGCCTATTTAACACACCTACCGCCACAGTGGTAGCAACAAGCACTGCAGCCGTAACCGCCAACAGCCAGGCGGAAGAAAATGTACTGCACACAGTATTACAACAGGCTTCTCAGCTGCCTTTTCCTGGGTGGTATCAACAACATCAAAGGCACGGCGGAAACAGAACACAGAACGGAAACAACTCAGCTATGGACACTCATGGAAGAACCACACTGCCATGAAGCCAGAACTGCAGGTGTTCCCCATGCTGGTCTACCTCCTCCTACACCATGAATACCAACACCGGCAAAGACGACCACGGTGAGTACTGCCGCCTAACAAACAAGGGAGGGAGGATGAAAAAGAGAGTGACACACACAAGCAACACGCAACACCCCTACCCCCAACATCATACACAAAACCAGATGCAGTAAAATTACATATTCACCCCGTACCCCTCAGGAATAATGCAAGGACAAAAGGAAGTGATTAGAGTGCAATAAGATAAAATACTAGAAATACGTCCTCAAAAGTCAATACAGTATATACATATATACAAATGGAGGGACACTGCCCAATCCACAATGTCTGTGGGCCACAGGGCCACATCACATAGGCCAAGGCCCCACCTGACAAATTGATTGATTGATTGATTGATTGACTCCTGCATCAACATGGAGAGAACACTGCAGGGGTATCAGTTCGAAAATACACAGGCCCCTTAGGGGGACAGGGAATGGGAGGCATCTCAGCCGGAAGATGGTACAAAACCACTGGTCCTGGAGGGGGAAACATGCCCTGTGCGATGTCCTGGGGAGTGCAAAGCCACAGTCTCTCAAGTGAGTGGTTTGCCAACTGCTCGGTCCTGGGAAGTGCAAGGCCACAGTCTCTCAAGTAGGTGTTTTGCCCACTGTTTGGTCCTGGGGAGTGCAAGGCCACAGTCTCTCAAGTGGGTGGTTTGCCCACTGCTTGGTCCTGGGGAGTGCAAGGCCACAGTCTCTCAAGTGGGTGGTTTGCCCACCGCTTGGTCCTGGGGAGTGCAAGGCCACAGACTCTCAAGTGGATGGCTTCTCCACTGGTTCTGGAGGGGGATTTGTGCCCAGTGTGCTTCATCCTGGCAAGGAGGGGGTGAGTGGATGCCTTCTTCCACTGGTTCTGGAGGGGGCTTTGTGCCCTGTGATGCAGATTTTGGGGAGTGCAAGGTCACAGTCTCTCACCTGGGTGTCACACTCACACGATTTGAAGGGGTCAGGATGCATTACAGTCCATGGAGTCAGGACTTCACACTGCCCGCTGGCGCCTGCGGCTGCTCAGTGGTGGAAGTGACGGTGCTAGTGTCGGGGTTGGCAGTGTTGGGGGGAGGCTCCAGCCCTTCCCCTGCAGCCTCGGACGGCTGCCCAGTGGGGATGCTGCTGCTGACAGCGGTACTGGTTGCGGTGCAGGTGGTGGTGCAGGTGGCGGTGCTGGTGGCGGTGCTGGCAGTGGTGGGGGGAGGCTCCAGCCCTTCCCCTGCAGCATCGGACGGCTGCCCACTGGGGCTGCTGCTGCTGGCAGTGGTGCTGGTGGCAGTGCTGTCAGTGTTGGGGGAAGGCTCCAGCCCTTCCCCTGCAGCCTCGGACGACTGCCTACTGGGGATGCTGCTGCTGGCAGCGGTGCTGGTGGCGGTGCAGGTGGCGGTGCAGGTGGTGGTGCAGGTGGTGGTGCAGGTGGTGGTGCTGGTAGCAGTGCTGGTAGTGGTGGGGGGAGGCTCCAGGCCTTCCCCTGCAGCCTCAGTCGGCTGAACCGCCATGGTTGGTGTAGAGGGTTCAGAATCAGTCCCAGCACCAGGCCTCCTGTCCTTCCTGCCTGCAGGTGCAGGTCCTTTGTCCTTGCCCTTGTAAGCCGGTGGTGCCTCCTTGCCAGCTGGTGGTGCTTCCTTGCCCTTGCCAGCTGGTGGTGCCTTCTTGCCCTTGCCCTTTCCCCTTGGCAGTTGGTGCAGGCACACTGCCAGTGCTGATGGGTGGTTCCTTGGAGCCTCTCACACCTGCAGTAGTTGCCGACACTACTGTTCCCATGGACTGGGTGGCTGAGGTACTAGCTTGGGTTCTGATCACCCTGGCCTGACATTCAGGACTGGGGGAGGGGAGGGGCAGGGATGAGGTTAACGGCGGAGAGGAAAAGCTTCTTAGGGACACTGGGGCAGGAGGAGGGTGAAGGTTTGGGAGTGGAGGAAGAGGGAGTGGTTGTTGGAGGTGTCTGTCTGCTGTGTTTGGGTGCAGGTGCATGGGCTGGATGCTGTTGTGAGGTGGATGGCTGTTGGGTGTCTGAGTGCTTGCGTTTGTGTACTTTGGGAGGAGGGGGGACTGACACAGGGGACGTGTGTATGGATGTGGGGGTGGTGACTGCCAGTGAGGGGTGTGTAGTGATAGACATGATGGTGATGGAGCTGTGGATGAGGATTTATTGCATGCAGGTGTGCAAATGGCCTGCCAGCCCCTGGATGGCATGCACTATGGTTGGCTGCCCAACAGAGATGGATCTCAGGAGGTCAATAGCCTCCTCACTGAGGGCAGCGGGGCTAACTGGGGCAGGGCCTGAGGTGCAGGGGGCGAAGGAGATGCCCACCCTCTTGGTTGAGCTGGCACGGGAAACTCGCTAAGGCGCTGCTGTGAGGGCGGTGCTGGTAGGGGGGTGGCGGTTGTTACTGTAGTTGCGGTGGCCACAGAGGTGTCTGCCACCACTGGAGAGCTTTCATCGGAGGAGGTATCACTGTCAGAACTGTCCCCTCCTGTCTCTGCCCTGGATCTCCCCTCGCCCTTCATCCCACTGTTGCCCTCACTGTCGATAGATTTGGCCTCATGGGCACTGTGGGATGCAGCTCTCTCTGTCGCCGGTGCCTCTGCTCCTCCACCAGATGATGCTAATGCACAGAAGGACAGGGTGACAAAACATAAAGGGGGGGAGAGATAGAGGATACACGACACACATCCACACAGGGAACCTCCCTACGCACTAGGCGATGCATACCAGTCACAATGCTAATCACCATGCAATGGACAGGAATACCTAACGCCAATTGCAGCATACCTGAGACCCACAGAGCCCTACTCAGTAGTGGATGCCTACTAGCTTGGTTGGACGTAGTGTTCATCAGCACCTGCCCAACATGGAACCTACCCTGCAATGTCTGGCCTGTCCTAGGGGCACCAACAGGCCCACATCCCCCAACTGAAGACCACTGCACCACGCACAAGTAGTATAATGTGAAACTGTACTCACCCCCTTGTGGCTGTTCTGATGCCCTCAAGCGTCCATCCATCTCCGGATAGGCCACTGCCAGTATGCGGAACGTCAGGGATTCACCCCTTCCTCATTGGGAGGCCATCTCCAGCTGGGCCTTTGCCGTCTTTCTTGCCCAGAGTCTCAGGTCCTCCCACCGTTTGCGACAGTGGGTGCTCCACCTGCTGTAGACCCCCACGGTCCGCACATCCTTGGCGATGGCATGCCATATACCCTTTTTCTGATGGCCGCTGACCTGCAAAGAAATAAACATAGTAAAAAGGTATCAGTCATACCGTCTGGCCTGTTACACTCATGGCCCACCATATCCCTCCCATCCCCTTGAGCACAGACATTGCACACCATACATGCAGCACGCTGCCCAGGACCCTTCAACCACCCCCCCTTACACAAGGCCCTCACATACAGCACTCCATGCATTCATGCCCATGCATCGTGCTCACAGTGTACTCACTTGTTGGTCTGGGGGCCCATACAGCATTCACTACTGGGGTAGGACCCCATCCACCAGTCTCTCCAACTCCGAAGCATTGAAGGCAGGGACCCTTTCCCCAGTGACATGGCCCAGACACAGGTCACAGCAGCACTTGCAGTGTAGGTCCTCTCCTGTTGAAGGTCAGTTAGCAAGTGAGTGAACAGATAGGAAATGGTGGTCACAACCGCGGTGGTGCGTACCGTCACAGCCGGCGTACATCACCATTGGCCACTGTAACCCATTGGGGCTTCATTACAACCAATGAGGAGTTACACAGCGGTACTCGATCGCCTCCCGCAACGGCGCACAAGGGCAGCGGCATTACCTTATTTCCACCTGTCCATCCACACAGGACAGGCGGACGCCATTTTAGGGGGGGCAGGCCATGGCACATGACTGCGTCACAGCACACATAGGCACCATTTGGGCCTATACAACAACATACTGTTTCAGTCACAAAATGCAGTGCACTGTACATTTTGGAAATGTTGAATACTGACAAGATGCTCATCGTTTTGCCCCCTAGATTGCAACCGCTGCAGATTAATAGGAGATGGAGACACCCCCCCGTGTACAGGCCCCTGGTGGACTTGGCAACAATGGACGACAGGCACATTATCCTCACCTACAGACTTGACAGGGCCACAATCCAAGATCTGTGTGCCCAATTGGAGCCAGGCCTGATCTCTGCTATCCGTCACTCCACTGGGATCCCCCCTCTTGCGCAAGTGCTATCTGTGCTCCATTTCTTGCCAACTGGTTGTTTCCAAGTGACAGGGGACTTGGCAGCAGGAATGTCACAGCCAATGTTCTCAATAGTGCTAACAAGAGTATTGTCGCCCCTGATGAAATACATGTGCAGCTACAGTGTTTTACCCCAGGTGGAGGATTTGTCCACAATAAAAGGTGATTTCTATGCAATGGGACATATCCCCAACATCATTGGGGCAATTGATGGTACACATATTGCCTCCCCCCCTGGGAGAAATGAACAGGTGTTCAGAAATCGAAAGAGCTTTCACTTGATGAATGTGCAGATAGTGTGCCTGGCGGACCAGTACATCGCCCATGTCAGTGCAAAGTATCCTGGGTCTGTGCATGATGCCTTTATCCTGAGGAATAGCAGCATCCCATATGTGATGGCTCAACGCCAGAGGCACCGGGTGTGGCTAATAGGTGAGCCCATGGTTCCCACCCAGTATATGTTGGTGTATGGGTATGCGGTTGGCCCTAAGGGTTAGTGTTTGGCTAACAGGTATCCCTTGATATTTGCAGGTGACTGGTTACCCCAAACTCTCAGGGCTACTGACCCCAATGAGGAATCCCAGGACAAGGGAAGAGGAACGTTACAATGAGGCACATGGGCGAACAAGAAGAATTATAGAGCCAGGTTTCTGTGCCTCCATCTAACAGGTGGTTCCCTGTGCTACTCACCCAAGAAGGTGTGCCAGATCATTGTGGCATGTTGCATGTTGCACAACCTTGCCTTACGTCATCAGGTGCCTTTTCTGCAGGAGGATGAGGCTGGAGATAGCCGTGTGGCAGCAGTGGAACCTGTGGACAGTGACGAAGATGAGGCAGAGGATGAGGATTTGGACAACAGAACAGCAATCATTCGACAGTGGTACACAGGTAAGACACTGTAACTTCACCTACCATTTCAGTTTTGTGCTGTAAATTTTAGCTGGCAGGCTGATATTCCCACTACTATGGCCACTCACTGTACCCTTTGGCATGTCTATTTACGGATATATGTACCCCACTCTGGCTCCTGGTGTGTTGACTGCAGCAAACTACAGGTCATACCTTTGTGTACATTACAGTACAGTTGAATTCCAATGTTTACAGATTGTTAAACGAAAACATAGTTCAATCAATTGACAGACTCAATACTTGTATTTTTTACAAGGGTGTTTATTTATGTGCTAATAAGTGGATGGGGTATTGCTATAGGCTGGGGTGGTGGTGGAGGAGAGTTCAGGGAAAAGTTCCATTCTATTTGTATCACAGGTGCACTGTCCAAGGAGGCATAGGAAGTGGAGTAATTGCAGTTCAAGGTGGACAGTGTGACATAGTGGGACACAAGGGTGACATTCAGGAGAGTCTTATTTCCTGGCGGGGTCTTGGCAATATTCTCTGGCTTCTACCTGGATCGCAGGGACGTTTGCGTGGTGGTTCTCCTTCTGCAGGGGGAGGGGTGCTGATGGCCTGTTGTTCCTCTGGCGGGGCTCCTGTCCACTAGCGTCAGCGGAGGTGGAGGGCTGTTCATCGGTGTGGCTAGTATCAGGGTCCCGGTGGTGTGCCACTGCCTCCCTCATGGTGTTGGCCATGTCTGCCAGCACCCCTGCAATGGTGACCAGGGTGGTGTGGCTGTCCCTCAGGTTCTCCCTGATCTCCAGGTACTGTCCCTCCTGCAGCCGCTGGGTCTCCTGCAACTTGGCCAGTATCTTGCCTATCGTCTCTTGGGAATGGAGGTATGCTCCCGGGATGTTGGTGAGTGCCTCCTGGAGAGTTGGTTCCCTGGTCCTGTCCTGCCCCATCGCACAGTAGTCCTCCCAGCTTCCCTGTTGTCCTGTACCTCTGTCCCCTGAACCATGTGCCCACTGACACTGACCCGAGGTCCCTGATCGTCCAGTATTTGTGGGGTTGCCTAGGGTCCCTATAGTGGTGGACACACTGCTGATTGATATGTCCTGGGGACAGAAGTATGGGCCCGCTGGATAGGTGCTGTGGTGGTGCTTCCTGAGGGGGGAGGCTCTGTGGTGGTATGGGATTGTGCCTGGGTAACCGACTGTCCGCAGGTCCCTGATGGGTCACGTTGGTCATCCTGATCCAGGTGTCCAGAGCTGCTGTCATACTTGTGGGCCTCTTCTGTGGGGGGACTGGATGTTGCTTGCACCTCCTCTCTGGTGACGTTGTGTGGGGGACCTGTGGGGATGTAAATGAAGTGTTATTGGTTCTGTGTGTGACATCTTGTGCATGGGTGTGTTGCCCTGTATTGTTGTGATGTCCCTGACAGCTTAGGCTTGTGTGAGTGGTGATTTGGTTGGATAGGTGATTGTCTCAAGTGTGCATGCTTTGGTGATGGGTGTCTATGGAGGTCTGTAATGATTCCAGGCATTGGTGTTGCGTGCAGGGCTTGGTAGTGGGAGGGGTGGGTTGTGATAGTGTGGTGTATGTGAGGTGGTGGAGTGATGGAGGTGAGGGTAGGGGTGGGGGTTTGTAATGGCATGCAGGTAGGGGGGGTGATAGTATTAGCGATTTGACTTACCAGAGTCCAGTCCTCCTACTACTCCTACCAGGCCCTCAGGATGCAGTATTGCCAAGACTTGCTCCTCCCATGTTGTTAGTTGTGGGGGAGGAGGTGGGGATTCACCGCCAGTGCTCTGTACTGCTATCTTGTGTGTTGCTACCACGGACCATTCCTTCCCCCATAGGTCATTCCACCTCTTCCGGATGTCATCCCTGGGGTGCTGTCCCACTGCGTTGACCCTGTCCACGATCCTCCGCCATAGCTCCATCTTCCTGGGAATGGATGTCTGCTGCACCTGTGATCCAAATAGCTGTGACTCTACCCGGATGATTTCCTCCACCATGACCCTTAGCTCCTCCTCTGAGAACCTGGGTTGTCTTTGTGGTGCCATGGGTGTAGTGTGAGTGGTGTGTGTGAGGGTGAGGGTGTGTGGGGTGATGTGTTGAAGTGTGTGCTGTGAGGTGCGTGGATGGTGTGTGGGTGATGGTGTTCTGTGGCTTTGGTTCTGTGGGTGCTCTTGGTGTGTGTCTCCCTCAGTTATCAATTTTCTTGAGTTGTAAAGGGTTGTGGGTAACGTGGGTGTGTGTTTTATAGTGGTGTGGGTGTGTGGGTGTAGTGTGTGTGTGTATGTCAGGTGTGTGTTATTCAAAATTTCCAATGTGGTGTTGTGTTGTTTGTGGGTGTGTATATAGAGCTCGGCAGTATGTACGCCAATGGTTTAGCGCCATTGAATGTCCGCCATGGTGATTCGTGGGTTATAATGCTGTGGGCATAGTTCTGTTGGCGTAACGGTGTGGGTGTTGCTACAGACATTTTATCACTGACCATTGGGCTGGCGGACTTGTGTGTGTGTCTGTATAGTGACAGATTGATATGTGTGTGTCATAGTATGGGTAGCGGTAAACGGCTGCGGCGGCGGTATGTTGGCGACAGTCGGCATGGCGGTAAGCGGGACTTACAGCCAATGTCATAATGAGGGCCATTGTGTTCTTATGAAAAAGGGAAACAGACCAATGAATTAAAATAAGGTACATGGGACAGTGTACCTCCCTCTGAGACAATGCAATTAAATTCACACCATTGAGGACTCGTTTGGCAAGACTTAAGCTAAGCTGTTGATCCCCGAACTCCGAAATCTGTTCTGATTACTAGTAATGAGTAAGATCTTGGGCAACAGTCTTTGTCAAGCTGACTTGTCTTTAGCCACTGAGTTTATTGCATATTTAGGAGAAACTAAAGGATTTTTTTTTCCCATCATGAGCCATAGGTGGACTAGCCACATGTTACTAAGATTCATTCTATGACAGGACAAAAGTGGCATTCCTCTCTTCTTCCTCCTTCTTGTTACTGGAGTTGCTATACGGAGTGTGGGTAGAACGAGGATGCCAGGCCAATATCAAAATCTTCTTAAGACTTTCTAGAAAATGAACAGATCTTTTCACATGTAATGAAGTCTACTACATTTCAACTTTTTTAAACTACTCTTTAATTCACACATTCCTCTATCCACTCAAGAAGTAGTAAAAAAATGTTTTATAGCAGATCTCAGTACAGGTGAAAAGCCTATGCTCAACTTCAGAAAACTCTAAGAAAACAAGTACAATGCTATTAGTTAACAAAGTGGTAAATCGGTTGTCATGCGTTCCCTGTAGGTGGCCTGGATTCTTATTATAGATGGAACGATATTATAGATTGTAGGCAGGGCCACTGGCATTAAGGGTTAAGTAAATTATGCTGCAAGAAAAGGCAAATTGACCAGCAAAATGCAGCACATTTTGTAACAGCATTACTTCGTTATTTTGCCATCTTTTAAAATTCTGTAACAGTGTATGTGCATTGGTTGCACTTCATTAGTACCCAAACATAGCAATAAGCAACAGAAAGGTGATCAGTTCAACATTGCAAAGGGCCTTCCACTGAGCTGCAACACATAGCGCTGCACTTTTAGTAACTTTTGAACCATTTGAGCTAGAAACAAAATGTTTTTTGTTAAAATCTGCAAATTGTTTGGCAAATGATGGTGTATGCGGCAACATGGCAAATCTATAAGTATGTGAAAATTACCACGGCTGCACAATCACATAATTCCACTTGCTCTAGTTATAGCAAGCATTGCCGAGGTATTTTTATTTCCCACATTCTGAATTCACATATTAAAAGGTGCTATGTGGTAATGAACAAAATAGAGGCTCAGTTAAATAGAGTATTTGCCTAAAATATAAAAATTTGGTCAAGCAGGAAGCTGTGATTTATCTCAGATTTTTATAGTTTCATGATGCACAATTCAGCTACTTTGTGGGTATTTCCTTTTAAGGCTTTGTCTTTAAATCTTAGAGGATGTGATTAGAGCATGAATGATAGGCAGAATAGTGTTGTGATTAGGAAAGCACATGTTCTTTTCCTGCAGTTTCCCTTTTTATTAGGTCTAATTATCAAATGTCACTAATACGAAGCACCTTAAAAATGCAGCAAAAAACAATAAAAAACAATAATGTGCTGCAAAAATTTCAATTTTTGTGCCGAAAACTTTTCTAATTCACGACGCAATATCCTGGGGGGTCTGTTTAATGATATAGTGCATTTGCACAGATCTCGATTGGCGGCAACACTTTCCATCCATCTTATCCCCACTAGTCAGGTCATGTTTTGACCTTCATTTTGCAGACTTCTACGCTGCTGTAATGATGTTTTTTCTCCTTAAACTGGTGTGTAAGAACAGAACTCCAATTCATAGGGCACTCGGAGTCCAGTGATAACATTTGCTTTCAGCTTTCATCTCTGACCTTAGCCCATGATCCTTTCTCATGCAGTCTTACTTGTCTTTGGAAGTTACTCTCATTCTTAGGAGTCATATCACGGTGACCCTTGGAACTTTTCAGCTCACCTCACTCCACCTTAGCTCACCTTAGTCCTACCACCCTCGCCCTTCTTCTTCCGGCCCTCAGGGAAGGGCTTAGTGCTAATTCATCCTTTCATACTGCCTCCACAGAATATGCACACCACTCCGTTCAGGGAGTGACTTTCAGTAAACTTCTCCATTTTAAAACTTTCCCTGTAAAGACTCTCAGTTTCCAAGAATTCAGGGTTGAATTTTTTTTTGATTAGCGATAAAAGATATAGGAGCAAGCTTTTTAACCTGCACCAGCTTAATTTGTCCCACTAAAGGGCAAGTCTCCCCATTTATAGTGTTTCCCGTGGCAGTGGGGTGTTAGTCCTATATACATTGCGGGGCAACTTGATTTTAATTTATCATGTTTTGGAGAATTCAATTTATAATGGCAGAACTGGAATTGCAAGTCTAATTAGAATCACAGAGTAATCCCTCTAATTTTCCTGTTGACTTGACCAGTAACACAGTTACTGATTTTGTGATTTATCCCGAGGGATATGCTTTTCACCAGATTTTACGAAAATGCATCCAAATGTACATATCAATATCTCTAGTGCTCATGGCCCTGCAAATAAAAATTTTAATCTCCCCTTTCCTGACTCCTCTCCTCAATTACAGTCTCGAGAGCCACAGAGTATGGCACAAAAGTCCAAAAAATCCTTGTCTAAGGCATACACCACAGAGAAATGTATAAAGGGCTATATGGATGTTTTCTCCGACATCCTTGAGGCTGTTGTAGAGGTAGAGGGAACAGACAATCTTTCCTCGACCTCAGATAAACCTGGTGAGAAAATGGAGTCTCATGCCTCAGCGGACGATGAGGATAGATCTTGGCATCACACGCAAGTTAAAATAAAATAAAGCATGTGGACTTTGATGCAGGAGAGGGAGCATATAACCCCCTTAGTGGCTTCTCCCTGCTTCATAATGATTCAATGATGAAGACAAAGCGAAGATTGAATGAATTAATGGCGTTGAAGTAATGGATATTTAGCAATTCCCTGAAACGGTGTACATTAAGGTATAGTTTGAGTTCAGAAATATATTTTCTTGCACTGCTACCACCCACCCAAGCCAATTGCCCCTCTGATGTGTTGAGTATAAGTAAGTAACTTTTAGGAGTGGGGAACAACCTGTTTTAGCTCATTCTTGCAAGTCCAGAAGCAAGTACGTAGTACTGTAAAGCAAGAAAGGTTGTGATCAAAGAGAAGCCCATAACACTGCTTGAAAAATTTGGTGGAAAACTAATTTCCGCTCTTATATTCTCCTATTAATTCCACTGTTTTAAAGCAGTAAATACTCTTTTTCATTTTTCTGAATTAACCATTTATAGCACTGTAACTTAAACAACATGATTATTGCGAAATATTTATGATACAATACAGTATTTTGTTTAATCATACCTAAAGTATGCCAATATGACATATAGATACAATGCTTACTAAAAAGGAGGATGCAAGGCTCCCACTGTCAATTATACTTAATTTCATTCTTATATGTCAGAGAATGAGCCCTCTTGGCATTTAATTACGTAAAGTGAGTAAGAAGGGAGCCAAATTTAACATATTTATCGGAAATATCAGACATGGGAATGAAGCTTTAATATAAATCGAGAATGTCTTTGCAACCATTTACTTAGTATAACTCTGCAACCACAAGAGAACATTTTACAAGTTAAATATTCAACAAGCTAAGCATTCACAATAGATAATAAAGGTCCCTAAATTCATATTTATTCCGAGTCAAGAAAATAACTCCGGAGAAAATTATACACTTACTTTTAAAATTTGTAACATACAGGATAGAAAAACACCGCTTTTTCTCAGACATGTTACTTTGAAGTGTGTCAATCTTAAGTATATATTAGACCTACATTTACACAGGAAACATTTTTATACTGACAATTTTTAGTCGCATACACATCAATTAGATGAAATGAAAGACGCTGAGGATTACTTCTGTATGTAACTAGAACCAAAGTGTTTAGATAAGGAGCCCTAAACCCTAAAAAGGTAGGAAAAAAGCAAGCGCTGATTTGATATAATCTGAGGAATTTAGGTAGTTTATTAATTCAAGAAGACTCTTCCATTTTATATATTCATATCGTAAGCGTACAAGGTGCATCCAAAGTTCGTTCAGTAGCTTTTATATCCCTAAACACATGCAAAGACACCTTACTTCATCTTCTGAAGGCGGTGTCCCACCAGGGAAGTTTCATCTGGTGGCCTAATAGGCGAAGCACCTTAGCTGCACCTGACACCACTTTCCTTTCTGGGTTATTTTTAAAATCAGCTCTTAAAAATTGTGTTTCAGTAGATTATTATATCTTTTATTTACTTATTTTTATGTACATTTTATCATATTTAATTAGTGTTATAGATTTCTTATTTGTTCATGAATGTATATGCTTTACCGTACTATGTACTTGAATTTGGATTGTAAAACTATGCTGAAAAGGAATTGCTTCCCACTGTCGATAATCATTTATTCTTGAACATGATGCCCTGTAAAGGAACTAACCCTCCACTACATCCTCTTGACTGATGGAAGCTAGAACAGTCATAGAGAAGGAGTTGATAGGCAACGCAGTTTGTTTCAGTCCAAAGCATGTTGCAAATGGGTGCGCTGTGAGGGATCCACATTAACAGTTCGTGCAGTATGCTTCAGATGGAGATTATGGTTTCAACGAAACGGTAGAATGTACCACCATCAAAAGCCCTGTGGTAATTGGTAAGAGTAAATAATTCTGCGAGCAGCAACATGGTACAGCTACATTGTTGCAAAGATGCCTTCCTCTTAAACAGTGTGTCTAGCACCTTTGACATTGTGAGGGTACCATCCATTTCTTGGTCCACTACAGGGTTTAACAGAGATACGGAGCTTCCGGTGTCACTTCTGGTGTTGGGTCCATGGAGTTCTGACACTTACACTGTAATCTTCTCTGCGCCATCTGTTGCATCTTGGGTACAGATAAGGGAAACATGAGGTGACATGATGATCACTCTTGGGTGACCCCACATGCACCTGTGAGTGTGTACTCGGCATCTCCAGTTCCAGGAGAGCAGGCAAAACTAAAATTATAAATGTGTACACTCGAAGGAAGGCCTGGGATAAACTGTAATTAGGCTGTAGTAACCACGGTAATTTCTGTAATTGCACATTATGCTTTGACACAATAATACCGAAAGTTACATGTTCACCTAATTTTGAGCAATTTGGCACAAAACTCTTACTGCAGCAGCACAAGAATATTTAACTTAGTAAGCACTAGTGGCTGCTGGCTGCTTTTGTATCCTCAGTTTCGTTTTGGATGCGAGGGTGCATTTTGTGCTAGGACAATAGCACTAAATGCTGGGTTATGACCTCATATAATTCTGGGTAATCTCGCAAATGTTTTCTGTAACTTTGTGTAATTATGCTACAGTAAATTATGTGACTTACACCCAACCCTACTGGAAAGGTCTTGATGGCTACAACCTCACCATTCCCCACCAAAAAGTATCTGCTCAGTGTTTATATCAGATACTAGATATATAGGTACATTTGCACTGTGACGCTATATAATTTTGTGGCAAACATCAATGATTCTTCAAAATGTGTATCTACCACTAATCATCATCAGGTAACATTCAAATAAGACATACCTCCTTGATAATTCTGTCTTCACCATACATGCACACATAATACAGTACTATGGACTCACACTGGGGTGAAAAGGTATACAATACACAAAGGACCTTCAGTTTTTACACTTGATGATGAAGGATATCTTGCTTGTCTCAGTGTACTTGATCTTTCCAATCAAAGTGCTGTTGATTATTTGTCTGTACTTTCTCTTTGGTGAGTGCTGTAACACTGTACAGCTATTCTAGGTTTGCTTGTGCCTAAAGTTATAAACTGGCATTGAAGTCTCCTCTTTGATATTAGCTACTACTTTTCAAGATATTATACTACCCTAATATTCTACTGATTTAGCTGTCTCTCTTTGTGACAACCAGTGAAAGCCAAACATGTACATGACAGCTTTCCTAATCACAGAAACCCAAAATACCCTCAAGTTCTTCGCTGGTTGGGATATATTTTTTTTACAACATATATATCTATAGGGTCCTATATGCAAAACAGTGCTCCATCAAGGGTAATGTGACTCATTAGGAATGCTGCTGACTGACCCAACTGATAAGTGTTCTGTATTTTTTCCAGAACATAGTTGGAAACGGTTTTCAACACCCACTGCTACTTAGGACTTTGTCATTAGGCCAACCTGAAACTGATACTCTTGTGGACCAGCCCACAGCCAACCAAGCATTACTTCAGTGAGATATGGTGTAGGTAACGATAAGTACTGTGAGAGTTCACAGCAATTCTTTATGAACCAAACCCTCTTACATCATAGAAAGGCACACTCAAGAACACTAGGAGGCTAATACTATATTTTCAAGAATCATTTAAAATCAAATTTCTATCCTAGTGCACACAATCTGAAAAATAACTATTACAAAAATCATATAAAATAGTTGCAATAATACTTTCTAGGCAGGTGAGTAAAACTTTCCAAACGCGTGAGTAATAAAAATTACTGTAACATTATGTGTAACAATACCCCCAACCCCACCTTTCTCTTGGCTAAATAAATTAAACATAGCACCAAAAGAGGACTACTTCAAGTTTCAGAGATGGTTCACATTTACATATTTCTTCTGAACAGACAAACCAATGTTCAGCAAAGAAACAGCAGCTCTTATTCTCACCCAGTATCTGCAAGTCAGCAGATAAGCCAATTTAGTGCAGGCTGGAAGTGCCTTCTCCTTCTCCTTCAGGAAAGGTAGGCGATTGCAGCTCTGTAGGACCCTCAGTCTCAAGTCCTCAGTATGCAGTTCCTCTCCATCTCATTATGCACTTTTCTAAATTCTATGTTTTATGTGAACGTAAGTGAACATTTTATTTTTTAAATAAACGATTATTAGTAAAGTCCTTGCAGTCTTTCACTCACTCACACTCTGTGAAACCTTGTCTACCATTGAAAAACAATAACTGAAGAGTTAATTCAGAAAAAGAAAATTCAACTTGTACAGAAAAATTAGTAATACATTCAAGCATGCTTAGTTAATACATTGCAATGAATTTAATGAATAGTGCCACCAACAGATGTGCATTTATGTTTGAAACATACATCTAAATAAACAGCACATAGGTGGGGGATACTAAGAAGGAGAAATATATGGTGACTATAACAAAGGCATACTCCTACAATTGGTTTACGTTGTGTAGCTGACATGAATCGCACAACCAGCCATCATTCAGTAGCCCAATTGTTCTGTGAACAACAACTTTAGCACTCCCAATTACTCAGTCAACAATAGCTTTCATACCACATTCTAGTGAATATAAATTACTGACTTATATCATAGAATATTCAATACAACTCCCAAGGGATTTCACAAGAATTCCCTTTAGTGGCCTTTTAGAAAACAGGGGTATGGTCATGCAATTCAAGTGTCACTGTGTCTGGAATGAAGCACAGTAACACTTGCATCACATGACAAAGCCCCTGTTCTTCTAAAACGGTCAGTCAAGGGTCATTATCACTATTTCTAATTTAAAGGGGGATACACTTGCATGTGATAAAACATACTTATGCATTGGCCATCTGCTATAGCAAGATTTCACCCTTCATCTACAACAGAGCAAAACTTATCAAAGCAGATCAAATGTTCTGTAATCGGGTTTATGAGCATTTTTTGCTCTGCTTTTAACAGAAAAACTCCAGTATTAGCAAATAGTTAAATTTGTTGTGTTCACCTCACCTCCCTGAAATCGATAATATGTTTGGGTCAGATTTGTGCTTCCAGATTCCACGTTAATGTTAGTGAGTGATGTTTCTACTGTTTAGTCACAAACAAAAATCTATTAATTAATCAATCAGTATTTGTAAAGCACGGCTACTCAACCGTGAGGGTCTCAAGGCGCTGAGGAGGAGTGGAGGGTGGCCTCATCTGAAGAGCCACATCTTGAGGTTCTTCCTGAAGATGGTGACGGGCTTTGTCTGAGGTGCAGGGGAGATTGTTCCAGCTCTTCGCTGCAGTGTAGGTAAAAGATCGTCATCCGACTGTGGTTTTATGGATGTGGGGGACAGTGACCAGGGCCATCTGGGTGAAGCGGAGTGATCTGGCAAGGGTGAGGAAGGAGACACGGTGTTTCAGGTAGGCTGGTCTTGTATTGTGTATGGCCTTGTATGTTTAGGTGAGAAGCTTGAAAGTGATTCGCTTCATGACCAGTAGCCAGTAGAGGGTCCTCAGGTGTTGGGAGATGTGTTCTCGGCGAGGGAGGTCCAGAATGAGTCTGGCGGTGGCGTTCTGTATGAGTTGAAGTTTTTCGATTTTCCTAGTTGAGGTGCCGGTGTAGAGGGTGTTGCCATAGTCGAGCTTGCTCGTGACCAAGGCGAGGGTGACTGTCCTGCGACTGTCTGCTTTGATCCATCTGAAGATCTTCCAGAGTTTGCGGAGTGTGTGCCAGCAAGAAGGTGCAACAGAGTTTATCCAAGCCCAGATTTGAATAAGGTGGAAATGGCTGCTAGTAATAGTTTCACATAATCATCCTCTTTTGCTATAATCCCTGTCTCTGTTGATAATAGGAGGTTATGTTGGGTTCACACATGATTAAAAAAAGGCATATCGTGCTTGGTCAGCTGAAGGAGCTGAGTTTTGAATTTATGACTAAGGGTCATGTGACCTGGTGGCCGATATCATGCAATTCAAGCAACCCAATTCAGTTGTCACTTCCTGTGAAGAGAGACATTTCACTATTTTACAGTGGTGTTTGCTGAATGACCTGCAATTTACCACTGGCCAGATCATCCCTGCTCCTAGTGCTGTTGGCAAAACGTTGTTGGGAAAGACACAGACTAGAGTTCATGCTAGAAATCAAATTAAATCGAAGATTCTATATTCTGACATATAAAAGAACAACCCTTCCATCATCTGAAGCAATGCATGTGGGGGCTGACACATATATCCCCTTCACTAGTAAGAACACAGTGACCTGATTTTTGCTATTACTATAATGGTAGAGAGAAACACATTGTGCGTGCAACAATTGGCAAATAATGTTTGAATGATTGATTGACACAAGCTTTCTTTTTAATATTGAAAATGATATGCCATAATGTGTATTAATGTATATTCCATTGCATTGTAACGGTTTTCTGACAAACAATAAATGGCAAATACATTGTTAGGGAATAATCTAAGAGGTTGTGTCCTGCTTTGTAGCTGACGGTAATCAATTCTGATAGTTTATGATGGGAAACATGACACAATGAGAGTCAATGTCCATCCTGATGAAGGGTTGGAAACACTCTTTATTGCACAAGCACCAGAGAGCTAAAAGAGAAACTTAAGGAAAGTACCTTGCAACAGAACTTGGGTGCCTCCCCTTTTCAAGCTCCCTTCCTTTAGCTCCCACAATCTCCACATCCAGCTCACAGTCTCATGTCTTTCATTCATCAATACATTCCACATTCCAACCATACTATACCAGCATGGTATGGCCTATTCTAACACACTGAATCTGTTACAACAGGCATCCCTCTTAACCTACAATAAAATGAATAAAACCAAAAAAATGTGTATTATTCAGCTTGTATTCCATAAACTTTGCTGAAACGCCTTAGTTGACTCATTCTGTCCCTTCTCTACCATCCCTAGATCACATTAGAAACTAACCTCTCTACCTTAGACAGTCCTTTACAGCCGTGAACTATCATTCCCAAAATCGCTTACTTCTAAAGCCAACACTAAAATTGCATCCCTTTGACCTTCTGGGTTAGAAATTTCCATGTCAAGAAGTTTATTTTTAGCTTTTTCACCACTTGCTGAAATGTGACACCCTGTTTAATTACCGCATTTCACCACACCACCTTCCACTCTCACAGCACCATTCAACCTCTCTCTGACTCTATTCAGGCCTTATCATCTTGAGCCCATTTTCCCATGACAAATTATTTTAAATAAATTGGTCCACCAGGATCCCCTTATATGATACTCATGCCCTTTTCCTAATCAAGGCCCGCTCGATCTTCTTTTTATAGTTCTCCACTATTCTCCGTACCTCTTTGTAAATGGACTCACATGTTACATTTTGACCATCTGAAACTCTCAACTACTCATTTATCTACCAAGGAGTCAACCTGGAGCCGGTTTCAGACTCCTAGAAGCTTAAATGGACAGTATCCTGTTATTATTTTAGTAGTCCTATAGAAAAGTCCCCTACAAGGCTTTCCTGAAATTTAACCCACTGTTAACTGTCAACTGTACCCCTTCCTTGATACTGCAATTGAAGTGTTCAATCTGCCAATTTGTTTTAGGATAACACACTGCAATTTTACTAATATTGATGCCACACCTACCAAGATAAACTGAACACTTAGAGGTTTTAAATTGAAGACCACTGTCTGATTCTAAGAATTCTGAGGGCTAAGCTCTGAAAAAGGAATTCTCCAATGCTCAGTAAGAACATCTGTGGCCACACTTTTCATTACTTTTACTTCAGGCTACTTGGAGTTACAATCTAATAATACTAATATACAAATCTCTTTTAGAAGGGGCATTAAATAGTCCTAATACACCCAGATCAAACTTCCACCACTGCCCTCTCAGGAAAAGCCACACAACATTTGGCTGATTTATTACTCCTGCTTCTAAGCTCGTTTTGTCTCACCATCCTATCAATAGTCAGGCAGACATGGACACCAGAAATATTCACAGACCCTCCTTTCAATAGAAGACATATCTGCATGCCCTTCATGCCTTTAGATATCCTTGTTCTGAGCCCTAATGCCGGAACAATGTTGTTACCTCTCATGAGAATTCCTGTTGTATTCTTTCTCTTATATGTAGTAATCATTACCTTTCTCCCTTTCAATACTGCCACCCTGTTAACCTCTCCTTATACACCCCTTCCAGTCTGTTCCAGTTGAGCCTTCAGATATGTACATTCATACAATCACTTGGACGTCAATGGAGGATGCTGTATTTGTTGTTCCCATTTAAACTATTTTTGAAGTAATTGTTTTACACTTGGTGATGAGATTGGCTTCAGAACCTCAACCATGAAGGAGCACCAACCACACTATTGCATCACTAGGGTTTCCTATCACCGTGTTGCAGCATTCCCACTTACAAGGGCTGTACCTTTGTTTCTTTCCTAATTTATGGATTGTTGCTACTTCTTGCCACTCTCATACTCCGACCACCATTAAGTATAAGTTCCCGTGAGGCATGAGATCTTTTGAGAAAGTGCATTTGGATTGTGGCACAAAAAAGGTGGTTGCATTTAACATTGTCTCAGGACAATTCCTCTCTCAGAGTAGTGGCCATCGTAAAGTGCATTTGCTCCTTAAAATGTAACATCTTCTAGAATCAGACTTACATTTATCATTGCCTCAAGAGACTTTTTCAAGCACAATGGAAGCCATCTAAATGTGTGCATTTATTCAGGAACAACAATACTAGTGCCAAAAAAGAGGAGATGGGAGGCGGAGGACATGGCGTGCCGCAGCAGCGCTGCCGCGCGCTGAGCGTCTTGTCTTTCCGGGTTAGAGAGGCTGCGGGGCGAGAGCTCTCTCGCACCGAATGGGTCAGCCGGAATGCGTTGTCGGTGATTTCCCGAGCCGCAGGAGTGGTGAGTCGGCTCGGGGACGTCAGACTGCCTCCCCAGGGGCACTGTGGAGGCGAGCAGCCCTGGAGCTGAGGTGCTCGCGGAGGGCCATTGCACAGGCCCCCCTCCGGGGAGAAGCAGGCAGGGGCAGAGCCAGCACAAGCAGAAGCTGTCTCAGTCCCAGTCTCCCCAAGGTTCCCTTAGGAGGCTGCTGGAAGGTGAAGAGGGGGAACGGAGTGCTGGAAGGGCCTTGAAAGTCTTCAGGGGCCCAACTAGGCCAGCCTTTGCTGTGAAATACGTGGACTGGGGCTCAACCAGAAGGTAGGAACGTTTTGAACTCGGTTTGTTTGGAGGTTGCTGATCCTCTCCCTAACTCTGCATGTCTAGTTGAAAATGGATACCTTTGGAGCCTGGGGGAGGAATTTAGTACCACCAGGGCTGGGGGCTTGACTTTTAAAACACGGTCCGGATGACCAGGTGGCGAAAATAATAATATCAGTGTTGCCCCTAAAATCACCTCCTCCTTGAGATCCTTCTTTAAACTTAAGCCTGGGGTGGATGTTTCTTTATTAGAATCTATCCTGGAAAGGGATTCCCAAGGCACTAGGAAGATGCAGAAACAATCGGATATGAGGTGTTGTGAATCAGGGGGCTCCTTTCAAGCAGTTGAGACCCCACAATGCTTTGGTGTGCAGTCAGTCCAGAGGGGGGCGGGGCTCCCCTCTCCTTAGGCTACTGGCAGCAAGGACCCTCTCGTTGAGGTAACACAGAGTTCTTTGGAGGGTAGTCTCCCATGTCAGGTTTCAGTTGATCAGTCGGGTCCCCCTCGACAGGCTTCTGGCAAGGAATCTTCAGTAGAAGCGATGTTACTTTCCCTCTCAGGGGATATCAGGAATGGGTTTGCCACCTCAGAAAAAAATTAGGCAGAGATTAAAGAGGTCTGTGAGGCCTTGGAAAAAAAATTGGATCTTCTGTCATTAAGAACACAGGCCCTGGAAGCTACGGTGGTGACTTTGAAAGAGGACATTGAAGTGCACAAAGTTGACATTCAGGCCTTGAAAGTTTCTGAGCAGGCCCTCCAGAAGAAATTGATACAATTAGAAAATAATTCAAGGAGAAATAACTTGAGGGTACTGCATGTTCCTGAAGGGGCAGAAGGAGCTGATTTGAAGGCTTTTTTGGTATCACTTTTGAAGTCTGTACTCTCATTAGAGGAAAGCGAAGAAGAAATTGTGCGGGACATTCAAATGATTCATAGAGAACCCTTCAGGAAAAATCCAAGCATTAGCAAACCTCTGAAAATTTTGATTAACTTTTTAACATATGGTTTGAAGGAGAAAATTCTGTTAAAAGCACTTAAGTTGAGATCTTTAAAAACGCAGGATTTTTCATTTGAAATCAAATCAGATCTTTCCAGGAATACCATCAATAGGCAGTGAGAGTTGGGACAACGGCTCGAGGAGTTTAGATTATTGAGAGCCTATGCACAACTTAAATTTCCCACTAATCTAAAGGTTATGTTTAACAACAAAATGTATAATATGAGAGATGGGAAAACTGCGGATGAGTTGTTGGCTGTACTTAAGTCGGGGGCAGCACGATGGGAAAATAACGTCCCTGGCCGTAACCCGGGAACCATGTGTGCTCTAATCGTGGACATATCTCAGTCCACTTATCTAAGGGGGTCCTCCATGGGAAGGGCGGGAGGCGGGAAGTGGGGTGTCACAGGGTGGGGAACATGTGGGAAAAAATGTAGAAAAAGGTTTCCTCATTCACCTCAATCAAATTGGCACCCAGGGAATAATGGCGGGTGAGAGTAGTAAATGCCGGGACCCCTCTTCTGTTCAGTTACTCTCTTGGGATGTGAACGGATTAAAAACAAAGGGTTGGAGAGACAACATTTTACAATATTTAAAAGACTCCCCGGCTAAAATTCTAATTCCACAAGAGACTCATCTAACTAGAGATGAGGGGGTTGATCGCTTTAAAGAGCTAGCATGTGTACATTTATTCACCTGCACTGAGCATAACTTCAATACCAGGGAGGTTACCATTTTAGTTAAGCATGGGATTAAGGCAGGATTGTTAGAGGTACGATCTGACCCAGTGGTAAAATGGATTATAGTTAAGTTACACATTTTTGACAGAACATTTTCTGTGGTAGGTTTTTATGGTCCAGATTGTGACAATATTGGCCCACTTGAAAAATATTTTTCACAGTTAGTCGATTTCCCAGATCCGGTTCTAATTGCTGGGGATTTTAATGTAATGCTAGATAATCATTTGGATAGATCTGAGAAGTGTAGGTCATTAGGGACTCCAAAATCCCAACGTTTTTTGAGAGGAGCAATGAAAGAGTGGGGGTTAAGGGATGTATGGCGGCAGAGGAAGAGAGAATTAAGGGAGTTTTCTTTTTATAATCAGAAATATAAGCACGCCTCTCGTATAGATTACTTTCTTATTGACTGCAGGCTTGAAGATTTGGTAGATAATATTACTTATTTACCCGCCCATCTCTCAGATCACTCAGCAGTGGTATTAGAATTAAAGGTGGTTGGACGGTCTGTCGGTAGCAGATGGGTGTTTGACCGTACGTTGCTGCAAGACTTGGAGGCTCTTGATCAGACGGGATAGAGGCGGAGGGCTTTTTTAAAATCAATTTAGGTTCGGCCTCACTGGCAGTGGTATGGGACACTTTTAAAGCAGTCATGAGAGTTAAGGCTATGAATATAGCTAGTTATAAGAATAGGCAGTATAGGGCCACTATTTTACAGTTGGAACAGGAAATGTTTAAAGTGAGGAGGCAAGTTTTGGAGGATACTAAGGAGGAGGAGGAGGCTGAGGCTTTGGAGTTCAAGTTGAAGAAGTTAAGGCTTCAGTTGGAGGAGGTGTTACAAGTTAGAGTCACCAAAAGAGTAGAGGCTAGTAAATTAGCACACTTTGAGTATGGGGAGAGTGCAGGTAAGCTACTAGCTTGGAAATGTAAGCAGGATCTAGTAAGGAACTATATTAAGGAAGTAGAGATAAATCAAGCAGGCGAGAGATCTTCGAATAGTGAGGAAATGGAGGTAGCTTTCCATTCTTTCTTTTCTGAACCGTATAAAGAAGAAGCTGAGATAAGAGAAGAGGATATTGGTACGTGGTTGGCAGATGACATACTCCCAACCATATCACAAGAAGAACAAATTGCTTTCAACAGTCCGATCTCGGCGGCGGAAATCAGGAAGGTGCTGTTGGGTAGTAAAGATGGTAAGGCACCCGGGCCTGATGGCATTCCTATGGAATTTTATAAACTGATGGCGGACTCAATAATTCCAGTTCTGGTAGACTTGTCTGCTGGGATCTTTGAAGACAGGGCCCCTATTCCAGGTTCATGGAATGAGGCTACGATTGCTTTAATTCAGAAACCGGGTAAGAGTCCGGTTAAGTGTTAATCTTATAGGCCCATCTCTCTGCTAAACTGTGACTATAAAATATTCGCTAAGATTCTTGCCGATAGACTCAGCAGAGTGATGGGTCGACTAATTCACCTTGACCAAAAAGGTTTTTTATCAAGGATAGGTTTCCCTATGAATTGACCTACAATTTGGTGGGGGCAATAGATATGGCTACATCATTTGAAACCCCCCTGGCTGTGGTTACATTGGATGCAATGAAGGCCTTTGATAGGGTGAACTGGAGATACTTAACAGTCATCCTGAGATCTGCTGGTTTAGGAGGAAACATTTGTGGAGTTATAGATTTAATATACAGAGATCCCATTGCCAGAGTTTTAGTAAATGGTAATCTTACCGAGCCTTTGAAGATCATGAGAGGTACTAGGCAGGGTTGTCCTCTTTTCCCGTTACTGTTTGAATTTTATATAGAGCCTCTAGCCAGAAAAATAAGAGGAAACTCAGCTATTGCTCCTTTTGAGTGTAATGCTTTGGTTAAAAAATGTGGCTCTGTATGCAGATGACCTTTTAATATACATGGCCGACCTAGTTTCTGCCTTGCCTAGGCTTCTGTCTTTAGCTGAAGATTTTGGTAGAGTTTCAGGATTTCGGGTAAACGCAGAGAAGACAGAGGTCATGGCTTGGAATCATTTGTTTGTGGGACAGATACAATTGAAGAGCGAAATTAGATATTTAGGGATTCTATATACTCAGGATATTCAGCTGCTTGCACTAACAAATTTAAAATCAGTGCTAGAGGAAGGCTGCATATCCCTTCAGAGATGGATGCATCTGCCCCTGACACTGGTAGGGAGGGTTAACTTTGTGAAGATGATGATTCTGCCTAAACGTAACTTTTTGTACAGCTCTATACCTTTGTTAATGCATAATCAGTATTTGTTAAAGCTTCAACAGGCTATTACCTCCTTTCTTTGGCCATCAAAAGGATCTCGTATATCATGGAAAAAACTGAGGAGAAAGAGGGAGAAAGGAGGGCTAGCGCTCACCATTTGAACTATTATGCCTGGGCTTTTCAATTGAATTCAGTAAAAATGTTGTTTTCTGTTCCCGATGCCTCAGAGATCGGTGTAATGTTTAAAGCTATGCTGAGCTCGGTTAGGGGAGCCGTTAAGGGATTTCTTTTCAAGTTTGGAGACCCAATTTTTTTTTTTTTTTAAACTGAAAATCCTCTGTGACCTCGCAACAAGTTGGTACTATTTGAGGCTGGAAGCAGGAGTTAGTTACTACAGTTCACATGCTCCAATTTGGGACTCTCCTGGCACCCCTGAATGTTTTAGGGATGTTTGGCATTACCACTGAAGAAGGCAGGGATAATGTCCTGGGGGGATCTGTTTAGTGATAGAATGCTAATTCGTCTGGAAGACCTTGAGGTGAAGTTGGGGTGTACCTTTTCTATATTGAAGTATGCTCAATTAAAAGGCTGGTTACAAGAATCAGAAGTGGTATGTGGGCCTGCCGGCTTTTTGTAAGAACTGGTGTTATCTGAGTCCCCCAAATTTAAGCAGGTTTCAAGTTGGTATTTGGATATACTAGAAGGTCTGGATGGGGAATTTATATTGCCCACCTCCCTATGGGGGAAGAGTATGCCACAGGGAAAAGCTGTGCAGTGGTGGGTATCCTCGATGTCAACTTTGTTTAGGATTGTCAAGCCAGCATCTCTTCGGAGGAATCATTTGTTCACGAGACGTAGAGCATATATTTCCCCAGGGAGAATAGGCAGTAACAAGGTAACTTGGGCCCTCATTAGAACCTTGGCAAGCGGCTGAAGCCGCCCGCCAAGGTTGAACCGCTGGGCGGCCGCCACTGCAACCGCACTTCCGTGGGGGTCTATTATGAGATCCGCGCTAGGCCGGAGGTTTCCGCCCACCGGCCCAGCGGGAATTTCACTCTCAACACAGGAGCAGGCTCCAAATGGAGCCGGTGGTGTTGCGGCTGTGCGACAGGTGCAGTTGCAGCCATCGCGTTTTTCGCATAGCAGACAGTGAAAAGCTCCCTGGGGCCGTGGCAGGGGGCCCCTGCACTGCCCATGCCAGTGCCATGGGCAGTGGAGGAGCCACCAGCGGCCCTGCGACTCCCATTTCCGCCAGCCTTTTCTAACCACCATGAAAAGGCTTGTGGGAGGGGGACTCGTAATCCCCTGGGATTAAATCCGCCGGTACTAAAGTGGCGGGAAACCACCGGTACTAAAGTGGCGGGAAACCGCCGGTCCCGGCAGAGCGACCGCAGCGCTTCTGCCGCAGTCGTAATCCCCCTGGAAGCACCGCCAGCCTGTTGGCGGCGCATACCGCCAGGGTTGTAATGACCCCCTAAGTGTTCTAAATGCGATTTACAGCTTGTCTCTGACCTCCATTTGGTTTATGAGTGCCCAGGGGTGGAGCTCTTTTGGAAAGATCTCTGTAAATATCTCTGTCAGGTATTGGGATGGGAGATTTTGGTAACTCTCCCTTTGATTATTTTTGGCCAGACGCAAAGAGCGGTTGGAGGAAGTCATAACATTAGTAGAACAGACAAGGACCTAATTTTCTATTCCGTCTTGGTGGCCAGGAGGGAAATTTGTCGAAAATGGATAGCAAATACACCTCCCTTGCTCAAAGACTGGCTGCAAGCCCTTTTTTATTTTGCAAAAACTGACCTGGATGTGGGAGGCCCATCTAACAGGAAAGAGGGAATGTGGGGCCCCCTGCTTGATGGGCAGGGAAGCTGAATTTGGTTGTAGCCTAATAGCAAATGTATAACAATGTTTGGTTTGTTCAGGTCCAATGATTATTTCTCCTCCTCCCCATCTCTCGCGGTCTGGCTGTCGCGGTACAGTATCTACCGCTGGAAGCCTATATGAGAGAAATTGTGGGCTCCCTGGCAGAATCAGCTTTTTTGGGGAAGTGGTGCCGGGCTCAACCATGGGGCTGATATAGGAGTTTCGTTGAGGTGTATGAGGACAAAAAAAAAAACAATACTAGTGCCACACTACAATACTACACCCATGCTAATATTATTATTAACTATAAGCCACGCAATTCCAAACATTATGGTTTGTCAGGTCAGGAGTTATAGTAACTTTAGGGCACAAGTTAATTTACTTGAAATAACTATAAGTGGTGAATTTCAGTGGTTTTGTTAGTTGAAAACGGTATGTATTAACTGACATGTTGTCGTAACAATAACAGTCAATCAATCAAGCATGGATTTGTGGAGTGTGGCTAATCACCCATAGGTTCTCAAGGCGCTTTTTTCACTGAGACGCTGTTTAATATCTCTTCAGGAACATTTGCAAAGAAACATCTCATGCACCTCAGCTCATTCCTAGAAAGTTGTGGAGTAGTCCATCAAGTTGGGGCAAACAAAAAGGGGTATCCCAAAATGTGTTTTCTCCATTCATTTTTCCAATCCCTAGGGGTTTTTTATTTTAAAACGGAGGCAAGGTGGGCCCCCCTGTCCAAGATATTATAAGCCCTAAGGAGCCCACCCCTATGGCTAAAACTTACATAAAAGAGGAGGAAGCCAGCATCCCCCTTTTTTAGGCCCTGGGAACAAAATGCCCCCAGTGCTTTTTTTATTTAAAAGGGAGGGGGGCCTTGTGCCGCCCCCACGAACCTTTGTTGGCCCTTGTGACCCCATGACCACAATTGAAATTAAGTTGAAGGGTTGCCATGAGGACCCCCCTCTCCCTAAGCCTTTTCTGGCCCCATGCACTCCATCCCTCGGGCCCCCTATATTAAAGATGGGAAATCAGATACCACCCAGGGAATGCACCATATACCCATTGGAGGCTGTGGGGACCCTATCACTGGGGCAGGGAAACAGATCAAACGTTTGCTTCTAGCTGGCATGAGCATTTTTAAATCCCCCCTGCACAGCTGGAAGCAGACTTTGTGTTTGTTCCCACATGACGGGAGTTTTAAAAATGCTCCCACCAAGGGAGAGCAAACACAGGTTTACTAACTGTGAAGGTACAAAGATGCCTGCATTGTAAGCAGGACTGTTTTTGTGTAGGTAGAGACACCCTCCTGGAAAAAACAATCATGAGAGGTTTAATACTCTTTCAGAATGCAGCACACATAGAAAGAAGAAAAATGAGAAGAAATAAACATATTTCTCCTTGTTACACCCCACCTGAGAAGGCGTAGCATTTTGACATATTCCCAGGTCTACCACTAATGATAAATCTGGAAAAGTGGCAAAATACTTGGATGGATGCATGAGGACACCCACAATCTACCCAGGGAATACCAGTGATTTGCACTGCCTTACGTCACTCGGAATCATCATGCCATGCAGAGCAAAGTTAGGTGGCCTTACATGGCTTGTTAAATCTCCCATAGGTTTTACGTTACACTTAAGCCCCTTTGCGTGGCGCAAGGTCAAAGCAAAATCTTAATAAGTCTAGCCCTAAATGCATGAGATCTCAGCAGCACAAATGTAAAGAACATAGCACAACTAATCCAAAAAGAATCAAAAGGAGCAATGTTACTAATAAACTACTTTTTTATGTCTAACTTTGGGTTACAGTGTAGTGTCCTACTTGCTGCAAAGTGCTTTGTTAAGGGTAGTAAGTGCTATTAAATATGTTATTTTTTAATCTATTTTTAACATTATATTGTATATATTTGTTTTTTCAACTATCTTGAATAACGTAATTTAATGTAGTTTAGCATTATTTCCTATGGGGCTTATTTTAATTCCCTCCCCCCATTAATTTCTTTGGAATGGTGCTGCTAAACCAAAGTTTTGACATGTATGGTACTGGACTTATTACTGTTTTTTAGTAGTGACTTACACTCAGATTTAGTCAAAAGCTATAAATATTAAACATACTCCAAAGTGTAAATTACTTAAAATTGTAAGTCACATTTGTGAATCAGGCCTTAGGTTCCATTTCTCCTGAAGTGAACTGAGGCACAACACAGAGAACTTCACACTTTCTTGGACTGCAGTGGCTTTTTATTCCTCAGACAGAAGGTAAACTCACTTTGCGATTCTTTATTACAAATCTTGATCACGTACCTTCCTGTTACAGTACCTTATTCCTGCTTTGCACCTTCCATTAATAGGATAACCACCCAATATTCAAAACCTCCATGGATGTTGGTGTTCCTGGTTTATTGATATGCTGACTTTATTAACATTGCACCATCCTCTGATTTAAACACACCTAGGACCTCCAAGGTAAGCACACAGCCCTCTGTACTTCCTCTGTCCTCTTTCCATGACTGCCCAGATAGCCCATATTACATCTCCTTCTCTTTAACTTACAGGACCATAGCTATACCTCAACAAAAAATGAGAGAGCTGCACCACTACGGAGTCTGTCCACAGACACTCACTGGTAAAAATCCAACCCAATTCCGTGACATAACAATGACCTGAGTCTAATGCACTGAAAAGTCCCTGCATGGGACCTAAACTATAATATGAACATGCCTCATACTTTTCGATAGTATGTATTCACTGGCCCTCGCCTGAGATATCCCTAACAAAGTAACGATACATTCACACACTAGGACACATTCAATAGAAACCCTTCACCACCCAGCTCGCTATTGGCATGGAATTCTTGTCAGAACAGTTTACAGTGTACAACACACCACGGACCAGATTTACAAGGCCCTAGGACCTCCTTGTGCAACACTAGCATACTTTTTTATGCTAGGCTCAAGGACGAATCTTTCGCCATGCCATATTTACAAAGTGCCACAATGCATGCATAGTACCACTTTGTGACTCCTGCATCAGGCATACTGTATGCAAGGGGGCTGTTCTGGCATTAGGAGGCCAGCAAAAATGACGCACTGAAATCTACAAGATTTCACTACGCCATTTTTTACGTCATTTTGAGCACCTGCTCAAAGAAGGCGTTAAAGTGATGCATCCGTTGTACTCAATGGACCGCCTTGCACTTTGCGGCACTAGCGTGAAAATGCTTGACGCTAGTGCAGAAAAGTGTCAGACTAGATTTAAAAATGTTGGTGCTATTGGCCTAACGTGTGCTATGGTGCGCTGTATTGTAAATACGGTGCACACAGCGCACACATGGTGCTGTTAGTTGGGGCAGGGGTGACATAAGAAAACTGGCGCATCAGCACTGATGCACCAGTTTCTTGTAAATATGCCCCAAGTTTTGCCACATAGAGTGTATAAACAATTAATATACTATAACTATATAATTCTATTTGCAAAGCTGTTGCTCTTTCTCGTTCATAGTTTATTCTGTTTCTCTTCCTTGATTACTATTTCTTTCTCAATATTAGTTTTTGTATGTCTGAGATGTCATTTGAATGTTTCTTGTTCTTTGAAAATCATACAGCCTTGAAAAAGCCCCAAGCCTGTGCACTGCTGAGAGGGGGAAACGTGTTTGATGGCCCAAACTTTCACTTGTATCGAAATAAACCATTATGATTAGAATGTAGATTGTGACTTAATTTGTTTCATTGAATATAACAAATCTATTTAATTGAAATATGTATAAAAAACACTACTTACTACTTGCCCTACCCTTGATACCCCTTTTTACCTCCAATTATGGGTTACGGATTAGTGTCCTACTCACCATAAAGTGCTTCAATGCCTCATCAGTGGTAGTTAGTGCTATATGAAGACAATTTACTATTGCAATTACAATTACTAGTAAATTATTAAAAGTGATGTAAAGAATTAATTACAATTAAATTAGCTATATTTTAATGAAAATATTGTAACATTAACATGGGATTGTTTAATTCTTTAATAACGATTTAAAGAATCATAAATTCAAAGTAAAATAAAAAAAGAATTACATTCTATGTATACTTCTACAAAGTACATGTGTGAATGTCTGACCATGTGAAAAATAATGATGTGATTATAATATTAATTGCATGTGCATATGGGCAAAGAAATAGACATATATATATGTATGTATATATATATTAAACAGCAACTTACATTTCCACCAGAATCTGTGGATTAGCCAAAAAAAGAGCAATTGTTTGTCCATTGGGCGTCCCTAAGGATCCCCTCCATTCATCCTATTGGGTCAGGATACCTGTATCCTGAACCCTTAAATGTTTTACACTTCTTTTCTCCACCCCCCCAGGCAATGGCAGAAACAAAATAGCGGCCTCAACTTTTCTGTCAGGTTGCGGCCAGCCTCTGAATTCGTGGAGGATCTGAGGAGGATCCGCATCCCTATGTATACAAATTTGGTTTTCATTTAATAGCTAGAAAAGTACTGTAGGTATTTACTGAACAGATCATTTGGTGAAGATTAATCAACCGGCACCAAAGACATAGGCAAGTCAAAATACACTTTTTTATTGGACAAGAGGTCCTAACTATAACTACTCGCAATATAGATATATATTACTATGATGTATAGTTAATATTGCATACACATCAATGGATATAAAACTGAAATACTCACATGTGGTGATTGGAAAATTATAACCCACTCTGCATGTGGCCGGGAGGATCTGGGACCACCTCCTAAAGTATCCTAAGAAGTAAGAAACCTTGGAATTACCATGGACTCCAAGCTATCGTCAATGCCCAATTGGATACGTTAGCAAGATCAAGTTTCATTAGTATGAAAACTCTGAGACACATCTTCCCTCACCTAAGAGTTTCATACAAGATCCAAGCTACTATCTCTCTTGTACTGTCTAAGAGCCTGATTTTGATCTTGGTGGTTATACAGCCAAGCCGCATTGGCGTTCTTTCTAGGTCAGCCGCATTGGCGGCGGACCCAGGAAGACCATCAAATTGGCGGTGTTCTGCCCACCGTATTTAGATGGTACAATCCTGCAGGCGGTGTGCTGGTGGCAGTTTGCCGACAGATAGAGGACATTGTGGGACCAAATGGACATTGGACAATGACAGTGGCTGTGGAATGGAGGTAAGTGATACATACACACTATACCTTTGCCACATGTGTCCCCCTGCATTACATACAACACAACACTCCACATACCCACCCGTATCCATTGCCATTCCACCATAACACAACATGTACATGCCACAAACATACCTTCATGGACATCCATGACACAACATACACACATGATTGACACTGCACTCACACATGACACAACCACAGTGACTAACACAATTCACTCATCTACACAAACACACTCACACAAACACTGCTGCACATATTGTGACAATGACTGCCACACAGCAACATGCACATGAATGTTGGACAGAGCAACACAACACACAACACAACATACACAACAGCATCAATGCCATATACAAGTGCCACACATATTGACACAACCATAGCACCCACTCCAGCTCCTTCCACCTCACCCAGCCAATCACATTCCATACACACAGACACGTACTGACTCACATACACAACTCGAAGCACAACATGAGAGGTACAGGTTCCCTGGCAATGTGCGCACATGGACACAGTTGACAGGTGTGAATGTACCATCATTGCGGTGCCAGCATTCATTTGCCAATGAATACTGGCACCATAATGACAGTTGGGTATGTGTGAGATATGTATTGTGCACCAGTATGTCTCCATCCATGTCTGACCCACTTGTGTCCCCGACATATGTATGTCACTATAATTTAAAAAAAATACTGTGACATGTATATGTCTGCAGTGGTCCCAAGCTCATGTGCAGTGACCCCCCCAACGTACACAGCCAATGGAGGTTGCCTACCTTCATGTCCAGTGATGGGGGGTCGTGTTTTCTCCATGGTGCACTGGCAGCAGCGATGGAGGGTGTTGTGCAGTCATGTCCAGCTGAAAACGGGAGTGGAATCGGGAGAAAATGTGAGTTTTCACCTCTTCTCCCCAAGTACCCTAACTCAGACTAGGAGGTCGGACTACCACTTTTTGCTTGGCGGTAAGGCACATCCAAATATGTACAGCAGTAAGTGTGGCTAGAGTCCCGCCACCAGCCATTCTTTCCTCTAGGGCTGTGGCAGTGGATGTGAATTCTTGGCAGAGTCGGCGGGACTCAGTGAATTCTTGTCTGTGGGATCGCCAACATCTAAACCTGGTGGGCAGACCAACAAGGCGGAATATTGTTTTTCAGCTGGAAAACCATCGTAGGGACCATTACCACCTACATCTAAATCAGGCCCTAAACTTGATTACACCAATGGCTTCTCCTTCAGGTCATGCTTATCAGCTATGAAAAGATGACAATGGATTCAGAACTCTGCCACCAGCCTACTCCTACATGTAAAGCTGCAAGGCCACAACTTCCCTGCCATGAGTGCCCTACATTGGTTACCAGTTGCCAAAAGATCCACCTTCAAGCTGCTTTATATCACCCACAAAGCGATACATGGAATAGGGCACTTTTCATCAGGAATGAAATCACTGAAAATATTTAACAAAGAAAAATCTACTTCTGATTGGCACCTTGCCTCAAAAACCCAGCTCTCAAGAAAAAAAAAAAAACATGGGCTGTACATCCTTCTCAGTTAAAGCAGCCAAACAATGGAATTCACTACCCCCAAACATAAGCTACACCGATAACTATCTTTTCTCCAGAAGACTATTCAAGAGTTGACTCCTTCCTACGTGATCACCATAGTCAAAATACAGTGCAGAGCATATGCCTGTGCATGCACACATGTCTAATTTGATTATATGTATACAGTTAGATATGTGCATTTCTTTGTAAAATATATACATATGCTACTCACTGTTTAAAAATAGATCAACATTTGAATATGTCTTCTTAACAAATGCATATATTACTTATAGTGCTAAGCTATTGAAATATTGAGGAAATATAAAATAAATATATGCAAACAAATAAGTTTCAAAACAAAAAAAAAAAATGATACAAAAGAAATTACCTTCATGTACGGCACCACTTCAAAGTCAGAGTTGCTATTTGTGTATAGATGTACATATGCAACTTTATATAATACAACTGTATATCTCTTTATTATTTTCCATATACATGCATTCCTTTCTAAATAGTCATGTATTCTATATATTTGTTACTCTGCTCCTACTGTAGAAAAAATGAGTACATAAGCTAATAAAAGGAAAATAACCCCTTCAACTATCTTCAATTCTCTAATCTATGTCTCATCCGATACCTCTTTCATTATATCCTCTACCTCCACTCTCTGACTTATCCTAAACCTCATTGTACCACTATGAGCTCCCTAATAACCCGTCTAGACTCTTCCCTTCTTTATCCCTGCTTTGACTCATCCAAAACCTCATTGTGCAACTATGATCTCCCTAATTACCCTCTCAAGACTCTTCTCATCTCTATCCCTCTTTTGGCTCATCCCAAACCTCTTTTCACAACTATGATCTCCCTAAAAACACTTTCTACCCATTTCCTTCCACTATTCCTCCTTTATCATATTCTGTCCAACTAATAGACTCACACCTCCACTGCTTGAATGAATAACTTAGATTTCCCTATACTAATCCATCACTAATACACTTTGGGCTCCCGATATGTGGTCACCTCACTGAAAGGCGCTTCAACACCTTGCCAGAGGTAGTAGGAACTATATAAAAAGAATTACAGTTACAATTACATATCATTAATTACTCAGAAGTTTGGATAAGTTATTGTAATATTAAAGTAAATAATTCTTCGTTTCAGCCTCAACCTGTAGCTCAATACTGTGACTCATTCCAAACCATTCTGTCTATTCCTAAAGATTCTACTTGCTAATACACATGCTCGCCACACCCAATAAAACCTAGATCCTTTCTTTACTAATCAGTTCCATTCATCTTTTCCTTGAAATCAATAAATTAAATACAAGAGATCTCTAGAGCACAGACTTAGCACACTAACAACAACTATCCCAAAAGGAAACAAAATAAGCACTTTTACTAATTTACAACATTTCTACCTCTACCTTGAGTTACGGATTAATATTCTACTTCCTGCAAAGTGCTTTAAAGTATTGGCAGGGTAGATTGTAGTTATCTATACTTTGCCTTTTTTTAAACATTGTCATTTAATTTAACATTATTTCCTATGTTTTTTTTTTTTAATTCCCTACCTCCATTATTTCCCATAGGACAGTGTTGCAGTACCAATGGTTAACCATGTGTGGTGCTGGACTTACTACTTATTTTTAGTAATAACTTGGATTTTGTGCAAAGTTCAAATTAGTAAACGTACTCAAAATTGTAAACTGCTCAAAAATGTAAGTTACTTTTGTGAATCAGGCCGTAGGTTTTTTATAGTGAAAGTGAGGGGGGACACTGTAGGTGCAAGACAATGGGGGCATACTTACTACAAAAGGAGAATAGGTTATGGAGTTGTGAGGAGAGGTTTAGGGAGGGCAATGGAGGGATTAGGGAGGGACCTCACCCACCCACTAATGAATAAGTCAATTGCTATTCACAAACTGCACTACTAAAGTTACTGCTGCTAAAATAAAGAGTTGTAAATCCAACAGCACATGTGGCCAACCACTGGTACTGCTACACCATCCAATAAAAAATAATGAAGATAGAGAATTAAAGTAAAAACACACAGGTAATAACGTTACATTAAATTAATTTATTTGAAATAGTTAAAATACATAAAAATTAAACATATTCATTATTGCATTTTAAAATATGTTAAACAATCATTTTTTTAATGTAAAAATGAATGTATCTTTTTAAAAACATAATTGAATTATTTCAATTAATTTTCTAGATCACTTTTAATATTTATTAAAGCATGCTGTTTTTGTTCCTAATGGGTAATTTGCTGTTACATTTAAACATCGGAAAAATAATTTTCATTCGATTTAATGTAGACTAATTAGTGATTTTTTAAAACAGTGGAAATGGTCCTGTCATATGTTTTTCTGTTGTTCTATGTTCAAAGTGAATATGTATATATTTTATGTTAATATTCAATCATACAAATATCTATACTAATTTATTCTATTTATTTAATACTTTACCATAGGGACACTACACATTGGGGTTGAGATCTCTGTGTGGTAATGCATAGGAAAACATAACAAACGTTTAATAAACTAAAAAACATATGAACATATTTTTACATTAAATATTAATGTACATTGTTTTATATAGTTATTTTGAATATTTGTAGTGCGGGACAAAAGGAAAAAAGACATAGCAATATATTTATTTTTAATTAATTACTTAGTTAATTTACATATTCAGTTAAAATAAAATATTTTTCCAAAGCTTAGGTATTAAATTCCACATAAAGACTTTTTGATATACTTTGAAAACTAATATAAGTGATATATAGAACTAATTATATGGTATTTAATAATATTTTAAGATTTATAATTTGAAATTAAAAGTAGTTAAGTTTTGTACTCTTTTAGACATGAATAACATTATATTACATTTATTTATATACATATTAACTATTTAAAAATGTTTTACTTTACTTTCTAGGGGGATATATTTAAATCCTTACCTCCATTATTGTCTATAGAATGATGTTGCAATATGAGTTTTTAGCCATGTGTGGTGCTGGACCTATAAACACTGGCTGTGATAACTTATGCTTGTAAATTTTAACCCGAACCTTATTTACTTTCTGGTGGTGAAGGCAAGTAAGTTACACTTTTTGAGTAATTTACACTCAGATTTTTAGAAAAACCAAAAGTAGGAAACGTATCAAAAAGTGTGAATTGCTCAAAAGTATGTTACCTTTGTAAATCAACCCCAAAGTGTTAAACCTTTGTCTTGCAATGCAAGAAGGACTCCTTTCAAGGAGTCTTTCATAATCCATTGAAAAGTAAAATGAGCACTTTTAAAAGTAAAAGGTGTCCACTTGTATTGGTACATGCACTCAGGTGTCACAAACTTTCAAATGTCTGGATCCTTAATATAAAATCCCGACAAGTGCTGGCCAGGCCCAGGATTGACAATACAACAGCACCCGCTACAGAAGGAACAATCTCGTACATTTTTGGAAGTGGTGGTTAGTCACTTCAAATTGCGTTTTAAGACTGCAAAGGTCAATGCATAAGTGTAAGTCTACTGAGTTCTTGAATGACATAACTTTTAGGGCAACTGATGGAGACATATAAATGGGGTGAATCAGATCCTTTTGAATAAAGCTAATCCAGATTTCCTTTCAATTTATCCCTGTAGGGAAAATGTATGTTTTTTATCAGTTTTCTAACAGGAATTGACACCTCCTTCATTATTACACGTTGCTCACATTTTTTACTGTTTTACCTTCCTAGCTTATATTTACATATGTTGCAGAGAATTCTATCTGGCAAAGAGCTAATTGGGGGCTGAGAATTTACATCTTTTCAGTTGTTTGAGAAATATACTGTGTTTTTCTTTTACCAAACATTATTTACAGAGGGGCTCATGTAGACTGTGATGGGAGCCCTGATGGGAGCCCTATGGCTCCCCTAGTGGAAGTCCACCTCACATATTTAGAGCCGCATTAAGCAGATGATCTCTGTGCCTTCAGTGAGTCACCACTGCGATGTCTCTACTAAAGACACTGACCTTTTTGGGGCAGGCACCATGTTTGATGTGCCTGCTCAGCAAAGATTTTACTTTTCTGGAAATATTTTCACACAGTGGGAGTTTGAATAGCAAAGAGCAATCGCTGAGATTATCGAGGATCCCATTGACCAGAACTTGCGATTCGAAGTCCAGTGTCGAGGATACGTTGAGTATTCGGGTGAATCAGAATCCAGCCTCAGCATCAAGGCTACCATCGAGGAGGGATGTGAGGATCTGCACTTAGGATGCATTGCATCACACAACATCCATTCCATAGAGGCCATGGGCTGCAAATGTAACAAGTACAATCTGTGCATCAGTTTTGCCCCTAAATGCGCAGTACAGCAGAGGAGATGTGTCAGTATTGCTGAGTCCAGAGAGACTGGTAGAGCACCTTCGCCCCACTTCCAAGGGTCCAGTACTGAGGGTGGCACATTTGGCAGTGTAGACTCACGAATGGCAGAGTACAGGTACAAGGTTCACAGTTGTTGAAGCCTTCTGTCCATGAGGCTTAAGGCAGGAGGAGAGCAACTACCCCTTAGAGTCACTCTGGGGCCATAGGTACAACAGATGCAGATTTAATCCTTCTCACTCAGGTAAGAGGGCAATAGGTCAGCACAGCAGGGCAGCGGGTCCTTCAGAGCAGCATTCTAGCAGAGTGGCTTCTTCCTGGCAGAGTATCCATGGGTTCAAAGTGTACTTGAGAGCTGGTATCTGAGTTGTGCCTCTGAAGTTAGGAGAACCATCTAGAGACAGGCCTTTGAAGTGCATAGGTGCCCTACCTTCCTTGCTCCACACTAAGGACTATGCAGCCCTTTGCTTGGAGGCAGAACAGAACCTATTCAAGTGAAAGTATATCTGTGCCCATCTCCTCCCTCCCATCCTGCCAATGATGGTCTATGCAGGCACACCCAAGCTTCCTATTGTGTGTAGCTGTCTTGGAGGAGTACACAAAGCCCAACTGTCAACTACACCCAGTCATGTGACCCAGAGACAGGTTGCAAACACCAAATGGCTAATGCAGGGCAATGGCAACTTTCTAAAAGTGCCATTTTCAAAATTGTAATTAAAATCCGACTTCACTATTAAGCTAAGATTTTTCATCACAATTATAATGACACAAAACATGGGCTAGGTACCTGTTGCTATTTGGAAATTGCAGCTTATTAAATGCAATAAGGTAACTTCAATGTTATTCTTTGGAAGAGGTATACCTTGCAGTAGTGTGAAAATGAATTTAAGAGGTTTTCACTTCCAGGGCATGTAAAACTCAAGACTACATATCCAACATTTTAGACACATGCTTTCTGCCCTGAGGTCTGTTTAGGGGCTTCACTGTGGGTGACCTATATATATTAAAAAAATAAGGTTTTGGCATGGCAAAAGGCTTATTTTGCCAGGTCGAATTGACAGTTTAAATATTGTACACACAGGCTGCATTGGAAGGTCTGACCCATGTATAAAGGGGCTACTTAAGTGGGTCACACAATCAGTGCTGCAGGCCCACTAGTAGCATTTAATTTACAGGCCCTGGATACATGAACTACTGGGAACCTATTAGTAAATTAAATGTGCCCTAGGTATAAGCTACTTTCACCATATTTTAAGGAGAGACCACAAGCACCTTTGCCCTGGTTAGCAGTGGCGAAGTGCACAAAGTTCTAAGTCCAGCAAAAACGAATTGAGCAAAAACGTGAAGGATAAAGGCAAAAAGCTTGGGGCTGAGCCTTTGGAGAGGGCTAGGTCCAACGTAGTGGGGCAAACCACACTATGAGCTGTCATCCCTGTTGGGGTGGTGCTTTTAGGGCATTGGTTTGCTCTGGGAGGCTAGCTATAAACCCAGTGCTTCCTGAACTCTAAATACAAGTTACCCAAGGGGTTGATGGGATTCGACACTGGCAAATTACCCAAGGCTCTGATGGGACGGAGCACTAGCAAATTATCTAGAAGCTACTTCTACACAAATTATCAAGGAGCTATTGCTCCACAAAACTTTAAAAGAGATACTAAATCTTGTTCCGAAGTATGCTATTTAAATATATATAAAACAATTGAAGCTTTGTGAACTATCCCCTTCTTGGATTTAACAATATCTGAGAGCTAAGGTGTTTAATTCATAGAGATAGAGAATTCGGCTTGGGGGGAGAGGGACATTTTTTAACTCCCTCTAAAGAAGCCAAAGAGTTATAAATAGGCCAGTGCCTCTGGGAAGTACACATGCTAAGCCAGAAGAGTCCTCAGGCCATATCTGACTATAATAAGCTGATATTACCAGATCAGTGTAACTTATACACCAGGCGTATCTCTGTGTAAGCCAGTATAGCCAGTGCATTCGGTCATACATTTGGTGAAACTATGTCAAAGCAGAAAAGTTGATACAGAGATAGTCACATACAAGTTACAAATCCGGCTGGCCAGTAAAACGTATGGAATGTTAGTCATATGTCACTCACACATATGAAAACTCAGTAAGACTACAATAGAGCAAATTAAATTTCAGAAGCATTACTGAAGGTCTACGTTAGAGTCTATACATTGTTAGACTTGCACGATAGGACTATTTTCTTGGAGAAATGCTTGTCGCATATAAGAAATGCACCCAAATGGTTCTGCATGTCTGGTGGTCAGTCATATCAGATGCACGTTTGAGAGCTAGGTAGGACTGCGGAAAAGTAGCTATATTAGACGCGGGTAAAGCACGGGTGGTATTAGTCACATGTGTGGTGATTATCCTACAAACCTTAGGGCTGGAACACAGTCAGTGACGTGTTAAATGCACCACTGAAAGTATTGTACGGCTACTGCAGTGTCAGTCAGTTGTCAAGGGCGCTGATGAAAGAACAGTAGAGCTACATACTAGGTGCCCCTCCGATAGGCCAGGAGGGTAGTGTCAGACATATCTCAGTCATAGACCTTGGAAGGGCTGTGGCAACGTCGGTCACATGCTAGGCACAATGAGGATAAACACTGTCACATGTGCGCTGGGCAGCTGCAGTCAATGTGGAGATCTTACACCTTTATCTCCCGCTTAATCCCACCCATTCACCTAATCCTACATCCTTTACACCTTCTTGTATCTTTCTGCTACCAGGTGCCTCGAATTCTGCTGGTATTGTCTCTGAGATTGGCAGTGTTCACTTTATGTTGACCACTGTTGAGTTAAAAAGTACACATTTTCTTTAAAAAAGTTCTTATTCATCGGCCACTTGACATTGTGCAAAACTGGGACTGTGTGACAAAGACATTGCAGGTGAAGGTCGATGCAAAAGATAGATGTTGCATCATTCATTGCAGATTCTATTCTTGCACGAAGATGCCATTTGTCTGTGCGTAGGTTGCAAATGATTAAGATGCCCCTTTTTAAAGAAAGGCAAATGTGAAATTTCACCAAGTGTGTGTGATTTTCCTGGCTACAATTCTTTGCATGCGTTTCTGCCAACGATTCCACTTACCATGTTTCAATTATGTATATGTTCGAAAAACGCTATTTAAGATGGTAGCACTGAGCAAGAGAATATCCGGACAATTGATTCAAACGACCATTTGGCAAATGAGGCCCTGTTTGTTAAAAATGCAGTATTCCTTTAAAAGCATTTAAGTCCAAGGTGCATTCATATGAGCGAAATAGCAATTATCCTTGAGCCAAATGAGTCACCCCCAGTCTACCCAACCTTTGTGGATATTTCCAACTAATGAAATTGTAATGCATGTTGCAGTCATCAGCAACAAACTTGTTTTTGAATTTCACATTGCACCAAGCTCAGGTCTAATAGCATATCCCTGTGAAATGACAGGCTAAAATAAGTGTCCTTCAGAATGATTTATACCAGGGATTAGGTGGTGCTTGTAAAAATACACGTGTTTAAATCAATGTCAACCTTGACAAAAACAGCAAGGAAGGTTGTGAACCCAGTTAAAAGTAAACACAACAATAGTGCTTCTGAAAACAGATAAAAATCCATTCTCATGCAAAGGTGTAATTTTGCTTCAAAGAGATAAGAACTGTCCTTTCTCGCCCCTTCCTTCCCGCTTACTTTTTTCTAGATTCTAACCTTTTTAATGTCTATACTGCTTTCTCTTTCTGTCATTATTCGACTGGATGTAATTCACCATATCTCCGGAAACTTTTATATTTTACCTTATAACCTACGATAACACAATTCCCCGCTAAAAGTGGCCTATGAATTGTGCAATGTATGCCATAAATTCCACTCTTCTTCTCATTCTAAGGATAATGGATAATTCAATTGCGGGACATAGTTGGTAAAAGAATACGTTTGGATCGGTTTCTTTTTTTGCACTTCAAGCAGCAACGGCCGCCACAAATGTCAAAGGGGTGGAGGGCGGGCAGGATGATGGATACTGGGGAAAACAATGAAAACAAGAATTAAACATTTTTAAAAAACGCGCATTTCCCACTAGATTCCATCACTCTTCATCTTGTGTTGTCCCATCATTCACTGGGATGCCAGTACAGGCTCCCCAGCACTCCTGGTGCTGTTTTCATGCAAAACATAGTATTAAAGCAGCACCTGGATTGGTCTGAGTGTCTCAGACTGCCGCTCAGACAAAGTCCTGGGGTCTGTGCAGTTTCTCCAGCCTGGCTGCGTACACAGCCGGGCAGGAGAAACCTAAGTGTGCGTGTGTGTTTGGCCGGTCTGAGATGTTTTATGCAATACAGTTTATTTTTATATAACTTATTGCTGTGTTTCCTTTGTGATGTATTTATTTTTCACATGTGTTGTGTGTTTTGTGCAATCACTTTACACATTGCCTCTGAGATAAGCCTGACAGCTTGTGCCAAGCTATAAAGGGGGTGATCAGGGGTTATCTTGGGTGTGTAACTCCCTTGCCCTGACTAGAGTGGTGGCTTCTGCCTGGCTTAGGTTCAGACCCTAGCCGGCCAGAAACTCCTTTTCTAAACATTTTTGTATTATTCTTCTTGTTGCTAAATAAAGGTCGGTATGATGTCACTAGCCCATTCAGTGCCTCTACCCACTGGGGCCCATTTTAGAGTTAAAGGAGATGGTTGGAGGTGCACTCATCCAAAGGCTTACACTGTTATATTACAATGTATATTTTGGTGTAAGTTTGCGATTATTGATTGATCGTAACTCTATTGTTTTCTGTTTGTATTTATTGGTTTGTGATGTAGGAAAAGTCTGTTTTTTGATGCCATATATTTCATTTGGGGATTATGAAGACGATCAGGAGAGTTAGCCCTGTGGCACTGCAGTTAGGAGGATCACTCAAATGGATGATGAAGTACTATGTGAGTTTCAGTGAGTACAGTATTGGGAAGTTGCAAATAATTAGGCAATCTTAATTTTTAAAAACAAGGGTTGCTGGTGTTTATATTGAAAAAACAGAATATGTGAGATGGCTTTGTTCATTTCTGATGTATTGCTCCTACATTTATAAATGGGGGAAGTATGTCTCCTATGTTACTGAAGGAAGCTGCAGTAACACTGCATAAACAATTTGAAAATGGCACAGCTCGTCATGACCAAGGCAAGTTTTAGCAGAAGCACATCGATGTTTGCACCTTGGCTTGAACAATAAATCCAAATAAGTAACTTCTTGAATTCTGATCTTTCTTTAGGATGTCACAAGAGCAACTGCTTATCACCTCACGTATTACATTATTACATATTTTGTTAACCCGGAAGATTTTTAAATACTTTAGTGAAACATTTTTTTTTGTGGGGGTTGGGTGCCAGCGGGTGTTGGGTACAGGACCTGGCCAACCATATGGTGCGCAAAACGATGGCATCTTACTTTATGTTGCTTATTTCTATGTTAAAGAAATAGAAATTCACTGAAAAAACAAAGGTAAAGTGGCATTACAGCTATGGATTATGATATGTTACTTTACATTTAAAAAATAGAAACCCAGTGAAAAAACAAAGGATAAAGGAATGCTATGGTTAGGTGTAAATGGCAGTTAAAACATAGTTTTAAATGAACAAAATCATTCAAAATCAACAGTTATACTTATCTCAAGCAACTAGAACTAGTGCACTAAAATACCTATAAGTTGCACCCTTGCAATGCACTATTAATTACCTTCAATATGATATCTCTCATTACATGTTCTATGACACATTAATAACATTATTACAACATCAGAAATTACATAATTGATGACAGATATATATGTTTATATACATATCTATATATCTCTCTATCTATCTATCTATCTATCTATCTATCTATCTATCTATCTATCTATCCATCTATCAATAAATAAATAAATAAATAAATACATAGACAATACCATTTCATGCTTAGAGTATTGCATAAACTGTGCAAAAAAGGATGAAGGAAACTCTGGGTAGTTCTCAAGTTTTAGGTGGCGAGCAGCCTCTTTACAAGACGCACCCTCCAATACCACCAACACTCTGAATCTACTCAGCTCAAATGTCTGTTTTTCTAACAGAGTTTTTAAGCGTAGGATTAGTTAAGAGCCATCAATGCCAAATTTGAAAGTGACAAAGCCTTTTGTCATTTTTAAAGCAAAGCTGTAAAAGGGTAGGATTATCTAGTGCCATCCATGCCAAGCTGAAAATTTACAAAAACCTTTTACAACTCCGGGCGCAGTTTGACAGTTTTGGATTGGTAATGTGCTTAGATCTGGGAGAAAAAAATAAAAGAAATATAAATATTGTTGTTTAAAATATAATCAACCTGATTTTCTTCGAAAAGCATGCAAAAATAAGGTAAATCCTTAACCAACACAAAGTATTCACCCAGCCAAAACAAACATCCCCATAAAGATTAATGAAAGAAAATTAATTACAAATTAGCAAACATACAATGCAATAAAATACCATAACAACCACATATAACTTTGTAAGGCTTATCACACTACACAATCCAAACTCAAATTACAGTCCAACACAAAATTACTAATTCATAACAAAAAACACAAGACTATACTAACTTTACAAAACCTAAACACATTCTTCTCACCACCAAATGCCCAAATGATAACTTAAAAAAGTCTTATCTGATTCTTGGAGCAGCAACATGGAACCACAACCGTCAGGACTCAGGACCACGCCAAAATAAAAGTTAGGGGGCAGTAGGTGTAATAGTGGCAGTGGCACCGCCATACATACCACCATATTATGACATTGGCGGTTTGGCAAAAGCCAAAGTGCCAATGTACCACACTGACCGTCATGGCGGTAATGACCGCCGGCCTGGAGACTAAAGTCTCCAGCCCGGCGGTTGTCACTAGGCGGTCCACAGTAATATGACCCCACCCTCTGCCACGGAAACCACGGCGGTAGGCACTATCAGTGCCAGGGAATCCCTTCCCTGGCACTGATAGGGGTCTCCCCTGCCCCCCTCCCCAGAGTTTTCCCCCACCCTCCACTTCCCAGTTCTGACCCCCCAACACACACACACCTACACGCACAGACATACACATGCATACACATACGCATACCCACATTCACCCACATATGCATACATCCATGCACACACACATCCACACACACTGACATACAAGCACACATGCATTCACACATCACAACATACATGCACACTCACATTCATTCATATGCACATGCATTACATGCCCCACACACGCATGCATGCACACAGACACAAACACACACACCACCCCACACACACACAACACCCTCACCCCTCTCCCCTGTCGGAGCACCTGACCTCTGGCAGGTGATGGGACGCGGCGCTGCTGCCAGGAGCAGCGTCCGCCAGCAGAACACTGCCAGTATGTATCATGGGTCATGATACGGTCTGCGGTGTTCTACAGGCGTGGGGCTGCTGCTATCCGCCACGATGACCATAGCCGAAATTTCCGGTTACGGTCATAATATGGCGGACGGTAGGTAGCCACGGCAACAGTCTTTTGGTGGCCGTCGCTGTAGGTGGCATTTACCACCTATGTCATAATGGGGGCCTTAGACCTGACAGCCTTAGGGCGGTCTTCCTCCAAACATTATGCCTGCTTGCCTCACAGATTAAAGTTGGCCTTAGGACTCTGAGCACCTTACCTCTGTTGATAGTGCTAAAGTGCATGTGATCTCTCCCCTAAACATGGTTTGATTGGTACATCCGGAATTGGCAGTTTTAATGTACTTGTAAGTTTCTAGTAAAATGCCTTACATGTGCTCAAGGCCTATAAATTAAATGCTACTAGTGGGACTTCAGCACTGCTTGTGCCACTCACTTAAGTAGCCCCTTTACCTTGTCTCAGGCCTGCCATTTCAAGGCCTGTGTGTGCAGTTTCACTGTCACCTCGACTTGGCATTTAAAGGTACTTGCCAAGCCTAAACCTCCCCTTTCTCTACATATAAGTCACCTCTAATGGGTGCCCTAGGTATCCCCTAGGTCAGGGTGCTGTGTGGGTGAAAGGCAGGACATGTACCTGTGTAGTTTACATGTCCTAGTAGTGTAAAACCCCTAAATTTGTTTTTACACTACTATGAGGCCTGCTCCCTTCATAGGCTAACATTGGGGCTGCCCTCATACATTATTGAAGTGGTAGCTGCTGATCTGAAAGGAGTAGGAAGGTCATATTTAGTATGGCCAGAATGGTAATACAAAATCCTGCTGACTGGTGAAGTTGGATTTAATATTACTATTCTAGAAATGCCACTTTAAGAAAGTGAGCATTTCTTTGCACTTAAATCTTTCTGTGCCTTACAATCCACGTCTGGCTGGGTTTAGTTGACAGCTCCTTGTGCATTCCCTCAGACACACCCCAAACACAGGGTACTCAGCCTCGCTTGCATACATCTGCATTTTGAATGGGCCTTCCTGAGCTGGGAGGGTGGAGGGCCTGCTCTCAGACAAAGGACTGCCACACACCCTACTGGGACCCTGGCAGACAGGATTGAACTGAAAGGGGACCTAGTGCACTTCTAATCCACCCTTTGAAGTCTCCCCGACTTCAAAGGCACATTTGGGTATAAAACAGGGCCTCTGCCCTACCACCTCAGACACTTGCTGGAGAAGAAACCTGAACCAGAACCTGCATCCTGCCAAGAAGAACTGCCTGACTGCTCAAAGGACTCACCTGACTGCTTTCTACAAAGGACTGCTGCCTTGCTGTTGGCCTGCTGCCTTGCCTTCTGTTCCCTGAAGGCTCAGGACCAAAAAGACTTCCATCTTTCAACTAGACTCCTTGTGCACCGAAAAAATTGACGTACAGCTTGCTCTGCGGTGAAAAATTCACCGCACGCCGATCCGGAAAGACGCCGCTCGGCCCCGCAAGGAAAAGATCAGCCGACGCCTGCAGTGCGACCAGAACTTCGATGAACGGCCTGCCTGGACAACACCGCCCGACTTCCTGAGAGGAAATCGACGCAACACCTGTCGTGAGGGAGAAAATTCCACGCACATCCCACCGAAACGACGCTCAGCCGGATAACAAGCCCAGGATTCCATGCACAGACCCCGGGACATCTGGGAATCACGCAACCCACAGAGGAGACCTGTCCGCGTGCCAGAAAACGACGCGCGTCTTCCCCACGTGAAAAATAAAGACGCAAGTCTGTGTGTGAAGGGGCGAAACCGACGCACACACCATTTTTCCACGCATCTCTTCCTCTGCGGCCCTTTGTGGAGATTTTCCACTCCAACCCAGGTACTTTGTGCTTGAAAGAGACTTTGATTGCTTTTTAAAGACTTAAGACACTTGATGTCACTTTTCCGTAATATCTCTACAATTTCATATTGCATCTTTTATCGTTTTGACCTGCAAATATCCAGATAAATATTATATATTTTTCTAATCACTGTGGGGGTCATTCCAACCCTGGCGGTCATCGACCGCCAGGGTGGAGGACCACGGAAGCACCGCCAACAGGCTGGTGGTGCTTCCCTGCCCATTCTGACCGCGGCGGTAAAGCCGCGGTCAGAAAAGGGGATCCAGCGGTTTCCCGCCGGATTTCCCCTGTCTGGGCTGAATCTCCATGGCGGTGCATGGAGATTCCGACCCCCTTCCCGCCACCCTGTTTCTGGCGGTTTTTACTGCCAGGAACAGGATGGCGGGAACGGATGTCGTGGGGCCCCTGGGGTGCAGGGGCCCCCTAACAGGGCCCCAGCATGATTTTCACTGTCTGCTTAGCAGACAGTGAAAATCGTGACGGGTGCAACTGCACCCGTCGCACCCCTACAACACCGCCGGCTCCATTCGGAGCCGGCTTCTATGTTGCAGGGTCTTTCCCGCTGGGCCGGCGGGCGCTCCTTTGGCGGGCGCCCGCCGGCCCAGCGGGAAAGCCAGAATGGCCGCCGCGGTCTTTTGACCGCGGAGCGGCCAAATGGCGGTGACCGCATGGCGGGCGGCGCCAGTGTTTGTGCATTTTTGTGGTGCTATATTGTGTTATTGTATCATTTATTGCACAAATACTTTACACATTGCCTTCTAAGTTAAGCCTGACTGCTCAGTGCAAACCTACCAGAGGGTGGGCACAGGATAATTTGGATTGTGTGTGACTTACCCTGACTAGAGTGAGGGTCCTTGCTTGGACAGGGGGTAACCTGACTGCCAACCAAAGACCCCATTTCTAACATTGGTGGCAGCAGTGGGATAGGACTTGTATTTGTGCAGTGACATACAGTAGCTAAGTATTTCACTACCTACCCACAGTTGAAGGTCAACTTGATTTTTATCTCTTTTTGCAAATTTGTTTTTCCTGACAATTTTCAAAAACGAAATCCTCACTCAACATGTCTCTGGCTGGGTCTCAAGCAGGAGATTTTGACCTAGCCCTGATGGAGACATATACTGTCAAACAGCTACAAAGGTTATGCAGGGAGATGAGTGAACCCACCCAAGGGGCCTCCAGAAAGGAGGACTTTTAAGAGGCGCTGAGGGCCTGGGCAGAAGCCCATTTAGAAGAGGATGATGGGGAAGAGGAGCCAGAAAATGGCCCCTCAGAGGATTTTTTGCCTGTTACCACTGCAATTGTGCCCCCTTCCAGACCAGGGTGCAGTGTCTCCGATCAAGGCCTGACCGCAGAGGAAAGGAGAGAGGAGAGGGAGTTCCAAATCACAAATGGCAAGGCTGAAAATTGAGGCTCAACAGAAAAAAGAGCAGAGAGAGAAGCCAAGCAAGCTGAAGCTGCAGCTGAGAGAGCCTTGGCTGAAAAGAAAATTTGTTGGCTCATGAACTGAGTCTCAAGGAGCTGGATCTCAAGGCAAGACAGACTGAGTCCAGCAATGATGGTGGCAGCATACATACAGGACCTGCTGGAGAGAAAAAGGTTTGTATACCCAAAAGTGTGGTGCCCAGTTTTGTGGTGGGAGATGATATTGACAAGTGGCTGGCTGCCTATTAAGTTGCACTAAGGGCTCATGGGGTCCCTGAAGGGCAATGGGGGGCGGCCTTGTGGTTCTATCTACCCCCCGAGGGAAGGGACACACTCCTTACACTAGGCCCATGTGCTCATTATAAATATCCTGTCATGAAGACTGCTTTACTGGCCAAGTTTGGACTGACCTCTGAGAGATACCATCAGAGGTTTAGGGACAGTACCAAACTTTCCACACAAACTTGGGTTGATTGTTTTGATTTCTCCAATAAGGCACTGAACGGTTGGGGGCGGGGCAGCAAAGTAGATGATTTCAAAGGGTTATATGACTTGATTCTGAGAGAGCATATGCTCAATATTTATTTTACAGAGTTGAGCCAGCACTTGGTAGATAGTAAGCTGACTGATCCCAGGAAGCTTGCTGAGGAGGCGGACCTCTGGGTTAGCACCAGAGTGTCCAGAAAGGTATCTGGGGGAACCCACCCACAAAGGTGGTCAGGGTTCCCAACAGAAGAAAGAGGGGGGAGATAAACTTACAGATAAGGAACTCTCAAAAGGCCCCCAAAAGAATTCCCAGGGAGGGGGTGGCAACTATTCCTCTTCCAGATTTGGGAAAAAGCCAGGGACTTATGATAAATCATGAGGGAAATTCACCCCCAAATGCTTGGAGTGCTACCAGTATGGTCACTCTAAGGGCGACTCCCAGTGTTCCAAGAGAGCACCGTCCACTACCGGACAGACACCTGGGTTGACTAGTGTAGCGCTTAGGGGGGAGATAGACCCAGATAGCTTTGGGGAGCAGGCAGAAGTTTCCCTAGTGTTCCTGGGAAAAAGAGAAATGGTGCCCAAAGCCCACATGCCCCAAAATACTTCCAAGTATAGGCAGTGGGTCACCATTGATGGCCAAAAGGTGGAGGCTCTGCGTGACACAGGACAAAGTACCTGGTTTAGATTGGAAAATCTCCGCAAAGGGAGTTTATACGAGACTGATGAGCCATTAACATCCTGATGGCCTACCCTGGGTAGGATGGGGTGAGGAGATGACACACCTGAATAGGAGGTGTCCTGCTTCAACACAAAGGGCTGCATAACTCTGAGTAGTGAGTCTGGAGCAAGGGAAGGATAAAAGGACCTCTGTATACTTCAAAGACCCTTCCCTGAAGTCACCCTGGTTCATAGGCACAACTGGGTATAAGTACTGGATCTTTGGCCCTACCAAATCAGAACTCTGCCAAACCTGTGAAGTGCACTGCCAGAAAGAATGACTGCTTTGCTGCTACAATGACTGCCACTCTGGACTGCTGCTCTGGAAGAAGAGCTTTTCTGCTGTGCTGCTCTGCTGCCCTCTGCCCTGCTGAGGAAGGACTGGACGCATCTCACTTGAACCCAGAGTGACTCCACACATTTGCTGGCTTGCCTCCTGTTCTGAAATCTCAGGGACATCAAAGACACCTCTTCAATGTACAAACAGAACCTGGATTTTGTTTGTTGCAAGTCTTGCTCTGCCAAGTGGTGCCAACCCAGACCAGGGCACTTGGAAGTATGTATATAGTACTGCAACTACCAAAACCCATGCATCTTCTTTGGAACCGGTGCATTTTTACCGTTGCATGGACAAACGCAATACACCACAGTAGAAACAGCTGTGTCACCTCCGGAACCACCGTTTTGGAACCAACACATTGATGCCTAACCATTTGCAACCCAGCCAGCAAGAAAGCTATCAGTTAAGCGTGTCAGACCAAGCAGGATTGACTATTACAATGTACTCCTTTTAGCACAGTTTTGTGCTTCTACTTGACTTCCAACAGCCACGGAACCTCCACAGGAAGGGGCATCAGTGGGGCAAGCAGGCACCTCAGGCATTATCCCGGGGTGGTGGGTGGATCCGGTTTAAGAGGGGGGGTTTGGGCTTGGGAGGGATGGTCTTCTTCTTGGGAGGGGTGGGCTTCTTTTTGGTGGGGAGAGAGGTAATGGGTGCTTGCAGGGGGAGCAGCGGAGGCCTTGGAGGTGGAAGGTACGGGTTGGGAGCTGGGTGGGGCCTCTTGGGTTTAGGATGGGGTGGAGGAAACGATGGAAAGGTCAAATAAAAAAGTGTTTTTGGGTCACAAGGATGGTCAGCAGGAGTGGGTCGGGATTTGGAGGTTGCAGGCATGGTTGTAGGCTGTGTAGGTGTGGATGTCATGGGTGTGTGCTTATGGGAGGTATGTTTGTGTGTGGTGGGTGTCTGGTGGGTGGGGGAGTGAGGGCGTTTATGTGTCTTGGGCTGAGGTAGGTGGAGGTACTGGGAGGGTGTAAGTTGGGGGTCACTACAGCAATGATGGATGTGTGTCTTTAGTTGTGCCTATGGGTGTGGTGCTTGTAGTGGATGCCTGCAGGACTGCTGGGGTGGTGTCTGTGGATAGGATTGGTATGGTGGATATGTCAGTGACTGTTGTTGTGGTGTCTGTGGGTATGCTTGATGTCCTGTGTATGAAGCTGGGGGTGTTGGGGTTGTCCTGGGAAATTGTGTGTTGCTGGGTCTGTGGGTGTGTGCCAGTGTGTTTTGTGGTGCTCGTGTTTGTGCGCAATCCTTTTGTCTGTTGAGGTGGATGCCTGCGGATCTGTTTGTGTGCTTTTGGTAGGTGGAGAAAGGGGGATTTGAAGAGGGAAGAAAGAGTTGCAGGGGGATCAAAGGTGGGGGGTGACTGGCTGCCATCAGTGTGGAGGCCAGAGCCTGAAAAGATCTCTGTAGGCCAGCCTTTGCACCACGAATGCCTTCCAGGAATTTGTTTTGGTCTGTTGGAGTTGGGTGGACAATCCCTGGATGGCATTCGCAATGGCTGACTGACCCACAGAGATACTTCTCAGGAGGTCAATAGCCTCCTCACTAAGGGCAGCAAGGGTAATAGGGGCTGGGGCAGAGGTGCCTGCGGCAAAGTAGATGCCCACCCCCTTGGGTAAGTGGCCATGACCCATTAGGTGGGAGCAACAGGGAGGGCGGTGATAGAACAGGGGGGTGGCGGACATAGATGGTACAGGGGACTGAGGGCAGCAAGGGTAACAGGGGGTGGGGCAGAGTTGCCTGCAGCGAAGTAGATGCCCACCCTCTGGGGTAAGTGGGCATGACCCACTAGGTGGGAGCAACAGGTCATCATCCTCTTAATATAGCATAGTTGTGGGTCCGCCACAACTAGAGAGTGGCCAATGGATGATGACAATGTTGAGGTAGATCCGGTCTCCCCTGTGGCACTCCCCTCATCCCCTGGGCCACTGGGTCCCTCTGTGGCAGTAGTCTCTAGACCCAAGGTCCCACGCCCAGATGCTTCCCCACTCTGCTCGGCCCCTTCTCCTCCACTTGCTTGTGCAGATGCTGCAAAGCCAAACAGAAATAAGGTCATCACATGTCCATGAACACACATTTTCCATGATCTCAAGTAGGGCTCAGCAAATAACTACACCTAAGTGGCTTATACATGTGCCATACCATAGGCATGCATGCCATCTGAAATGCCAACAGATTACCACTGGAAAATCAGGATCTATAAAAACTACAATTGCATGCCTGAAGTTGTGGAATCACTGTAAACATTCAACTAGTAGGAGGCCTCTTCGTCCACAAGCTTATTCCCCATGGAGCAGAACTTATTTACATGTTGTCACATAATGATAGGGCAATGCCACATGTTTTCCCACATTTCCACACAAGGACATGCACATATCCATTTGTTACATACATAAGGACCTTACAGAAATAAAAGATGCTCACAAATTCTGCCATGTTGATGAAAAAAGTACAATAGCCTAGAGAAGGTGACAAGAAATAATCATGTCAAACTGGAAGCAGTTCCACCATGCACCCATCACCAAATGACATCTATCCCAATAGTATCAAGGAGGTATCATTAATGTTGCTCAGCTAGGCCATATATGAGACATGGAAATCAGCAAGCCATAGGGTGATCACCACTATTGTCTAGCACCCCTTACAATGACATGCTCTGAGTGCTTCAGTAGAAGCCATTAGTCTGTGGCTTGTTGGAGAGACACAAAAGTTGCAAGGAATTGTAGAAGGCCCTCAACAGGTTGCCCAATGGGAAGATACATCACTATCCCCACTTTGCTCATTCCAACCCAGATGTATGTCTATGGATGAATGCCATTACCCAAACACATGCGACTGAACCATAGTTGCAAATGAATCCATACTGCATGCAGGGCACAAACCTTAACCATGACACATGTGCAATGCACTCATCTACATGATGCCACATCAAGGGCATAGATATTCACATTGTGGCTCTTAACTCTAGGCCTACCTGTCATGTCCCTAATTGAAACTGCAGTTGTGCATGCCAAATGACATATTAGACGGTATGTGTCAGCCAATAAACAATGGTGACACAATCCTGTATGTGGCACAACATGATATGTAACCCCAATGAAAATGACTTATTGCACATACAGGCTGCCATGAACAAATATATGTGTGGGAATAGAGACATCCTCCTCTCAATATAGCATTACCATGCATGAAACTGCAGCTCACATATGTATACCAAAGGGAAAGGGACATATGCTGAAATGTTGGCAACAGTGATGACACATAAATCATGTCAATAGACAGTCCACACTTACCAATGGAAAGTAGTGATCCATAGCTGAATACAAACTAAATTGTAAGCCCTGTCACATGTAAATTGGACACCCTCACATTGCAGACTGCAGTGAGGCACCAGAAGCCACCAGACACTGAAGAAAACAAGCTTCTGGGTGGCAGATGCCAAAATGCTCATTTACACACACACACAAATGGCTGAGGACAGTGATCTGTCACCTACTTACCTTTGGCTAAGGAGTAGTAGTCTGTTGCATAGGAAATACACATACTACAACAACAAGCAGTACATGCTTGATGACTGTACACAGCCATATGTGGTCCTATCAAAGCTAGTGTTTTGAACTTCCCAACCAGTGCAGTCCTAGGTCCCTGGTACAATAGGCCAAGGCACAACAGTAGAAAACACATGCCATGTCAACAAAAATAATCTCTCGTATACTGAGTGATATATGGCCTATCCCTGTATGTCAGGGGTGCTGTCAGACCCTCACTCATTCACTTGGCAATGTGAGAGGCAGAAATATGCAGTGTACTCACTATTGTGGCTGCTGTGTTGCCCTCAAATGCCCATCAGGGTCTGGGCCTTTAGGGGGGTCATTGTTTGATAAACACCCTGCCCAGGTTGGGGGGGGGGGGAGGTCAGCCCCAGCTGGACCTCTGCGATCTTCAGGGCCCAGCATTGCAGGTCCTGACAACTTTTCGTGCAGTAAGTGCTCCACTGGCTTTGGATCCTCAGGGTCCACGCCTTCCGGGTGATGTCTGTCCTAATCCCTTCCTTTTGATGGGCAAAAAACATATTAAGAGAACATGTACACCTGTCCCATCACAAATGGCAGAGTTACATACATGTCCAACACCTTAAGCTTGGGCTTCCCCATTTTGTCTATACTTCCCAAATGTTGAATGTACAAGCCAGTAAGCACTGGGTCATGACTACAGAGATATATTTGCCAACCTGGAGGACAACCCACCACCATGCTCAGGCCCTACAATGACTAGGCGGGCTTACTGACATCTTTAGGGACATGCTTTAGCAGTCTGAGTGAGATGTGAGCTACAAGGAGGCACTTCACACGTTGGTGGTTTCTGAAAGGTAGACTCCTTAGACATAAATAAACTTACACATACACAATCTGTGAGAATGACTTGTGCCATACATTTCCTACCAGCCACTGGCACAGTTCGAAGGCATACATTACACACAGATATCAAAAAAGTAACTGGCATAGTGGGTGCAGAAAGTGGAGCTTTGCATAGACAAATGCAGACTCGTGCCACTTTAGGGGGTGGGGTTCTGTGCTATGTACCTCTACGACAGAACACTCTTTTGGATATATGCATCCCTCCTATTGAGATTGCATCCTGCAAACAAAGGCATGCATTGTCCAGTTTCCACTATGTGACCAAGCAACTGGGTCACATATCATGGCTTCCCAGCAACCAACACACTCTCTGCACTGTGGGAATGTCCGTCATGCAAGGACCCGGCACAAGATATATATGACATGTTGGAAGGTGACAACAGGACTGTGGGATTAAGGGACCTGTCAGGAGTCAGAGTGACACATTGACAATGATGGAAATGGCACATCTGTCACAGATTAGTAATCCACCCCTGTACGCATCACAAATCTCATCAAACAAAGAAGGCATTGTGGGCACTATATCAAAACATAGCCTCATATTGGTCACAAGACAAGATCTGCTGGAGTACAGGAAGTGGACACTATGCCTCAGTTGTATAGCTACACTGATTAAACCCCAAACTATACTGTAACACATACTGGGAGATACATGTGACAGGCCATGGACTCTGCAGGCGGAGCAGACTGAACCTACATGACACTACATTCCCATCACTTCCATGCACCCCAGTACATCATGTAGCCAATAGCAATTTGACTTGTGGTGTGTGTGGCACCCTGAAGGTCAGAGAGAATGACAAAAAATACAAAAACTGGCAAGGGCAGATATCTGAAGTAACCCTGTGGCAACATACGCATTTCTCACATTTACACATACAATATCAATTCTCAACTCATGCTGACAGCACAGCCTCAACATAGGCTCCTATGCTGACTACACACACCTAATTCTCTCCCTCACCAACAAACCATCAGCAGCCAAAAACAACTTCCACAATGGAATGAGAACAGTTGGCGACTGGATGAAAAGTAGCTGCCTCAAGCTTAACTCGGACAAGACTGCGATCTTCCTCCCAGTCCCAGTCCCTCTGCCTGGGATGACTCTTGGTGGCCAGATGTCCTCGGAAGTGCACCCCTACCCACCGACCACGCCTCCAACTTGGGCATCATCCTGGACTTCACACTGTCCATTTCAATGCCGTCTCATCGTCATGCCTCCACACCCTCCACCTCCTCTGGAAGATCTTCAAGCGGATCCCAACAGAGGCAAGAAGGGGTGTCACCCACGCACTTGATAGCAGCAAACTTGACTACGGCCATGCTCTCTATGCTTGAATCACAAAGAAGCTGGCTGCAAGCAAGACTCCAGAGAATTCAGAATGCAGAAGCCAGACTCATCCTAGACATCCTCGTCACTGTCACATCTCAGCCCACCTTAGACACCTTACCATCAACAAACGCATCACCTTCAAGCTCCTGACACATGCCTACAAGTTCAACCCGGCCTACCTCAACCATTGTCTATTTTTCTGCACCCCTGCCATGACAAGTCTGAACTTCCCAACTGGCCCGACTACCATACCTAAAATCAGGAAGAGCACAATTGGAGGCAGATCCATCTCCTACTATGCAGTACAGATCTGGAACACACACCCTTTCCACCACAGGCAGGCCCAGTCGCTGAATCAGTTCAAGAAGGACTTCAGAACCTGACTCTTCAACTGACAGGCTCCACCTTGACATCGCCTTGAGATCCCTTGGGTGATAAGCAGCGTTATACAATTTGCTGATTGATTGAATAATATGCACCCAACCCAAGTTGTTTCAGGGAACACAGTTCACAAATCCTATACAATGTGACTGGACTTAACATATAACACTGGCCACTAGTATCTGCACACTGGCTCTGCCATTGATGCCACAAAGACTGCAACAGCAGGCACATAAGTATATATTGTGGCACACATAAGCACATTCTAGCCTGTGAGGAGGGAAAGGATGGTTAACTACAGAGAAAACTATGCACATAAGGCACTTACCTGCTCCTCTGGTGCACAGTAAAGCTGTTCAATCAGGAGTAGGATCTCACTCACCCGCCTCTCCAGCTCCTCTTGTGTGAAGGCAGAGGCCCTATCACCTGTTGGACATGGCATGATTGCTCACAGAGGCGATACACAGCAGCTCACTAGTGGATGTGTTGCTGGCAGCATTGTCAGGAGGCAAGTGAGGGATTTTTTTAACATGGCGGTCATGTCCGCCACGTACACGGTTGTCACCACAGGTGAACACAGCCATTGGCCCAAGATCCACCATTGGCAACAATGTTAGCCTACGACTGGGTCTGCCGCGTTAATACTGCCTACCGCCATGAAGACTTCCACCAGCGGTCGTGGGTGGTTCCTAAGGTCCAATAGGGTAGGTAAGGCACCCACCATTTTAGAGGTCAATAATGTGAAAAATGGAGTCATAAACTGTGTCACACCTCATACAACAGTGTTTTGCACACTAAACCCAGCTCATGTTGTATGGTTACGTTGTTCCTAAAAATCTGACACCATTTTATAAACTTCTTGGCACATATGTAAATTTACATTTGGGCACAGTCAACCCCCGTTGAAGGTTTCATTAGCACTCACAACATCCTTTCACATTTCGAGTAGCATCTGTGATGCACATTGTTGCTTTCGTTCTTGATACATGATGTGTACATATGTGTGGTAATCCCATGGGTTAACATGTGACCGTTTTGTTTTGAGCAGTTGTGATGTGTTTTGTTTGCCATGTCCAGCCATTTACAATTGTCATGTCACATGTAATCCTTGACATGCATCATGTATGTTGCTGTAGTTACAATGACTAATGTCTGGACTCATTTCTTGCCATGCATAGGTACCCAGGGAAGGGAAGGATGCATCAACCCCATGTCTACAGTCTACTGCCAGACCTTCAGACCATGGAAGAATGCCACATCTTCCTGCTGTACCGTCTGAATCGGCAAACAATAGTGAACTTATGTCATCAGTTGGAGCCAAATCTGATGATAGCTATTAGTTATCCACCCAGAATACGACCGATTGTACAAGTCATGTTAGTATTGCACTTCCTAGCAATAGGGTCCTTCCAACATACAGTGGCCCAGGCTTGTGGAATGTCCAAGCCTATGTTCAGTCTGGTGCTGAAGGATGTCCTCCTAGAAATGTTTAAACACATGGACAGCTACATCCAGTTTCACAGATGTAAGGATTAAGCCCATGTGAGGGCTGACCTTTGTGGGTTTGCATGCATCCCACATGTTGTGGGGGCAATTGATGGCACACATGATGGCTTGGTACCACTGCATGCCAATGAACAAGTATAACACAACAGAAAGAACTTCCATTCCATCATTGCCCAAGTTGTCTGTTTGGTGGATCTCTACATCTCGCAGGTCTGTGCCCATTATCCGGGTTCAGATCATGATGCTTTTCTTTATGCAGAACAGCACAATCCCCCGGCTGATATCACAACTGTACCCAGAGAGGGGCTGGCTGGTTGGTAAGTCACCTCTGTTCTGTTTGTGTGTGTGCAATGTCTGGTGCAACAAATCTGATATGGGGGACTCATAGTTGAACATATGTCCCATACCTTAACAGGACACTCCTCACATCCAAACCATCCTTGATTGTTGACGCCACTAAGGAATCCAACTACGCCAGGGGAAGTCTCCTTAAATGAGGCCCATTGAAGAACAAGGTGGTTAGTGGAGTGGGCCTTTGGGCTCCTGAAGGACAGATTTTGCTGTCTTGACCACACTGGTGGAGTCCTCGTCTACTTACCCGGTAAAGTGTATCATATCATTATGGCCTGCTGAATGCTCCACAACATTGCCCTGCGGAGGAACATCCCATACATCCCAGATGAGGGGGGCCTGCAGTACAACCGGGTGAGACTCCTAAAATGCCAAGTGAAGATGACATTGGTGAAGAGGAAGGAGTTGACTTCTGGGAAGATCTCATTGTCAGAAAAGACCTCTTTTTGACATGGTTAGCCCCCCACTTTTTGCCTGATGTATTATGTATCCTAAAAATGTTATTGCCCAGGGGATGGACAAAAGAAGACCAGTACCAAGAAGAACCAAGGCACGAGAACTTTTGCTGCTGCAACAAAGAAAAGGTGCCAAACCGTGCCTGCTTCACCCAGGACTCTACAATCGCTACTGAGAAGCTGCTGGACAACTGGAAAAACTCTTAAGAATCCCAGAGGACCTCCAAACTATGACGACTGCCATTGAACTCCCTCCAGAGTGGAGGTACCATTCTACAACAGCAAGAAACCAGCAAGCCATTGAGGGTCACTTTACTGACCAGCCACTAACTCCCAAACTGGAAGCCGCAGCCAGACCAAACAATACAATAATGACCACAAGGACCAATCCTGTAAGTGTGCTAAGTTTGATGGCACTGCACCCTCCAGTAATCAAACAATGCCAATACCCTGGGTATTTGTCAGCCATCATTGTACACCAAGAAAACCACCTCACCAGGGGCTGAGAAAGGAGCCGGAGGAAGCCCCAGTTGTAGGACTTCAGGAACACCCCAGACCTCACACCAGAGTGCCCCCATTGTCCTGCAAACAACTCTTGAACCAACTTACCTCCTGCTCCAGAAGGCATCCTTGCGCACAGCTCCTGGCTTACCGATTCACTCTGCACCCAGCCACCCTGTGCCCTGCAACGGAGAACCTGCTGTGCCCAGAGGGTCCCCCATCCCTTACAACATGGACACTCCAAGGGGACCCCAAGGAGCCATCTTTAAATTTACCTGCGTGGTGCTTTCCAAGTGGCCCCCCTACAGTGGCCCTGCACCAGCTCCAAAGACCTTTCAGCGCAGCTCCAGCCGGAACCGGGAGCCACCGTAACCTCTCCAGCTGGCACAATGTTCCCACCGACAACCTCAACTAACCTGCAAAAGAAGAACATGGTAAACCAACTGTAAGATTTGATATGTGTTTTTAAAGATGATCCTCCTTTGATTCCTATGGTGCGTAATTATGCACAAAAAGACTATTTTTTATTAAGCTTCAAAAATTCATATCTCAAAAAGAGCTCTACCAATTTTGATAATCTTGGTCTTAAAAATTACATAAAAATCTGTAGTATTGTTATAAATTGGTCTTTAGTTATTCCCCTGAGTGTGTGAGTTGCACGATTGATGCTGTGAGTACAACAAATGCTTTGCACTTCTCCAAGATTGGCCTAACTGCTCGACCAAGCTACTTGAAAAATTAGAGCGCTAGGTGATCTACTTTTTACCCCAGTAAACCAACATGGGGTTGCCTGGACCCCCTGTTTGTAGCTTTACACACTACAAAGAGAGCCAGCCTCTTACACTCATCAATAACTATATTTTCTTGAGTATAAGTATGTCATGTGATGTAATGACTGATTTGATAAGATAAAAATGTTAATATGCTTACTTATTCCATTACAATATTTTGCTCTTCTATATTTTTGTAGTCAATATTTTTTCCTTTATATACACAAGAAAAGAAGACAATAGTTTTCTCCTGAATACTCTTTGGTGCTTTTTTGCATTTCAATATATTTGCTTAAAATATTTAGTCATACAATCGCAAGATGTAAGTAAATGCAGTTATAATATTATTGACTGTACTGTGGACACCTACCTTCACCAATACAATACCATTAAATAGATTGACTGTAAAGCACTATAAATAATATATTACAGTATTGCATCAAAATCTGTATTCACATGATTTTAAAGGGGGAAGCTACCTGAAGCTACCCGAAGAATGGCACAGAGCGACTCATTCAGCCCAAATGGCCTCATTCTGTTTTCGGAGATAAAAAAGCAGCAATGTTTACAGTATAAACAAGTGTATTTTGTATATGACTATAAACACTACCTGTGCTAATGCTGATTGCAATGTTTTTGCAAGTCTTCCAAACAAGAGTAAGGCCATTTGCTCCAGTGATATTTTTTTAAGTAATTTTACTTTTCTTTGTGAAGATTACCACTATGGCATTCAGGTTGTCCTGCATGTTTCTGTCTCGCCAGAGTACACTCTGCTCATTTTAGTTCTCAACTACAGACAGCTTCGACTGTCGTGTCAGCTCCATGTAGTACAAAAATCACTAGGTGCAAGATGTATCATTTTTCACAATAGCGATTACCTAATTGTGATTTTTAGCGAATCACAATTAGGTAATCGGCCTTGGAATGTATGAAACTCCAGTAGTTTCATACTGCGATTCGCAAGGGCACCCAAATACATCTACCTCATTAATATTCATGAGGTAGGTCACAATTTGTGATCCATTGCGCATGCTACAGTCACAGGGATGGTGGCCTGCTGGGCTCAGCCGACCACCATGTCTGTGATTGCTTTTCAATAAAGCAATCTTTTTTTTGTTTGTTTTTTAAATGCAGCCCGTTTTCCTTAAAGGAAAACAGAATCCGTTTAAAATGAAAAATGAAAAGTTTTCTTTTCATTTTGAAAGAGTAGGCAGTTCAACTGCAATTCCCTTTAGCTATTGTCTTTTCTTTGTCTGTTTTTTCTCTTTAGTTTCTGGAATATGCTTACAATGAAAAATTTAAAAAACAGAACTGTCAAAGGTAATTGATCTGGTTTTAATGTGCAATTTAAACGAATTAAAATCAGACAAGAAATGAAAGGCAAACTCTATTAAAGTCTCTTTAGTTGTGAAGTAATACCTCATGCAATTCAATTTAAGCACTAGGGAGGAGGCGGAAAAATCTAAACGGCCAATTGTATTACGCAAAGATTGAACATTCTACTGGAATGAATCAATAGGTCATTGGCAAAGTCCTAAAAGAATTGCTGAACGAATATAGTATGAGAACGCCAATCATAGAAAGGGGAGGTCCAAAAACCTACACAATGTATACTTTAAGTGCTATATCGGGTTCTCAGCTTCCCTGTCAAATCCCAGACTTAAAAATAACTATTGCACCAGCTTGCAAAAGCAAAACCTATTCTTTCATTGGTGCAAATGCTTTTGATACATTTCTGTTATCGTTTTATTTATCTTTCTGTATATTCGACTAACTTTTATTTTTGCATTAAATAAATGTTGTTTTTTCCTCTCATTTATTGTCTCCGGTTTTCTCCAGTCTTGCAGGGCACTAACATTGACCTACCAGAGTAATTCGATAAGCCTACCTTGTTTTTTAATACTGAAAACAGCAAAGAAGGCCGTTAGATCTCCCTCGATTGTGCAATTATAGGAGACAAGCTATTAGGCAGAAATCCTAATGATGCTGAAGTCCTATTTTACAATCATGAAAAGGAATTTACAAGACACTGCAGTAACAATTATTTTATATACTTCGGTCAAAAGATCTTGCTAAACGATTTACACAATTGCTCATCTATAGACTGCTTGGAACTGTTTATAAAGACGTACTTTAAGACAATTAGGGACATATTTATACTCTGTTTGCGCTGAAATAGCGTCATTTTTTGAAGCTATTTGAGCACAAACTTAATTTCATATTTATATTTTGATGCTAGACCTGTCTAGAGTCAAAATATTGGAGTTAAAGTCATTTTTTGCCTGCAGAAAACTACCTTGCGTCAACGAGATGCAAGGTAGGCGTTCCCGGGCACAAAATGATTCTAAGGCCCCAGCACCTTATTCACCCTCCCGTGCAAAAATTGTGCACGGGAGGGAGGCGGGCCTAAATATTGGCGCTAAGCTTGCTTAGCACCATTTTTTAACGCCTGGGTCAGGGCAGGCATTAGGGGACCTGTGGGCCCATTTCCGTGGGGAAACACCATGGAATGAGCCCACAGGTGCCCTCCCCAGGCCCCATGGACACCCCCACCCACATCAAAGTGACAGAGGATGATGGGAAACCTATCCCAGGTAAGTACAGGTAAGAAAGGTAAGTATTTACCTTTAAAAAAAAAAATGCCATGGGGGACCCCCTTCATGGCACTGGGTGGAATGGCCATGCCCAGGGGACCCTTGTCCTCTGTGCTGGCCAGTGGGGTGGTGGGCATGACTCCTGTCTTTTATAAGACAGGAGTCATGTGGTATGGTAGGTTTAGCATCAAGAAATGACACTAGGCTGGTTAGAGTCATCATTTTTTACTCTAACCAGCCTAACATATTTTTTAACGCTAAACCCCCATCTCCTATACCACCACGCCACCCAGCTAATGTCAATTCCATTAATATGGTGCCCGACTGGCGTCCTGGAATGGAGCTATACTTTTTGACCCAAAGCTGCGTTAGCGCAGTTCTGCGTCAAAAACTATAAATAGGGGCCTTAGGAGCCTTTTTTTTTTTGATAAACAATTTTTTATTGTTTTCTGAGAAAAGGAAACAGTGAACAACATAATAAAATATATAAGCACATCGAGGAGGTCGAACAGAGCAATCATGAAACATTGTGACATTACAACGAGTGTTAGGGTCTATAGTAACAATATTAATCACAATTTCCTTTATGGTTGTAGTCGTGTTCCCCAGGTAACAACGGCATTGGGGGAAAGTTTGAGCCAAAAGGTGGACCCTAGTATACGTTTCAGTACTACTGTATTATAGTGTAAGGCCCGTCCCCATTACCACCTACTACATCATATCCATCCATTTCCCCCATATCTTTTCAAATTTTCGGGGGCAACCTCTAGATTCATAAACCACTCTTTCTTGACTCGCACACCAGTCAACTCCCCTTCTCTATTTTCGTAGTGATGGGCCTTCGGGAGAGCTCCAGGCCGCAGCTATGTCTCTTTTGGCAATCAACAGGACTGTGGCCACTAAAGCCTGATGTGTCCGTGGTCCACCCATTTCATCCATTACTCCCAGCAAGACCATTTTTGCAGAGCTCTGTATCGTCTTATCCAGGACTGCACCTAATTCCCGGAGCACCCCATCCCAGAAGGGTCGTATCACTCGGCAGGACCAGACCATGTGGAATAAGTCTGCAGGCCCATCCGGGCATCTTGGGCATTGGGAGGAGGGGCGCAAGCCCGCTCGGAGCAGCCTATTTGGTGTTAGGTAGGCATTATGTAAATAATAGAATTGCACTGTGCGGAGTCTGCCCGATATTGCCAGTGACATGGGTGCCATCATGGCTTCTCTCCATTCCGTCTCATCCAGGTTGCCGACCCAGGACTCCCATTTAGTTCTAGTGGCACCCAGGTCACCGGGCGTGTTATTTATCAGTGTTTTATAGATTTGGGAAATGCCTTTTCCCCCCAGGTTACCCATAGTTCATTTGGCCTCTATTGGGTTGAATTCTGGGAGGGGGCCCGTTGTTGGTAGGTGAACTTTTAGGGCGTGTCTAATTTGAAGGTATTTAAAAAATTTGTTGGGGTGAGTTGGAACTCCCTTTGCAAGTCTTGGAATGATTTCATGGATTCTCCGGACCATACATCTCCTACCAGAGAGATACCCACCAGGTCCCAATCTGTGAAAACCTTTAGTGCTGCTGTAGCACTTAGCCATTTCCCTCGCCACAGGGGGGTATGTCGAGTGATAACAGCGTTCCAACAGGTCGTTCTCAAGGCAGCGCGCCATGCCAGGAAGACCGCTTTTGTTACTTCTCCGGTCCCCTGCGTGAGGGGTGTCCCGTACATTACATTTATTAAGAGGTGTGGGAATCCCAGGAGTTCCAGCTCCACCCGGTAGGCTGGGTCCCCCAATCCCCCATTAAACCAGTCGTGAATTACTATTAATTGAGTGGGCAAGTAATATAGGTAGGGGTCTGAGGCGCCCAAGCCTCCATCATATGTCCCTATTTTACAGTGGTGTGCCGCTACTCGGTGTCTGGCTCCTCTCCATAGGAATAGCCCTGTAGCACTGTCCATTGCCCTGAACCAGGAGCGGGGGATAGGTTGTGGAAAGTTCTGGAAGATATATAGAAGTCTTGGCAGGATCATCATTTTGTATCGGGCTACACAGCCCATTATGTTTAGAGGTAGGGTGTGCCATCTCTGCAAGTCCGTCTTGATGTGTGTCAACAACGGTGATAGGTTTTTGGCCCATGTCATCTCAGGCAGTAGGGACACCCATATACCTAGGTATTTGAAGCTGAGTCTGCGCAGGGGAATCCTATCTTGCCAGTCAAAGCAGTCTCTAGAGCTTGCCAGTGGGATCAGTATTGACTTGGCGGGGTTCATTTTTAGTCCCGAGGCCTGTTCATAACACCGCAATATTTCAAGGCTGCGTGGACCCGTTATGCTGGGTTCCTCCATGTATAGTAGGACGTCGTCAGCATAGAGCGCTATTCTGTCTTGCTGTGTATGACCCCAGTTCCACCCTCGGTATATCGAGTCGGACCTGATCATCTGGGCTAGGGGTTCGATAGCTAGGGTAAATAAAAGGGGGGACAAGGGACATCCCTGCCGCGTGCCTCTGTGAATCTCTAACATTGAGGACTGAGTCCCGTTAATTTGCACCCGGGCAGTGGGGTTAACGTACAAGGCTTGTACTAGACGGCAGAACCTCGGGCCAAGGCCCGCGCGGCGGAGCACCAGCAGGAGAAGTCCCCAATCTACCGAGTCAAATGCTTTTTCAAAGTCGATAAATAAAAGGGCGAGGTCTCGGGGCAATCGATGACGCTCGTCCAAGGCCACATGCAACCGACGGATACAATGTCTGGTGCTGCAAGAGGACATGAATCCACATTGGTCTGGGTGTATTAGGTGGGGCAGAACCCTCTTAAGACGGGCAGCGAGGATGGCGGCAAATATCTTAACTTCAGTATTTATCAGTGAGATTGGCCTGTAGTCGGCACAGTGCAGTGGGAGGGGTTGGGTCTTGGGTATTACCACAATGGTGGCGGCATCCAATTCTCGTAGGAAGGTGCCATTGTTTTCTATTTCTGTAAAGAGATTTAGTAAATGTGGTGTTAACTCTTCCTTGAAGGCTTTGTAATATTCTGTGGGGAATCTGTCTGGGCCTGGGTTTTTCCCGGTGCCTAGTGTTGAGATGGCTGTTTGTATTTCTTCTACGTTGATGGGGTCATCTAGGACTCGCACCTCTGCCACTGGTAGTCCAGGGAGGGGGCTTGCCGTCTAATAGATGGCGGGCCAGATCTAGGTCCACCTTGTCCAATGCCTGATACAATGTTCGATAATATGTGGGGAAGGCGTTTGCTATTTCTGCATGCCCCGTTACAAGATTGCCCTCCCTGTCTTGGATTTCGGGGACGATCCTGGAGGCCTGGTGATGTGATACCAGCCAGTATAACATTTTCCCCGTTTTGTCTCCCACTCCATAGATTTTCGCCAAGTTCGCCCTCCACATGTGCTTTGCCGCTTCCAGAGATTGGTCCCTAACCTCTTCTCTGGTTAGGCATGATTGCAGTGTAACCCTTTCACTTGGGTGGATTTCATCCTCCCTTTCGAGGTCTCTGGCCCGAAGCTCTAACCGTTCGATATGTTGGGCCTGTGTGCGTTCTCGGTTACGTATCAGGCTCTTTGCCGAGCATCTCAGCACTGCCTTGCTCGCCGCCCATAGGGTGCCCTTGGAAGTAACCAACCCTACGTTTAGGTCAAAGTAATCCTGTACTGCCCTAAACAGCTGATCGTGTAGTTTGTGTCTTGGAGATACCAAGCATTTAGCCGCTACACCGGGCGGGTCCGGGACTGTGTTGGACCTATTATAAATCTAAGTGGAGCATGGTCAGAGATTCCCCGTGTCAAGATTTCGATGTGGGAGAGGGCTGTACAGTGTGAGCTTGGGAGCAGTATCAGGTCTATCCTGGATTGAGAGCCATGGGCTGCTGAGGTGTGGGTAAACTGACGTCGTCTTGGGTGCCACACCCGCCACGCATCGCAGAGCCCTGTTGCAGAGAGCCACCCTGTGAGCCCTGCCGCTGCTGTATGTCTGTGTGTGGAGAGTGGACCGGCTATGTCCATAGCCGGGTTTGGGGTAGCATTAAAATCACCGCCCCCCATCGTGAGTCCCGGTGGTAATTCGAGAAGTAGCTGGGCAGGAGCATATTTATAGGCTCCTAGCGCCACCTTGCACCACATTAACATAATTTATTCTGATGTTATTGTGGCCCAGTGAGCCCAAAATCCCCTCTCCGTATTTACAGGGTTGCGCAATGCATGCATTGCGCCACCCTGTGACCCTTTGCGCTACATTATGCCTGCGCCAGGAATAATGTTTGGAAAGGGGGCATTCCCCCGTTAGGGGACCCAGTAAAATGGTACAAGGAAATTCATGGGATTTCCTTGTACCATTTATTACAGCACTTTTAACACCTGCTCAGGAGAATGGACCCCTATGTACTCTGCAAGAGTAGCCCCAACAGTTTGGAGCTACTCCTGCAGAGTACAGCAAAAGAGTAATCTAAAATGACTCTATTGCCCCCTATCCTGCCTGATGGTGCACCGTTTTTTAAATACAGCGCACACATGGTGGCGGTAGGGGGATGCTAAGGGGCGCAGGGCCACTTTCCATAAATCTGCTCCTTAATTCCAAACGAAGGCAATTAGGAGGCACCGGAGCTTTCTCACTAAATATTTCCCTACCAAAAAAACAATTTTCACTTGTTTTCAATTATACAATTTCAATTTTTTGTCAGTCTGCTTTGCAAAACAAATTTACAGGGGATCCCAGGACATCCTCTTCTAAAATGTTTCTAACAATTATGCCACGTATGCTTTTTTACCATACTATCGGTTTATTTCTTGGTGAAACTAGACACATTTGAGCTAAACAATTGTAGTGGGAGATGAAGGGTTTAGGATAATTCGCAAAACAGGTACAGGTAAAACAGCATTTCAAACAGGTCTGCCACAGTGTTTTTAAAGACCGCATTTTGGAAAAAGTTACAGGAGTTTTTCTAGGATTGATTTAGTAATATTTGCCCTCTTTATGGAAGATTATTACATGCAATATACAAAAGCGGAATAGGAGGTTGGTATGTAGAATCATTATGGAATTAGAAAGAGAAAAGGGCATGCAGGAACCTCAGATCAAGAACTGAGTTTGCCTTTCTCACATGCCAATCCACTGCTTACGATCTTCATTAGTGACTCACTGGGGCGTGTATGAAACAAGTGCCATTCCAGCAGAGACCACTTCGAGTCAGGGTTTATTGTGATATCTATATTATCCAGATCAGTGTTCACTGATGTCCCTATTTTCAAAGCAGCACCGTTCCTTGTGTTACACCGCTCGAAGAATTCCAGTGAGATATGCATAGCAGCTGATGACGCAGAAATGAAGGTTTTACATTTATTAGCGCTTAAACGTAGTACTGCAATAATCATGTGTGGCTTTAACCGAACTAATAAAGATTGTACGGGGACAAAATGTGCCCTTAGAGTAGTTCACCAACATTTATAAGCGTGCTTTATATAACGTAATGTATTAGAATTGCACGAATTTGCCATAATCGTAAACGTGTGCTATGATTTGCTTGTTTGAAATGCTTTAGCTTAGCATTACTTTAGTGGAGGCTTTGGCCTAGTTGCCTGGTCTCACGGTTTAGATGCTCGTATTTTTCCAGTGTGCTATTAAATGTGTATTTTTGCTTGAAGCTGTACTTTTCCACTGAGATCGTTCACATGCTTATCTTAAGGTTTCGTGCCAGCCTGGCATTTTTCTCTTTGCTCCAAGGTCAATCTGCAGGTGCGGACAATGGAAGCTCTGAAAGTGAGTTAATTGGTATAAAATGTTGCAACTTGCGTACCCGTCTCCAAGGATAATGTATGCTTAAGTAAAAGCTTGAGAACTGTTGTTTTTGATTGGACAATTTGAAGCCAACCTATGAACCCTCCAATGGAAGACCCTACTGGATTTGAACTGTTGTCTATTTAAACCAGGTGCACGAGAAGAAAGTAGCTATTACCCGCCTTTTGCAGCCATTACGAGCCATTGCGGCCATTATTGGACATCCCGCCATTTTGTAGACTTTGCAGCTATTATGGCCCACCTTGCTGCGACGCCATTTTGAAAGAGACTTTGATGCTTTCTCTAATCGAGAGAAAGAGACTTAAATGATTCTTGCCCTAGAGACTTTAACTTTGATCCCTTTGCATGAAGTAGTAGTTTTATCTTGCCGCCGTGAGGCAATTGCCCCGTCCACCCCTGCCCCTTTCCCCCGTCCCATGCTGATCGAGAAACGGTACCTGTGAGACGAAGACTTCCTTGAATGCTGATTGTGATTGGTAAATATGAAAGGAAATTGTACAATTGCATTGTGTTTCTTTTAGGTGACCAACTGCTGATTTTTTATAAGATCCCTAGCTAGGAGTTTTCTAAATTAATGTTGCTAAATTGTTTTTGCATGAAGTCCCACATGCCGATGCTAATTTGAGGTTAGATGAGGATTCCTTTTGTTGCACGATGCAATTTGAGACCTTGTTATGCTGACTAAATGTATGCAATTAGCTCATTACAGATTATAGTTTTAGTGATTTGCATTGCTATCATCGAATGCCTTGTTATTCAAATGCTGCATAGATTGCATCTGTTTCGTCGTTATGGACAGCTATTAATGTTCATTTACGTTTATCATTTGGTGTTGAGACACATCTATATTGTGCTAGCTTTGTTAATATAGGGAAATAAATTCATTAACTTTGAATAAACTGGTGTGGTCATTCATGACCGAAAGGTCAGGGTTCGCCGAAATGTATTCTGGATTAATTATTAAGTGTTATGTTGATCAGGGTATTGCTTATGTTCGTTATTGATTATTGATCTGATTAAATTGACTGATCTCGGGTGAAGAGAGTCCCACTTAGCCAAAAGATTCATCGGCCTAAAGAGCGTCCAAATACAGGTAAATTATTGGTACGGAACGCTCTATCACAGCAATCGTCAGAAATGAAATTAAACTGGTGCGCAGAGCTAAGCACAGTAAAACAAAAACTAATTAGTGTAGGTGCTAGTCTTGTTTTGAAACTGCAAACACGTATTTCGTGAACAGCAAAATAAAATATAATAAACTCAGAAATGTCTAGGCAGATGGGGGTGAAGTGAGTAAAGCGCCGGAACAGTCTAGCAGCTTGATTGTGAAGGAGTTAAACATTTTGAAGACGATATTTTTGGATGTATGGATGTGATGTATTTTAGTCATGGTTGAATGTATTTACTCAGAGCTTGCAAACCATTCTCCACACTGAAATTAGTGAGAGATTTGCTCCTGTAGGGAAAGGAGAAGTGCCCCCCAAAATAAAATGAGAAAGTGCTTGTCCACAGGAAAACATGTCTTCAATTTGGGGGGAAAAAGAAAAAGAATGTTTGTGGTTCCTCTTTTTTCACAAGTCAAGAATAGATATATATGTTTGCTTCCCTCCAATGACCTATGCCTCATACCCTCTCCTGCTTCCTCTATTCCATCCCAGAGACTATTTTCCTCTCCTGATTCTTGATAATATTGTGAAAGATTAATTTGTAAACACAGAGCTTGTGTACTTTAGCTTTCTTTCAAAGACAGTTTGAGAGTCATTTTTTGTTGGGCTGGATGCAATATTTTGGCAACGACTTTAAAGATGTGTTGTTATAATGTAATTATTTGGCTGGTTGTTGGGTTTGTAGGGGAATACGGTGGGAAGTTTTTTTTCAATATATATTTTTAAATGAATACATTTTTATTTTTAATATGTTAATTTGACAACTATATATGCACATTATTTTAATTGTAAATTATTTAATTGATAATTGCAAATTAAATGATATTGTCATTGTTCATGGCCTAGTTAGATTATTGATTACGTAAATGTTTTAATTTGAATAATTAGTATATTGATTGTGATATTTGTTGATACAATATTTTTCTTATAATTATTTGATACATTAATACATATTGTTGATTATTATTTTGTATTTGTTTTTGTGGGTGTGAGATTTTTGAGGTACTAGGTTGAGAAGTAAAATGTATACATTTTATGATGTCTCTACTTGGCAGATGTGTTTACATTTGTTCTATTCTTAATTAGTAATCTATTAATTTTAATTTTTAATTATTTTTTATGAATAGTATATCTGACCATTTCAAAATCCAATACTTTCCTTACTATGCTTGTCTTCTTGTATTTGAGTGGGAATAATAAATCTGACCTCTCCAGAACTCAAAATGACCTACAGACCCAACAGACTAAAAGCCTCACCACAGGACTGCCAATCTTATGTGGAGGACGCCAACACTATAGTGGTGACATTCCTCATGAGTGGCTGACTGGCTGGAACACTGTAATATGCGTTCCTGTTGGGCTGACCAGTGGGAACAGTGTTAGGATAACACTCCCTTAAGGGAGCTTAGGCCAATATCCTATCACTCCAGCACCCTCAGAATGCACACTGACCTGAAAGCAGACAGTGCCATTCCAAAGGTGCTGGGCAGGGGGGCCTTCGGCACTTCATTTTTGCCATCCTTTTAATGGCATGCTGTCTGCCACGAAAGGCTGGCGGAAAGAGGGGTTGTAATCAGCCAGGTGGCTGTGAGTTCAGCGCTGTCATAGCTGGTTGCAAGCCCAATCGCCGTCATGGCCTCGGGAACCATGTTCACGGCGGGGATGGTGGTCCTTTAACGGGTCGACCACCAAAGTCATAATTTGGCAGATGGACTGCCAAAGCTCCAGTGGTCCGACAGCGACCACACGTTTGGCGGTCTCATGACCTCCAAACTCTTAATGAGCCCCTAACTGTTGTTAAGGTTGGAGTGGGACTAGCAAATCTGACCCCTCCAAATTCCAGTAATGACCCTATTGTTGCTCTGTTTTCAGTGGGAATAGTGAACCTGGGGACCTGCGTCAAAAGAAAAGGGCAGGAATGAGCGATATGTATAATATACAGTGCATTCCTGTTGCTAGCGCAGGTGTATTAAAAAAAAATATTAATGAGTTTTCATGTATTCTGAATAATGGGTTTGTGTAGAAAATAATAAAGAAGAAAAATAATGCATGCTTTTGAAAATGTGATTACGATGAGTGGCCTCCAATGTTCACAAAATGTACATATTAATATTCTAATACTGTGAAAATGTTGAATATATGTTTGACTAATGTAGTGATATGTCATATTAAAGTTTATGCATCATGTCATAGCTTTGTTAATTGTAGGCCTTAACTTAGCGAAGGTCTTGGCCCACGTGCCAGGCCTCATGCCAAAGCTGTATTTCTTAATGTTTAATAAATGGCTGTCCTAGAGAGTTAAACTGCTAGAAGATGCTGTTCTTGCTAATGTAACATTTTGTGTGTAATGTGTGTGAGGCTGACTTTCTCAGGAGTAGAACAATGGAGATACTGACTGGAAAAGAAGCTGCAACAATATTGTTACCTGACAAGCCGGATGATGAGGACATTGCAGGACTACCAATCAATGATATGTGAATGCAGTAATGGTAGAATTCATGGATTTGGAGTTTTAGTTTTATTGGAAAAAGTGTGAACATGCGATTAATTGACCAATAGGGATTTGGGAAGTAGTTTACTGGTTTTAATTTAACTAGACTGCACTGAGAAAAAAGCAGCATTTAGCCTTTAGCATTTGGCATTTTGCATTTTTTTTGCCGTAGGCATTTGCCACACCGTCATTGTCCATTTTCTTGCTGGCCTTAAGGTCAATATTTTCTTGTGCGTTCTGACAAGAGACATTCTTAACTTTATTGCTTAGAGACTTTGGGGGTCATTACAACCCTGGCGGACGGTGTTAAAGGTGCGGCAATACCACAAACAGGCCAGCGGACAAAAAAAGGGAATTATGACCCCGGCGGAAACCGCGAGCAAAGACAGCCACTTTAACACTCCGACCGCCACGGCGGTACAGACAAGCAGCGCGGTGGTCACCGCCAACAGACAGGCGGAATACAATGTACCGCACCACAGTATTACAACACACCAATCCGCCACCTTTTCCGGGGCGGATTCACCATGGATAAAAACACAGCGGAAACAGTTACTGCAATGGGAAAACACTCACCTCAACACATCCCACGAGGAACGAGGACTCCATGGAGCCCGAATTACACATTCTACCGGCCCTTGTATTCCTACTCATCTACGAAGACCAACGCCGGCACGGGCGAAGACAACAGTGAGTACTGCACCTACGACATTGGGGAGGAGGGAGGCAAAAGTTAGGGGGACACACACGAAACACCCCCACCCCCACCCTCGCATATTACAACACACACACTAATGCATGTACAAAAATCACAGTAACAACCCACAACCCCCCTGGAAGAATGCTAAGACAAAACGAAATCAGTTCAAACATTGTAATGTATCACTACACATGTGTCAAAAATATACAGATATTTTATAAAATCAGTCAGAAATATATACATTACGAGAAGTAGAGCAGATATGCACATATCAATGTCCGTGCACCATTAGTCCAAAAATGCATGGGCGAGGCCCTCACTAGATACCTGTCCACAATCGGAGAGAACACTACCGGGGCATCAGATAGAAATACTACAAGCACCTCAGGGGGAAGGGAAGAGGGGGCACCTCAGCCGGATGACTGCAAAGCCAGATCCACGACGGGGCTCAATGCCCATTGATGTATCCTGGGGAGTGCAAAGCCACAGTCTCTCAAGTCTCTACAGTGGGTGGGTTGCCCACTGTTCCATCCTGGGGAGTGCAAAGCCACAGTCTCTCAAGTCTCTACAGTGGGTGGGTTGCCCACTGGACCATCCTGGGGAGTGCAAAGCCACAGTCTCACAAGTCTCTACTGTGGGTGGGTTGCCCACTGTACCATCCTGGGGAGTGCAAAGCCACAGTCTCTCAAGTCTCTACAGTGGGTGGGTTGCCCACTGGACCATCCTGGGGAGTGCAAAGCCACAGTTTCGCAAGTAGATAACAGCCTCCACTGGCTCTGGAGGGGGACTGGTGCCCAGACTGGATTAGTCTCCTCGTGAAAGTTCCTGTCCCGTCACTGTCCCAGCTGCACATGGGATAACGTTGCTTGATGTGGCGGTCTTTTCATTCTTCCCCAGTGCATTCCCTGTTCAGCGGTGCTTAGCCATGGCGGTCTCTGGACTGTTCAGCAGTGCTTTGCCATGGCGGTCTCTGGACTGTTCAGCGGTGCTTTACCATGGCGGTCTCTGGACTGTTCAGCGGTGCTTAGCCATGGCGGTCTCTGGACTGTTCAGTGGTGCTTTGCCATGGCGGTTCTGGAATGGGCATTGGTGTGTGGCATGATGTTCCCTGGACTGGGCATTGGTGTGTGGCATGACGTTCCATGGACTGGGCATTGGTGTGTGGCATGACGTTCCCTGGACTGGGCATTGGTGTGTGGCATGACGTTCCCTCATACCCCAGTGGGGCTGTGGCAGACGGGGCCCTCCTGGGCAATGACTCCGGCGGTAGTCTCCTGACCAGTGACGATACTTGGGCCCTCCTGGGCACTGACTCCGGCGGTGGTCTCCTGACCAGTGATGATACCTGGGCCCTCCTGGGCACTGACTCCGGTGGTGGTCTCCTGACCAGTGACGATACCTGGGCCCTCCTGGGCACTGACTCCGGCGGTGGTCTCCTGACCAGTGACGATACTTGGGCCCTCCTGGGCACTGACTCCGGCGGTGGTCTCCTGACCAGTGACAATACTTGGGCCCTCCTGGGCACTGACTCCGGCGGTGGTCACCTGACCAGTGATGATACCTGGGCCCTCCTGGGCACTGACTCTGGCGGTGGCAGCGGTCTCCTGACCAGTGACAATACTTGGGCCCTCCTGGGCTCTGACTCCGGCGGTGGCGGTGGTCTCCTGACCAATGACGATACTTGGGCCCTCCTGGGCACTGACTCTGGCGGTGGTCTCCGGACCAGTGACGACAGTGCTGGCGGTGGCGTCTCGACCGCCGGGAAGGATGCCGCCCTTCTCCGCCGTGATGCTCTCAACAGGCTGTGCAGACTTCCTCTGGCCCTTCCCCACCTTTGGAGGAGTCACAGCTGACTCTGCAATCCCCTTGGGAACCCCATGAGTTGTTTTGCCTCCAGGAGTCTTCACAGGGTCCCGTCGGCCACTTTCCAATTTCAGAGCCTTTACAGGGGGTGGGCTGCCAGTGCCTTGGATCCGGGTCATACTGCCTGCCCTGATGGCCGGTGCACTCCACACACCTTGAACATGCACCACTGGTATTGGAGGCTTTTTGGCTGAGGCGCTACGATGGGACTGATGAATTGGAGGAGGGTGGGGGCAAAAAGGTCAACTTTACAGAGGGACAGTTTCTGACGAAAACTGGGATGGGTAGTTGGAGGGGGCCTGGGAGTGGAGGAAGAGGAGGTGGTTGTAGGAGGTGTCACTTTAGGTGTTTTGGGTGCAGGTGCAGGTACTGGAGGCTGTTGTGAGGTGGATGGATGTTGGGTGTGTGGGTGCTCGCGTTTGTGTACTTTTGGAGGGGGCGTCACAGACACACTGGGAGAGGACACAGGGGACGTGTAAATGGGAGTGGAGGTGGTGAGTGCAGGTGAGCGGGGTGTGGTGCTGAGTGTTCTGGTGTGAGTCCTGGTGCCTGTAGATGTAGTGCATGCAGGTGAGAGTGTAGACGACACTGGAAGGGAGGAGGGAGAAGAGGAGGAGGGGGACACAGTGGAGGCAGTGGATGTTGCTGTGTCTGTATGTGGGTGATGCTTGCGTGAGTGCCTGTGGGTTGTGTGGTGCCTATGTTTGCTTGAGCTTCCCTTGTGTGTTGACTTGTGTGCATGCTGGTCTGTAGGTGTGCTTGGGATGGGCTGGGGTACAGGGGAATGGGTCTGGGTGGAGGAGGTTGGAGGGGGGAGGCTAGACACAGGGACAATGGCTGCCATCAGTGCTGAGGCCAAAGATTGCAGGGTTCGCTGAAGGGCAGCCTGACCAGAATAAATGCCCTCCAGGAATGCATTACCGTGTTGCAACTCTCTTTCTACACCCTGGATGGCATACACAATGGTAGACTTCCCAACAGTGAGTGACCTGAGGAAGTCAATGGCCTCCTCACTGAGGGCAGCAGGGGTGACTGGGGCAGGGCCTGAGGTGCCTGGGGCGAAGGTGATGCCCACCCTCCTGGGTGAGCGGGCACAGGGCGAACGCAGAGGGGCTGCTGGGAGGGCGGTGCTGGTAGGGGAGGTGGCGGCTGTACCTGTAGAAGTGGGGCACACAGATGGTGCTGCCACCACAAGGGAGCTCACATCGGCGGACGAGTCCGTGTCGCTGCTTGGTGATTCAGTGGCCGACGTGAAGCTCCCCTCACCCTCCGTCCCACTGGTGCATTCTGAGTCCGTGGTGTGGCCCTCCATGGCCATGTGGGATGCAACTCCCTCGTGCTCCGGTGCCACTGTACCTCCGCCTGATGATGCTGATGCACAACAGAACAGCGAAAGCACAAAAAGGGGGAGGAAGGCAGAAGAAGAACAGGTTGAGTGCATGGCATACTGCTACCGTTGGCGGACAAGACAGACACAGCAGCCCCCTGCACTACGCTGTGCTCCTGGCCTCTGCAGATGCAATTCCTGAGATCTGGCCTACATGGCCATGGTGGACATCTGCACACATGGATGCCAAAGGGGCATCTATACCTGTACTTGTCACTCTACTGCGGTGGTGTTGAGTACCACATGGTCTGCATTACAGAGGGGCCTAGTCTACGTATTTCTGGCTGGCCTAGGTACACCCACAGGCCTCCTCCCCCACCCAGACCCCTCCACTGCGTGCAAAGTCCGCAGAATGTTGTTGTACTCACCCCCTTGTGTCTGCTGTGATGCCTTCAAGTGCCCATCCAACTCAGGGTAGGCCACCGCCAGGATCCGGAACATCAGGGGATTCATGGTGCGACGGGCACCCCTCCCACGTTGGGAGGCCATCCCCAGCTGAGCCTCCACTGTCTTCTTGCTGGAGCGGCAAATGTCCTCCCATCTTTTCCGGCAGTGGGTGCCCCATCTCTGGTGGGCCCCCAGGGTCCGGATGTCCTTGGCGATGGCATGCCAAATATCCCTCTTCTGGTGGGCGCTGACCTACATGACATGCACAAGGGAAGACGAGAAGTCATTACCAACTGCACCGTCGATGTGAGTGGCCCCCCTCCCTACTCTAGCCATGTGGCACATTCATTCACATGCATTAATGTTCCCTGAACTCTGCCCCCTTCCCTCTTACAACCAGCCCTCTCCACCCAGGCCTAGCCCATACAACGTGCTCCCTGTGTACTAACCTGTTGGTCTGAAGGACCGTAGAGTAGCGTGTACTGGGGGAGGACCCCGTCTACCAGTTTCTCCAACTCCTGAGCAGTGAAGGCAGGGGCCCTTTCCCCAGACGCAGCAGCCATTGTCTCTTCCAGACCGAGATCACAGCAGCACTTGCAGTTTAGGTCCTCTCCTGTCGAACATCAGGTATCTAGTGATAGAACAGATAGAAAATGTCGGTGACGTCCGCGGTGGTGACGTCCGCGGCGGTGCGTATCATCACCGCCGGCGCACCTGTTCATTGGCTCCTGGGACCCATAGGGTCCTATGTTAACCAATGCAGCATTGCGCCGCGGTCTACGACCGCCTACCGCAACGGTGTGCAACGCTAACGCAGTTACCCCACAATCCCATTGTCCCAGTTTAGAGGTCAGGCAGCCGCCATTTCAGGGGCCCACATGGCTTCATTTACTTCTGTGTCACACATAGCTGGGCCTACACTCAACACACATACAGGAAGGGTTTTGTGTTTGGTGTCGTCTTCTGTGTAACTGTGGGTATATACCTGGAAAAAAATTGACTTGATCGTCGCTGTTCTCCTTCCTATGCGCCGTCAGCTGGGACATTTGAGAAGATGGCGGAATCCTCCGGTGTACCGACCGCTGGTGGACCTGTTGACAATGGAGGAGCGACATGTAATCGTGACCTACAGGTTTGACCGTGCCACAATCCAGGAACTATGTACCCAGTTGGAGCCAGACCTGATGTCACCAATCCGCCATCCCACTGGAATCCCCCCTGACGTGCAGGTGCTGTCAGTGCTCCATTTCCTTGCAAGTGGGTCATTTCAGACAACAGTGGCCATGGCATCAGGGATGTCCCAGCCTATGTTTTCCAACGTCTTGTCCAGAGTGTTGTCTGCCCTGCTGAAACACGTAAGGAGATACATCATTTTCCCTGATGTGGAGGACTTGCCTACAGTGAAAGGTGACTTCTATGCCCTTGGACATGTCCCCAACGTCATTGATGCCATTGATGGGACCCATGCAGCTCTGGTCCCCCCCCACAGGAGTAAACCGGTGTATAGGAACAGGAAGAGTTATCATTCCATGAATGTACAGATGCTCTGTTTGGCAGACCAGTACATCTCCCAGGTTAATGCTATGTTCCCTGGCTCAGTGCATGACGCTTACATCCTGCGGAATAGCAGCATCCCTGATATGATGGGTCAACTCCAGATGCACCGTGTTTGGCTATTAGGGGACTCTGGTTACCCCAACCTGTCCTGGCTATTGACACCATTGAGGAATCCCAGGACCAGGGCAGAGGAACGGTACAATGAGGCCCATGGGCGGACTAGGAGGGTGATCGAGCGCACCTTCGGCCTCCTGAAGGCCAGGTTCAGGTGCCTCCATATGACAGGTGGTTCCCTATTCTACTCACCGAAGAAGGTGTGCCAGATCATCATCGCCTGCTCAATGCTTCACAATCTTGCTTTGCGACGCCAGGTGCCTTTTCTGCAGGAGGATGGTCCAGATGACGGTGTTGTGGCAGCTGTGGAGCCTATGGAGCCTGTGGACAGTGATGAGGAGGAAGCTGAGGAAGAAGACAACGACAACAGAGAGTCAGTCATACAGCAATATTTCCAGTGACACACAGGTGAGAACATTTTCATTTTTAACATTACATTCACTGTCACACGTCTTCCTCTATCCTGTGTGTAATTTCATGGGATTATTTGGTAACTGAGTTGTTTCTTTCCATTACGGTTTCACAGGTGTGAGTTATCAACGTGTGTCATCTGCTTGCATCCTTCAAGGACTTGTGATGTGTGACATTGGTATGTTGCCTTTACATCTAACAAAGCATTTTTACACTGTCATAGATATTACATTTTACAAATTATAGACTGACTCCAGGTTGTTTTGTGTTTCAAGGGTGTTTATTGAAGTGCTCAAAAATGGAAGGGGGTTGTAAAATGGTGATTGGTGATGGCGGAGGAATGTCCATGGCAGAGTCCAGTCCATTAGTCTCACAGGTGCACTGCCCATATGGGCTTAGGAAGTGGAGCTGGGGCAGTTCAAGTATGGACAGGGTAACAAAGTGGGACAGTGGGGGGACAATCACGGTGGTCTCATTTCCTGGCAGGGGTCTTGCCATCTTGCTCTGTCCTGTTCCTGGCTCTCAGGGACCGCTTGCATGGTGGTTGTCCGTCTGCAGGGGGTGGGGTGCTGGTGTGGTGATCCTGTGGCGGGCGTCCTGTCCACTAGCGCCGGCGGAGGTGGTGGGCAGTTCATCGTCCATGCTACTGTCAGGGGCCCCTTGGAGTGCCACGGTGTCCCTCAAGGTCTAATGTATGTCCTTTAGCACCCCTACGATGGTGCCCAAGGCGGAGCTGATGGTCCTGAGCTCCTCCCTGAACCCCAAATACTGGTCCTCTTGCAGGCGCTGGGTCTCCTGAAACTTGACCAGGACCGTTGCCATCGTCTCCTGGGAGTGGTGGTATGCTCCCATGATGGAGGAGAGAGCCTCGTGGAGAGAGGGTTCCCTTGGCCTGTCCGCACCCTGTCGCACAGCAGCCCTCCCAGTTCCCCTGTGTTCCTGTGCCTCCGTCCCCTGGACCGTGTGCCCACTACCACTGCCCCCAGGTCCCTGTTGTTGTTGGGGTGGTGGGTTATCCTGGGTTCCCTGTAGTGGTGGACACACCGCTGATTGACCTGTCCTGGGTACGGAGGTTTGGTCCCGCTGGGTGGGTGCTGGTGATACCAGATGGTGGAAGGTCAGTGTTGAGCTGTGCCTGTGCAAGGGGAACCGACTGTCCTGAGGCCCACGATGGTCAGGGCTGGACATCAGGCTCCAGTAGGGCAGAGCTGCTATCGTCACTGTGGGCCTCTTCTGTGGGTGGAGTGGATTTGTCCGGCCCTCTGGTGTGGTGACGGTCCTTCGTGTTCCTGCAGGGGCATAAGAGCATGATTATAGCATGTGTGTGTGTGATGGTGTGCAATGGGTGGGTGTTTGTGTACCCCAGTGCAAGCATTCCTGTGTGGGTGTTTGTGTGATGATGGTTAGGGGGTTGTACTGGGTATGTGCAGTGGGCATGCTTAGGTGATGGTGTCCATGCTTAGTTGTGTCATGCAGGGCTTGGTGTTGGGATGTGTAGTTTGTGTTATTAGTAAATTAGGGAGGAGTTTGGGTGATACGGGAGGGTGGGGGTGTGTGAAAGCATGCAGGTAGGGTGGGGGATATGATAGTTAAGATTTGACTTACCAGTGTCTATTCCTCCACCGACTCCTCCGAGGCCCTCTGGATGCATGATGGTCAAGACTTGCTCCTCCCATGTTGTTAGTTGTGAGGGAGGAGGTGGGGGTCCGCCGCCAGTCCGCTGAACCGCGATGTTGTGCCTGGAGACTGTTGAATACACCTTCCCCCGTAGGTCGTTCTACCTCTTCCTGATGTCGTCCCGATTTCTTGGGTGCTGTCTCAGCGTTGACCCTGTCCACTATTCTTCGCCATAGCTCCATCTTCCTGGCTATGGATGTGTGCTGCACCTGTGAGCCAAATAGCTGTGGCTCTACCCAGACAATTTCCTCCACCATGACCCTGAGCTCCTCCTCGGAAAAGCAGTGGTGTCTTTGGCGTGCCCTGGGGTGGTGTGTGTGATGTGTGGGGCGGTGTGAGTGTTGATGTGTGTAGTGATGTGTAGTGGTGTTTGGTGTTTTGTGCGTGGATGTTGTGTGGGTGATGGTGTTGTGTGCCTCTGTATGGTGGGGTTGTCTTTGCTGTGCTGTCTCTCTGGCCTTCGTTCGCGAATTGTGGTCGTAGGGGGTTGAGGGTGATGTGTGTGTGTGTTTTATATTGTATTGGGTGTGTGGGAGTGTTGTTTGTATGTGTATCGGGTGTGTGTATTTTGAATTGTCCAATGTGGCGGTGTTTTGGAGATGTGTGTGTATTTTGAGCGCGGCGGTGTGTACCACCAATGGAATACCGCGGTTGAAAGACCGCCGCGTGGATTCGTGGGTCGTAATAGCATGGGCGTGTTTCTGTTGGCGTGGAGGTGGAGGTTTTGTTTTAGCCAGTTTAACACTGACCTTTAGTGTGGTGGACTTGTGTGGGTGTCTGACTTTCGGCGGATTCCGAGATGTGGGTCATAATAGCTGTGTCGGAATTCCGCGGGCGCGGCGGTGTATTGGCGGTCTTCTGCACGGCGGTAAGTGGCTTTTACCGCCAATGTTGTAATGACCCCCTTTGTGTTTTCTGGACTTTGATGCTGAATCCTGATGTCTTGCCGAATGACTGATCTCCTGAGGATGAAGACTAACTCTGCTTGCAGATCCACATTTGAGGATAGGTATTAGGAATTAGACTATTGATTATTATGTATATTTGTTTTTCCTTTCTAGGTACCAACTGCACTGTTTTGACCATAGTTAGATGTTTTTCCAAATTTGTGTTACTAAAATGTTTTGCATTAAGCCCAACATGCAGATAGTAATCTGATGTTAGCTAAGGATCCTCACATATGAAAATCTGCTAATAGGGAAAATTACTTGATGAATTTCTCTGCTGAACTCAAATGTATGTAATAATTTTGTTACAATTGACTTTGTTATTAATTTGCACCATAACCTTAGAATGTGTTGTAGTTCAAGCTTTGTTTAGATTACGTTTCTTCCGCCGCTTTGGGCAGCCAGTATTGTTTCTGTATGTCTTTCATTTGATTTTGAGATTAATATACATAACCTTAGCATTGTTAATATAGGGAAATAAATATTCTAACTTTTACTAAAAGGTGTGGTTATAACTGAAAGTGACAATTACTGACTCTATTGATTATTAATATTATTGATTGTTGATTATTGATATTGTGTATTGGTTATTGATTATTGATTTGCATGTACTGGAGCTATGGTAAGAACAACTAAATTGCGAGTCAAAAGGTTCATCAACCTATTTGCGTCCCCTTGTAAGTTTACTTATTAAGGTCAGACATGCTCATCCTTTCTTTTTACCCTGTGCTGGCGCAAAATGGGCTGCCATGCAGGCACCCTTGCAACATGGTGCAAGGGTGTCTGCATTGCAGGGTTGATTGTTTTTGTGCATGAAGAGGCATTTTCCTCTTTATATGTGTGCTGCATAATGTAGCATGCATTGAAAAAGGAGAACCCAGAACAAATAAAGGTATTTTTCCTTGTTGTGCCTCCCTTATGCTTCCCCTGGGAAGGCGTAAGCTTTTGATGCATTCCCAGCTTTACGAAATCTCATAAATCTGGGAATGTGTCAAATGACATGCGTGTTAAGTGGTAACACCCACCATAACGACCACGGCACGCCTCCCTGTCAGAGAATGAGGCAATACAGCAACTTGTGCTTTGTTGCCTTAGTCCATATTTATAAGGCCATGAAAAACCATGCAGGGTGGCTTTACATGGCCTTGTAAATATAGGCCTGCAGTGTCTGATGCTGGGCCATCACTAAAAGTGACGGTCCGGTGGCTTAGAAGGACTTGTAAATAAGCCCCTTGGTTTCTCCAAGGTCCATCACTTTCTCTACTGTTTTTATATTGGAATTGAGATAGTACATTTGATAACTCATAATTCCAACATTTCCTCTACCTTTTTATGTTGAAATGGGAATAGTAATCTGACCCCTTCAACATCCATCACTTTTCCTCCCTACTGAAGAAAAACGGTTACTAGTTGCAGAGTGTTAGAAATTGGGTCTTTGGTTGGCAGTCAGGTTACCCCATGTCCGAGCAAGGACCCTCACTCACATCAGGGTAAAGGACAATTACACTCAGTTAACCCCCGCTTATCCCCTTGGTAGCTTGGCACGAGCAGGCAGGCTTAACTTCAGAAGCACTGTGTAAAGTATTTGTACCAACACACAGAGTAATACAGTGAACCACTACAAAATGACACAACACAGGTTTAGAACAATAGGTAATACTTATCTAAACAAAACAAGACCAAAACAACAAAAATCCAGCATACACAAGTCAAGATATGAATTTTCAAAAGAATAAGAATCTTGATCCTTAGAAAACAGTGAGAATGCTGTTGTTACACAAAGTACCTGGTTAGCATTAAAAACAAAGCTGCATAGGTGAACGTGCATTGAAAAAGTCAGCGATGCGTCAATTCCTTACTCACAAGTGAGACTGTGCGTTGTTTCCTTATCCGGTCAGGTCGGAGAAGTATCATTTTTTAGCTGGGTCATGGAAAGTGCAGAGTAAATTTCCCTGCACGGCGTTCTGTGCGTGGATTTTTAGTTCTCAGCTGCCAGCTTCACCTCTCAAGGGCCGAGGGACAGGATAGGGCACCACATGGCAGGGCAAGAGTCTCAACAGAGAGTCTTGGTGCTGGCATGGGATGTCTTTGATGGCCCTGAGACTTCAACATAAGGAGGCAAGCTCAGTTCAAGCCCTTGGAGATTCTTCTCAAGCCGGAATGCACAACTAAGTCCAGTCTTTGTCCCCTTTCACAGGCAGAAGCAGCAACTGCAGGATAGCCCAACAAAGCACAGTCACAGGGAGGGGCAGCAATTCTTCCCAGCTCTTCAGCTCTTCTCCTTAGCAGGCGTTCTTCTTGATTCCAGAAGTGATCTTGAAGTAATCTAAAGTCCTGAGTTTTGGATCCACTACTTATACCCCTTTCTGCCTTTGAAGAAGACAAACTTCAAAGGAGAGTCTCTCTTGTTTGTAAAATCTTGCCTTGCCAAGTCCAGGCCCCAGACACACACCAGGAGGTTGGAGACTGCATTGTGTGAAGGCAGGCACAGCCCTTTCAGGTGTGAGTTACCACTCCTCCCCTCCCTCCCAGCACAGATGGCTCATCAGGATATGCAGGCTACACCCCAGCTCCCTTTGTGTCACTGTCTGGAGGCGAGGTGCAAACAGCCCAACTGTCAAACTGACCCAGACAGGCAATCCAGAAACAGGCAGAGTCACAGAACAGTTTAAGCAAGAAAATGCCTACTTTCTTAAAGTGGCATTTTCAAACACACAATCTAAAAACAACCTTTACCAAAAGATGTATTTTTAAATTGTGAGTTCAGAGACCGTAAGCTCCATATTCCTATCCTCTCCCAAAGGGAATCTGCTCTTTAATAATATTTAAAGGCAGCCCCCATGTTAACCTACGAGAGATATAGGCCTTGCTCAGTGCTAAACAAATTTGGCAGTATTTCACTGTTAGGACAGAAAAAACACATTAGTATATGTCCTACCTTAAACATATACTGCACCCTGCCCACGGGGCTGCCTAGGACCTACCTTAGGGGTGCCTTACATGTAAGAAAAGGAAAGGTTTAGGCCTGGCAAATTGGTACACTTGCCAAGTCAAATTGTCATTTTAAAACTGCACACACAGACACTGCAGTGGCAGGTCTGAGCCATGTTTACAGGGCTACTAATGTGGGTGGCATAACCAGTGCTGCAGGCCACTAGTAGCATTTGATTTACAGGCCCTGGGCTCCTCTAGTGCACTTTACGAGGGACTTGCTAGTAAATCAAATATGCCAATCATGGATAAACCAATTATCAGTACAATTTACACAGAGAGCATATGCACTTTAGCACTGGTTAGCAGTGGTAAAGAGCCCAGAGTAGTCCTAAAGCCAATAAAAACAGGTCAGAAAAATAGGAGGAAGGAGGGAAAAAGATTGTGGATGACCATGCAAAAAGGGCCAGGTCCAACAGGGAGGATGTGAGTCCCACCCAAATAAAAAGTCCTAACACTGTGTAAGGTCAAACACACCGTTTTAATAATGTAGTCCTAGGCTCAAGCCCTGATAGTTATGGCACAGAATAGAGTGGGTGTCAAAGGAAAATTGGTGAAATCGTTAGCAATATTAAAATAGCCAAAATATCAAACACAACTCAATAGAAATCCCACAACCAGCGTCAAAGCATTACACCAAAGCATTACACCAAAATATCATCAATACAAAAAGGAGAGCCAGAGATATAACTGTCAAAAGATTAAAGCCAATAAGAAAAAAAGAAAAAAGTAAAGAAACAATCAGTGTTTGTGGTTAACTGGGACCCCAGCACAATTTTAGGCTGGTCGCAATGGAGCACAGGTCGGATAACCAAATGGGTCATCACGGTCAGAGTTTTACCTTCTGAATTAGGGGAAGATTTAGATGTTGGCACAGAGAGAACTACATTGCAAGTGCAACGGTGCTTCATCCCTGTCAACACAGTGGTACTCCCTCTTGATTTAAATGCTGGTGTGCCATAGGTTTGGCTCCGGTGGTGACTTCTGGCTATATGCCTGTACGTCCAATTATGATGAGCAGGTATACAGCTGTTTTTACTGTCCATCACCACCAAAAGAACCCTGGAAGTAAGGGACCGTAAAAAACAAAATGCCTCCCTTACCAAGGGAGATATCTCCCATGTCTAGGGGTTTATTATTTTTTTATTTGCAACAAGAGAAAATCCATCTTTGGGAAAGCAGTTTGGTGAAAAGCTTCATCATGCTGATGGAGGCTTGCACCAAACTGCGAAAGGAGTTGACAGGAACTGCTGTGATGGTTGTTCCTGCCAATGCTTTAGACATGACCACCAGCTTGACAGTCATTTCTAAATTAGGCATAAAGCATCTCCGGTAATGGTGTTGAAGTAGTTTACTCCATGGTTCTGGCATAGAAAATGGCCCACCCATATCAAAATTGGGCTCATGGGCATATTTATACTCTGTTCGCGCTGAAATAGCATAATTTCTTTTTTACGCTATTTCAGCTCAAACTTAACTCCATATTTATTTTGGGGATATTTTGATTCTGGACCAATCTCTCCTCAGAGCCCGACATAGACATAGCCACCCCCAAGGGATACAAACTCCAATGCAAAGACTGCCTAAACAAGCCAGGCGGAGGCATCGCCATCCTACACAGAGACACCTACAAAGTTACCACCAGCTCCCAAGACACTATCAGCAACACTGAACACATGCACTTCCTCGTCCACATCAACAACAAATCCACCCTCAGAGGTACACTAATCTACAGACAACCCAGACCACGCCCCGCCTTCTGCGACACCATCGCAGACAGCATCAGCCCGTACGCCCTCACCTCCACAGACTACATCATCCTCGGTGATTTCAACTTTCACTTAGAAAACCCACAAGACCACAACACTGCCTCCCTCTGGACAGGCCACCGCTGCGTCTACTTCTCCTTCACCATACCCCCCACACACTACCATCAACACACCACACCCATCATGTGGGCAAGATCCCCACAGAACGACTAAACTCCCAACTGGCCCATAAACCCCCCCCACACCAACGACCCCAATGCAGGAGCACACAACCTCTCTAAATGGATCGCTACCTGCACAGACACACTAGCACCCCTCAGAAGACACATCACCACCCGCAACATCAAGAACGCCCCATGGTTCGCACCTGAACTCCAAGACTCCAAGCGCAAATGCCGCCAAGCTGAGAAAATATGGAGACTAGAACCCTCCTCAACCAACTACTCCACACTCAAAACCAACATTCGCACCCATCACCAACTCATACGCACCGCTAAAAGAGTTCACTACAAGACACGCCTTGACAAATACTCCCAAAACAGCAACTCTACACCATCATCAACGAACTTGCCAAACCCAAAGCCAGCAACATAGACCCCACATACACACACAGCCCCTATGTGACGCCCTTTCCAACTACTTCCTCCACAAAATCCTGGACATCCACAACAGCTTCACATCACACATACCCACCTCACATACCCCTCTCCCACCCAAATCAACCTCCCCTCAAGACCCCTCCACCACACTATCCACATGGACCCCTACCACGCACAAAGAAACCGAAAAACACATGAACTCCATCCACTTCGGTTCTGCCTCCGACCCCTGTCCACACCGCATCTACAACAAAGCTAGCCCTACCATCACCCCCATACTCTACAACATATTCAACTCCTCTTTTGACTCCGCCACCTACCCAGACCCCTGGAAGCACGTGGAAATTACTGCTCTCCTAAAAAAAAAACAAGCCGACCCGGAGATCGTCTCAAACTACCGCCCCATCTCCCTCCTCCCGTTCCCCGCCATGGTTGCAGAGAAATTAGTCAACACTCGCCTATCCCACTTCCTTGAAGAAACCAACACCCTTGACCCCTCACAATCTGGGTTCGGCAAGAACCACTGCACAGAAACCGCCCTCATCGCATGCACCGATGACATCAGGACCAAAGTCGACAAAGGCGAGACCGTCGCACTCATCCTCCTAGACCTCTCCGCAGCTTTTGACATCGTCTGCCACCACAAACTCCGCACACGCCTCCACAACATATGAATCCACCACAAAGACTTTGACTGGCTCTCCTCCTTCCTCACCGACCGAACCCAGAGAGTCTGCCTCCCGCCCTTCCACTCCAACACTACCAAGATCACCTGCGGAGTCCCCGCAGGGTCCTCTCTCAGTCCCACACTCTTCAACATCCACATGATACCCCTAGCCAACATTCTCCGAGCACACGGAATCACCATCCTCTCATATGCAGATGACACCCAACTCATCCTCACCCGCAACCCCACCACCGCCAAAACCAACCTACATGCCGCTCTCCTAGAGGCCGCCAACTGGATGACCACTAACCATCTCAAGCTCAACTCAAACAAAACCGAAGTCATCATCTTCGGCCCCAACAAAACCACATGGGCCGCCTCCTGGTGGCCCACCGCCCTAGGCCCCGCACCCACCCCCATGACCCACGCACGCAACCTCTGCATCATCCTCGACCCCGCCCTCTCCATGACACAGCAAATCAATGCTCTAACCTCCCCCTGCTTCCACACACTCCTTACCCTAAAAAAATTCTCCAAATGGATCCCCCCAGAGACCAGAAAGACAGTCACACACGCACTCATCAGCAGCAGACTGGACTACGGCAACGCCCTCAATGCCGGCACCACACTCAAACTCAAACGCAAACTCCAAAGAATTCAGAACACAGCGGCGCCTCGTCCTTGGCCTCCCCCGACACAAACGAATCTCACCACACCTCAAATCCCTACACTGGCTCCCCATAGACAAGAGAATCACATTCAATATCCTCATCCACGCACACAAATCCCTCCACAACACCGTCCCAACCTACCTCAATGAAAGAGTAAACTTCCACACTCCCACACGCAACCTCCGATCAGCCAACCTCACCCTAGCCACAGTCCCCCTCATCCAGCACACCACCACAGGAGGCAGGTCTTTCTCCTACCTCGCCCCCAAAACCTGGAACTCCCTCCCCACCGACCTTCGCAAAACCAAAGACCTACTGGTCTTCAGAAAGAACCTCAAGACTTGGCTGTTCGACCTGTGACTCTCTCTGGCCCATCCCCCCTCCCCCCCCAGTTCTCCCCCCCTAGCGCCTTGAGACCCTCACGGGTGAGTAGCGCGCTCTACAAATTTCTTTGATTGATTGATTTTTTTTTAATGCTATTTCAGCTCAAACTTAACTCCATATTTATATTTTGACACTAGACCTGTCTAGCATCAAAATATTGGAGGAAAAAGTCATTTTTTGCCTGTGGAAAACTACCTTGCAACAATGAGCTGCAAGGTAGGCGTTCCCGGGCAAAAAATGACACTAAGGCCCTAGCGCCTTATTTATCCTCCCATGCAAAAATGGTGCACAGGAGGGAGGCGGGCCTAAATAATGGTGCTAAGCTTGCTTAGCGCCAATATTTAATGCCTGGGTCAGGGCAGGCGTTAGGGGACCTCTGGGCCTTTTTCCATGGTGGAACACAGTGGAAAGAGCCCACAGGTGCCCTTCCCAGGCCCCAAGGACACCCCCACCCACACCAGAGGGACAGCGGAGGATGGGAAACCCCATCCCACTTAAGTAGAGGTAAGTATTTTGTGTTATTTGTTAAAGTGCCATTGGGTGTAATGGCACTGGGTGTATTGGCCATGCCCAGGGGGACACTTGTCCCCTGTGCAGGCCATTGGGGTGGTGGGCCTGACTCCTGTCTTTTATAACACAGGAGCCATGTGGTATGGTATGTTTTGCATCAGGAAATGCTGCTAGGCAGTTTAGAGTAATTTTTATCGACTCTAACCAGCCTAACGTCATTTTTGGTGCAAAACCCCTTCTCCCATACTCCCACCCCCACGAAGCTAAAATAAATGTTTTTAATGCTAGCTCACCGTTGGCGCCGGATTGCGCCATTCCATTAATATGGCACCCGGCTGACGTCTTGGAATTCCGCAAGCCGGCGCTATACTTTTTGATGCCAAACTGCGTTTGCGCAGTTTGGCATCAAAAAGTATAAATCAGGGCCTTAGTCTTTTTTGTGGGAGTCAAAATCCTTGAACAGGGCAAGGTTGCAGGATGGATCCATCCAAGTCCTTTCATAGCTGAATAGCCATTAGATGAGGTCCAAAGAGGAAATTCTTGAGACTCCTGGAGTAGGCCAGAGCCCCAAGAGCTGAGATAGATGTTTCCCCTGGCCCCCTGTGCCATCTGGAGGGGGCGGAAGCACACAGCATCTGGTCCCACCCAGGGTCTAAATTGGCAGAAGAGGAGAAAGCTGCTGCTGATATTCCATCCCTGTGAAGTCAGGCCAGTCACAAGGGAACTGGCAGGAGCTACAGGGGCTTTAGGTCACCCATTGTGGAATTTCATAGTGGGAAGTTGCCTTGAAAAAACTAGGCCTTGCAATCAGCTGGGTGGGAGGGTGCCCCATAATACCTTGCAAGGGGCTTAAACGTTTTCATATGCCTCTTGGTGGTGCTCCAGTGAGGGAAGGGGAGCCATCCACAATTTAAAACACATTTTGAAGTCCAAGAGAGCTGCTACAGCCCCTAGAAGAGTGTCTATGTCAATTTCTTTAAGGCACTCTAAATCTCCAATGACTTGAATTGAAGCACTCTTGTAACTTAAAGGCTCTGGAATTTAGTGAACCTCTATTGGTGGGTCCTAAGGCTGCTTTTTGTCATGTTTCAAAGTAGAACAATTAAAATGCTTTTTTGACAATGACAAAGTTGACAGTAAATCATTATGGGCCTCATTATGACCCAGGCGGTCACTAGACTGCCAGGTTCACAGTCACGGTCGGACTGCTACCAAAGTGGCGGTCCTGCCGCCCCATCATGACTGTGCAGCCATGGTCCAACTGCCGACACTGCCAGGCTGCCACCAGACTACAGCCTGGTGGTCCCGGTGGTCTTGGTGGTCCCGGCGGTCCCGGCGGTCCCGGTGGTTGTAATCTGCCAGGGCAGCGCTGCAAGCAGCGCTGCTGTGGGGATTACGAGTACCCTTCCGCCAGCCTGTCCAGAAGGGCTGGCTGAATGGGGACCCAGAGGGCCCCTCGGGGACCCTGCACTGCCCATGCACTTGGCATGGGCAGTGCAGGGGCCCCAATGCACAGCCCCATTATGCATTCCACTGTCTGAATTATGGGCAGTGGAATGTGCAATGGGTGCTGCTGCACCCGCCGCACCACCACATTGCAGCCAGCTCCATTAGGAGCCAGTTACAATGTAAAGGCCTTGATCACCGCAGGGCCGGCGGTCGCAAACTCTGTTTCCACCCGCTGGGTCTTACGGGGAACTCCTAATAGAACTGGTGGGGTTCAGGCCGCATGGGAGGCCTGACGGCGGTAAGAGTCCAAACTCATAATGAGGCCCTATTTTTCTTAAGGAATTTCATAATTACATGGTACCAATTGTGCAGGTTTTATTGTGTTGTATTGGTTTGTTTTGATACATTTATGCTTTTATTAGGGATTAAGGTGGTGACACCATGACAAAGCAAGTAGGCCTGCCTTTTGATAACTACACTCCATTATATTACTTCTGGCGGGTATTGTGATTTTAAGGTTCATGGCAGCATGCCAGGGATGCAAACTGTTAGGGTGGAATCACCATAGGTAATTCTGCCTGACACCATGTATATATTTGTACATTAATGCACATTATTGAGTAGTGTGTGTGCAATAGATTACTTTTCCTTTTTTAGAAACAAAAGCACTGACTGGACAAGGATTAGCTGCTGTGGGTTTGTGCCTATTGGAATAGGGAATTACTTTTAGAAACAACATTCTTGCACTGCATTTCAGAGTTTACTTCTATGCTTTTGTGGAACTTTCTATTATGCTTGTAATTTCACTCATTGTTTTTAACTCAGAGGGCTTGTTTGTTCTATAGCTAGCCCCCTGCCCAGCATCTTGAGTAACCTTTGAATTTGAGGTATCCCTCAAGTTCAATTTTCACTCTAGACACCCTGATGTGTATTTTGAAAAATCTATGCATATTTTAATGCACGTTGTTCTAAATGTTGTCTATTTTTTGCTTGCACTCACCTATTTTTTCCACATTCTGATCACTTTTCCCTTGATAGTCGGTTATGTTTTCACTGAGAAAACATGTCCCTGTAACATCCCAAAGGTGTATTTTCAACACATATTTTGTAATTCTGATTTAGGCAAAAACGTCTGTTTCTGCCCAATTCCAGATACTTTTCTGCTCATTTTGGAGAACACTTAATGAAGGCCTTAATAAGTAATATTGTGCTTAGAAGCCATTCCTATTTTTTTCAAGGCTTCTTTTTCTTGTAACACTCAAAATAGTCATCCAAGCAAGGAAACCACTGGAGGAATTTAATGACACAAAACAATGCAATAATTATGCTTAAGGTAAGATCTCATCTAAATGGCACCATGAAGAAACAGTATTAATGAAGGGGCTACACGTGGAGGCTCAGGAGTCATCGCCTTTGGATATCCGACTCTATCAGAAACAAAATTTGGCTAGAGGTGTCTCCTGAAAATAGTCTTTGATTAAAACATACAGGGGCATATTGACAATAGCTTGAGCCACCTGTGAATAATTTCTTTTGACGCAGCTGCAGCGCAGTCAGTGCTCCATATTTACAAAGTGACACACTAGTCAAATTTGTTACTTTTCTCTTTCCTGCATAGTTTTTTACCTGCCCTACAACCTGCTGCATCAGCTAACATTAATTATATGCAAGATATAGGTGTTCCCCCTTACAATCCAATGCAGACCTGGCACATCCATGTCTACAAGTTCATGGGAAAGTAAGATATTGTTGGCAAATGACACACATCCAAAATGCATCAAAATTCATGCACATCAGCAACTCAGGTGTAAAACTTATGCTTTAGCAGTGGTACATAAGCAGATCATACCCAAAGCAATTTGGCAAGCTCAGCTACACGATAGAGCTACTCATACTGCAGCTCGGAGTAAGAAGAAGACGACAACCACCACCACCATCACCAGCACAGGATAAGTGAGCAGACATACTGGCAGAGGACTGCCCTCAATGACCGCAGGGAGGAATAATTCATCACCCATTACAGTCTCAGAAGGGAATTCCTTGTCCAGCTCCTGCACCAGATTGCAACAAGGCTGCAGACAATGTCCCAGAGATGCACCGACATCCCTCTGCAGGCCAAGCTGATGGCAGTACTCCACATGTTGGCGTCTGGCTCATTTCAAACCCCTGCAGCCAGGATGTCAGGAATATCTCAGCAAACCTTTTATGCATCCCTCCCCTATCCTCAATGCCATCATAAGCCTCACAACCCAGTACCTCATGTTCCCCCACACACAGCAGAAATAACTTCAAAAAGGCAGGGTTTCTATGCCATTGCTGAATTTCCACCTGTGTTGGGGGCAATAGAATACACTCATGTGCAACTGGTGTCTTCTGCTGCTACATCCCACCTGTACTGCAATTGGAGGCACACATATTCAATCAATGTGCAGGCAATAGTGGAACATTTGGGGATGTTCATCAACTTGCTGGCAAACTACCTTGGAAGTGCTCCTGATGCATACATCTTCAGACATTCCACCATAAATCAGCACTTCCAGAATGGAAGATATGAGAAAGGCCTACTGGTTGGTATGTACATCTGCAGCATATTACCAAACTCATGACAGGAAAGTATTTGGAAAAAAAAAACATTTTGTGTTGGATGAATGCGACAGTGTATATATAGCAGGTGTTAGCCTCTCACTTGCACCATACCGCATGGCACATGTGCAATACAACCCTCTAAGTCACACATCTTGAGACCTGCCTAGCCACTATAGGCCTCATCTCCAAGAGGCCTGTGCTGCAGGAACGTTTATGATGCTCTGTTGGAGCAGGTCTCTCATTCAAGGCTATGAGGCAATACAAAGTCTCCCTGCATGCCCTTGCATGGCCTCATAGATATGGAGTAAGGCAAGGCAGTGCAAAGTGCTGCGTTGCATTACGCTACCCAAAGGATGTGTTCCATGAGACTGTGTTGGGTTTTCCCACACAACACCAATGGGTTTTGACACAGATTTACAAAGATACCTAAAGTTGGAAATGTGTTAAACTTGTGCTCATCCCAAGGGGAGGCATAACAGGAAGAAATAACTTTATTCCTCATCAATATTTACTCCAAATGTGCAGCATTCTGCAGCACACATACAAAGAAAGAGGATAAAGCCTCCATTGTTTGTTTTTGTGCAGGAAGGTGTCCTTTTCTGCATAAAAACAATTGAGCCTACAATGAAGTCAAGTCTGAAAGGGTGCATGTGTTGGCACTAATTAACAATCTCTGATCTTGAGCTTACAGAAGGACACCAATGCTCCATATTTCATTAATATGGCACATCCCTGCCCTTTTTTGTTTTAACGCATGCCAGGGCAACTAAGTGACTCTTTGTTCATCCCTATGGCAATACTCTATAAATGAGGCCTTGTGTGTGTATGGAAATGGTAGAAAGATCCTCAGCAATGATACAATATGTAAAATGCTGTGTCACAATACCGTATTGAAGGACAGGCCTCTATTTCTCTTGACTGTGTGTCCACAGGTAACTCCCATGGTCATGAGGCATGTCATGTATCTAATATGTGTGAAACTGAGAAAGTATCAAATATTTGGCCCTTCCCAGGTCATGTGTACCATGTAAAATTACATTAGTCATCAGATATACACACCTCTCACACAATATATGTCCTCCATTTTGTGCCATATAAACCAACTCTATCAGTTCTCGAAGGGGTCAGACTGCACAGAAAGATAGACCCTCATGCACAAAGTACAGCTCATAGGATAGACACCCACACATTCACCATTAATATCATGGTGCAATTCTGCCAATTGTCTGCCAGTGCAGGCTGCAAATCCAGACACTGCATCATGATGAAAACTATGTCCTATAATGTCCTCAATCAGTGAGGCAGTGCAGTTCTGACAGTTGCACTGTACATCACACAACTCTCACAGATCTCTCCCCTTGTGTACTGTCACCAGTGGACACAGTGCAGTGCCATGTGTAGACTATCATGACCAACAATGACATGCACTCACTAATCTTCCCATGGCAGTAGCTGATGAACAACAGTGACTAATACTGTCACATCCTAATATGTGTGAATTAATCTGTCTACTTTTTGTAAAGACTGACATGTATTACCTCAGAAATGCCAAAAAGAGTCCCAAACAAACATATGAGAGTAGTGTGAGGGAGGTGTCTCTTCATTGAATAACTGGCTCACCTTACTAGGAAATATTCACCGTGTTCATGGCATTGGAAGTATACGAAATAGTGAGTGTATCACACAGGTCAGTATACTTGTAGTTTAGTGCAGTACAGGCCATACCAAACATGAAAGTGCATGTATGTCAGACAATGTCAGTGCACATCCTTTACTGGTTGAAAAGTTTATGAGGCATTCAGGACACATAACAAAATGTACATGCAATGTGTGCACATCAACCATAGTGACAATTGACTGTTTTTTTCCCCTCCTGTCTGTCTTTTTAGCTAACTAAGGACATGGTCTGCAGCCATGGGTCATGGCCCCCATAAGCACATCCTTAGATGGATGCCCAGCAGAGCTACAACCATGCACTTAGCAGTAACCGGTCCATAGTGGAGCAGACTTTTGGAGTCGTTAAGTCCACCTTTCTCTGTCTTGACATGTCTAGGGAGGAGATTGCTGTACTCCCCTCCCTCATGGAATGTAAGCTTATTCTTGTGAACTGCATTTTGCCCAACACATGTGGGTGAACCACTGTCCCATAGGGGTAAATGAGGACCATGAAGGCCCAGAGGATGATGATGAGAAACATGAGGATCAACACCAAAGTGTACCTTCAATTGCTGAGACACGGGGGGAGATCAATTTGTGCTGAATTCTTTTTGCTGATAAATGAGTCACATCAAGGGATCACAAATAAATGGACTACATAAAAAGTATAATACAATACCAATCCATTTAGAAGCACTACCATTGTGTAAGCAATCTTACTTCATAGTTACTGCAAACACCAAAAACCCCACATCACACATGCTAGTAATTGGCACACAACAAAGGTATGAAGCAATGTGTAAAAACCAGTGCTGCACAACATCTTGTAAATCCAACAATGTGTGCATACCAGCAACCTGTGCCAAATGCAGGTCCATTGGAAAGACAGACACCAAACAAAGTTTGCAGTTTGATACAGTTTAGGCAGGTTATGATAATGTGTTCTCTTGCGGTGTAATGACAAATGTATTTAAAATGGTGTGCTAAAGCAAGTAATGTGCAATGACTCTGTGTGTGTTGTACAGCTAGCCATTTGTACAGCCTCATACTTGTGGAGGACAGTAGAGTTAACTCATAGTCTGATGACTGTGAACCTAGGCACATAGTATGTTCCTGGGAACACAGTTCAACACCTACAGTAATATATATGCTACATCAGTGTCTGCAGACACATTATAAATCCATCTCACATCCCATATATAAATGTGAAATACTCGTATGCTGGTGCGAGTTTGGCTACCTAGTACCAATGCTGCTAAACTTGCCCCAATAGTCAAAGATGCAACTTGAACAAGCAGTGACCTATTTTACTATGTTGGTGTGTTGCACTCAGATACAAACAATGGGTTCACACCTACAACAAAATTTATGTGACTGCAAAAACACAACACACAGAGTCAGTATATGAAACATTTGACCAGAAGCAATGACTAAACACAAGGTGAATCCAGCCAAGGCAAGATGCACTGATGCATTCAAAGTCATAGTGGCAGATTGTGTCAATAAATGCCCAGGTGACCATATTGTGCAAATGTATACCCACATCCTAAGTTCCAGTAACACTGCAATATAGAAACATACTTTGATACATGCCAATAGCAAACATATACCTCCTTGAAATAAATCAGACTACACAAGCTGGCCTCGTGATCACCAAAATATAGACATAGATTTGAGGCAAACAGTAATGTGCACTGGCACTGTTCATGTGTCACACGTATCCTCTCAGACCCAAGCCCATACAGCAGATGTTTGTGTAACATAACATGATATGGCCGTCAACGGTAATGACTCTGGTAACTGTTGGTATGCACATCTCAACAAGTATCCTATATGCCTAGACACATCCATTGCAAATCTAGACAGTCAATCTGTCACCTGGATGCCACATACACTGTAGACTGGCTGAACCAGTCAGTGTATGTCACTCCTTGATTGGGTAATGCATCCACAAGACATCCTAGGATAGCAGTGAATACAGACAGGGGCCAATGCACCACAATCTCATGCTGATGGTGTCCCATTACTCTTGGCACAAGCCTCTCAACCATATCCATGAGGCCATTCTAATTCACCCTGTGTGGCTCATCCTGGCCTCATAGCTAAAGAGTAAATGAAGGCACCTCATTAGGCTGCCTTGGTTTATTCTGTGCCATGGATGCATTGTAGGGGCTTTGTGGGGGACTTTGCCAGGCAACACCCATGGATATTTATGCTGACTCATGTAAACTTGTAAACCTGGTGCCATAGAAAACACCTATACCTTCACCAAATCTGAAGTCAAGTTGCATTATACTCCTCTCTGAACCTTCCTGCACATAAACCATCCGTGGACTTATTTTTTCATGTTCTACGTGTGCGGCAGGATGCAGCAAACATGAAAACAGAAAAGAAAAGGAGATGTTTTAAAATGTCCTCCTTGTTCTGCCTCTTCTGGGGGTGCGTACTTGTTTTGCTCTGCACCAGGTTTATATGAGTTTGAAAAGCTTGGTCACTGTCAAACACTCTGGGTGTTGCAGGTGAACACCCACTGCAAGTCACATACAACACCTCTTTGATGCAGAGTCAATCAATGCAGTGCTTTATGCTGTCTTGCCTTATTCAATAATTATGAGGTCAGGACAAAGCATGCATGGTGCTTTGCATTGCACCATCATCATGAGTACGAGTGCTGCACCTTCCCAGTTTGAAAAAAGTGACTTTCCTGTGGGGCAGGACCCTTGTATAGGAGCCCCCTATTGTCAACTACTTCAGAACATTCATAGCTATAATCCATACCATATTGTGTCATATTTGCACCACTGTTGTTGCACACCCATGACACAAAATGGCATTAGACAAATTTAGAAACAGGCAAGGGCCAATCTACACTGCCTGGTGTGGGCTAGAAAATAAGGTAGTGCAAATCAATGGCTTTTGCTGCATTGCTTAACATTTAATTCTGGAAGGTGTTCCATGGGGGAAGATGGGCGTTCCCATGCATCCACCCATGGATTTTATGCAATCCTATATTGAGTGATTTCTCCTCACATCACAGAGGATGGCATAACAATAAGATAAATATGTTTGAGACTGTGTTAGTTCCTCTAGGTATGGGTGCTGCATTCTGTAGCACACGTAGAAAGAGGGAAATGCCCTGGGAGCTTGATATTGTGCAGGAATGTATCTCTTCCTGCGCTGAAACAATTCTCCTTGCAATGCTGGCACCCAGGCACCATGGTGCAAGGGTACCAGTTTTGGTGATAGGCTACCTGAAGTACATCAGCGCAAGGAAAGAGAAGAAATCCTCCACATCATATATATGGAGTAGTTCTGTCCTCTCACTTTCATGCAACGCGAGGCATCAACTTGGCTTACTGCCCTGCATTACTTCCATGATTAGCCAAAAGGCCCCTTCAAATGCTAACCAATTTGAAAATGCTACTTTGTATGCCCCAGTATCCAAAACAGGAGTTGTATTACAGAAGTGGTGTGGGGGCACAATGGGCGTACTCACCCACATTGTGCATCCCTGGGGCACTTTGGAATGGCAGCAGGAACTGCAGATGCTTGTGCGCTCCTCATGAAAAAGACAATAGTGCTGGGCCACCTATAGTGCCTGAGCTATCGCCAGAGGGTGTTCCCTCTTTTGCAGGGGGGCATGGCCCCATGCAAATGAGAATATCTCTTTGCCTTTGCGTCTGTGCTATATTAAAACCGTGGGCGCAGAGGCATAGAAGATGTCAGGAAGTGCACTGGGAGTGCACCCCAGATGGCAGACATCTGGAGGGGGTAAGGGGCTTATGGCTCCTCCCAGACATCCCCTTGCAGGTGTGTGCAGTCACTCACTGCACTCGCCTGCAGGGGGATGCGTAATCCCCTATAAAATTGCAGACAGGTTGATGCCCGCACTGTACAATACTGAGCAGATTTACAAAAGCAGGTCCATTTTACACTTGAATGCACTTCTCCCAGGGTAGTGCAAGTTTGTGCCAGCCCTGTGAGAAAAGCATTCAATGTAATAGGTTGCAGTTTCTCAGTTTGCGCACAGTGCATCTCTTGTGAGGTGAGCCATGCTGCAAACAGAGGAAGTGTGCCCTATGTGTAATATGGCCCAAGTAACGCAAGAAGTCACACTTATGTGCATACACATGTACACATTAAAATATATAAAGCATGTCACCTCAGATATCCACAAGCAATACAGTGATCTCTGTAATTGTTTACATGCATTACACAATGCACTACACTGTAAAACTTGGACCATTGTATCATTTAAAAAAAGACACATTAGATTAGTGCATGAGGTTTTGCAGCCAGGTGTCACACATCAAAGTGGATGTCCTAAAAATACAGCATTGTGCATTGCCAGCAGTTTTTGAAACTCATGCATTGCCTATTTCTCCATGGAAGCATTACAAAAACAATGCTGTTGGTGAAAACCTGACACATCCGCCCAGGAAATGATATAATGGCTCTGCGATGCTGCTAAGCAGGAAATGTGAAGTTACTTTCACTTTCCCTCACACACTTTTTATCTGTTCTTGCTGGAGGTTGTGTCTTGTGGTTGCTGGAGAGTGTGTAGCTGTATTTTTGTCTTGGAGTCTGTGCTGTCCCTGTTGTGTCCCGGTTTTTTTTGTATTCTGTAATTGGTTTTTGGATTGATTAGTCTAGTGTAGTGTTTGGTGCCTGTCTTCTTATAGTTTTGTCTTGTTTGGGGTATTTTAGGGATTCTTAGTTTTTTGTTATTTGGGGTAACTTTCTTTTCGAGGAGGGTTTTTTTTTTTTGAGACATGGCACGTAAAATGTCGAAGCAGGTGTTTGGGGGGTTGCTGTGGGTCATAACCCACTACCTCAAAAACATGACTTTCAGTGGTGGCTGAGTCGCCCACTTCTACCCAACCCATGACAGGAAGGCTCAGTGGGAAAAGGTGCAGCAGCACATGCTAAGAATCTTCAAGGTCAAAAGCACAGTGCGTCAACTCAAGCATCGCTGGTCTGATGTGGTCAGCCAGGAGGCTGACCTCCTTGATCCTCTGGGAATGGAAGTGTGTAGAGCTGTTGGTAAGTACACATATGTTTTATGGTCATAATGCCATGCCTCCGCCGAACTATGTAAATAAGAAGGTGCATTCCATTGAGACATTTTAACCCTGGGCTGGCATTAGCCCACACATACTAGGTAGTGCATGTCAGCCCCAGAGGTGCTTCTTGCACCACCAGCACTGTGCAGGTGTAGTGTAGCCATTTTTAATATAGCCTTTGCGCGTTTGCTTAAAGTATTAGGCCTCTGTGCACTTTGCCCTAGATGCATTTTATTCAGCCTCGCACTGTTATTTTTCAATAACCAGTTTCACGGTCTTGTTTTATTTTTTTCTATCACACTGTTTAGCCTACTTCAGCACCGGAGTTCTCAAATAATACATTCTTGCTCACTCGGTGCTTCAGTCAAGGATACAGTCTGGTACATTGCCGTTTGACGTGGTAGGAGTTTAGTCTTTTGGTGTCGTAGACAATACACATTCTTACGTAGGGACGTTTCTTAGCACATCGACATGTTAGTTATAAAAACACTTCTTAGTCCTAATACACGGTAGAGGGAGATTCCGACCAGGGAACCACAACTAGACGCTGACTGCCCTGTTGCAGATGCTGATCCAGAACACAGGCCTTTGCTGAGGTATGAGGGTTGATGTCCTCCCGGGGAATCTGAAAGGCAAGCTTAGAGCTTAACAGGCTGTGCTCAAAATAGAACTTAGTAGAGAGAACGTAACCTGTTAACACTATGATAGCATTATTTCTATGTTTCACTCTCCTCGTTACTATTTCAATCCTACTATGTTGTATGGTTCTGGTTATTGCGGCTCACGCCTTATTATCTAAAATGCAGTTGTTTCATTAAATCAATCTATAAAACTTAAACTGCCTTTGTCATTTGTATATGAGACCACACTTTGTATGAGAGAGCTGGTTTGGATCTGAGTGACCACGACTTCCCTGAGAAGCTCTAAGATGTCATGTGCTCGGCTGCCCAATCATCCCTTCCCTTTGGGAGAGATGAGGCACTGCTAGTTAGCAGGAGCAAAACCGGATTTTGGGTGACAGGGATCCTTCTCCGTGGGATAGACTTAGTCCCCCACACTGAGAACGACCCTGATACCCAAATATCCAGTAGTCTCATTTAGGATAATGAGAGCCAACGCGACACAGGTAGTGTTGTTACCATACATTCTAGGTCATTACTGACACAAAAATGTGTGTGACAAACTCTGTGGGCCTCATTTTCTAATATTTGCCATATGGCATTTTAGTAAGGCTTCTTGCTGTAATACCCTGTGTCAAAAGGAAAGGGCAGGACTGGCCTGTGTATATGACATATAGGGCATTCTTTTCCTTTCTGCTTGAGCAGGTGCACAAATTGGTGCCTTATCTCCAAAGGTTGTTTGGTGAATATATGAACATTTCTCACACATATTGGTGTGCAGATGTTACCAATTCCTCATTGTGCCTGTACAGGGCAAAGATGGGCAATGTCTATTTACTGTGCAGCATTGACAGATACTGAGCTCAGTGAAGGCAAGGAATAAGCATGACTACTGTCTGATGTGTATAGCGTTGTCATGACATTTATAGATATGTGAAAGGCACAATTAATGTGATAACTTGCAGAGTGTGGTATGTCAAATCATCTACGCAGACCCATGAAAGGCAGGGTCCCCTGCAGCATTTTGTAAGTGCTGATGTATTTGTACTTGTTCCTCATTCGGGACTCAAGATTCATGATTAGACACATCACATCTATGTACACCTAAACCTGCCTTACCTATGTGCATCAGTAAGTCATGTCAACTGTGACACACCCTTCGGGTTCAACGTGTAGACTTACATAGACGATTGCTAATTCAATATACTGTGCTTTCCATGTCCACAGCGTATGTCTCCTATATTCACAGTGCAATGTACCATGTTATATCTTAAGTGGGCCAGAACCCTACAAGACAGCTGAGGTGAACAGATTCAAGGATCCAGATGCTACCATTGAGTGTCACCTGAATGGTTACTGTGTTGTGCAAGGATTGAGGTGATGTTAGATAATGTTTGCAATTGCATGTTCAATGGGCATCCCAATTTCAATGAAATAATTTGTTCCAGACATGGTACATCACAAATAAAATATATCAAAGTGCATTAGCTTCTGACTGATATCGAAGTGGATGTACTGCAGATCTTTGGGGGCCCAAAGAATAGATGGGGTGACAGAGGAGCCATGACGAGAAAGTCATAGTCTGTTAAAGTGTGTTGTATGGATTTATAGGTAAACATGGCTTGGGATAGTTGACCTTGCCAATGCATGTCAGATGCACATTTTTTTTTTTTTTGGGTTGTTATACTAGATATCTACGAATTTCTGCTCTCTTTTTATCACACTTATCTTCTCATCACTCTTATGTCATGTCTCTATCAAACTATCCTCCATTCTCACTCGGACTCATCCCAAATCCCTTCGACCACTTTCATCTCCTAAATATCTCTGCCTAAGCTCTTCCCTCCACCTCCACATCTAACTCACCAAACCTCACTCTACCTCTGTGACCTCCCACACAACCCTACTAAATTCTCCTGCATTCATCTCACCCTGTTACTATGCTCTCCCTAACCCTTCCACATCCTCTTTCCCCTCCGCTCCCCTTTTATTCATCTCAAGCCTTTGGATTGAGTAAATGAAGGATAAACTCCCAATTAACACTTCTGGATCTCTTTCCTCCTCCACCCCTCCATTACTCCAGTCAATCTAACTAACAAACTCTCATATCCGCAACTCAAATTAACTCATAATAATACTAAAACTGTACTCCTTATTAAATTATACTAATCCATCACTAATTCTTGTTGGGTACCGGAGTAGCGTGCTACTCATCGAAAAGCGCTTCGACGCCTCGTCAGGGGTAGTAAGCGCTGTATAAATATGATTACAATACAATACAATACATTGCTACTGTAGTAGTCCACACTGCACTCAATGTACATTTTGTATGGCTAGTCCAGACAGGATGTGAGAATTCAAACCTCAGTGATCACAGATTAAGTAAATGTAGCTGGCCCAAATATTAGCATTCCACACATGGTAATTCAGTTGAAGGCCTCACTCATTGCGTCTAATGCCCCATTTTCAATATTGGATTAATAGTCATACCTTTGTCTTCTTACCAGAAATGCTAAGTAAGATGTTTTTGACCAGAAGCATGTCTGCACAGCATTGCCACATGGCAGTCCATTACACAATCCACCTCTTGTTGGTGTTACCCATAAGGGCTTGCCAAAACGTTTTCACATAGGCGTACACTTTTTGTAATACTTGCTAGTTACATCACAAGATACCTGTGCATATGAGATGTACAGCATGCATGCTCACTCACATCACATGGATATGCTGAGTGATGATGTACAGCAAGGTGACATTAACAGCTGACATAAAGGGACAGACACTAGGCTATGTAGAGGGAGATATGCTATTACTTTGTCTGCATTTAATGAGCCATGACATGGTCCACCAGGTATTTATATTAGTCAATATAGGAGATGTATCCATCATCTCTGTTTGATGTGAGTTAGCTAGCCAGCCTTCATTCATACTTCCAAAACCAGTTATGTAGCAATGTGTCTGGAATCGTGTTCCTGCCATATGAGGGACACAATACATGTACTTGCCAGACATTGATCATCTTGCCTCAGTTTATGGCCATGGAACCAAGTCCATTACAATGCATTGATAGAGACATTTACACCATACCATGGGCCTCAATTACAAGGATTGACGCAATTGAGGGAATGCGTCAGTGCAGGTTGCCATATTGAGCCTAATGCGTGAGGACCAATGTAAAAGACTGTAACATGGAAGAATATCACTTTCTACACTTTTACATTGTTCTAGGATTTAAGAGGTAATGTATGGAGTATGGCTATGTGTCACATTACAGTGGGCCTAGTCGATGTATGTATATGCAGAAACCTAAGTATGCGTGACATAGTGAGTGACAGTGTAATGTGATAATGTGAGTGAATATAATGATATGTTGAAATGTGAAGTGAAAATACATTATTTGTGTACTTGTCTGTTGTCCTTTGGAGTACACAGACCTGAACGTGGGGACCCATTCCTCCTTGGAAAAGTGACAATCTGGCCTGTCCCTTGCAAAATGTACACATCACATTGCCTTGCTGAAGTGGAAGATGGGATCATAGGTGCCATGGTCCCAGGTTGGTTAAGGGGTCCTACAATATGATTGGCACATGTACAGACATATTACAGACAGTGGGGAGGTGCAAAATAGACATCTTCCATGGTGTGGAGTGACTTCAAATGGCCAAATTTCTGTTTTGAAGCCACAGTGCCATTCCTTACGTCTGGGATTTGGTGGCATAGGAATTCTGATGCACTGCAGGCTATGCATGATGCATCTTCAAGGCACGTCAAATGGGGAAAATGTTGTAATATCACTGCATCACTTTAAGTCACTTTTTCTGATGGAATGCCCACTCTGCATACTTTTTAAACTATGTGAAGCAGCCATTTACGATGCAGGTCAGCACAAAACCGTTGCTGAATCAAAACAAATAACACAACGGTGGTGCAAGCCCTTGGAAATAAGCCCCCATGTGTACACAACAGTACTGTTCCTTAGCATACTCCATATTGACATGGTTATACCTAGATTTGAGCAGACAATGCAATTGCTATAGCCAATATTTGCTAACACCTTTGTATTCTTTGCCTTATTAAATTTGGAGAAGAAACTGCATTTATACATGGATGGTAACTTTATCCTTACAGATGATTTTAGGGTTTTAATGATGCCACATTTGTTGTTTGATACTAAATGAAGCATTATGATGATTGACACAGTTCCTAGTTACACTTTGTCTGATAGATTTTCATTCCGCTCTAACAGGCAACATGACCCCAGAGCAGAATAAGGCCCACCTCATCCATGCCGAACAATACAGGCACATCCACTTCATGGCAAAGGCATATCTAAGAAAGGCCAGACAATATGTGGAGAAGAGGGCAGCCGGGACATCCCGCATCATCCCTAGTACCCAGCCACACCTGCCGAGCCAGGTCCAAGTCATGATGCTGTGGCGGACCAGGGTGATGCCTCAGAACCCATGCTGAACACATCCAACAGCCAGCCCACAGGACTATCAGTGCCCCAGTCAGAAACCACAGGACCTGGTTCAACATGTGAACTGGTGATGCTGAAAGACATGTCAGACCTAGAGCTCCATGTGGCAGCCCTGAACACAAGGTGGACACTGCAATCTGGTTATTGCAAACTCTGCAGCAAGCTGTGGTCAGAATTGGTGAACAAGTATAGGCCACAGGGTCTCTTTCTGCCCTTCTCCATGTTTTAGGTTTTGTTTTTATTTTACAGTTTTTATGGCATAGTTTAGGCATAGGTAGTGTAGGTTAGCTACAGTAGTTTTGATATTTTAGGGGGTGTGGGTTGATTATTTGCATATAGGGGTATGTAGGTTATTTAGTGGGTGGGGGTTGATGTTTTGTATATCTGTTTTAATGAAAAAAACAAAAAAATACAAACACTATGGCCCTTGTTATGACATTGGCGGTAAATCCCACTTAGCACCGTGCCGACTGCCACTAACATAACTTCGCCTCCGCGGATAACCGCCAACCATATTATAACACACACATACCAATCCGTCACTATACAGCAACAGACACAAGTCTGCCAGCCCAAAGGTCAGTGATAAACTGGCGGCATCCAAACCCACACCGTTACGCCAAAAGAATTGCGCCCATCACATTATGACCCACGAAACACCGCAGCGGACATTCAATGGCAGTAAACCATTGGCGGGACATACCACCACGCTCAAAATACACACATTCAAACAAAACTATACCACATTGGACAATTCAAACTACACACTCCTGACACCCCTACACACTCCACACCCACACCACTATAAAACACACACCCACAATACCCACATCCCTTTTACGACTAGAAATAATTGCCACCAGAGAGAGATACAGCAAGAGCACCCACACCACTCACACTACACCCATGGCACCACAACGACACCCCAGGTTCTCAGAGGAGTAGCTAAGGGTCATGGTGGAGGAAATCATCCTGGTAGAGCCACAGCTATTTGGATCACAGGTGCAGCAGACATCCATTGCTAGGAAGATGGAGTTATGGCTTAGAATCGTGGACAGGGTCAACGCCGTGGGACAGCACCCCAGAAACAAGGGATGACATCAGGAAGAGGTGTAACAACCTACGGGGGAAGGTGCATTCTGTGGCAGCAAGACACCAACTAGGTGTACAGAGGTCTAGCAGTGGACGACCACCTCCTCCCCCACAAATAACAACATGGGAGAAGCAAGTCTTGGCAATCATGCATCCTGAGGGCCTGGCAGGAGTAGGAGGAGGAATGGACTATGATAAGTCAAATCTCTATTACTATCACCCCCCGCATGCCATCACAAACCCTCACACTTACCCTTATGCCCATCACTTCACCACCTCCCACATACCCCACCATCACAACCCACTCATCCCAATACCAAGCCCTGCATGCAACACCAATGCATTGACACCCCTCACAGACCTGCATGGACACCTATCACCATTGCATGCACACTGGAGAAAATTACCTAGCACACCAAATAGCAGCTCACACAAAGGCACATCTGCCAGGGCAACAACAACCATAGAGGGCAACACACCCATTCACAATATGTCACACGCAGAAACAATAACACTGCATTCTCTCCTGGCCTTCAGGAGGCCAAAGAACCTCTCTATAATTCTTCTTGTTCGCCCATGTGCCTCACTGTAACGTTCCTCTGCCCTTGTCTTAGGATTCCTCACAAGAGTCAGTAGCGATGAGAGGTTGGGGTAACCAGAGTCACCTGCAAATATCGAAGGACAACTGTTAGCCACACACTAACCCTTAGGGCCCACACCATACCCATACACCAACATATACTGGGTGGGAACCAGGGCTCACCTATTAGCCACACCCTGTGCCTCTGGATTTGAGCCATCACATTTGGGATGCTGCTATTCCTCAGGATAGAGGTATCATGCACAGACCCAGGATATTTTGCATTGACGTGGGAGATGTACTGGTCCGCCAGGCACACCATCTGCACATTCATGGAGTGAAAGCTCTTTCGATTTCTGAACACCTGTTCATTTCGCTGGGGGCGGGGGACAAATGCAATATGTGTTCCATCAATTACCCCAATAATGTTGGGGAAATGTCCCATTACATGGAAATGAGCTTTCACTGTGGCCAAATCCTCCACCTGGGTGAAAACGATGTAGCTGCACATGTGTTTAATCAGGGCAGACAACTCTCTGATCAACACTACTGTGGCCTTGTCTAGTCTATAGATGAGGATAATTTGCCTGTCTTCCATTGTTGCCAAGTCCACCACGGGTCTGAACACGGGGGGATGTCCCCATCTCCTATTCATCCGCAGCGGTTGCAATCTATGGGGCAAAATGGTCAGCGCCACCACCAGCACCGCCACCAGTGTCGCCACCAGCACCGCTACCAGGAGCAGCAGCCTCAGTGGGCAGCCATCCTAGGCTGCAGAGGATGGGCTGGAGCCTCCCCCCACCATTGCCAGCTCCATCAGCAGCACCACCATTGCCACCACTGAGCAGCCGTCACCGCTGGTGGACAGTGTGTAGTTCTGCGTCCATGGGCTGTTGTGCGGCCTGGCCCCAGCAGCTCCTGTGGGTCTGACACCCAGGTGAGAGACTGTGACCTTGCACTCCCCAAGATCTGCATCACAAGGAACAATGCCCTCTCCAGAACCAGATGAGAAGCCATCCACTCACCCCATCCTCCACATGATAAAGCTCACTGGGCACAACGCCCCTTCCAGAACCAGTGGAAGAAGCCATCCACTCACCACATCCTCCACAAGATGAAGCTCCCTGGACACAATGCCCCCTCCAGAACCAGTGGAAAAAGCCATCCACTCACCCCATCCTCCCCAGGTTGAAGCTCACTGGGCACAAAGCCCCCTCCAGAACCAGTGGAAGAAGCCATCCACTCAACCCATCCTCCCCAGAATGAAGCTCACTGGGCACAATGCCCCCTCCAGAATCAGTGGAAGAAGCCATCCACCCACCCCATCCTCCCCAGGAGGAAGCTCACTAAGCACAATGCCCCCTCCAGAACCAGTGGAAGAAGCCATCCACTCACCCCATCCTCCACAGGATGAAGCTCACTGGGCAAAATGCCCCCTCCAGAACCAATGGAAAAATGTCACCCACTTGAGAGACTGTGGCCTTGCACTCTCCAGGACCAAGCAGTGGGCAAATCACACACTTGAAAGAATGTGGCCTTGCACTCCCCAGGACCAAGCAGTAGGCAAATCGCCCACTTGAGAGTCTGTGGCTTTGCACTCCCCAGGACAGAGCGCAGGGCATGTTGCCCCCTCCAGGACCAGTGGCATTGTACCATCTTTCGGCAGAGGTGCCTCCCCATTCCCGTCTCCCAGAGGTGCCTGTCTGTTTTCAACTTGATGCCCCTGCAGTGTTCTCTCTTTGTTGTTGCAGAAGTAAGGTGGGGCCTTGGACTATGTGATGTGGCCCATGGACATTGAGGACTTTATTTATCTTATTACACTCACTTTAATTAATTCCTTTTGTCCTTGCATTATTCCTGAGGGGTATGGGTGTATATGTAATGTTACTGCATCTGGTTATGTGTACGGTGTTGGGGGTGGGGCTGTTGCGTGTGTGTATCACTATCTTTTTCCTCCCCCCTCTCCTATGTGCTAGGCGGCAGTACTCACCGTGGTCGTCTTCGCCAGCATCAGTGTTCGTAATGGAGCAGAAGGTAGAAGATCATGGGGAACACATGCAACTCGGGCTCCATGGCTGCTTGGTTCTTCCCTGAGTCTCCACATGTGAGTCCTTTGACTTCTGAAATCTGTTTCCACCAGGCTTTTGCTGTCGTTGGTACTGCCCCAGAAAAGGTGGCGGATTGGTGTCTCATAATACAGTGGGCGGAACATTGTCTTCTGCCTGGCTGTAGGCGGTTACCGCTGTGGTGCTTGTTGGTTTCGCTCTGGCAGTCGGTGTGTTAAAGTGGCTGTCTGTCTGAGCGGTTTCCACTGTGGTCATAATTTCCTATTTATTACCGCCAGCCTGTTGGCGGTATTACCACTGCTTTATCGCCAACCGTCAGGGTCGTTATGAGGGCCTATATCTTTATTTAGGTTTATCTGTTTAGCTAGTTTGTATATAGGTATAATTTATGCTGGATTTTGTTTTAAGATGTGTATTAAGAGGAAGTAGGGGTTGATGTTTAACATGTCGTGTCAAATGTGTAGATAAATTAAGATATGGTAGCTTTAGTTATATGTTTATTGTAATGCAGTGTAGTTTAGGTACCATAGTTTAGTTTAGGTGTAGTTTAGGTTACATAAGTAAGTTAGTGTAGTTTAGGTATTTGTAGGTAGAATAAGCTTTAATATTATATCAAATATCATTTTTTCTACATACAAGTCTACTTCTTGATTTACTGTGTATGAGTTATAATATCTGCTTAGGTTATGTTAAGTACATGGAGTTGGCTTGGCTAGTATTGTTTGCAGACATGTGTGGCTAAGAGAAAGACCTATGAAGAGGGATCTGTCAGGTTGGGCATGGAAACATATAAGAGATCTACAAACATAGCTGTGCACTATAAGTGGCACTCAGGATGTGAAATGATAGACAGGCTGAAACAGGTATTCACATTTTGTTGCTCTGCGTGTGTAAGTCATGCACCATTCATTGGAGGGTTGGTGATGTCAAATCATTGTGAATAATCAAGGGGGTTTGGGGTCACACACTAATTCCAGCACCTTACACACTGACCCGTGTAGCATTTGCTTATCACAGCTGTGTTGTTTGCAGGCTAGTATCCATGGATAGACTCCCCAACAGTGCTGTGACTTCATTCACCATTAAAATCATCTGCATACTACTTGTGCACTTCATGCTGGTGACCTTGAGTACTTACTTGCTAGTTTACATACACATATGCTTCACCAAGCATTTTTCCCTCAGCCTGTGTAGCTTTGCCCCTGGCTCCATTACACACATGTACCTTTGGGGAGTATTTGGTGTGTTTGCCTCATACATCCCAACATATTCTATTTAGTCCAGACTCCAACAGAAATGCAACACACAAGTTGAACTTAGTGCATTTATATAAATTTGTAGGATCACAGGCACAGTTATTAGGGCAGCAACCCCAAACGTTTGAGCCATGGAATGTCCAACCAGAGTCCAGGGGTGATACACTGCATGTGACATGTGGAGGACAGGATTGTTTCAGTGAGGAAGAGAATTAACAAATTGCCAATAGGGAAGATAGGCCACATTGACAGTCTACAAATGGATGAGATAGGTGGCACAGCAAATTAAGGACAGTACCAGTTGGAAAGTACACTGGCATGGTCATCAGCACTGGGGCAAATGAGAAACTGGAAATTTGGCCCCTGAGAGTGCTACAGTGCAGTTTTACTTTGGAAAGAGATGAAGTCCACATCTTCCTTCTCTGATGTGCGTGGTGCTTCCTGTGAGGGGGTGTTGTAGGTGCTGGAGGCAATGGAGGCACACACACACATAAGGGGCTGAAGATGTGGATCCCCAGCCCGCAGCAGCATTTCTCTGCGCCAACAAGTGAGTCAGCACTGCACTGAGAAGGGCCTGCCAGCACAGACCCAAGGTCTCTGTGGTAGGCACCCATTGTGGCAATCTATGTGTCCTGCTTCAGCTCCTTGGACTCCAGCATGTTGCAGATTGTCCCCAGATTGTTTGGCAACCTCGCTGGTTCCACATTGCTGGGGCAGTTGTTCATGCCTCTACCTCATTGTGGGACTTGTAGTTCTGGTGGCTCATGTTGTATATTCCACTATACATGCTAGTATACAAAGGACAATCTGTACTGGTGCTGCAGTTCACACATGTAATGGAAAACATGAGAGAGCCTGACTGAGCTGTGCAACATGTAACTGGGCAGTGTGACTGACTTTTCTGTGGCATTTAATGGGACATTATCCAGATTCCTGCCTTTTGCCCTGCTGACAGCACAGTGGAGCACTGGGACATAGCTAGCTTGTTAATATTTATCCTGTGTCTGTGGTTGTTCCATGTGTGCTGCACTGTAATTTCCTGGGGCTCCAGCCACCAACTCATCTGGAATGACAGCTGCCACCTGCTCCTCCAAGGCATCCAGCTCCTCCTGGGGTGAAGGGCTCCCACCTCCGATCTGCATTACTGCCTTCAGGTTGTTGGTCCGTTTCTCCTATGTCTGGTGTTTATAATCATGCCAGCACTTCTTGTAGTCGGTATCATTACTCTTTGCTTGTCCCAAACTGTTGATCTTCTCCACAGTGGACTGCCAAATGGCCTCTTTCCTCCCTATTGGCAATGTTGAGGTGACAAAGAGCTGATGTTATTTGATGCATCACTGATGCAACGCAGAAATGCATCATTTCTTTTAAATTTGGCCCTCAATATAAAATAGGTGAGTGGATAGTATTGTCTTTTCTTCCGTGCTCATTTTATGACTTGATTATTTATGGTTGTATCTATTTAAATGGGTTTAGATTTTTTCATGTGCAAGACATTCATAAATCCTTTCAAACTCCACATAATAATAATAAGTGTTTGCTGAACAAGGAGTGTTTCCTGAGATGTATGCTAATGAAAGATGTATCAACATACAGCACTGTGACCATAAAAGAGTTATGATGGCCCTCTAATTAAACTTTTGCAAAAAGCATTATAATAATTAATTATAAGATGTACATTACTGTGCAAAATTCATAGGAAGTGTACCATTTCCATTCTCTTCACATTGTCCTCATACAGAGTACATTTTGTTTTATAGAAACATGATGAACTTTAGTAAAAACAAAACACAAAAGACCAAGGCCAAGATGACACAAGTCGTCGCAAGACAACACAAGGCGTTATCATGGATTTACTAAGCCACAGAAAGCCGCTTTGAGTGACTTTGCATGGTTTGTAAATATAAACTTTGGGCATATTTACAAACCCCTTGCACCACAGGTGCATCATTTTTTTGACATGCTGATGGAGCAGAGTGGAGACCCATATCATGGCCTCATAGATATGGTGTAAGGCAATGCAGTGCAAGTCGCTGCATTGCCTTACACTGCATTGGGAAGGGGGGTGTTCTCATGCAACATCCATAGGGTTTGATGCATTACCAGATTTACAAGGCATGAGTCAAACCGTCTTATATCTCCTGCAGCAAACATAGAAAGAGGAATACACCTTCATGGATTGTTTTATTGCAGGAAGGTGCCCCAGTGAGGGGAAAAGGACAGAAATGCACAGTATCTAGTCAATATTCCTGTTGCTGCCCTGCCCTGCATCACTTCCTTGTAAATATGCCCCTTTGCATCAGGGAGGCATTCTATGGGTGGAGCATGAGTGTTACCCTGCATCCCCCATGGATTTTGACACAATCCCAGATTTATTAAGATCAGTAAACCTGGGATTGAGCTAAAGTAGTTCACCTCCCAAGCCCAGGCTTCACACAGAGGAATATCTTTATTTCTCCTTATTACTTCCTTTTTAGGGTCGGGCCAGCGTTAGCATGCGCTTGCGCATGTGTATCGCTTGCGAGACACTTTAGTAGTAAGAAAAGGGCTCGGTGCCCCTTCCATGCTTGCCTTTTAAAATCTGCTTGCTTTCATGAGTGGAAGGCAAGCATACGTCATGCCTTTTTCGGTGGTTAGTCTCCTCGAGCGTAGCGACCAAGTACTGAAAACATACAAGGCTCGCTGTTTTCTATACTGTTTGTGGACTACGTTTTTTCTTTTTTTACAGTGCGATCTCGCTTGGTAGAAGTCAAGTGCTTTGCATGACATCAACCCTGTTACATAGTTAATTGTACTTTTGCCAGTTACGTAGATAATTGCACTTTTGCCGATAGGTTTCACTGCGAGTGAACTGTAGCAGTACGATCACTCTGTTTTTTTCCATTTAATATGGCAAGAAAAGTCCGGTTGAGAGTTCACAACAACTAATAGCTCTAACTCAGACAAATGCAAGACCCATTGCATTGCAACTGCTTGTTCTATGTGTCAATTATTCGGTATCACACATAGAAAAAGGAAAATGCCTTTTCGGATTGCTTTTGTGCAGGAAGGTAGCTCTTCCTGCACAAAAGCAATCCTGCACATAATGCAGGCACCCTTGCAACAAGGTACAAGGATGCATTGGTTAGCATTGGTGCTAAGAAGCCTCAAGGGCACTTGGGCAAGGAAAGAGCAGAAGTGTGCCATATTTTAGTAGATATGATGTATTTCTGCTCTATCGGTTTCAAGCAATGCAGCACAGCAACTTTTTTTGCTGCCCTGCATTGCGTGAAATGTTAGTAAGTATGCCCCCTGGTATCGAAGCTATTTACACATGTACATTAATGGGCATATTTGTGGGGTTTGGAATAGGGCAACACAGTAAGTCATCTTTCTGTGCTGCCCTACACCAAATGAAAGGACAGGAATGCACTATATTTATGCAATACAGTGCATTCCTGTTCTTTCCCCCTGCACTTGTGCCATTTCGGAAGCCTAGCATCAATGCAGGCACCCTTGCACCATGATGCAAAGGTGTCTTTGTTGCATGCAGGATTGTTTTTGTGCAGGAAGGGCTACACTCCTGCCCAAAAACAATCCAGAGAGGCCGTTTCTTCTTTCTATTTGTGCTGCAGAATGCACCACACCTGGGAAGAGGAAAAAATTAGGAGAAATACAAATATTTCTCCTCTTTACGCCTCACTTTGGGAGGTCTAAGGATTCAGTGCTTTCCCAAGTTTATGTGACTTTGTAACTCTGAGGCAGCATCAAAATCCGTGGGTGTGGAATGGAAAAACCCACTGCAATGCCCATGGAACACCTCAGTGGTGCAGAGTAAGGCAAAGCAGCGACTTGCGCTGCCTTGCCTTACTCAATGGTCCTCATTTTAAACATGGCGGTAATGATTGCACCGCCGGTGGTGGCGGTCATTACAGCAAACGGCATGGCGGTTCAGACCGTCATATGATGCAAAGGAGACAGTTCACTACTACTCACTTCCTGGCCAGATTTCACCGCCGGGCTGACTGTAGGCACTTTCAACCTCGCGGTGGAGGCTAGGCCGATGGTGGGATAATGTTCCCATTTCTACCAGGGATTTCCTGGGAGGGTACGCCGGTGAAAAATGGTGAAAAATAGCACCAAAAAGAACTAAGCTGGAACTGTGGAAATCTGGTTGTGCTGGACTCAGACAAAGTGAAATGTTCAGAGTGATGGGAGGTGGGCTGGCTACAGGGCCTGCTGAACAAAAGTACCTTAAAATCCTGGTTGCAGAGTGTTGCAAGGTCCCCACCAAGGATGTGTCACACAGCAAAGGCGATGTGTCACTTCCGAGGAGCTGCAGAGATGTGATTGCGAGGTTCTACATCATCTTCAAGGATCATGTTTGCCGTGGGCTTGCAATACAAAGCATGGCATCGAGCATGCATTGCATAGTGGAGGTGAAGCCTCGGTTTTGACGAACTGTAAGGCTGCAATGCAAGAACCTATGTCGGCATCATGCAGTGGTTGCAAGTTTGACTTGGGTTGTGAGGTTGATGGGGAGTCCTTGTGTTGTGAGAACCCTTGTAGCAGAGGCGATGCTTTGGTTCTGCCCAAGATTGCACTGAGGAGCAGAAGAGATAAGTTGGTTCTGCTGGGCCCACAGATGGGCTAGCAGAGCACCATTAGGCTCCCTTCTAGGGATCATGTACTGGGGTGGCACCTCTTAGCAGGGTTGAAATTACGAATGGCAAAGTCCAGGGGCTGGGTTGAAGGTTGTTGGAGCTTTCTGTCCCTGGGGCTCTAGTCAAGAGGCCAGACAACTAGCCTTTGGAGTCACTCTAGGGACCTGGGTTCATCAGATGCAGGTCCAGTCCTTCTTACCCAGACAAGAGGGCAGCAGGTCAGAACAGCACGACAGCAGCTCAGCAAGGCAGTAGTCCAGCAAAGAGGTAGTAGAGCAGGGCAACAGTCCAACAGAGTGGTAGTCCTTTCAGCAGCATAGCAGTCCTTCTTCCTGGCAGAGTAACAGGTTCAGTAGTATACTGGTGTATGAAGTTCAATATTTATACCTGGGCCTTCATTTGAAGTGGAGAATGCTTCAAGTGGTTCCCATTGAGGTCTACATGGTTCCTGCAGTCTATGACCTGGGTATAGACTAACTATGGCCATTTGCATCCGTTTGTGTGAAGGCAGAACACATCTTATTCAAGTGTACATAGGGTTGTGCCCAGCTCTGTCCCCCATCCTGCCAGTGATGACCCATCCAGGCCTAGCTACGTTCTCTATTGTATGCAGTTGTCTAAGAGGAATACACCAGGCCCAACTGTCAGCTACACCTAGTCATGACCTGGAGGCAAGTTACAGGCACTAAGGAACGGATGTACAAAACAAGTGGTTTGAGATTTCCTAATAGCAAATTGTTGTGATGCGCTATTAGGAAATCACAAACTGTGGTGTTCTATCGTGTGTTTCACACTGTTAGCTTTACCCAAATGGGTCAAAAGGGACCTGCCTCATCTATATCCATGAGGCAGATTCCAATTTACAACCCATTGGGAATGACCTGCACTCACAGGAATGGTGGCCCGCTGGGGTCAGCAGACCACCATGTCTATAACTGCTTTTTCCTTAAATGAAAACAGGATGCATTTCAAAAGTAAAGTGGACAGTGATGTGTGAGAGTGGACAGTGAAAAAAGTTGGCACCCTAATTCACAAAAGGGAGCAGGGGCCTTTGGGGGCCTCTTCCTGTTTGCAAATGGGTTACGACCTCCTTCACGGAGTCGGGAAAGTATGAATGTTTTGCAACCGCATTCTGGTCATAAAACATTCATACATGGCCCTGTGACTCGCTATTAGGAAGGGATGCCCTTTACACACCACTTCCTAATAGCAACTCGCAAATCCTACTTTGTGAGTCGGTGTTAGGTTACCGATTCGCAAAATAGGTTTAAGACATGCCAAAATGCATTTTGATGGTTGCAAACGGCTCTATGAGGCTTTTGCGGCCAGTAAAATGCTTCCTTTATCTGGCCCTAAATGGTGAAGGCAGTAAAATGCCCACTTTCTAAATGTGCAAAAAGAATAGATGATGGAGAGAATGCTGAACAATGTCAGACATTCAACCCCCATCACAGATCTGGGCCTAAAGCCATATTGTTTTTGCTCATTACACTATTCCAGTTTGGACCCAGCCATAGGCAAATCAGTCTTGACCTTACTCCCTATGGGAGCAATCCAGCCCGAACAGCCAGGCCAGGTCCTCCCAGCCCGAACAGCCAGGCCAGGTCCTCGCTGGACCAGAAGCAAGCATCCTGGGCCTGGTTTTGGGGTCTTACTTCTCATCAACCAGGCTAGCTTGAATCTGGAGGTGTAGTGAGTATGGGACCCACATCTGGGCATACCCTTCCCACTTAAGGTGACAAATAGAAAAAGAGAAGATGATGGACAGAATGCTGAACAATGTCAGTCTTTCACCCTTAGTCACAGATCTGGGCAGAAACCCATTGTTTTTTACTCACCATTTAATTCCAGTTTGGACCCAGCCATATATAAATCAGTCTTGTCCATGCTCCCATGAAACAGTCCAGCACAAACTGCCGGACCTGTTCCACCTTGGACCGGAAACAAGCATCCTGGGACCAGTTACGGGGTATCACCCCTCATCAGCCAGGTTAACTTGAATCTGGTGGTGTAGCGAGCACGGGACCCACGTCTGGGCATATCGTACCTATTTAGGACGATAAACACAACAGATGATGGACGGAATGTTGAACAATGTTAGACATTCACCCCAGTCACAGATCTGTGCTGCAGGCCCACTTGTAGCATTTGACTTACAGGTCCTGAATACATGTAATACCACTTTATTAGGACCTTATAAATAAATTAAACATGCCACTAGTTAGCAGTGGTAAAGTGCACAGAGTCCTAAGGACAGCAAAAATGAGATCCTCAAAAAAATGAGGAGGATGGCAAAAGGTCTTGGGGAAGACCATCTGAGAGCTGACCGGTCTAGCTTATTAAAAAAGGTTGCTTGAATCACCAATCGTTATAAGCAAAATCTGACTTAGTTCTAAAGGGTGAAAGTCAAGAACCAGTGACTAATTGTGAAAAGAGGAATATAATAAAGAAAGACACCACACAATTCTAAGTCATGCTCTAAGGCAACCTGAATTCCTTCTTCCTATGTCCCGGACATACAGTCCTGCTGCATTGATAGTGAAAACTGTCCCACAATTTACATTCTTCTTCATGGAGTTGTATCAGAATGCTTAAAAGTGGCTGTCTCTGCCATAAAAGGAGGCTTTTTTGGTAATACAAATTTAAGGAGAAACTCCACCAGTGTCAATGGTAAATGGTCAAAATTCAAGCAGTAAATGTGGATATTAGAAGGAGAGCACACTCAGTAATCTTGTAGTCAAGTCTACACAGCAGTCTGAGTCTGTTCCCAACATGCATCCTTATCTGTCTGCCACACTCTCTATGGTAGGCTATAATCCTCTTACCTCTGCCAGATATGGTGGTGGTAAAACTTCTTCACCATTTCCCCATTGAGTTACAAACACCCCTTTGCAGATCCAGTGGAGGCATCAGGGGAAGATTTGCTGGTGGGACTGCTGCCCTCAAAGAAGCTCAAAATATGGTGGTTCCACCGCACAAACTGTGGACTGATGTTCTCCCTTTTTGTTAGAGTTTTCGTTACCATCTTCTAAATTAGGTTCCAAGTGTCATGTAGCAAAATCATCATGGCAATATCTGCAGAAACGACTTTATTTATGCCACAGTTCTGTATTCTACACTATATCAAACAATTAGTTAGAGCATAACCAGTAGATCATATATTTCAGCACATGTAAAAAAATTATAGGGCTCATTTACAAGCCCTTAGTGCCACCAAAGTGTCACTTTCAGCTACGCTCCAGTGACGCTGTGCCCTTTTCCATATTTACAAGGTGGTGCTAAGCCACTTTGCGTGGCTTAACACAACCTTGTAAATAAGGGGCCCCGGATACAGTTTTCTGTGGCAAAGGGGCATGCAATGTGTGTTGCTGATTTTGTTTCCAAGCAACACCCATTGCTTTTGACAATGCCCCAGATTTATGAGAAATCATAAATCTATGGCAGCACCAAAATCTAATGCCTCCCCAGGGGTGATGCTAGAGTGCGCAAAGAGGAGAAATACTTTTATTTCTCCTCGTTTTTGCTTTGTCTATGTGTGCTGCATTTTGCATAACACATAGAAACAGGAAAATACCATTATTGATTGTTTATGTGCAGGATGGTGTCCCTTCTTGCACATAAACAATAATTAAATAATGACGATTTGCTGCTTCTGTGTGTGTTGCAATCTGCAGCACACACGGAAGAAACAAATCACCTTTATTGATTGTGTATGTGCAGGAAGGGACACCATCCTGCACATAAACAATCATTCCCTCTCAGGATTGTAGGCTAAAGAAAGTGATAATATGGATTTGCACAAGGTCAAAGTTTGTTATACAGGTATTGAGCAATGAACACACTATCACAAGCCTTGTCTTTGCTCTGGTTTCTATATGCAGAAACACAGTAAGAGGTTTGCTTGACAAGGCATTTTTAGCTCCAAAACAATTAAGCAAACAATGTTGTGATAAAATAACACCAAAATGACAAAATAGATTAGAGGGATTAGGCGTATTATATTTTCAAAGAAAAATGAAAAGCCTCCAGCAAAAACAGTATGAATCTCAAATGTCAATGTAAGTCTGTGAGGTGCTGGTGACCAGGCCTATACCTTTTGAGGCTGATTGCTTTAGAGCAAGGGTCTGGTAAAATGTGCTGCTTTACTTTGGTGACAGTTTTGTAAGTTAGAGCTTCATTTAGAATTTAGTCTATGACTGTTGGCCTCCCAGGTCAACAAAGGTCATGGCTGCCGTTCCCCTACTTGAGGTCTGTCCACCAAATTAAGAGATCTTCACCAGGCAGGTGAAGATGTCTGTGTGTTCAATGGGGACAGGACTGCAATGAGTCTATTAAAGTTGCTGATTCTTTGCCAAAGGTTCCATGGCATTGTCCATGCTTGGCATAGCTTTGTTTAAAGGGACAAACTCCTTAAGCAAGCATTTCTTTTTTTAAAACAAAAATCAATGCCCCTGGTGCACAAGAACTTTTCTCTCTGTCTGTGTTTTTCTTGCCCTGGGACTACCACATAAGGAACTGACGTCCCAGGCTCTAAATAAAGCAGTCAGTTCATGTTTGGGGTGGAAGTGGCATTGGTCATTTACAGTGATACTCCTGATCTATCAAACTCTAAATTACCTTGTAGGTCTCTTTTTAAAAGTAAAAAATGTCTACTAGTGTAAGTTAGTATGCTGCAGACTCCTCAAGGTTGAGCACAACAAATTCGCCATATCACTGAAGTTTTGATGATTTGTCCTGAAAGGTCAGAGCTGGAATAACATGTATTTGGTATGCCAATGTTACTTCATCTCCAGAACACTTTGCTGCCATTTCTGCCTTTTGCACTTCATATTCAGAGTTTGTCGGAAGTGGACATTTTTCAGTGGGACAAGGGTTGGAGCCACTATTGTGGACAGTTGCACACCTGATCTCAAGATTTCACAGATGCCTGAAGCTTCACTGCAAAAACTGTGTGGGACATTCAAGAAAGTCTTGTCTGATGAGAGTGTGCCTTTTTAGTTTCCTTAGAACCATGTGATAGTCCCCTCTGAGTCTATACTTTTTAACGTCCCACCCTCACAGAAAACTGTTTATCTTGTGTTGGTCGTCCATGCAGTTCTTAAACTTTAAGGAACAGTCTTCATAGTACTAGGTCCTTGTTTGCAGTGTGGGGTTGACTTTTTAAACACTCTCTTTAGAAATATCTCTAGCTGTGATAAAGTCTCAATGATCTGCTGGTTCTTTCTCATCCTTCCCATCTAGCAGTAAGATATTGATGAAAATAAGAGACTGCATCTTGACTAGAGCCTATTTTGCAAGCAGAGTACTTCAAGGCTCCATTGTTCCAACTTCCTTAATGCAAGTCCATTTTAGTGCCCCTCAGGCACATTCTAAAGTAACCTAGTGTCATCATGCATTAACACTGAGCTATATCTGAAATTTTCCACAAGTGAAGACATGGTCATACTACATAATTTCCTTTTACAGTTAAATTATTGAATACTTTTCAACTTCCTGCTTCCTAACTTTAAACAACAGAACTCCTGTTACTATGCAGCTCTAACAAGAACAACCTTTACCTTTCAATTCTCAGTGCACTGAGGCTAGAAGGCTTCACCCCAATCTCCTCTCCCTCTATGAAGCCGCAGAGATTCACAATGGACCAGAACCTCTCCTTTATCCAACATATAAATAATAACACGAAAGCAGACAATTTTCGCTTGCAGGATCTCAAGGAAATTTGACACATGATTTCACCTGATCACCTTGAAACAACCATTGATGCACTGAATTTCACCATTCTGTGATGACTTCCAACTATTTACTTTGCCCCTCTCATAGCTGTATTGCACGTAGATGTCAGGCTGATTCACTGAGCAAAGAAGGATGACCATGTTACCCTATTGTGAGGGACATATAGAGGTTCCCCATAGCAGCACAAATGTAATTTAAAATCTGCTGCCTAGTTCCCAAAGCAATCCACATTATATTGCCAAATCATTTACATTTACATCTTGGCAGGTGCAAGAGGTCTGAAAAGCCAGAGCTCACATATTTTGGAAGTTTCTAAACTCAGGATGCATTACAATTCTGAAACAACCATTCTTTAGATCTGCCAGCTCCATATGCAACTTGTTACCACGTAAGCCAAGAACATGAGAATACATATGTACATTCACCTACAAAACCACAGTTAAAGTTCAATTATGGATACATATTGAAGCTGAAAACCACTGAAATCCTCATGTTATAGATATAACCATAGTCTATAACTCTCACAAAAGTCATGTAAACCATAAAATAACCCTCACATAGTCCTTTTTTCAGCCCTTGGTGCAGAGGTTATGTACACATGAAAACGTTAAACATCGGGCCTGGTACAATCTGTGTCTTCCATTGCCACTCTAGATTCACCCTTGCAAGTTCTTCAATGAGGGAGTCTCACACTTGTAGATTCTGCAGCTTTTCTTTCTCACAAACTGGAGATCTGGGCATAAATAAAAAGCTGTTCTGAATCCTATGAAGCAGTCCTTCATATTTAGTGGAATCCATTCTAGATATTTTGCCAACTAATTGCCATGTGAAGTCTGTGCCTAGTGTAAATATAGCTATACCTGCACCTCTCTCCTTGATCAGGCTACGTCTTTTGTCTTCTATAATACCTCTGGTTGCCTGAACCTCTCTTCTGATTTAGGTTTCTTGTAATCTGGCGCTCCAGCAGTAAATTAGGCAATCACCAGGTATGTCACAAGATACCTTTTATGCCTTGTACACATCAACAACTCAGCTCAGGGAAGCAAGTACTCAGTCCAATGTGGGTTCTGTTGTAAGTGAAACTAGAATATGTGACACACACTTTCTTCAAAAGAATCACTGGCTAAACCCAGGAATCCTCACAGAAACCTGCTATTATGTTTTTTAGACACTGAATTATTTAACTTTGCAGGAGCTGATCCATGTCTCTCATCAACAATGAAGCAATCTGTTATGCTTTGATGCCATTCAGGGGCAAAATGCAGAATGTATGCACAGAAAAGCGGTCTCGACTTCCTGTTACTATGTAGAAGTGAAACTCTGGAGTGCTGTCTATTTGACAGACTATTTACAATCCTGTGCTCTGTGCGCATCTTGGGATGAGGTTGTGGTGGCTTCAGACTTTTAGTGTGGGGGTCTACAATGAGGAAAACAAAAGAGTTAAGCAAGCATTTTTCAGGGTCTGTATTGAGCTAGTCTGTATTGAATGGTGTAGGGTTCATCACAGGTCACACATTGATAACCACCATGGCTGACCTTCTGTGCACTTAAGTGCCATCACATGGCGCATGGACAAAAAACTGAGACTGAGTGAAGACTCACCATTAAATTATGAGAGAATACCAGCACTCTTTTCCCTTCTGAATGATAATTCCTTGCTTGCTGTGATTGAAGGTCATAAACAATCTGTCTTAACATAAAAAGACGCCAATCTGAACAGCTCAATGTCCATGATTATGAGTTAGGTGGAATTCCATGTAGAGCTTCCTATTGACTGCAATTACCATTACCGGCTGGAATCTCTGCTTGTAATTTACCGATTACTACTTGGAGCACTCAGGAGTGGGGAATAACTGTGAGAACACCGAATTGCTGTGAAGAACTCCTCACCAAATAATCTACTCTCAATAGATGGTAAATGGTAGCAATGAGTTCCCTGCATGGCTTGGGTGGATGGAAGAGGAGTTGCAGAGCATGGAAGGGAAAGTAAAGAATATCTTTCACATGGTGTTTGATGGAACTCTCTGGGACACTTCAGTAGGCCCAAATGTACAATGAAAGTAGGTTTTAAGTTCCAAATGAAACACTGTGACATGATTCACAATATGCATTAAACATTGTGGGCCTGATTCCAACTTTTTGAGGAGGTGTTAATCCGTCCCAAATGTGACAGATATACCACCAGCCGTCTTACGAGTTCCATAGGATATAATTCAGACTTTTAGTGTGGGGGTCTACAATGAGGAAAACCAAAGAGTTAAGCAAGCATTTTTCAGGGTCTGTATTGAGCTAGTCTGTATTGAATGGTGTAGGGTTCATCACAGGTCACAAATTGATAACCACCATGGCTGACCTTCTGTGCACTTAAGTGCCATCACATGGCGCATGGACAAAAAACTGAGACTGAGAAAAGACTCACCATAAATTTATGAGAGAATACCAGCACTCTTTTCCCTTCTGAATGATAATTCCTTGCTTGCTGTGATTGAAGGTTATAAAGAATCTGTCCTAACATAAAAAGACGCCAATCTGAACAGCTCAATGTCCATGATTATGAGTTAGGTGGAATTCCATGTAGAGCTTCCTATTGACTGCAATTACCATTACCGGCTGGAATCTCTGCTTGTAATTTACCGATTACTACTTGGAGCACTCAGGAGTGGGGAATAACTGTGAGAACACCGAATTGCTGTGAAGAACTCCTCACCAAATAATCTACTCTCAATAGATGGTAAATGGTAGCAATGAGTTCCCTGCATGGCTTGGGTGGATGGAAGAGGAGTTGCAGAGCATGGAAGGGAAAGTAAAGAATATCTTTCACATGGTGTTTGATGGAACTCTCTGGGACACTTCAGTAGGCCCAAATGTACAATGAAAGTAGGTTTTAAGTTCCAAATGAAACACTGTGACATGATTCACAATATGCATTAAACATTGTGGGCCTGATTCCAACTTTGGAGGAGGTGTTAATCCGTCCCAAATGTGACAGATATACCACCAGCCGTCTTACGAGTTCCATAGGATATAATGGACTCGTAATACGGCTGGTGGTATATCCGTCACATTTGGGACGGATTAACACCTTCCTCCAAAGTTGTAATCAGGCCCTAAGTATGTACCACACACACTCAGCAAAAAGTGGAAATGTGTTGTTTCTTCTGAATGCCTTACCTTAGAAATATGCGAATAGTGAAATCTCCAAAATATGTAACTTTTAGTTGTTAATGACTCTTCCGAAGGACAGGGAAAGTTTAGTATATAACTGAATTCCTTTTTACCCTATCTATACATTGCAATGGAAGTGACCCCGAGAGTGAGCAGAGATAATGATCTTGTTGTATTTTTCTGTTTACTTACATCATTTTAGTATAGTAAAACTGTTGTCTGAGGGCCTGATTCATAAAGGTAAACTTACACTTTTGTATAAGTTTACATTTTTTCCTATTCACAAAGTTATTTTATGAGTAGTGTCTTTATGACTGAGGAGTCTCCACACTCGTGGCAGAGACTCTGCACATGAAAAGACTGGACAGTCATATTTGTTTATGTGCAGAGTCTCTGCACAGCAGAGTCAGTTTGCCAGAAAAGTGGACTTTTCTATTTTATTTATTAATTTATTTGCACATGTAGGCCTAACAATATAATTGTTGTGCAAACATGAAATGTTAAAAGAGAATATAATACCGATGATAACATTATTTATAAAATAATTCGTCATGCAAAACGTGAAGCTTCTTTAAAATCACATATACAAATGTCTTGGTAAAATCATGTCTATTTACCTTGAAATAGTGACACAGTGATCATACAACAATTAGATACACAAGTGTCTCAATTACTCCCTGCCCACAAACACATAACTTTGCCATCCGACGAAACACATATACCCATCTATTTTAGAATCCACTCTAAATAAGGTGGAAGAGATAAACGCCTGTTTTAGGGAGATGCCCTGCATTCACTAACTCCAAAGAATCCCCTTTTTCTAGTCTAAATGTAGTTTACTTACCAAAATATAGTCAACACATAAAAATGATCGATGCTGAAAGAAGTAGTCATCCACCAAAATTGGAACAGGCAGAGATGAGTAGAACTAGAGCAAAACTGACTGACCCACTAGCTCTTCTGTGATGGTGTTCAGATTTATAAAGCTACAGACCGCCAAAAATGAGTGCTAGCTAGTTTTGTCAATAGATGCATAATTGAGTATATTCTGTCTATTATGTTGTCTTTAATTGCTTCGACTAAGTGCAAGAGCTAAATTTAGAGATTATTTGTAAGGGAAAATCCTTTCATTTCCAAAGAAAGTACTACATTTTCGGTAGAATTTGTTGATCATAGAGACGGTATGGTGAATAAAATGTAGAACTTGGAGGTTCCACTCAAAACAATCAATTCTAAATGACAACTTATGTATTTACCAACTTTAACAAAGGCTAAGTCAAAGCAAAATTCTTTAAAATGCTCTTTGGCTTGCTTCTGGGATGAACTCCTGGCAAAGGTTTAGAGGAATTTGTGCTAAAGTACCTGGTCCTACCCAAATGTGTATTTTACAGTGGTATTTATGGGACAAAGGAGTCTCTTTTCAGAGCCTTGTGAACTGATATTTTGTGATAAAATGAGTATATTGAAAGAGGAAGATGGAAGATGTTCCAGAAAAAAACGAAATGATAATTGAGCAGTCCGAGAGTAGTAGATCATAGATCTTTGAAAGAAAACTATCCCCATGTAGGAAGATGTAGCTGGAGTAGATGAAAAATATGAGGTGAAGAGAAAGTTATTTCTAGTAAGTAGTGTTTTGCACTTAGTATATAGATAAACGTCTGGGGCAGTATCACAATCCACTTTTAGGCTTTGAACTGGCGCAAAATTCTGTGCAGCCCAGGTTTAAAAATATTTCAAGCAACTCAACAATCAAATTTGCAGTGCAGCATTGTGCAAGGAGGAAAACACAGGGCCAGATTTAGAAAAAAGTGGAGCAGCGCAGTGCTGCATCAAAATTTTCAGCACTGTGCCACTTTAGAAACACAGGGATGTGCCATATTTAATGAAATACGGTGCACCCCTGTGTTTCCCCCCTGTGCCGGCGCTAAATTTAGCTGCCAGCGCGAACGCAGGCATCCTTGCACCATAATGTGTCTGCGTTGAGGAGTGAGATTGTTTATGTGCAGGAAGGTTTGCCTTCCTGCACATAAACAATCTACAATGGTGATTTGGCACTTCTATGTGTGCTGCAGAATGGAGCACAAATAAAAGTACCAAATCGTCATTTTGAATGATTGTTTATGTGCAGGAAGGGACAACTTCCTGCACATACACAATCATTCATGGCCTTTTGCTCATTTTATGTGTGCTGCAGAATGGAAAAGACAAAACAACAAGGAGGAATAAAAGTATCCCTCCTTGTTGTGCCATGCTAATGCCACCACTTGTAAAGGTGGCACACTGCAGAGTCACGCTCTGGTGGCAATAGAGCCTTATAAATCTGGCCCAAAGTGTCAGCTCAGTGTACATTGTCCAGCATTGGCTTTGAACTAGAAATATGAACTTCCAGTACAAATTCCTATGCCCAGACAAGCATAGAAGGATCCCACAAACTGCATATATGTTGTGCACCTCAACATACATGCAACACAGGGTAATGCAAAGGAGTACAATATGCTTTTTGTGCTGAGAAGATTGAATCTTTACACATGCAAAACGCAGTTTGGGGTGAAACGTTCAGAACAATGATTACGTGAGCAATGCAAGCGTAACCACGCCTGCCGGAAAAACAGCTGCCTTTTTCCCTGCCGTAACCAAGCATGTGTTGAACAAGGCATAGGCGTGGTTAAGGCAGAGAAAAAGGCAGAGACTAGATTGGGAGATGACGCAGTCATGTAAGTGGGATTGGGGGTCATTTTTAGGGATTATGGGCTTGGGGCGGGGAAGGAGGGTCGGGATAGTTTGTTTTTTTAGTGGTGGGGGATCGGGGTAGTTCTGTTTTTAGGGGCAGGTGTGGGGGAATCAGGGTAGTTTTGTTTTGGGGTGGGACGTTGGGGTACTTTTGTTTTGGTGTTGGGGTGCGGGGTAGTTTGGTGGTGGTGGATGAGGGTAGTTTGTTTTTTGGAGGCAGGGGATCGTGGTAGTTAGGTTTTTGGGGATGGGGATCGAGGTAGTTAGGTTTTTGGGAGGTCGGGCAGTTTATTTTTGAGGGTGGGGTTGGGGTAGTTTTGTTTTTGGGGGTGGGGGATAGGGGTACTTATGTTTTTAGGAGCAGGGTTGGAGGATGAGGTACTTTGGTTTTTAGGGGCAGGGGTGGGGTGATCGGGGTACTTTTGTTTTTAGGGGCAGGAGTGGAGAGATCGGCATGGTTTGGTTTTTGGGGGTGGTGTGGGTCTAACAGGGTAGTTTGGTTTTGGGGTGTGGGGGGATCTGAGTAGTTAGGTTTTTTGGGGTGGGGGTCGGGGTACTTTTGTTTTTAGTGGCAGGTGGGGGATCAGGGTAGTTTTGTTTTTGGGGTGGGGGATTGGGGTTGTTTTGGTTTTAGGGGCAGGGTGGGGTTGGTTGTTTTTAGGGTGGTGGGGGAAGGGGTTTAGGGCTCAGGGTTGGTGGTATTATCTGGGGTAGTTTTAGTATTAAGGGTGGGGTACTTCTGGGCCTTGGGCAAGTGGGGGGTGGCATGCCAGAACCACTCATGCCGTTCCCACACATGCCTTCTCCAGGCATGCTTTTACAACCAAGAAATGTTTTAAAGGCATGGGTGGTAAAGGTGTTTGTGGTAACAATGTGGTTGTTGTTCCGACTGTGTTGTTGGGTCATGCATAGTTCCAGCATTCTTTTTTTCACCATACATTCCAGTTTGGAGTCAAAGTAAATGGTATGCACTAGTTTGAGTTGCTGCATGCTGGCTAAGTGCCTAATAAATCTGGGCCACATTTGTATGTCCATTTATTATCTCAGAAGATCTCCTGTTCAGTGCATGTTTTGCTGATGTGAGAAACTGGGGCTGATTGCAGAGGCCCCCTAACTTTTTGCCCCCATTTTCCACTTTATGCTGGTGTTTTCCTGACTCTGATGGTGCCCTGGGTACTGTTAACCAGTCCCAGGGCCTGTGCTCTGTGTAAAATGGATATGCAAATTAGGCTAATTATAATTGGCTAAGTTAACCTACCTATAAGTCCCTAGTATATGGTAGGGCATGTAGGTTTAGGGACCACAGCATAGGTGGTGCACACCTAGGTGCATTGCTGAGGTGCCCAGTGTCATTTTAAAAGCAAGCCTGCCTTGCTGGCTGCTTTTAAATTAAAGTTATATGCAAATTCGACTTTGGAATTAAAGGTACTTCCAAAGTCTTAAACTACCTTATTTTTACATATAAGTCACCCCTAAGGTGTGCCCTATGTGCCCCTAGGGCTGGGTGCCATGTAACTATAAGCAGGGACTTTATAAAAATAGATTTATAAGCCCTGGTGAGGTAAAAACACCCAAATTCGTTTTTCCCTCATTGAAGTAAATGGCCTTCATAGGCTAGAATGGGCAGACTTTATTTTAAATTTTAAAGTCTCCTTAAATGTTACATACCAAGAATTTGGTATCAAATTGATTGTTATAATAAATCCCACAACTTCCAGTTGTTGGATTTAATATAACTAGTGCAGGTAAAAAGTTTAGACTTTACCTAAAAAGTTGCCAATTTCAGCTCTGCATTGTTTTTGCTGCTGTGCTCTGATTGGCCAGCCTGCAGCAGCTTCTGCCAGGCTACTTTAATGAGGTGTGAAGTGGCCTGACTTCACACAAAGGAATGTGCTTGGGGGAGAGAATCTCCCCTCAGCAGATGGTGAGGCAGGAAGGGGGAGGGCTGCCAAACTGGTCTTCAAAGGCAGAGAAGGACATTTGCAGCACCCAGCAACACCCCCACATCCTGCAACCCCAGACAATTAGGTGCCCCCTTGATTAGATTAGGAGAGGGCAGGAGAGGGGTGTGTTTATGATTTTTAGCCACACCAGTGGGTGGGCTCAGCCAGATCTCTCCTCCAAAAATCAGATTCATCCATTTTGGATTTTTAGAGACTGCTGCCTTCTGGGATGGATTTTTGCCACACTTCCCAGGAAGTGGTCATCACAGGGGGACGACCCTGTCCCTGATTGGAGAACCAGGGCCCCCCTGCTTTTCACCCAGGAGCAAGGATAAAACTGGCAGACCTGCACCCACGCCTCAGATCCCCACCAAATTTCAAGAAGAAAGAACTACAAGGAGAAGAAGGACTGCCCTGCTGGACCCCTGGCCTGCACCTGGACCCTGCACTCAGAAAGACTGCACCAGCTGCACACTTGGGCTTCACCACAAGAAGGACTTTGCCTGGCTTCCACTGGTTCAAGGAGGGACTCCCTGTTTGCTACAGGTGAAAAATTGCTAACCAGAGTCCCCTGCACCAACTCCTGAAAAAGTGACCAGCTGACCACTGCCCAGTGGCCAAAAAGGAGTTTGCGCCAGGTGCACTCTGGGAGTTGAAGTCCGCACTTCCCAAGGACCATCACAGAACTTCTGGACCCTTGGGGTGAGCTGTGGACCCCAAAAGAACCTTAAAAGAACATCTGGGTGAAGCCCCAGAAGTTTGGAAAAGATTGGAGAAATTTTGGAAAAAAGCTCCATAAAGTGACCGACTCGACGCGGAAATTCTAGCCGGCTTGCCTCAACCGCGACCCGGCCTGACTTCGTGGTTCGTCCCGGTCAAGAAAAACATCCGAAAAAAAGACTAAGTCCGAACGTAAAAAGTTGACCGGGACCTTCCAGCCATCGTATCCGAGAAGGGCTCCACGGACGTCGGATCAAGATCCAGGTTTACCCCGGTCGAAGGATTTTCATCTCGAAAAAACGACTAAGTCCGAAGGTAGAAATCACCACCGAGGAAACCGACTTCGCGTATCCGGACAAGGGCTCCAGGAGGTCGGATCCAACTGGCAGGTTCGTCCCGGTGAAGAAAAACTTCAAAATAAAGACTAAGTCAGAAGGTAACTTTTTAACCGAGGCTTCCCGCGACCTGTATCCGAGCAGGGCTCCATCGCGGTCGGCCTGAAAGTTTGACTTTGTCCCGGTCCTGGTGCAACCAGATGACCCGATTGGCGCTTTTTGTTTCTATGCGCTAGAAAATAATAATAATTTAAAAATTCATATCTCCGGTTCCCCTGAACCGATTTTAATCGTTTTTGTGTCATTTTAAAGATAAAAATATAAGCTATTTTTATAAATTGGTTTTGGATTTTAAAACTGTTTCCTGTGTTTTATTTAATTACTGTTGTGTGATATTTGAATGCTTTACACTTTGTCTCCTAAGTTAAGCCTTGACGCTCGATGCCAAGCTACCAAGGGTAGAGCTGGGATTAATTTACTGAGACCTAACTGTACTTTTGTGGAGGTTTGTGGCTTGTTGCTAGGTGTAGGTACCTACCTGCCCTACCAATAACCCATTTTCCAACATAATTGGAAGCAGCGACGGGATCCTGTACTTGTGTTCAATATCACGTTACAGTTTTAGATAAAACAAATTAAAAATCCTTTAAATTGTCCTAGTGCAAAAATTGTTTTTAATTTTTAATTTTAATTTTTTTTAAAATTAATTTGGATTAATTTCAATTATTGAATTTTTGTAATTTTTCGAAATTCTTGTTTCCAATTTTTGCAAAAAGTTTTTGTTGACACAAAACTAGGGAACCATGGAGCTTGATCTGGCTAGCCTACCCACACTGACAGTAGTCCAGCTTAGGGGGTTGTGTATTGAGAGGGGGTTGCCTGCAACCACTAATCTCAGGAAGGAAATCCTGATTAAATCCCTGACAGCATGGGCTGAGGCCCAAGAGGTAGAGACAGAGGAAGCTCCAGAGGAGGGACCAAAAGAGGATGATGCTAACTCTAACCACTCAGGGGAGGAAAGGCATCAGACCCCAAGTGAGGAAGAGGAGGAACGGTCCTCACTGGACACAGTCACTAGGGGCAGACCCAAAGCTAGTGGTAGGAAGAGGGTCCTTTCAGGAGGAGAGAACCCATCCATCAGGGAAAGAGAGCTGGAAGCCCAGCTAGCCTACATAGCTTTGGAAGCAGAGAAGCTGGCCCTAGAAAAGAAAAAGTGGGCATACAAAGAAAAAAGAGATGGAAGCAGCGATAAAGAAGCTGAGGTGTCCATGGGTGGGGGAGTTTGCCCCAGATTACCCAAGGGGGTGGTCCCTGCTTATGTAGAGGGGGATGACATAGATAAGTGGCTGGAGGCCTTTGAGAGGGCACTCCAAATGAGAAAGGTTAGGCCTCAATACTGGGGTTCCCTTTTGTGGGAGTTGGTCCCCAACTCAGGGAGGGATAGGCTTCTGACCTTAAGGGGGGAGGAGGCAGATTCATACCCTAGTATGAAAAGGTGCTTAGCCAAGAAGTTTGGTCTGACCCCAGAGCAATATAGAATGAAGTTCAGGGACACCCAGAAGGTCAGTACCCAGTCTTGGGTTGACTTTGTGGACACCTCACTAAAGGCACTAGAGGGCTGGATTATTGGCAACAAAGTAAATACTTATGAGGGGTTATACAATCTGATCATGAGAGAGCACATCTTGACCAATTGTATCCAAGAAAGGTTACGCCAGCATCTAGTGGACTCTAAGCTGACCAACCCTAGAGAGCTAGGGGAGGCAGCTGATGAGTGGTTGAGAACCAGGGTGGTTGTCAAGTCCCAGGGGGGAGACTCCAAGAAGGGGGGGACAGGTCCCCAAAAACCTAAGGAGGGAGGTGGTAAGCCCACCACAGAGACTCCCTCTGTACCCCAGAACCCTAAGAAGGAGGAGAGTAAATCCCACTCCCACTCTGACATGCAGAGACAGGGAGACCCAGGGTTAAAAAAGCTCTTGGACAGTAGGGCTTGCTTTGACTGTCAGCAGACAGGTCACTTCAGAGGAGATGCAGCCTGTCCAAAGAAGGTGGTTAGCACTGGGCTGTCCAGTGTAGCCATAGAGGAGGATTCCTCAGATGATGAAGTCCTCCTAGCATTGTGCTGGGAGACAGGACCAGATGGTAAGCTGGTGATCCCTGAGGGTGGGAGTAGGCACTTCCACCACATTCAAGTGAATGGGATCCCTACCACTGGCCTGAGAGACACCTGTGCCAGTCACACTGTAGTGAGTGACCGGTTAGTGACCCCAGACATGTATGTCCCAGGAAAGACAAAGAAAGTCAGGATAGCCACAGGGGAGGTCACCTCCAAACCTGTAGCCATAGTGCCCCTAGAGAGGGAGGGTATCCTTGACTGGATTAGGGTGGTAGTCAGTGCTGACCTTCCCCTAGATTGTATCCTGGGCAATGACCTCCCAGAGGTGAGTCTGGTCACAGATGGGGTGGTCGCCCAGGGCGCCCCCCCAACCCAAAGTCCTGGGGAGTCAGTCCCTACAGTTAGGAGACAGGGGTCCCCAAGAAAAGGAAAGAAGAAAAGGAAGGGTAGGCCACTCTTAAAGAGAGTTCCAAGGAGCCAAAGGCCTTCTGCCCCAGTAGGGGGGGAGCCCAGAGTTGGCACTGGTGAGGCCTCACCTGACCCCAAGGAAGTCCTGAGTAGTCAGGCAGCTGTCCAGATGCAAGGTGTTGCCCCTGCACTGACAGAAGGGAGAGTGGAAGGAGGGTGTCTGCCACAGGAGGTGGTAGCCCCCCACTCTAGACAGCAAGAGGGGTGCCAGGACCCCAAAGATGCCCCTAAAGCAGCTCAGCCACCTGTCAGTGGAGAGCTTAGGGTGTGGTTCTGGGTACTGACAGCTGTCAGTAGCCTCTGCTGGGTGCTAGCCTTCCTGGCAGCACTGTACTTGGCCTGGGAGGCAGACCCCAAGGCCAATAGCAAAGTAGGCCCCCTGACCCTGTTGGTCATGGTGGGGTTGCTCAAGTGTTGGGTGACCTCTTTGGGTAAGCTAGGTCTTGCCCTAGCAAAGTTAGGAGTAGGGGAGGTGGGCACCTCACTACCCAAGTTGGCAGAGAGAGAGGAGGAAGACCCCCCTAGAGGGAAGTTTCAGTTTGGGTTGGGTCCTTTTACTGTTGGGATAGCTTCACTACCCAGAGGGAGTGACCCTGACAGGAGGATATAAGGCAGAGTAGGCCCTGCAAAGGGACAGCCAGTTTTCTTCACTGTCTTCCTCGCCTAACAAGCCAGGAAGACTCTCCCAGGGTTGGGCTGAGTCTCCTGGGCGTGTGGGCTGGGGGGGGGTTGTGTGAGAAACTGGGGCTGATTGCAGAGGCCCCCTAACTTTTTGCCCCCATTTTCCACTTTATGCTGGTGTTTTCCTGACTCTGATGGTGCCCTGGGTACTGTTAACCAGTCCCAGGGCCTGTGCTCTGTGTAAAATGGATATGCAAATTAGGCTAATTATAATTGGCTAAGTTAACCTACCTATAAGTCCCTAGTATATGGTAGGGCATGTAGGTTTAGGGACCACAGCATAGGTGGTGCACACCTAGGTGCATTCCTGAGGTGCCCAGTGTCATTTTAAAAGCAAGCCTGCCTTGCTGGCTGCTTTCAAATTAAAGTTATATGCAAATTCGACTTTGGAATTAAAGGTACTTCCAAAGTCTTAAACTACCTTATTTTTACATATAAGTCACCCCTAAGGTGTGCCCTATGTGCCCCTAGGGCTGGGTGCCATGTAACTATAAGCAGGGACTTTATAAAAATAGATTTATAAGCCCTGGTGAGGTAAAAACAGCCAAATTCGTTTTTCCCTCATTGAAGTAAATGGCCTTCATAGGCTAGAATGGGCAGACTTTATTTTAAATTTTAAAGTCTCCTTAAATGTTACATACCAAGAATTTGGTATCAAATTGATTGTTATAATAAATCCCACAACTTCCAGTTGTTGGATTTAATATAACTAGTGCAGGTAAAAAGTTTAGACTTTACCTAAAAAGTTGCCAATTTCAGCTCTGCATTGTTTTTGCTGCTGTGCTCTGATTGGCCAGCCTGCAGCAGCTTCTGCCAGGCTACTTTAATGAGGTGTGAAGTGGCCTGACTTCACACAAAGGAATGTGCTTGGGGGAGAGAATCTCCCCTCAGCAGATGGTGAGGCAGGAAGGGGGAGGGCTGCCAAACTGGTCTTCAAAGGCAGAGAAGGACATTTGCAGCACCCAGCAACACCCCCACATCCTGCAACCCCAGACAATTAGGTGCCCCCTTGATTAGATTAGGAGAGGGCAGGAGAGGGGTGTGTTTATGATTTTTAGCCACACCAGTGGGTGGGCTCAGCCAGATCTCTCCTCCAAAAATCAGATTCATCCATTTTGGATTTTTAGAGACTGTTGCCTTCTGGGATGGATTTTTGCCACACTTCCCAGGAAGTGGTCATCACAGGGGGACGACCCTGTCCCTGATTGGAGAACCAGGGCCCCCCTGCTTTTCACCCAGGAGCAAGGATAAAACTGGCAGACCTGCACCCACGCCTCAGATCCCCACCAAATTTCAAGAAGAAAGAACTACAAGGAGAAGAAGGACTGCCCTGCTGGACCCCTGGCCTGCACCTGGACCCTGCACTCAGAAAGACTGCACCAGCTGCACACTTGGGCTTCACCACAAGAAGGACTTTGCCTGGCTTCCACTGGTTCAAGGAGGGACTCCCTGTTTGCTACAGGTGAAAAATTGCTAACCAGAGTCCCCTGCACCAACTCCTGAAAAAGTGACCAGCTGACCACTGCCCAGTGGCCAAAAAGGAGTTTGCGCCAGGTGCACTCTGGGAGTTGAAGTCCGCACTTCCCAAGGACCATCACAGAACTTCTGGACCCTTGGGGTGAGCTGTGGACCCCAAAAGAACCTTAAAAGAACATCTGGGTGAAGCCCCAGAAGTTTGGAAAAGATTGGAGAAATTTTGGAAAAAAGCTCCATAAAGTGACCGACTCGACGCGGAAATTCTAGCCGGCTTGCCTCAACCGCGACCCGGCCTGACTTCGTGGTTCGTCCCGGTCAAGAAAAACATCCGAAAAAAAGACTAAGTCCGAACGTAAAAAGTTGACCGGGACCTTCCAGCCATCGTATCCGAGAAGGGCTCCACGGACGTCGGATCAAGATCCAGGTTTACCCCGGTCGAAGGATTTTCATCTCGAAAAAACGACTAAGTCCGAAGGTAGAAATCACCACCGAGGAAACCGACTTCGCGTATCCGGACAAGGGCTCCAGGAGGTCGGATCCAACTGGCAGGTTCGTCCCGGTGAAGAAAAACTTCAAAATAAAGACTAAGTCAGAAGGTAACTTTTTAACCGAGGCTTCCCGCGACCTGTATCCGAGCACGGCTCCATCGCGGTCGGCCTGAAAGTTTGACTTTGTCCCGGTCCTGGTGCAACCAGATGACCCGATTGGCGCTTTTTGTTTCTATGCGCTAGAAAATAATAATAATTTAAAAATTCATATCTCCGGTTCCCCTGAACCGATTTTAATCGTTTTTGTGTCATTTTAAAGATAAAAATATAAGCTATTTTTATAAATTGGTTTTGGATTTTTAAACTGTTTCCTGTGTTTTATTTAATTACTGTTGTGTGATATTTGAATGCTTTACACTTTGTCTCCTAAGTTAAGCCTTGACGCTCGATGCCAAGCTACCAAGGGTAGAGCTGGGATTAATTTACTGAGACCTAACTGTACTTTTGTGGAGGTTTGTGGCTTGTTGCTAGGTGTAGGTACCTACCTGCCCTACCAATAACCCATTTTCCAACAGCTGACAACAGAGCTCAGAGACAAAGAGAGGTGATTAATGCCATGCGTTTCTGAGCTGTGCTGTGTACAGCCCATGCACTAACTCTGAGATTTTTAAAGTTAATAGATGCACTGAAATCATGAAAAAGAAATGTATAGACATCTGTTATGCGGTGCAGAAAACATTATCATAATAGGCCCCTGGGGGCAAAGCTCACAAAGACCTGGCAGTAATAACCACTTTATGTTTCCAAGCTCTGCTGTCTGAAGCCCATGTATTAACTCAGAGATTTTTAGAAATGATGTATGCACTGAAGATTTAAAAAAAGAAACTTGCAGACTCCGTCTGTGCCAGGGCAGCACACAAAATATGATCCTGCGACGATCCCTGATGTTTTTTCTTTGTAAGTGCATAATCAGCAGGCTGTATATCTTGTGTATGCAGATGCTACCCAACTCTCAGATAGCAATATCCAGAATGTGTTGTCGATTTGTCCATTCGTAAACAGAAAACAGCAGTGTTGAATGAGAGGTTGTTTAATAACACTGAATAATCAAGAATCTTAAACGTGTAGTCTTAATAAATAATTATGTACCAGCTGCTGAGAATGTTATGATTTCTTTTTAATGATTTTTTTTCCTCGAGGTGCTTTAAATTTATTCAAATATTTTATCTTAAACTAACTGTTCTTTATTGCCTTTTACTATTTTCTTGCTGCATTAATTCACTTTATACTGACAAGTTTATGCTTTGACACGCCTAAAAGAGAGGAAATCATACAATATAAAATCTTGTTTGATTACAGCCACTATGAAAAAAATTAAAATAAATCTTTTAATTTTTCTTTTTGAAACACATCCCATTTTCCTTTAAAGAAAACAGGCTGCATTTTTCTTAAAATAAACTTTGCTTTATTTAATAGCAATTACAGACATGGGGGTCATTACAACCCCAGCGGTCGGCGGTAATATGGAGGAAAGAACTGCCAACAGGCTGGTAGTACTTTCCTCCATATGATGACATTGGCGGTTTGGCTGAAGCCAAACCGCCAATGTACCACACTGACTGCCACAGCAGTAAGGGCCGCCGGGCTGGAGACATCAATCTCCAGCCTGGCAGCCGTCACATGACCGCCTGCGGGATTATGACCCCGCCTCTGCCATGGTTTTTGTGGCTTCCTTACCACCATGAAACCATGGCGGTAAGCGCTATCAGTGACAGGGAATCCCTTGCCTGTAACTGATAGGGGTCTTCCCTCCCCCCTCCACAGGTTCCCCTCCACCCCGTTTCTCTCCAGATCCCCCTTCATACACACCCCACCCTTCACACACGCACACATGCATACACACATCCATTTTCACATTCATCCACGCATGCATACATCCATTCACACACACATCTGCACACACTTACATACATACATACAGACACGCATTCACACAACTCAACATTCACGCACTCACACCCCCAAACATGAACACACATACAACATGCAACACACAACTGCATACACACACGCACGCACATACACACACACACACCACCACACACACACACAACACCCCCCACCCCCTTCCCTGTCAGAGCACCCACTTACCTTTGGCTGGTGGCGGACCACTGGAGTGGCGCTGCTGCTGGCAGCAGCGCCACCTTACCGCCATCCGCCGGCATGACCACAGCTGGATTTCCACCATCCTTCTGGCGGAAATTCGACTGTGGTCATATCATGGCGGACAGCTGGTAGCCGCGGCTATGGTCTTTTGGGTGCCATCTCCGCAGCAGTTGGTGGTTTTTACCCCCAATGTCATAATGAGGGCCATGCTGTCTGCTGAACTCAGCAGGCCATCATGACAGTTTTTTTGGGGAATCCCAATAGGTCACAGAGCGAGACCTGCCTCGTGAATGATAATGAGGCAGGTCTTTATGTGACCCACTGGGAATTGCAGAAAGTATATAGCACACTTTTGTACATAGGTGTTTGAGTTTACCAAATAGCGAATCTCAAAAATGTGCTATTTGGTAATCACAAACCTGAACCTACCTACATCTGGGGTATTACAGTTGCAAAAAGATTTAGGGCCAGATTTACGAAAAGTGGAGCTGCACCCATTGCAGTGGCACTTTTCGTACATCCCTTAGCACCCCCCTAATGCTACAATGTGTACACCGTATCTAAGATACGGTGCACCATGGCGGTAGTTAGGGATCTAGCATTATCATTTTTGGTGCTAGTTTAGAGCTTTGCAGGATTAGCAAAAAAAAATGTTGACGCTAATCCTGCAAAGCCCAGTGAGGTCTATTGTAACCATTGCTGTGCCTCATTTTAACGTTTGCTCTGAGCAGTCGTTAAAAGTGCCAAAAAAATGATGCAAATAAATCTCTTAGATTTTTTTGTGCCATTTTTTTGTCCCCCCAATAGGGGAATGCCCCCTTTGCATACCTAATGCTTGGTGCAGGCATAATGTAGTGGAAAAAGTTACAAAGTGGCACAATGCATGCATTGCGCCACTTTGTACATATGACGCAGCAATTTTGGCCTCATTTGACCACATTAGCGTAAAAAAAAAGGATGCTAATGTGGCACAAGGACGCAATAGGGGCTCTTAAATCGGCCCATTATGATTTGATTTAGACTATGGCACGATGGTAGAATCACAGTCTTTTGGTGGTTGTCCTGCCTGCCCGCTCATAGAACCCTATGCCTTTTAGGGCCAGGGGAACACTTAATTGATAGCCAGTTGAGACAACAAGTGGTCAATGAAAGGCAAAGATCCACCCATTCCTGGGTCACTACCTTGCATGCTACGAAGTCCTTCTAATGCATATGTTCACTGTTCAGTGAGCTGCATCAACTTGCAGTCTGCTCGGCATTCAACCTTGCCAAAAAATGCTTCTGCCCACATTTGGGTACAGTTTACTCGCAGAGATCTCTACCAGGCAGACATGGACCTTTCAATGTGGTGGGCATCTTCCATCCAGAGAGCACAGGTAAGGGCCTCTGCTGATGCAGCTGCCTCTCAAAGTATGAATAACCTACCTTAGTCACTTTTACATTTTCATGTGAGTATATCTTCTCCCAAAGGAAGAGAGAAGGGGTTCTGGGGTGGGAATGTTATGGAACATTTGGGAGCACACAAACATTTTTATGGCTAAAGGCTCTCAGGAAATTGTCATATTTTACTTCAATCAAGGGCAAGAGTACATTGATTCATAATGGGGAGGGAGCAATTCTTAAGGGATGCTGTCTCCCAATCAGTACAACTATTTCTCCAACATAGAGTGGAAAAAATATTAAGAAGTAAAATCACGCATATCCCCATGCATAAATTCACTTTGTAAATTATTGAATTCTTGTAATTTCGTAAATAATTTCAAGCAGTACTCCTGCGAACTATCACACCTTCTGTGGCATGCTCCTAGAAACATTTGAGAATCCTAAATAAATCAAACATATACTGCAAACTAAGAATTTTCTGAATTATTTTGAGTTCAGGCCCTGTGGGTCAGAACTAACTTGTGAAAATACAGGACCTCATTTACGAGGCCCTAGGTCAGGGCAGTGCAGCAAGTGCCTTGCTGAGCTGCCCTGCGCCACTGGGAAGGGGGAGAAATGTACTGTATCTACAAAAAATGGGATATCTCTCTCCTCTACCCCTGTGCTGGTGCACAAAAAGCTGCCCGACGACAAGGCAGACACCTTTGCACCATGGTGCAAGTGTGCCTGCGCTGTGAGGATGATTATTTTTGTGTAGGAAGATCACCTTCCTGCATGACAACAATCACAAGAGGTGTTTTCTTCTTTCTGTATGTGCTGCTGAATAACGCACACATAGAAAGAGGTAAAAAACGGGGAGAAATAAAGATATTTTTGAGTCAATCTTACGGCACCCGTGAGGTAGCGTAGGAATCTGAGGCATTTCCAGACTTGTAAATCTGGGAATGCATCAGATTCCTTCAGATTCCATAGGTGTTGTGTGCGATGTTTTTATCAATCCCATCATTTGTTTTATTTTGTGGTTAGAATGTGGTAATACTTAATTATTCCAATGTAGTTGATTGTAATTTAGTTGCAGTAATCAGATTTCTTCACATTGATAACATATTCCAACTTTCCTAAATAAAGGTCCTTCTGCTTTTGCTTCATTTTCTGCACATCTGAATAGGAAGGCTTTAGTAATTATCAATTGAGGCTATGGCATTAGTCAGTGACAACAGCATCATCCAGATGATACTTATGCTGATAAATATCTCAATGCAATTAGTTGAAGTGCAATGAAACATCAGACTACAGTATAACGATACATAAGAATTATTGTTATAAAAATGCATCGACATCTGGAAACCCTGTTTAAGAGCAAGTGCCTAGTTTTCCTAATATTGTCCCAATCTGACATCATTACTCATATGGAATAAAGTTCTACTGCTTTGCTGTAATAAGTAAACACAGCTGAGCTCTAACATTGTAATGCGTAATGCCAGCTCCAGCACATAGTGCAGAAATTAATCTTGACATTATGACACCTGATAGCATTGGTGTAAGACCAATGTTCCACAAAGATAACTATACATGAATTCTTTATTTGGATCTTAGCAATAGAGGTAGCGCGTCCTATGGAATTTCACATCTGCCTGGTGATTTGGCTGGAAAATATAAAATCTGCAGTTATATTTAAGTTGTTTCTTTAGTTTAACAACGAATTAGACATGAAATAGTGTATGCTTGGGCAGCTTAGGTACATGAATTAGGCATTTTAATTTGTAACTGGAGATTGTCTCAACTCTTACCGTTTTCTAATGACCATATGTGACTACCTACTAGTTTAGACGGACAAACACAGTTGTCAGATTATGGAGGTGTTGGGGCTAACCTGGGTTTATTGGACTGAAAATGGCTGATGGTTACATTTTATTGATAATTTGTTTCTCATTTGGTAGGGGAGTGAGGAAGAGGCCACTTGCTTTGTTGAAAGACTCAACAACAACAATTTGAATATACAATTTACAGCCCATATTCATACAGAACATATTGTATTCCTAGATGTATAGGTGGTGGTGGTAGACAATAAAATGACATCTATATTGCTCCGCAAACCAATTACAGGTAACAGACTGCTACATGCTCATAGCAGTCATCCTAACCATCTCAAATGGAGCATCCCATGTGGGGAGGTAGTTCGGGGTCATAGCAATTGTAGTGACAATACAACATTTGAGAGAGAGATGTATCTAGTTTTAGAATTTTGCCCAACGGGGATGCCCTAAATGGGTATTGGACAAATCGAGTGAGAAAATAGACTTAAGATGAGATCCTTTTCAGTTGTGGTTACCTGCAGGAAGGAAAGAGAAATATGGAGTCAAGAGATGTGCGATTGTTTACAACATATAATGCAGTGGCCAAGGTTATTCAAGAGATCCTGAACAAGAATTGGGATCTTCCAAAATGTGACCCAGTGATAGGTGAAATGGTAGGGAGTAGACCTAAGATTACCCACTGTAAGGCAGAATCTCTTATAGATTTACTTGTTAGGAACAACATTAGGGCAAAGAATGATGCTGGAAGTACCCTGGATAAGACTATACCTGACTTTTACATTTGTGGCAGATGTAAGGCATGTGAACTTTCATTGAATACTAAAGAAATTACCATTCCGGGCAAAAAAAACACAAGACCCATCACCAAATGTATCATTTGTATTGCAGCATTTGTGTTTTAAATCCTTGAGTGCCCTTGTGGCCTATGGTACGTAGGTAGCATCATACATCCTGTAAGGAAAATAATTTTAGAACCTGCAAGAGCCATTAGAAATGAGGATGATCACTATTCTGTTGCTAGACACTTCAAGACACATCATTCCAGCAACAGGAACTTGTTGAGATGTATTGATGTTGATCATGTTGAGATAGATCCCAGAGGTGGGGATCGCACCATAGCACTTAAGAATCTAAAATTCAGAGTCATCATATTATTGAACACCAAGGTCCCATGGGGTCTAAACTCTGATGAAGAGTTACATGTGCATTTGAATTAATTATTGAGTTGAGAGTTTTACAGTGAGGATCATGGAGTGCTAAATTACAAATTACATCCTCCCTTTTTCTTCAGAAAACACATGGAGCACTTGAGTTATATAAATTGTATTATTTAATATTTTCTGTTAGGTGGGGACCTTCTTGGTAGTCACATCTTGTGTGGCAGACGAGGCTTTGCCTTTTTCAAATTCCAGATTATATGTATATTGTATACAGATTGGATTATCGGTCCTTTTGCCCACTTGGGCTTAATCTGGTTCTGCTCTTCTATTTTTATTTTATTTCATTGTATTTGCATTGGGACACAAGGGAATAATACTGCATGAGTTGTGATCTTCTACACATGCCCCGCCCTTATTCTATGAGGTAGCACCGTAATATCCACTCTGTAGTGATAATACATGGTCCATGATGCTAGTATATGATGTTTTACTGCCGCTACTTATAGTTATATGTGTTATAGGTTAACCTATACAGATGATAATTAATAGGTTTCACCAGTAGGTCTGAGACACATGCAACAGGGGATATGTAGCATCATAACTGTGAGCTCTATGAGCATTGTTTTCATTAGTACGTACCACTGGATGCTTAAAACTTGCATGTGACTGTGAATATGATGTTTATTTACTCAGAGTCCTGTCAATGAATGCTTATGAGATGTAAACTTATGACAGTTTTAATTTCATTGCAGTACACTTTTTTTGCCTGTTAATAATTTTGACCAAGTATGTACTCAGGTTCATATTGGCAACACAATTTGATGTAATTTTAACACAGCAAGAGGTTTTTTCTTTGTAGAACTATGAGATTGATACTTTACATGGTAATGTGTATTAGTGGGTTTTTTTCTTACTTGTTATAAAGCACCCTAAGTTGTGTATCTTTTGTAGCACATGCAGTATGTTATATTTCTCAGACATTATGTGTTGTAGTAAGTTTACATTATTGTGTTCATGGTTATATATGAGAAGATGCTATTTCATCATACTTTCACATCACTCCAAGATGGCAACCATGTATATACTCTTGTTGCATATGGAGACAATTTTGGACTTTCTTTTGTGTCATTGGGTGTTTGGGTTCAGGGGCTACATAAGGTTGTCTTGAGCACTACCACCCCGTGGGTGAACAAGGCTTAGGGGGTGATTCTGACCCTGGCGGTCATGGACCGCAAGGGCCAACGACCGCGGAAGCACCGCCAAGAGGCTGGCGGTGCTTCTGGGGCCATTCTGACCACGGCGGTAAAGCCGCGGTCAGAAAAGGGAAACCGGCGGTTTCCCTCCGGTTTCCCGCTGCCCCAGGGAATCCTCCACGGCGGCGTTGCAAGCAGCGCCGCCATGGGGATTCCGACCCCCTTCCCGCCATCCTGTTTCTGGCTGTTTTCACCGCCAGAAACAGGATGGCGGGAACGGGTGTTGTGGGGCCCCTGGGGGTCCCTGCAGTGCCCATGCCACTGGCATGGGCACTGCAGGGGCCCCCTAACAGGGCCCCATTAAGATTTTCAGTGTCTGCTTGGCAGACACTGAAAATCGCGACGGGTGCAACTGCACCCGTCGCACACCAGCAACTCCGCCGGCTCCATTCGGAGCCGGCTTCCTCGTTGCTGGGGCTTTCCCGCTGGGCGGGCGGCGGCCTATTGGCGGTCGCCCGCCAGCCCAGCGGGAAAGTCAGAAGGACCGCCGCGGTCTTTTGACCGCGGTACGGTCTTCTGGCGGTTCCCGCCAGGCGGGCGGCTTCCGCCGCCCGCGGGGGTCAGAATGACCCCCTTAGTGCCAAAAAGCATCATAGGGGCTGGAATCGCTTCAATTAATTGGTATCCCCCTCCCATCTAAAGTGTGGAAGTGAAATGCTGTGTTAGTGTCATTAGGTTAACACACACTTTAAGTGAAGTTGACCTGCAATTTTAGTTCCCAGGTGGTATTGATACGTTTATGCAAATTGCTTTCTAGGGACTGCTTGGTATCAACAGATTCACAAAATGCATCTGCTCCATAGTTGGAATTCCGACAGGCTCTTGAGCCTCTGGTCTGAGGTTCTTTTGAGTCTCGCTGCTGATGCCATTGACCATCAAAACCATGGTGCCCCAAAGGCTCTCCATCCTTTATGTCTCCTGGAGGCGATTGCAGAAAAAATATCTGTATTGTATTTAAAACACATCAGCCATCATCACCTACAGTTACCTCACATGTAATTGCCTTTCATATGTGTCACTATGTCACAGGGCACTTGTGAAATTCCTGAGGTAGCCTCGGACATTGTAGCTCACAGCAAGCTCATTAGCAAGAACAAAAGGTTTCCTCCACAATTGCATCCTAAGTACCCTTTTGTTAGCGGACATCTAGTCCTTCTGACAATGATTCAGGCTATAATAGATGGGATTCTGCAATCCATGTGCAGACACTTGTCAAAACCTTCTTTATAATCAGTGCCTTGTGATGCACTGAGTAACTGCTTATAAAAAAAAGATGTCAAAACTCAACTGTAATAAGTTACTGCAGTTGAGTTCTGTCTTTACAATGCAAGAGCCAGCAGCCGAGGTGAAAGGCAGGCCAGGTCACAGAGCAGCTGTTTAAAGCAACTAAAATTAAACGTTGCTTTTCACTCATCTGCTCTATTTTTCTAGCTTATAGTGACAAATGGAAAGAACATGTTTATTTTTGCACGTCTTAGGTAAATATATAGAGAGTAAACTCTGCATGTTTCTACACATTCTGAGTGACTGAATTTTTTTTTAAACTGACATACTGAACTGTTTATAATATATTTTTGCTAAAAATATTTAACAGCTTTAGGATGTGTTTGATTTTTCACTAGAGGTTTTATTTGTATTCCTCATGTTTACATACATGCTTTCCCTTTCATATAAAAGAGATAGGCATCAAGGTTTTAAATGCTTTGTGGGAAAGGTGATGGTGTGACCATGTGTTATATGGGATAAAGTACCTCCGGCCATACATGAAAAGCATATTGCTTGTCTCCTTGGCGTTCTAAAGGCTTGTTCCTCAATATGGTTATGGACCTCCTCTGTGACTTGCAATATCCTTATAATGCACAGCATTGCCTTAGGCAAGGGTCGCTCCCCAGGGGGCAATTTGTTTATTAGGCCTTTTCTGCCCCCCAGGGTTAGATCGTCCTATATTAATTAGGCCCATCTTTCCCCAGGGAGGGCAGAAGCCAGTAGACACCAGGGATTTTTGTTGTTGTTTATATTGATAAGGGGAACGGACCTTTAGGCAAGAGTCACTCCAGAGGGGACAATTTGTTTATTAGGCCTTTTCAGCCCCAGCTGGGGGCAGATCGGACTATATTCATTAGGCCAATCTTCCCCCAGGAGGGCAGAAACCACTAGACACCAGAGATTTTTTTTGTTTACATTGATAAGGGGAGCGACCCCTTAGGCAAGGGTCGCTCTCCAGGGGGCAATATATTTATTAGGCCTTTTCTTCTCCCCTTGGGGGCAGATTGGCCTAAATTATTCAGGCCGATCTAGCCCCAAGAAGATAAGAAACCACCAGGCACCAGGGATTTTTTTTTTTTTTTACAGATGGGGAGCGACCCCTTAGGCAAGGGTCGCTCCCCTGGTGGGCAATTTTATTTTAGGCCATTTTCTTTCCCCTCCTGGGGGCAGAAACCACTATACACCAAGGATTTTTTTTTTGCGCCAATGACACGCAAGCAGAGCGACCCCTTAGTCAAGGGTCACTCCCCTAGGCAGCAAATTTATTTTAGGACATTTGTGCACCCCTTGGGGGCAGGTAGGCCTATTTTTGTAAGGCCCATCTGCCCCCGAGGGGGGGAAAGCCCACCGGAGAACAGGAAAGATTTTCTTTTCAAAAAAAGAGGGTGGGGGTATTGCTACACCCCGACTGCAAATAAATGGGGACCGGTGGGCAGATGGGACAATTATCCCTGATCCACTACCCATGGGGGCAGAAAGCCTACTAGATGCCAGGGAATTAAAAAAACAAATAATTGAAGGGTGGTGGCTACCAATCAGCATGGGCATAGTTATGCCACCACTCCAACTGAAGCTCTCCCCCACACACTAAAACATCTTATCCCACAACAAGCAAGAGGACATTTGATTATTTTGGGTTTTAGTTTTACATTTGGGCCATGAGAGCTTGTCTAACTCTCAAAATCATCCCACTTGGAATGATGAGGGCTTTACTTTTTGGACTTTGGGACGCTGCCATCTAAAAAAATCTACGAGACCTAGACACATCTGAAAACTAAACATCTGGGTGAGTCCAGGGCGGTGTGCTTCACATGCACCCTGCACCATTTTCTTACCCACAATGCCTTGCAAACGTCCAACTTTGCCTGAAATCACATATTTTTCCCACATTTTTGTTATAGAACCTTCCGGAATCTGCAGGAAGCAACACAATCCCTACCACCCAGCATTGTTGCATCCATACTAATAAAAATCCTGCCCCACTTAAAAATGTTTTTCAAACTGCCCTTTTGGACCCGTTTTTGTTCCCCCTCATTTTCAACATGTTTTTGGCTCTTCCCTGTCACAGGCACTTGGCCCACCTATACAAGTGAGGTATCATTTTTACTGGGAGACTGAGGAGAATGTTTGGTGGTAGGAAATTTGTGCCGGTGAAGTGATCCCACACAGAAATTTGTGAAAAATGTGGTTATCAGGAGACTTGGGGGAATGCTGTGTGGAAGGACATTTTATGGCTCCTCTTAAATTCCATAACTTTCTATCACTGAAATGTGAGGAAAACGTGTGTTTTTTTTGCCACATTTTGAGGTTTGCTAAGGATTCTGGGGCACTGGCTGAGCTAGAGGCCAAAATCCACAGCTAGGCACTTTACAAAAAACAGGTCAGTTTTCTTTGGGAAAATGTGATGTGTCCACGTTGTGTTTTGGGGCATTTCTTGTCACAGGCACTAGTCTTACCCACACAAGTGGGATACCATTTTTATCAGGAGACTTGGGGGAATGCTGGGTAAAAGGAAATGTGTGGCTCCTCTCAGATTCCAGAACTTTCTATCACCGAAATGTGAGGAAAAATTTATTTTTTTGCCAAATTCTGAGATTTGCAAAGGATTCTGGGTAACAGAACCTGATGAGAGCCCCACAAGTCATCCCATCCTGGATTCCCCTAGGTGTCTAGTTATCACAAATGCACATAGATAAAGGCCAAAATCCACTGCTAGGCATGTTCCAAAAAACACGTTAGATTTCAATATAAAAATGTGATGTGTCCATGTTGCGTTTCCTGTTGCGGGCATTAGGCCTACCCATGCAAGTGAGGTACCATTTTTATCTGGACACTTGGGGGAACACAGAATAGAAGAACAATTTTTATTGCCCCTGGTCTTCTCTACATTTGTTTTCTTCCAAGTGTAAGACTTCTATTTGAGAAATGTCCTGTAATTCACATGCTAGTATGGGGGCCCCGGAATTCAGAAATGTACAAATAACCACTGCTTCTCAACACCTTATCTTGTGCTCCTTTTGGAAATACAAAGGTTTCCTTGATACCTATTTTTCACTCTTTATATTTCACCAAATGAATTGCTGCATACCCGGTATACAATGAAAACCTATTGCAAAGTGCAGCTCCTTTATTGGTTCTGGGTACCTAGGGTTCTTGATGAACGTGCATTCCCTATATATCCCGCAACCAGAAGAGTCCACCAGACATAACGGTATATTTCTTTAAAAAATCTGACATAGCTGGAAAAAGTTCTAGAAGGAACCGTTGACAGAAATGGCGTTTTTTTTTTCCTGAATTTCAATTTTTATTTTATTTTAGCTGTTACTTACTGTAGGATACTTTGAAGGATCTCTATGCATATGCACACTAGTAAACAGAGTTTGGATTCATCACTGTGACTCAATATGTCAATTCTACAAATTACCTCAACATATGTGATAAGATCAGAGCTCTACGTATTGGATATTAAGTAGGTTCATCAATCCTCTATAGCTTCAAGATTTTGTTTGGGGGCAATTTGGTCCAGACCCCATTTGATAACCCACAATTGGTTTAACAGGGCATTTAATAGGTTGAATGTTTTGGACTATAATAACACTGTTTCTTGCAGCTTCTTTATTGGCTCAGGGTACCTAGGGTTCTTGGTGAACCTACATCCCATACCCAGGAGAGTCCAGCAGACGTAATGGTACATTGCTCTCAAAAATCTGCCATAGATTGATAAAGCTATAGAACAAAACGTGGACAGAAATAGCTCTTTTTTCACCTCAATTTCAATATATTTTTATTTTAGTTGTTACTTTCTATAGGAATACCTTGAAGGATCTACACAATGACCCCTTGCTGAATTCAGAATTTTGTCTACTTTTCAGAAATGTTTAGGCCTCTTGTTAAGGTGGTGTCAGATTAACACGCCGAGCTCCTCATGAGGGTATTATTCTAGCATGACCCTTGCCGATACGAGAGAGTACCGCACTCACAGAACCGACTGAGGACATTGACCATTGGTGATTATTAATTGTCTTGAAAAAGCCCCAGGTTGATACACCCTCGGGGCGAAACACGTGTTGGCTTTCAGTGGCTCTCTATGCATATGCGCACTAGTAAACAGAGTTTGGATTCATCACTGTGACTCAATATGTCAATTCTACAAATTAAATCAACATAAGTGATAAGATCGGAGCTCTACGTATCGGATATTCAGTAGGTTCATCAATCCTCTATAGCTGCAAGCTTTTGTTTGGGGGCAATTTGGTCCAGACCCCATTTGATAACCCACAATTGGTTTAACAGGGCATTTAAAAGGTTGAGTGTGCTGGACTATAATAACACTGTTTCTTGCAGCTTCTTTATTGGCTCTGGGTACCTAGGGTTCTTGGTGAACCTACATCCCATACCCAGAAGAGTCCAGCAGACGTAATGGTATATTGCTTTCAAAAATCTGTCATAGATGGATAAAGTTATAGAACAAAACGTGGACAGAAATGGCTGTTTTTTCACCTCAATTTCAATATTTTTTTATTTTAGTTGTTACTTTCTATAGGAATACCTTGAAGGATCTACACAATGACCCCTTGCTGAATTCAGAATGTTGGCTACTTTTCAGAAATGTTTAGCTGTCTGGGATCCAGCATTGGATTCACACCCATTTCTTGCACTAACTGGAAGGAGGCTGAAAGCATAAAAAATAGTAAAAATGGGGTATGTCCCAGTAAAATGCCAAAATTGTGCTGAAAAATGTGGTTTTCTGATTCAAGTCTGCCAGTTCCTGAAAGCTGGGAAGATGGTGGTTGTAGCACCGCAAGCCGTTTCTTGATACCATTTTCAGGGAAAAAATAAATTCTTCTGCAGCCCCTTTTTCCCATTTTTTTTTTAAAACAAAATTTTCGCTGTATTTTGGCTAATTTCTTGGTCACCTCTAGGGGAACCCACAAACTCTGGGTACCTCCAGAATCCCTAGGATGTTGGAAAAAGAGGACGCAGATTTGGCTTGGTTAGCTTATGTGGACAAAAAGTTATGAGAGCCTAAGCGCAAACTGCCCCAAATAGCCAAGGCTTGGCACTGGAGGGGAAAGGCCTTGCAGCGAAGGGATTAATTACTGTGCATCTGGAAAAACAGTATTTATTTTGAGTGGCAAAGCTCATGTGAGATTTTACAGGAAGTAATATGTCCACAGTTGGGTGGGTGGTAGAAAGCGACAAATTGACCTATTTCAACCTACAATGCATTTTGTCCTCCTTGGTAGGACTTCAGCCCTGACATATACTTTTTGAGGCAAACCTGGTTTGCCTAAAAAACTATAGCGCCGGCTAGAGCGCCAGCTGGGCACCATATTTAAGGAAAGGCGCAAGCTAAGGTATATTAAAAGTACTTACCTCTACTTACCTGGGATGGGGTCCCCCATCCTTGGCTGCCTCTTTGGTGTGGGTGGGGGTGTCCCTGGGGCCTGAGGAGGGCACCTGTGGGCTTATTCATGGTGTTCCACCATGGAAATGGGCCCACAGGTCCCCTAAAACCTGACCTGACCCAGGCGGTAAATAATGGCGCTAAACAAGCTTAGCGCCATTATGTAGGCAGGTCTCCCTCCCATGCACCATTTTTGCACACGAATGTAAATAAGGTGCTAGGGCCTTTGAGTCATTTTTTTGCCTGGGATCGCCTACCTTGCATCTCGTTGATGCACTGTAGTTTTACACAGGCAAAAAATGACTTTAAGTCCAATATTTTGGTGCTAGACATGTCTAGCGCCAAAATATAAATATGGAGTTAAGTTTGAGCTGAATTAGCGTTAAAAAAATATTACGCTAATTCAGTGCAAACAGAGTAAAAATATGCCCCTTTGTGTTTCATAAGGGGCTTAAACAAATTCTATTGCTGGTCAAATGACAAAAAAATTTCGTTGACAATTCTTGATTGTACCGTTTAAAATAGAATTGTTTTAGGCATAATCATTTATCAAACAACAGATGCAGGGGCAGATTTTAGGTTAATCTTTTGCATGAATACATGTTGATGATGAATACATTCATATTATAAGACATATGTTTCTTCTATAATCCCTTTTAAATGTAAAAAATTATCCAGGTAAAAGCATGGTTAATTAAAAGATACTTTGACTTTTGCATTTGTTTTTTTTTAACTTTATCTAAAAGGACTGCGCCTTTGGGGTGCTTATTTGTTAACAAGCAGGACTAATACATATTTTTCTCCATCTGATTTAATGAAATCGGAGGTGAACATTGCAGTTTGTAGGACTGAATTGCCTTTTGTTTTCGTGGTCTGAGAGCTGACCGTGTAGGTTAGTTACTTCAGCCTTCTGCAACATGACCAATAGCTCAAACACGAACAAATGAAGACGAGCTGATAAAGAATGAGCTTTCTAAACAGGCTTGTTGTTTAAAAAGATATGTGATTTTCCGCTCGCCATTACCATTTAGGAAAATCAATGGGAAGCAGAAAGATGAATGGCTTTCAAGCAACACTTTGAAATCTAAAAGCTTTGCGGTTTTACAGAAATACGGCAGGGAAATATAAATGACCAGATTATGATAACTACGGGAGGGGAATAAGGACATGATTTAATATTATTATTAGTAACACGTTCCTGGGAAGATGCATACTCATTTTGAACTGAAATTATACATAAATACATCTAATTCTCAGTATACTTATTAGAAGAAGCAAAGAGCAAATATGGCAATGCTAGCTGGGTCTTTTTGAGCAATCTCAAACCCAGGGGCGCATTTACTATTCCTTCACACAAGGCAGCATAGCAGTCAAAGTTGCTCCGCTGTGTTGTGTCAAATGGACAGAGAAAAACAGCGCCATACCTGTCTTCCACTGCTGGCACGCCTCAGTCTGCCTTGCCTCAAGGCACATCCTCTTGCGCCGTAGGGCAAGGGTATGGGTGTGATGTCAAGCATAGGTTTTGTACTGCAAGGGTAACCTTCCTATGCTTTGACATCATTCATTACGTTTCCCACGTAAATCTGACCCTTAAAATTCATGACAAAGCACTTTTAATATTTAGAATGAAGCAGCAGTGGTAAAGATGTGAACAAGAAAATATAGGTCAGTGAATCTCAAACTTTTGACTTTTGTGGACCCCCACTTTATCATTATTGGAACCCGGGGACCCCGCTGAGTCATTATTGGAAATCCTGGACCCCAGCCCCCCCCACCTGCATCCCCCAACCCCCCCCACCCCTCGAGTCATTACTGGAAAAGCCGGGAACAGAGGCCTAAACATTGTTGATGATTTGAACCGCTAAACAATATACAAAAAATGCAGAAACAACCATTCCATCACGCACATGCACAAATGATAGCGCTTTTTATTTAATTTGCAAGTAAATAAAATAAGAAATATACAAATTTTATTAGAAAGATTGGACCTTTTCTAAATTCTATTGAAGCCACATTAGTCCATACTAGAATTCTGTTTGACGCACCTGCACTGCTCCCACAAATCAATCTGAGGATACTAATTTAATTTTTAGCCTCCAATTTGAAATTACTTAACAATCATAGTACATTTAGCCACTTTATTTACATGCACTTGTTAATACTAATACATTTTCTAAGCAGTCACGGACCCCCAAAGGAGGCTTCGTGAACACCCAGGGACTCCAGACCACAGGTTGGGTCAAACAACTGATTTAGGCCTTATTTGCAGTAATAGGAATTCTGACAAACATCAGGAATTTCCTACCTTCCACCTTTCAGAATTAACCCAGTGACGAGTATTAGCTGTAGTATGCCTTTAAAAAGCATTCTTCTGGTATACCGATGAAGCATTACCACTGGTACACTTGTACCAAGTGTTACCTCTAATATGTCAGTGCCATGTATTACCTCCAGTGTGCCTGTGTTTTATTTTTTTCACATGTTCTCTTATTTAAAAATGTATTTTAGTATTTTTTTTCAAAACACAGGAAAGCAAGTTCACATAGGGTTTGGTGCATGGATCTTGATTCATAGATGTTTACGTATCAAGCCAACCAAAATATTAATCATTCATCAATATCTGTGAGTAAATACAGTATCTCCATTTTACATGTACTAAAGGTAGTGGGAGATTAAATGGCAATGCCAATATACAGTATAAGAAACAGTCATCAGAAAGTAGAGGCAAATGTCAAATTGTCATCCTAATTTCCCACCAGGAAACAGAGCACATGGAGTCCGGGTGTTCAGAATGGTTTGGGATCAATTTGCAGCAAACTGATTTCCCTATCAGTTAGTGCCATCAGCCTCTGCTGGCTGAAGGATATAGGGGGTTATTCTAACTTTGGAGGAGGTGTTAATCCGTCCCAAAAGTGACGGAAAAGTGACGGATTTACCACCAGCCGTATTACGAGTCCATTATATCCTATGGAACTCGTAATACGGCTGGTGGTATATCCGTCACTTTACCGTCACTTTTGGGACGGATTAACACTCCTCCAAAGTTAGAATAACCCCCATAGTGTGAATCAAAGTCTCCTCGACCTAAGCCCATTCATGCAAATCCAGTTTCCACCTGTAAGTTGCTGGTTCCAGGGGTGATCTCCAGTGAACAGCTATGGTTCGCTTCCTAACAGCAAGTGCAAAGTCCAAAAATCTGAATGTCATGTTAATGTGTTTAGAACGTGGGATGAGACCCTGGCGATAAAACGTAGGATTCAGCAGTTGACTTCTATTAGTCCATTCTGAGAGAAGATCTGTTAACTTTACCCAGAAGGTGGCAGTATCCAGCAGGACCACACCATGTGTGTGAACGTAACATCCGAAGAGTGCGATCTGTTTCAAGCACCTCATTGGTGGGGCTCCAGGTGGTCCTAATAGCATACAGTAATGTACCATGGAGGAACTGACCTGGGGACACTGGAACTCAGCATAAGGCATGAGATGACCAAAGTCATACAACTGGCCTATCTGTATGACACCAGCTCTAGAATACACAAGAATGTTGTGCCCTGAAAATATCTAAACCCAAGCAACAACCTAACTAGAAGCTCGGGGTCATTAGGACAGCGCAGCTTAGCTTTTGGAGATTCCTGTGCAAACAATTTTGTGCCATCTACAAGAGGCATGACAACCCTCCGAGGCATGGGCGATAACCAACAAAAGCTCTACAATTAAAGCATTCCAAATAGAGGGAGTGATGTACAGCAATACAGAGCTGCAACAAGAGAGATGCCAGGATAAGACATTAGGCCCCATAGAACTCTGAAGGCAGATCATCACTACCTGGCATCCCGTTATATGCCAGCTGGGTTATCATCATCTTAATTTCAGGGCGATTGAGCTAGGAATATAAATCAATGGATGCCACCCTGTTCATTCTGGATATGATTGCTTGCTGTATGTAGGCATCTTGGTGTTCACAATCCAATTACGGGTCAGTGACATAATGCCGGTCATAGAATTTGGCAAACTGGTGATAAATAGTGGCCGGTGAGTTTAATGTATGCCCCTTGGGATGTCTGATAGCCATGACAGATGTAGGGGATTTTCATCATGGATGAACTATGCTAGAAGTCACCTAGATTTGTCACCCTCCAGATGTTGGAAGGAAACATATTCCTTAAAACAAGCTAAGCGTAGTGTGTATCTCAAGATACTGGGAACATTTATGTAACAGTTCAGCATCATTTGAGTCAGAATTAGCAAATCTGTGTTCAAATCATTTCGGCCCTGATTCAAGGAGCTTAACTGAGTAAGAGGTGCTTTACAGACCCAAGTGGAAGTACTCATACAGGTGTTCCCTATGTAGGCCCTAAAGGCCTCCCATTCATTGGATGTACTATTAGTTGAACCCACTGTAGCGTCAAAGAAGGCAGTGATTGCTTTCTAATAGTATGTTCATAGACTGTTTCATGCAGCGTGGTCACCTGAAAACGCCAGCTAGGGATGTACCTTCTTTTTTCTGACCTGTTCTATCATTAAACTAATGGATTATGGTCTGATACAGTTTTAGCAGTCTATTCTATACCATCCAACATGTAAGTTAGGGATTGTGAAGAGTGTTAAAGCTTATATGTAAAGCATATAATGGGGAGTTATAGTAGTACTCTCTGCTACAGGGGTACTCCGCTTTCCAGAGATCCACTTATTTCCAGTTCTTCGCCCAGGCGGATAGTGCCTCAGCTGTCCTTGAGGCATGCGCCCCCAGGAGTGGCGGCTTGAAGTGATCAAGATCAATGTTATGGATCATGTTAAAGTCCACTGCTATTAGCAACAGGTTACGGGTCATAGAGGTTAGTATATTAGACAAGCTGTCCAAGAAAGAAGACTGCCCTTGATTAGGAACATATAATGCAAGTATGCAGAGAGTCTTACCAATCTGTTTAGCTGATACCAGTTTTGTAATGAAACTTGAGGGGGCCCGTATGCCTAGTATATGGAGGGGCCCCCGGACTCACACAGGAGCTCTCAGGCTAGAATACTGTGCTGAGGGGGCCCCTGGAGCTCGAGGCCCCGCCGCACCGCTGGGTTGCAGCACCCTTTGTTATGCCACTGGCTGAAACCAACACATAACAGCTTACAATGTGAATTCTCTAGCACTGGGGCAGCCGTCGTGCCTGGCCTCACCCATGATTATACCCTTCTAGAGTAGGACGTAAAGGTAATGCAGAACAACTGACCCTGCCATCTGGGTCTGAGCCTCAGAGATGCCAGCTCACTTAGGTGGTTTTCCTGTTATACCACAAAGTGAACTCCACGTTTCCTTAGAAACAACAACACCTGATGTCACTTAATGGTTAGGCCTAGTCCTTAGACATTCCATGTGAGAAAATTGCGTCTACCTATTTGGTAATGGATTAGAGTAAAGTGGGGTTAAGCACCACAGCTCAATGCACCAGGATCTGAACAAACATGAAAAGGAAGAGCATTACACCCATCCAGTGACCAAAGTACATACCAATCCAGTGACACATACGTTTTTTGTGCATAGTCATTGCCAGTGTGCTCACAGCAGGATAGAAAATTAAAAAGAAACATACATAACAACTGCAACAAAACAATACCCACAAACACCCTGCTCCGGGTGAAAATTTGAATACTTTGTGCCCAAATTTGTAGAAAATAATAATCCTATGAAAGTGTATGTGATAGCCCGCGTGCTCTGAGCTGGCCGAGACAATGCACAATGTGATAGGAGCGATCAGAAATTTATGGTGAGGAGGGGATGCAAAAATACTGTGCAGCCCTAGGAATCAGCAATAGAGCATGATCAGCTCACTGTGGTAAGAGACAAACACCCTGCAGAAGGACCTCCCTGCCAAGTCTGTGTGATATAAATCACCCATGGAACTCCCAGTACCCAACAGTGGCCACTTTCAGCAGTGATGGTTTTTTATGTTAACAAACACTTATATGCCACATGTGCGCATGTGCTCATATGCACAATATGGGTTATTGGTGCCAGGGACCACTAAATAAATCACAAGGCCAGGCAAAGCAATTCCCTCCTCCAGAGTGCCAAAGAGAGCAATGGTGCAACGTCAAGGGATACAGGCAGTTTATGTCTAAACCCAGACCTGGTCAGTGGCGCCTTTGATTTTCCGGCCCCCATTCTTTCTGGCTTGGCCATGCCCCTTTTCACCTGTGCTGTTTTTCTAAGTATTACTTCCAATATGCCAGCACCAGCATTTTGTAGTGTGTGTCTCCGTAAGCGAAGAATTACCTTCAGTATGCCAGGGACTTGCAAACATAACACCATATTCTGACTTACTGCTGCTCACATACTTTCACTCACTCACACTTATTCTCTCTCACTCATGCTCACTTATATTTCCTCTCGCACACATTCTTATTCTCTGATTTTTGCTCACTTTTACTATTCTCTAACTAACCTCTCACTCATCCGCCCTCATCACCTCACCTGCAATCACTTGCTTTCATTTACTCTTACTCTCACTCAGTTATTATCACTCTGTTTTCTCATGTTTTCTGTACTCTCATTTACTCACAATCAGCTACTCCCATTTACACTTGACTCATTCACATTTAGTCACTTTTACTTGTAGTCATAGTTTCTCAGTATTCAAACTCATTTGAACTAACTTTTACTCTTGGTCACTGATTTTCATTTAGTCTCACTGTAGGAAAGTCCTTTTTTTTTGCCTGATCACCCCCACTCTTTCTGGATAGGTACTGGTGGTTACTGACTCTTGGCTGTGCCCTGGGTACTGCTTACCAGTCCCAGGGCCAGTGCTCTGTGTAAAATGGATATGCAAATTAGGCTAATTATAAATTGGCTAAGTTAACCTACCTATAAGTCCCTAGTATATGGTAGGGCATGTAGGTTTAGGGACCACAGCATAGGTGGTGCACACCTAGGTGCATTGCTGAGGTGCCCAGTGTCATTTTAAAAGCAAGCCTGCCTTGCTGGCTGCTTTTAAATTAAAGTTATATGCAAATTCGACTTTGGAATTAAAGTTACTTCCAAAGTTATAAACTACCTTATTTTTACATATAAGTCACCCCTAAGGTGTGCCCTATGTGCCCCTAGGGCTGGGTGCCATGTAACTATAAGCAGGGACTTTATAAAAATAGATTTATAAGCCCTGGTGAGGTAAAAACAGCCAAATTCGTTTTTCCCTCATTGAAGTAAATGGCCTTCATAGGCTAGAATGGGCAGACTTTATTTTAAATTTTAAAGTCTCCTTAAATGTTACATACCAAGAATTTGGTATCAAATTGATTGTTATAATAAATCCCACAACTTCCAGTTGTTGGATTTAATATAACTAGTGCAGGTAAAAAGTTTAGACTTTACCTAAAAAGTTGCCAATTTCAGCTCTGCATTGTTTTTGCTGCTGTGCTCTGATTGGCCAGCCTGCAGCAGCTTCTGCCAGGCCACTTTTATGAGGTGTGAAGTGGCCTGGCTTTACACAAAGGAATGTGCTTGGGGGAGAGAATCTCCCCTCAGCAGATGGGGAAGCAGGAAGGGGGAGGGCTGCCAAACTGGTCTTCAAAGGCAGAGAAGGACATCTGGAGCACCCAGCAACACCCCCACATCCTGCAACCCCAGACAGCTAGGTGCCCCCTTGATTAGATTAGGAGAGGGCAGGAGAGGGGTGTGTTTATGATTTTTAGCCACACCAGTGGGTGGGCTCAGCCAGATCTCTCCTCTAAAAATCAGATTCATCCATTTTGGATTTTTAGAGACTATTGCCTTCTGGGATGGATTTTTGCCACACTTCCCAGGAAGTGGTCATCACAGGGGGACGACCCTGTCCCTGATTGGAGGACCAGGGCCCCCCTGCTTTTCACCCAGGAGCAAGGATAAAACTGGCAGACCTGCACCCACGCCTCAGATCCCCACCAAATTTCAAGAAGAAAGAACTACAAGAAGAAGAAGGACTGCCCTGCTGGACCCCTGGCCTGCACCTGGACCCTGCACTCAGAAAGACTGCACCAGCTGCACACTTGGGCTTCACCACAAGAAGGACTTTGCCTGGCTTCCACTGGTTCAAGGAGGGACTCCCTGTTTGCTACAGGTGAAAAATTGCTAACCAGAGTCCCCTGCACCAACTCCTGAAAAAGTGACCAGCTGACCACTGCCCAGTGGCCAAAAAGGAGTTTGCGCCAGGTGCATTCTGGGAATTGAAGTCCGCACTTCCCAAGGACCATCACAGAACTTCTGGACCCTTGGGGTGAGCTGTGGACCCCAAAAGAACCTTAAAAGAACATCTGGGTGAAGCCCCAGAAGTTTGGAAAAGATTGGAGAAATTTTAGAAAAAAGCTCCATAAAGTGACCGACTCGACGCGGAAATTCTAGCCGGCTTGCCTCAACCGCGACCCGGCCTGACTTCGTGGTTCGTCCCGGTGAAGAAAAACATCCGAAAAAAAGACTAAGTCCGAACGTAAAAAGTTGACCGGGACCTTCCAGCCATCGTATCCGAGAAGGGCTCCACGGACGTCGGATCAAGATCCAGGTTTACCCCGGTCGAAGGATTTTCATCTCGAAAAAACGACTAAGTCCGAAGGTAAAAATCACCACCGAGGAAACCGACTTCGCGTATCCGGACAAGGGCTCCAGGAGGTCGGATCCAACTGGCAGGTTCGTCCCGGGGAAGAAAAACATCGAAAAAGAGACTAAGTCAGAAGGTAACTTTTTGACCGAGGCCTCCCGCGACTTGTAGCCGAGCAGGGCTCCATCGCGGTCGGCCTGAAAGTTTGACTTTGCCCCGGTCCTGGTGCAACCAGATGACCCGATTGGCGCTTTTCGTTTCTGGGCGCTAGAAAATAATAATACTTTAAAAATTCATATCTCCGGTTCCCCTGAACCGATTTTAATCGTTTTTGTGTCATTTTAAAGATAAAAATATAAGCTATTTTTATAAATTGGTTTTGGATTTTTAAACTGTTTCCTGTGTTTTATTTAATTACTGTTTTGTGATATTTGAATGCTTTACACTTTGTCTCCTAAGTTAAGCCTTGACGCTCGATGCTAAGCTACCAAGGGTAGAGCTGGGATTAATTTACTGAGACCTAACTGTACTTTTGTGGAGGTTTGTGGCTTGTTGCTAGGTGTAGGTACCTACCTGCCCTATCAATAACCCATTTTCCAACATAATTGGAAGCAGCGACGGGATCCTGTACTTGTGTTCAATATCACGTTACAGTTTTAGATAAAACAAATTAAAAATCCTTTAAATTGTCCTAGTGCAAAAATTGTTTTTAATTTTTAATTTTAATTTTTTTTTTAAATTAATTTGGATTAATTTCAATTATTGAATTTTTGTAATTTTTCTAAATTCCTGTTACCAATTTTTGCAAAAAGTTTTTGTTGACACAAAACTAGGGAACCATGGAGCTTGATCTGGCTAGCCTACCTACACTGACAGTAGTCCAGCTTAGGGGGTTGTGTGTTGAGAGAGGGTTGCCTGCAACCACTAATCTCAGGAAGGAAATCCTAATTAAATCCCTGACAGCATGGGCTGAGGCCCAAGAGGTAGAGACAGAGGAAGCTCCAGAGGAGGAAGAAAAAGAGGAAGATGCTAACTCTAACCATTCAGGGGAGGGAAGGCATCAGACCCCAAGTGAGGAAGAGGAGGAACGGTTCTCACTGGACACAGTCACTAGGGGCAGACCCAAAGCTAGTGATAGGAAGAGGGTCCTTTCAGGAGGAGAGAACCCATCCATCAGGGAGAGAGAGCTGGAAGCCCAGCTAGCCTACATAGCTTTGGAGGCAGAGAAGCTTGCCCTAGAAAAAAAGAAGTGGGCAAGCAAAGAAAAAAAAGATGGAAGCAGCGAGAAAGAAACTGAGGTGTCCCTGGGTGGGGGTTTTGCCCCCAGATTACCCAAAGGGGTGGTTCCTGCCTATGTAGAGGGGGATGACATTGATAAGTGGCTGGGGGCCTTTGAGAGGGCCCTCCAGATGAGGAAAGTCAAGCCTCAGTACTGGGGTTCACTCCTTTGGGAGTTAGTTCCCAACTCTGGGAGGGATAGGCTCCTAACCATGAGTGGGGAGGATGCAGACTCATACCCCAGTATGAAGAGATGCTTGACTAAAAAGTTTGGTCTAACCCCAGAGCAGTATAGGCTTAAGTTTAGGGACACCCAAAAGACAAGCACCCAGTCCTGGGTGGACTTTGTGGACATTTCAGTGAAAGCACTGGAGGGCTGGATACAGGGCAACAGGGTAAGTACCTTTGAGGGGCTGTACAATTTGATTATGAGGGAGCACCTTCTAACTAATTGTGTCCAAGAGAGGCTCCGCCAGTATCTAGTAGACTCTAGGTTGACCAACCCCAGAGAGCTGGGGGAGGCAGCAGATGACTGGTTAAGAACTAGGGTTAACCAGAGACCCCCAGGGGGTGATCAGAAAAAGGGAGGACATGGTTCTTCTCAGGGGAAGAACCAGGGGAAAGATGACAAAAAACCCAAAGAGTCCTCACAAGAGTCCCCAAAAACTTCTCAGGGAGGGGGAGCCCCGAGCCAATTCACTTCTAAAGGGAAAGGGTATCAGGGAAAGAATTTTGATCCTGCTAAAGCAGGAAGGTTTCAGGAGCTTGCTAAGGCCGGCAAGTGTTTTGACTGTTTTCAGCCAGGACATAAAAGAGGAGATGCTATCTGCACCAAGAAGCCCCCCACTGGTGGGCAATCCCAGGGGATTGCTAGTGTAGGGTTGGGGGTGGAAGTTGGCCCAGGGGTGGAATCAGGGTACACTGAAGTCACCTTAGTATCCGTGGGTGGGGTGGACATTGCAACTATGGCCACCTTACCTCCCATCATGCAGAGGTATAGGCAGAGGCCTAAAGTCAATGGGACTGAAGTGGAAGCTCTGAGAGATACAGGAGCCAGTGTGACAATGGTCACAGAAAAGCTGGTTTCTCCAGAGCAGGTCTTACCTGGTGTCTTCCACCAGGTGACTTATGCAGATAGCAGAACCAAACTCCATCCCATGGCTATGGTGAGTCTGGAATGGGGAGGTGTGACTGGCCCTAAAAAAGTAGCTGTAGCTCCTGCCCTCCCAGTAGAGTGTCTACTGGGAAATGATCTTGAAGCATCTGAATGGTCAGAAGTGGAGAGAAGGGTCCATGCAAAGATGCTGGATCTCCCTGAATGGGTGTGTGCTGTGACCAGGTCACAGGCAGCACAACAGGGAAATGCTGGACACTTGGACCCTGGAACAATGGGCCAAGCCTCCAAGAAGAAGAGAAAGGGCACTGGGTCTGGCTTGCCAGCCCCAACAAGTACAGAGGGTCAGGAAGAATCCAACCCTGAGGGGGAGGATCTGAACTCTGAAGGAGGGACACCTTCCCTGCAAACTCTGCCTGACTTGGCAGAACTGCAAGGGGCAGGTGGGCCCACCAGAGAAGATTTGTGCCAGGGACAAAGAGAGTGTCCCACTCTTGAGGGCCTGAGGCAGACTGCTGCCAGGCAAGAACAAGGGGATACCAGTGGTACCCACAAGGTTTACTGGGAGGATGGAGTTCTCTACACTGAGGCTAGGACCCTCAAAGAAGGGGCTACTAGGAGAGTAGTGGTCCCCCAAAAGTATAGAGAATTCCTCCTTACCTTAAGCCATGATATCCCCTTAGCTGGTCATTTGGGACAGACCAAGACCTGGAACAGGCTGGTCAACCATTTTTTTTGGCCAGAAATGTCAGAAAAAGTCAGGGAGTTTTGCAGCTCCTGTGTCACCTGTCAAGCCAGTGGCAAGACAGGGGGCAAGCCAAAGGCTCCCTTAATTCCACTGCCAGTGGTTGGGACTCCCTTTGAGAGGGTGGGGATTGACATTGTTGGTCCCCTAGACCCACCAACTGCTTCAGGTAACAGGTACATTGTGGTGGTAGTGGACCATGCCACCAGGTACCCTGAGGCAATACCCCTCCGGACAATCACTGCACCCACAGTGGCTAGGGCCCTACTTGGTGTGTTCACCAGAGTGGGATTCCCAAAGGAGGTGGTCTCAGATAGGGGCACAAACTTTATGTCAGCCTATCTGAAAGCCATGTGGGAGGAGTGTGGTGTTACTTATAAGTTCAGCACACCCTACCATCCACAGACCAATGGTCTAGTGGAAAGATTCAATAAGACCCTGAAGGGCATGATCATGGGTTTGTCTGACAAACTCAGGAGGAGATGGGATGTCCTCCTCCCATGCCTGCTGTTTGCCTACAGGGAAGTGCCACAGAAGGGGGTTGGATTCAGCCCCTTTGAGTTACTGTTTGGGCACCCTGTAAGAGGCCCATTGTGCTTGGTGAGAGAGTCTTGGGAAAAGCCTCTCAAGGAAGCCAAGGAGAATGTGCTGGATTATGTACTAGGCCTGCGGTCTCGCATGGCTGAGTATATGAAGAAGGCAAGCAGGAACCTGGAGGCCAGTCAGGAGCTCATGAAGCTCTGGCATGATCAAAAGGCTACCATGCCTGAGTATCACCCAGGACAGCTGGTGTGGGTTTTGGAGCCCATGGCTCCTAGGGCACTACAGGCCAAATGGACTGGGCCCTATCCAATCCTAGAGAAAAAAGGTGAGGTCACCTACTTGGTGGACCTTGGCACCCCCAGGAATCCTCACAGGATCCTGCATGTTAATAGGATGAAACCCCACCAGGACAGGGCAGACATGACCATGCTGATGGTCACTGATGAAGGGAAGGAGGAGGAGGGTGAACCTCTGCCAGACCTCCTGTCCTCAAAGGAAAAAGATGGGTCAGTGGAGGGAGTGGTACTCTCTCCCAAACTGACAGATCAGCAACAACAAGACTGTAAGCAAGTCTTGGGACAGTTTGCTAGTCTGTTCTCCCTGACCCCTGGACTCACCAATTGGTGTGTCCATGATGTTGACACTGGTGACAGCTTGCCTGTCAAGAACAAGCTGTACAGGCTGTCTGACCAGGTCAAGGCCAACATCAAAGCTGAAGTGGCTAAGATGTTGGATCTGAAGGTAATTGAGCACTCTGATAGTCCTTGGTCCAGTCCAGTGGTACTGGTGCCCAAAGCTAGTCCCCAAGGTGGGAAGAAAGAATTAAGATTCTGTGTGGACTACAGAGGTCTAAATGCAGTCACTAGGACTGATGCTCACCCCATACCTAGAGCTGATGAGCTCATTGACAGGTTGGGGGCTGCCAAATTCCTGAGCACATTTGATCTGACCTCAGGATATTGGCAGATTGCCTTAAGTCCAAGAGCTAAGGAGAGGTCAGCATTTTCCACACCAGAGGGCCACTTTCAGTTCAAGGTGATGCCCTTTGGGATGAAAAATGCTCCTGCCACCTTCCAACGGTTGGTGAATAGAGTCCTATCTGGGTTGGAATCTTTTAGTGCAGCTTATCTAGATGATATAGCTGTATTTAGTTCCACCTGGAGGGACCACCTGGTCCACCTGAAGGAAGTGCTTCAGGCCCTGCTTCAAGCAGGCCTGACTATCAAGGCAAGCAAGTGCCAGATAGGGCAAAGTTCTGTTGTGTACCTGGGCCACCTTGTTGGTGGAGGCCATGTACAACCTCTCCAGCCCAAGATCCAGACTATCCTGGATTGGGAGGCTCCAAAAACCCAGACTCAGGTCAGGGCCTTTCTTGGCCTGACTGGGTATTACAGGAGGTTTGTTCAGAATTTTGGGACCATAGTGGCTCCTCTGACTGAGCTTACCTCCAAGAAACAACCCAAGAAGGTCATTTGGACCCCAGAGTGTCAGAAAGCTTTTGACACCCTAAAACAGGCTATGTGTTCAGCACCAGTGTTACTGGCCCCTGACTATAGCAAGGAGTTTGTAGTGCAAACAGATGCTTCAGAGGAAGGGATTGGGGCAGTGTTAGCACAAGTTAATGAAGAGGGCCATGATCACCCAGTTGCCTTCATCAGCAGGCGACTACTCCCCAGAGAGAAGAAATGGAGTGCCATTGAGAGGGAGGCCTTTGCTGTGGTTTGGTCCCTGAAGAAGTTGAGGCCTTACTTGTTTGGCACTCACTTCCGTGTACAAACTGACCACAGACCTCTCAGATGGTTGATGCAGATGAGGGGGGAGAACCCAAAACTGTTAAGGTGGTCCATTTCCCTACAGGGGATGGACTTCACAGTGGAGCACAGACCTGGGACTGCTCATGCCAATGCAGATGGCCTTTCCAGGTTTTTCCACTTAGCTGATGAGGACTACCAGGGTGTAGGTTAGTACCCATCACCTTTCATCTGGGGGGGGGCAGTGTAGGAAAGTCCTTTTTTTTTGCCTGATCACCCCCACTCTTTCTGGATAGGTACTGGTGGTTACTGACTCTTGGCTGTGCCCTGGGTACTGCTTACCAGTCCCAGGGCCAGTGCTCTGTGTAAAATGGATATGCAAATTAGGCTAATTATAAATTGGCTAAGTTAACCTACCTATAAGTCCCTAGTATATGGTAGGGCATGTAGGTTTAGGGACCACAGCATAGGTGGTGCACACCTAGGTGCATTGCTGAGGTGCCCAGTGTCATTTTAAAAGCAAGCCTGCCTTGCTGGCTGCTTTTAAATTAAAGTTATATGCAAATTCGACTTTGGAATTAAAGTTACTTCCAAAGTTATAAACTACCTTATTTTTACATATAAGTCACCCCTAAGGTGTGCCCTATGTGCCCCTAGGGCTGGGTGCCATGTAACTATAAGCAGGGACTTTATAAAAATAGATTTATAAGCCCTGGTGAGGTAAAAACAGCCAAATTCGTTTTTCCCTCATTGAAGTAAATGGCCTTCATAGGCTAGAATGGGCAGACTTTATTTTAAATTTTAAAGTCTCCTTAAATGTTACATACCAAGAATTTGGTATCAAATTGATTGTTATAATAAATCCCACAACTTCCAGTTGTTGGATTTAATATAACTAGTGCAGGTAAAAAGTTTAGACTTTACCTAAAAAGTTGCCAATTTCAGCTCTGCATTGTTTTTGCTGCTGTGCTCTGATTGGCCAGCCTGCAGCAGCTTCTGCCAGGCCACTTTTATGAGGTGTGAAGTGGCCTGGCTTTACACAAAGGAATGTGCTTGGGGGAGAGAATCTCCCCTCAGCAGATGGGGAAGCAGGAAGGGGGAGGGCTGCCAAACTGGTCTTCAAAGGCAGAGAAGGACATCTGGAGCACCCAGCAACACCCCCACATCCTGCAACCCCAGACAGCTAGGTGCCCCCTTGATTAGATTAGGAGAGGGCAGGAGAGGGGTGTGTTTATGATTTTTAGCCACACCAGTGGGTGGGCTCAGCCAGATCTCTCCTCTAAAAATCAGATTCATCCATTTTGGATTTTTAGAGACTATTGCCTTCTGGGATGGATTTTTGCCACACTTCCCAGGAAGTGGTCATCACAGGGGGACGACCCTGTCCCTGATTGGAGGACCAGGGCCCCCCTGCTTTTCACCCAGGAGCAAGGATAAAACTGGCAGACCTGCACCCACGCCTCAGATCCCCACCAAATTTCAAGAAGAAAGAACTACAAGAAGAAGAAGGACTGCCCTGCTGGACCCCTGGCCTGCACCTGGACCCTGCACTCAGAAAGACTGCACCAGCTGCACACTTGGGCTTCACCACAAGAAGGACTTTGCCTGGCTTCCACTGGTTCAAGGAGGGACTCCCTGTTTGCTACAGGTGAAAAATTGCTAACCAGAGTCCCCTGCACCAACTCCTGAAAAAGTGACCAGCTGACCACTGCCCAGTGGCCAAAAAGGAGTTTGCGCCAGGTGCATTCTGGGAATTGAAGTCCGCACTTCCCAAGGACCATCACAGAACTTCTGGACCCTTGGGGTGAGCTGTGGACCCCAAAAGAACCTTAAAAGAACATCTGGGTGAAGCCCCAGAAGTTTGGAAAAGATTGGAGAAATTTTAGAAAAAAAGCTCCATAAAGTGACCGACTCGACGCGGAAATTCTAGCCGGCTTGCCTCAACCGCGACCCGGCCTGACTTCGTGGTTCGTCCCGGTGAAGAAAAACATCCGAAAAAAAGACTAAGTCCGAACGTAAAAAGTTGACCGGGACCTTCCAGCCATCGTATCCGAGAAGGGCTCCACGGACGTCGGATCAAGATCCAGGTTTACCCCGGTCGAAGGATTTTCATCTCGAAAAAACGACTAAGTCCGAAGGTAAAAATCACCACCGAGGAAACCGACTTCGCGTATCCGGACAAGGGCTCCAGGAGGTCGGATCCAACTGGCAGGTTCGTCCCGGGGAAGAAAAACATCGAAAAAGAGACTAAGTCAGAAGGTAACTTTTTGACCGAGGCCTCCCGCGACTTGTAGCCGAGCAGGGCTCCATCGCGGTCGGCCTGAAAGTTTGACTTTGCCCCGGTCCTGGTGCAACCAGATGACCCGATTGGCGCTTTTCGTTTCTGGGCGCTAGAAAATAATAATACTTTAAAAATTCATATCTCCGGTTCCCCTGAACCGATTTTAATCGTTTTTGTGTCATTTTAAAGATAAAAATATAAGCTATTTTTATAAATTGGTTTTGGATTTTTAAACTGTTTCCTGTGTTTTATTTAATTACTGTTTTGTGATATTTGAATGCTTTACACTTTGTCTCCTAAGTTAAGCCTTGACGCTCGATGCTAAGCTACCAAGGGTAGAGCTGGGATTAATTTACTGAGACCTAACTGTACTTTTGTGGAGGTTTGTGGCTTGTTGCTAGGTGTAGGTACCTACCTGCCCTATCAATAACCCATTTTCCAACACTCACTCAATCTCACCCATTCTAACTTGTTTATTCTTACTCAGAGTTACACTTCCTGTCACTCACTATAACTTATTCTCAATCACAGTCATCCTCTCTCACATTCACGCTTTCTTCCACACATTCTCACTCACGAGCTAAACTTACTCATGTTAATTCACTCTCACTTGCAATCACTCTAACTCTCAATCACTCTTTCACCCCCACTCGTGTTCACTCGTTACATTCTCTCTTGCTTATTCTTATTCATTCTCACTCTCACTCACTTGCACTCACTGTTGCTCTCATACATTCTCACTCATGCATTCTCACTCACATTCACTTTTCCTCTCACTCACTGATTTTCACTCACTCTGACTCACTTATGCTCACTAACAGTCACCCAGACACTCAGCATTTCTCTCACTTTCACACACATAAATTCACACATAGACATACAGACATACTCAGACGTACATATGCTCTTTCTCACAGTGTCACACATTCTCCTCCATACACACAACATTTAAAATCATATTTGACATGTCGCCTACACTGTTCCTGTTTGAGATCTTGTTGTTACATTTCCCTGGGGCAGCAGCCCAGCTCCTTCCCCCTTCAAGGAGCACTGGCAGTTGCAAGTACCAGTTTCTGGCTGATTCTGGATCGGAAGGTTGACATTTTTTTCATTAACCTATCAGTGAAAAACAGATAACTATTTACTGTTCTTTGATAAAAACGGGTCAGAAAACAAACAAAGAGTAGTCCAGAAGCCTACAAGGCGAGACTCTAATTACTCAGAGCACATGATTTCCACTTCATAAAAATGTACAATGCTTCAGGTCTGTCATTCTTAAAAAACACAAAAATGCTGACCGAGTTGCTATTATAGGACAAGCAAATCTGCATTGCAGTTTCCCTGAAGGTTGCCCCTTCATTTTGTTAATAATAACTAAAGGAAAATATATCAGATTAAATAAGAAATAAAAATAAGGAGGGTTATTAGGAGAAGGGGGGATACTGGCATCTCAGCCCACAATTAAAGATTCATAAGGGAAATATCAGTGTTATCTTGGACTTCCTGAAAACACTAACATAAGATTAATGACAGAATAACTAAAATAGGTTCCTGAGATTAATTACTCCATTGTTAATTACTCATTCTCAAACATCTCAATACGTCAAAGTAATTAATTATCGTAAGAAAAGCATATGGAGCAGGTAATCTCACCCATGTACCATGAAAAGGCCATGGCAGATTTTTTCAACAAAAGGCTAGGAGTTCCAAACGGAAACAGGTACTCCTGTTAACTATGGTGAGATGTGACAATGAACTGCACAATTGGTCACCTTCTGAGATAAAGGGAGTACCCAGTCTTCCTATGAGATGTGACTGAGTTCCCACACAATCTAATTCCAAAGGGGTGACCGTTTTTCTGTTAGACATCCCCAGCTCATCCTTGATAGCTTGGCTGAAGGATTCTCCAAGAAACTGAGCCCAGAACCTGCCGGTAGAAATCTCTGCAGCAATGTATCAGGGAGGACGGAGATGTGGGTGGCATTAGGAGGGTCTTCGATGGGCATGATTTTCAGACCCAGAAAATGGTAGATTGTTTGGCTAGGTGGGCAAGTTGTGAGTGCTTTGGTCAGGATAAGGGTATCACCGGTCGCCGGCTTTTCTGCTTTTAGATTTGCGTCAATACAGTGTGTAATATTGAAATGTTCGAGATCCTGATATTGAGAAGCAAAGCCTTTCCTTGACTCCCGACTTCTGCATTTACACGTGGAACACCAAAGGCTTAAGGGATACTCGGAATACTGGGAAGAGAATTAGGACCTCATTACAAATGATACCATTACTGCGGTGCAAATATATTGACTTTTTCGGATTCACTATTGAAGCATAAATGATAAATAGGCCACCTGAAACTGAATGAGGATGTTAGTGTAAATATTTATCCAAGGCAGACCTGGCTGGACGTGGTGGAAAAGTTTGTCTCGACAAGGAGATGCAGACACGCAAGGAGGTTGCTGGCGAAGTGTAAGGATGAAAGTGCTTCATCTGGAGATACTAGAGAATATGATCTGAAAAGCCGAGTGGAACAAGAAAGCTATGTGCCTCAAAGAGGTGAATCATATGAACAGAACAGGAAAACAGCTGCTGCGTTAAACAACGGTCGACAGGTGGAGCTGGCAAATCGAATAACGTGTGAGGCAGAAGCAGACATTTGAAGATGGGAATAGCATTTAAACATGCATGTTCTTTGTATCCTGATTTAAATCCTACCAGCTACTAGTAGCTCGGCGTCTTTGTTTTGTTTCGTCTTTGTTTCTCCTGTGGCAAATTGTTAAGAAGGTCTGGCCAAGTCCGGCCTGAGATCTACAACTATATTTGTATCTTTAAGGCCCACACTTACGACATCGAAGAGGTTGACGGGTTCTTAGGTAAGAAAATGGAGTCTTTAAGGCACATGGGGGAAGCTACTGGAGTAAGGCAACCCACATTGATTTAGGGCCAGAAAGTGCTTTAGCTACTAAGAATGCAGAACGCTGATTAGATAACTTTGTTCTAATTACTGAATATCTAATTATGAATCCGGAGCTGAGTATTGAATATAAAGGGCTATATAGAAATTCTGCTGGCAGAGTGAGTTGATGGTACCCTATGATATCTTATCAGTCAATGCACATAACAGTTCGACAGGAGTGGAGGTTGAATATTAGGTTATTTACAGTTAAAATAAAATAGGACTCTTACATCCAGACAAGTCTGATGCCTCTGCCCAGGGCTCCCCCTCGCCTCCCCCCCACGCCCTCTCCACATTCTCCAGTCAGAGCCAGTGACTGTAATAAACTTCATTAACGAAGAAGCTGGGCCTAGCCAGAAACATGGCGGGCGTTTGTAGCCATCAGCATAGCAGTGCAAAGACAATCATGCTGAATTCTCCACTTCCTGGAACTCTAATCTAATAGCGATCCCAACATTCTCGAAATCCCCCGGTTCTCACCTTTTTCTCGGAAGTGCTTACCCACCCCATGGAAATTATTTCAATTATTACCATGGCACCTTCATGCGAGGAGACGACAGAAGCCATCTGTCCCTCTCTGGACCTCAGGGAATGCCCAGAGATTCTCCTTCTTGTTCCTAGTTGGAAGACGAGGGGTGTAAACTTGACATAGGCAAATGGTTCTATGGCTCAAGGTTAGGGCCACTGGAATTATGGGGCAGTGGAGGGCCAAATTATGCAGCAGGGTTGACTAAATTATGACACAAGAAAAGACAAATTATGTGGCATAATGTGGCACATTTTGTTATAGTACTACCTCATTATTTTGTCATTTTTACACCTGGTAACAGTATCTGAGAAAAGAGTTCCCCTTACTTAGTACCAATTTCACATTAAAATACAGCCATTGGCAACTAAAAGATGACAAGTCAACTTTTGCAACTAGCCTTATGCAGGAACTGGAGTCACCATATTTTTTGTAATTGTGGGTCGGTTTGAGTTAGAAACACCTTTTTCTTAAAATCTGCAGATTTTGTGGCAGATGATAGATTATGTGGTGAATGCGACAACGCTATAGTTACATGAAAATCGCCACGGATGCAGAATCGCACAATCCCAGTGGCACTGGTCAAGCTTTAAATAAAGCCCGAAATACCATACTTTGCTGTGGTAATGGTAATAATTCAGAGTATTAGCGCTAAATTTCTCACATTAAAAAATTAGTGTAGCACAGCTTTACGCAGACAACTTCGGAATGTCACTCGACTTGCACCTGGTACATGGTGAGAATGACAGGACGGGGAGTGAATTGCATGCAATACATTCATTTTATGTAGATTATATCGAATGACTTTGCTCCACAAATCTATGCATATAAAGTATCCACTTAATAATACCAATGCCCATAAGACAGTAGGTACTATCACAATTAGAACCTGCTGAGGTACTTCAGTTGGCATGGAAACAAAATAATCCTTGTAGTCGTACATTGTGGGCCTTTCAGAGCACAGATGGGAAGCTTACATTTTATCTGCCTTGCCAGCTCCCTCCGCTTTATTCTTAGATTTCTATTAAAAGCAATCGCAGAACTAAAGTGAGCATTTATAAGGTTTTCTTTGCCACATATCGTCAGTTTTTGGAAATAAGCCACTGCTGGCCTCATCGGAGTTCTGAAAGTGCTAATTTGGGCTATAAAGACAAATGATGGTGGAAGAGAAAAATCAAAAAGGGTCACAAAGGATGAAAGCAGAAAGCTGCCAGAGTGAGTTGAAGGGGCAGGGAGTGGCTTTAAAAAGATTAAAGAGGCCCGAGATGGCTTCAGGATTACACTGCTCGATAGTCCATGATGGCACATTTAATTGCAGCAGCCGAATGTTTAAGAGGAGGGTTTTGGGCACTACCACATTTTTATTTGCAAATTAAGCTCTCCCTCAGATTACCTCTGGGCCTGGGCCATGACACAATAAGCATGATTTAATGTGAGTGCTCTTTAACTTTATGTTGTCATAAATGAATTAATATATCGAAATAATTATGTAACCATCTATGAAAAAAAAAAAACCTGACCCTCTGTTTGCACACTGCTACTAAACAAACGATATTTGAATTATAGCTCTGTTGGGTACCAGTAGGCAGTGTATTTCAGACTATATAAACAACTCATCTCTGCTAGGCCAGAGCGTAATCTTGCATAATTTCTGATTAAATTTGTTTTCCAAAATTCCCTAAATTATGCCATTATGAATCGATCTTTAAGTCCATTCGGGTAAACATCCGATTGCAGGAACATAGGAACAAAGGGCCACATGTACAAAGCATTTTGCACGTCGCAAACGGCGAATCGGGCCGTTTGCGACATGCAAAATGCAATTTGGGATGTACAGACACATTTTTTGCGATTCGGTAATGTATTTAATGAATCGCAAGAAGGGTTTGCGAGTAGCAATTAGGAAGGGGTGTTCTCTTTGTAATTGCAAGTCGCAGTCTGATGTATGATTGTTTTGTGACCACGAATGCGGTCGCAAAACAATTGCAGTTACCACCAGTTTCAAACTGGTGCTAACCCATTTGCAAACGAGAAGGGATCCCCATGGGACCCCTTCCCCTTTGTGAATGGCAGAGAATACAATCCTAGGTCCTAGGGACCACTGTCTGCTCTGAAAAAATGAAAAGAAAACTTTTCATTTTTTGTTTTTGAAATGCAGCTCGTTTTCCTTTAAGAAAAAAGGGCTGCATTTAAAAAAAGAAAGAAAAACTGCTTTATTTAAAAGCAGTCACAGACATGGTGGTCTGCTGTCTCCAGCAGGCCACCATCCCTGTGAGGGCAACCATTCCCAATGGGGTTGCAAATTGCAACCTACCTCATGAATATTCATGAGGTAGGTCATTTGCGACCCCCTTGCGAATCACCAACAGTGTCATTGGCACTGTTGTACATAAGGTTTTGCGACTCGCAATTTGCGAGTCGCAAAACCTATATTTCGTACATGTGGCCCAAAGTGGACAAATAGAACGCAGTTGGCTGTTGTTCACAAAACGTATATATATATATATATATATATATATATATAATTTTACATTTATTTTTTTGGCACTAAGGGGGTCATTACAACCCTGGCGGACGGTGTTAAAGCGGCGGTAAGACCGCTAACAGGCCGGTGGTAAAAAAATTGGAATTATGACCGTGGCAGAAACCGCCAACAAAGACAGCCACTTTAACACTCCGACCGCCACGGCGGTACAGACAAACAGCGCGGCGGTCACCGCCAACAGACAGGCGGGAGACAAAGTACGGTCCACAGTATCACAACCTACCAATCCGCCACCTTTTCCGGGGCGGATTCACCGTTGATAAAAACACGGCGGAAACAGCCATTTCAATGGGAAAACGCTCACCTCTACACACTCCACGAGGAAGGACAACACCATGGAGCCGGAACTCCAAATACTCCCTGCAATAGTTTTCCTGCTCCTGTACGATCACCAGAAACGCCGGCGCCGAAGACAACGGTGAGTACTGCACCTACGACATAGGGGAGGGGGGAGGCAAAAGTCAGGGACACACACATGCAACACCCCCACCCCCACCCTCACCCACTACAACACACACACCAATGCATATCCAAACATAACAGTAACAACCCCCAACCCCCCCAGAAGAATGCAAAGACAAAAGGAAATGAGTGGAACCATTGTAATATATCAAAATACAGTAACCAAATAAATACATATATATATATACACATTAAACAAAATATACACCACGATTAGTAGTGCAGGTAATGCACCATTCAATGTCTGTGGACCACTAGGCCCAAAATGCATAGGCGAGGCCCACTCACGATACCTGAGCAAAACGGAGAGAACACTGCTGGGGCATCAGATAGAAAAACTACAGGCACCTCAGGGGGAAGGGAAGGGGGGCACCTCAGCCGGATGACAGCACCACGCCAGATCCACGAGGGGGCTCCATGCCCATTGGTGTATCCTGGGGAGTGCAAAGCCACAGTCTCACAAGTCTCTCCAGTGGGTGGGTTGCCCACTGTCCAATCCTGGGGAGTGCAAAGCCACAGTCTCACAAGTCTCACAAGTGGGTGGTTTGCCCACTGTTCAATCCTGGGGAGTGCAAAGCCACAGTCTCACAAGTCTCTACAGTGGGTGGTTTGCCCACTGCTATATCCTGGGGAGTGCAAAGTCACAGTCTCTCAAGTCTCTACAGTGGGTGGTTTGCCCACTGTTCAATCCTGGGGAGTGCAAAGCCACAGTCTCTCAAGTCTCTACAGTGGGTGGTTTGCCCACTGTTCAATCCTGGGGAGTGCAAAGCCACAATCTCTCAAGTCGAGAACAGGCTCCACTGGTTCTGGAGGGGGACTGGTGCCCAGAGTGCTTCATCCTGTTAAGGACAGACGGAGTGGATGCATGTCTCCACTGGTTCTGGAGGGGGACTGGTGCCCAGAGTGCTTCATCCTGTTAAGGACAGACGGAGTGCTTGCATGTCTCCACTGGTTCTAGAGGGGGACTGGTGCCGAGAGTGCATCACTCTCCCTGTGATGGTCCCAGTTCCGTCACTGCCCCTGGCGCACATGGGCTAGCGGTGCTTGAGTTGGCGGTATTTGCCCTGTTCAGCGGTGCTTGCCATGGCGGTCTTTGCCCTGTTTAACGGTGCTTGCCCTGTTCAGCGGTGCTTGCCCTGTTCAGCGGTGCTTGAGTTGGCGGTCTTTGCCCTGTTCAGCGGTGCTTGCCATGGCAGTCTGCCCTGTTCAGCGGTGCTTGCCCTGTTCAGCGGTGCTTGCATTGGCGGTCTTTGCCCTGTTCAGCGGTGCTTGCCCTGTTCAGCGGTGCTTGACTTTGCTGTCTCTGACCTGTTCAGCAGTGCTTGCCATCGCGGTCTTTGCCCTGTTCAGTGGTGCTTGACTTTGCTGTTTCTGACCTGTGCAGCGGTGTTTGCCATGGCGGTCCCTCATTGCCCAGCGGGGCTGTGGCTGCCGGGGCCCTCCTGGGCACGGACTCTGGCGGTGGCCTCCTGGCCAGTGACGATGGGGCTTCCCTCCTGGGCACTGACTCTGGCGGTGGCCTCCTGGCCAGTGACGATGGGACTGCCCTCCTGGGCACTGACTCTGGCGGTGGCCTCCTGGCCAGTGACAATGGGATGTCTGCCCTCCTGGGCACTGACTCTGGCGGTGGCCTCCTGGCCAGTGACGATGGGACTGCCCTCCTGGGCACTGACTCTGGCGGTGGCCTCCTGGCCAGTGACGATGGGGCTGGCGGTGGCCTCCTGGACAGCGGGGATGATGGCGGTCTTCTCTGCCGTGCTGCTCTTCCCAGACTTTGGCGCTTTCTTCTGCCCCTTCCCCACCTTGGGAGGAGTCACAGCTGAGTGGACAGTCCCCACGGGACCCTTGTGAGCGGCTTTGCCAGCTGTAGTCTTCCCCCTATCCCGTCGGGCACTGTCCAACTTCTGGTGCTTCACGGGGGGGGGACTGGCTGTGCTGTGGCTCCGTGTCACACTGGCTGCCCTGGTGCCCGGTGCACTCCACATACCTCTAACAGGCACCACTGGTACCGGAGCTTTTTTGGCTGAGGTGCTAGCACGGGACCTATGAATTGGAAGGGGGGTGGTGGGAAAGAGGTCAAGGTTGCTCAGGAAAAGTTTCTGACGAACATTGGGAGGGGTAGCTGGAGGGGGTCTGGGAGTGGAGGAAGAGGAGGTGGTTGTAGGAGGTGTAACTTTTGTTGATTTGGGTGCAGGTGTATGCGCTGGAGGCTGTCGTGAGGTGGATGGATGTTGTGTGTGTGTGTGCCCGCGTTTGTGTACTTTGGGAGGGGGTGTCACAGACACACTGGGAGAGGACACAGGGGACGTGTAAATGGTAGTGGGGGTGGTGAGTGAAGGTGAGCGGGGTGTGGTGGTGGGTGTGCTGGTGCGGGACCTAGTGGCTGTAGTGGGAGTGCATGCAGGTGTGAGTGTAGACGAGACTGGGAGTGAGGAGGGAGACAACGAGGAGGGGGACACAGTGGAGGCAGTGGATGTTGCTGTGTCTGTATGTGGGTGATGCTTGTGTGAGTGCCTGTGGGATGTGTGGTGCTTATGTTTGCCTGATCTTCCCTTGTGTGTTGACGTGTGTGCAGGCTGGTCTGATGGTGTGCTTGGGATAGGCTGGGGTACAGGGGATTGGGTCTGGGTGGAGGAAGTTGGAGGGGGGAGGCTAGACACAGGGACAATGGCTGCCATCAGTGCTGAGGCCAGAGATTGCAGGGTTCGATGAAGGGCAGCCTGACCAGAATGAATGCCCTCCAGGAATGCATTACTGTGTTGCAACTCCCTTTCTACACCCTGGATGGCATTCACAATGGTAGACTGCCCAACAGTGAGGGACCTGAGGATGTCAATGGCCTCCTCACTGAGGGCAGCAGAGGTGACAGGGGCTGAAGTGCCTGTGGCAAAGGTGATGCCCACCCTCCTGGGTGAGTGGGCACGGGGCGAAAGCTGAGGGGTTGCTGGGAGGGCGGTGCTGGTAGGGGGGGTGGCGGCTGTACCTGTAGAAGTGGGGGGCACAGATTTTGCCACCACCACAAGGGAGCTCCCATCTGAGGACGAGTCGGTGTTGCTGGTTGCTGATCCTGTCCCGGCCGTGAAGCTCCCCTCGCCCTCCGTCCCACTGGTGTATTCAGAGTCCGTGGTGTGGCCCTCCATGGCCATGTGGGATGCAGCTCCCTCGTGCTCTGGTGCCACTGTACCTCCGCCTGATGATGCTGATGCACAAATTAACAGGGAGAGCACAAAAAGGGGGGGAACGACAGAAGAAAGACAGGTTGAGTGCATGGCTTACCGCTACCTTTGGCGGACAATACAGACACAGCAGCCCCCTGCACTACGCCGCGCTGTTGGGCTCTACTGATGCAGTTCCTGGAATGTGGCCTACATGGCTATGGTGGACATCAGCACACATAGATGACACAGGTGCATGTATACCTGTACTTGGCACTCTACAGAGGTGGGGTGGAGTGGCACATGGCCTGCACTACGGAGGGGCCTAGCCTACGGAACTCGCCCTGGCCTAGGGAAACCCACAGCCCTCCTCCCCCACCCAGACACCTTCACTGCGCGCAAAGTCCGCTGAATAATGTTGTACTCACCCCCTTGTGTCTGCTGTGATGCCCTCAAGCGCCCATCCAACTCAGGGTAGGGCACCACCAGGATCCTGAACATCAGGGGGGGTTATGGTGCGCCGGCCACCCCTCCAACGTTGGGAGGCCATCCCCAGCTGAGCCTCCGTCGTCTTCTTGCTCCAGCGGCGAATGTCCTCCCATCTTTTACGGCAGTGGGTGCTCCGTCTCTGGTGGACCCCCAGGGTCCGGACGTCCTTGGCGATGGCGCGCCAAATATCCTTCTTCTGGTGGGCGCTGACCTACATGACATGTACAGGGGAAGAAGAGAAGTCATTACCAATTGCACCGTCGAAGTGAGTGGCCCACATCCCTACCCTTGCCATGTGGCACATGCATTCACAGTCCTTCATGCTCGCAGAACTCTGCCCCCTTCCTTCTTACAACCAGCCCTCTCCACCCAGGCATAGCCCATACAACTTGCTCCCTGTATACTCACCTGTTGGTCTGTAGGACCGTAGAGTAGCTTGTAATGGGGGAGGACCCCGTCCACAAGCTTCTCCAACTCCTGTGCAGTGAAGGCAGGGGCCCTTTCCCCAGACGCACGAGCCATTGTCTCTTCCAGACCGAGGTCACAGCAGCACTTCCAGTATAGGTCCTCTCCTGTCGAAGATCAGGTATTGAGTGATTCAACAGATAGAAAATGGTGGTGACGTCCGCGGCTGTGCGTATCATCACCGCCGGCGCACTTCGTAATTGGCTCCTGGGACCCATAGGGTCCAATGTTAACCAATGCAGCATTGCGCCGCGGTCTTTGACCGCCTACCGCGACGGTGTACAATGCCAGCGCAGTTACCTCACATCCCATTGTCCCACTTTAGAGGTCAGGCAGCCGCCATTTCATGGACCCACATGGCCTCTTTTTCAACTGCGTCACACATACCTAGGCCTGGACTAAAAACACATACAGACAACTTTTTGATTTATGTTTCGTGTTCTGTGTAGCTGTGGGTACATACCTCTGAGTTGCTTGACTCTGTGGTCGCTGTTGTCCTTCCTAGGCACCGTCAGCTGGGACATGTGAGGAGATGGCAGAATCCTCTGGTGTACCAACCGCTGGTGGACCTGTTGACAATGGAGGAGCGACATTTAATCATCACCTGCAGGTTTGACCATGCCACAATCCAGGAACTGTGTACCCAGTTGGAGCCTGACCTGATGTCAGCTATCCGCCATCCCACAGGGATCCCCCCTCAAGTGCAGGTGCTATCAGTGCTCCATTTCCTAGCAAGTGGGTCATTTCAAACAATAGTGGCCATGGCATCAGGGATGTCCCAGCCTATGTTTTCCAACGTGTTGTCCAGAGTGTTGTCTGCCCTGCTGAAACACATGAGGAGCTACATCGTTTTCCCTCAGGTGGAGGATTTGGCTACTTTTAAAGGTGACTTCTATGCCCTTGGACATATCCCTAACATCATAGGTGCCATTGATGGGACCCATGTGGCTTTGGTCCCCCCCCACAGGAGTGAACAGGTGTACAGGAACCGGAGGAGTTATCATTCGATGAATGTACAGATGGTATGTTTGGCAGACCAGTACATCTCCCAGATAAATGCTATGTTCCCTGGCTCAGTGCATGATGCCTACATCCTGCGGAATAGCAGCATCCCTTATGGGATGGGTCAACTCCAGAGGCACCGTGTGTGGCTATTAGGGGATTCTGGTTACCCCAACCTGTCATGGCTACTGACCCCAGTGAGGAATCCCAGGACCAGGGCAGAAGAACGCTACAATGGGGCCCATGGGCGGACTAGGAGGGTGATCGAACGCACCTTCGGCCTCCTGAAGGCCAGGTTCAGGTGCCTCCATATGACAGGTGGTTTCCTATTCTACTCACCAAGGAAGGTGTGCCAGATCATCATCGCCTGCTGTATGCTTCACAATCTTGCTTTGCAACGCCAGGTGCCTTTTCTGCAGGAGGATGTTCCAGATGACAGTGTTGTGGCAGCTGTGGAGCCTGCGGACAGTGATGAGGAGGAAGCAGAGGAAGAAGACATTGACAACAGGGACTCAGTCATCCAGCAATATTTCCAGTGACACACAGGTGAGAAAACTTTTTTGCCTACTACAAGTACTTTCACACTTCTACCTTTATCCTATCTGTCAATTTCAAGCAAAATTTGGTAACTGAGTTGTACATTTCCCTTACGGTTTCACAGGTGTGGTTACCAATGTGTGTCATCTGCTTGCATTCTTCATGGACTTGTGATGTGTGACATAGGTAGGTTGACATTACATTTGGGAACAGATTTTGTCACTGTCATAGCTAATACACATTTTCAAAATCACAGACTGACTCCAGATTGTTTTGTGCTTCAAGGGTGTTAATTTAAGTGCTAAATATTGGAGGGGGTGGTAAAATGGTGAGGGGTGATGGTGGACGAATGTCCATGGCAGAGTCCAGTCTATTAGTCTCACAGGTGCACTGCCCATATGGGAATAGGAAGTGGAGCTGGGGCAATTCCAATATGGACAGGGTTACAAAGTGGGACAGTGGGATGACAATCAGGGTGGTCTCATTTCTTGGCGGGGGTCTTGCCATCGTGCTCTGTCCTGTTCCTGGATCTCAGGGACCGCTTGCGGGGTGGTTCTCCGTCTGCAGGGGGTGGGGTGCTGGGGTGGTGGTCCTGTGGCGGGGCGTCCTGTCCACTAGCGCCGGCGGAGGTGGTGGGCAGTTCATCGTCCATACTAGTGTCAGGGGCCCCTTGGAGTGCCACGGTGTCCCTGATGGTGTTCATTATGTCCTTCAGCACCCCTACGATGGTGCCCAGGGCGGAGCTGATGGTTCTGAGTTCCTCCCTGAACCCCAAATACTGTTCCTCCTGCAGGCGCTGGGTCTCCTGAAACTTGGCCAGGACCGTAGCCATCGTCTCCTGGGAGTGGTAGTAGGCTCCCATGATGGAGGAGAGGGCCTCGTGGAGAGTGGGTTCCCTTGGCCTGTCCTCCCCATGTAACACGGCAGCCCTCCCAGTTCCCCTGTCTTCCTGTGCCTCCGTCCCCTGGACCGTGTGCCCACTACCACTACCCCCAGGTCCCTGTTGTTGTTGGGGTGGTGGGGTTATCCTGGGTTCCCTGTAGTGGTGGACACACAGCTGATTGACGTGTCCTGGGTAGGGAGGTATGGGCCCGCTGGGTGGGTGCTGTGCTGGTGTTACCAGAGTGTGGAAGGTCTGTGTTGTGCTGTGCCTGTGCGAGGGGAACCGACTGTCCCGAGGCCCACGATGGTCCGGGCTGGTCATCTAGATCCAGTTGGCCAGAGCTGCTGTCATCACTGTGGGCCTCTTCTGTGGGTGGGGTAGAGATATCTGGACCCTCCTGTCTGGTGACATTGGGTAGTGGTCCTGCAGGGGTGTAAAAGCATGATTATTGCATCTGTGTGTGTCATGGTGTGCAATGGGTGGGTGAGCGTGTACCCCAGTGCTAGCATTCCTGTGTGGGGGCTTGTGTGATGATGGTTGGGGGGGGGGTGTTATGTGTATGTGCAGTGGGCATGCTTTAGTGAGGGGTGTCCATGCTTTGTTGTGTCATGCAGGGCTTGGTGTTGGGATGTGTGGTTTGTGTTATTAGTACATTAGTGAGGAGTTGGAGTGATAGGGGAAGGGGTGAGGATGGGGGTCTGTGATAGCATGCAGGTAGAGTGGGGGATATGATAGTTAAGATTTGACTTACCAGAGTCCATTCCTCCACCGACTCCTCTGAGGCCCTCAGGATGCATAATGGGCAAGACCTGCTCCTCCCATGTTGTTAGTTGTGGGGGAGGAGGTGGGGGTCCGCCGCCAGTCCGCTGTACCGCGATCTTGTGTCTTGAGACCACGGAACGCACCTTCCCCCATAGGTCGTTCCACCTCTTCCTGATGTCCTTCCGATTTCTTGGGTGCTGTCCCACTGTGTTGACCCTGTCGACTATCCTTCGCCATTGCTCCATCTTCCGAGCTATGGAGATGTGCGGCACCTGTGATCCAAATAGCTGTGGCTCTACCTGTACGATTTCCTCCACCATGACCCTGAGCTCCTCCTCGGAGAACCTGGGGTGTCTTTGCTGTGCCATGGGGTGGTGTAGGTGATGTGTGGGGTGGTGTATGTGGTGATGAGTGTGGTGATGTGTAGTGGTGTGTGGTGTTTTGTGCGTGGATGTTGTGTGGGTGATGGTGTTGTGTGCCTCTGTGTGGTGGGGTTGTCTATGCTGTGCAGTCTCTCTGGCCTTCGTCAATAATTTTTGGTCGTAGGGGTTTGTGGGTGATGTGGGTGTGTGTTTTATATTGTGTTGGGTGTGTGGGAGTGGTGTTTGTGTGTGTATCAGGTGTGTGTATTTGGAATTGTCCAATGTGGCGGTGTTTTGGAGATGTGTGTGTATTTTGAGCGTGGCGGTGCATACCGCTAATGGAATAGCGCGGTTGAAAGACCGCCGCGTGGATTCGTGGGTCATGATAGCATGGGCGTGTTTCTGTTGGCGTTACGGTGGAGGTTTTGTTTCCACCAGTTTATCACTGACCTTTGGTGTGGCGGACTTGTGTGGGTGTCTGAATTTCGGCGGGTTCCGAGATGTGGGTCAAAATAGCTGTGGCGGATTTCCGTGGCCACGGCGGTGTGTTGGCGGTCTTCTGCACGGCGGTAAGCAGCTTTTACTGCCAATGTTGTAATGACCCCCTAAGTGTGTTCTCACATCCCAAATGGACACAGAGAGACATTTACCGCAAAGCTATAGTAAATACCTGCCAAATTTGTATTTCACATTATCTCCCATCATTATTCTGATATTCTGTGTAAGTATTCAAGTGAAAATTATGTTCTATTATTCTGTGATCCCACACTTCTGATAAAAATGGTACAGCACTTGTATGGTTAGGCCAATCACAGACACGGTCCGAAAATGTAACATGTAGACATCAAGATTTTTCTTGGAATCACAATCTTTCTGGGGATGTGGGTAACAGAGGCCAGGGTCAGCCATGCAGCACTCCTGGTAATATCAGAAGGAATGACAAGTATCAACAAATGGATGTCTAAGAGGCTGCTCAACTGCTTTGGCAATTCGATAAGGTAGAGCTAAACACTCGAACAATAAGACATTTGTCTAGGCTTGGACATGAGACAGCCAGCCTAACTCATCAAGCTTCCTCTGTATGTAGTTTTGATTTATTTTTGCAATAATGTGACTTATTTCTAAACGTCCAGGAGCACATCACAGTTGCAGAAAAAGAAAATGGGTAATTAGCCTTGTTATGCCTACAAAGAAAGAGAAAGGAATTTGTGTTTTCTTCGAGGCAGTAGAATTGGCACTAACATATGTTGATAGAAAGGAGAAAAGCATACTCAGAAGATAAAATGATTGTAATTCAATGATAATTTAATAAACAACATGCAAGTGTGACTTCCTCGCAAATTTCTGATTTTGCCCAGCTAAAAAGGATTTAACTAAAACCACAACACCCAAGGAATACCCCTACGTTTTCTTACTGAGAATGCCCTGCAAACGTTAAACTGTTGCTCAAATCACAGATATACCTCACATTTTTGTGAGGAAAAGTTTTACATTCTGCAGGGTGGAGAGAATCACCACATCTCAGCATTTCCACACTTCTCTCAATAAATACAACACCTCACTAGTGTGGGTATACTCGTAGGAACGGCCTCAAAATGCAACTTGGAACCACCACGATTTTTCCTTTACTCCTTCTGGGGATATAGCTTACTGCAGTATTTTGGCATGGGGTCGGCCAGGACCCATGAGAAACCTATAAACCCATCATCTGGCACTCACTGAAATTCTACAAACCCCAGAAATATCTGAAAACTAGATACCTTAGTAAGTCTAGGGAGATGTGGCTTGCACATATCATACTAGGTTTCTGATGGACACATCAAACGTGGTTAAATTCACTGTTTTTTCTCACACTTGTATGAGGAAACATTCCAGAACTTGTGTCTAGAATGGTCCTTCCACCAAGCATTCCCATGTTTCTCCATATAAAAACAGTACCCACATGCGTGACTGGGTCTATCGCCCGTGACACAGTTGGCTCCACATTGCAACCCGGACACATCAACTTTTTGCCCTGAAAATTGACCTCATTTGGCAGTCAGTAGCAGCAGTGTTTGGTCCTGGCATGGTCACCACCCAGGTAAACCTGCTGAACACAGACATTTCAGTAGAGGATTCATACACAGCATGTCCAGCATGGTGTAACTTGCATGAATCCTACTTCATTGTGTTCCTCGGCATGCCCTGTAATAGTCAAATATTGACTAAAATCATGGTATTTCCTTACATTTCCATCAGGGAAAGTTCCAGAATCTATGGAAGCCAACAAAAGTCCCACCATCCAGCATTCCCACACTTCTCTCAATGGAAATAATACCCACTACACCCACTATCACGTCAGTCAGAGCTGGTAAAAACGTGGACCATGTACAGTCAATGTAGTGTCAAAAAGGTCCTTGAATGCCTCCTATGACATGTTAGGTCCACCCTCAAGAGAAGCAGCTTTTCAACATGGGAGAGTATGGAAATAACAGCGAGTAACACTTTGGCTCATGGCAGGATGTGCCTGAGCTTTCTGTCACATAAATAAGGGAAAACAGTGCTATTTGACCAACACTTCAGAGCTCAAACTGCTTTCTCAGTAAGAAAAGCTGAGGGTTCTAAGCAGACCACACCACTCTGAAATCCCCTGGGTTGCTTAGGGCCAGATACATGCTGTCCTTGCGCCATTCCAATGCCACATTAGCGTAATTTCTTTTAATGATAATGTGTTTTTGGAAGGGGAAAAATGCAGCCCCATATTTACAAAGTGGCGCAATGCTTGCATTGTTCCACTTTGTATCCCCTTGCGCCACATTATGCCTGCGCCAGGCATAATGTATGCAAGGGGGGCATTCCAGCGCTAGGGAAGGGGGCATAAAAATGGCACAAAGGAATCTATGAGATTCCTTGGAGCCATTTTTATCTGCATTTTCTAACACCTGCTAAGTGCAGGCATTCAAAAGAGGCTCCTTTTGATTACAATGGGCCTCTGAGTGCTTTGCAGGATTAGCACCATACTTTTTTATGCTAATCCTTCAAAACTCTGGGCTAGCGTAAAAAATGATGATGCTAGTCACCCTGACTACAGCCATGGCGCGCCATATTTTAAATATGGCGCTTCTATGGTGACATTTGGGGGGCGCTAATGGGTGCAGAAAAACTGGCACTGCACTAGGTACAGCATCACTTTTCATAAATCTGCCCCTAAGTGTCTCAAATGTCCAGGGATAATAAAATATCTTGGGTGCCGACCAAACCCTGGCTAAAATGTTACAGTCATGCACCGTGGAAAGAGGGAGGAAACTGAACCTTTTAGGTATATTGTTAATGTTTGCACAGCATTCTGAGAGAGAAAATATGCTGGGATCCATGCAAACTACATCATCCTGGATTTTCCTCACTCTTTAAGTTTATGAAATGCCTAAGGTAAGAAAGGTTCCTTGAGTGCCTACTGACTCTGCTTTGAAATGTTGCAGCTATCCCCCGTGGAAAGAGAGCGGACATTTAGATTTCTTGGGTGTAGTGTTAACATATGGGCTGACAGACAGGAGGTAAACCCCCTAGTTTTTATCCCCTTGGGATCACAAATACGCTTAGGTGTCCGGAGATGGAACCAGATACCCAGTATACCACCACATTCTTTTTTTTTTTCCTTTTTTCCTTTGTGGTTTGATGGGCTTTCCAGGAACTTGGGTAAGCTTTTATTTGTCCATCCAGGGGTGGTGGGTAGGCCAGGGCAGAGCTCATGGAGTTCCTCTCTGCGGAATTCCACGGAGTTGATTTAAAACTCGGTGGAATACTGTGGAGGCGGAGTTCTGTGACCTGCAGACTGGCACCCTTTCCTGAATAAGTCCGACTGCGGAAGTGCTAGCAGGGTCGGGCCTGGTTAGCCATGCCCGACCCTGCTTAGCAATTCCGAGGTCAGGCACATTCAGGGAAGGGCCAGAGACAGTGAAACTTTCAGGCCTCTTGTGCACCGGCCACGGGGCAGGCTGGTGCCCAAGAGGCCTGGGCAGGCTGGTACACAAGAGGCCTGGGCAGGCCGGTGCACAAGAGGCCTGGGCAGACCGGTGCACAAGAGGCCTTAAACTCAGCTTTTGCTGCCTACGGCCCTGGCCAGTATTTTACAAATGAACAAATTTAAAAAAACAAGGACTCACCTGGGTCCTCATTGCCAGTGGCCTGGCACTCCTTCTGCCCTCTGCTCCTGGGCTCAGCCCAGGCTGCTTGTGGAGAGAGGGCTGGAATCCCCTGGAGCTGCTGGCGCAAGCTCCAGCTTCATTGCTGTCGGAGACGAGACAGCGCACTGCAGCTCTTTGCTTGCGCTGTGTGGTGCTTAACTGGGCTGCAATGCGCACATGATGAGCTCTGCTTCGCTGGCGGGGCTAGATGACTTTTAGCATGGAGTGCCAAAAACTCCATAAACTCTGCCAGCAGAGCGGAGCTTGGGGCCCACCCCCATTGGTGGGTGGGTGAACAAAAATATGCTGCTCTCAGCACAGGCGCAAACTAGAAAGTTCACACCTGCACTGAGAAGAGACCATTATTGTAAGACAGGGCCATGTTTTTAAATCACAACTTTATGGCCCCACTTTGAAAAAGGGGATGTTAGAGGGTCCCTGGGACCTCAATGCACCCACAACTGGCAATCATGGGGGAAAACCACCTCTGTGTGTCACACAGTCAGTGTGCCTCCCAGAAAGTTTTGCCACAGTGCTAACATCCATAATACCGAGCAAAGGCAAAATACTTAGGCTGTGTGAGTAGTGGCCCAAGACACTTTTTGCAGTGTCTGTAATACAGGCTTACATGTCTGCAATCCTGTCAACCCCCCTCACACCTGAGAGAAAATTGGAGTTAATCCCTCATTTGGCCCAGCAAAGGAGACAGAATGACTGTTGGTCCTTAGTGGTGGGGTGTGGCCCCTTATCCAGATGAGCCACCCACACAGAACGATCCATCTTTAAATGCCTTCCAAACTATTCAAAGATGGCTCCCCAGGCATGGATATGCACATGTGGTTTGCCATGCTTGAGTGATTCTATAAACTTTTTTTTTGTAGAACCTTTTAAAGACAAACACGTGGTTATGCATGGGTGGGTGGCTGATTTGTTTTCTTTAAAAGTGTAACAAATATTAACAAAGCATTAAATTAAACAACTTACAGCAAAGCCTTCGATAAGCAATTAAGATGTATAGGGATTAGGTACCAGTAAGACAGTTCTGACAACTTCCCAGTGACATTTACCTAGAATTTATGCACTTTATGACATGACCATCACACAGGCACATATGTCCCATCTTTAGTAGTACACTTTATTTGAAAGCTTGTTTTAGAGTTACTTAGTCCTGGAGTTCAAGATATAGATGAACAAAAAATGTGTATCCGATGCAGTTTTAACACTTTCACGATTCACCCAGATCTTTTTTTCTGCATCTCTTTTAAGCATTTAAGACAGGAATGTAAAATTCATGTAATGCAGAAATCAGTCTACCTTGGTACTGTAAGCACACTTTAATACAAGGGATTCTGTAATCCTTGTATAAATGGCAGTTACTAACTTCTTTATAATCAACGCCAAGTGACAAACAAAGTCACCAATTATAAAGAAATGACGTCAGAACTCGACCATGATAAGGTTATTACAATGGAGTTCTGACATCACAATGCCTGGGGCCAGAGCCAACAGCCCAGGTAAAAGATAGGTCAGGTCATGGAACATAATTAAAGGAGCTGTTTCAAGCATAAAAAAGGAATGTTGATACTGCTCTATTTTAATAGCTTACAATGACAAGCATAGAGAATATGTTTATTGCTTACAATCCTTAGAAAGAGGAATGCTAGAATTTTACTGCAGATTCCTATACGTAGCATTGTTTTTTTCTTTAAACAGATTTGTATTGAATCATTTCTAATATCCCTTTCCAACAAATATCTAACAGATTTTTGATGTGTTTCATTTTGCACTACAGGTTTTATGTTTGTTCTTTATTTTTGCAAGCATGCTTCTCTTTCATATCAAAAAACTACACACCAAGGTTTTCAGTGGTTTGTGGGAGAGGCAATGATATGACCATGTACTGTATGTGCTAAAGTCCCTCCTAGCCTACATGAAAAGGACATTCCAAGTCACCTCGGAGTTCCATAACCTTATAAAGGGACTTAGCCTTCAGTCTCATTCGTCTATATGGTGATGGAACTCTGAGGTGACTTGCAATATCCTTAGAATGTACAGCAGAGGATATTTTATCCCTAAAATAATTTGAATTACTGTGGGTACCTCTGGTTCTATGGAGACAAAAGGACATACTCTATGTACACTAGCTGTTACCCTTACGAGTTAAAAAATCAGAAAAAAATCTGTCAATTGTGAATATGTTGAAGTATATTTGGGACGTCCTAATGCCAGTAAGGATCATACAGTTTACCATTTTTTCAGAGTATTACAGTGTGCCATAACGGTTGTTGAATCCCACTCCCTTCATTTGTCCTAACCAACACCAAGAATTATTAATTCACTAAAAAGACCCATCTGTTTAAATCTCACTAAATCCTCAATAACACAACATTTCCTGAATATAAAAAAAATAATCTGCAGTGCCAAATATTTTTTGTGTACCAAACCTAGCTATCATACAAAATGTCTGATTACCTCACATATCTTCCATCATTAGCAATACATGTTTAATAATCATTTTGGTATTTTGGATTCTATAAAACACAACAGTCCCTCCTTGGCTAATATGCTTGTAACCATGACCATGAACAGAATGTTCCCTACCATCTTTCTGTTAACATTGATCATTGATACCTGTCTATAGAAATAACACCCAAGAGGCCCTTTTCAGTACAACTGCAGCCTCTCTCAGTTTTCTGGCATGCTCAGTGCAGTACAATGCTTTCATTATGCACTTTCAAAGATATGGGCACTAACTGTTCGATATGTTTGATAACATTTTAAGAGTAGCTCACATCTTACATCGTTTATTGCCTACTTGATGTCTTAGATGTGTTTCGGTCCCTTCTTTTGTCTGCTAGCCCAGTGCTAAATTATCAAATAGGCAAATTAGGCACCGGCCTATGGGCCCCTCTCCTTTTAGGTGCCCTGGGACAACAGGTCAAAATAATATTGATTTGATTTTGAAAGAAACTGACAATCAAACTTTCTTAAATTGTTTCCAAAAGATAGAAAAAAATGAATCAATTCAAAGAAAAGAAAACTTTACGTTAAAGACTATATAGAGAAAATACTACGTTAATGTAATATACCCATTAACAACTTAAAGTGTATAAGTCATAGACATCAGATTCACATAGCAGTTTTTCTCTTCAAAGCTCATCTTCTGTCAGCTGTTAGTTTGTAAAAGAATATTGGTGCAAACTGGGTATCTGTAATGTTTAGTTCTGTGCAATAAAATCTGTTTATTAAAATTGTTGGTTGGTAAAATTAAAAACTTATTAGAAGATAATTTGTAAGAGGGACCGCAGTATTTCAACTGTCTAGGGGCCTCCACAGGGTTTAATTCCTCACTATGCTAGCCTCATTTCATTCATTAAGGTAGTGACACATAGTGGGTACCCTTGTATAGTTGTGTTTTCAGATCTTCGTAGTAATCCATCAGTCACCCGTTAATTTCAATTTGAATGGTCAATATTAAGTCCTGTGCACTTATAGAGACAATGATTACTTTTGCCCTTTTCAGATTATTAACTAACCAAGCTAGTAGCTGCCCAGCTTAATCTCATTTATAGTTGTGCTTACCCAGGCTTTCTATAGCTTTAAAGTGTTGTTTTTGCTTTGCTAATAATGTTAATCCTTTAACAGTCCCCTGGGCCATACTCCTGTAAAAGGCTCTATTCACATTATCCATGTTAGTTACCATATTCAAATCATTCCATAGGTAGCAAACATGCTGAGTCCACAGCATGCTTACTGAGTGTAAAGTATTCCATTAGGGAGAGTTATATCTTCTCTCTGTTATTTCTAGGATCTCCATGTTAGTATAGGTGCAACACCCCTTTGTGTGCTTCATGTTTTCCTCAGGGGTGCCTGGCCTGGCATATATCTGTCTACGTACTGCATCTCTCTGAAACTCCCAATGTGATCCAAGCTAACTAAAGTAAAGTTGGTTTGGGAGCACAACATAGTATGAATAATAAGAATTTTCTATGGTTACTCTACGCAACATTTGCTCCACTTCAACAGGTTTCACCCTTCCCATGATATTCAAGAGAGCAGCAGAGCATGTACCTCATAGATTATGTCTCTCATGCTCCGTAGAGGTCTATCTAATGCACAGATTAAGGCCCTCATTTTGACTTTGGTGGTCAGAAAAGCCTATCCGCTTAAGTCCCGTGGTCAGGTCACCATCAGCTCAGTGACCTTTCCGTGGCCCCTATTATGAGTTTCACACTCCTCCGGCTCACAATTGACGTGGCTGTAATGTTGCTGTGTGTAGGGTGCACCAGCTCCTGTCAAGCTTTTCACTGTCTGCACAGGAGACAGTGAAAAGCAGACAGTGAAAAGCGTGACGGGCTGGCCATGGGGACCCCTGCGCTGCCCATGCCAAGTGCATGGGCCCCATGGGGCCCCCTGCACCCCATCTCCACCAGCATTTACATGGCTGTGCAACCGTCATGTAAACGAGCTGCTTGCAGTGCTGCCCTGGTGGATTGAGACTGACAGGACCACCAGGCCATTGCCCAGCAAAAACAAGGCGTGCCGGGGGTCTGACCATGGCATGTTCACCCCAGTCATCATGGGGAGGCTGGACCGCCACATTGGCGGTGTTCTGACCGCCACCGTGACCCTGAGGGTCTCAAGACTGCCAGGGTCATAATTAGGACATAAGAGTCCAATTAATATCAACCTATAAATGCAGAATTTCTGCCAAATGTTAAAACGCAGCAGTTCTGCTAAATGTTCAAACTGTTCCCATATTCAAATGTTGGTGCATAAGTGTGCAGTACTATCTTCACACAGAATATACCGACCACTGCAATGTACTGCTCAAACGATCTTTAATGATGTCGGTGGCTTGTAGTAGAGCACCGGTGCTAACCCAAGATAGCACCCCTCTAGATGAAGAACTAAATGTGGAGTATGAGTGTAAACTGTCTCATTTGTATCTCAGTTTATCATGGTCCTTGTATGAGAGATACGGTTTCTTACAGCATTGCGAAATTGGCAATCCTTCAGTGCATGTTTCAGTGATCTGTTTCTCATCACCACCCTATTCTTACCTTTACATTTGAGACAATACAGCATAGCTCACAAATATGATTCTCAAAAATATCATATCGTAGCACTATGACTGTGACTTGCATGTCCCTGCTGAAATACATGAACTTGAAGATAGCTATCTAAATATGATCAAAGTTTTTGACAAAGGTTTGGATCTTTTCTTTTACTTATTATTCATTGTTTCGCCAGATTTTCCTTTTCTTCTTTGATTTGATTTCATCCTCATATTTTGTCAGTCTCTCTTCCATTATTTTACTAGCCCTAATTTTTAGAATGTCTTGACAAACCTTTTCTGAGTCTATTTTAGCATATTTTACCAACCATATCAACTTTAATTTATAAGTCCCTGCCATTAGGGATGCCCATTCCCCCAAACCCCTGGATGGAGATCCTTGAAAGTTGGCACCACAAACATCTGAACAACTCTTGGGATGTTCTCCACTTCAATATAACTCTTCAATGATATGATTACTCACCATTGACTTCTTTCTTTCTTTGAGGGTTTTCTAGTGGAGACAGTTTTATTTTAACTGCCACTTTTGGTCATATTATAGTTCATTTAATCTATACTGGCTAATTAGTTAAATGATACCTGTGCTGCTCCCTTTCTGTTACTCAAGGAGTCAGTCACTCCATCAGTATTCAGATCCCAATACCACGTCTCCCCACAGAAGGGAATATCTCCTGCGGCACGGTCAATACCACATGGTAGACCTTTGTGTTTATAATCTTTCCACCATTTCAAATCTGAAACAAAGGGCAGGAGTTACCAGCAAACGTGGCATCATCCAAAAGCACATATGGTGCTCTCAACCTTCCCCAGTCTCCCTTATCAATGAGCTTTTACACCAGGGGGTAGGACTCACTTGCACAAATCATTCTCCTTATTTTACACACTCTGCATTGGTGTCTGGCATTGAGTGTAAAGCCCCTTTCCAATGGTACCTTTCTCCAATGGATCCCTGTTTGGGGATTGCTGCAACAGGGCGCTCCCCATGTAGGGATCCACTCACTAGACACCTGGGCTAGGGTGAGCTCCTTGGGCAAGGGCTTGTGCTCCTCCCTGAATAGTTAAATATTACAATCTTTCTGCCCCTCCAGGAGGCAGATGGCGACAAGTACCCCCTTCTGAACTCCTGGGAGAGAAAGAACACTGATCGCCAGGGATTACTTGTTTTAATTGTAGAGGTGGTCACTGCTCTCCCATAAAAAATTGAAACCATGTTTCTGCCTCCCTGGGGGGTAGATGGAGGCAATTACCTCAATCTGCCCCCTAAACGGGACAGCAAGCCCACTAGACAGCAGGGATTACCTTTTTTAACTGTAAGGGGTGGGGGCTTCCCAGAATGGGAGTGGTAGTGCCCTCACCCATATAAAAAGGGGGACCTGTCTCTCTGAGTGTGAGAATAAGTATAAGAGGGTATCTCTGGGTATGAGAGTGGGTGTGAGAGGGTCTATGTGGATGTGAGATTGAGTGTGAGAGTAGGAGTAAGAGGGTGTCTCTGGGTGTGACAGTGGGTGTGAGAGTGTCTGTGAGTGGGTTTGTGACTCTCTTTGTGGATTTGTGAGTGTATGTATGAGAGTCTGTGAGTTGGTGCATGAATGTCTTAGTGGGTCCCTGTGAGGGTGCATGAGTGTCTAAGTGGGTCTGTGAGTTAGTCTGTGAGTCTGAGTGGGTCTGTGAGTGGGTGTGTGAGTATTTGAAGGGGTCTGTGAGTGGATGTATAAGTCTGTGAGAGGGTCTGTGAGCGGATGTGTGAGTATATAGCGGGTCTGTGAGTTGGTGCATGAGTGTCTGCGTGCTTCTGTGAGCGAGTGTGCAAGCGTTTGTGTGGGTGTGTCAGTAGTTGTGTGAGTGACACTGCCACAAAGGAACATCACCTGCCCTTTTATCCAACAAGAGTCCATAGACTTGCATGAAATATTTACCTAAGTGGAGTTCATTTTGCCTCCTGGGGTAAATGTCTCATATGTATTCTACACTACAACTATGCAATGGAGCACAAGGAAATGTCACCAGTGACCTTGTGTCCCTTTGGCAATGTGATTGTTTCTCATGTATCTTTCTCCAGAATTCTGTGATAACATAAATCCTCCTATAGAGGGGCCTAACTATATATATATATATATATATATATATATATATATATATATATATATATATATATATATATATATATATATATATATATATAAAAAAAGTGACTCAAGCAGATGGTCTCACCCAAGAACAAAAATATATTTCAGCTTCTGTCTTCCTCACAGGACATACACTGACAAGTGAATCTCCAAAAACAGAATGATTTATGTAGTGGTGAGTTTGGAGTGCAGGTATATGAAATCTTACCATGTCTCTTTTCAGTTTTGGCAGATGTAAGTTTAAAAGCATTCCTTGCTGTCATCTTTTTACTTCTGCAATCCTCTGTAGTATGTGTGCCACTTCAGAGTCACTTTTTGTGTTCTTCAAAAGTTGCAGTCTTTGTAGCTTGGTTTAAGGCATCTGCACTTTTTGAATGGTTACTTTAATATATACTGATAGTAGGGACATGTATGAGTTATGCAATAAAATATTCCATGAAGCAGACCATTCAGAGTTACTTAATTTAAAAGGTGGCTTAGATTTAATTTCCAACCCCATGGGATAGACTTTTTTATAGATTTGTAAATGTCCTATTGTAAATTGCCACTTACTGATTTTCTCCTGGATGAACAGCACTAGGATACTGATTTGTTCTTGACATGGTGGTTGCTTTTGGCTTGAGCATCAGATACAGGTTTGTAATCCCAAAAACAGTACACTAGAAGTTGAAGGATCACAAGAAAACAACAGCCAGCCAGGGCAAAAATCTGGATCCCAAAGGATACAATGAGTGTGTCACACTGTATTATATATTATGCCTAAAACCAAATTGAATGTGTCCTTTTAAAATCTAACTGATTCTCATGTGAAGCACTCCAATGCCTTCAGGTCAAGTCTGCGCTATATAAAACTTCAAAAAAAACAAATCAAGTGAATTGCACACTTTTGTCATTGGGCCACATTTGGGTGATATTTGTGCTACATTTGGGCTCTTTTTACCCTGATGGCTATGTGGGTGACTTATTTGTTTTAAAGCTCCCTAATTTCCTCATTTACTGGAGTTTCCTCAGTGGAAAATGCTTTCAGCTTTTCACTTCGTTTCCATCAAGATGTTGTTTAAATGTGCCACACTTTTGGCATAAATTCAGAATGTTAGCACTCTAGTTGCTCATTGAAACACTGTAGTGAAACCGCTGATCACTAGGATGTTAACTGGCAGTCTGCTTCTTGTATTGTACATGATGTTTCAGTCTGCATGTCAGAATGTTTAATGAAATAGCAAAGGAAGATATTTGAGAACTCACTTAAAACATGTCCTAAGTTTTCTTTCTACAGCACTAACCATTATTTCTATGACAAAATGACCCCCCTCATTTTGTTCTTTTCTTAATTAAATTTTTAAGTTTTACCAATTTAATTAAATAAAGATGGCTTCAGGTGTTCCACACTTTCATAACAAATATAGAATAATAGCACTCTAGTTGTTCATTAGAATAGCTTGTGGAGGCAGAGGTCAAGGGTGTGGACTCTGATAATTGAGGTCAGGGAGGAGGATGCAGAGGCAACCAGTTGACTATGCTGGACAGGCAGCAGGCGCAGCACAATGGACCATGGAGGGCAGGGGACAGGGGCAACAATCCAACCATGCAGGACAGGCAAGTGATGCTGCGGCAATACATCAGACAATTGAGGGCAAAAGGAAGAGGCAGTGGCAGTGCAACCATACATGTCAACAGACCCAATTCAGTCAGGAAACTCCTGATGTTTTTAAGCCCAAAAGGGATGAATTATTTTCTGTCTCCTAACCTAAAGTCTCATTTTTTCTCTTTTTAGAAATTTCTCTCTTACCAAGTTCAGAATGTTGGCAAGTATGGTACATTAGATCACAGAGGGCAGGAGGAATGTGGTAGGTATATGGACTCAGATATCAGAGGGCAGGAGAGAGATGGGCAGGGACACCAAACCAACCTTACAGCGCAGGCCTCAGGGGTTGCAGCAGCACAATACACCACAGAGGGCAAGCAGGATGGCTGTGCGACACAACAGATCACAGAAAGCATTAGGAAGATGACAGGGTCATGCACTTGGGCAAGAGAGAGCAGTGGGGAAAAGAGGCAAGGCAGCAAGCTGACCATGCCAGACATCAATAGGGAAAGTTGCAGCATAACTGACCAAGAAGGGGAGGAGGGAGGGTGCAGGGGAAGAACAACGGACAAGATAGGCAGAAGGGGGAGGATAGGAGCCTGCCCATGGAAAATGAAGGGCAGGAGGAAGTGAAGGAGCTGCAAACTGACCATGGAGGGGAGCTGTGGGGGTCTGTGGCAGCACAGAAAAACATGCATGGCAAGTGGGAGGGTAAGTGGCAGCACAAACCCCATGGTAGACAAGAGCGAGGGGCAGGGGCATGCATAAAGGACCATGGAGGACAGAAGAGAGGGTTAGAGGCTAGGCACAGACAGGAGAGGACAGGGGAATGGGCTTAACAACAGACCACGCAGGGCAGACAAGAGACACAGTTCCAGCCCTCAGAGCATGGAGAGCAGAAAGGTGTGGTAGCAAAATGGACCATGGAGTAAAGGAGGGAGGGTATAGGGTCATAGAACTCGGTCATGTAGGGTGGAGGTGGCAGGGACAAGTGGCAGCCATCTGACCATGCTGGGCAGGTGGGAAGTGTGGTGGCAACTTAACAAAACACTCAGAGTAGATAGGAGAGGCATGGAAAATGGTGGACAAAAAGGAGGGAGCAGGGGCATTCACACCAACGTCAGAGGCAGGAGAAAGGATGGTAGAGGCAGCAAGCCTAGCACATAGGCCAAGCAGGAGGGCAATGATGGGGCATAGAATTGGGCAACAGAGGGCAGAAGGAGTGGACAGGGATAGCAAGCTAAATGAGGGAGAGTAGCAGCCCATTGGACCAGGAGGGAGTGGGCTGGTGCATGAACTCGAACAACAAAGGGTAGGGAGGAGGTGGATGGGGCAGAAAGCTAACTGTTCAGGGTAGGTGAGAAGGGCAGTGACATGACAACGGTCACACAGGACTCTAATGAGGGTGCAGGGGCTTGGACTTGCACAATGGATGGGAAGGAGGAAGGGGCAGGAGCTGCAATCTTCGGAGTGGGTGGACAGCACAATCCCAGGCCAGGCCCTTAGTCTAACCCACCCCTTACCATGCATTGCAATGGGCATCTTACTTAATGTTAAAAAAAACCTTGAAATTGACTGAAAATAAACAAAGGTTACGGTGACATTATAGTTAGGAAACAGAATTAAAAACCTTAGAAATTCTCTAAAAAATAAAAGGTGTGTTATAGTTAGGTTCAGAAGTTACATACACAAAACCATAGTAAATTCAGTTGTTATAGTCAGAATTATTTCAAATAATTATAAGATGTGCTCTAAGGTAACTATAACTTGTGCACTCGTCAGGCACTGATAATTACCTAGACATTACATCACTCATGACATCTTCTATGACATAAATAATAATATCAATAACATTTGGAGTAATAGTATTGTAGGCATGTCTAAAGACCCTATGGAAAAATTTATGGGTAAAACGTTATTTTGGGATCCCCCTCTTTTCTCTGCCCCTGCTTAACGGATCACCCCAAAACTTTCAAGACAGTGACTGAACAGACTCTATTAGATTTGAAACTCTTGTGAAGATTTGTCAAACAGCACCAAAGTTATTGGCAAAACAAAAAAAACCTCTACCTATGGAAACGAGGTCCTAACTATAACTACCTACTATATATATGACAAAAATATTGTGTCAAGAAAATCATTGACAATAATGTTTGCAAAATGTGTGTGTTTGTGTGTGTATATGTTAGCACTCTAGTTGTTCTTTAGAACACTCTGTAAGGCTGCAGCTGAGAACACATGAATCAACTTACAAGCTGCTCCTGATGGAAGTACATGTTTTACTGAGAATGTCAGACTTCATTGTCATATGACTGAGAAATATAGTGTGAATATACAGAAAATATGCTCTTGTTTTAGCTTCTGGGGTACCTTTCATAATCTCTATGGGAAAATCACGAGAAAACAGTTTTTTCTCAACATGATTAATGAAATCCCAGCAGAAGGTTTTTCAAAGGGCAAAATGACCTTAGAACACACCACAGTTCATAAACTTAGTATGACTCCATCAACACATGATTTATATTGTAACTGTTATCCCCCTTTATCTGTTCACCTTTATCTGACCCCTAAAACCTGCCATTGACTAGCGTGCATTTCAATGGGGGTCCTATCATGTATATTAATCCCAAGATGGCTGTGTGCACTTCCTGGTTGTAGTGCTGGTTGAAGTGCAGGCAGCCAATTAAATCTCACCATGAGATCTGTGCTTAGGCTCCACCCAGAGATCTTTTTTTCTTTTTTCTTTAATAACTCCAAAACTAGTCCAAAAGTCATACTCGTGCTCACCGAAGAACCCTCCACCACCAGAATCAACTTCTGCAATACCATGACCAATGTAGCCAACTGGATGAGACACAACTACCTTAAATTCAACTCTGACAAGACAGACACACTGATCTTCAATAAGAACACCTCCATATGAAACCACAGCTGGTGGCCAGCAGACCTCAGACAGACACCCACACCCACAGACCATGCATACAAACTAGTCATCATCCTTAACAGTGAACTGACCATGAAATAACAAATCAACTCAGTCACCTCCTCCTACTTCTACACCCTTTGCAAGCTCCACAGAACCTTCAGATGGATCTTAGCCAACACCAAAAAAAAAAATCATTCAGGCCCTTGTCACCAGCTGCCTTGACAACAGACGCACTCTCTATGCCATCATCTCAAACCAACTCCTCAAAAGTCTCCAGACCATACAGATTACTGTAGCCAGACACATCATGGACCTCCCCAAATGGACTCACATCACCCCCACCCCAGAAACCTTCACTGTCTCCCCATCCAGAAGAGATGCCAGTTCAAGGTCCTCATGCATACCTACAAAGCTCTGGATGATCAAGGACCAGCCTACATCAAACATTGACAGAACTTTCACCTACCCGCAAGAAACCTGCACTCTTCAACAGTAGCCTGTATGCACACACCCTCATGCCCCACAGTCGGGTGTCCCTCCTTCTCCTACATCACTTCCAAGACGTTGACCAGCCTACCCCTCCATCTTCGAGCCACACCCCCCCATGTAGATTTCTTGAAGAAACTCAAGACCTGGTTCTTTGATGGAGACGTCACATCCACAGCACCAGCATACTACCTTTGGGTGACAGTGCTTCACTATACAAATACTGATTCATTGTTTGACTGAATAGATTTATGCCAAATAACAAAAAACATAATCTGTGCACCAAGATCTAGCTTAACGCTAATCTTTGTATAATTCCGTTCAGCGCTCAGACTGTAGTTGTGTCTAAATACCCTATGGGAGCTGGAAGTGAAAATGCGTTTAGGTACTTCCTCTTATTCTCTGCCCCGCTCGATGGATCACCCCAAAACATTCAAGACAGCAGCTGAAATGAATGGCAAACTAGTTTTGAAAAGTCACTGGCTGAACTGACTGTAATACTAATTTTGAAATGTTTGTGAAGATTCATCAAATGGCGCTGAAGTTATTAGCAAAAAAAAAATGCTTTTCTTATGGAAACTAGTTCCTAACCATAACTACCTACAGACTACTACCAGTAGGTAATATATATTGTATATGCACGCACTCACACACACCTATATTTTCACTGAAAAAAACAAAAGTCACAAGGATGTGATAGTTAGGAAATGTCTTTTTAAAAAATCAACATTTGCTTAAGAAACCAAAGGTTGAAGAGAATTTTCAGGTTTTTGTAAAATATTTGAGTAATTGTAATTACTATACGTTATTCCAACCAGTGCCATGCATGGCTAAATGCTGTACTCAACGGGGGTTGGCCACAGGGCTTTGCTGCAGGGCCTGGCCACAGTTTACTACTTCTGACCAGTTAAAGTGCTATTTCCCTAAAACATGGTAACATTGATGTATCCCCAATTTGCATATTTACTTTACCTAGAAGTTCCTAGTAAAGTGCACTATGTGTGCCCAGGGCCTGTAAATGAAATGCTACCAGTGGACCTGCAGTGAATATGGTAACATTGACGTATCCCAATTTGCATATTTAATTTACCTAGAAGTTCCTAGTAAAGTGCACTTCGTGTGCCCAGGGTCTGTAAATTAAAGGCTACTAGTTGGCCTGCAGTACGGATTCTGCCCCCTGCTTAAGTAGCCCTATAAAAATGGCTCAGGCTTGTCATTGCAGAGCCTGTGAGTGCAGTTTTAAAGTGTCATGTTGACTTGGCAAAGTAAACCTTTTGAGATTAGAGTGATATAATGCACACCATCTATTTAAATCGTTTATACTCAATGGCAAAGTTTTCAATGAGTGACCTGGTGCATGTTTCATCCCAGACAAAATAGATAAAAATTTGACTATTTTGGCTATGCAAACTAGTAGTGCACCCTGGGACTGATGTACCACCTGGGCACCAGCTTTTGGTTAAAGTAAACCTTTTGCCAAGCCGAAATCCTCCTTTTAAAATATATGTCACCCCTAAGGTAGTCCCTAGACAGGACCAAGGGCAGGATCCAGTGTATTTAAAACGTTAGGCATGTATTTTTAGGTTTTACATATCCTGGTAGTAAAAAAAAACTTGTACATTTCTTTTTTACTGCAGCAAGGCCTATCTCTTTCATAGGACAACTTTGGAGTTGCCTTAAAACTTTTTATACATATAACTTACAATTGGGAATAGATAGATTTTTCAAATTTGGTATCTCCTGAACCACAATTTAAATCAGAATTTCTGGTAATGTCTGCTATGAAATTACAATTCTGAAAATGCCAGTTTTAGAAATTTGGCAATTTCTTACTTTAGTGATTTGGTGTTTCTCTCCAGCAGAACTGATGCCTCCTCTGCTGCAGGAGCAGAACCAGCACATCACTACTATAGCGGAGGTCGGAAGTGATGCAACAGACTTGCATCGCTGCATATTGGGACCGACACAACTCCTTCTGAACTGACACTGTGCAAACTCCTCACATCCCTCGTCAACGCTAGCCTTGATGAGGACACTACAGCTCTGCATCACAGCCTCAGCATTCATTGGAACTGCATCCCCTTAGCTACGCAACGCATTCACGACACCGACCCTCGCATATCAGGCCTCATCAATGGGTTTTCTCTACAATGATGCAACAGGACCTCACAATGCAGCCTTGCCATATCAGAACTGAGGCATTGCCTTAGCTACACAACGCATGTGTGTTTCAGATCCACGCATTGCTCTGTATCCAGTATTTAAGGTACTTCAGTTCAGCGGACCTAACTGGATCCCTGTATCGGGCCAGCATTCCATGCTGTCTACTTGAACACTGGACTTTGTCCTGATTTGGTGCAACCAGATATCCTCGGGTGACGCTTTCTACTTTTTTTTATAGTTTATTTTAAAATACATTCACAACTCAAGTTCTACTTATTGGATTTTTGTTGTTTTGGTCTTCTTTTGTTTAATAAATTAGGCGTTATTGTTCTAACCTGGTGTGGTGCTTTCACTTTTTTACTGAAATTGTATTTCAGCCTCAGTTGTAGTACTCTTGTGAGTGTCTGTTAATGAGTGCTAAAACAACAGAAGCACTGGTGTCAAGAACTTCAGAACAATGGCACCACATGAACACTTGGGCAACTACAGCAAAAACTGTGAATTATGGACTGCCTTGAAGTGCACTTACCAGAATGCACTTGGGATCACTGGGACAGGCCACTGTGTGACACAAACCCCTAGAAATGTTGTTGGTGATTGTTAGAAATGGGGTCTTTGGTTGACAGTCAGGTTACCCCCTGTTCAATCAATGACCCTCATTCTAGTCAGGGTAAAAGAGAATTACCCTCAGCTAACCTCTGCTTACCCTTTGGTAGCATGGCAGAGCAGTAGGCTTAACTTCAGAGTGCTAAGTGTAAAGTATTTGTACCAACACACACAGTAACTCAATGAAAACACTACAAAATGACACAACACAGGTTTAGAAAAATAGAAAATATTTATCTGAACAAAACAAGACCAAAACGACAAAAATCCACAATACACAAGTCAAGTTATCAATTAAAAATTAAAAACAGTCTTCATGTAGTTTAAAAAACACACTAACACTGTTAGAGTGAAAATGTACCTTGGGTGCATCAAAAATAACCCTGAACGGGGAAGTATGCATCAAAAAGAGCTTGCGATGCGTCGATTCCACTCACGAGCGGAACCTTGCGTCGTTTATCCTTTAGTCGGGTTGGGGCGCGTTGTTTCTTCTCTCCGCAGGCGAGCGATACGTCGATCCGGTCAGCACTCTTGGGTCCGGGCAGGCCTTGCATTGTTTTTACACGCTCAGAGGTGCTTGCGTTGGAAATCCATTCGCACGATGATCCGAAAACCACGCAGAGCGGGTTGCGATGTCCCAGCCTCCGTCAGTGATGCTGTGCATCATTTCTCCAGCTCCATGCGTCGATTCTTCAGTAACGTTTCCGGCGAGCGTCGATTCTTCAGCTGCAGATCGGAGGTACATCAATCCTTTCCGCGCACGGCGCTCTGTGCGTGGATTTTTTTCTCTTAGGCTGCCAGCTTCTCCTTTCAGGGACCCAGGAACTGGATGGGCAACACAGGGCAGAGCAGGAGTCTCTCCAGAGACTCCAGGTGCTGGCAGGGAGAAGTCTTTGCTGTCCCAGAGACTTCAAACAACAGGAGGCAAGCTTTAATCATGCCCTTGGAGAGTTCTTCTCAAGATGGAAGGCACACAAAGTCCAGTCTTTGCCCTCTTACTCTGGAAGAAGCAGCAACTGTGAGGGGGGTATAGCTCCACAATGCACAGTCACAGGCAGGGCAGCTCTTCTTACTCAGCTCTTCAGCTCTTCTTCATGCAGAGGTTCCTTTTGTTTCCAGAAGTTTTCTAAAGTCTGTGGTTTTGGGTGCCCTTCTTATACCCAATTTCTCCTTTGAAGTAGGCCTACTTCAAAGTAAAGTCTCTTTTGAATGTGAAATCCTGCCTTACCCAGGCCAGGCCCCGGACACTCACTAAGGGGTTGGAGACTGCATTGTTTGAGGGCAGGCACAGCCCTTTCAGGTGTGAGTGACCACTCCTCCCCTTCCTCCTAGCACAGATGGCTCATCAGGAAATGCAGACTATACCCCAGCTCCATATACACACGGCTTACATCCAACATAGATACCTTGAAGACTTACCATGGTCTCTGGAATCGAATTACATCTTTACTACAACTTGTACACATTGTTGTACAGTTCAGGATCCTTGGAATTTTATCAGGATTAACCATTTAGTTCGTATACTACAAGCCTTGAAAAATTCAAGGATGACGAAACACGTGTCGGCTGTTTTTTCACAAACATGAAAATTGTACAGTGCCTCCATACTGCGTATCCAGTGCATTTCATGATATCAGAGGATTTTCACCCTGATTTAACACTAAGGAATAAAGTGTTCTCACCTTGATCCTGGGATGTGCTGTGGTTTTTTCTTCTTATACCCCAGCTCCCTTTGTGTCACTGTCTAGTGTGAGGTGCAACCAGCCCAACTGTCAAACTGACCCAGGCAGGGAATCCACAAACAGGCAGAGTCACAGAAATTGTATAAGCAAGAAAATGCTCACTTTCTGAAAGTGGCATTTTCAAACACACAATCTCAGAAACAACTTTACTAAAAGATATATTTTTAAATTGTGAGCTCAGAGACCCCAAACTCTACATGCCCATCCGCTCCTAAAGGGAATCTACACTTTAATCAGATTTACAGGTAGCCCCCATGTTAACCTATGAGAGGGACAGGCCTTGCAACAGTGAACAACAAATTTAGCAATATTTCACTGTCGGGACATATAAAACACATTTCTATATGTCCCACCTTAACCATATGCTGCACCCTGCCCTTGGGGCTACATGGGGCCTACCTTAGGGGTGTCTGCCATGTAAGAAAAGGGAAGGTTTAGGCCTTGCAAGTGGGTACACTTGCCAAGTCGAATTTACAGGTAAACCTGCACACACAGACCCTGCAATGGCAGGTCTGAGACATGATTACAGAGCTACTTAAGTGGGTGGCACAACCAGTGCTGCAGGCCCACTAGTATCATTTGATTTACAGGCCCTGGGCACCTCTAGTGCACTGTACTATGGACTTACTAATAAATCAAATATGCCAATCATGGATAAGCCAATTACATACACATTTTGTAAAAGAGCACTTGCACTTTAGCACTGGTTAGCAGTGGTAAAGTGCCAAGTGTAACATAAACAGCAAAATCAGAGTCCAGCACACATCAATGACCTGGGGAACAGAGGCACAAAGTTAAGGGAGACCACGGCAAGGATGAAAAGTCTAACAGTTATAGTTTTAGCCAGTTTAGTCTTACACCAACACCCTTTATTTTCTAGGAAAAGGTTGCTCCCCTTTATTAAGGAAATGCTTTTGACATTTTCTGCCCCCCAGGGTGCAGATTAGCCATATTCTAGGATCTTCTGCCCCTCAGGGGGGCAGAAAGCCACTAGACACCAGGGATTTTATTTAATTGCATGCTGGGGAGAGGCCCCTTTGGCAAAGGTTGCTCCCCTTGTGCGGGACATGTATTTTAACTGTTTCTGCCCCACTTGGAGGGAGATTGGTCATTTGTTAGGGGGGCGGAAAACCTCTAGACCTGTGACAGTTTCTGTGTGAGAACAGAAGTGTGGCTGATGGTCTTCATGTGCGGCTTGGCTGGTGGTGTGCATGGACTGACGCAGAGCATGAACGGACATTTGGCTGACGATGTGTGTGGCTAGCATTTGAATGGTGCAAGGCAGACTTTTTATCATTTTATATTGTTAACTGATTATTTCTTGTCATAATTTGTGATCATAATATATTATTTCTCATTTTTTCTAGTGCAAAGCTTTAGTTTTCCTTTGCTGTGTCTTCTGAAAGGTTTTTTGTACTGTTTAATCCAAATGGGTATCACTGCCCTGCAGGAATGAGTTTATGTAAATGCTGCAATAATAGTAGCATATTTAGCTTCTGTTTGATTGTGTGTGAAATTATCTTTGGGGTGGTGCTCAATATGTATTGTGTTGTCCTTTATGTAATATTCTTTTGTTTTTCCTTTCTAGTGGAATATCGTTGGTGCTTGTAGTGTCTGTGCTGAGTAGGTGCTGGTGAGTCTAGCTGTCTTTGACAAGTGAGTTTTATTTTTTTTGGAGTCTGTAGGTCATTGTGATACAACCACAATTTTTTTATTACTTATTTTACACAGTGTTGGTTGTTATCAACGTATTTTTCAAGTTACTTTTTTTAGTAAGGATTATGGCTATCCACAAGATGACCCCTCAGCAGGTTGTTGGTATGCTTTTTTTAATATTCCTCTGACCATGATTAAGAGACTGACTCTGCATTTGAGGCAGAGGAGGAAGTGCAAGATTCTGGCAGTGAATTTTCTGCCCGAGAGGAATTATCTGATGATAAAGCTACTCTCAGTAGGGAGGAAGTGCCTCTTTTAGAGGGGACAATAATGTGCAGATAGTGCAGCCAGAGGCATCTATATTGCAGTCTGGGGCTAAAAGGCTTCCCATTGTAAGACCTGAAGACTGGGTTGCCGTAAACATGGTGCATTGCCTGCCTTTCCTGGTGTTGCAGGGTGTAGAGTGAATACTGAAAACCTTTTGCCTATAACTTTCTTTCAGTTGTTTATGAAGGATGTATCTTTGGATGAGATCATTGAGCAGACTAATTTGTACGCTGAACAGTATTTCAGGGACAAGAGTGCCAGACTTAAGCCCCACTCTAGAGCTACCTGGTGGACTCCCACAAATCTGGATGAGTTGAAGAAGTTCTTGGGTTTAACTTTTTGATGGCCTTGATAAGGAAGCTATTATTGTCTTCATATTAGTCTACTAGTCCCTTGATGGCAACGGCTATATTTCCTGCAACTATGAGGCCTGATCGGTATTTGCTTCTGCTTCAGATGCTGCATTTTGATGATAATGCTTTAGTGTTGCACAAGATCACCCTGATTGTGACCATCTTTTTAATATTCAGACTGTCCTTGATCACTGTGTAGATCGTTTTTCAGAATTCTATGTTCTAGGGAAAGAGATAGCTGTTGATGAGTCTTTGGTCCGGTTCAAGTGACCTGATTTTTGGCCGGGTTTCACTCTTCATGCCACGCAGCTCCTCCTGTCTGCCTCCGCCCTAGCTGCTGCTGTGAGTTTGAGGCCCTCGTCCACCTGCAGGCACCCGCCTGTGCATCATCCCTGGTGTCTAGTGGTTGCCGTAAATATTGTGTGTCTGTCCTGTAATCTGTCTTTTGTTTTGTTCGTGCCATTTTTCCTTAATTGTATTGTGTCTTTATTTGATCTCTGCCTCTCTCCCCTGTTTTTGTGCCTTTTTCTTCTTTTATTGCTTTTTTTTGCTAATTTTCTGCTTTTTGCACTTTCCCCTTTCCCGCAGCTGCGTCCCCTGCAGCCCCGCCCCATCACGCCCACATTTGCCAGCCGCTGCTGCCTCGCAGCTGCTCCTCCCCTTCTTAATGGCGGCTGCACAGAGGCAAGCCCGTCTGCTCCCATCCACTCCTGGACCGCGCCCAGCACCAGACCCACTGACCAACGTGCTCCCCACACCACCAGACGCCGTTACAACACCAAAGAACTCCACTTTTGCAACCCTGGCCACCCCACCGCCTGCGTCCAGGCCTCACCAAAGCACACCCATGGACCCTTCTCCTGCAGGATGTGCAACTTCACCTAAGCCGCCAAGCACCACAACAGCTCCACCCACAACCACCTCAGCTGCATCCTCCTCGACACCCGCTCCGTCCACAACCACGCCGTCAAACTCTGGGACCTTCTCACCTCGACCTCCCCAGACATAGCCTTCCTCACGAAACCTCGATGAACCCCTCCTCGGAACCCGACATCGCCATAGCCATCCCGGAAGGCTACAAGATTACCCGCAGAGACCGCACCAACAAACCAGGAGGAGGAATTCCATAGTCCACAGGAGCACCATCAGGATCACAACCAACATCCATGACACCATCAATGCCGCTGAACACTTGCACTTCCAGATTCACGTCAACGCCAGCACCACCCTCAGAGGAACCCTTGTCTACAGACCCCCAGGGCCCCGACCACAGTTCTGCGACACCATCACTGACACAATCAGCGCCCATGCCCTCGCGTCTATGGACTACATGCTCCTTGGCGACCTGAATTTTCACCTTAAGAACACCAACGACAGCAATTCCTCAGCCTTGATCGGCAACCTCGCCAACCTCGGTCTCAAATAACTCGTCACAACACCCACCCACTCAGCCAGCCACACACTCGAACCCATCTTCTCTGCCAGCAGCCACTTCACCTTCACCCATACCACCGAACTCCACTGGACCAACGACCGCTCGCTGTGTCCACTTCACCTTCCAGAAACCCACCGCTCACCACCACTCGCAATAGACCCCTCGCCTTAGCTGGAACAATATCTAGAAGGACCAGCTTATCTCCACCCTTGCCCATGCCCCGCCACCCAACACCAGCGACCCCAACACTGCTGTCCTCAACCTCAAACAATGGCTAGATGACTGTGCCAACACCCTCACTCCACTTAGGAAAGCACCCAACACCCGCATCATCACGAAAGCACCCTGGTTTACTGCCGACCTTCAGGCCTCCAAGCGGGAGTTCCGGAAAATCGAGAAGATTTGGCACCACGAACAAACAGAGAGCAACCATACCGCCCTCAAGACAGCCATCCGCGAGCATCACCAGCTCATCCGGACTGCCAAAAGATAATTCTTCAAAGACCGAATTGACAACAACGCGCACAACAGCAAAGAGCTCTTCAGCATCATCAAAGAACTCGCCAACCCCAAGTCTTGCTCCATCGACCCCCCCCCTCACAAGACCTCTGTGACTCCTTTGCCACTTTCTTTCACTGCAAGATCATGGGCATCCACGGCAGCTTCGCCTCCCCAGTCCCCACGACCACCGCGGCCTACACTAACCCCAACGCACCAAACCACATCAACCTCCTGAGCGCCTGGACCCCCACCAACGACGAGGACTCCACCAAGACCATGACCAGTGGATCACCCGCCGACCCCTGCCCTCAACATGTCTCCAACAAAGCCAGCCAAATCATCGCCCCCCCAACTCCGCACTATCATCAACAGCTCCTTTGAGACCACCACCTTCCTGGAAAGCTGGAAACACACCAAAGTCAATGCCCTGCTCAAAAAACCCTAGGCAGACCCCAAAGACCTAAAGAATTACCGGCCCATCTCCCTCCTCCCCTTCCCAGCAAAGGTCATCGAGAAGATAGTTAACAGCCAACTATCCCGCTCCCTGGAGGACAACAGCCTGCTCCACATCTCCCAATCCGGCTTCCACAAGAACCACAGCACCGAGACCGCTCTCATCGCCGCAACCGACGACATCAGGATCATGCTCGACAAAGGTGAAACCGTGGCCCTCATCCTCATTGACCTCTCAGCAGCCTTCAATACCGTCTGTCACCACACACTCCGCACACACCTCCACGATGCCAGAATCCACCACAAGGCCCTGCACTGGATCACATCCTTCCTCTCCGGCAGAACTCAGAGAGTCCGCCTCCCTCCGTTCCTGTCGAAAGCCACCAAGACCATCGGTGGAGTCCCCCAAGGATCCTTTCTCAGCTCAACCATTTTTAACGTCTACATGGCACCGCTCGTCAACATCATCCAATCCCACAGCCTCAACATCGTCTCCTACGCGGACGACACCTAACTGATCTTCTCACTCACTAAGGACCCCGCCACCACCAAGACCAATCTCCACAATGGACTTCATGCCATCGCCAACTGGATAGAGATAAGCCACCTCAAACTGAACTCCGATAAGACGGAGATCCTCGTCCTCGGCTCCAACCAATCAGCATGGGACGACTCCTGGTGGCCTGCCACACTAGGTACTGCACCAATTCCCACCACCCACGCACACAACCTTGGCTTCATTCTGGAGTCATCGCTCACCATGACCCTGCAAGTCAATGCCATCTCATCCTCAAGTTTCCACACCCTCCGCATGCTTCGCAGGACCTTCAGATGGATCCCCATTGAAACCACAAGAACGGTCACCCACGCCCTCGTCAGCAGCAGACTGGACTACGGCAATGCACTCTACGCGGGAACAATGGCCAAGCTCCAAAGGAAACTTCAGCGCATTCAGAACGCCTCCACACGCCTCATCCTCAACCTCCCATGCCACGAACATATCTCAGCCCACCTCAGAGACCTTCATTGCCTTCCAGTCAACAAGAGGATCATCTTCAAACTCCTGATCCACTACGCAGGCCCAGCCTTCCTCAACAAGCGTCTCAGCTTCCACGTTCCCACCCGCCAGCTCTGCTCTGCCATCCTAGCCACCATCCCCCCCATCCATCGTACCACAACCGGTGTCAGATCCTTCTCCCACCTCGCTGCCAAAACCTGGAACTCCCTTCCCGTCAACCTACGTCTGACCCAGGACCTCTTGACCTTCAGGAAACGTCTCAAGACCTGCCTATTTGAGCAGTAGCAACCTCCCCCCGTTGCGCCTTGAGACCCTACCGGGTGAGTAACACGGTTAACAAGAGATTGATTGATTCAAGGGCAGTTCATTTTTTAGGAAATACATTCCTAGCAATAGGACATGTTAGAGAATTAAGACGTATATGCTGTTTGAGTGTAGAACTGGATATGTCTATAATTTCCAGGTGTACAGTAGTAAGGATTTCAGTATTTGCCCACTGGTTGTCTGTCCACTTTTGGAGTTAGTGAGAAGATTTTGTGGGAACTTGGTAGAGGACATTTTAACAAACATCAACAGTTATATGTAGAAAACATCTACAATGGTGTGCAATTGTTCAAGGAATTGGTCAAAGTGGACACTGTGGCCCAATCCGCTCTAACCATAAAGGTTATCCAAAATAGCTTGTTTGTAAAAGATATTGACAGGGGACATTGCATTTCTTTGCATAGTGATGAACTTCTAGCTGTGAAATTTGCAGACACGAGAAATGTCTGCATGCTGACTACCATCTATGATGAAAGTACTTCACCTGTGACTGTTTAAGGTCAGGTTGTTGACGTGAGTAAACCTGTGTGCATTTTAAACTATAATATGCACATGGGTGGTGTTGATAGAGTAGATCAGAGGTTGAAACCTTACACTGCTTTCAGTATAAGAAGTTGGCTATCCATCATTGCCACTTAGCAGCCTTAAATCCTTTTGTTGTATTTAAGGATTGTTCGTCAGAGTCAAAAATGACATTTGTTCAGTTTCAGGAGTTTGTGATAGGCAGCCTTGTTGTAGTGAAACAGGCAAGTGTTCCTACAGTTGGAGTGGTGGAGGATGTCGCTAGATTGAAAGATTGCCACTTTCCTGATCACATTTGTCCCACGCACAAAAAATACTTTCCCAGTAGAAGATGTACTGCCTCAAATGACTTTCTAAACCTGGGCTGTGTGTGCCCACTTGTTTCAGAACGTACCATACCCAAAATAATTTTTAGGAGCTACCATGAACATGAAAGTGAACTGCCTGTTCTAAATTGTTATATATTTTTTGTTCAGTTTCACGGTTGGCATTAGTGTCGTGTATCTAGTTAGAGCTTTTGTGTTTTTAGTTTTGTATTTAAAATTAGTTTGTGGGTTTTTTTGTAAAACAAAAGTGATGGGTGAGTGTTGACTGGCACTTGGCTGGTGGTGTGCGTGGACTGGTGCTTGGCTGGTGGTGTGTGTGGACTTGTGCTTGGCTGGTGGTGTGCATGGACTGTCACTTGGCTGGCAGTGTGTATAAGCAGGTGCTTGGATGGCAGTGTGTGAGTAGTGACTTGCTGCTGGTCACTACGTACACTGCTTGCCAAACCCCTGTCCACATACTTCATCAGCCAGTGTGATTGCTGTGTCAGGTATGTGGGGATATGAAGTGATAGTCCCTTGAATGGCACTGTCTGTTGAAGTTAGTACTGTAATGTGATGGGCCCGAAGCTGGTGGTGTGAATGGTCTTGTATGTTCCACATATGAAAGGAGTGTGACTGGCCTGAAAAGCAGTTGGTGCCTTGTTGGGGCTTTACAGCTCACAAGCTGTGAGTCATTGATTCAGTTTTTGACCTTTCAGTTATTAACAGTGCATTTTATTTTTATGAAATCTCTTGGTAATAACATTTTAATACTGAACTATAACTCACTGTCATTCAAAATCCAACCAGTATGTATGTGCTAAAATAATGTTGGGTAGCCACAAGATGTTTTTATTGCACTTCTCTCAGTTGGGAATTCAACTCACAAAAAAACCCACTCCACTGTAAACAGACATCAAAGCACACCCCTGACACGATAGGTGCCTTGGGTGGGATCTCAATGGTGGAGCATGCCCCCAATGAGGTTGTTGGGTGAGGTGTCTTTTTAACAAAACCTAAGGGCATTGTTTTCAGAATTTGAGTGTTTGGGACACCAAATAAGTAAGTGACTTGGTAGCTTGCTTGCTTCTTGTCTAGGGAAAATCTACCAACTCTAGATATGTTGAAACACTAGACAACCAAATGGGTACAGGGTGGTGTGCCTCTCATGGATCACAACAAGTTTCCATACCCACAATGCCCTGCAAATCTCAAAATGTGACTAAAATCACACATTTTCCTTGCATTTCCGTGCCATATTTTCCCAGAAAATGCAATAAACCACAAATGTCCTACCGCCTAGTGTACCCCTCTGTCTTCTTATAAAAATGATACTTCACTTGTGTTGGTGGCCAAAGCAGCCTACAAATGTGTGAAAAAATGCTCTTATGAACATGCTTTGGTGCCCCGTCATTCGCTGCATGTTTTTGGCCCTTCCTTGTTGCAGGGACTTAGCCCACCCACACAAGTGAGGTATAATTTTTACTAGTGACCAAGGGGGAAGCTGAGTGGTAAGAAATTTGTGGCTCCCATCCGATTCCAGAACTTTCCATCTCAGAAATATGGGGAAAATGTGTTTTTAGACAAGCCTTTGAGGTTTGCAAAGTATTCTGGGTGACAGAACCTGGTGAGAACCCCGCAAGTCACCCGATCCTGGATTTCCTTAAGTGTCTAGTTTTCAAAAATGAACAAGCTTGCTATGATTCCCTATGTGCCCGCTGAGCTAGGGCCCAAAATTTACAGTTAGGTATATTGCAAAAAAAACGTCAGTTTTCAGTGGAAAAATGTGATGCATTCACATTGTGATTTGGGGTGTTTTCTGTAGCGGGCAGTAGGCCCACTCACACAAGTGCTGTACCATTTTTATCAGGCGAGTGGGGGGAATGGTGGGTGAAAAGAAGGTTTGTGAGTTCCCCCCCAGATTCCAGAACTTTGCATCACAGAAATGTGAGGAGAATGTAATTTTAAAACAATTTTTGACGTTTGCAAGGAGTTCTGGTTAGCCAAATGTGGTAAAAGCCACATAAGTTACACCATCCTGAATTTTGCTAGGTGTCTAGTTTTCCAAAATGTACAGGTTTGCTAGGTTTCCCTATCTGCTGGCTGAGCCAGGGCTCAAAATCCACAGTTAGTCATGTTGCAAAAAAAACTGACAGTTTTCAGTGGAAAAATGTGACGTATCCACATTGCTTTTTGGGATCTTTCCTTTTGTGAACACTAGGCCGACCCACACAAGTAAGGTACCATTTTTTCAAGAAACATGGGGAAATGCTGGGTGGAAAAAAGTTTGTGGCTTCACTCAGATTGCATAGCTTTTCATCACAGAAATTTGAGGAAATGTGTTTTTTAGACAAATGTTGAGGTTTTCAAGGGATTCTGGGTAGAAAAATGCTGTAGGAGACTCATAAGTCACCCTAGCCTAGATTTTCGTAGGTGTCTAGTTTTCATAAATGTACAGGTTGATAAGCTTCCTTAGATGTCGGCTGAGTTAGGGCCTGAAATCCAAAGCTAGACTCATTGAAAAAAAAGCAGCCAGTTTTCTGTGAAAAAATGTGATATGTCTGCGTTGCATTTTGGGGCGTTTCAATTTGCGGGAACTAGGCCTTCACACACATTTTTTTAGAGATTTGGGGGAATGCTGGGTGGAGAGAAGTTTGAGTCCCCACCCCCCTCAGATTTCAGAACTTTGCATCACAAAGATGTGAGGATAATGTGTTTTGTAGACAAATTCTGAGGTTTGCTAGGGATTCTGGGTAGACAAATGTGGTGAGAACCACAGAAGTCACCACATCCTGGATGTCATGTTTTTCAAAATGTACGGATTTGCTAGGTTTCCTTTGGTACTGGCTGAGCCAGGGTCCAAAATCCACAGCTAGACACATTGCAAAAAATCCAGTCAGTTTTCAATGGAAAAATGTGATGTGTCCATGTTGTGTTTTGGGGCATTTCCTGTTGCGGGCATTAGGTTTACCCACACAAGTGAGGTACCATGTTTATTGGAGGACTTAGGGGAACACAGAGTAGTATTACTGAACTAGTGTTATTACCCATTGTTGTTCTCTGCATTTGCACCTTCCAAATATAAGACAGTGTGTAAGAAAGCAGTCATTTTGAGAAATATCCTCTAATGCACATGCTAGTATGGATATCCACAAATGCAGAGATCTGCAAATAACCACTGCTTCTAAACTCCACATCTTGGGTACACAATGAGAACCCACTGCAAGGAGCAGCTCATTCATTGATGCTGGATACTTCAGGTTCTTGATGTACCTACACGGCTTATATATCCCCGCAACCAGAAGGGTGCAGCGGACGTAACAATATATTTCCTTTGAAAATTTGTCTTAGCTGGAAAACGTTACAGATGAAAACGTAGAGAGAAATGGTTGTTTTTTCAACTCAATTTTAATATATACTTTTTTACTTTCAACTGGTACTTTCTATAGGAAAACCTTGAAGGATCTACTCACATGACCCCTTGCTATTCAATTCAGAATTGTGTCTACTTTTCAGAAATGTATGGCTTTCCGGGATCCACCACTGGTTTCTCACCCATTTCTGTCATTAATTAGAAGGAGGTGGAAAGCACAAAAAAATAGGAAAAATGGGGTATGCTCCAGTAAAATGCCAAAACTGTGTTGCAAAAATGAGGGCAATATTTACAAGAACAGGTGCAGCGCGGTGCTGCGGCAAAATCAGCACTGGTGAAACAGTTTTGAAATGCAAGGCTGCACCGTATTCCCAAGAATATAGCGCAGCCCCTTGTTTCCCCCAGCACTGACACTAAATTAGGCTGCCTGCACCAACGTAGGCATCCTTGTACCATAGTGCAAGGGTGTCTGCATTGAGGGGAGTGATTGTTTATGTGCAGGAAGGTACTCCTTCCTGCACACACACAATCTACAATGGTGATTTGGCACTTCTATGCGTGCTGCAGAATGCAGGACACCTAGAATTACCAAAGTGTCATTTTTGAATGATTGTTTTATGTGCAGGAAGGCAGAATGCAGCTCACACAGAAAAAGCAAAAAACGAGGAGGAATAAAATCATTCCTCCTTGTTTTGCCATGCTAACCCCACCACTTTGGTGGCGTTAGTTTTTGGTGCTGCTACAGATTTACGATTTCTTATAAATCTGGGACAGCATTAAAAGCAATAGGTGTTGCGAAGGAACACCCACTGCAACACCCATTACACGCCCCTCTGACGCAGAAAACTGCATCAGGGAGGCCCATATTTACAAGGAGGCTATTTTAGTATAGAAAAAATGAAAGGAATGGCAACAATACAGCACTCTTAGGGGCATATTTATACTCCGTTCGCGGCGGAATTGCATCGGTTTTTTTTACGCAATTCCGACGCAAAACTAACTCCATATTTATACTTTGGCGTTAGACACGTCTAGCGCCAAAGTCCATAGAGTTTGCGTCATTTTTTAGCGTGGACACCTACTTTGCGTTAATGATATGCAAGGTAGGCGTTCCCGTCTAAAAAAAATTCTCCGAGGCATGTGCGCCGTATTTACACTCCCGGGCAAAAATGACGCCCGGAAGTGGGCGGGTAAAAAAAAAAGAAGTACGACCGCTTTTGCGCCGTTTTTTAGTGCCTGGAAAAGGCAGGCGTTAAGGGACCTGTGGGCTCTGAAGGAGCCCAGAAGTGCCCTCCCATGCCCCCAGGGACACCCCCTGTCACCCTTGCCCACCCCAGGAGGACACCCAAGGCTGGAGGGACCCATCCCAGGGACATTAAGGTAAGTTCCGGTAAGTATTATATATTTTTTTTTTTGTGGCATAGGGGGGCCTGATTTGTGCCCCCCTACATGCCACTATGCCCAATGACTATGCCCAGGGGACATAAGTCCCCTGGGCATGGCCATTGGGCAAGGGGACATGACTCCTGTCTTTGCTAAGACAGGAGTCATTTCTATGGGGGTTGGGAGTGGAAAAAAATGGCGCAAATCGGGTTGAGGCGAAAAATTTGCCTCAGCCTGACTTGCCCCATTTTTTGACGCCCAAGCTCCATATCCCCCTACGCCGGCGCTGCCTGGTGTACGTCGTTTTTTTCCACGCACACCAGGCAGCGCCGGCGGCTAACGCCGGCTAACGTCATTGATTAAATACGGCGCCCGCATGGCGCTTCAGAATGGCGTTAGCCGGCGCTAATTTTTTTGACGCAAAACTGCGTTAGCGCAGTTTTGCGTCAAAAAGTATAAATATGGCCCTTAGTCTGAGTAATACATTTATTAAAGCACTTTTCAAGGTTCGTGCAGGGAAAGCGTGCAGGCCACATGCAGCAACACATGTACACTTCTGAAAATAATCACAGCAGTAGAATAATAATGAACACAGAAACAAATAATGAAAATACACTACTTCAATCATAGATAATATATCTATTTATATAGTGATTATATATCATGCACAACACAAAGCTAAAAATAAGAAATACAAATGCATCACCATGGGGCTTGACAGTGACATCATCTCTCACTTCAATTAGAGGACCCAGACAACTGCAGAAAGAGAGAATTACCCTCAATGGGAACTGGGAAAAGGCGTTCCCTTCTCAGAATGAGTTCTGTCTAACCCCAGTCCTCACACATCCCTCTTAAATACCTTAAATAAGCTGGAGAGGAGAATTCTAGAAAGACCCCTCTCCCATACTGTAAGTTGTTGTTCAAACATTGGCTGCCCCAGGTCAGTGTTGGAAAGGAGCACGCGTGAGACTGGCCAACTGTCATGGTGTTTTTTCAAGACTGAGCTGTTCCCTGCCTTACCATAAACATTATCAGTCTGGTACATCTTATCATCAGCGCTCTTCACTCCTCCATGTTATGTACTCATCCTTCTATGAGAAAGAGTGAAAACATGTTGTACAAGCTGTGTGCAGAAAAATACCTGAAGGTTTGTGAAGCTAAGCTAAGCACAAAATGGAGTCAGTGGTCAATGTGGAGCATGTACACCTCCTTGTAAATATGGAGCAGTGGTTAGCGCCACCGGAGCATTGCAAAAAGTGACGCTCCGTGGCAATAGGCCTTGTAAATCTGACCATTAGTTTTCTGATTCTTGTCTGCCTATATCTGAACGCTGGGAATGTGATGATTTTAGCACTGCAAACGCTTTGTTGATGTCATTTGTAGGGAATAAACATAGATGCCTTCTTCTGCAGCACTTTTTCCCATTTTTCCCCAAAAGCCCAAAATTTAGATGTACTTTGGCTAATTTCTCGGTCCCCTCCATAGGAATTCAGAAACACTGGATACTTTAGAAACCCTAGGATGTTGAAAAAAAGGAAGTAAATTTAGTGGCAGATTTAAGAGCCCCTAGCTTCTCATTGCGCCATAAGCGTCATTTTTATTTACACGAATGTGGCACAACGAGGCCAAAATCACTGCAGCAATGCATGCATTGCGCCACTTTGTAACCCTTTCCACCATATTAGGCCTGTGCCAGACATAAGGTATACAAAGGGGGCATTCCCCTATTAGGGGCACCAAAACAATGGCGCAGAGCTCAGAGCAGGCATTAAAAGGAGGCTGCCATTGGTTTCAATGGGCCTCTGGGTGGTTTGCAGGATTAGCGTCAGAATTTTTTATGCTAATCCTGCAAAGCTCCGAACTAGCATAAAAAATAACGCTTGTTACCTAACTACCGTTGTTGTTCGCCATATATTCAATATGGCAGATACATGATGGTGTTAGGGAAGCGCTAAGGAGCTCAAGAATAGTGGTGCTGCACTAGGTTCAGGGCCACTTTTTACAAATCTGCCACTTAGTGTGATGGATTATGTGGACAAAAAGTTATGGGAGCCTAGACACAAACTAAACCAAATAGCCAAAAAAGACTTAGCAGGGAGGTGGAGAAGAGGCCTAGCAGTGAAGGGGTTCATCTTGTCACTTACAGCATGAGTCCATTTGTCAGTATAAAATCTGTGGATTGCCAGAAACATGGGGGAATACGGTGAAATATCGCCGTACCATGACCTCATAAAGGCAACTAGTCTTCAGCCTTGTGTCCTCACGGTGACCCTCGGGGACTTTTAATATGAATAAAACTTACACTATTAATAATTTATCCTATTGTCCTATTGTGGTAATATAAATAATCGAGCACTTTACTTTGTGGTGGGAGAAAGTTGACTGTATTCTTTACAAAATAAAGACATTACATTGAAATCAGCTATGAGATGTGGCTCGTTTCATTATTCTTGCAGCATTTGTGATAATGTGGTTATACAGATCATACAATAATAGAGTTTCATAGGATTTGAAAGGGCGAAATGAAAAATGTGTCCCTCTTTTTTACACTAAGCCACACAGAAAATTAAATCACATGCGATAAGAAAACGATTTTTATTTCTTTGGAACAAAAACAAATGTTCTCGAAGTTGAAGATATTGAAGTTTTAATCTCGCTTGGTTTCAATTGCTGCAGAATTGAGAAGTTTTTTTGGGGACACAATTCATGTGCACTACTCGTGAGGAAACAATGAAACTTCACAAAATGTAGCTTGGTGAGTTGAGCTTTAAAATGCGTTATCTTTTTTGACCCAACAGTTAGATAGTTTTTCACAGCGTTACAATAGGATAAAAAACAAAGAAAACGTGGGGGGTGGATTAAAGCAGAGGTAAAAGAAGTGGATCGTGATGTGAGTGAGAAGTCCCTATACTTAGTCTAAGAAATTATGCTAACTATAAAAAAAAAAAAGTTATTGTCCTAACATAGTAAAAATTTTATCTCGTTTCTTCAAACTTTTGCAACTCGCCCGCTGTTTCGAGGCACTTTTGGCGCTCATTGCATTACTATTGCCCAACTTCACTATAGGCATTTGATTGACCTGATAAGGATGAAAAGGGCAGTCATCCCAGACAGGCTGAAACTTGTGAGCTGGAGCTCACTCGCATATCAGAAAGGGAGTTATTGACCACTCAACCGTTTCACAAGCATACTGAGCTATCGAAACAACAAACCAGTAATGCCTATTCATTACAAAGCTGTTGTGAGGATTGTTAAAATACTAACACTGTTTAAATTCTTTTCAGTGGCTTGCACGCACAGTACATGCCAGTGTCTACAGGCAATGCAGTATGATCACGAGAAGGCCAAGTTCCTTAAATGAGAGCTGACTGTTCATTTTGAATTAACAAGTCGAAAGAGGTATTAGCACATTGATTTCGTCCCAAATTCTGACAAGTTTACCCAGGCATATTTCCAACTTATTTTTTTAGGTGGACATGTGCCAGAAATACTTGGCCATTTGTGATCCCATATCAAAGAAAAACGTGAACCAAAGCACTGAGGTACCTGATAATACAATACCTCATACTAAATAAAAAATAGCTAAATAAACCCTGCAGTGCAGTTTTAAAATTCCAATTCAACCTAGAAAATAAACCTTTTGCTAGTCCTAAACCTCCCTCTTAACACTAATGAGCCGCCCTAAGGTAGGATCTAAGGGCTCACAGGACAGGGTACATTGTCTTTAAAAAGTAGCACAAGTGGGCTTACTTTGTTCATACCCTGGTAGTGAAACACTCCTACAGTTGTTTTTCACTGCCATAAGACATGTCTCTCCCTTTGACCAACACTGGTTTACATTAATACATTTATTAAGTGCTAACTTTGGATTGGGAGCAAACAGAGCTATGCTGTTTAGACAAGTAAATTATAATTCAAAATTCTCTTTAATAGTAAATTTAGATTTGAAGTTACAGTACTGAAAATGCAACTTGTAGAAAGTTGGCATTCTCTAACCATTTGTGCCTTCTTCCAGTATGCTGGGTCACATGATTGTGAACGGTTCTGCTATTGGGGGATTGTGTATTCCTTCCAGACAGTGATACAAAGGGGGATTAGTTGTGGACAGGATAGGTCATCCTGCCAGGATTGTTGGGATGGAACTGCTCACTTAGAATGTTGAATGCTGTAGTGAGGAATTCTAGGTAAATGTGAACTGCCAATTGACAGAGGAAGATACTGTTGTCAGTAGTCATTTCTGGTAGCTTAATAAACTATCTTACTTATACAAATTACGTGTTTCCCTTCCTTAAAAGTGGCAACGAAGACGGGATACGCTACAGGAGCATGTTTGGAAGGTTAACTTGTGTTGATCGTGTAAAAGGAAGCCTGTGCCCCTAATTTCAACATCATCATACTGAAGATTATATTGATAAGCTGATGGCAAAGTGGCAATGATCTAAGTCCATTCGCTGGAGGCACCGGTGTAATTGGGATGTCGTGATCTAAACTCTAAGCCAGATTACCCCATTGTGAATCAGTGGGTGTTTTTACTGTTCAAGTGGGAGCAGCATGGCCTGTGTGCACTCTGAATCTGTGGTGCTGTTTACGCATTTCCAAAAAGTAAAGTGCACTATAGTCAGTGGACAACGAGGGATTATAGAGACATACTGTTAAAAATCATCTTGTCATCTGATGCGCTAACAGTTGGAGTCGACATCGCTCATGTTGACACTATAAATCCTAAACTTGGAATGGCTTGCGCTATGAAGTGTGCCCGTATCACATTGGAATTTTATAACACAAGAGCTTGCACAGGGCTGTGTCCAGAAAGTGAGTGATGTGCTTGTATTTGAACTTACAGAGAAGTGCATGAAGAGGAATGCAAGTATTTGGGGGCATAATCGAGACTCGGGAGGGTTCTGGTACAATGAGCTAGGAGGAAGTAATGTCATCGGAGCTACACACTGATTTGTGGGTGACTGTCACATGATTAGCGTGAATTCAAGCCATTGGTTCCTGATCAGCAGAAGAGGGTGTTCCACTGAGTATGATGTGTGCAGCCAGTGTATTTCATGTAGTCATCTGACTACGTTGGGAACTATTCTTACTGCCTTTTTCTCTACTTATTGATCCAGGCTGAAAGGAGTTTCACTATCAGGACTGCTCAGTTAAATGTAAAGGGACTGCTTACACTAGTGGCAACTTTCAAATTGTGCAGATTGGCAACATGTATATTGTCTATTGATTAGAGTAGAATATTGAGAATAGTAGCACAATATTCTTTTCATTGCAAGATTAGAGTGTAATTTTAGTCAATAGTCATTATATTGTAAGTTGAGAGTGTAATTATAGCCAATTGGGAGTATGGCAGGACAGTCTATACATGCATTGTCTGTGTTTTTGTAAGAACCAGGTCCTCCTAGCATGGGAAGAATGGAGGGATACTTTTGAAGCTTATTTAGAAGCTATAGAAGGAGATGCATTTATAGCAAAAAGGATAATGGCATATTAAAACATTGTTTAGGTATAAAAGGAAGAGTTCTGAAAACATTACAATTGACGATGAGTAAGAATAGAAATGAAAATGCAGATTCTGAAGCTGATGAAACAGAAGACGATGAGTATATATGTATTGTGGAAGCTTTAGTCGAGAAATTTGGCAAAAAGGTTAGTATTGTCATAGAAAGGCATATGTTTTTTCTCCAGAATTCCAATGCAAGAATAATCCACTGATCAGTATATCGCGGTATTGAGAAGACTAGGTAACTCATGGAAATTTAGATATTTGCCTGATGAAATAATAGGAGATCAGTTGATAAACAGAGATAACAATATTACGATCCAAGAGAAGCTGCTTAATTTAAAATAAATCCCAATTTGGATAAAACTATAGAGAAAGGTAGACGTATTGAGAATATGTCGCATTATGTGAAAGAATTGAGTGGAGGTGCATCTAAGGAAAAAACATAATTTAACAAGAATCCTATTGTTAATGTTGTGAAAAAAATCAATGTGTGAAAGTGGAAAGGGTAAGTCCAAATGATGTATAAGGAAGTCACCCGAAAGGAAAAGAGCTTGCTATTGATGTGGAAGTGTTAGGCACACAGCAGAAGCTAGTGCGTGTCCTGTTACCAAAGCAAAGTGCTTCAAATGTAAAAAAATTGGACACTTTTTGAGGGTGTGCAAAATGAGTGGAAGTCCCAGTGGAAAGAAGAGGGTACATTTAGTGAATGAGGGAGGGATACCAATTGAACAGTTATCAATAACAGACGATGAGAATGATGTTGAAGTAATGGTTCTATGTTGAGTGGAATCAAGGCTCAAAGTGAATCATTCTAGTGAATTCTGTCATCAACCAAAATGTATAGTAAGAATAATTAAAAGTAGATTCAGTATAGGCGGACTTATGTTCACCATTTTGTTTGGTAGAAAAACACATTTGGGAAGCATTGGGAAGGTGTGAGTTGTTTCCAGCCCCCATTGAGCATGAGGGTTTTTGTGGAGGCAAATTGCCTGTAAAAGGATATTTCTTTGCAGAATTGAAATTTGTGGGAAGAAAAGTGACAGCAAATGTTTAAGTGGTGGATAAAGATAGAACATTGTTGGGATAGAAAGAGCAATGAGCTTTGGGAATCATATTAAACCCTAATCATCCCAATCAAGTGCTGCTCACAGAACACAGCAAAGAAAGAAAATGAAGAGCTTTCTTTTCTGATCTATTGATTGGAAAGTTAGGTTATTTAAAGAAATTTCGCCATAAGATTGTGGTGAAAGGAAATGCAGTCCCAACAGCTCACAAAGTATGGAGTGTTCCATGTGCACTGAGAGAACAATTGAGAGATGAGTTGAAATGTTTATGTGATGATGGTGCGTTTGAAAAAATTGAAGCTTTTGAGTGGCTGAGTCCTATTGTTCTAGCCAAGAAAACTAATGGCACAATTTGCATGTGTGTGGATTTGCATGATTTAAAAGAAACATATGAGTAGACCGACATCCTCTTCCCCGCATTGATGAAATGGTAACCTCGGTTAGAGGTCTAGGATGTTTCATTACATTGTATTTATCAAGTGCCTACCACCACGTACAGTTATATCCTGATTACAAGCACCTTAATTCATTTGTAACTCCTGAAGGAGCTTATCAATTTATCCACTTGCAGATTGGATTGGCATCTGCCTCTGCAGTTTTTCAAAGATTGATGCAGGGAATATTGAAGGGTATTTCAAATTTAATGATCTTACAAGATGATGTATTGGCGTGGGGAAGAAATGATCAGCAAGATGATAGTATATTATGTTGTTGGATGTTTTGAGAAAGTTGGAGCAAGCAAATCTCACAAAGAAGCTGAATATTTAGGTCATGCCTCAAAACCATCCTCAGAAGATACCACCCCGACTCAGAGAGTCCAACAAAGAAGTACTCACCACCTGTATCAAAGCAAATACCAACCACACAAGAGAACTCTTCAACATCGTCACAAGATTCTCATTGCCCTGTCACCACAGAGAACACGATCCACCCCTCCCAGGACCTCTGCGACAAGCTATCAGACCACTTCCACCACAAGATCGCCAACATCTACACCAACTTTGACCCCCAAAACACCAGCCTCAACCACCCCCAAATAACATCCTAACACTCCCCCGTTAAAGGACCATGAAATGGAAGCACCTTTCCACCAAAGACACCCTCTACATCACGACCTCCATCCACTCCGGATCCTCCACGGAGTCCTGCCCACACTATATCTGCAACCTAGGAGGAGAAACTGTTGGAGCTGCACTCATGGAACTCCTCAACACCCCCACTTCCATAGCCACTGTCCCCCGCGCCTGGAAGCATGCTGAGTTAAGACCCCTCTTCAAGAAACACTCAGCTGACCCTAGTGAATTCAAAATCTACCACCCTATCTCCCTCCCCCGTCCCACCAAAGTCCCAGAAAAGGCCATCACCTGCCAGCTCACGGACCACCTTGAGCACAACAACCTGCTAGAATCTTCCCAATCCGGTTTCTGGCCAAATCACAGTACTAAAAATGCATTGATCTCAGCTACAGATGACATCAGGTTCCTACTCCACCAAGGAGCGACTGCAGCCCTCATCCTCCTCTAGCTATCTGGAGCCTTCAACACCATACTCTCATATCCGGACTCCACAGCATTGGCATTCAAAGAATGCACTAAATTGGATCACCTCCTGCATCTCTGGCCGAACTCAAAGGATCCTCCTCCCTTCATACTTCTCTGCTCCCAAAGAAATCCCTTGTGGTGGCTCCCAAGGCTCATCCCTCAGCCTTACTCTCCAACATCTACATGAATTCCTCTAGCAGACATCACATGCACCCACGGACTCAACATTGTTTCCTACGCCAATGACACCCAGCTCATCCTCTTCCTCTCAAACAAAACTGTAAGGACCATCTTTGAAAACACCATGACCGACATTGCCTCCTAGATGAAGACCAACTGCCACACACTTAACTCTGACAAAATAGAGGTCCTCATCTTCAGGAACAAACCCTCCCCCTGGGATGACATGTGGTGGCCCGACACCCTTGGTCCCTGACCCATTCCCACCAACCACACATGCAACCTCAGGATCATCCTGGAAACTCAACTGACTATGAAACAACAGATCAACACCATCTTGCCTAACTGTTTCCAAATCCTCTGCATGCTCTACAGGATTTTCAAATGGATCCCTGTCTCTACCAGGAAAACAGTCACCCAGGCCCTCATCTCCAGCAGGCTTGACTACGAAATGTACTCTACACCGGAACCGCCAAACAGCTCTTAAACCACCTCCAGACCATGCCGAATGCAGCAGGACGACTTGCCCTTGACCTCCCAAAAAGAACCAGCATCACCCCAGACCTCAGGGCCTACATTGGCTTGCTGTCCAGCAGAGATGACTCTTCAAGATCCTCACTCACACATGCAAAGCCCTCCATAATGTTGTTCCTGCCTACATCTGTGCCTTTCTGTGGATTCTGGAATCGTAGAACCTAGAGAAGAGGGTGAGGTGTGAGACCATGTCAAAGGCGGTCAATAGTTCCAGTAGGATGAGGGCTGCTGCGAAGATGGAGCTGATGTCATCTGTGGCAGCGAGGAGGGCAGTCTCTGTGCTGTGATTGCTACTAAAGCCTGATTGGGAGGTGTCCACAATGTTGCTGTCCTCGATGAGCTTATGGAGCTGTTTGTTGATGTCCTTTTCAATGACCTTGGCTGGGAAAGGCAATAGAGACATGGGGCAGTAATTCTTGAGGTCAAGGGGGTCAGCGATGGGTTTCCACAAGAACGGGAAAATCTAGGCGTGCTTCCGGTCCTCTGGGAATGTGACTGTCTCTATGGAACAGTTGAGGGTGTGTCAGAGCACGGGTGCAATGAATGTGTTGGTCTTGTTGAAAATGTGGTGCAGACAGGGGTTCATAGGGGCTCCGGCGTGGATGCTGCTCTTGATGGTGCAGGTCTCATCTGTGGTGATGGTGGCCCCGCAGTATAGGATCTGTAGTGGTTCAATGGGATGGATCTGGGGGATTGTTGGAGTCTTGGGAACCAAAGCTGTTGTGGAAAGAAGTTGGCTAGCTTGTTGCAGAGGTCTTGAGATAGATGGATGCTTGCTGCTTCAGATTGGAGGTTGGCAAACTCTTTGACCATGGTGGAAAGCTCTTTGGTGTTGTGAGCAATGGCGTTGCTGGAGCCCTGCAAGCTGGCTTTCCTTGGTGGCTCTGATGAGGTGGCGGTGGGATTTGGTAGCCGCTTTGAAAGCCTCAAAGTTTTCCAGGGACTTGCTCTTCATCCTTTCTCTAGCTGTCTGCAGGTACACCAGGAGTCTTGGAATGCGGGGGAGAACCAGCTGGGGTTCTTGCGGTGGTGTTTGGCTGAGGTCTTACAGAAAGGTGCAAGGGTGCTGGAGCATTCTGAGACCCATTGGTGGAAGTTCCGTGGTGAGATGTCAGCGTCTGCTGTGATGGGCATGGGAGATTTGCTGAGGGTTTTGGAGAGCTGTTCTTAGGTGATCTGGTTCCATTTCCTGCTTGGGGCACAGACTGTGTGGCTGTGGATGGTCGGTGAGGTAATGTGATGTTGTGTTGCGCCGTGGCCCGCTGCGGCACCAGTTGAGCATTTGGCTTGGGGCACGTCCGTGGTTCGGTTTGCTGGCGGCAGGGCATGCCACGCCTGTTCTGTTTTGTATTTCCTCGCACGAGGTCCCAAAGTGGGCATGGGGCCTTTGCGAGTTCTGGGCGCGGTGCACCCTCGATATTAGGCATGGGTACCCCCTCCACTGACCCCTCACTTAACTGGTGCAGCCTGTTCCTTTCTTTTTTCTTCTTTTTCTCTTCTTTCTCCTTTTCTTCTTTCCTTAATTTCACACATAGCAGCCGTGTTCTTCTATATCCCAGCATGCCTTTCTTTTTCCCTGAATGCCTAGGACCCTTTTCCAACATGGGGCCTTTCTCTATATTCTCCTAAGATTCTTTCCCAATCCAATATGGTGTCTTTCTTCTTCCTGTTGGTCATTTCCTGTTTTAGGGTATATAAGGAGTGTGATTCTTGTTCTCCTTGTGCTGCAACACTTCCTTTGGTGGTCATCTTCGCTCCTGTTGTTTTATCTCCAGTTGTTTCCCTTGCTTGTTCCAGTTTCTTCCAGTATTGTTTTCTTGTTGGAAGACTTACCTTTTTGCTTATTTTTGTTCCAGGGAGTTCCTGCTATAGAGGTTTTTCCTTTGTTTTTTTTTTTCCTCTGGGGCTCCTTCAGGAGGGCACAGACTGCCTTTTGGCATTCCATCATCAGCAGCACCATGGCTACCACAAAGGGCCACCCTTACCTTGGTCAAGGCAGAAACTACCAGGATCAAGACCACTCTGCAGTTCCAGTTGGCCAGAGTCATAAACAACGAGCAGCCTGTGACATGGTGAGCTGGATTCATTGAGGAAGAATGTAAACAATCTATGTTAGATGCTAATGTTCTAGTTTTGTTGACTGGGGCAATATTATCTAAGGAGGGATGAAAGACTTCAGAGCATGTGGTCAAGAGTGTATGGAGTGAATTATCTGTTAGAAAGGTTGGCGATACCCAACAATTTACATCAGAGATTGTTGGGTTTATTACATGTTGGGCACTGAGACATGTCAGCACTGAAGCATAAAGCTCATGTTGATTTATGGTGGCCTGCCATGGATCTACATAACAAATGACTTGTGAGGAACTGCATTGCATGTGCTTGCAGTGAAAAATCACATACTGCACAGGATACACCCATAGGTTCTATTCCATTTCTTGATTGCGCCTGGGAAAAGGTGGCTATAACTATGTGTAGTCCATTTGACTATCTGGGTGTCAATGACAGATTTGTGATAGGCATGATGAACTTCTACTCTAAATTACCTGAGGTTGTGTTTATGAGAGATGTGAAGTCATCTAAACTAATTGCATTTTGTGAGGCATTATTTAGAAAGGAAGGATGTCCAGCTGTTATTCTGTCAGACAGTGGTCCACAGTTTGTTTCTAAAAACTGTGAATCTTTTCTTAATAGATGGGGTATTAAACACTACAAGATGGTGGTTTACTATCCCACGGAGAGTGGTTTGGTAGAGAGTTTTAATAGAATGTTGGGTGAATGTGTACAGCTAGTGATGTCTGGAAATCTGTTTGGAAAAACCAGTGAAGGATATGTTGTGGAATTACAGAGTAACACCACATTCTGTGACTGGTGAAACACCATTCATGTTGATGAAAGGTTGGGTGCCATTCACTGTGGCAGTGCCTGCCTGGATGGAGAGAACACTTCAACAAAGGTTGGAGAGTACAGTAATGAAAGAAAAGGTGAAAACATATCAGGATTAATATGTGGAAAGACAATAATAATTTGTGAAAGCAGGCCTCAAGCAGGAGGTCAGTCCTTTGGAGAGCAAGCCATGTCTCAAGGAGCAGCGCAGTGTTCTCAAGAACAAGACAGTCATTCTGAAGTCTACCATATGTCTAGGAGTGTACTGATAAGTTGGTACGAGGTTCCAATGTATATACCTGGCACCAGTTCTTAAAGTGGGGGATAGCATTCTGGCTACTCCCTATTTGTGGTTCTGGAAAGTTCTCCCTTTTCCTGTCAAGGCTCTAAGAAGTCTGGAATGGCATACGTTTGATGCCAGGTTCCTTTCTGTGAGTGCTGGGGATAGCACTATAAAGTGTCAGTGGGGCAGGGAACAGCTTCGCCTCACCCATTTTGGCAGGATGGCCCATCCTGTTAACCACTAGACCCCCTTTGTCTCATTGCCTGGGAGGAACATACAATGATGAACAGCTAAGCTACTTAGAGTCATGTGACACAGGACATAGGCAGCTGGCACCAAATGGATAGGACAGGAAAATGCAAAACTTTATTTATAAAAGTTGCATTTTCAGATTTGTGAATAAAAGTCCAACTTTACCAATAAAGAGGATTTTAAATTAATAATCATTTGAGTTCAAACTTGACATTCCTATCTGCTCCCAATCAAAGGCCAAACTTTCAGTGTTATCCAATGGGAGAGATGGGCCCTACAGTAGTGAAAAACAAACTTAGAAGTTTTTTGCCATGACAATATGTGAAGCGTAAAAACATGTCTTACTTTCTATATGCAATGCACCCTGCTCTATGGGCTGTTTAGGCCCCACCTAGAGGCTGAGCTTTATGTATTAAAAAGGAAGATTTAGGGCTGGAAAGTGGTTTATTTTGCCAGGTCAAATTAGCAGTTTTGAAACTGCACTGCAGGCTACAATGACAGGCCTGCAACCTTTTCTAAAGTGCTACTTCAGTCAGTGGCACTAGGAGTGCAGACAACTGGCAGCTTTTAGTTTACAGACTCTGGATACATGTGGTATAAAAGACTAAGGACTTCTAAGTGAATTAAATATGCCAATTTGGTGTAATCTATTTGTACTATGTTGTAACGAGTGAGCACAAAATGTTAGCACTTCTTAGCAGTGGTAAAGTGTGCAGAGACGTAAAACCAACAAAAATGAAATAAAAATAAAAAACAGGAGAGCTGAAGATAAAGGTTTGGGGGAAGACCATACCAAGGATGACATGTCTAACAATAACAAATTGTTTAGTAACACCCATTTTTAATTGTGATTCTGATGCAAATCAGGTTGATACATAGGATATAACCATTTTTGTGTTTGCAAAATCTGTGATTCTAAGAATCACAGGGATTCTGAGCACAAAATTGATTAATTCATCTGGCCCCCTAGATTGCAAGCAATGGTTGATGCCACCACCTTCCTGTTCGAATATTACCAAGAGCAGTACTTTTTTGACTTTTTCAGATGCATGTTTTTTATTTTACTTCATCGCATTAACAGGGAATATAGATAAGGAATAGACACCAAGAGTACCTAACCTACATATAATTTTACCATCAAATTAAATTATAGACATATTTAGTGTAATCAAATTGAAATGTCACCTTTACCACAACTGAGCATATGAATAGTAGCAACCCTTATCACACTAATGCATAAGAATAGTAAAATGTACAATAAAAGAGGCAAAGATTTGCAAAGCCATTTAATGCCCCAAACCCATGTTTACAATCATGACTGGATTAATGCCTGGTTACAGCTTTGAAAAAAAGATGTTAGGCAGGTGAATATGACTTCGCAACTGAACAAGTGGTCCCCACTACGTCTGAAAATTATGCAGTTGTAAAGTTTACATGTGGAAAGTGGGTAGATCAACGAATGACTTACCTTGCTAATTTGTGAACACCTACAAACTTGTGAGTTTGTGGCCATTCTCAAATTCCTACCCAACCCTTTCTCATAGTGTAACAGATGGAATTGTACTCCGGCAATGGGTGGAATAATTTTCCTTTCAAGTTGTGAAGTGAAATAGAGCACCCATAAACTGGGTAGGGTTGTTGCAGAAAGGGTTTCTCCTTGTGAAAAATGTTTTCCCTATGGCTAAAAAGACAATAAAGGAAGAAATGGGCATTTGCATATCATGCTGCCTTTATACAGAGGGTCATTTTACTCTAGGTCCAATTATGCACTGGAAAAACAACAGTGTTTAAGATATAATCACAATACTCACTATCATGAATAATGCAGCTTTCAGGCATACTACTGCAGATATGTATGAATAGGAGAAACTCATAAATCTGCATTGCTAAGGAATAATACTTCTACAAATACAGATTTCTTATTCCTTTTGGAAATGTTTATCATATTATGCAATAGCTCTGCAAATGATTTGGACCTGTGAAATCTCAGAAAGTTGCACCTCACCATAGAAAGTTCAGCATGAGCAAAACAATGCAGCTGTATCCTCCCAAGCTGAGATATGCTAGACCTTTGCTCAGTACTACGAACATCTGAGTTCCCCCAACCAAGTCCTCCTGATGAACTACTCTATAAGAAATATTGCTGAGGTCGCCGTACCCCAGTTCAATCCGCTCCAGGCCTAAGAGTTCAAATAACCATTGCAACTTGAGGAAGTAGGAACCGCTATATGTCAGATGGTTCACAACAAGACTCCGGGCACAGACGGGCTCCTCATGGAGTATTATGCAGCGTTGTGTGCTCGCAGTTTACCAAGAGGCACACCAGCAGGGCAGGCCCCCTCTCTCTCTCTGTGAGGCTCTTATAGTAGTTTTACCCAAAGCAGGCAAGGGCCCTCTCGATGTGAGCTCTTATCGCCCTTTATCAATGCTCATCATTGATTAAAAAATTCTTAGTAAAGCATTGGTCAATCGTTTGCTTCCATTGCTCCACACCCTTGTCCACCCAGACCAGTGGGGGTTTATTGCACACAGGGCCCCTTCACATAATACGTGACACTTGTGCCACATCATGGATACAGTCGCTGGGGTCTGGACTTTGAAAAAGCATTTGACACCCTTGGGTGGTCATACCTGATGCTAGTCATGGAGACCCTGGGAGTGGGTCCCGAATTCCTGAGGTGGGTCAGGCTGTTGTATATGATGCCATGAGCCAGAGTTCAGAATCAACATCAGACCTCTTGACCATTTGATACTGGTAGGGGCTCTTGACAAGGGTGCTCCTTCTCCCCTGTGATTTTCGCACTGGCCCTGAAGCCGCTGGAGGCTCTGTTGAGAGCAAAGTAATGCAGGCGGGTCCCCAATGCCATATAGTCTCTCTCTAAGCAGACAACATCCTAGTTTACTTGGATGATTCACGGTGAGACCTCCCAGCACTGTATACCTTTCTCTATCTCTTTGGGGACATGGCATGCCTTCAGGTAGAGCAGGGTAAGTCATGTATTTTCCTGCTTAGAATAACAGAGCACCTGGAAGTGGCAGAATTGGTTGCTGACCGTCTCCCCTGGAGGTTGGAGACATTCTGCTACCTTGGAGTGAACGTCTATCACACAGGTAGAGACCTCCTCAACAGTAGTCATGGTAGAACCGTAGTGTCACTGCGACATTCTGTAGGCTGGATACATTTACCCCTATCGCTCACTGGTAGGTCCTCCATAACAAAAATGTTATTATTGCCACACTTACTCTAATTTTTTGTAACAGTGCTGGTAATCCTGACTTGGGCTTTCTTTAGGGACTGAATGAGACTACTCTCTGACCTTCTATGGGAAGGAACGCACACAGGAGCCTCTATTAACATACTCCATTGCCCACTCCTGGAGGGTGTCTTAGGGTTACCAGACCTTAAGCTTTATTTTCTGTTTACACAATTACAATGGCCCATGTGGTTGTTGGCAGGGGATGTGTTGGGTGAGAGTCGTCTATTTGAAGGCAATGAATGGGATAAATATATTGAGCTGGCTCCTGACACCAGGAGCCCCGGTGAAGGATACCAGCAGGCTGACAAATCACGAAACTATGCTGAAACAGATTTATTCAACCATGCCAAGTTGTACCCCCATATGCACCTTAACAGCATGCCGGCAATGTGTGCTTTAATAGAGACACATGACTTAGGGCCTTGGGGGGTCTCGGAAGTAACCTACATAGGAGACTTATACACTCATGAGATGTTGCACCCCTTTCAAGACCTAGAGGATAGAAGTGGTCTGGGAGCTGGTCAATTCTTAGCTCACAATGCTCTTGTCTTCATGATCAGGGCCCCTTGGTGGGAGAAGAGAGAGGCCCGAGCCCTCCATCATTGGTTACAGTGTACATTGGCTCATGGTATGGACCGCAGAGTGATCTCAGTACTACATGGGGACCTGCAGACTGTGCAAACCTCACACTCCCCGCCAAACACGGAAGGGACGCATGCCTTTGAATGAATCTGATGATCAAATAATGGAGGATAGTGCTTGAGCAGGTGATGCATGTCTCATAATATGCTACCCAGAAGTTTACCCGGTTGAACTACCTCCACCACACTTACTTAACACTGCACCGCCTCCACAAAATGTTCCAGAGAGTGACCTCAGTGTGTCCGAGATGTGGATGCCACAATGCCACTTTCCCTTACATGGTATGGGATTGTCCCTCGCTTCCACAATTATGGAAACAAGTCATGACCCATATTACAGTAGTGGTGGATGGCCAGATGTTCCCTGATCCCCTACTTTGTCTTTTGGGCATCACAAAGCACACAAAATGCACCAAACACTACCTGAAAAATACAGACCTACTTATGGCTCTCTTCAAGTGCCTGATAGATACATCCTGGAAGGCAGCGCAGCCCCCCTCGATTAATTGTTGGCTCTGGATGGTACTTCGACGGGGCAACTGCTGAGGCAAACGCTATAATGCACGATCTGCTTATCAAAGGAGAGAGGGGAGCTGGTGCCATATGGGATGTACATGTGCCCTGCCAGTCGGAGAAAGTTGAGGCTATTACCTGAGCACTGGGGCGAGCAAGGTAGGTACTGTCAGGGATTATGCAGCTATATTTCACTCATAGAACTGCTGGTCCTGAGATGATTTTCTATTGTGTCCCCTGCAGGTCGGTCATGCTGCTGTCTCCTGCTTGCCATGGCAGGCCAACCCACAAAAGACTGTCATTTACGGCACTCATATGACTGCTTCTGTACTTCCAGCTACCTTCCCCTCTCACAGAGGACAAGTGTATGATGTTTGCGAACTAAGCTACCACCCTCAGCTACCCCTTTTTGATTGTTTACAGCTATTTGTGTTTTATGTTGTGCATGATCTTGAGTACGGCTCTCTCTGATGGGCATCCTGTTACCGACTGTATGTCTCTAACCCACTTCCCTTGTAAAGAGAGCTCATCCATCCAAGGGACATTTATATACATCATGTATTCTGGTTTTTCTGTCATGCACCATGTTTTTTTGTTGCAATACTAATATATTTGTCCCTGCCGAAAGTTGCTACATTAACTTGTACACTTTCCCAGTTCTACTTATGGTTGTCTCACTCTGAAAATGCCAATAAAGACACATTTAAAAAAAAATGAACAACACAATACGCAATAAAATAAAATAATATACCCTCAGTTTAACTGTGTGCTGCAAAGTCTGTGCGGAGAGGATTTATGGAGGAAAGAAAGCAGGTGCGAGTGACAGAGATGGCAATCATTTTGCCCAAAATTGCATTTTACAGGGAAATGTGACATAATTAAAACACACTAGTAAACATACTTATACATATCATAAGAATTTTGTTTCAATTCCAGTCATGTTAAGTCAGTTTGAATTTGTATAATAAGTGTAAAAAACATATTACTTATCATTATAAATGCATCAAATAAAACCAGAACAATTATTTCACATGTACAATAGTTTGCTTGTCTCTTCCTTTTCCCATCTGGCTTCATTCAGTCTAGGCCCTACAATAGTGTACCTGTTTAAATAACAATGAGATGCAAACACTCCCTTTTTTTCTCAGTGTGGGTGCATTGGTACAGCAGGCACTTGAGCTGAATTCTCCAACTATAATTTTTGGGTCCACCATAGTGCAAAATGTTGCCAAAGTGGCAATCTTCAAACTTTATATTTGAATTTATGAAAAATCATCCAATGATTATAATTTGAACTCCTCCATATACAGTGTATTCAATTTAGAAGCCACACTACATTAATTATAACTCACCACTCCACCATGCACTGTTCTAAAAAAAGATTTGATTTGCGATGTCATAACTGTTCTTGTAAATACTATTAATTTACATAGTGTAAATGAGATAATATAAGATGGTGTAAGCAGTTGATGGAGATTATAAATAAAAAGGATGAAATTTAAGATTTTGTGTATTTTGGTTTGCAGACAAAGAATAAATACATTTACATTAAATTAAAGGTGGTACACAAATTATATAAATGTAACTATATCTTAAGAATTTGTAATGTTTAAGGATTTCCTGGCTATTATAAGGGTTTAGCCCTTGATTTGTCCTTTAAATTTCATTTTTTTTAATTTTTAGTAAAATAAATGTTCAAATTAAACAGTTTACTGTTGTCGACGGTAGTGTTATTAAGTGGAAAGTGGTAGAGAGGAGAGAGACATACAGTGTATTGTTGTGGAGTATAGTCTCACTGAGTGGAGTGAAGTGGAAAGTGTTACAGAGGAGTGATGGTGTACAGTGGAGTGGTGTACATTGGAATGTTGTAGAGTGGAATTTGTAAGCAAATGGGTGTACTATATGATAGGGCTGGGGCCTTATGATACAATACATCTGTAATTTTATTCTTGGAGTTATTTACTTTACCTTCAGCTCAACCCTTTGGTAGCTATTGCACAGCACAGCAAAGGCATAGCAAAGGAACAATGTGTAAAGCATTTAACAGCACCAAACAACAGAATAAGAAAGTCACCAAACAAAAAAGAGACACAAAAACTAGAGAGTGCCGGAGATACGAATTGTTAAAGCATTTAGGGCCAGTAGTATGAAAGCATTTTGCATTCGCAAACGGTGCGAGTGCCCGTTTGCGAATGCAAAATGCCATTTCAGAATGTATGAAAGACATTCTGAACGCAATTTTAAGGAATCGCTAAAATAGCAATTCCTTAAAATTGCGACCCTGTTTAGAGAGTCGCAAATTGTGACTCTCTAAATAAGAAATCGCAAATAAGGAATCCTTATTTGCGATTCCTTAGCACATGTATGAAGCAATTCCTAAATGCGATTTGGGCATTTAGGAATCGCTAATTACCACCAATTTGAACTTGGAGGTAACCATGTGCAAAATTTAAAAATGCATTTAAAATGATTTTTTTAAATGTACATGTAAAGCACACATGCCCTTTTGGCATGTGTGCACCTTACATGTCCCCCCCAAAAAAATGGGGTGCAGCAGAGGGGGCCTTAGGCCCCCAGCACCCTGGGATTTTGCATTTCCAAAATTGCGATTTCTAGTTAAGAAATCACAATTTTGGAAATGCAAAAAATTCGCAGATATGGGCCCATAGGTGCGAATGGGGCCGGTATCGCAATTGGCAATTCGGTAATAGCATTTGCGATTTTTAAGAAATCGCTATTACCGATTCGCAAATGTGATACATGGCATTTTGCGAGTTGGAAATAGCAATTTCTTAAAAATCGCTATTTACGAATTGCAAAAGGCCTTCATGATACATCTGGCCCTTAAAGCCTTTGACATCAACTGCAAACAAGCACTAGCATCCAAATCGACAAGATAGAGGTTTAGGAGAACTAAAATGAATCTTTGGTCAGTTACCTGGCCACCGGATTATTTTTAGAGTGAATTCCAAACTTTACAGAACAACCACCATTGACTTCTGTGGGGTGGCCCTAATGCTGAGGGATACAGGCTTGAAGATGATCAATGGATACTCCAGATGCTGGGTGGTCCACAGGGTTGAAGTCTGGTTGAGTCCTCAGTCCACAGGTGAGTGGGGGTGACTCCCGCCACAGAGGTTGGGGTCTCATGAAGTACATTGTGCGGGGGTCAGAGGGCTGCTGATGTCGACCGTTTGTTCTTGCACCACAGTCGTCCCGTACAAACTTTTAGTAGGGGCTAGTGTCCTGTGGGGTGGGCAAATCCAGTTACAACCAACAACCACAAGGCCAGCAGACTCAGTTGCAACTTCTGGTTAGTTCCAAATTGTCTGTCAAATTGCCCGGCTTCTGGTAGCAACAAACCAGCTGTGGTGGCTACCAGAGGTGCAGTTTGGGCTCTTCCAGCTTTAGTTTCATTTTAGGGGGCAGCCAACTGACCTTTGGAGTCTCCACTTGGATTGAGGCTGGACCAACTTCTTCCCGAACCAGGCACGCAGGACAGAGTCCAAACTTTGCTAGCCCATGCAATCATTCTAGCATCACAGCCTCTCTTTGTATGCTTCCAAAAGGTGCAAAGTGATCATCTTTTTGTTGTTGGTCCAAATCCAGTGAGTAATGACGTTTTGGGTGCCAGGGGTGCAGGTTATATCCCAGTAAAGTTCCCTGAGGGGACAATGCAGTCACTAGCCAATGAGCTTGTTGATCCCTTCCATCTGGTGACACTCTTCCGATGATGTGTGGCATCTGACTATCCCAGAGTGCATCCTGCATGCCACAAATACCATGGCTGAAGTATTCTTCAAGTGCAAGGACCTGTGTAACCCTCTCCCAGCATTCTGGCCACCCTAGCCCGAGGTGAAGGACGTGGGGGGGAAGGGTAGGGAATAGGTCAAGGGTGGCGAGGAAAAGCTTCTTAGGGACACTGTTGCAGGAAGAGGGTGAAAGTTTGGGAGTGGAGGAAGAGGGAGTGGTTGTAGGAGGTGTCAGTCGGCTGTGTTTGGGTGCAGGTGCATAGGCTGGATGCTGTTGTGAGGTGGATGGCTGTTGGGTGGGTGTGTGTTTACGTTTGTGTACTTTGGGAGGAGGGGTCACAGGCACAGTGGGAGAGGACACAAGGGATGTGTGCGTGGATATGGGGATGGTGACTGCTAGTGAGGGGCGTGCTGGTGATGGAGGTATTGGAGGAGGATGTAGTGCATGCAGGTGTGAGTGGAGACGCTACTGGGAGGGAGGTGGACGAGGAGGAGCAGGAGGACACAGTGGAGACAGTGGATGTTGGAGTGTCTGCTTCTGGATGGTGCTTGTGTGAGTGCCTCTGGGATGATGTGTGGTGCTTGTGTTTGCCTGAGCCACTTCTGTGTGTTGATTTGGGTGAATGCTGGTCTGAAGGTGTGCTTGGGATAGGTTGGGGTTGAGGGCATTGGGACTAGGTGGAGGAAGATGAGGGGGGAGGCTGGAGACAGGGACAATGGCTGCCATCAGTGTGGAGGCCAGAGCCTGAAATGCTCTCTGTTGGGCCGCCACGCCAGAGTGAATGCCCTCCAGGTATGCATTTGTTTGTTGCAAATGCCTCTCGACACCATGGATGGCATTCAGAATGGTTGACTGCCCAACAGTGAGGAATCTCAGGAGGTCAATAGCCTCCTCACTGAGGGCAGCAGGGTTGACTGGTGCAGGGCCTGAGGTGCCCTGGGCGAAGGGGATGCCCACCCTCCTGGGTGAGCGGGCACCGGAAACACGCTGAGGGGCTGCTGGGAGGGCGGTGCTGGTAGGGGGTGTGGAGGCTATACCTGTTGTTGGGGTGGGCACAGAGGTGTCTGCCACCACCAGGGAGCTTCCATCGGAGGAGGAGTCGCTGTCTGTAGTGTCCCCTCCTGTCTCCGTTGTGGCGCTCCCCCCGCCCTCCGTCCCACTGGTGCCCTCACTGTCGGTGAATTCGACCTCCAGGCCCATGTGGGATGCAGCTCCCTCCGTCGCAGGTGCCTCTGCTCCTCCGTCAGATGATGCTAATGCACACTAGGACAGGGTGAAAAAAACAAAAATGGGGGGGAGAGACAGAGGATATACTTGGTCAATGCCAGCAACACCACTACCATATGCACTAGGCCATGCACTACCAGTTACACAGCTTGTCACCAGCCCATGGTGTACAATGCCTAACACCATGAGCTGCACACCTGAAACCCACAGGACCCTGCCCAGTAGTAGATGCCCACTAACACTATTGGGGTTGGAGTGCTTCGGAGCCTGCCCAACAAGGGACCTACCCTGCCAGTTCGCCCTGATCCAGGGGCACCCATAGCCCACATCCCCCACCCAGGTAAAACCTTAACGTGTGCAAAGTCAAGAATCTGAATTTGCACTAAACCCCCTTGTGGCTGCTGTGATGCCCATCCAGCTCCGGATAGGCCACCACCAGGATGCGGAACATCAGGGGGTCAGGGATACGACGGGCACCCCTTCCTCATTGGGAGGCCAGGCCCAGCTGGGCCTCCGCCGTCTTACTTGCCCAGCGGTGCAGGTCCTCCCATCGTTTGCGGCATTGGGTGCTCCGCCTGCAAAGACCCCCAGGCTCCGCACCTCCTTGGCGATGGCACGCCAAATACCCTTTTTCTGATGGGCACTGACCTGCAGGGAAATAAGTATAGAAAAAAGGGATTAGTAATACCGTCCGGTCTGTTCCACTCAAGTCCCATGATATCCCTCTCATCCCCTTACGCGCAGACATTGACCACCAGACATGCAACACTCTACCCAGTACCACTCAGCCCCCCCACACGAGGCATACACACACAGCTCTCCATACATTCATGGCCCAAGCATCATGCTCACAGTGTACTCACCTGTTTGTCTGGGGGACCACAGAATGAAGTATAGTGGGGTAGGACCCCATCCACCAGTCTCTCCAAATCCTCTGAAGTGAAAGCGGGGGCCCTTTCCCCAGACACTCGATCCATTTTCGCTTCCAGACACTCGATCAATTGTCGCTTCCAGACACAGGTCACAGCAGCACTTGCAGTACTCGTCCTCTCCTGTTGAAGGTCAGGTAACAAGTGATTAAACAGTTAGAAAATGGCAGTCACGTCCGTGGCGGTGCGTACCGTCACCGCCGGCGTACATCGCCATTGGCTCCTGGAACCCATAGGGCTCAATGATAACCAATGCGAATGTGATCGAGCAACCCCGATCACTCCTCTGGCAGCGGCAGTCGACTCCGTGTCGGGTAAACCCGACATGTCAGATCCGCGTTCCCATGTTACCATGGGAACGCTCGCGGCGTCACTACCGCGTTTCCCTGTTTCCAGGGAAACGCTCGAGACCTTCCGGACCGCGGGAGGTCAAAAGGACTCAGGACGCGACGAGGGAGGAGAAGGAGCGAACGGAGAGAGGAAGACGGATCGAGGAGGAGGAGCAGAGCAGCGGGAGACGACGGAGCAAGAGGCAGACGACATCGGAGACGAGGAGAACGAGGCCACACAAGAAGGAGCGCCGGAGGCAAGGACCAAAGAACCCAGCCACGACCCCAGAGGGTCGTGGCTTACAAAGGTACGGTCCCTCCTAGGGACAAGAGAAAGAAAAGTTAAAACCCCACCGGGAAAGGGAACTGGGGAGGGGTGAGAGGGGAAGGGGGTAAAGGAAGGGGCACAGTCTCTTTAAAGACAAAAGAGACTGACTATCCTGACCTACCTGGGAGCACCGTGGGTCACCTAACTGAATCACAGGCATTCTTTTGTTTTGATACAGAGCACGGGTGAATTCACTCTCTCTCTCTATCTCCCTACTTACCTTTTCCCTGTTTCCTATCTAAAGAGAAACCCCAGAAATATCTTTGTACTTACCGTGGCGTTCTTCTGTTCTCTTGCCGGTACTGCCCTGGAGCCGCCCTGAGTTCTCAGAATACACTGACCTAGGAGACAAGAGGAGAAAGAACGGCAGAGTTAGAAGAAGAGAAATTAATCAGGTTACGCTATAACAAACTGTACTCTTTTGAAACACCTGGGCAAAGAAAGAATAATAATAAAAAGCCTTACTTACCGTACTACCCAATCTCTGTCTGGTTTATACCGTTCAGCCTGTCACAGCGAAGTTGTGCAGCGGTCCTCATTTACCTAATTTCCACTTGTCTTTCCTCAGAGGTCAGGTAGCTGCCATTTCAGGGGGGCAGAGGCCATGGCACCTAACTGCGTCACAGCAGACATTGGCACATCAACTGATTTTCGAATTCACATACTGTTTCTGTAAAGGAAGAAATGCAATTTTATTGCAACATATGTGTGAATATGACCCTCTGCTCACCGTTTTCCACCCTAGAGTTCAACCACTGAGGATGAATAGGAGATGGAGACATCCTCCCGCGTACAGACCCCTTGTGGACCTGGCGACTATGGAGGACAGGCACATAATCCTTACCTACGGACTTGATCGGGCCACAATCCAAGAAATGTGTGCCCAATTGGAGCCAGACCTGATTTCAGCTATCCGCACCCCACAGATATCCCCCCTCTAGTGCAGGTCCTATCAGTGCTCCATTTCCTGGCAAGTGGTTCCTTCCAAACAAGAGTGGCCATGGCATCAGGGATGTCTCAGCCAATATTCTCCAATGTGTTGACCAGAGTGTTGTCTGACCTGCTGAAACACATGCGCAGCTACATCGTGTTCCCCATGTGGAGGATTTGGCCACAGTGAAACCTGACTTTTATGCCCTGGGACATATCCCCAACATCATTGGTGCCATTGATGGTACACATGTGGCATTTGTCCCCCACCCAGAGAAAGTGTTCAGAAATAGAAAAAGCTATAACTCTCTGAATGTGCAGATGGTGTGTTTGGCGGACCAGTACATCTCCCATGTGAATGCCAAGTATCCTGCCTCTGTGCATGACGCCTTTATCTTGAGGAATAGCAGCATCCCATATGTGATGGCTCAACTCCAGAGGCACAGGGTGTGGCTAATAGGTGAGCCCATGGTCTCCACCCAGTATATGTTGCTGTATGGGTATGGGGTTGTCCCTAAGGGTGAGTGTGTGGCTAACAGGTATCCCTCAATATTTGCAGGTGACTCTGGTTACCCCAACCTCTCTTGGCTACTGACCCCAGTGAGGAATGCCAGGACAAGGGCAGAAGAAGGTTACAATGAGGCACATGGACAAACAAGGAGCATAATTGAGAGAACCTTCGGCCTCCTGAAGGCCAGGTTCTGGTGCCTCCATCTGACTGGTGGATCCCTGTACTACTCACCCAAGAAGGTGTGACAGATCATCGTTGCATGTTGCCTGTTTCACAACCTGGCCTTGAGACGCCAGGTGCCTTTTCTGCAGGAGGATACGCCTGGAGATGGTCTTGTGGCAGAGGTGGAGCCTGGGACAGTGAGGAAGAGGAGGCAGAGGATGAATATGTGGACAACAGGAGTTCTCTCATGCAGCAGTACTTCCAGTGACACACAGGTAAGACACTGTAACTACACTTTACATTGCAGTTTTCTGTTAGACATTGGACATGGCAGCATGATTTCCCTATGTCTATGGCCACTTACTGTACCCTTTCGTATCTCTATTTTCAGATCTCTGTGCCCCACTCTGGCTCCTGGTGTGTTTACTGCTGCCCACTACAGGTCATACCAAAGTATATATAACTGTACATATGAATTGGAATGTTTACAGATTGTTGAACTAATACATATGTCAATCAATTGACAGACTCCAGACTTGTATTAGTTCCAAGGGTGTTTATTTAAGTGCTAAGAGGTTGAGGGGGATGTGCAATAGGCTGGGGTGATGGTGGAAGAATGTCCAGTTAGAGTCCAGTTTCTTTGTATCACAGGTGCATTGTCCAATGGGGCATAGGAAGGGGAGCAATGACAGTTCAAGGTGGACAGGGTAACAGAGTGGGACACAAGGGTGACAATCAGGAGAGACTTATTTCCTGGCGGGGTCTTGGCAATGTTCTCTGGCTTCTGCCTGGATTGCAGGGACCGTTTGTGGGGTGGTTCTCCTTCTGCAGGGGGTGGGGTGCTGGTGGCCTGTTGTTCCTGTGGTGGGGCCTTCTGTCCATTACCACCGGCAGAGGTGGAGGGCTGTTCTTCAGTGTGGCTAGTGTCAGGGGCCCGCTGGTGTGCCACTGCCTCCCTCATGGTGTTGGCCATGTCATCCAGCACTCCTGCAGTGGTGACCAGGATGGTGTGGATGTGTTTGAGGTCCTCCCTGATCCCCAGGTACTGTCCCTCCTGCAGCCGCTGGGTCTCCTGCAACTTGGCCAGTATCTGGCCCAAGGTCTCCTGGGAATGGTGGTATGCTCCCAGGATCCCTGCAAGTGCCTCATGGAGAGTGGGTTCCCTGGGCCTGTCCTCCTCCTGTCGCACAGCAGTCCTCCCAGCTTCCCTGTTGTCCTGTGCCTCTGTCCCCTGAACCATGTGTCCACTGCCACTGACCCCAGGTCGCTGATTGTCTTGGGTTTGTGGGGTTGCCTGGGTCCCTGTAGTGTTGGGCACACCTCTGATTGATGTGTCCTGGGGACAGTGGTATGGGCCCGTTGGGTGGGTGCTGTGGTGGTGGTGTTTCCTGGGGGGGGGACCGACTGTCCAGAGGTCCCTGATGGTCCAGGTTGGTCATCGTGATCCAGGCATGCAGAGCTGCTGTCATCAGTGTGGGCCTCTTCTGGGGGGGCTGGATGTTGGTGGCACCTCCTCTCCGGTGACTTTGTGTGGAGGTCCTGTGGGGATGTAAATACAGTGTTATTGTATCTGCGTGTGCCATCTTGTGCATGGGTATGTTTCCCTGTATGGTTGTAATACCCAGTCAGCTTTGCCTTGTGTGCGTGGTGATTTTTTGGGCTAGGTGATTCTCTCTAATGGGCATGCTTTAGTGATGGGTGTCCATGCAGGTCTGTGATGGGTGTCCGTGCATTGGTGTTGGATGCAGGGCTTGGTATTGGGATGGGTGGGTTGTGATAGTGGGGTATATGTGAGGTGGTGGAGTGATGGGTGTGATGGTAGGGGTAGGAGTTTGTGATGGCATGCAGGTAGGGTGGGGGATATAATAGTAAAGATTTGACTTACCAGAGTCCAGTCCTCCTGCTACTCCTGCGAAGCCCTCAAGATGCATGATCGCCAAGACTTGCTCCTCCCATGTTGTTAGATGTGGGGGAGGAGGTAGAGGTCCACCACCAGTCCTCTGTATGGCTACCTGGTGTCTTGCAACAACGGAGCACACCTTCCCCCAAAGGTCGTTCCACCTCTTCCTGATGTCATCCCTTGTTCTGGGGTGCTGTCCCACGGCATTGACCCTGTCCACGACTCTCAGCATGATTTCCTCCACCATGACCCTTAGCTCCTCCTCTGAAAACCTGGGGTGTCTTTGGGGTGCCAGGGATGTGATGTGAGTGGTATGTGTGAGGATGTGTGGGGTGATGTGTTGTGGTGTGTGCTGTGAGGCGCGTGGATTGTGTATGGGTGATGGTGTTCTGTGGCTCAGATTGAGTGGGTGCTCCTGGCTTGTCTCTCTGTCTCTGTTAGCAATCTTTTTTTGTTGAAAGGGGGGTTGTGGATAATGTGGGTGTATAGTGGTGTGGGTGTGGTGTGTGTGTGTGTGTCAGGTGTGTGTAGTTTGAATTGTCCAATGTGGTGTAGTTTTGTAAGTGTGTGTGTATTTTGAGCACAGCGGTGTGTACCGCCAATGATTCACCGTGGTTGAAAGACCGCGTTCTGATTCATGGGTCCTGATATTGTGGGCTTATTCCTGTTGGCATAACGGTGTGGGTTTTGGTACCGCCAGTTTATCACTGACCTTTGGGCTGGCGGACTTGTGTGGGTGTCTATATAGTGGCGTATTCCTTTGTGTGAGTCATAATACCCGTAGCGGTATACTGCCGCAGTCACGGTATGTGGCAGCTGTCAGCACGGTGGTAGGCGGCATTTACCACCAATGTTGTAATGAGGGCCTAAGGTCTGGACCACAGGCGTTAGTGCACTCCCAAAGTTAAAAACCAAAACCAGCAGCTAATAGTCCAAAATTGGGCACAAATTTGGGGGGAACCTACAAAAGGCCTGTTTTCTCACAGGAGTGTTGTACAGTGAAGTAGGGTAGAGTGGGGTAAGGTTGAATGTACTATCATAGAACCGAGTAGGGCTGAGTAGAGCGAAGTGGATTAGAAAGGAATGTAGTGGTTTAGTGTATAGTGGAGTCAATTGTTAAATAGTGTAATGACATGTTGTATAGTACAGAGGCATGGAATGCACTAGAGTAGACAGGTGTAGTGCAGAGTTGATAAATGTGTTATAAATTGGACTTGTTTTTTCTACAGAATAGTGGGATGATGTGTCGGAGAGTGTTGGAAAATGCTATAGAATGGAATAGAGTGTTGTACACTAAGAAGTAGCGGCTTTGATTGTAGTAGAGAGTTGTACTGGGTAGAGTCTTGTAGAGTGGAGTTGCATAGACTTGAGTAGTGTGAGGCGGTGTAGAGTGAAGTGTTGCACAGTGGCAAGAAGAAGATTCGGGTGTGGTACACTAAGGTAGAGTGGAGTGGGAATGACTGAATAGAGTTTAGTGAAATAGAGCAGTGTACAGTGAAGTAGCGTATAGTTCAGTAGTGGAGTAGAGTGGAATAGAATGGGGCAGTGTCTCATAGAACAGAGCATATTAACTGAGGAGTGAAAGACATAGAGTGTATTGCATAGAGTGTAGTAGAGTACTGTAAAGTGCAACAGAGTAATGTAGAGTGCTGTATTGTGGCACGTTCTCAAATAGAGTTCCTTTCTCAGTGGAAGATCCCAAAGGATCAGACTGTCACCCATCACACCACAGACCAAGAAACTGATATGTGGTGTCCAACAGGGATCATCCCTCAGCCCCACTCTTTTCAACATATAAATGACACTATACACCAACATCATCAGATCGCAAGGCATCCCCATCATCTCCTAAGCCAATGACACCCAACTCATCCTTTCCTTGACGGGCAAAACAAAATCCACCAGAACCAACTTCACCAACTACATGACCATGGTAGCAGACTGGATGCAAACCAGCTGCCTAAAGCTCAACTCCAACAGGACAGAAGTACTGGTCTTTGGGCAAGAGGACCTCCCCATGAAATTCCACCTGGTGGCTGTCAGAGCTAGGACCAACACCCACATCCACAGACTACACAAGAAATCTAGGGATCACCCTAGATGACAAACTCAACATGATAGCTCAAATCAATGCAGTGAGCATTAGGGCTGTATGGAATTGACAGAGTCTTACCACAGAACTCAGCGGACTTGAAAAAAAACTGTTGTACACGGGGCAGGCCAATGCACAAGAGGCCTGAAATGGCAGGTTTCATTGCCTATGGCCCTGGGCTGAATTCAGGTGGGGCCGTAGGCAGTGGAAGCTGCTGATTTAGTCCTTGTTACTGCACCAGTGTGTACAAACAAAGAAAAAGAGAATAAGAGATGAGGACTTACCTGGGTCTTCCTGGGGGTCCTCCAATGGCGACAAGTCTTTCTCTGCAGCGGCTGCCTCCCTCTGTGCTGTGCTGCGCACTGAAGCCCAGTTATTGGCTGCACCGCAGACCGGGTGGCGGGTTTAGCAGTTTTTGGACTTACTCCGTGCTCCAAGTGGAGCGCGGAGTTCCAAAAACTCTGCTAGCTCAACCCTCGGAGCAGAGCTCCATGCCCCTTGTGAGCAACTTCTGCTTCCACATCCTATGCATGCTGCAAACAAATTTCAAATGGTTGCCTCAGAACACCAGATGGACTGTCACAAAAGTCCTCATCATCAGCAGTCTCAACTATGGCTGCACTCTCTATGCTGGAGTCTCCATTTAACTCATACACACACTTCAAAACATCCAGACAGTATCCACAGGACTCATTCTCCACTTCCCACCTACATCACACCGCACCTCAGAAAGCTTCACTGACTCCTCATTCACAAGCACAGCCAATTCAAACTTCTAACACCCACATACAGAGCCCTACACAACACAGGACTATAATTCCTGGACAGCAGCATACATGTTCACCAACCTACCAGACACCTACACTCTGCCTCACTCTCCCTCACGCAAACTCCCTGAATCCACAAAAATAAAACTGGAGGTTACTCATTCTCCTACATCTCACCCAAGTCATGGAACAACCTCTTTCAACCCATCAGAGACTCCTCCTCACTTCTTGAGTTCTGCAAGAGGCTGAAGACCTGGCTCTTTACATGGCCACCTTGGGATATACACACATTGCAGAAGCGCCTGGATACCCTTTCATGTGTGTAGTGCACTACACAAATCAACATAATATAAAATAAAATAACATTGTGATGAGCATATTGTTGTATAGTGTAGTGCTGTACATTGGAGTATAGTTGGTTCAGTAGGGGGCTGTTAGAAATTGTGTTTCTGGCTGGCTAGGGTATGCACCTAAGCAAGGCAGAACCCACCCACTCTAGTCAGGGCAAGGTAGTTACACATCCAACATAACCCCTGCTCACCCTCTTGGTAGCTTGGCACGAGCAGATAGGCCTATCCCAGAGGTAATGAGTAAAGCGTTTGCACAACACACAACACAAGTGACGCATGACTTACTATCCCCACCACAAAGGAAACACAACACCAAGTTATATGAAAATATACTGTATTGTGCACAATGCAATTATTAGACTAAACACCACATGTCAGTAATATCCTGCTACCCAAGCAGTTGTCAGAACGTTACAAAATAGTTATTCTGCATAGCCAGCAGTAGTCACATAAACACTCAGATTAATTATTATTCTGCAAAATAAGCAGTAGTCAGGAAAAACATTACAAGATAAATGCACTTATCATAGCAATATCATATACCAGGAACATTGTAAAACATGTGGCAAGTCAGAAAAACATATTAGCATGTTATGCCCATAAATGGAACATTAGCAAACATATATGTAACATCCTACCATAAAGCAGGTTAGCACACCAGTCCCTAATGTCCATACTAGGTACAGTTAGAAAACATATGTGCACCAAAGAGTACCTGTTTTTGGTGGGAAGGGCACTTCCAGTGCCAAGAAGACACAATAGGGTGGCCCCTGGCACTCCTTGCACTCAACGGGGGCCTCGCACTGATGTCAAGGTAAGGGTGCGACATGCACTCCCTCTGGTTTCATAATGGGCCCCTCCTGGGGCCTGCGATCTCTGTGGGACCCCTTCTGGACTGCAACTGGCCCTCCGTGGGGGGGAGCAAAGCCAATACAAACAGCAATTGGTGCCACTGATAGAGACCTGCGGTGCGGGGGGCCTCCGGTGAGGCTTCCGCCCCACCCGCGGTCTCAGCAGAAACAACAAGGGCTCCTCGGGGCAGGGGGATCCTCCAATGAGGCTTCCTTTCTCCCGCCTGTCCTGCGGCCAGAGACTCAAGTGAACCGGTGGGACGGAGAGCCTCCAATGAGGCTTCCTTTCCCGCCCGACGTCTTCCTCTTCAACCCTGGCCCACAGCGATGTGCAGGCACCAAAGTAGGTGCCTGCTTGTGCCCCTGGGGCGCTCCTCAGAGTGCACTTCGCCCCAGGGGCACGGTAGGAGGACGCTCGCCTCTGCTTTCCATTCGAAGGTGCCCCGGGGGTCCCAGAAGCAGCGCATCACTCGCGCTTTGGAAATTCATAACACCTGGGTCGCTGCGGTGATTCTCTCATGGCGGCAACGCGCTTTCAAGTGCAAATAATATTGGTAGAAAGCACTCCTCGAGGCGCTACTGCTTTACAGCACAAGGCGCTCTCAGGGTGCCTTGTGATAAAAAAATCAAGCGCCCCCCAGGCACTATGGGGGTCATTCTGACCCTGGCGGTCATGGACCGCCAGGGCCAACGACCGCGGAAGCACCGCCAACAGGCTGGCGGTGCCTCCATGGGCATTTACCGCCGCGGTCAGAAACTGGAAACCGGCGGTGTCCCGCCGGTTTCCCGCTGCCCCTGGGAATCCTCCACAGCGGCGCTGCAAGCAGCGCCGCCATGGGGATTCCGACCCCCTTCCCGCCAGCCTGGTTCTAGCGGTTTCCACCGCCAGAACCTGGCTGGCAGGAACGGGTGTCGTGGGGCCCCTGGGGGCCCCTGCAGTGCCCATGCCATTGACATGGGCACTGCAGGGGCCCCCTAACAGGGCCCCACATAGATTTTCAGTGTCTGCGTGGCAACTGCACCCGTCGCACCCCTTCCACTCCGCCGGCTCCATTCGGAGCCGGCATCCTCGCTGGGCGGGTGGGCGGCCTTCTGGCGGTCGCCCGCCAGCCCAGCGGGAAACTCAGAATGACCGCCACGGTCTTCTGGCGGTTCCCGCCAGGCCGGCAGCATCTGCCGCCGGCGGGGGTCAGAATGACCCCCTATGTGATTAAGAAGAAGCACTCCTCATGTGCTTCAGGCAGTTGCAGAGGTCAGGGGCCACGGCACCCTGCCCCTGGGGGACAACAGTCAAGGAAAAAGGAGCACAGGTGGCAGGGCTCAGCAGCAGTCCAGTGCAAGGGGGATGCAAGCAGATGCCAGTCTCCCCTAGTTACCCAGCAGGTAACAGGTCAGCACAGCAGCAGCAGTCCATGGTGGTTCCTTGTGAGTCCCTCCAGCATTCTGTGTCCAGTTCCAAGCAAGTTCCAAAGTGTCACCAATTTGTGACGAAAACTCCCCTGCACTTATATTCAGTTTTACAGTGTGTTGACAAAGAAAGGGGAGAGGGTGCTCCATCCAGTTACAACTGGGTCTGGGAGTGCCCCCTCTCTCCTCCAGTATAAGCTTCAAACATCAGTTGAGGATAAACGACCCTATTTTGTGAGGCCAGGGCACAGCCTTTGTAAATGCAGGTGTGCCCCGCTTCTCCCTTCTCTCAGCCCAGGGAGACTGTTCAGTGTGCAGATGCACCTCTTTGACACCACTACCCTCCCTGTGTACAGGCTGCCTGAAAAGTATGCACAAAGCCTGACTGTCACTCTGCCCAGACGTGGATTGGAGTCAAGCTGCAAAACACCAGAGTCATAAGGACAGAGAAATGCTCACTTTCTAGAAGTGACATTTCTGTAATAGTAATAAAAATCCACTTACCCCAGTAAGCAGCATTTCTCACCACCATTACAATCATACCAAACATGCCTACGCTACCCCTCATAAATCAGACAATACCCCCTGGACATAAGGCAGGGCATTTCCAATGCAATCCTAGGAGAAGGCAGCCCTCACAGCAGTGAGGAACCAAATAGGCTGTTTGTCACTACCAGGACAGGCCACATTACTAGGCACATGTCCTACTTTCTACATACAGAGCACCCTTGCCATAGGGCTAGCTAGGGCATACCTTAGTGGTGACTTACATGTAGTAAAAGGGGAGTTCTGGGCCAGGCAAGTAAATTTAGATGCCAGGTCCCTGTGGCATGAAACTGCTCATGCAGGCCCTGTGCTAGCAGGCATTACACAGGTTTGAAAGGCTACTCCAGTTGGTGGCGCAAGCAGCACTACAGGCCCACTAGTAGCATTCAATTTACATGCACTGGGTGTAGAGATACCATTTTACAAGGGACTTACAGGTAAATTAAATATGCCAATTAGGTATAAGCCTATCATACCAAGTTTACAAGGGATAGCACATGCACTTTAGCAGTGATTAGCAGTGCCCATGGTCATAATGTCTGCCAAAAAGGGTCTTAAAAATAAGGAGGAGAAGTCAACAAGTTTGGAGAATGAACCTGTAAAAAGAGCCTGGTCCAACAGGGGCATAAAGTGCTGCTTGAGTGAAGTTGACCTTCAACTGTGGGTAGGTAGTGAACACTTAGCTATTGTATTTCACAGCACAAATACAAGTCCTAGCCCACCGCTGCTACCAATGTTAGAAATGTTGTCTTTGGTTGGCAGTCAGGTTACCCCCTGTCCAAGCAAGGACCCTCACTCTAGTCAAGGTAAGTTACACGGAATCCAAATTATCCTGTGCCCACCCTCTGGTAGCTTTGCACTGAGCAGTCAGGCTTAACTTAGATGACAATGTGTAAAGTATTTGTGCAATAAATCAAGCAATAACACAGTAGAACACCACAAAAAATACACAACACAGTGTTTAGAAAAATATAAAATATTTATCTGATAAGATGCAGGTCCAAATGATTAAGATGCAATAAGTATATGTTGAAAATATCACTGTAAAAAATTATATAAAGTGTCTTTAGTCTCTTAAAAGCAATAAATGTCTCTTACAAGCACAAAGTACCTGGTTTGTGTTCAAAATCTCCCCAAAGAACCAGAGATGAGGAGATGTGTTGAAAACAGGGAGGTGTGCATCGATTTCTCAGGCCACACACGGCAATGCGTCGTTTAGTTTTCACACAAGGAAGGCTTTGCGTTGATTTCCGGCACTCAGTCTTGGATCCTCTTCGGGTTGTGGGGTTTTTGAACGCCCCGGGGACGATGCGTGGATTTTTGGCACTGACAGGACGAAATCACAGGGGCTGCATTGATCCGGTAGGCGTTGCGTGGAAATTTCTACCGCACGGCAGGCGCTGCATTGATTCCTCTCTGGAAGTCGGGCTGCGTCATTTCGGCTCGGCTGTTTGTTGATCCAGTGGGCTGTGTGTTGAATTTCCGGTTGCTACACTGGTGCTATGTCGATCTTCTCATTGCGAAGGTGGGCTGCGTCGTTCTGGTTTGGCATGCAGTGAAGTTTTCACCCCGATGCCGGCTGTGCGTCATTTCTGGCAGGCTGTGCTTCGAATTTTGCCACACAAGGAGTCCTTCTTGCAGAGATGAACTCTTCTTGGTCCTGAGACTTCAGGGAACAGGAGGCAAGCTCTATCCAAGCCCTTGGAGAGCACTTCTTAGCACTGCCAGAGAGCAGCAAGGCAGCAGGGCAACAGCAAGGCAGCAGTCCTTCACAGAAAGCCATCAGCTGAGTCCTCTGGGCAGCCAGGCAGGTCTTGGCAGGATGCAGGTTCTGGTTCAGGTTCTGTTCTCCAGGAAGTGTCTGAGTTGGTTGGGGCAGAGGCCCTGTTTAAATACCCAAATGTGCCTTTGAAGAGGGGGAGACTTCAAAGAGTGGCTTGGAAGTGCACAAGGTCCCCTTTTAGTTCAATCCTGTCTACCAGGGTCCCAGTAGGGGGTGTAGCAGTCCTTTATGTGAGGGCAGGCTACTGTCCTTTGACATGTAAGTGTCAGGCCCACCACCTTCCCAGCCCAGGAAGACCCATTCAAAATGTAGATGTATACAAGTGAGGCTGAGCATCCTGTGTTTGGGGTTTGTCTGAGTGAATGCACAAGGGAGCTGTCAACTGAACCCAGCCAGATGTGGATTGTAAGGCACAGAAGGATTTAAGTGCAGAGAAATCCTCACTTTCTAAAACTGGCATTTCTAAAATAGTAATATTAAATCCAACTTCACAAGTGAGGAGAATTTTGTATTACCATTCTGGCCATACTAAATATGACCTTCCTACTCCTTTCAGATCAGCAGCTACCACTCAAACAGTATATGAGGGTAGCCCCAATGTTAGCCTATGAAAGGAGCAGGTCTCACAGCAGTGTAAAAACGAATTTAGGAGTTTTACACTACCAGGACATGTAAACTACACAGGTACATGTCCTGCCTTTTGCCTAGACAGCACCCTGCCCTATGGGTTACCTAGGGCAACCATAGGGGTGACTTATATGTAGAAAAAAGGGGGTTTTAGGCTTGGCAAGTACTTTTAAATGCCAAGTCGAATTGGCAGTGAAACTGCACACACAGGCCTTGCAATGGCAGGTCTGAGACATGGTTTAGGAGCTACTTAAGTGGGGGACACAATCAGTGCTGCAGGCCCACTAGTAACGTTTAATCTACAAGCCCTGGGCACATATAGTGCACTTTACTAGGGACTTATAAGTAAATTAAATAATGGAATTGGGTATGATCCAATGGTATCATGTTTCAAGGGACAGAGAATATGCACTTTAGCACTGGTTAGAAGTGGTAAAGTGTGCAGAGACTTAAAACCAGCAAAAACAGTATCCAAAAAGTGGAGGGTGGAAGGCAAACAGTTAAGGGTGACCACTCTAAGGCTACAGTGGAGTGGCATTAACTGCAATGGTGTAGAGTAGAGTGACATAAAGGAGACTAGTGTACAGTGGAGTGCTGTAGAGTGGAGTGGTGCAGGGTGGAGTGGGGTGGAGTAGAGTGATGTACAGTGGAATAGCATAAATTGAAGTAGTGTATTACAGGGGTGAAATAAAGTGTAGTGCCATAGAGTGGAGTTGGGTGGGGTGAACTGCCATACAGTGGAGTAGCGTACAGTGGACTGGTGTAGAGGGAAGGTCCATAGAATAAAGTGGTATACAATGGAATAGGGAAACATCCTTTTTTACGACTTTTTTATTGCGAAAGTCGTGGTTAACGAAAGCGCAACAACGCTTTCTTTAACCACGACTTCGTTTTTTTGTGCCTTAACTACGTATGTTCTGAACAACGAACATGCGTGGTTAAGGTACAAAGAAGGGAGTTGGCGGAGGAGGACGACGCAGGTGACAAGGGGTTGACTAAGGTAAGTAGTGGGTTTAGGTTTTGGGGAGGGGGTGGGGGGTCAGTGGGTTTTAGGATTTGGGATGGGGTTGGGGGGATGGGGCGTTTTTGGGGAGGGGGTGGGGGGTCAGGGGGTTTTAGGTTTTGGGGTGGGGTTGGGGGGGTGGAGCGTTTTTAGTTTTGGGGAGGGGGTGGGGGGTCAGGGGGTTTTAGGTTTTGGGGTGGGATTGGGGGGGTGGGGCGTTTTTGGTTTTGGGGAGGGGGTGGGGGGTCAGGGGGTTTTAGGTTTTGGGGTGGGGTTGGGGGGTGGGGGTTTTTTGGTTTTGGGGAGGGGTGAGGGGTCAGGGGGTTTTTGGTTTTGGGGAGGGGTGGGGGGTCAGGGGGTTTTAGGTTTTGGGGTGGGGTTGGGGGTGGGCATTTTTGGTTTTGGGGAGGGGATGGGGGGTCAGGGGGTTTTAGGTTTTGGGGTGGGGTTGGGGGAGTGGGGGGAGGGATGTAGGGTGAATGATGCCTATTAGTAATGGTTTTATCAGGAATGCCTTTACAATGAAATTTCGTTGTTAAGGCATTCGTGGTAAAATCATTAGTAGTAAGGACGAGGTCGGTGTTCCGACCTCGTTGTTAAGGTTAGTAGTTGTTTTTAATTCGGTGTTCCATCGTATAATCCAATGGAATAACTTGCAGTATAGTATCAGACACTAAAATAACATACAGTGGAGGAGCACACAGTGGTGTTGGGTACAGTGGAGTGGCATACACTGGAGTGCTGTAGAGTGGAGTGCTATAGATTTGGAATAATGTACAGTGGAGTGGCATACAGTGGAGTGGTGTACAGTGGAGTGACATACAGCGGATGGTGTACAGTGGACTGGGGTATACTGGAGTACTGTACAGTGGAATAGCATATAGTGCATCAGTGTGGAGAGGAGTGTGTTAGAATGGAGTTTATTAGCATAGAATTAAGTGGCATAGAGCATAGTTGGGTAAAGTGAAATAGCGTTTAGTGGTGCGACATAGAGTGAAGTGGGGTACAGTGAAGTAGTTTAGAGTGGAGTGCCATACAGTGGAGTGGCTTAGAGTGTAACAGCATATAGTGGAGTGGTGTAGAGTAGAGTGGAGTGGCTTACAGTGTGAAGACATACAGTGTAGTGGCATACAGTGTAGCGACCTACAGTAGAGTGGCATAGACTGGAGTAGCAAGGAGTGGGTTGGAGTGGAGTTAAGTTCACTGGACCAGCGTAGAGCACAGTGTCATATAGTGCACTAGCATACAGTGGTGTGGCATTGACTGCAGTGGTATACAGTGGAAATGTGTACTGCAGACAATGTAGTGCTGTAGAGTAGCATACAGCAAAATAGTAAAAAGTGGAGTAGTGTATAGGGAAGTGGAGTAGAGTGGAGTGGCATAGATTTGAGTGGTGTTGATGGGAGAGGCGTAGAGTGGAGTGGCATAAAGTGAAATAGCATAAAGTATAGTAGCATACTCTGAAAAAGTGTAAAGTAAAGTAGCATAGACGGGAGTGGCGCACAGTGGAATAGCATTCATTGTAGTGTCATAAAGTGGACTGCAGAATAGAGTAGTGGAGTACAGTGGAGTGGTGTAGACTGAAGTGTCCAATGGAAAACAATTGCATACAGTGGAGTGGTGTGCAGTGTAGTGCCGCATGGTGGAGTGTGTTAAAAGGGAGAGACGTATAGTGGAATATCATAGAGTGGAGTGGCATCAATGGAGTGGCATAGAGTAGAGTGATATACAGGGGATTGTTGTAAAGTGGACTGGCACAGAGAGGATTGAGGTGCAGTATAGTGACGTACAGTGGAATAGAGTAGAGTGGAGTGGCACAAAGTGGAGTGACGTACACTTGCGTAGCATACAGGATAGTGTAAACTGGAGTGTGAAGTGGCATAGAGTGGACTGGTGAAGAGCGGAATAGCCCAGAGTGGAGTGGCATAGAGTGGAGTAGCATACAGTAGAGTGTCACAGAGTAAAGTGAGGTATAGTGTAATTGCACACAGTGGAATAGTTTAGACTGGAAAATGATAGAGTGGAATGTTATACAGTGGGCCGTGATAGAGTGTAGTGTGGTAGACTATTGTGCTGTACACTGTAATAGGATACTGTGGAGTGGTGTACAATGGAGTGTTAAAGAGTGGATTGGCATAGAATGAAATAGCATAGAGTGTAGTGGTGTAGAATGGAGTGGAATACAGAGGAGTAGCTTATAGTACAGTGGTGTATACTGGGATAATGTTAAGTGTTACTGGCATACATTGTAGTGGGGTAGAGTGGAATGGCATATAGTGGAATAGCATAGCGCAGACTAGCATAGAGTGGAGTGTCGTACAGTAGACTAGCATAGAGTGTAGTAGGGTAGAGTGGATTTGAGCAGAGTGGAGTGGCATAGAACAGAGTGATGTTCAGTATAATAGTGTATTGTGGATTTTCATAAAATGTAGTGGCATGTAGTGGAGTGGCATACAGTTGAGGGGCAGAGAGTGCAGCGGCATACACTAGAAGTACAGTTCAGTGTTGTACACTGATATGGCATAGTGTGGAACAGTGTAGAGTGCAGTGTCCTAGAGTGGTTCTGCATACAGTAGAACAGCATACAGTGGAATAGTGTTGAGTGAAGGGGCTTATGGTACAATTTAGTAGTGTAGTGTGGCTTGGCCTACAGTGGATTGGTGTAGAGTGGAGTGGCTTACAGTGGATTATGGTAGAGTGTAGTGGGGTACAGTGGAATGATGTAGAGTGGAGTGGCATAGAGTGTAATGTGTAGAGTAGAATTGTGTAGAGTGCAGTGGCATAGAGTGGAGTGGCCTGGAATAGAGCATGGTAAGTGAAAAAGAAGTACTGTGAAAGTGTGCGAACAGATGAAGAAGTAACATGGCAGGAAAATGTATTCAATGTTGATTTCAAGTTATATTCTTATTATGTGGATAAGAATCTTTCAGGTACCACAATATGCCTCCCAAGAACAATTGACGAGGACCCTTGCAACCTTGATGACATTTTGAGCTATGGGTGGCTATTTTAGTGGATAATAACAAGATAACAGTGGGCAGAAGATACAGTGAGGACTTAATCATGGAAAGACTTATCATATGATCCCTGTCTGGTTTATGACACACGGAAAATGTAAAGGATTCATTTTTGTGTATATATAAGTTAACTGCTGCAAATGTTAATATCAAGGGAAGATTCTGCATCGAAAATTAGGTTATGTTTGATGAAAGCTCCTAGAGCCATTATTTTGTTTTCCATTTGGATACATTGGGCCTGATTCACAAAGGTAAACTTAGACGTTTGGTCTAAATTTAGACCAAACATCTAAGTTTACAACTTTGGGAATTCACAAAGGCCTTTACAAGTAGTATCTTTACTCCCACACTCGGGCGGATTACCTTTGTGAATCGGGCCCCTTGTATTTTTGTGTTAGTGAGACAATCGGAGAGATTAAACAATGTATTGAGCAATTCAATGAAAGTGGAGAAGTAGCACACAAAAGTGAAAGTGTGTTAAATGTTTAGTTTAATTTATTTTTTCCTCCAGATTGGGTTATTTTACATTTCCTATCATGCATATCGATTGGGAAGATGATTGTGTATTTTCTATTGTTGATGAGTATTGGTTTTCATATTTATCTAAAAAACCTGAGAAAAAGGGATTGATTGGTGGAAGTATGTTACTATGATACTGGATGATTATAATGTATATATATATATATTAATGTATATATATATATATATATATATATATATATATATACATACATACACGTATATGTGTGTCTATCTATATATATATATATACATACATACATACACGTATATGTGTGTCTATCTATCTATATATATATATATATATATATATATATATATATATATATATATATATACATATGATCCATCCTTACTGCCGTTTGATGAATCTTCACAAACTTTTCCAGCGAAATTCAACGCTCACCTCTGCTGCTGTCTGGAGAGTTTTGGGGTGATCCGTCAAACATGGGCTGAGATGAAGGGGGGTCCCAAAAAACACTTTCTTCCCATACATTTTTCCATGGGGCTTTTGAACAGTGATAGTCCTGAACCACTGAATAGAAGTGCACCAAATTTGGAGAAAAGGTAGCTCTTGGTTTAGAAATCAACCTTTTTGTTTTGTATTTGGTTCAGTAGTTTTTGAGAAATTAAAGAAAATCAAAATTTGTATATCTAGGGACGCAAAGGTTTTGTGACTCCTCCCAATCTCGTGCTGAGACCTGTCTGGCTGCTAACTCTTGAACAAGGGGGACTTAGCAGCCATCTTGGGACTCGGCTTCAGCCAAGTCCCAGAAAAAAAGATGAAAAAAAATTAAAAAGAGGCCAAGGTAGAGTCACCCTGACCCCTTCGCTCTGGTGCATTTTTTTTTTTACTTTTTGCCGTGATTTGCTGTGGCTTCAGCAAACATTTAAATTAGAAAGGAGGCCTGGCTCATGTGCTTCTTAATTCTGAAGCCCCCCACCCCGGTTGGGCCAAGTCCTGGAGGCATTGCTAGTGTTTGGCACCACTCCTGCAGAGTACATAGGGACCCATTCTAAATAATGGTATGCCCCCTTTTAACGCCTGCTCTGAGCAGGTATTAAAAGTGCCAAAAAAATGGCGTAAGGAAATCTCTTAGATTTACCTTGTGACACTTTTTCACCCCCTCTAATAAGTAACGCCCGGCTTGCATAAATTATGCCTGGCGCAGGCATAATGTGGCACAAGGGTTTACATAGTGGTGTAATACATGCATTGGTGTGGGGAAAACGCCACTTTAGCACCGCCTTAGCACCAAAAAAGTTATGCTATGGTGGTTCCCGGTGGCTCTTAAATCTTCCTCTAAATATTCAGGCTGGACCCCTGGGGATGGGGTCCCCCGGTTGAGATTGGCCTGGGATGAGGGGTCCATGCAGATTGGGGCTGTTATAGGGGTCAGGCACAGAAACTGGCCGCAGGCCTGGCCCTGCAGCCAACCTCCGCTGCTCACGGCCAAGGGCCATGTGCAGCACAGGGTTCGGTTGTCATAGGCACTGACTGCAGTGCCTGGGCGCTGTATTGTGGGGACTGGTTTAATGTACAGTAATGATAATTACTTTACATTAAAAAAAGTTGAAAATCACTGAAAAAAACAAAGGTTACAGGGACGTTATTGGTAGGAAATAGAATAAAAAATCATTGACATTCATTTAAAAAACTCACCCTTGCCATTACCCTACAAATTACGACACTGAGGACATCTTTGATATCATTGATAATATCAATGTATTATTTGCAGTATAGTTTTTGATGAAAAACTGTGCATGGCGGAGGCGCGAATTATAGTTACCGTAAGGCATGTGTTATAGTTACTTGAGATAACTCTAACTAGAACAGGTGCATTTCTATGGTTTGGTACTTTAGAAATGTGAGCCTAACTATAATGTCCCTGTAACCTTTGGTTTTTTAAGTGAATTTCTGTGTTTTTTTAAATCTGTTTCCTAACTATGATGCTCCTGGAACCTTTGTTTCTTTTTCAGTGAATATATATATATATATATATTTATATATATATATATATATATTTATATATATATATATATATATATATAATTCACCAAAAGTATTCACGGCACTCCATGAAGTTCAAATAGTGCCTATTTATTAATGCCAAATTAACAACCACCAACGCGTTTCAACTCCCCAAGGAGTCTTGTTCACAGTGAATGAGTCCCTTTTCCCTTTTGCTATTTATACCCCATAGTGCCTCATTATTTACAATGCATTCTGGATAATATAGTTTTAAATTTAAAAGGCATTTGTATGATTTTCCAATTCTTAAATACAAATGCCAAAGACAACACAAACAACAAATAATAATTACTTGAGATAGTGCTTAAAAAACCCTAAACCAACATAATATAATACTGTAATCCTCGTTACGTATGTTCTCCTCTATTGTGCTATTGTATCTGATTATCAATTTATACCTTGATACTATTTATATTTACCCCTAATCAATTTGCTGTATTCTATTGGACTGAAGAGCTATGCACAGATGACACACATTTCCCAATAACATCTATTCCATTATTTCATATAAATCTTGAAAGGTATCACTCTAATGTTTGTTTATGCATTTCTATATGTCATTATTAACCCTATGAGATTCAGTAGATTCCTTAATAGATTCTGCTGTCTCAATTTTATACAGACATATATCAATTCTGTTCAAAATGCTGCCTATCATTATACGGCTTGAGATGTTGGATACTTTTTACATAATACTTTGTTAGTGACCACTACAAATGAGTGTCATTGTTTTCGTAAATTTACATATTCATCAGAATCACAGATGTACATGTAATTCTTCGTCCATGTTCAATCCATAAGGCATCTTTGTGCGTAACTGAATAATAAATTTGCTCTTGATTTGTCTGAGGTTTTGAATTCTGTCCCCTCCTCTCTCATTTCTTTTCATTTGTGCTATACCTATAAATCATAATGATCTCCAATCATTAGTATGTACGTTCGCAAAATGTTTTGCCATTGTATAGCTCATGTCTTTGTTCGAAATGGCTCTGGTATGTTCTAAAACCCTTTTCTTCAATGAACAGATTGTACTCCCAATATATCTCAATCCACATTCACATTCAAGCATGTAGACCACATATTGGCTATCACAAGTAATTCTTTGTAAGATACTTATAGCCTTTCCGTTGTGGTCCATGTAGGTCTTTGTATTTACTGCAATTTGACACACTTTACATTTGTTGCATTTATAAAAGCCAGTTGTTTCATTGTTCAGCCAGTTCCTTATAGTTGGTGCTTCATAATGGCTTTTTACCAATATGTCCTTAAGTGAGCGTGATTTCCTATATGATACTTGTGGAAATCCACCTATTCTTTTTGCCAGATCTCGATCACTCCTCAATATCTTCCAGTGTTTTCTGAATATTAATTCAATTTCCTTCCTTTCTTTACTATAAGTGAGAATTAGGCGAGGACAAGTTTCCTCCTTATCGAGTCCTCTTCTTACACGCTTGTCTATTAGTGTTTCCTGTCGAGATATCCTCTTAGCCCTCTTCTCAATCAGATCAGGGAGAGAGAAATAGCATGGCAGGATGGATATTCCGAACATTTGAACAAGGTAGTATTATGGCTACGATATATAGATGATCTATTTCTGATCTGGAATGGCACCAAGGAGGAATTTGCAACATATTTTAAAATTTTGAATGAAAATGAATATGGTTTAAGTTTCACCTATGACATCAATGAGAAACAAATTGATTTCTTGGACATAAGAGTGTATATAGATAATGACCAGATCAATACAACTGTATTCAGAAAAGCAACCTCCACAAATAGTGTTCTACATGGTAGCAGCTTTCATCCAAAATCTTTAATAAAGAGCATTCCATTTGGTGAATTCCTAAGGATGAGACGAAACTGTTCGAATGATAAAGAAATGGTGAATCAATTCAGCATGGTACGGAAACGGTTTTTGCGCCGAGGCTACTTAAGAACTAACATTGATCTGAGTGAGAAGAGGGCTAAGAGGATATCTCGACAGGAAACACTAATAGACAAGCGTGTAAGAAGAGGACTCGATAAGGAGGAAACTTGTCCTCGCCTAATTCTCACTTATAGTAAAGAAAGTAAGGAAATTGAATTAATATTCAGAAAACACTGGAAGATATTGAGGAGTGATCGAGATCTGGCAAAAAGAATAGGTGGATTTCCACAAGTATCATATAGGAAATCACGCTCACTTAAGGACATATTGGTAAAAAGCCATTATGAAGCACCAACTATAAGGAACTAGCTGAACAATGAAACAACTGGCTTTTATAAATGCAACAAATGTAAAGTGTGTCAAATTGCAGTAAATACAAAGACCTACATGGACCACAACGGAAAAGCTATAAGTATCTTACAAAGAATTACTTGTGATAGCCAATATGTGGTCTACATGCTTGAATGTGAATGTGGATTGAGATATATTGGGAGTACAATCTGTTCATTGAAGAAAAGGATTTTAGAACATACCAGAGCCATTACGAACAAAGACATGAGCTATACAATGGCAAAACATTTTGCGAACGTACATACTAATGATTGGAGATCATTACGATTTATAGGTATAACACAAATAAAAAGAAATGAGAGAGGAGGGGAGAGAATTCGAAACCTCAGACAAATCGAGAGCAAATTTATTTTTCAGTTACGCACAAAGATGCCTTATGGATTGAACATGGACGAAGAATTACATGTACATCTGTGATTCTGATGAATATGTAAATGTATGAAAACAATGACACTCATTTGTAGTGGTCACTAACAAAGTATTATGTAAAAATATCCAACATCTCAAGCCGTATAATGATAGGCAGCATTTTGGACAGAATTGATATATGTCTGTATAAAATTGAGACAGCAGAATCTATTAAGGAATCTACTGAATCTCATAGGGTTAATAATGACATATAGAAATGCTTAAATGAGAAATACTGAAACATTAGAGTGATACCTTTCAAGATTTATATGAAATAATGGAATTGATGTTATTGGGAAATGTGTTTCCTCTGTGCATAGCTCTTCAGTCCAATAGAATACAGCAAATTGATTAGGGGTAAAAAGAAATAGTATCAAGGTATAAATTGATAATCAGATACAATAGCACAATAGAGGAGAACATACGTAACGAGTATTACAGTATTATATTATGTTGGTTTAGGGTTTTTTAAGCACTATCTCAAGTAATTATTATTTGTTGTTTGTGTTGTTTTTGGCATTTGTATTTAAGAATTGGAAAATCATACAAATGCCTTTTAAATTTAAAACTATATTATCCAGAATGCATTGTAAATAATGAGGCACTATGGGGTATAAATAGCAAAAGGGAAAAGGGACTCATTCACTGTGAACAAGACTCCTTGGGGAGTTGAAACGCGTTGGTGGTTGTTAATTTGGCATTAATAAATAGGCACTATTTGAACTTCATGGAGTGCAGTGAATACGTTTGGTGAATTATATTTTTCGAGACTGGTCCTCTCCGTCACGAGCACCGGCAGTGGAGTGCACCACCCAGCAACTTTTAGACCATTTTTTGTTTGAAAATATATATATATATATATATATATATATATATATATATATATATATATATATAGTTATGCTGAAAAGGAAGCAAGGAACTCTGGGTAATTCCCATGTTTAGGTGGAGAGGAGCTCCTTTATATGGCGCACATACGATACCACAAGACTCTGAATCTGCTCACCTCAAATGTATGTTTTTGTAGCAGAGTCTTCAGGTATATGATTAGCAAAAGCAGTCCATGTTGAGCATGTTGAGGTGGAAAAGGTGTGTATAGAGAAATAAAACTTGTGTTTACCAGCAATAATGTCTCATGCAATGTAATACCTCCTCATGTAAATGTTGCAAAACTTACCCATTGCAAAATATAGCCCTAACTTTCTAACCATGGGCTCGAGTGCTATTTTGGCCCATCCTTTCCAATATGGTTGTTTGAACATTTTAAAATATGCAGACATTTTAGTTAGTACTGTCTGCATGTTGTGGTTACATAGACATGATGACTGTCGCTCATGTTGTGTGGGTTTGCTTTCAATTGTGTCTAACGTTTTCATTCTTTGTTTACGGTGGGCTTGAAAATGACATGGTAACTTACATGCCATTTTGAGTCTTTTTTAGCATAAGACCCATTTATTATGTGTAATCAATGCATTTCCACATCTGAGCTCAGGATGGGCTGTGTGCTCAGTGCCCCAGTTAGAGCTGACTCTACTAACCTAAATTCTAATTTCTTAATTATTGGTAGGCAAATCAATCCATTGCTCGGGGCGTGTAGTGTTTCATTCACTCCCAACCTTTTAAACCCTTCCCAAATAGACAATTTATTAGAGCTGTAGGTCCCTCGCAGAAACCTAATTTGCTTCCTGCACCTCCTGCTGCATACATTTGTCTGACAAAAGAAGGTCTTCCCTTCTCTTAGAGCTCTTGGACAAAGTGAAATGCATCTCATCATCAGGTAAGACAACCTTACTTTGATAGAAGTATTTTCTGGGGCTCTAACACCTACCCCTTTTGCCTTATCTAATAGCACCCATAAATGTCCAAAACCATAATTTCGAGGTGGATGCAAGCAATCTGAGGGCCAGATTTATGAAAGGTGGAACTGCATTTAGTGCAGTGCCACTTTTCTTGTGCCCTTTAGGGCCCCCCTAACGCCACCATGTGTGTGCCATCTTTAAAATACAGCGCACCATGGTGGTAGTCAGGGGTACTAGCATCATCATTTTTGGCGCTAGTCCGGCGATTTGCAGGATTAGTGTCAAAAATGGAGAAGCTGATACTGCAAAGCACAAGAGGCCCATTGAAAACAATGAAAGCCTCCCTTTAATGCCTGCTCTCAGCAGCCATTAAAAATGCCAATAAAAATGATGCAAAGAAATCTCTTAAATTTATTTTCTCCATCTTTCTGCCCCCCGTGCCGTAACACCCCCCTTGCATACATTATGCCCAGCACAGGCATATTGTGGCGCAAGGGGCTACAAAGTGGCGCAATGCAAGCATTGCGCCACTTTGTAAATATGGCACAGTATTTTTGGCCTTCGAACGCCACATTACCTCCAAAAATATACCTTAATGTGGCACCCTCTTAAATCTGGGCCTGGATGTTTAATAAAATAAGAGAATTGATTAGCAAATTTAAATAAGGCTGCAAACCAGCAATGTAGATGTGAATCATCACAACCGGGAGCAGCATGTAGTAATTGCTTTTTTTTAGCAACGCAGGCTGATGAGTTGCACATATTGTCACAAAAAATTAGTGACTGCATTCATGTTTATTGAAAGTAGATAGCCACAGGCCAAATTCCTGTCTATGTTGGCATGGAAGTTCGAAGATAGGTGATATTTCTTGCACCCAGCAATTAGTAAGTGCATTAAATTCCTCACCCTTTGTTATATTTTGGAAGGTCAAACATATTGCGGTTTAATTAGGGAAATCATTGCAGTATTACCATACCTTATGCATTTTGTTGCGCCAAAATATGCATATGGTTCCAAAGAACTCCAAATAGGTGCTGTTTATCACACATAACAGACACCATGCTATCATACTATATCAGGTGTGATAAATAGCACATTCTGCAAACAGCAAAGTCTGAATCAGGGCCTTATTGCCTAATGATTCCATTACTTACTAGTAATATTAATTAAACCAAATACCTTGTTTCTTGTTCCAATTCTTACTTACTTGAGGTGCTTCACCTCTTCCCAGTCCTGCATGTCTTAGCCAGAACCAATCAAAAGGCTCAATGCAAACTACCCCCCCCCATAATCTCCAATCACCTCCCACCAACCTGGTGATAAAAAGGCATGGAGCCCAGAAAATGTCCTGTACGTCCCCTAGCCAAAGAACCAGGGACTCATATTGTGATCCGGGAAATAACAGGTAGGGCGTGACGTAAGTATTAGTATGACAAACAGGGTATTTGGAGTAATAAAGATTACAAATAAGTAATGGAATCATTACATTCTCAACCCTATTTCTCCTCCCGATACATACTTATATGAGGATATACCAAAGGAAAAACAGAACAACCTGAGTCTTCCTGAAGAAGAATCGCACAGGCTTCTGGTCAATGTGTAAACAAATTTATTGGAAACCAGAAAGGCATCATACAGGAGACCAGTTTCTTAATTTAGAAACAGGAACCAACACACTAGACCGAAGGCTAAATAATCACTCATGCCTAACCTGTAATGTGAAACAAAGGTAGAGGGAGAAGCACTAGTGGCCACCTGTCAAATGTCCAAAATGGAAACACCCTGAGCCTCTGACCAGGAAGCCGACAAGCTCTAGGTGGACTGCCCCTGGACACCACCTGGCAGACATGTATGTTGTGAGTTATAGGCCAGGAAAATCAAGGACCTTATCCACCACCTCAAAGTGGGCGTACAAGCCTTGAAACCATGATGAAAAACACCAAAAATCACAAACAATCTCTCGAACTGACGAAAGTCTATGGTGAGTGTTGGAGGCGGCATACTCTGGTTGGTTGAGGCAAGGCCATAGCTAGGCAGAACCTACCACTCCTGTCAGAGGTGGGTAAATACACTCACTGTACAACCTGCGCTCACCCTTTAGTAGCTTGGTACTGAGCAGTCTGGCTTATCACAGGGACAATGTTTAAAGCATTGGCACAGTACTTTCACACAACAAATGCACTTAACGTCACAAAAGAAACATCACATGAGGTGTATGTAAATAAAGTTTATATTCAAGACACTTTAGTTAACACAACATGGGCATCATGTATCTATGGGCATAAATCACATTTGGAAATACTAGCAGTACAAGGCCCAACTAAGTTAAAATCACATCAGTAATATATACACTTTGAGAAAGATCCTCCTTTACCTCCAGCACCCTCATGCGGTGCCAAACATTGTCAGCACAAGTCTCACCCGAACAAATATTCTAATTTAATCCCACTCAGTTATAGGGTGCACCCTAAGTCACAACAATAATGTGTAAACATAGGTAATTATAACACTTTCAAATAGCCTTGTGGGTGGGAGGCCGCACAAGTAAATCCAATGTCAAACGTAATACACTTTTGTCAAAAATCAACATATAGGGCAACACTGCTGTGCAGTGTTGTTGACCACATGCAGTTACTCCCATATAGTCACTCAGCACAGATACCCGTGGTACATGTATCAGGCAGGTTCGTATGGCACGCACTCACACACACATGCACATTCAGCACCCTAATGCAGCCCTCTTGGACTGGAGTTGAAGGAAACCTTTTCCCTCCCTGGATACTAGCCTGATTCCGGCCAGAGTCACACTTATTCAGGATCCCCGGGGAAAAGGTATGAGGATAGATAACAGGTGGTTTCAGGTGGCAGTCAAAAAATTGATGTTTGCCCACCTCTTGGGAAGATCAATTAATGGTTACCCCACCGTGCCACCAGCAACGTGCCTAGTTTGTGAGGCACAAGGAGGGGGGCTGGTTCACCACATCTCAGGACCTGCTTCCAATTGCTCCCAGAAGAGTTCTGTAACCCACTGGCTCTCACCACCCAGGCCCCTTCGGTCAATACAACCTGGTAACAAGGAGTTGTCAGGGATGGGTGTGGAGACTGCAGTTGGTCCACCACACCGAGGGCAGCAAAAGGAGCAATCAATGAATGAGAGATGAAGCCGGGGAGCCTTTTGGAAGGAGGAGGTGCCTCGTAAGACACAAGTTGAACAAATTCACACCCAGGCAATCCTGGCACTCCGGAACACAAATTTGCTTCCCTGAGCCTCCCTGGAAATGAGGAACAATGTCTGGTACGCGATGACTTGAATCGCACCAGACAGTTCCGATCACTCACAGTGTAGAGTATCAAATTCAGCACCTCCTTGGAATTGAGGCACAACTTTCCAGTGCGCGATGACTTGAGTTGCACCAGACAATTCTGGTCACTCAAACCAAGAGTTACCAGTTCTGTACATCCCCAGAAATAAGGCACAAGTCTGGTGTATGATGACTTGAGTCACACCCAGACAATTCTGGTCACACACTCAGGCACAAGTTCAGCGGTGCCACACGAGGTAGAATGTTACACTGCCATGGGTACGCCCCCACTTCTGATGGTTGCAACCTGTAAGCCACACACGCATTCAATGACCATGCAGTTGGAGTGTCGCAGGAGAGAAATGAGGCACAATCTATAAAGCTGGGCCACACGCCTGGAATGTGAGCAGTTCCTTTAGGGCTCTCCACCAGGCAATCCAGTCTCCAGGCACAAAACCTGGTTCCACGCTCACACCGCTGCTACCAGGTGGGATCCAGCAGATGATGTGGGCACTTAAGAGGGCACCGCCCTCCAGATGTCATAGGTAGAGAGTGTAGGTCCTTTGCAGGAGATCTTTGATGTCCATGAGACCAGAGAACAGGGGGCAAGCCAACAAGCCCTTAGATAGAATAGTTCAGGGTGCCACACAGCATCAGGCAGTCAGGCTGGGCCAGCCACTATTCGGAATGGTGCGTTGTCCCTTACAAGGGCAGTAATTATTCCTTGTGCAGATTCCTCTGGAAGTGTGCACCATGCAGTCCGGCATCCCCGGTCCAGTGTCCTCACAAGCATATCTCTAATTTTCTGCAATGTGGCACCAATAGTTATTCTGTGGTGTGCCTTTGAAGCTGGGGAAATTCAGAGGGTTCTCCTTTGAACCACAGATGTCTCCCCTAAATTCCCACCCTGTCTGACCTGGGGTCGTGGAATGCAGATCTTAATCTTTAGTGGGGCCATGATCTGGCTCCGAGAGGCCAAGTGTCAAAACCTCTCCCTCCAAACAATTTAGCCAGGCCCTCAAATGGCAGAGTTTGTTCCAGTTGTGTGCCCAAGGTTTATAGCTGTCACTGGGGAATGCAGAGATGTGCTTCCCCAGCCTTCAGTTTAGATTACATTTGAATTTAAAAAGCACACAAAAGTGTTTTAGAGCATATTAATGGCCACTTTCTATAAGTTGCATTTCTAGGTTATTTATGATTAAAAAAAACCTTAATCACCGAAAGGAATTTGTCAGGATGAATCCGAATGACCTTAAACATTATAAAGCTGCTCCACTGCTGTCCACTATTGCAGCTGGGAGTAATTGTAAACTTCCCCCCATGTTACCCTATGGGCAGAGCAGCTCTCATAGGTAGGGAAAAAACACAGATGCATATTCTTTACTCCCTGGGCATACGTGCCCTCCCGCACATACAAGCCAGCATTGGTAGGCAGGACACATGTTTAAGAACACCATAGGTGCCAGTGCACACCCATGGGCCTGCTATGACAGGCTGGACTCGTGTTTGAGAACACCATAGGTGCAAATATGCAAGCAAAGGCTTGCTGTGACAGGCTGGACTCAGGTTCAGAAACATCACAGGTGCAAGTGCGCACACACAGTCTTGCTATGACTGGCTGGACTCATAGTTAAGAACACCATAGGTGCAAGTGTGCACACACACCCCTGTTATGTCAGACTCAGCCAATATTTGAAACACCAGTGGGCATGCCCACACACACTAGCCAGTGCTACTCCCTAGCATAGGTAGGAAAATAGCATGCACTTTCACACTGTACTTACAGCTTATAGTGGGTAAGTTCCCAGTGCCTTAAGGCCACTGGATAAAAAAATCAGCAAAACCTATGGGAAGAGCTGATCCCCTAGGTATGGAAATCCTATGTAGGGGTTCTTCACTACCGGGGCATGGGATACCCAGGCATACCTGCCCAGGCTTTCTTCTGCCACCTGCTCCGCCCTGCAGGAGGTGGTCTAGGGATATGAAGGGCCTACTCAGGATTGGCTACGGAGTTAGAAGTGCCAACATGCCCTCAACGGCAACTGCATCTTCACAGGTTTGCATTGTCAGGCCACATAGATGGTGGACAAGCTATTCTGGTGGACGGAACGCTCAGTGCAATGTCCTACTAGTAGCTAGGACTGTACCCACCCTGGGTATATGATGTATCTTTCTACAGGGCATTCCTGTGTACAGCACCTGAACAAGTTTTGTAAGTGCCCCTCCCTGGGATGTGTAGGAAGGGCATGCACACTTCCCCAGTGCAGTACAGTGGGAAATTGCCCAGAGTCATAAGGCCATGCAAAGAGAGTCAGCATAAAACGGGGAAGAAAACGTTTAAAATGTCAGGGAAACCCCCTAAGAAGGGGCAAGTCCAATAGTGTGAGACAAATAGATCATCGTGGTCCGTAACACATCCAACGTGTGCAACACTTCCTCTTCAGGAGTAGGAAGCACTGGAATGAAAGAGGGTAAAATTATCTCTTGATGTTGGTGAAAAGAGGAAAGCACTTTCAGAAGGATCTCAGGCCCTAACCGGAGGACAAGCCTGTCAGGGAACACCTGCCAATAAGCAAGTCTAACAGATAACAAACCCAGCTCACTCAACCTGTGGGCAGAAGTGATGGCAACCAGGAAAAACACTTTCAAGGAAAAGAACTTCAAATGCACACTTTCCAGAGGCTCAAAGGAGGAGACTTGAAGTCCCTAAGCTTCAAATGCAAATCCCTAGCAGGCGCCCCTGACCTACAATGAGGTTTAAGCAAAGAAAAGCCAATAAGAAGGCGGGAGCCCAAAGAAAGAAGTTCAGGCACATCAAAAGGAGAGCTAATTAGCCTAATGGCAGTCCATTGTACCCGCAAAGTAGAAACTGCCAGGCCTTTCTGGAAGCCCTCTTGCAGACACTGAGGGTCAAATTTACAAGGTCCGTGGCACAGGGCAACGTAGCAAGTGCCTTGCTGTGCCACCCTGAACCACCGGGAAAGGGCAAAAATGTGCTGTATCTACAAGATATGGTGCATTTCTGTCCTCTCCCCTTGCGCTGGTGCAGAAATTGCTGCCATGCCCCAGGGCAGGCACCCTTGCAACACAGCGCAGGGGGGCCTGTGCTGTAGGGAAAGGGCATCTTCCTGCTGAAAAACAATCAATGGGGGCATTTTCCTCCTTCTGTGTGTGCTGCAAACAAAATGGGGAAATAAAGATATTTCTCCCCATTGCGTCACTCCTATGCCACCCATGGGGGTTTTGACACATTCCCAGTTTTGCAAAACCTTGTCAATCTGGGAATACATCAAAATCAATGGATGTTGCGTGGGAACATCCGTGCAACACCCATGGAAATGCCTCTGTGACGCAAAGTAAGGCAACGTTGGCTTACTCCATATCTACAAGACCATGAAAAGCCTGGGTCAGCAGCCTGCACTGCCAGTATATCACAAAAAGTGACACGCTGGCGGCATAGGCCACTTGTACTATGGGTCTGAAGGACCCAGGAGGGTGGACAAGTGATAATCCAGATATCTGTCCCTGCACCATTTAAAAAAGGAAAACCAATGATGATCATAAGCCTTCCTAGCGGACTGATTGCTACAGTACTGGTTGGAGACCACCACGGGAGAGGTTAGACCCTGCAGCTATTAGACACATCTGCCCGCAAGTGACTGGGGGAAGAATGGGAGCCCAAAGGGGATATATGGTTATTGGGAGGACCCATTCTGGTGCCTACACCATCAGCCTAATAGAGGAAACTAACCCATCCGAGGCCCAATGACCAGAATGAGATACACTACTCCCCCCCCGTAGTCTGGCCAAACGCTTAGGAATTAGAGGAAACAGAGGAAAAGCATACAGAAGCAGGAATCGCAAGACAAGACTGAGTATCCAACCCCCAACACCCTAGTCCAGGGACCTGGAGAAAAATCTGGAAATAAGGGAATTCACCTTGGAGGCAAACAGGTCAACCTGAGGAGCGCTGAAAAGATGGCACAGAAGGGCAAAAATACAAGAAGCCAGACAGAATTTGTGAGAAGAAACGAAAACTCTACTCAGCCTGTCGACCTGTACATCATCCTTCACTTGAAAAAACACAGCAGACGGGCACCAGATGAAATTCCACCCAACTCACTATCTGAAATGCCAGGGAGACTAGAGACACAGCCCTGTTCTGGACTGCTTGTTTATATAGTTCTTGGCGACAGTGTGGTCTGCCCTTACCAGAACCACCTGTTTTTTGATCAAGACAGAAAAGTGAAGCATAGCCAGAGAAATTGCCTTCAGCTCCCTCCATTTTGAAGAAAGCCTGCTCTCCTGAGGTGACCACTGCCCCTGAATGAAGAGCTCATCTAAAGTCATATCCCACCCAACCTGCTTGCATCTGTAGTAATAACTTAGGGAGGGAAAGAATGAAGCCTTGGGTCAAATTCTCAGAATCCAGTCACCACTGCATCAAAAGCCAGATGTGTGGAGAGACGGGCACCAGGTAATCCATTGGATGAATGCCCGGTTTCTAATGTGAAAGCATATGGCGTACCAGAGGTGCCCAAAGGACGTCAAACATGCAGGCTGCCTGAGAGAAAAAAGGAAGACAAATAAGAGGCCAAACTTGAAAGTAGCAGGATATAACCTAGAGTAAACCAGAATACAAATACCATGTGACCTTGGAGATGAAGCCAATCCAGAGCGGTCGCTCTGGCCTAGTGTCAGCAACAGATCCCCTAATACTTGCGCATAGCCCCCAGCCATCTGGAAATGAGTCCCTATGAATTGCAGATCCCATGTGGGCATAAGATGTGAACATCTAACAATTTACAAGAAGGCCAAAGTCCTCCAGAGCCCGGCACACCAGCACGATCTGAGACTGAAGAAGGGACAGCACTGGATGATGAAGAAGCCAATCATTCAGGTAGGGATGAATCAATCCCCCTAGACCATGAAGGTAAGCAACCAAGGGGGCTATGACCTTGGTGAACACCCAGGGAGAGGTAGCAACTCGGAAGGGAAGAACCCTGAACTGCCAATGAAGGCCATCTACACACAGCAGAAGATACTGTTGATGAGGCTGTGAAATGGGAGTGTGCAGATAAGCATCCCTTAAGTCCAAGGAGGCCAACCAGTTGCCTGGGTGGATGAGAGGGATGGTCTTCTGTAGAGTGTCCACATCGAAATAAGGTTCTTCAGGTAGACACTTAGAAGCTTCAGATTGAAGATGAGCCTGACCGTTCCTGCAGCTTCGGGCCTGAAAATCTAGAGCTGACCGGCCAGAACTGGTACCACAGCAAGTTTCTGGACGAGGGTTGCAGTCTCCTGGGAAAGAACTTGAAGGTCTGAAGAGGCTGGGAGAGATTCCACCAGGCCTGACTGGGAGGGGAGCTGTTGTTTTTGAGGCAGTAGCCTTCCAATATGATCTGCAGCACCCAGGATTTAGAAACATGTTTTTGCCAAGATAGAAGGAAAAAGGAAAAACAACCTCCCACCAGGAGGGCGGAGTAGTCAGGTACCCCTACCCCCAATGGGAGCAAGCAGAGGCTGAGACTTGGAGAACTTCTGAGCAGAGAAGGTCAAAGTCTGCCTGGGCTTACCCTGAAGCTACATCGAAGGACCTCAAGAGTGTTTCTTATGTGGCACCTTCCGGGAGGAGTCAGATTTATGCTAAAAATGAAAATGCTGGGCATGCTTCTGATTTTTTAATGTCTTGCGGAGCATATCCTCCAGATCATCACCAAAGAGGCAGCTGCCAGTAAAGGACATATGCACCAAACCTGACTTCTGAGCAGAATCCACCTTCCATTTCCTCAAATAAACATGGTGGTGAGCTGAACTGAAGATGCCACTGCAGAAGCAGAAGCCTTCAAAACATAACAGGAACCATCCGCAAAAAGCCTGACGTGTGTCTCCATATTGGCATACGGTGATGAACACTCAACCCAGGCCTGGTTTGCCGCAGTCAAGGACTGGAAGTCCTCAACTAGGGACCGATAGGCATAGACTTCATAAATCGCAGCACATAGAGTCAAATTCAAACGTAAAAAGGATTTCTTCAAAGAAGCTTCCACTCTGCGATCAACAAAGTCAGAAATTGAACTTTATCAGACATAATAGAAGGGCAGTCAGATGAGTGAGAAAATCAATCTTGAGTGAAGATGGAAACTTCACATCTCTCTTGGCCAGAGGATGGAGGGGAGTCAAGAACTTGGGAAGATCCGCCTTCACATGATCTTTCCATACCTATTGAAGAAGTTCTAACACCTCTTTGATGACAGCCAAGCAAGTAGGAGGGCAAGAATGAAGCTTTTGAAAAGACCTGAACTAGTACCTGGGAAGTCATCCTCTATAGGGATATTCAGATTGTCACCCAAGTACCTGAAGAGGGCCAAATGATATGACTTCTTAACTAATTTGGATTTGGGGATAGCTTCAGCAACTATACGATCTTCTTCCTCATTATACTCTAAAGAAGACAACGAAAAGGAAGAGGGAGGAGAAGACACCGAAAATGAAGAAAGAGAAGATGTGGGAGAAGGGGGAGAGTAACGAGAGCCCCCAGCCTCCTTAGACTTCTGAAACATCGCTGACAGTGAAGACAGCAGGAGCTGGAAGTAATCATCAGAAAGCACAAATCCCGGAGAGGATGACCCATGGAGGTCTGACTCATGCTTGTGCTTCTTTATTTCCTCCTGAATAGCACTGGATCAATGATGGAGCTTAACTGACCACTTCCTGTGTTCCATGACGAACTGAAAGGAGAAGGAGGAAGAGCCCAATTATAAGGCCTCTCGGGATGCCAAGAAGGCCAAATCAGGGTCTGAAAAAAGTAAAAACACTCCAGGTGCAGAACAAAAATTGGCACAAAGAGCATACCAGTAGTGACAACCCCCAAGAATAACTAAGAAATGGTGGACCTCCCAGCATTAGTATCAGTTGCCTTTTATTTATTTATTTTTCATTTAAAAATGTAGGTTTCTTTTTTGTTGTTGTTTTTTTTGTTTAGACAAAAAGCAGGTAATGGCAGGACACAAAACTACCACCCTGGGGAAGCCTGGACAGGCCTCAGAGGCAACACTGAAACAGCAGACCGCGCACAAAAACAGGAAAATGCGCGGTGCCAGAGGAACAAAGCGGCCAAACTAACGGAGCTTCTAGCGTTGAGGAGGTAATGTAAGCTTGACACTATTTGCATTTGCTTGCCCTGGTTTTTCCCTTTAATTTATTTTCTCTTGTAAACTAGAGCTAAAGCAGAGCACAAATAGGGGTAATCAGAGACGAATATTTGTGTCTGTTATATTCAATTAATATGAAACAATGCTAAATCGCTCGATAAAACAAGCCTCTAAACAGTAAGAGCGCCAGTAGGTTTTACCTTTCAGTGTGAGATGATAAATAAGATGAGTTTGTCTTTTACCTACCATTCTTTTATGGTCACATTTATGAAGATTTGTTTCGGTAAATGAGCTTTTTCATTTTGATTGTGTCACAGGGCATTTAAAATGTGCTGTTTGTGCCAGCTGAAACTTTTCCAGGGAGATTTTACATGCAGTGTATAGCATTGGAAGTGTCTGCCAGAATGCATGTCATTTCCTATAAAAGCTGTCACAACAAAGTTGAAAATACTGACAATCACTGAACAGCATCAAGTGAAGCAGGAACATTAAGGTAGTATGACACGGTGAATTACTGAGCGGTAGCAAACACAGAAGACCAATATTCTATTTTTTTACCAAATGGAGCATAAATATGTCACCTAGAGTGAACCAATTCACAACAGCTTTAGAACAATATCGCAAGACAGGGACTTTGTGCCAACGATCGGCTTCACGCAAATCGTATGATGGTACCCCTTCAAATTGCAAATTAAGGCCCGTATTTATACTTTTTGACGCTAAACTGCGCTAACGCAGTTTAGCGTCAAAACATTTTGCGCCGGCTAACGCCATTCTGAAGCGCCATGCGGGCGCCGTATTTATTGAATGGCGTTAGCCGGCGCAAGCAGACCGGTGCTGCCTGGTGTGCGTGGAAAAAACCCACGTACACCAGGCAGCGCCGGCGTTGGGAAAAATGGCGCTAGGGCGTCTTAAAAATGGTGCAAGTCAGGTTGACGCAAAAAATCGCCTCCACCCGATTTGCGCCATTTTTAACGACGCCCAGACGCCATTTACATGACTCCTGTCTTAGTAAAGACAGGAGTCATGCCCCCTTGCCCAATGGCCATGCCCAGGGGACTTATGTCCCCTGGGCATGGTCATTGGGCATTGAGGCATGTAGGGGGGCACAAATCAGGCCCCCCTATGCCAAAAAAAAATATTAAAAAAAAAATATATATATACTTACCTGAACTTACCTGAATGTCCCTGGGGTGGGTCCCTCCAGCCTTGGGTGTCCTCCTGGGGTGGGCAAGGGTGGCAGGGGGGGTCCCTGGGGGCATGGGAGGGCAGCTGTGGGCTCATTTTGAGCCCACAGGTCCCTTAACGCCTGCCCTGACCCAGGCGCTAAAATCCGGCGCAAATGCAGGGTTTTTTGCCCCGCCCACTCCCGGGCGTCATTTTTGCCCGGGAGTATAAATACAACGCATTTGCGGCGCAGTCATTTTTTTAGACGGGAACGCCTACCTTGCATCTCATTAATGCAAGGAAGGCGTTCACGCAAAAAAATGACCCTCTTTCCTCATACTTTGGCGCTAGACGCGTCTAACGCCAAAGTATAAATATGGCGTTAGTTTTGCGCCGAATTTGCGTCGAAAAAAACGACGCAAATTCGGCGCAAACGGAGTATAAATATGCCCCTAAATGTACTAATGAAATCCCCTATAAAGATCTCTTGAAGGCGAAATATGATTTCATGCGCAATTGTATATGAAAATCGTTCTCTCTCTCTGGTAATTTATTTCAGAGTCTCTAATCCTTTACTAATTTTCATGTGTGTCAGAGTCTGTGTGAAGAATGAGCTCGGCAATCTACAAGAAAAAATCCAAAAGATATACACTGATATAAAAAGCATGCAGCCATTACTGATAGTTCTTTCCACATTTCCTCCACTCTTCCAACAAGTGTATAGACATTATTCTGTTTGGCTAATCTTGAAGAAGTTTCTTCTGTCCATAGTAGCATAAAGCCAGACATTCCAGGCAATCTCTGTTGAATTTCCCTTTTCCAATCTTGTAAAACCACAATTGCTCCTACTCATTTAATATAATAAATCTTTCTTTTTCCACGGTAGCAGTGACACCCACCTGGTTTAAGATCCGGGCGCAAACAGTGATACTACCACCCTACAGGTCATCAAACGTCTCCATGAAGTCTGGTAATGCCAAAAGGCTCCCTACTATCAATAGAGCTGTAACTGAATGGGAGAAAACACTATCTCAGTAAATGACATCTCAAGGCTTCCTAGCTGTGTCACATGCCGATGGCGTGCAACTAATCATCAGGATACACACTTTTTGTCTGTGAATAATAATTTGAGTTAATTTAAAACATATAATTAATTACCTAAAAACACTTTCGGCTCAAAAATGCATTAATAGTTTTGCATTCTATTGAAATAAAAACACATTAATAGACACATATTTTGGAAAACTACATTTATAACACATACAGAATTGAAAAAATAACTTTTTAACAATTTTCTCATCTTATCTTTACAACTAAAGAATCGTTTTAATTAAAAAATAAATATATTTTAAATATATTTTAAAGAAAAGAAACATTTGTTAAACAGTTTTAATAATAGATGTGTAGAAAAAGAAATGCATATAACTCAAACCCACATAATCAATATACTGCTAACCAATACATTTTAAAACTAATTAAAAATATAAACATTAAACTATAATTTAAAAAGTTAAAGTTCACTAAAAAGACAAAATAAAGTTTAAACCCTTTCTAAAATATAAATTACCAATTACAATCCTAAAAGCAAGCATTTACAATGCTAAAAGGTCTTGTTTTAAAATGAAGGTGCCTCTTCAGTCATTGATGAGGGCAACAAGTATGTCGTCACACATGCATTGTCATTTGTCCTTGTACTCATGCTTCTATTCATCCACTAACTGACTCATTCTTGCTTTTACTCTCTTACACGACTACAATAAAACACACACAGACAAACTCAACAACATATGCAAGGTAAAATAAATGACTAAAAGCAGAAAAAAAGAAAACATGCTGCTGCCTAACATGATGGGCACATACTGAAAGTAAAAAATACAATTAAACAAATCAGCGGTGGCTCTCTTGGAACGGTATTGCCGGCACATTTAAAACCAACATGTTGCCCATCTTGAAATCTCAAAACAATGATACCGTATGGGCAATCCATGATGGTCATCTGGTTTAGCAATACTGGCTGTGCAGGATGCCGTGCACTGCAGATAAAAAGAGTGGCAAGCCAGCAGTCCTTTACCACTGGTTGAGGAGCTGTAGTAATATCTAAAAACTAAAAATGAAACAAGCAAAATGAAAGAAATGAAAAGAGACCTATAAAATAAGTAAATGGAAAACTAAGAGACTGGCCCTCTAGCTGTGGCACTGAATCACACTAATTTTCATTTGGATATGCAAGTGTGATCAGACATATGGTACTAGGTATGGGAGCCAATGGCTTAATGTGCTGACCAGTTTTGTGTGTGTGTGTGTGTGTGTGTGGTTGTGCCTGTGTGTGTATATCTTTTTTTCACTTAAAAAAACAAAGGTTACAGGGTCATTATAGTAAGGTTCTGATTTTATACACACAAAACCATGGAAATTCAGCTGTTAACGTTATTTCAAGTGACTATAACTCGTGGCCTAAGGTGCACAGTTTTCTCATCAATAATTGTAATGCAAATGTTGCAGTGATAATATCAATCATACCATAGAAGACGTCATGATGTCATCAATGATGTAATATGTGGGGTAATTAGCTATGTTTTAGTTACCTGTAACCTTTGTTATTTTCAATATATATATATTTTATATATAGTTGGACTTTGTCTTCTTCCACTGGCTTTATTAGACCATTTTTCTTTTGTCTTTGTTGGCTTTTAGGATGCTGCACACTTTACCACTGCTAACCAATGCTAAAGTGCTTGTACTCTCCTTAAAACATGGTAAGATTGGCATATACACAAATGGCATTTTTACTTTACTTGTATTCGCTAGTAAGGTGGCACTACCTGTGCCCAGGGCCTTTAATTCAAATTCTATTAGTGGACCTGCAGAGCTTATTGTGTCACCCGTGTAGGTAGCATTTTGCAAAGTTGGTATTTTCCTACCTTAGCCATTTGGTGCCTGCAGCCTGTCTCTGGGTCACGTGACTGGTTGTAGTTGACAGCTGGGCTACTAGACAGTCACACACAAATGGGAGCTTAGGATTGCTTTGCTGGACTGCTGCTCTGAGTAACTGCTGCCCTGCTGTAATGGCCTGCTGCCTTGTTGCCTAGTGGGAAGGGATGGGCCTGCATCTGTGGAACCCAGGACCCAAAGTGACTCCAAGGGCTAGTTGGCTGGCCTCCTGACTAGAGCCTTATGGGCAGAAAGCTCCACAGTCCTGAGCCCAGCCCCTGCCAAATAGTGCCACCACAGTCGTGGACCGATGGAAGTGGATCTAAAGTGCACTGCAAGCCTCGATGAATCCAGCGGAACTGACTCATCTTCTCTGCTGTGCAGCTGTATACCAAGTAGAAATGATGTATCAGCCCTGTGGCGTGGATTGGTTCGGTCACAAAGATGTGCATCATCTCCTCAGCCACTTCAGGACCGCTGCTGTACGATGCATCCTTGCACTGGCCCTCACATCCTTCATTGACATCAGCCTCAACGATGGCATAGAACTCTGCATTGCAGCCTCGCAGCACCTCAGAATCGACTCAATACCCTGACTGTGTGATTCATCTGTGACACCAAACTTTGCAGTGCAAGCCCTGGTTGACAGGCTCCTCATCAATGATGCAGCACCTTGCATCGTATCTTTGCTGCATCTACAAAATGAAGCATCCCTTCCACTGCGTGACACATCTTTGACACGGATGTTCGCAAAGCTCTGCAAACCAGAATATAAGGTACTTGGTTCACTTAATCAAACTGGACCCCATTGCAGTCAGCCTGACTTTGTTTTGGTCCGGTGCCACCAGACATCCATAGTTGGCTCTATTTTCACTAAATTCTTTCGAATTGCATATCTTAAATTTTACTGATTGGATTTTTGTTGTTTTGGTCTCGTTCTATTTATTAAAGAAATATCTAGTTTTCTAACTTGGTGTGGGTTACTTTTCATGTGGTGTTTTTCACTTTATAACTGTTTGAAGGGTTGCACAAATACTTTACACATTGCCTCTAAGCTAAGCCCGCTCTGTGCCAAGATACCACAGGTTTGGGACAGGTTAGTTTAGATTTGACTTGTGCCTCAAACTGACAAGGATTGTGGTTGCTGCTTGGCAAGGCTCACTCACATCCCGGTCTACTAACACCCCCAATTTCTTATATATATATATATGAATCACACACATATGCGCACATACACATATATATTTACACATAGGTATACATATTATCTACTGTGGTGGCAGTTGCCGCTGAGTAGCTATAGTTAGGTCTGCATATCCATAGGAAGAACATTTTTTGGTTTGCTAATAACTTTGGCATCGTTTATCAAATCTTCGAGAAACTTTCCCAAAAAAGTTCATCCACCTCAGCCCTCAGCAAATTCTTGGAAAGGGGCCAAGAAAAAAGGGTTGTTCTAAAACCAAATGTCCCACTTGCATTTTTCATAGACTTTTTTTAACAGTGCAACCCTCAAAATTGCTGAATGAAATTGCACCAAATTTGGCAGAACACTGGAGCTTGGTCTAGAAAGTGTGCTTTTTGTGATTTGATGGAAATCCGTTCAGTAGTTTTTGAGAAATTAAGGAAAAAAAATATTTTTACATGTAGATGGATGGATTCAAGGGACTCTCACAAGAGTACCTCGAAGCTAATTAAAAAAAAAACGATAGTTTTGATTGGCCTAGGGAGCTTTTTCACCCTTGAGCCTGTAGGAGTCAGTGAATGCTCTGATGGCTGCCTGCAACATGAGAAAAATACTGGATGCAATCATTACAGGACTCAGGTACTCAGTACCCTGTTCTGAAGTTATTTTTTAAAAGAAGAATCAGGTGACAGTTTAGGGGTGACTTGACCGATACCTCATGTGGGGGTGGGGGCCAGAGTGACCTCTCGTGGCCAAAGCTGAAACAGAAAAAGGTTTTGTGTGCTGTAAACCTGCAGGGGACTTGTGGGAATCATGCAGGATTGTAACACTTTAAACAGTAAAACAGTGAAAACACCACACAAAAAGAATCCCACATGAGGTTAGAAACATAGAACTCATTTTAATAAATAAAACAAGACTGAAACCAGAACAGACCAATAGTAGAACTTGAATTATTAATTTTGAAGGATGAACTGTAATATAGCTCTTAAAAGCAAGAAGCACCAACCAGGGATTTCTGGTCATGCTGGACCGGGACAAAGTCAAAAGTTCAGGCTGACGGCAATGGAGCACGTGTCGGCTACAGGGACCTAGTTAGGCCCACTGAAAAAAAGTACCTTAAATCCTGTTTGTGGAACTTTGCATGGATCCGAGGCAAATATGCTTTGCCCAGCTGATGCAATGTTTTGGTTCTGAAATGTGGCGAGGCTCTGGTGCAAGGTCCTAGTGCATCATCATTGAGAATCCCATTGACAGGGCATGTTGTGAAAAGTCCAGTGTCAGGCATGTGTTGTGCAATGAGGTTATCCATTGGTTCAGATGAGCACTGTGATGCAGAGCTGTAGCTTCATCGCCAAGGCTGCTGTAGATGAGGAATGTGAGGCACTTGCATCATGGAAAGTGGGACACAGCGGTGGTTCCGAAGGTGATGCATCAGTCTCAAGATGTGCGCTGTGGCAGCAATGCAAGTTTGTTACATTGGTTCTGAACAACACAGTAGAGACAATGCGTCATTTCAGCTCCAAACAGCAGCGGCAATGCTTCAATTCTGCACCTGTAGCCGAGGATACATCAGTTCCACTGGAGCAGACAACCAATACCAACTTTCAAGGATCCAGGACTAGGGTGGCACCACTTGGCAGGGCAGAATCACAGGTGGCAAAGTCCAGGTGCAGGAGCAGGGTGGTTGAAAGTCTTTCATGTCCTTGTGAATTCGAATCAGGAGGCCAACAAACTAGCGCTTGGAGTCAGTCAGATTCTGGGTTGGAGAGATGCAGGTCCAGGTCTTCTCATACCCAGGCAAGAGGACACCAGGCAGCAGTTCAGCAGAGAAAAGCAGGAGTCCAGCAGAGTAGTGGTCCAGCAGAATGGCAGTCCTTCAGCAACATAGCAGTCTTTCTTCCTGGAACAGTATCCACAGGTCCAGAAGTGTATTGAAGTGGTGGTGTCAGAGGTCTGGTTCCTATAACAAGTTGGGCCTTCCAAGTGAGGGAGACTTCAAAGACATGTCTTTGAAGTGCACAGGGTCCCTGCCCTGGCTCCAGACTGACTAAAGTGGGTTATGCAGCCTTTTGTGTGTGGACAGGACACAGCCTATTCAGGTGTAAGTGACACCAACATTGCATTAACAAACACATATCCAAACAGTCAACATCTACCTTTGTCTTAGGTGACACCAGCACTGCCCACACAGTCAGATATAACAGCAAATGGATCAGCAACTAGGCTGAAACACACAAAACTGTAGACATACAACACACGATACTCAGGAAAAACATAAAGGTAGAAAACAAATTGCAGGACAAATGTGTACCCCAAAAAACAACTATTTGGGTTTACTAATAACAAAATGCAAAATAGCAAAGGCCACTGGCCAGTACAGCTGATTGTAATTGCACAGTACTGGGTCCACAACTGACTCCTATTACTGACAGGGAACCTCCACAGGAAGGGGCATCAAGTGGGCAGGCAGACACCTCAGGGATCATACTTGGGGGCACTGGATCAGATTTGGTATAGGTGGGGTTAAGCTCTGGAGGGGTGGACTGTTTCTGAGGAGGGATGGCTTCTTCTTGGGGTGTGGGGTATGGGTGATTGCAGGGAGGCAGGTGTGACAGGGGAGGACATTGATGTGGAAGGAAGGAGTTGGGATGGGGGTTGGGTTCTCTTGGGTTGGGGATGAGGTAGAGGGAACAGAGGAAAGGGAAAGTTCAAAAAGGAAACTTTGTGTTGGTGTTGATGTCTTGGGTGTGTGCATGTGTGATGTATGCTTATGTTTCAGTGGTTGCATGTGTGAGTGTGGACGCTTGCATGTCTTGGGGACTGGATGGTGGAGGTGCTGGATGATGTGGGAGTGGTGAATGTGTGGGTGTCTGCTGGGGTGGTGTCTGCAGGTATGCTTGTAGTGGTGGATGTTTGTGTGTCTTTTTGGGTGGTGTCTGCAGGTATGATGGATGTGGTAGATGTCTGTGTGTCTGTTGGGATGGTCTCTGCAGGAATGGTGGGTGTGGTGGAGATCTGTGTGTCCGCTGGGGTGGTGTCTGCAGGTATGGTGGGTGAGGTGGGTGTGTTGCTGCCTGTTGTGGAGGTGCCTGTGGGTATGCGTGATGTGGTGTGTGGGCCAGTGGAGGTGATAAGGGTGTCTGGGAAAGTGGTGGCTGATATTGTGTGTGTGGTTGTATGTTGAGTGCTTGGGTGTCAGTGTGTCTTGTGGTGTTTGTGTTTATTGAGTGCTGCTTGTGTGTGTTGAGGTGGATGCACGTGAATGTGTCTGTGAGCTTGGAATAGGTAGGGGAATGGGGGATTTAGAATGGGAAGAGGGAGGTGAAGTGGGGACGGAATGTAGGGGGTGACTGGCTGCCATCAGTGAGAAGGCCAGAGCCTGAAAATGTCTCTGTAGGCCAGACATGCCACAATGAATGCCTTCGAGGAAAGCACTGGTCTGCTGAAGTTGGCTGGCAAACCTCTGGATGGCCTTCACAGTGGCAGTCTGACCCACAGAGATACTCCTCAGGAGGTCAACAGCCTTCTCATTCAGGGCAGCAAGGATAACAGGGGCTGGGACTGAGGTGCCTGGGTCAAAGGAGATGCCTACCCTCTCAAGTGAGTGGGTACGGCTAACTGGGAGGGGAGCAACAGGGAGGGTGGCAATAGAACTCGGGGTGGCGGACAAGGATGGTACAGGTGTGTGTCCTGATCGGTCCGCCACCACTGGGGAGTGGCCACTGGAGGTAGAATCCAATGATGAGATGTAGAGCCAGTCCCTCTGTGGCAGTCCCCTCACTCTCCAGGCCACTGGGTCCCTTTGTGTCGGTGGTGTCTTGCCAGAGGTACTGTGGCTAGATGCTTTACCACTTGGCTGTACCCTGTCTCCTTCGCTTGCCTGGGCTGGTGCTGCACATTCAAAGAGAAATAGGGTCACCACATCTCCCTGATCACACTATTATAATAGTTGCCTACCGGAAAATCAGGATCTCAGATAACTTGAATTGCACCGCTGAAGTTGTACAATCACAGTAAACATTGAACATGTAGGAGACCACATCACCTTGAAGGCTTTGCCTCATGGAGCACACCTTGGTTACCTGTTGTCATACAATATGAGGCCAATGCCAACTGTATTCCCACGTATCTCACACAAAAGTCATGCAGACAAATATTTGTCACATACACAATAACACAACAAGAAATTATGTTTCCAGAACATGCCATGTTGCTGACAAAAGTAAAGTAGCCAGGATAAGGTGCCATAGAAATACTTAATTCACACTGGAAATCTATCCACAGTGCACACTTCACCAACTAAAATTTGACCCAATGGAGTCATGGAGGTAGTACCAATGTTGCTCTGATATGCCACACATTTGCCATGGAAATGTACACTGTAGACATCATTTGCAAATTGACAGGTAGATCTGGTCCTAAAATCTACAACACAATGAATCAGCAAGCCCCACTGAAATCACCGCTATTGTCTAGCACCCCTTACAATTACGTACTCTGATTGCATCAGTATAAGCCATTAGTCCTTTGTATGTTGGAGAGACATGGAGATGCGCAAGTACCTGTAGAATGTCCTCAATATGTTGCCCAATGGGAAGCTACATCACTGTATCCATTTTGGTCCTGCAGACCCAGATATCTGTGGATGAATGGTTGTACCCAACCACATGTGATTTCAACATAACTGAAAGTCAATCCGTGATGCATGCATTAGACCAGGTTAAAAAACCTTACCCATTACACATGTGGAGTGCACTTTGCTACTTGATGCCACATCAATGGCCTGGATATGCACAAAATGGCTAAAGAAATCTAGTCATACATGTCATGTCCCTCTTTGCTACTGCAGTTGTACATGCCAAATGACATCTGAGGGTATGTGTGAGCCAAGAATCAATGGTGACACACTCCTGTCTGTAGCACCACATGACATGTACTCCCATTGCAAATGTCCTGTTCCATACAATGGTTGTCATGCACATATTTTTGAGGGAATACAGGAATCATCCCATGAGCAAAGATAGACCATGCATGGAACAGCAGCATACACATTTTGTCAAAAGATAAAGGGACACATGCCAACATGTAGGCACAATGAATGTTGGTAACAGTGATAATACATAAATCCTGTCTGTGGACATTCCCCATTTACCAAGGGACAGTATTGATCATTAGCTGTACCCAAAGAATAATGTATGCTCTATCCCATGTATGATGGCCATCTTCACATTGCTGACAGTAGTGAGACGCCAGCACCCGTCGCACGCTGAAGACAAGTAGCCTTTGGGTGTCAGATGCCAGTATAATCATTCAACCAGACACATTGCTGAGGACATTGATCCATTACTTCCTTTCATTCGGCCTGTAACACTGAGGAGTAGTGGTCTGTTGCATAGAGTCTGTGACCCAATACCACAACAAACTACTTGATTGATCAATGTACACAGCCATATGTTGTCCCTGCAGAGCAAATTGTTTGTGGATTGTACACAGTTGTGCTGTATGTCTCTGGGTCAATAGGCAAGGCACATCAGTATGCACCTTTTTACATATCTACACAGTCACTCATCTACTGTGTCACGTATGGCAGGTCCCTAATCATCAGGAGGAGGTGTCAGAACCTAACACATTACCATGGCAATGTGACAGGCAGGATTTTGCCCTGTACTCACCCCCTTGTGGCGGCTGTGCTCCCCTCAAAGGCCAATCAATATCTGAGTATACCACCACCAGGATGGAGCACATTAGGGGGGCATGGTCCAACATGCGCCCCACCCATTTTGGGAAAAATGCCCCAGATGGACATCCACAATCTTTTAGGCCCAGTGTCTCTGGTCCTTCCACCTCTTGCGGCAGTGGGCGCTCCGTCGGCTGCGGACTCCCTGGGTCCGCACCTTCCAGGCGGTGGCTCTCCATAGCTCCTTCTTCTGATGGAGGTTGACCTGCATGGATGCAAAAGACATATCAAGAGATTACAATCCCAAGTTTTGGCACACATAGTTGAGTCACACTCCTGTCAGAAACACCAAACTAGAAATTTTAAATTGGTTAACACACCACAATTGTACAACACACATGCCCATAAGTACATGGACATGACTACAAACATATATATTCATCTGCAGCCTAACCTACCAGGCTGCTCAGGGCCTACAATGACTAAGCAGGCCTTCTGACATCAGGTAGCCCATTCTCCAGCAACGTGTACTGTGATGTGAGCCACAATGAAACACTACACACATATGTGGCTTCTGTAGGGTAAACTCCTGAGGCCCGAATGGACGAAGACATTCACACTCTGTGAGATTGATTAACTGCATACAGGCCCTACCATCAACTACCATTGTACAGACTTCACCTTCACACTTGAGTGACAGTATAAGGGTTGGTATTGTGGATACAGAAAGTGTATTCCTGTGCAAGTGTGGACATGTGGCCTACCAAATGCAGACTCATGGCACTTTAGGGATGGGTTCTGTGTAGGCACCTGTACCACAGAACACTCATTTGGACGTACATGTCTATCCTACAGAGATGCCATCCAACATACAAAGGCATGCACTGTACAGTTTCCTCTATGTGACGTAGGGCCAGATGTAGCAAAGGTTTGCGAGTCGCAAATGGGCTGATTCGCTATTTGCGACAGTGCAAAATCGGAAATGGGATGCAAAAAGCCCATTTCCGACTTGCAAAAAGCGATGGGACCCGTTTGTGAGTCGCATCAGTTGCGACCCCATTTTGCGACCCGCAAATAGCAAGTCGCAATTTGCGAGTCGCAAACCTTATGCAATTGCAACTCGCAAATTCCGACTAGTCGCAAAAAGCCCAGTTTGCACGTCCCATTTACCACTAACTCAGAGCAGGTGGTAACCATTACCAAAGTATAAAAGGACGCTGCTAGTGGCACAAGTGCCCCATCCCATCTCCTGCCAGAGGACCCCCAGAACACAGGTAAGTGGGTGCTCTGACAGGGGAGGGGGTTGGGGGGTGTCGATATATCTATCCCGGAGGCTGTTACCGCCGTGGCGGTTGGTGTGGTACATTGGCAGTTTGGCTTCAGCCAAACCACCAATGTCATAATATGGTGGAAAGTACCGCCAGCCTGTTGGCAGTACTTTCTACCATATTCCCGCCGATCGCCAGGGTCATAATGAGGGCCTATGTGACTGAACTTAACATATAGTACTGGCCACCAATACCTGCACCATGTACATCACATTGATGACACACAGACTGCAACAACAGGCACACAAGAAGTCTAACTGGCACACAGGAGCACAATGTAGCCTGTGAAAAGAGAAAGGATGGTATAGAACAGTATCAATTGTGCCTTGGGGTTCTTACCTGCTCCTCTGGTGAGCCATAGATCTGTTCAAACAGGGGTGGGACCTCATCAACAAGAATCTCTAGCACCTCTGGAGAGAATGCAGGGGGCCTATCACCTGCTGGATGTGGCATGATTGCTCCCAGAGGTGGCACACAGCAGCTCAGGGGATGTGTTGCTGGTAGCAGTGTCAGGAGTCAAGTGAGTGAATGTGTACAATATGTTGGTCATGTCCACCACATAGGCGGTTGTCACCACCGGTGGACACAGCCATTGTGCTGCAACTGCCACAGGCAACAATGTTTGCCACGATCGCAACCGCATACCTCCCTGACAACTTCCCTCGGCAGTCGCAGGCAGTTCCTAATGTCCAGTGGAGTAGATCAGGCATCCACCATTTTGGTGGCCTGAAATGCTCTATTTGGCTCTATAAACTGTATAACACCTACAATATGATCACAAAACATCCATATTCTGTCTTGTTATGTAAGTCATTCTACTCAATCACCAGTATAGTTTGTTGCAGGACACAGATGGCATTTGATGGCAGCGCACCAGCCACCACCGCTGACCTTCTTTTTGGCGGTTTGAATATACATTCACATTCACATTTCAAGGGGCAAATTTGTAGCACATCTTTGAGTTCTCCAGATCTATATTGTGAACATGTGTTGAAAACCATGGGGTCACAAGTGACCCTTGTGTAGTTGCCAGCTGAGGAGACCGCCAGGGTTGGAATGACCGCCTTTGTGTCTTGTGGTGGGTCTGATGCATCATGTGTGTCATCATGTGGTCTGAAAATATGTAGTCCTAGCTATTGACCAAGTAATTTTTCCTTCACGTTGGTTAAACAATCTTTTTGTGTGACCTGTAAATAACTGTAGACATTTTTCATCATTGCAGGCTGCAGTGCCTGTGCCACAACACTGACATATGTTTGTGTCATACCACCAGATATATCGACATTGGATTATGATGTCCCTATGATCAGGGGCTGTTGTACTGCAATCTGTCTGTATCTTGGATAATGTAATCCTGGATTACTTTGGTGTGGTATATGATAAGGCTTAAGCTGCTTACATCATCCACTTTAATGTTTTCCTATTCTACAGGACAATGTCTGACAAATACCTTCATTCCTTGATCCAGTGGCCAGTACCTTGACATATGTACATTATTCAGTATGTGTCCCACAGTCATATTTTTAAAAGTCCAGGCAGTCTATGTGTTGTTGTAGGAAAGTGCATTATTTCTTGGCATGTTACCCCCATTTTCTGCCTGCTGTCTGTGTGCTTGTCTGCATCTACTGGGATCCTGCTAATCAGGACCCCGGTAGTTATGCTCTCACCTTCTAAAATTGGTTGCTGGTTGCTGTTAACACAGTATTTCACCTACAGTTGGCATACTGGTGCCTCCTTATAAGTCCCTAGTATATGGTACCTAGGTACCCAGGGCATTGGGGTTCCAGGGGATCCCTATGGGCTGCAACATATATTTTGCCACCCATAGGGATCCCATGCAAAAGCTTCTGCTTGAATGCCATTGCAGCCTGCGTGAAAAGGTGCAAGCACCTTTTCACTGCCATTTACACGGCACCAGGTCACTCATATGTCACCCCTTTAGCAGGCCCTCCAGCCCTGAGGGCAGGGTGCAAAGTACCTGTGTGTGAGGGCACCCTTGCACTAGCAGAGGTGCCCCCTGACCTCCAGGACCATTTTCCCAGAATTTGTGAGTGCGTACTGGGCATAGGTCCCTATCTATGTCCAGCTACATAATGGTAACTCCGAACATAGGCTTGTTTGGTATGAAACATGTTAGAATCATACACCAAGGCTTTTGCAAGCATTGGTTGTATGATTCCATGCACTCTGGAGGCTCCTTAGAAGACCTCTAGTATTGCCATTTCAGCATTCTGTGGTTTTCCAGGCAGCCCCAGCTGCTGCCACCTCACAGACAGGTTTCTGCCCTCCTGTTGCTTGAAAAGCTCGAGCCCAGGAAGGCAGAAGAAAGGATTTCCTTTGGAAGAGGGGTGTTACACCTTCGCCCTTAGGAAGTAGGTGTTGCAGGCTTGGGAAGGGTATCCTCCCCAAGCCACTGGAAATGCTTTGAAGGGCACATTTGGTGGCCTCCTTGCATAATCCAGTCTACACCAGTTCAGGGACCCCCATTCCCTGCTCTGGTGTGGAATTGGACAAAGGAAAGGGGAGTGACCAGAACTCCTTCAGACGGTCCCTGGGTTTTGCCATCTTGGATTCAAGGTTGGCAGGGAACTCTGGGAGCATCTGAGTGGCCAGTGCCAGCAGGTGACGTCACAGCCCTCCCCTGATAGGTGCTTACCTGGTTAGGTGACCAATCCCCCTTTCAGGGCCATTTAGGGTCTCTCTTTTGGGTGGTTCCTCAGATTCAGATTGCAATACTCCAGAAGGAATCCTCTGCATCCTCCACTTTGACTTTTCCCTGAAGAAACTGCATCTGGACCCTCCAGGAACTCTACAAACTGCAACAAAGAAGCAAGATGCCGTCTTCAACATTCTATCTCCAGCTCCTGCCAGCAACTGCAACTGTTTCCTTGTCATGCATCCTCTTAAGACAGCCCGTCTTCAGCCTGCATCAGAAAAGCAAAGGAATCTCCATTGGGGTGAAGGAGTCACTCCCCTGCTTCTGCAGGCACCAACTGCAATGAGGACAAGCTGCGTTCCCTCTTCAGCTGAGCTGCTTGGATCCTGCATCAGAGGTGGTGAACTGAAGTGATTCTGACGGTCCTCATGTCCAACTGTCCAACTTTGGTGGAGGTAAGAGCTTGCCTCCCCACGCAAGACAGTACCACCTTGCACTGCGTATTTTGCAGTGACCAAGGCTTGTTGGCATCCTTCCACAAAGTTGTTTGTGCATCTTGCAGCTCCGGCCCCCAGCACTCTATCCTGCGACGCACAGCTTCCTGAGTTGTTCTACGGCGACGTGGGAGCCTTTGTCGTAGTGCTGCATTGGTCTCTTTTGCACCTTCTTTGTCCCCGTGCTTTGGGACTCCTGTGCACGCTGCCTGGTCTTCTGTGGGCTGTCTGAGTTGCTGAGAGCCCTCTCTGACTCCCCCTCCTCAGTAGAGTCCACCTGGTCCTTCCTGGTCCGGGGCAACACCATTTTCCGCCAACCGCAAGCTTTGCATGTGCCAAGGCTTGTTGGTGGACTCCAGCAATGCAAACCAGACTGCAATCCTCCATCTAGTGTGGGACATCACTTGCACCAACCAGGAATCCGACTCCGTCTTCTTGGGTGCACTACTGACTGGTCTTCTTCACCGGTGGTTCTTCTTTTGCACCTTCATCCGAGTTAGCAGGGGGATCCTGTTCTTCCTGGACTCTTCTGTGCTTCTTGGACTTGGTCCCCTTCTTCCACACGTCCTCTGGTCTTCTTTTCATTTCTGTATGTGTCCTGGGAAAGTTACTTTGTTTTACTCCTGCTTTCCAGGTCACTGAGGTGGGTTCTAGTACTTACCTTTGGGGTTTTCTAGTACTCCCAGCTCCCCCCTACACACTACACCTGCCTAGGTGGGAGACCGACCTTCGCATTCCACTTTCTTAGTATATGGTTTGTGCTCCACCAGGCCCATTTCTAACTATTGTGATTTTCACTAATTGCACTGTTTTCTAACTGTTTTATGCACATTTCTGCATACTAGTGTATATAATTTGTGTATTACTTACCTCCTATGGGAGTACAGTCTCTATGGTATTTTTGTTATTTGTGTCACCAAAAAAAAGTACCATTATTTTTGTAACACTGAGTATTTTCTTTCATGTGTGTGAGGACTATGTGACTACAGTGGTATTGCATGAGCTCTGCATGTTTCCTAGATAAGCCTTGGTGCTCATCCACAGCTACCTCTAGAGAGCCTGGCTTCTAGACACTGCCTACATTTCACTAATAAGGGATAACTGGACCTGGTAAAAGGTGTAAGTACCATAGGTACCCACTATAAACCAGACCAGCTTCCTACTCCTGTACACTGGAAGAAAATGTTTGGTTTGACCACACACGTGTACTAATGTGATATTGTGTAATAATTGTAATCCTGAGCTGGACACTGTGCACCTGTAATATATCGCTGTTTGCACAAGAAGATTGTGTCTTCATCTTATGGTTCACATGGTCTTACATCTCTGCATAGCTAAATGTGAAATTGAAACAAGCAAATAATGAATTTGTGAGGGGTGAATTTATTAAAATGCTAATACGGGAAATACATTTTGGACAGAAAGAAACAAAAGTGAAGGGTTCATTCACGGTGAATGAAATCTTCAGAGTAGGTGCCACACCATTGGGAGTCCAAAATCCAGAGTACCCCTCCCATTGGAACTGGTAGGTGTTTTAGGATCAGTCAACAGAGTGAATGTGTGGCACACAAAGGAGGTCCTTTAGGAAGAGGTCAACAGAGTGAATGTGTGGCACACAAAGGAGGTCCTTTAGGAAGAGGTCACTTGCTGGCAGTGGTGGGTGTCTTGCCATCTGCACCTAATGGATTATTTTCTGAACGTCCCTGCTTGCGTGATGGGGGTGGTCTGCTGCTACAGAGGCAGAGATGTCTGGGGCTGGATCTTCCTTTGGCAGGGCCTCCCTTCCATTGGCTGTCACTGATGTTAACGTGTATGTTGTTGATGAGCTAAAGGAAGGGGTAAACTGTTTAAAAAAAAGGTGGTGTGAATGTCCCTCAGCACCCCTGTTAGGGAAGCCTTGTTGTTATTGTGGGCCTCCTTCCGTTCCCGCATGTCTCTGTGCATGTCCCTCTGTAGCTGCCTGATTTCCCAGAGTTCAGTCAACACCTGGCCCATCACGCATTGGGACTCATGATAAACTCCCCAAGATGTGGCTGATGTCCTGGTTGACAGCAGTCCCAGTGGCCTCACTCTGCTGGCCCACAGCATCCCTCCCCTGCACCATACAGCCATAGGCCTGTGCTCTTGCCACAGGGTGTCCTCTCTAACTTATTCCTGGACCCTCATTGTCAGAAGTGTTGCGATGAAACTCAGGATCCAGGACTGGGGGGGGACGAGATGGTAGGCACTGTGCTAGGGACACAGGTTGGGGGTCGACAGGTTGCCTGTGATGTTGAAGCAACCAGGCTGGGAGGTGTTAATATATGGACAGTGAGACTCATTGCTGCTGTCTGACCAGTTTGTCCAGATAGGCCAGAAAAGCCCTCCACGTTCAGATGCCTAGGAGTGTCTTCTTCACTCACTAAGGCCTCCATCCAGGGAGGTAGTAGCAGTCTTTTCGGTGGCCCTTGTGTACCCAGTGGCAGCTCGACTTGTTGATTTAAAACACACAAGGTTACTGGTTGTATTGTGACATCCACCTCCAATGGTTTAGTGTTACAATAGACAGAGAACTTGTATAAAGTGAAGTTGCAATTAATCCAATTGTAGCAAGTAACCATGGTATTGGGTGTACTGACATGACATGTGTGAAGCATGCCAATTAATTTTGACTGAAGCAGCTTCTGAAATGGCAGATCATTAGCATTTGGGAGGATGGCCTGAAAATTACATCTTGCCACCAGTGCAGGCAAAACAGTGGCTAGGCAAGATATGGCTTTGCCCATTAGGAGGCCTAGTTGAGTGTGATGCAGGCAAACCCAGGACTTTGTTGTATATGTGACTGAAGTCATCATGTGCCTAGTGTGGTGTGAATGTGTCTTCAGCCAACACCAATTCGGTGATGAGTGTTGAGGCCTTACGAATACTTGTTATACACACTGGGAAAGGTGTCATTCCAGTTCTCCAATATTTATTCTTGGGTTAGCAATTCATGATGGAGCTATGTTGACAGATACGTCTGTGATTTGTGCGTGAACTGTGCTTCATCAATCCCTGGTGAATATACTTCATTTGGGAGTTGACGAACAAGGGTATTTGGACAAGTGGCAACTGTGCTGGTGATTGGAGTTAGAGATCCAGGGCCTATTGGGCTTTACGGTCATGTCACTCCCTCTACTTCCCAACACTTAGCAAATGGTATCCTTCCAGGTGAGTAAACGTCAATTGAGAGTTGCCAAATAGGGGCCTTTAGACAAGTGAACACTGTTCTGGTGTTTAGAGTTAGTGAAACAGTGTCTCCTGTGAGTTGCAGTCAGGTTATTCCCTCTACTTCACATATTTGACAAATAGTATCCTCCCAGGTGAGTAAACGTCAATTGGGGGTTGCCAAACAGGGGTCTTTGTAGAAGTGAACACTGGTCTGGTGTTTGAAGTAATAGAAACAGTGTCTCCTGGGAGTTGCAACAAGGTACCTCCCTGTACTACAGACATTATACAAATGCTGGGTATTACATATCTGTATGCAGACTTCATTTAGGTTTGGGCATACATTTACCTGTTCAGACATAGCATGAGTCCTGTTATTATTATTGTATATTGAAAGACTTACAGGCACCATTTGCACCAATTTGTTCAGCATTCCACCCATCATCTGTTCTTTTTCAATTTGGACCAATGGCATATGACAGGTCTTGGTAAATGTAATGTTGGGAACAGCAATATAGATTGAGAGTGTTAGCGCACAAATACGCTGGGTATTAAAAGTTGGTGGGGTACATCAACAGTGGCAAAAGCTGAGCTGTGAGCATGCATGACATGGCATTTATGTGACTTTTTGTATTGTGACTTAGACTCTACTCCCCCAGGTATTCCTGTGAAGCCCTCAGGATACAGGGTTGCCAAGACCTTCTTCTCCCAGGCAAAGAGATGTAATGGGATACTGGGAGGACCACTGCCAGTCTTCTTGGCCTGCAGCTGGTGTCTGGAGACCAGGGAAATAACCTTGCCCCAGAAGTCATTCCACCTCTTCCTGATGTCCTCCTTTTTGCGCAGGGTGGTGCCTACAGCATTCACTCTGTCGACTATCCTGTCCCACATTTTGAGTTTCCTACTGAGAGGAGTATGCTGGAATTGTGCTCCAAACAATTTTGGCTGTACTCTTGTGATTTCATCCACCATGACTCTTGACTCATCGTGTGAAAAAAGTGGATTTTTAGAACGTGACATTGTGAAAAAAAATGGTTCACAGTGACTTACTACACAGGGGAAGTGCAAAAGGGTGTGAATGGACAAAAGTGTGTTCAGGGTGTTCAATGGGATGGTGGAAAAAGAGGTGCCTAATCTATGAAGTGTATGGGAAATAAGGAGCTCTGGCTTCTGGGTTTCGTGTTGAAAATGTAAAGGATTGTGGTCTATGAAGGGATGTGTTTTATTATATCCTTTGCAGGTGTGTACACTGTGGCAATGTGTGTTAGCTGCGTTGATTTTAAATTAATCCAAAGTGCAGCTGTCTATTACTTTGCTGACTGTGAATCGCTGTGGCTTAGACCGCCATTTGCTGGCCACCAGGAAGGTTCTGCCACGGCAACTATGTGATTGGAATATGATCGGTGGTTGACTGCTGTGCTGTCTGCACTGGAGTTCGGACCGCCTATTTCCAGGCTGCAGCACTGCTAGGAGTCCGCCATTTTTGCTTGGTGGTCGGCGGTTCTGCCTGTGTAACTCGTAATAGAGCGGTCTGAGAGGCCACCGGCATGGTGGTCTTTTTAGGACCGCCAACATGGTGGTCTGGCGGTCCGGCCGCCAAACTCATAATAAGTCCCATGTGCCCTGCAAAATGACAGATGACCCTTCCACTCCATCAAATTAAATTTCAGGCCCTTGGTCTGCTGTCAAATTTGGTTGCATTTCAGGATCTGAAAAGCTGCTCCTATAAAATAAACTGACGTGAAATCATATTTTCTAAATATTTGTTCCTATACTGAGAAAAGCATGCAAACATTATAAAACACATAGTTAATGTTATTTTTATTTTAAAAATGGAGGCAAAATGTGAGACTAAAAGACAAATGGTAAATGATAACTTCAGAAGACCTGTGAGCCGTCTTAAAAAAATCTAATGTGACTAAAAGAAAATTGCTTTTGAGTCACAGACAGTTTATCATCAGATCCAATAGGAGATGCACTCCCTGCATTTATGTGTCACAAAAGATCATGCAGAGATTGAAATTTGTTGGAGGCATCACATGTCGGTGCAAGAGCAGGTTGTCATGACAATAAAGTCCCACTCCAGTAGAGTAGAATAAGTGACGATTTAAAAAACCTTCCCAGTCATATCCACAAAATTGACAGTTTAATGGCTGGATAGAACAGTTATTGTTGATAAGCGGGTCATGACTAAAGTGTGCACAGAAAGCAAACTGTTACCTTTCAAAATAAATGCCAAATTTATAATGCAAGTTTCATAGGAAAAGGACGTGAACAGATGAGGACTGTGAGATGCCAGCCGAGGCCACCTCCAAAAGAGAGCTTTAACAGTGTTGTAATGGATGATCCAGACATATGTAGAGATGTACAGGGTAGCAGTCAGAAGTATTTATTGAAGATAGAAATCCATATATAAGCGCCCACCAAGCATAGGCAGGAGCCACCAGTCAGTCTTGCAGTCCAGTCCAGCATTCAGGAGAGAATGCTCAACTGCACAATAGCACAACCATGGTGAAAGAACCACAGATATAATTTAAAAGAACACATGTATATTACAAGGCAAAGATGACAGTCCCAAGCAATATAATGAATAAAAACTATTGTAGTGAATCCATTTTAGTTCTCATGGGCACTCAGGAATTTAGCTTAGCCTTTGGTTTGCAGACCTGTGTCCCCATCACCTAGTGATTTTTAACCTACTCAGCTTGCTCTGTTTTAGTCCATTTATTTTATTTTGTAGACTAAGATGGCTGCCTTTTTTTAAATAGTTATAAAGATGTTTTGATTTGCATTATCAGCGCCACTCAGCATCATGATTAGTGATTTATGTAGGTATTAACATCATGGGGGTCATTACAACATTGGTGGTAAATGCCGCTTACCGCCGTGAAGAAGACCGCCAACACACTGCTGCGGCCGCGGAATTCCGCCACAGCTATTATGACCCACAGCACGGAATCCGCCAATATTCAGAAACCCACACAAGTCCGCCACAACAAAGGTCAGTGATAAACTGGCGAAAACAATTCCTCCACCGTCACGCCAACAGAAACACCCCCATGCTATCACGACCCACGGATCCACGCAGTGGTCTTTCAACTGCGGTATTCCATTGGCGGTACACACCGCCGCGCTCAAAATACACACACATCTCCAAAACACCGCCACATTGGACAATTCAAAATACACACACCTGATACACATACAAACACCACTCCCGCACACCCAACACAATATAAAACACAAACCCACATCACCCACAAACCCCTATGACCAAAAACTATAGACGAAGGCGACAGACAGAGACCACAGCAATAGACAACCCCACCACACAGAGGCACACAACACCATCACCCATACAACATCCACGCTCAAAACACCCCACACCACTACACATCACCACACTCATCAACACATACACCACCCCACACATCACCTACACCACCCCATGTCACGCCAAAGACACCCCAGGTTTTCGGAGGAGGAGCTCAGGGTCATGGTGGAGGAAATTGTACGGGTAGAGCCACAGCTATTTGGATCAGAGGTGCAGCACACCTCCATAGCCAGGAAGATGGAGCTATGGTGAAGAATCCTCGACAGGGTCAACGCTGTGGGACAGCATCCAAGAAATCGGGAGGACATCAGGAAGAGGTGGAACGACCTACGGGGGAAGGTTCGTTCAGTGGTCTCCAGGCACAACATCGCGATTCAACGGACTGGCGGCGGACCCCCACCTCCTCTCCCACAACTAACAACATGGGAGGAGCAGGTCTTGACCATCATGCATCCAGAGGGCCTCGGAGGAGTCGGTGGAGGAATGGACACTGGTAAGTCAAATCTTAACTATCATATCCCCCACCCTACCTGCATGCTATCACACACCCCCACCCTCACCCCCTCCCCTATCACTCCAACTCCTCACTAATGTACTAATAACACAAACCACACATCCCAACACCAAGCCCTGCATGACACAACTAAGCATGGACACCCATCACTAAAGCATGCTCACTGCACATACCCATGACACCCCCCTCAACCATCATCACACAAGCCCTCACACAGGAATGCTAGCACTGGGGTACCCGCTCACCCACCCATTGCACACCATGACACACACACATGCCATAATCATGCTCTTATACCCCTACAGGACCACAACGTAAAGTCACCACACAGGACGGTCCAGACATCTCCACTCCACCCACAGAAGAGGCCCACAGTGACGACAGCAGCTCTGGCCAACTGGATCCAGATGGCCAGCCCGGACCAGCCCGGACCATCGTGGGCCCCGGGACAGTCGGTTCCCCTTGCACAGGCACAGCCCAACACTGACCTTCCCCCCTCTGGTAACACCAGCACAGCACCCACCCAGCGGGCCCATACCTCCGTCCCCAGGATAACCCACCACCCCAACAACAACAGGGACCTGGGGGCAGTGGTAGTGGGCACACAGTCCAGGGGACAGAGACACAGGAACACAGGGGAACTGGGAAGGCTGCTGTGCGACAGGGGGCGGAGAGGCCAAGAGAACCCACTCTCCACGAGGCCCTCTCCTCCATCATGGGAGCATACCACCACTCCCAGGAGACGATGGCTACGGTCCTGGCCAATTTTCAGGAGACCCAGCGCCTGCAGACGAACAGTATTTGGGGTTCAGGGAGGAGCTCAGAACCATCAGCTCCGCCCTGGGCACCATCGTAGGGGTGCTGAAGGGCGGAGCCATGAGGGACACCGTGGCACTCCAAGGGGCCCCTGACACTAGCCTGGATGATGAACTGCCCACCACCTCCGCCGGCGCTAGTGGACAGGACGCCCCGCCACAGGACCACCACACCAGCACCCCACCCCCTGCAGACGGAAAACCAGCCCGCAAGCGGTCCCTAAGATCCATGAACAGGACAGAGCAAGATGGCAAGACCCCTGCCAGGAAATGAAACCACCCTGATTGTCATCCCACTGTCCCACTTTGTTACCCTGTCCAGATTGGAACTGCCCCAGCTCCACTTCCTATGCCAATATGGGCAGTGCACCTGTGAGACTAATAGACTGGACTCTGCCATGGACATTCCTCCACCATCACCCATCACCATTTTTCCACCCCTCCAATAATTAGCACTTCAATAAACACCCTTGAACCACAAAACAATCTGGAGTGATTTTGAAAATGTGTATTAGCAATGACAGTGACAAAATGCGTTTTCAAATGTAATGCCAACATACCTATGTCACCCATCACAAGTCCATGAAGGATGCAAGCAGATGACACACGTTGGTAACCACACCTGTGAAACCGTAATGGAAATGTACAACTCAGTTACCAAATACTGCTTCTAATTGACAGACAGGATAGAGGTAGAAGTGTGAAAGTGAATGTAATAGTAAAAAAAAAATTCTCACCTGTGTGTCACTGGAAATATTGCTGTATGACTGACTCCCTGTTGTCTATGTCTTCTTCCTCAGCTTCCTCCTCATCACTGTCCACAGGCTCCACAGCTGCCACAACACCGTCATCTGGACCATCCTCCTGCAGAAAAGGCACCTGGCATCGCAAAGCAAGATTGTGAAGCATCGAGCAGGCGATGATGATCTGGCACACCTTCCTTGGTGAGTAGAATAGGGAACCACCTGTCATATGGAGGCACCTGAACCTGGCCTTCAGGAGGCCGAAGGTGCGTTCGATCACCCTCCTAGTCCGCCCATGGGCCTCATTGTAGCGTTCCTCTGCCCTGGTCCTGGGATTCCTCACTGGGGTCAATAGCCATGACAGGTTGAGGTAACCAGAGTCCCCTAATAGCCACACACAATGCCTCTGGAGTTGACCCATCACATATGGGATGCTGCTATTCCGCAGGATGTAGGCGTCATGCACAGAGCCAGGGAACATAGCATTTACCTGGGAGATGTACTGGTCTGCCAAACATACCATCTGTACATTCATCGAATGATAACTCTTCCGGTTCCTGTACACCTGTTCACTCCTGCAGGGGGGGGACCAGAGCTACATGGGTGCCATCAATTTCACCTATGATGTTGGGGATATGTCCAAGGGCATAGAAGTCACCTTTAACAGTAGCCAAATCCTCCACCTGAGGGAAAACGATGTAGCTCCTCACGTGTTTCAGCAGGGCAGACAACACTGGACAACACGTTGGAAAACATAGGTTGGGACATCCCTGATGCCATGGCCACTGTTGTTTGAAATGATCCACTTGCAAGGAAATGGAGCATTGATAGCACCTGCACTTCAGGGGGTATTCCTGTGGGATGGTGAATTGGCGAGATCAGGTCTGGCTCCAACTGGGTACACAGTTCCTGGATTGTGGCATGGTCAAACCTGAAGGTGATGATCAAATGTCGCTCCTCCATTGTTAACAGGTCCACCAGCGGTCAGTACACCGGAGGATTCCGCCATCTCCTCAAATGTCCCAGCTGACGGTGCCTAAAAAGGACAACAGCGACCACAGAGTCAACAAATTCTCAGGTATGTACCCACAGCTACACAGAACACGACACCAAATACAAAACTCTTCCTGTATGTGTGTTGAGTGTAGGCCTAGGTATGTGTGACGCAGTAGTAAATGAAGCCATGTGGGCCCCTGAAATGGCGGCTGCCTGACCTCTAAACTGGGACAATGGGATGTGAGGTAACTGCGCTGGCGTTGTACACCATCGCGGTAGGCGGTCGTAGACCGCGGCGCAATGCTGCATTGGTTAACATTGGACCCTATGGGTCCCAGGAGCCAATGATGAAGTGCGACGGCGGTGATGATACGCACCGCCGCGGATGTCACCGCCGCGGACATGACCGCCATTTTCTATCTGTTCAATCACCCGATACCTGATCTTCGACAGGAGAGGACCTACACTGCAAGTGCTGCTGTGACCTCGGTCTGGAAGAGACAATGGCTGCTGCGTCTGGGGAAAGGGCCCCTGCCTTCACTGCTCAGGAGTTGGAGAAGCTTGTGGACGGGGTCCTCCGCCAGTACACGCTACTCTACGGTCCTCCAGACCAACAGGTAAGTACACAGGGAGCACGTTGTATGGGCTATGCCTGTGTGGAGAGTGCTGGATGTCAGTCCGGACCCTGGGGGTCCACCAGAGACGGGGCACCCACTGGCGTAAAAGATGGGAGGACATTCGCCGCTGGAGCAAGAAGACGGCGGAGGCTCAGCTGGGGATGGCCTCCCAACGTGGGAGGGGTGCCCGTCGCACCATGACCCCCCTGATGTTCTGGATCCTGGCGGTGGCCTACCCTGAGTTGGATGGGCGCTTGAGGGCATCACAGGAGACACAAGGGGGTGAGTACACTCTCATTCTGTGGACTTTGCGTGCAGTGGAGGGGTTTGGGTGGGGGTTGAGGGCTGTGGGTTTCCTTAGGCCAGGGTGGGTTACGTAGGCTAGAATCCTTCGTAAGGCATGGCCCTGTGGCCCCCACCCCACCTCTGTAGAGTGCCAAGTACAGGTATACATGCCCCTGTGTCATCTATGTGGACAGATGACACTCATAGCCATGTAGGCCATATCCCAGGAATTGCATCTGTAGAGGCCAAGAGCACGGCGTAGTGCAGGGGGCTGCTTTGTCTGTATTGTCCGCCAACGGTAGCGGTAAGCCATGCACTCAACCTGTCTTTCTTCTGTCATCCCCCCCTTTTTGTGCTCTACCTGTTCTTTTGTGCATCAGCATCATCTGGCGGAGGTACAGTGGAACCGGAGCACGAGGGATCTGCATCCCACATGGCCATGGAGGGCCACACCACAGAACCTGAATACACCAGTGGGACGGAGGGCGAGGGGAGCTTCACGTCGGTCACCGGATCAGCAAACAGCGACACAGACTCATCCGCCGATGGGAGCTCCCTTGTGGTGGCGGCACCATCTGTGCCCCCCACTTCTACAGGTACAGCCGCCACCCCCCCTACCAGCACCGCCCTCCCAGCAGCCCCTCAGCCTTCGCTCCGTGCCCGCTCACCCAGGAGGGTGGGCATCACCTTCGCCCTAAGCACCTCAGCCCCTGCCCCTGTCACCCCTGCTGCCCTCAGCGAGGAGGCCATTGACCTCCTCAGGTCACTCACTGTTGGGCAGTCTACCATTGTGAATGCCATCCAGGGTGTAGAAAGGGAGTCGCAACACACTAATGCATTCCTGGAGGGCATTCATTCTGGTCAGGCTGCCCTTCATCGAACCCTGCAATCTCTGGCCTCAGCACTGATGGCAGCTGTTGTCCCGGTGTCTAGCCTCCCCCCTCCAACTTCCTCCACCCAGACCCAATCCCCTGTACCCCAGCGTATCCCAAGCACACCATCAGACAAGCATGCACACACCTCAACACACAAAAGTAGCTCAGGCAAACATAGGCCCCACACATCCCACAGGCACTCACACAAGCATCACCCACATACAGACACAGCAACATCCACTGCCTCCACTGGGTCCCCATCCTAGTCGTCTCCCTCCTCCCTCCCAGTCTCGTCTACACTCTCACCTGCATGCACTACTTCTACAGGCACTAGGACTCGCACCAGAACACCCAGCACCACACCCCGCTCACCTGCATTTACCACCCCCACTACCATTTACACGTCCCCTGTGTCCACTCCCAGTGTGTCTGGGACGCCCCCTCTCAAAGTACACAAACGCGGGCACCCACACACCCAACATCCATCCACCTCGCAACAGCCTCCAGTACCTGCACCTGCACCCAAATCACCTAAAGTTACACCTCCTACAACCAGCTCCTCTTCCTCCACTCCCAGACCCCCTCCAGCTACCCATCCCAGTGTTCGTCAGAAACTCTTCCTCAGCAACGTTGACCTCTTTCCCACCACCCCCACCCCAATTCATAGGTCCTGTAGTAGCACCTCAGCCAAAAAAAGTCCGGTACCAGTGGTGCGTGTTAAAGGTGTGTGGAGTGCACCGGCCACCAGGGCAGCCAGTGTGACACAGAGCCAAAGCACTGCCAGTCCACCCCCTGTAAAGCACCTTAAGTTGGAATGTGCCCGAAGGGAGAGGGTGAAGACTCCTGCTGGCAAAACAGCTCAAAAGGGTCCCGGGGGGAGTGCCGAGTCAGCTGTGACTCCTCCCAAGGTGGTGAAGGGGCAGAAGAAGTCTCCAAAGTCTGGTAAGAGCAGCACAGTGGAGAAGGCCGCATCCTCCCTGCCGGCCGGGACGCCACCACCAGCACTATCGTCACTGGTCCGGAGACCACCGCCAGAGTCAGTGCCCTGGAGGGCAGCACTATCGTCACTGGTCCGGAGACCACCGCCAGAGTCAGTGCCCTGGAGGGCAGCAGTATCGTCACTGGTCCGGAGACCACCACCAGAGTCAGTGCCCTGGAGGGCAGCACTATCGTCACTGGTCCAGAGACCACCGCCAGCGTCAGTGCCCTGGAGGGCCCCGGCAGCCACAGCCCCGCTGGGCACTGAGGGACCGTCATGCCACACACCGCTGCACAGGTCAGAGAAAGCAAAGGCAAGCACCGCTGAACAGGGCAAAGACCGCCATGGTGAAGACCGCTGAACAGGGCAAAGACCACCATGGCAAAGCACTGCTGAACAGGTCAGAGACAGCAAAGGCAACCACCGCTGAACAGGGCAAAGACCGCCATGGTGAAGACCGCTGAACAGGGCAAAGCACTGCTGAACAGGGCAAAGACCGCCATGGCAAAGAACCGCTGAACAGGTCAGAGACAGCAAAGGCAAGCACCGCTGAACAGGGCAAAGACCGCCATGGTGAAGACCGCTGAACAGGGCAAAGACCGCCATGGCAAAGCACCGCTGCACAGGTCAGAGACAGCAAAGGCAAGCACCGCTGAACAGGGCAAAGACCGCCATGGTGAAGACCGATGAACAGGGCAAAGCACCGCTGAACAGGGCAGAGACCGCCATGGCAAAGCACCGCTGAACAGGTCAGTGACAGCAAAGGCAAGCACCGCTGAACAGGGCAAAGACCGCCATGGTGAAGACCGCTGAACAGCTCAGAGACAGCAAAGGCAAGCACCGCTGAACAGGGCAAAGACCGCCATGGTGAAGACCGCTGAACAGGGCAAAGACCGCCAAATGAAGCATCGTTAGCCCATGTGCAGCTGGGACAGTGACGGGACTGGGAGCGTGATGCACTCTGGGCACCATTCCCCCTCCAGAACCAGTGGAGACCTGCATCCACTCCGTCTGTCCTATATAGGATGAAGCACTCTGGGCACCAGTCCCCCTCCAGAACCAGTGGAGACCTGCATCCACTCTGTCTGTCCTTCACAGGATGAAGTACTCTGGGCACCAGTCCCAGTCCAGAACCAGTGGAGACTGATATCCACTTGAGAGACTGTGGCTTTGCACACCCCAGGATGGTACAGTGGGCAAACCACCCACTTGTGAGACTTGAGAGACTGTGGCTTTGCACTCCCCAGGATAAAGCAGTGGGCAACCCACCCACTTGAGAGACTTGAGAGACTGTGGCTTTGCACTCCCCAGGATAAAGCAGTGGGCAAACCACCCACTTGAGAGACTTGAGAGACTATGGCTTTGCACTCCCCAGGATAAAGCAGTGGGCACACCACCCACTGGAGGGACTTGAGAGACTGTGGCTTTGCACTCCCCAGGGTAAAGCAGTGGGCAACCCACCCACTTGAGAGACTTGAGAGACTGTGGCTTTGCACTCCCCAGGATAAATCAGTGGGCAAACCACCCACTGGAGTGACTTGAGAGACTGTGGCTTTGCACTCCCCAGGATACATCAATGGCCATGGAGCCCCGTCGTGGATCTGGCGTGGTGCTGTAATCGGCTGAGGTGCCCCCCTCTTCCCTTCCCCCTGAGGTGCCTGTTGTATTTCTATCTGATGCCCCTGCAGTGTTCTCTCCGTTTGTGGACAGGTATCTAGTGTGGGCCTCGCCCATGCACTGTGGGCCCAGTGGTCCACGGACATTGATATGTGCATACCTCCAGTACTAATCGTGATGTATGATTTTTAGAATGTTTATATATATCTGTATATATTTGCTCACTGTATTTTGATACATTACAATGTTTGAACTGATTTCCTTTTGTCTTTGCATTCTTCCGGGGGGTTGTGGGTTGTTACTGCGCTGTTTGGAAATGCATTGGTGTGTGTGTTGTAGTGGGTGAGGGTCGGGTTGGGGGTGGGGGTGTTGCGTGTGTGTGTCCCTAACTTTTGCCTCTCCCCTCCGCTATGTCGTAGGTGCAGTACTCACCGTTGTCTTCGGCGTCTACATTGCTGGTGTTCGTAGAGGAGCAGGAAGACAAGCGCAGGGAGTATTTGTAGTTCTGGCTCCATGGTGGCCTCCTTCCTCGTGGAGTGTGTTGAGGTGAGCGTTTTCCCATTGCAAGAGCTGTTTCCGCCGTGTTTTTATCCACGGTGAATTTGCCCCAGAAAAGGTGGCGGGTTGTGATACTGTGGGCGGTACATTGTCTTCCGCCTGTCTGTCGGTGGTGACCGCCACGCCGCTTGTCTGTACCGCCGTGGCGGTCGGAGTGTTAAAGTGGCTGTCTATGTTGGCAGTTTCCGCCACGGTCATAATTCCCTTTTTTTGTCCGCCGGCCTGTTTGCGGTATTACTGCAGCTTTAACACCGTCCGCCAGGGTTGTAATGACCCCCCATGTCTCTTTCTCACTTACGTGTGATAGCAACATAATGTACACTTGCCGGGGATTGTTTAAATAATTGCCACCACAAATCTGACTCCTTATCAGTTGTTTGGGAACATACCTGCGTCAGGGGTCCTACATGATCTGTATGAATACATCTCACATGGAAAAGGTAATTACAGGGGGTCCTTCAAAATGCCATCGACACTGCACGCCACCTTGCTGCAGAACTCAGCCTTTGTGTCACCACAGAATCTGACCTACAGACCTCATTCCAAGGTATCTAGTTTTGGGGGGTGCTTCTCATAGAAATGGATCTAGCAGATTAGGTTTATCAAAGCTAGCTCTCATAATGTTCAAGATTAGGTTCTATTTGCTAGTGTTTTTACATTTCATGTTAATTGTAATATGGTGGTGGTTTTTATTTACACATCTTCACAAACATCTTCACAGCTTCTTTTACTGTGTGTTATCCTAATCATTGCAGCTCATGCATTTTATAGTAGATTGCAGTCTACAATAAATATATTGAAAAATGTCCTGCATCTCCTTCATTGCCTGTGTGTGACCAAGGCTTGCTGCTAATGAGAGAAAAAGGTAACTTCCATTCCACCACAACTTCCCTGAGATGTTGCAATCTAGACTACATACGTAAGGCTGCCAGAAATCACCTTTGCTTTCTCAGTTTTGGTGAGCTACTGCTTGTGAGCTGGGAGGGTTGGGCCAACAGTTGCAACTTGTTGTAGGAGTGGCTTAGTCACCTACAAACAAAAGTGCTGTCTCCCCTAAACCAGCAGTCTTGCCTAGGAGCAAGAGTCCAATTACGACATGGCACCACCCACCGACAATGGTGTTTTGGCACTATTTATGGATATCCTGAGTATCTCCGTCTCACATACAGCAGATACCCAAATTACTATTATACCAAGGTGTCTTTGGTCTTAGGGATAATCCTCAGCTGAATAGGGAGCACCTAACTAGGCTTTAGGGTGTTCAAGCTTGAACTCTGAAAAGTACTTTCTACCCATTTGGTGTTCCTTCTCTGTTCCCATTATACAACATGGCGAACATCATAGACATTTCAGAAAATGTCAGACACGCACTAAAACAACACTTAGAAACCCATGGTTTAACAAATGAGAGAAGACATGTCACATCTATCGTGGAAGCTCATGATGCTTACCAAACAGAAACATTATATTCTTGGGTCACCTTTCCAGAGGAATATGACAGAACACATACATTTCAGACATGTAAAATAGCCAATGTACTGCAGCTGTACCAAGCTTACCGCTATCTAGAAATACCACTTTCCTATCAAGAACATCAACATTGGTTGAATGATGCCCTACCACATGTAATACAACCCATGAGATTAGATACCTTAAGTAATGACGGACCCGCGTGGCCTATGTTTGCCACATACACACCATATCCTATCATACAAGCAATGCAAACAGCTGACGTACGTTCACTTTACAATGAGCTAGTACAACTTTACAGACAATTAGTACAATTCGCTATGCGGACCTTGAACACCGCCCCAGCAAGGGCTGCACCAGGTGGCCACCAATTGGCCGTTACTGGGATTAACCCACAATTAGTACATTCTATCATGGGTAAAGCCCCCACAGAATGTGAGAAGATTCTGTTCTGGTTAGAACAAAAACCAACCAGCTGAAGCAGTGTTTTCCCATATAGGACCCCAAGATAAACATAGAATCCTCACAAGGTGCTTGCTATTCAGAATGGTTCCCTCAGTGGACAACTGCACCACATGGGCTACAGTCTTTGCTGCAATTTACAATACCACACATAGTACACCGACACTTGCCAACTTGCCAGAAGTGTTAAAACAAAATCAGAATGAGCATGGGGCTGCTCCAGCCCTAGATTTGGGGATGAATTTGATACGTAACTTCGACACAGTCTCCTCAATAATACTCAGTGATATTAAAGGGGAAGTGGTAGCTTTGGCTATAATAGGCCAGCGGCTCTGGGAAATTCCATAGTTGGAACAGGTTTGTCAACAACCAAAATGTATTTCCGACATCTATACTAGTATAATAGGGATAGTTTGAGAGTCAAACAAAAGAAGCCTGAAATTCGGACTACCACCCCTAAAGACGGTACTAAAAAAAGCACGAGAAGGTTCTAAAAAACGCTGAGATAAACAAAAACAAAAAAAAGATAGACAAAGTCAGAGAGCAGACTCTCCACATCCGGAGAGCTCCGAAAGGAGATGTAATCTCAGAAATAGAGAAACTTTAAAGGCTCCTGACAGATATGCTGATTCACGTTCAAGACACACTGGATGGACGGAATGAGAGAGTGGGCTGGTCAGAGCAACGTACAAACTACCTGAAATAGAAGAAAGACATGCAGCATTCCTCAGACAAAAGAGAAGACAAATTCCCCCAACAAAAGCCACAATTGAAAAAGAAAAAAGGTGGCAACAATTTCAATAAAACATGCCAGCAAACTTAAGAACATTGCTGAGGAACAAGACATGGGCAGCAACCCTGCTAGACAGTGCAGCAGAAGTCACAATGTGTTGCCAGAGTCTGAAGGAACATCTGGATGCAACAGCAAGTAACAACTTTCTTGCAGTTGAGACTGCGGATGGGTGCATTCTCCCAGCTGACAGGGTTTATGATTTAAATATCTAAATTGAGGGAGACATAGAGCGCATATTTACTGTAATTTCTTGGGAAGAACTTAGTTGTGATATCCTATTGGCAGGATGCGACTGGCCACCTGACCATGTCCGTAAGCTCCCACATGGGGAAGATGTCAATTTGCCTTCTTCCTCAGATCTTGGTCCGGAGGTGGCAAAAGAAGCCTACGCAGTTGACTGGGCTTTGGTGCAGGCACCTGCGCTATACTACAACCATAAAGGGTGGGAAAAGGATTCCCCCTACATGTAAACCAATTAAGTCTACACCTCAGCCTCAGCCGCAATATCCAGTTAAACATGAGGCTAAAGCTGCAATGAAAGAGATCCTCACTCAGCTCAAGTACCAGGGAGTAATAGAGCCCTGTATCTCTGCAATGAATAACTTGTTATTCCCAGTTGCAAAACCAGACCATTCATATAGCATAGTCTTAGATTACAGACACTTAAAGAACTATGTAAGCACATACGTGATACAAAATTCACAAAGCACAGCACTAATTAACAACATAGGCCCTCATTACAACATTGGTGGTAAATCCCGCGCACCGCCATGCAGAAGACCGCCAACACACCGATGCGGCGGTGGAATTCTGCTACAGCTATTACGACCCACAGGCTGGAATCTGCCAAAATCCAGACACCCACACAAGTCCGCCACACCAAAGGTCAGTGATAAACTGGCGATAACAAAACCGACACCGTCACGCCAACAGGAACACGCCCACACTATCAAGACCCACGAACCCACGCGTCGGTCTTTCAACCGCGGTATTCCATTGGCGGTACACATCACCGCGCTCAAAATACACACACATTTACAAAACACAACCACATTGGACAATTCGAAATACACACACCTGATACACATACACACACCACTCCCACACACTCAATACAATATAAAACACACAACCACATCAGCCACAAACCCCTACGACAAAAATTGAGAAAGAAGCACAGAGAGAGACATCACCATCAACAATACTAGCATCTACAGTCACACAACACCATCACTCACACAACATCAACGCACCTCAGACAACACACACAAACACATCCCCTCACACAGCACAACACACACCACCGCACACATCACCCACACCACACCATGGCACCGCAAAGACACTCCAGGTTCTCTGAGGCGGAGCTCAGGGTCATGGTGGAGCAAATTTTCCGGGTAGAGCCACAGCTATTCGGATCACAGGTGCAGCACACCTCCATTACTAGGAAGATGGAGCTATGTTGCAGAATCGTAGACAGGGTCCACACAGTGGGACAGCATCCAAGAACTAGGGATGACATGAGATAGAGGTGGAACAACCTACGGGGGAAGGTGCGTTCCGTGGTCTCAAGACACCAGATTGCAGTTCTGAGGACTGACGGTGGACCCCCACCTCCTCCCCCACAACTAACAACATGGGAGGAGCAGGTCTTGGCTATCCTGCATCCTGAGGGCCTCCCATGAGTAGCAGGAGGAATGGACTCTGGTAAGTCAAATCTTAACTATTACATCCCCCACCCTGCCTGCATGCTATCACATACCCCCACCCTCACCCTCACCCCATCACTCCAACACCTCACATATGCCCCACTATCACAACCCACACATCCCAACACCAAGCCCTGCATGCAACACCAAAGCATGGACACCCATCACCAAAGCATGTCCACTACAGATACCCACACAGATCCCCAAACCAACTATCACACACGGTCCTAGACAAGAATGCAAGCACTGGAGTACAGGGTCACCCACCCATTGCACACGATGGCACACACAGATGCAATAATCATGCCTTTACACCCCTGAAGGACCCCTACCCAATGTCACCGGACAGGAGGTTCCAGACATGTCCACTCCCCCCACAGAAGAGGCCCATACTGATGACAGCAGCTCTGTCCAACTGGATCAAGATGACCAGCCCAGCCCATCAGGGACCTCGGGACAGTCGGTTCCCCTCACACTGGCACATGCCACCACAGAGCCACCCCCCTCGGGAAACACCAGCACAGCACCCACCCAGCGGGCTCATACCTCAGTCCCCAGAACACGTCAAGAAGCAGTGTGTCCACCACTACAGGGAACCCAGGAAAACCCACCAACCCAAGACAATCAGGGACCTGGGGGCAGTGGCAGTGGGCACACGGTTCAGGGGACAGAGGAACAGAAAAACAGGGGAACTGGGATGACTGCTGTGCAACAGGGAGAGGACAGGCCCAGGGAACCCACTCTCCAACATCATGGGAGCGTACCATAATTCCCAGGGGACGATGGCAACGGTACTGGCCAATTTTCAGGAGACCCAGCGGCTGCAGGAGGAACGGTATCTGGAGATCAGGGAGGAACTCAAGTCCATCAACACCACCCTGGTCACCATTGTAGGTGTGCTGAAGGACCTTGTGAACACCAGGAGGGACACTGTGGCACAACAAGGGGCCCTTGACACTAGCCTGGATGATGAACAGCCCACCACCTCCACCGGCGCTAGTGGACAGGAGGCACCGCCACAGGACCACGACACCAGCACCCCACCCCCTGCAGATGGAGAACCACCCCGCAAACGGTCCCTGAGATCCAGGACAAAGTCAGAGAACAATGCCAAGACCCCCGTCAGGAAATGAGACCCCCCTAAATGTCATCCTTCTGTCCCACTTCGTCACCCTGTCCATCCATCAACTGCCCTAGCTCCACTTCCTATGCCCCTTTGGACAATGCACCTGTGAAACAAATAGACTGGACTCTGCCATGGACAATCCTCCACCATCACCCCTGCCCATTTTACAACCCCCTCCACTAATTTGCGCAAACATAAACACTCTTGAATCACAAAACAATCTGGAGCCAGTCTGTGCTTTCACAAATATGTATTTGCAATAACTATGGAATATAGCAATGTCAATTGTATTGTCAACATACCGATGTAAACAGCTCTAGTCTATGAGGTAATATAGCAGAGGTCACACAGTGGGACCCACATCTGTGAAATGGAAAGGCAAAGTGACAAGTCAGGGTCCATACACTGGGTGAAAGTGACAGACATATGATAGGTATGATAGGTATGAGATGTGGGAGGCAGTGATATCTTCTTACGTGTGTCTCACTGGAAGTATTGCTGGATAACGTTGTTTCTGTTGTCGATATCCTCTTCTTCTGCCTCCTCTTCTTCACTGTCCATGGGCTCCACAGCTGCCACAAGACCTCCTTCTGGACCATCCTCCTGCAGAAAAGGCACCTGTCGTGGCAAAGCCAGGTTGTGCAGCATACAGCAGGCCACAATGATCTGGCACCCCTTCTTGTATGAGTAGTAGAGAGAACCACCTGTCATATGGAGTCACCGGAACCTGGCCTTCAGGAGGCCGAAGGTCCTTTCGATCACTCTCCTAATTCGCCCATGTGCCTCATTGTAGCGTTCCTCTGCCCTTGTCCTGGGATTTCTCACTGGGGTCAGTAGCCATGACAGTTTGGGGTAACCAGAGTCATCTGCAAATGTCGAGGGACAACTGTTAGACACACACTAACCCTTAGGGACAACCCCATACCCAGACAACAATTCACACGGTATAGGGTCCTTGTCCTCACCTATTAGCCACACTCGGTGCCTCTAGAGTTGCCCCATCACATAAGGGATGATGATATTCCTCAAAATGTAAGCGTCATGCACTGAGCCCGGAAACTTGCCATTCACATGGGAGATGTACTGGTCAGCCAAACACACCATCTGCACATTCATTGAATGGTACCTCTTCTGGTTTTTGTACACCTGTTCACTCCTGCGGGGGGGGTACTAAGGCCACATGTGTCCCATCAATGGCACCTATGATGTTGGAGATATGTCCCAGGGCATAGAAGTCACCTTTCACTGTGGGCAACTCCTACACCTGAGTAAAAACGATGTGGCTGCGCATGTGTTACAGCAGGGCAGACAACACGCTGGACAACACGTTTGAGAACATAGGCTGGGACATCCCTGATGCAATGGCCACTGTTGTTTGAAAAGACACACTTGCCAGGAAATGGAGTACTGACAGGACTTGCACTAGAGGGGGTTTTCCTGTGGGATGGCAGATAGCTGACATCAGGTCTGGCTCCAACTGGGCACACAGTTCATGGATTGTTGAACGATCAAGTCTGTCGGTGACTATTACATGTCTCTCATCCATTGTCAACAGGTCCACCAGCGGTCTGTACACCGGAGTATGTCGCCATCTCCTCACCTGCCCCAGCGGACGTGCCCTATGGACGAGAACAGCAAGCAGAGAGTCAGCCAACACTGAGGTATTAAAAAAAAAATGTATTTCACTAATTTGTCAATCCGCAATGTGCCTGTCACTGTGTGTATGCAAGGCCTAGATAGGTGTGACGCATTTAAAATTTATGCCATGTGGCCCCCTGAAATGGCGGCTGCCTGACCTGTAAGGTGGGACAAGGGGATATGAGATAACTGCGCTGGCGTTGTACACCGTCGGGATAGGAGGTCAAAGACCGCGGCACAATCCTGCATTGGTTAACATTGGACCCTATGGGTCCCAGGAGCCAATGACGATGTACGCCGGCGGTGACGGTACGCACCACCGCAGACGTGACCGCCATTTTCTGTCTGTTCACTCACTTGATACTTGACCTTCGACAGGAGAGGACCTACACTTCAAGTGCTGCTGTGACCTCAGTATGGAAGCGACGATGGCTCATGTGTCTGGGGAAAGGGCCCCTGTCTTCACTTCGGGGGGGAGTTGGCGAAGTTAGTGGATGGGGTCCTCCCCCAGTACACGCTACTCTACGGTCCTCCAGTCAAACAGGTGGGTACACTGCAAGCATGCTGTATGGGCAATGCCTGTTTGGAGTGGTGTGGATGGAAGATACAGTGGAGGGGGGACTGAGGCCTGCATGAGCGGACGGTGAGTGTATGTGCGTCAGGGCAAGGGTGGGAACGTGGGTCAATGACTGTGACGGTCTGGACGGTTGAAGATTATCCTTTTCCCCTGTACTATTCCTCTAAGTCAGCGCCCACCAGAAGAAGGATATTTGGCGTGCCATCGCGAAAGGACGTCTGGACCCTGGGGGTCCACCACAGACGGAGCACCCACTGCCGTAAAAGATGGGAGGACATTCGTTGCTGGAGCAAGAAGATGGCGGAGGCCCAGCTGGGGATGGCCTCCCAATGTGGGAGGGGTGCCCGTCGCACCATGACCCCGCTGATGTTCCGGATCCTGGCGGTGGCCTATCCAGAGTTGGATGGGTGCTTTAGGGCATCACAGCAGCCACAAGGGGGTGAGTACAGTCACATCCATCTGACTCTGCGCGCATTACGAGGTGTCTGGGTGGAGGAGGTGGGCTGTGGGTTCCCCTAGTCCAGGGCCAGTTTTGTAGGCAAAGCCTGTTCATGAGGCAGGCTATGTGGCACCCCAACCCCACCAGTGGTAAGAGCCAACTACACCTAGTCAGGCTTTTGTGACTTCCATGTGTGCAGCAATCGGACATAGGCCTTGTACCCCATGTCCCTGTGATTAATTAGGGAACTCTAAGTGCATGGCGTTGTGCAGAGGGCTGCTGTGTCTGTAGTGTCCGCCAACGGTAGCGGTATTGCATACACTGAACATGTCTTTCTTCTGTCATCCCCCCTTTTTGTGGTCTCCCTGTTCTTGTGTGCATTAGCATCATCAGGCGGAGGAGCAGTGGCACCGGAGCAGGAGGGAGCTGCATCCCACATGGCCTTGGAGGGCGAGACAACAGAGTCTGAAGCCACCAGTGGGACGGAGGGCGAGGGGAGCTCCACGGCGGGGACAAGAGGTGACATCAGCGACAGTGACTCTTCCTCTGATGGGAGCTCCCTTGGGGTGGCGGGCCCCTCTGTGCCCCCTGCATCAACAGGTACAGCTGCCACCCCCCCTACTAGCACCGCCCTCCCAGCAGCCCCTCAGCGTGTGTCCTGTGGCCGCTCACCCAGGAGGGTGGACATCTCCTTCGTCCCAGGCACCTCAGGCCCTGCCCCAGTCAGCCCTGCTGCCCTCAGTGAGGAGGCTATTAACCTCCTGAGCCAGCACCGATGCCACAGAGCCCGCTGCCAGCACCGATACCACAGAGTCCGCCGCAAGCACCGCCGCTACTGACACCGTCGCCAGCGGCCCCGCGACATCCTGAGCCAGTGGCACCACAGCAGACATGGCTGCCATCCCCAGTGGTCAGTCGTCCGAGGCTGGTGGTCAGTTCCAGGAGCCTGGGCAGCTTGCATGTTGCACCACCGTCAGTGGAGTATCACATCCTCTAGCTCAGTCCTTGGAAGGATGAAGCACTCTGGGCACCAAGCCCCCTCCAGAACCAGTGGAGAAAGACATCCACTACCTCAGTCCTTGGAAGGATGAAGCACTCTGGGCACCAAGCCCCCTCCAGAACAAGTGGAGAAAGACATCCACTACCTCAGTCCTTGGCAGGATGAAGCACTCTGGGCACCAAGCCCCCTCCAGAACCAGTGGAGAAAGGCATCCACTACCTCAGTCTTTGGCAGGATTAAGCACTCTGGGCACCAAGCCACCTCCAGAACCAGTGGAGAAAGACATCCACTACCTCAGTCCTTGGCAGGATGAAGCACTCTGGGCACAAAGCCCCCTCCAGAACCAGTGGAGTATCACATCCACTACCTCAGTCCTTGGCAGGATGAAGCACTCTGGGCACAAAGCCCCCTCCAGAACCAGTGGAGACTGTTATCCACTTGAGTGACTGTGGCTTTGCACTCCCCAGGATAGAGCAGCGGGCAAACCACCCACTGGAGAGACGTGAGAGACTGTGGTTTTGTACTCCCCAGGATAGAGCAGTGGGAAAACCACCCACTGGAGAGACTGTGGTTTTGCACTCCCCAGGATAGAGCAGTGGGAAAACCACCCACTGGAGAGACTTAAGAGACTGTGGCTTTGCACTCCCCAGGATAGAGCAGTGGGCAAACCACCCACTGGAGAGACTTGAGAGACTGTGGCTTTGCACTCCCCAGGATACATCAATGGGCACGGAGCCCCCTCGTGGCGTCGTGCACTCATCCGGCTGAGGTGCCCCCCCTTCCCTCCCTCCTGAGGTGCCTTTTTCATTTCGATCTGATGCCCCTGCAGTGTTCTCTCCGTTTGATTTCTGGTATCGAGTGTGGGCCTCGCCCATGCATTTTGGGCCCAGTGGTCCACGGACTATGAATGGTGCACTATCCAGACTTGTATAGTTGGTGTACTTAATTGTTTATACTGTATTTCAAGTTTTGACTAATGGATTTTTATTTATTACAATCGTTACAATCATTTCCTTTTGTCCTTGCGTTTTTCCAGGGGGAGTGAGGGGGGTAAATGTAATGTTGCAGCATGTATTTGTGTGTATGTTGTTGTGGGTGAGGGTGGGGGTTTTGCTTGTTGCGTGTGTGCGTCACTCTCTTTTCCCTCCACCCTCCCCTGTGTTGTAGGTGCAGTACTCACCGTGGTTGTCACCACCATCTTTCATGCTCCTGGTAGAGGAGCAGGAATACTATCGCAGGGAGTATTTGGAGTTCTGGCTCCATGGCGTCCTGGTTCCTCGTGGAATGTGTAGAGGTGAGTGTTTTCCCTTCCAAGTCCAGTTTCCGCCGTGTTTTTGTTCGCGTTGTTTCTGCCCCAGAAAAGGTAGCGGCTTGGCCTCTCATAATAGTGTGGGCAGTACATTGTCTTCCGCCTGTCTGTTGGCGGTGACCACCAAGCTGTTTGTTTGTACCGCCGTGGCAGTCGGAGTGTTAAAGTGGCTGTCTATGTTGGCGGTTTCCGCCATGGTCGTGATTCCATTTTTTTTACCGCCGGCCTGTTTTTTTTTTGCCAAAACATAGCGAATGAAAGTTGGAACCTGAATGCCTTCTCATTTGGCTCACAAGAAGATTTTTGCCATTTGCCGCATGGCTATAGGAACAGCCCAGGATTTTTCTCTGCTTGTGCCACATCAGTATTGCATGATATTGATCCTGAGGTGTTGTCCTATGTGGATGACATCTATCTCACAGATGACGACCTCAAAATTCATCTTGCCAGGGTGGATCAGGTCATTTTAGGGTTTTCAGCCCTTGGCTACAAATTCAACTTCAAGAAAACTAAAATAGCCTTTCTCAGTGTATTGATCCTGGGACACGAGCTATTAAATGAGGGTAAGAGCCTGGCCCTGCACTTTTTAGAAAAATGTGCTTAACTCCAACCACCAAACATGATTGAAAAAGTGCAGTCATTACTTGGTTTCTTTACCTTTGGCAGAACTTAATTTCAGATTATGCACAACACATAAAACCACTCTATGATTTAATTTGCTCAGATTTCTCAAGCCGGCAATAGACAGTTGAACACATGAGCATCCCTAGAGGATTGCAGCAAGACATGCTAGAAGCAAAACACTTACACACATGTGACAACAAAACAAATGTGGTCATCAGAATAATTGCTGGTGCCATTGGGTTCACCTATGTCACCTTTAATGAGGGTGGCATGGTGCCCATAGCATTCGAATTACATTTGTGTTCAACTGCAGAACAACATTTTGCACCCACAGAAAAGATTCTGAGTGCTGTACAGATGCCTGTTTTTAAGGAGGGGCTACTTTTCCAAGGGAAATGCATTTTTGTTGTTACCTCGGTGCCGGCCTTAGTGGCTGTCACCAAAGCAAGCGTTCCTAACGCTAAAGCATTACATTCACTTTGGATTCGATTGGCAACCTCCCTGCCTGTCACTGATGTTGATTACATCTTTGATCCAAAACTTAAAACACAAGAATTTCTCTAACAAGAACAGGAGTACCCTGCACCTACTAACATCTTGCCACTGGACAGATATCAAACTGTCATTCACACTGAAGGTTCAGCACAACCAGCTGTAGGTATGAAACAACAATACTCAGCCGCTTGCCCAACTGTGAGCGGAGTGATGAAGGATGGTGTATTCCACCTCTCAACATACCTACATGCAGACCCTGGGGGACTGCACAGCTCAGTTGGCTGATCTTAAAGCTCTTATCTTGTCACTGGAACATACGGATCAAGGACAGCTCACACTGATTGTGTGTGATTCGTACTACTGTTTCCAGTCCTACAATAATTATCTCAATTGTTGGTGGTTGAATGGATTCAGTGACTCAGAGGGGAACACCATAAAACACAGACCTCTGTGGGGGTGGGTGGCTGATCTTAACGATAAGCTATCAGATGATCATGTAGTACATATATTGGGCCACCAACGTGATGGAGTACATGTAATTGGAAATACTTTGGTTGATAAAGCGGCCAAATGTGCAGTAGCTACAGCTTCTGTTGCTGCAGTGGCTTGTTCTTACACAAGACTGGATAATGAAATTCAGGCTGATGTGAAAGCTTTGGCTAAGGGAAGCATACCCTACAAAATATTCTTACCATATCAGTGTACAGAATGTTTCCTTTGTGACAATTCCTGGGGTGGGAGATAGAGTGATCCCCAACCAGGACAAGAGATTAGATCTCATCAAAGCAGCGCATGAGAGTGTTGCACTTGTTCATTCTGGTGTCATGACCTCAATATCACTCTTACAGAAATGTGTCTGGTGGCAGAGTCTATACAAACAGACCAAGCAATATGTCCTTTGCTGTGACATTTGCCAGCAAATAAAGGGCTTCAACATCAAACGCCAACCGCAGACATCCCTCTTAGTGTCCAATAGACCACAACAATGTGTGTACCTGGACCATTGTGGTCCCTTACAACTTGATGGTGCATTCAAATACATTATAGTCATTTTTTATTCTTTTTCTAGATTCCTGTGGTATGGCCACAGCGGTCGACTGACGCTTCAACTGTTATGAAAGACTTACTGGTCTTTAACGGTACATATGCGATTGCAGCATTCCACTCAGACCAGGGCCCTGCTTTTGCCTGTAGGGCATTCTGGGACACCATGAGTACAATGGGTGCTGAACTCCATTGCTCTTTCCCATATGACCCCAAGGGTAATTCTATTATGGAAAGGAGGAATCATGACCTATAGCAGACCTTAACAGCTATAGTATTAGGTTCAGGCCACAGTTGGCTTCATCACCTGTATGTGTTCCAGAGAGCACTGAATAATCTGCCAAGATAGTCCTTGGGGTGATGCACTTCTTACGAGATCCTTTTTGGGATACCTATGTATGTCCTAGAACTAGATGACCCTGGCATGGTAGCAGCAGACACACCTTTTGACATAAATGAACATCTCAGCGTCTTACAGGGGCTTCAACACTTTTAGGATGAAAAATCACCTGCCAGTGCTGCCACCTTGGGAAAAAGAGGTTTGCCAACAACTTCTACAGGCTGGATTCCTAAAGTTGGGAATCTGGTTTGTGAGAAGATTGCTGTGAAGAATGAATTTGGCCCATCATACAGAGCGTTGGTTCCAGTTCTGGGGATCCAAGGCACCAGAACAGTCATTTTACCACCACTGCCAGGTTCCAAAGGGAACAGATTTGTCTTCATTTACAACATCAAATTGCACCATGTGGCTGATCCTACACAGTAGACTCCGAGGTCTCTTGGGCAGTCCCCGCTCCCCTCTCACTACCCAACAGAAAAATACCGCTTCAAAGAAGAAACAACAACACTTCTGACTACACCAGCATGTACATCTATGCACAAAATGAGCAGTCCCGCAGGAGATGGAGCAGAGTTAGAGCCAGAGAAGGGTCCTGATGTAGCCTCAGGTGAGGAACAAGACCTGTGTCAAATTTTGGGTGGCAATGCAACATAGCTTAATCCAGATAGATGGCAAGATAGACCCACTCTCATACCGAATGGATAGAATGACAGAACGCCTTGACAAACATGTGGAGCATCTGGATCAATCAGATAGGAGGGTAACTGAGGTGGAGGATGGTCAAATGGAACTAGCTACCAGCCAAGTAAAACTAAACAAAGATTTAAGCTCCTTACGCCTCAAGGTAGACGACCTAAAAGCCCATTCCCGGAGAAATAACCTACGTATTGTGGGAATCGCAGAGTCCACCGCGATTGACAATATGGAGGGCTTCATTGAACAGTTACTGGTGCAACTATTGGGGCTATTTTCTGACCTGTTCGTTGTGGAGCTAATATAGCGATACTGTTGAACTATAGAGATCGAGATGCTGCCTTGCGCTGCGCCAGAGAACTCAAAACATTGTAATATGAAGGAATGACAGTCTTGCTCTACCCGGACTTCCCGATACAGGTGCAGGAGGCGAGGAGGCAGTTTATTGTGGGGAAGAAACAACTAAGAAACTTGTGTCTGGAATACAGAATGCTGTACCTGGCTAAATTAAGAGTAGAAGTGGACCGAAGCCCAATATTTTTCACGGACCACCAAAAACTGGATCAGTTTGTGAAACGCAGAGTGGCAGGTTAAGAGAGCAGCGGTGTCGACGACGCAGATTCCTAGCCAACTGGAGATGGGCTTTTGGTCGTGAGTTTACAACCCTGGAAAAGTGCCAGAGCCATAAATATAGTGGGAACAATGTGATTAACCCTTAATCACTGACTGCACTTTAGAGACTGAAACTGTCAAATTTGGTATAGTGCTGCAGAGGGGAAGATATATGAGGACTGTGTGTTTATTATTAGATTTACATGCAATATATACATTGGGAGTGGTTTGTTTGTAACAATGTATAGGTGGCCAGCACATCAGTGAAATACGACTTGGCCGGGTAACATCCGCCTAAGTGTGTGCACCACCTATAGTTATCATAGGGATAGATTACATTGGGGTGGGTGGGGGCATGTATCTTGGGGAATAATCAGATAGGCAGGTTGGGGTATAGCCTATTGTGGGTGGCGGGGTGGGACCTCAGGGGGCTGTTGGGGGATTGTTGTTTGCAATATTATCTATGCTTAGAGGAGTACGATTGCAGATACATGATGAAGGAAGGATGGACACAGTGTTGAAGTCATACTATAACAGATGACCCAAACTCACTTATATCCAGATACACATAAGAGCTCTAGGAAGATCAGACTAGTTACCTGGAACGTGCGAGGTCTCAATGATGCCCAAATGACTCGTAAGATAGTGGCATACTTACATAGACATAAAGTAGACATTGCTATTTTACAAGAGACACACCTGGCTCCGGATAGCCCTATGCTCACTCCTAGGAGGATGCAGGGACAGTTTCTTGCGGCTGGTTTCACCTCACACTCCTGAAGGGTACTGATTTGGGCCTCAAGGACTTCTGACATCAGCCTCCAGGAGGTGGCAGCGTACCCAGGGGGACGGTATGTGGTGGCACACTGTAGTGGGAGTGCATTTTCATTTTTACTGATAGGCATACATGGCCCGAACTATGATGACCCACAGTTCTATCGTGATTTGGCAGTTAGAGCGGACTCCTGGGGAGATCTTCCGTAGTTATGGTGTGGAGACTTTGATTTCATACTGAACCCTACATTAGACAGGTCAGGAGGTGTGGCCCGCAGACCAGCAGCTGCAGCGAAGGCGATACTAGACTTGGCTGCTAAGCTGGGGTTGGCGGACATCTGGAGAGATAGGCATCCGGAGGGAGGTGGCTATACCCATTACTCAGCTGCGCACAACTTATACACACATATAGATTTGTGGCTGGTTTCCCGTAGTTTGCTTGGCAGATTGCTATCTGAAACCCTTTGGCCTAGAACATACTCGGATCACTCCCCGGTCCCGCTACTGTTGACTTTGAGTGCAATACCGGACCACCATTCTCGTGGAGGTTTCCCCCATTCTCACTATTGGACTCGGTCTTCAGGGAAGAACTGGCCACAGCGATCAAAGACTATTTCCAGATTAACAAAGGTTCAGTGGCCATTTTGGGCATAGTATGGGAGACGTTTAAGGTGTATATCCACGGGATGACTATAGCTAAGCATGCGGGGGTTCTAAGATCGATTAGTGGGCGTTTACAGCTGTTTGAGCGTGAGTTATCACAACTAGAACAGGACCACCAAGTCACTGCAGATGTACACATATTAAGACACATCCACACTATGTTGCAAGAGTTTCTGGAGACACCCCGTGCGAAAATTCAGCACTTGGAGAAATATTATACCGCTCGAATATATGGAGAAGGTGATAGACCTGGCTCGGTCCTAGCGAATCTGGGCCGTCCCTATCGGGACAAAAACACAATTATAACAATAAAGGCAGAGGATGGGGGTGAGATTAGAGACTCTGAACTCATAGCGGCCAGATTTCGTGAATACTATCAATCCTAATACACCTCCAGGGTAGACCCGGACCCCGAGGAAGTGATGGACTATCTCACACATATTACGATGCTGCAGCTGACAGACACAGATAGGGAGGCACTTATGGCACCACTGACCTTGGGAGAGATAGAAAAAGTGCTGGGGGGATGGTTGAAGGTAAAGCTCCAGGTCCAGATGGACTGGCGGTACGCTTCTATAAAGCATACAAACGCTTGTTCCTCCCACAGCTGAAAGAAGTTTACGAGTAAATGGTGGTGGAGGGGCTTATGCCCCGTAAATGAGGGAGGCAATGATAGTCACCTTGCTTAAGCCAGGGAAACCCCCAGAGCAATGCTCATCTGTAAGGAAATGGCTCCCTGTTGCAGTTACCCCCCACTTTTTGCCTGATACTGATGCTGACTTGACTGAGAAGTGTGCTGGGACCCTGCCAACCAGGCCCCAGCACCAGTGTTCTTTCACCTAAAATGTACCATTGTTTCCACAATTGGCACAACCCTGGCACCCAGGTAAGTCCCTTGTAACTGGTACCCCTGGTACCAAGGGCCCTGATGCCAGGGAAGGTCTCTAAGGGCTGCAGCATGTCTTATGCCACCCTAGGGACCCCTCACTCAGCACATACACACTGCTTGCCAGCTTGTGTGTGCTGGTGGGGAGAAAATGACTAAGTCGACATGGCACTCCCCTCAGGGTGCCATGCCAACCTCACACTAATACCTCATAGGTAAGTCACCCCTCTAACAGGCCTTACAGCCCTAAGGCAGGGTGCACTATACCACAGGTGAGGGCATAGGTGCATGAGCACTATGCCCCTACAGTGTCTAAGCAAAACCTTAGACATTGTAAGTGCAGGGTAGGCGTAGAAGTATATGGTCTGGGAGTCCGTCAAAAACGAACTCCACAGCTCCATAATGGCTACACTGAATACTGGGAAGTTTAGTATCAAACTTCTCAGAATAATAAACCCACACTGATGCCAGTGTTGGATTTATTAAAAAATCCACACAGGGGGCATCTTAGAGATGCCCCCTGTTTTTTACCCAATTGTTCAGTGCAGGACTGACTGGTCTGTGCCAGCCTGCTGCTGAGAGACGAGTTTCTGACCCCATGTGGTGAGGGCCTTTGTGCTCTCTGAGGACAGAAACAAAAGCCTGCTCTGGGTGGAGGACACCCCCCCCCCCTGCAGGAACTGTAACACCTAGCAGTGAGCCTCAAAGGCTCAGGCTTCGTGATACAATGCCCCAGGGCACTCCAGCTAGTGGAGATGCCCACCCCCTGGACACAGCCCCCACTTTTGGCGGCAAGTCCAGGAGAGAAAAATAAGGAGGAGTCCCTGGCCAGTCAGGACAGCCCCTAAGGTGTACTGAGCAGAGGTAACTCTGACTTTTAGAAATCCTCAATCTTGCAGATGGAGGATTTCCCCAATAGGATTAGGGATGTGCCCCCTTCCTCTCAGGGAGGAGGCACAAAGAGGGTGTAGCCACCCTCAGGGCTAGTAGCCATTGGCTACTAACCCCCCAGACCTAAACACACAAAATCGAGTATTTAGGGGCTCCCAGAACCCAGCAAGATAGATTCCTGCAACCTAAGAAGAAGAGGACTGCTGAACTGAAAAACCTGCAGAGAAGACGGAGACACCAACTGCTTTGGCCCCAGCTCTACCGGCCTGTCTCCCCACTTCTAAAGGCACTGCTCCAGCGGCGCGTTCCCAGGGTCCAGCGACCTCTGAAGCCTCAGAGGACTACCCTGCATCTAGAAGGACCAAGAACTCCCGAGGACAGCAGCTCTGTTCCCCAAAGACTGCAACTTTGCAACAAAGAAGCAACTTTGAAACAACACACGTTTCCCACCGGAAGCGTGAGACTTTGCACTCTGCACCCGATGCCCCCGGCTCGACTTGTGGAGAACAAACACCACAGGGAGGACTCCTCGGCGGCTACGAGGCCGTGAGTAGCCAGAGTGGACCCCCCTAAGCCCCCACAGCGATGCCTGCAGAGGGAATCCCGAGGCTCCCCCTGACCGCGACTGCCTGCTTCAAAGACACGCACCTGGTAAAGACTCTGCATCCGCAGCCCCCAGGACCTGAGGGATCCGACCTCCAGTGCAGGAGTGACCCCCAGGTTGCCCTCTTCCTTGCCCAGGTGGTGGCTACCCCGAGGAGCCCCCCCCCTTGCCTGCCTGCATCGCTGAAGAGACCCCTTGGTCTCCCATTGAATCCTATTGTGAACCCGACGCTTGTTTGCACACTGCACCCGGCCGCCCTGTGCCGCTGAGGGTGTACTTTCTGTGTGGACTTGTGTCCCCCCCGGTGCCCTAAAAAAAACCCCTGGTCTGCCCTCCGAAGACGCGGGTACTTACCTGCTGGCAGACTGGAACCGGGGCACCCCCTTCTCCATTGAAGCCTATGCGTAAAAAATTTTGACACTAATCCTGCACAGCCCATTCAGGCCCATGGTAATCAATGGTGTGCCTCCTTCAAACGCCTGCTCTAATGTAGCGCAGAGGGCTACAAAGTTGCGCAATGTATGCATTGTGCCACTTTGTAAATTTGGTACGTCGATTTTGGCCTCATTGGGCCACATTAGCATCAAATGAAATGATGTTAATGTGGCTCTAGTGGCTCTTAAATCTGCCCCTAAGGTTCATAAAATTAACTTGAACTATGATGTGTTTTGGGAAATTGAGTGAAACGGATTTGTGGATGAAAGGGTGCATAATAATCATATAGGTGGGTGAGGAGGAGGATGATAGGATGCATGGGTGTGTGAAGGATGGATGAAAGGGTATACGGGTGAAAGGATGCCAGACCAGGTGGGTGAAAGGGTATGGGTGAAAGGATTCTGTCCCTGGATGGGTGAACAGACTTCTCGGGAGGGTTAGATCTCTTGGATGGGTGAGTGGGTGAAAGGATGCATGGGTTAGTTATTGGGTAAATGGATTCTGGTGAAAGGTTAGTACAGAGCCATGTTTGGAATTTGGTGAAGGACTGAATGAGAGAATGTAAAGCTAAAATGGTGTGTATTTAAGCCAAGGATGAAGAATAAGAGTACTAGAAGAACACATTTGCAATGATGAAAAGATAAATAGGTGGAATGTAGAAACAAGGGAGCTGTTCTAGATATGGGTGTTCTTCTCATCTACTTTACTTGCCTGGAATTGTCAACATCAGGGCAGTGCACGCTCTACGGGCGACTGGAATGCAAAAATCCAGCACTTCCAAGATAACGTAATTCATGCATTATGCTGATGTGCTGTTGTTTAATCTTTTGCATTGCATAGTTTAATCCTGAAGACTTATATTCAAGGTGTTTATAAATACTGTTCATTTGCAATGTATTGCTGCAGGCTTTCAGAGTGTGTCAGGGTGCGGTCCCTTTCCAGGGCCTTGTAGAAGCTCCCTCTGCAGCATGGCTGGGTGTGGTTGTGGGCTGGGCCAAGACTCTGTGTAAGGGAGCCAGCCCATCTCCATGTGCTCACTATTCAGAGGTCCCGGTGCAGAGCAGCAGCAACTTCCTGAGCTCCTGTTCTGAAGGCCTACTTTGATCTTCCAGGCCTTGCCTTTTCACTTCTTGGTGATCCTTGATCAGGGCGGTGAGACGGAGGTCGGGCTGGGCTCCCGATCCCGTTCTCGAAGGATTTCGAGTTCTTGGGCCTAATTTTCATGATAATTGATTTTACCTTGTGCGTATAAATGTGCGCTTGGCTTTTTCTGGCATTTGCATGCTAGCATTCGAATCGGCAAGACGCATGATTAATTTCTTGTGCTTAACTCGTAATATTCATTGTGCGCTACCATTCCTTGGCCTTTACATGGTGGCATTCGAATTGGCAAGACGCGCAATTCATTTCTTGTGCTTAACTCGTGATATTCATGGTGCGCTACCATTCCTTGGCATTCACATGGTGGCATTCGAATCGGCAAAACGCGCGATTCATTTCTTGTGCTTAACTCGTGATATTCATTGTGCGCTATAATTTCATGGCATTCACATGGTAGCATTCGAATCGGCAAGACGCGCGATTCATTTCTTGTGCTTAACTCGTGATATTCATTGTGCGCTACCATTTCTTGGCATTCACATGATGGCATTCGAATCAGCAAGACGCGCGATTCATTTCTTGTGTTGACCTCGTGATATTCAGTGTGTACTACCATTTCATGGCATTTACATGGTGGTTTTCGAATCGGCAAGACGCGTGATTCATTTCTTGTGCTTAACTCATGATATTCATTGTACGCTACCATTTCACGGCATTTACAAGGTAGCATTCGAATTGGCAAGACGCGCAATTAATTTCTTGTGCTTCATCCATGTTATTCACTGTGCACTACCATTTCATGGCATTTACAAGGTAGCATTCGAATCGGCAAGGCGCGCAATTCATATCTGGTGCTTAATCCATGTTATTCACTGTGCGCTACCATTTCATGGCATTTACAAGGTAGCATTTGAATCGGCAAGACGCGCAATTAATTTCTTGTGCTTAACTCATGATATTCCTTGTGTGCAACCATTTCATGGCGTTTACATATTCTTGTTGGAAATCAGCAGTGTGCGCAATTCATGTTTCTGCATTTTAAAAAACTAAGGGCCATATGTATGAAAAAGTGGCCTTGCGAATCGCAAATAGTGATTTTTAAGAAATCGCTATTTCTGAGTCGCAATTGGCCATGTAACAAAATTGCGATTTGGAATTAGCAATTTCTTTAAAATAGCTATTTGTGGTTTGCGAGGCCCATTTACCGAATCGCAATTTGCATTTTCGCAAATTGCAATTTTTTACTGATTCAGTAAAAAATCGCAAATTGCGAGAAGTTTCTAGAAAGCACACCTGGAGGAGCCTGATGACATCACAAGCAGGAAGTGAGTCATCCCAGGCAGTTTCAGGTGGCACACTCAAACCAGCATCCAGGGAGAGAGCAGCCCAGCCACACAGAGCAGCACTCTGAAGGAGGCAGCACACCTGAGCAAGGATGGACACCTCAGCCCAAGGACAGGAGAAGGGAGAGAGAAAGAGGAAGCTCAAATTCAGCGAGCAAGAGCTTGAGGTGCTGACAGAGGAGGTGGTCAGGAGCCATGACTGCCTTTTTGGCAAAAGCTCACTCCAGGTGCCTGAGAGTGAGAAAAGGAGACTTTGAGCAGATATCCAATAAAAAATCTGCGCAATTGGAGTGGCACAGCAGTCCGTAGAAGAAATTAAGAAGAGGTGGTATGACCTGCGGTCCCGTACGAAGGAGAGGGTGGCAAGGAAACTGCAGGAGGCCAGGGGCATAGGAGGCGGTCCACCCACAGAGGCACCAACCACTCCATTAGAGGACCTAGTCGAGTCCACACTCCTCCCTGAAGCTGTGACAGGGGTCACATAGATAGACACCTCCAGCATAACAAGTACTAGCCAAGGTAAGTGCAATATTGATTTATAGCCCCATATGTGTATGCACAAAATCCCCTTAGGAATTAGCAAGTAATGTTAAACATTGTGAGAAGTAGTCCAGTCCACATCTTAGAAGCAGCACATCAATGCATTATGGGAGTGGCAGTCCACAACCCAGAGCTCAAAGTAGCACATTCAATATATTTAAGTAGAGCTACACCCAGAGGAACACAACACACACAACACAGTGTAGAGAAGTACCTGTACCTTTATTACCATTGTGTGACCCTAATTGTAACAAACATAACTGACATGCTGCATATTGTCGTTGCAGGTGGGCCAGGCCCAGCAGCCACAGCATCGCCCCGGATCTGGTGAGTCAGTCCGGGACAGCGGCGGTGATTGCGCATTTTACGCGCCGGCTACAACTAGTTCGGCCTCTACTAATACCGCCCTCACTCTGAACCATTCCCAAAAGTGGTCCAGCAAGGGGACGGAGTAGGGGCACAATGAGCGCCCCCATTGGCGTTGTGAGTCAGATCACCTTCTCAGCTTACAGCGCCTCCCATGATACAGATAAGATCTTTCCTTTTAATCTCTCTCCCGCACTGCTTTTTTATCCTGGGTGCTATTTATCCTGGGTGCAATTTAATCTGCTGTGCATTTTGGGTTGCCTCATTCGATTACCTACAGGTCGTAATATCTGCGATTTGCCTTTTCATTCCCCTGGGTGTGATAGTTTCCTATCACCTTTTGGATTGGTATTATTTTTACCCTGGCGTGCCGGTTACCTACCCCCTCTTAGGATTGGTGTTTACACCACCTGGCAACGTCGATTGTTAGCGGTCTTTTCTCCAGGCGCAGGTTATAGCAATACAGCTGCCCGGTTGCTGTGAAACCCCACCATATTTTCCGAATTTAACACCTATTTTATTTTACTTTATTTTATCATATTTATTCCTTTATCTTTAGTGTGTGACATTAAGGGGACACTCCCCCTCCTGGAATCCTGGGATAGTAGCATCCAGGTATAGGGGAAGACTTTCTCCCTTCTTTTCAGATATGTTTTACACACGTAAGCGGTGCATGTCTTCTGCTTACTACGTCACGTTTGCGTGTGGTTTGCTGTGTAGTATTGTGTTTCACAAACCAAATGTTTGTTTGTTTTGTTTCTTCTAGGCCTCCACAAGGTAACTCCTTGCTTAATGTAGGCCCCATATCTCTTCTCTTTCCATTTACTCTTCTATTTATACGGAGTAGGCTCTCCTTATACTATATGAGGCTTAGGGATCCGAGGCCCTGACGAATGCCTCGAGACCTTCCTTTGCTCATCACAGAGTGCAGAAACATGTTGGCAATTGACTGTTAGATAGGCGACTCTGTGAGTCCTTGCTCTCACAGAGGTGTCCCACTTTGTTTTTAATCACACCAACAGACACCATTATTAAAAGTGTACTCTCACACAGGTCACTGTCTAGGTGTTTTTAAGTATACCTTAGGTTAGCTGGATCCCATATCTTTCCAGATTAGTTAAAATGTACGCACTGCCTCCTGTTCCTTTAACAGTGAGGTTGAGTACGCCCAGGTGGGTCCTCCTGACTCTGATTAAAGATTATTATGTCCAACTCCATGCCAACTGTTCCAGAGAGTCACAGTCTCAATTGTGATAGAGTGACCTATAGCGCATAGCAGTGTTTAACAACAAGAGAAATGTTGAGTAGTTTTTTGTGGACTTTAATTTTGTTTCTTAGTTAAATGGACAGGTCATGTCTTCTTTGACAAATGTGAACCAGAAAACAAAGCACCAGAAAACAGAGCAGTTTGAAAACGCCAGCAAACACATTTTGCTAAGTGTCAAAGGGGAAGGGAAAAAATCACCTTCAGGAAAAAATGATCACCCATTATTATGATGCCACCAACACCAATCACAACACAAAGACAAGCAAGCTTAATAATACAGTTAAACAATAAACACCCGCTCTGACTATCTGCCAAAACTAGACATAAGTCACATGAAACATCTCAACATTAAAACAAATATATCTCATATCAATCATTGAGGCATATAACATTACTTATCTGTTCGAATCAAGCATAGTTGACCATTGCTGAACCTCTTCGTGTTAGAAAACGAAACACGTATTGTCCAGCAAGTTGTAAATCAAATATCTGGGGCAGTCCTGCTAGGGAACAAAAAGGAAGGATAGACACAGAATGGAGGCAGGCATTGTCTCTCAAATCTCTTTGAAGTGATTTTGGGGGGTTTGGGGGCTTCTTCAATGCACACTGGTCCAACTCCAATCCAGCCATATATGTCCTTAAAACTGTTGCAGTTCATTAGTCATTTAGACAGAAACAAACAATATAAAATAATTGGGTTCCCCAGCTAGCTATATATATTTTTTCTCAAAGCAGTTCATCAATAGTAGAAAGTAGAAAGTTAGATGGTTCCCCAGGTCTAGTCAGGGAAGTAGAGTTCATCCTGAAACTCAGGTGGTTCACCCAGAAGTTGATCAGCTATCACACTACCATTATCTGATTCTGACCAATCACCTCCTGTTGTACTTCAGGTATTCTGTAATTTGGTGGTATAAAGTGCGGATTAATTTTGATCATGGTCAATCCCCTGAAGTTTTAGGGTGAGAGACTGGTCCTTCTCACTGTGACAACCACACCAGCTGCACTGAACACATGCGCAGCAGTCACACTGGCTACAGGGCAAGCCAGATACTTTATTGCCAGCCTGCTGGCTATTGGTGCCTCTTCCCATACCAATACACCAATTGATTTTGTTCCAGCTAGACCTCCGTTGGGTCATCCAGGAAGGCCTGGACCATCCTCTCAATAGTCGTTGGTGCTCCACCTTGCACAAGCTCTTTTGCCTTCCCCTCTGCAGTGGACTTAAGCCCTTCATTTAGAAATCAATCAAATGGAGATTTTGGGGCTGCTGCTCCTGTTCCTGTTTTTGTTGATAGTGCGGACAGTGCTGTGAGCCAACACCACTGTCTGCAGGCTCTATGGAGCTGTCCATACAGGGGTAGGACCTCCTCCACCAGCTTCTTCAGTTCTTCCGGGGTGAAGGCAGGGGCCCTATCAGCTGCAGGATGTGGCATGATGGCTCTCAGAGGCAGTGAACAGCAGCTCACATCATGGAGGTCTAGCTACAACAGTTGTCAGGAGTGAAGAGAGAATGGCTGCAGAAAATGGCAGTCACGGCTGCCACATACAGGACCGTCACCACCGGCAGTCACAGCCATTGGCCCCAGTCCGCTACAGGGAGCAATGTTAACCAATGACAAGTTGCATGGCCGTTGCGATTGCCTACCGCCATGACAACTTCCGCCGGCGGACTTGGGTCACTTCCAATTGTCCACTACAGCAGGACATGCAGCTGCCATTTTGTGCACATTTTATTGATGGATGAACTGAATTAAATGAGCCATACACATACTTGCCCAAATGGCGGTGTTACCCTATGTTGCACCATCATTGTAGTGCTTCAAATTGTGACACTCTTGACACAATGACGTGAAGAGGCTGTATAATTGTTGATAGCTATGTTTAGATACTCGGAGGCACATATGCAAAGGCTATATATTGGTAGATTCCAATAATAAATGTCTGATCAGTGCAGGACAGCTCAGTCAGCCACACATATTCAATTACACATGTGACATATGTCCTATACAACTTACAAGTAAACCAATGTGCAACAATGAGGATGTAACATGCACATAACCATGGTCATTATCGTATATGTCTGCAGTGCAACGCATCCCCTATAGTGTTAGGTGTGAGATAATATACCAAGGGGTGCTTACATGTGCCTAGTGCTTCATTCATTGTACATTCTCTCCTCTCATTATAGATATCCTGCCATGAGGAGATTGAGACAACCACCAGTGTACTGTCATCTAGTTGACCTTGCAACCATGGAGGACAGGCATGTATTCCAGACACATCGCCTGAATCGTCATACGAACATGGATCTATATACACAGTTGGAGCCAGATCTCTTGCCAGCCATACACAATCCTATTTTTCACCCCTTCCATTGTACAAGTCCTGTCAGTCCCACACTACCTGGCCACAGGCTCATTTCAGAATACAGTGGCCTTAACAGAAGGAATGTTTCAGCCCACGTTCAGGCTTGTCTTGAAGGATGTACTCTGTGCTTTGTTAATGCACCTGGATAGCTACATCAGGTTCCCCCAACGAGCGGACGTTGCCCATGTGAAGGCAGGCTTTTATGATATGGGACACATTCCTCATGTGATAGGGGCCATTAATGGCACCCATGTAGTTCTGGGCCCTCCCACTGCCAATGAACAGGTGTATGGGAACAGGAAGAACTACCACTCCATAAATGTTCGGGTGGTGTGTCTGGCAGACCAGTATATCTCTCAAGTGACAGCCAAGTTTACAGGATCTGTGCATGACTGCCACATTTTGTGGAACAGCAGTGTCCCATACATGATGGCATAACTACACACAAAGAGGGCCTGGCTCCTCGGTATGTATGCATATAAAGGTATTTCACTGTTATGGCACTTGTCATCACATTCTGGCAAGTCACTGTATCTATTATTTCACAAGTCCTACATTTGTCCACACAGGTGACTCTGGCTATCGAAACCTTCCTTGACTGTTAACACCATTGAGGTACCCTGCCACGGAAGGGGGACTCTGTTTCACTGAGTCCACAGGAGATCAAGGCGTGTAATTGAGTGCACAAAGGCAAGATTCAGGTGCCTGGATCTATCTGGAGTTGCGCTCTTCTATTTACCCCAAAAGGTATGTCAAATCACTGTTGCCTGCTGCATGCACCACAATCTAGGCCTGAGACGCTGTGATACCATTGCTAGCTGATGATGGTGAGGCAGCTGAACCAGTGACTGGAAATGCTGAAATGCCAAGTGATGAGGAGCCAGAGGAAGAAGGCAGAGCTGACTTTAGGACAGAGCTCATCAATCTGTACTTACAGTGACATACAGGTATGTAGAGTGGGGTTTTTCAAGTCTTGAATGTCCACCATGGAATAGGCCCACAGGTCCCCTGACGCCTGCCCTGACCCAGGCGTTAAATAATGGTGCATGATTTTTTCACGGGAGGATAAATAAGGCGCCAGGGCCTTAGAGTCACTTTTTGCCCGAGAACGCCTACCTTGCATCTCATTGGGGCAAATTAGTTTTCTGCAAGCAAAAAATTACTTTAACTCCAATATTTTGGGGCTAGACATGTCTAGCCCCAAAATATAAATATGGAGTTAAGTTTGCGCTTGAATTGGGTAGAAAAAATTTTGCACATCCGGTGCAAACAAAATATAAATATGCCCCACAGTGTCTAAACGTGATTCCCAGCTATGACAATGACAGATGCTGCACAGCATAACTTTTGCGGTATGTGTTCCATACTCCATGCTGGGTGCTGTCATTCAGGTTTGGTACATATAGCACTGCGGATGGGTTCAGGTTCTGTCTGATACTTCACATGACTCTTCAGCACTGTTAGATAGTGAATAGTCAGGCTTCCTAGATTTCACATGAAATGGCTGGACATTGAACTATTGTGTAAAGTGGGAGGACAGTGTATGAGTATGCAAGGTTAAATGTCCCGTCTCTGCATGTTGTGCATGTGCATGGAGTCTGCCATTTTACTTTCAATACCCTGGTCAGTCCATTTCAGGGTTGGAGATCTAGATAAGTTGCCATTTGGATTTCTCACAGAGCTGTAGCTGTGTTTAGCCTTGATTGCCATTGTGGTGTGCCAATGGATTGCTCATATTGCCATGTTGTGGTCCTCAGTCGTACCATCTAGTTGGTGTAGCTCGTACAATAGTCATACATGAAGGAGATGTGATATGATGTGCACATTGTAGGTTTTCATGTAATTGGGCAACTGCATTGTGGGAGTCGTAGTGATAGTATTAGCCAATGCTACCCATGCCTTTGCCAAAGCTGTGTAGGCAGTTGGGTTTGGTGGAGGTGTGGCATGCAGGAGAGGGGCATTAGATACATAGGTGGGAGGTGTAGTGAGACATACATTCAATTGGGGAGTATTTCGGTAGTGAGGAAGCATGCAGGACACGACAATTTTGTGACATGGAAGTTTTGGGTTCTTACGAGAGTCCCTCCCCTAAGTATTCCAGTCAGGCCCTCAGGATGCAGGATGTCCAAGACCTTCTCCTCCCAAGATGTGAACTCAACTCATCGTCTGTGAACCATGGGTGTTTTGTGGGGACATGGTTGTTGTTGTGTGGAAAGGATGTTGTGTGTGTGTAAGGGTGCACTGTTGGGTGATTTATGGGGTTTGGGTGGTGCATTGTGTGTGATGGACACTTGTGTGTGTTGTGTGTTAGTTGTGTGGTGTGTGATGCTTGTGGTGTGTGTGTGCCTATGGTGTTAGAGTGCTCTCTCTCTCTCTGTGGTTACCTGCTCTTGGTGTATGTGAATGTGATTTTTGTTGCAAATTATTGTGGGTTGTGTCAGTGTTATGTAGTGCAGTGAGTAGATGTGTCTGGTGTGCGGATGTGTGTCAGGTATGGGTATTCAAACTGTCCACTGTGGTGTTGTGTTCTGACAGCCGTTACCGCAGCAGTTCACACCGCCAATGTTTTTCTGCCATGGAAGAACCACTGTGGTGATTTGTGGCTCATAATCTAGCAGGATAATTTGTGTCGACCTGGAGGTGCTGGTGGTTGAACCGCATCTTTACCGCCCTCGAGTGTCCTGGCGGTCGTGGATTTTTGGCTGTTTTGTGGCAGGCTTCACTCTATGACTCCTAATACGGCAGTCAGATGACCGCCAACATGGCGGTCTTCTGGTGGGCACCACCGTGGCGATCTTCAGAAAAGACCTCCAAAGTCGTAATGAGTCCCATAGTGTCTTCTGCGATTAATCTAATTCAGAATGCGATGTCCTGTTTACAACATGTGCAACGTCAGCTGCATTCCATCATACAGCTGGGTGACTTGTTTGCTACTTTTAATTTGTCCAGTAAGCAACAGATAATGGCTAAAAGGGAAGCGAGTTACACCATGCTTAACATAGAAAAGCTGCCTTTCACCATAGCAGAGACACCAAAACAGTATGTTTTGTACAAGGCATTGTAATTCTGCCAATGTCCACCTTTTGGTTCAAAAAATATTTGAAACATTTTGCTGTGGGCAGATACCTGCAGCTAGGAGACATCTATATAAAAGAAGAGTTGGAGTTGCCTTTCGAGTTCAAATGTCTGAATGGAGAAACAGAGGTCTTTCTGAGTGGAAGCGAATGTGAGACTACTGTTAGACATTCAATGATCTGCAAACAGGTGTCACTTCACAGTTTTTGCAATGCGGGAGTCACAAACTTGGCATGCTTTCTACAGGGTACTCCCGTCCCTTTGATTCGTCCAGCATTTCATATACTCTCGAATGGAAGGTATTTGGCCCTCAACGATCAGAGATGCTGTGGAATGAGACCAGGTATTGCCTACGCAATTTTGGTGTCTCAAAGTGTAACTTGTTGTGGACATGTTTTATCCCCCCCAACCCCCACAAGAAATAAAAGTAGCAGAAATGTGGCCTCACATTGATACTACTAATGTAAATTATTACAAGCTGAGCAGACTAAAGGCACTACTGTCCCAAAAACAAGTGGCATTGACATCGGCGAAAGATAGCGAGATCATCAGCCGTGATACAATCCCTATTAAATACCAAATTCCCCAAGCACTTTGGAGAGCTGGTCTTCATAATTTTTGAATTTTCAATGCCTGAAGCACTGTGGGGATTTTACACTTCTTTAAGGCTGCTGGGTCTGGATTTGCTTCCACCTTCCAGACTGTCTTCGAAGTCATTCCATCAGCTATCCATTCACTCTTTTCGAGTGTGTTTGATGGATTTCCTTTGAGTTTGGTACAGATTGGCAGAATACTGTTGCTCATATTCCTGGTTGTGCTCTCTCAGCTAAGCGGAGTGATAGAACTACCATCAGCCCAGTTGTGACGTGATCGCATCGAACAGTCCTTTTGGTGCTCTGCTGCTGGAAGAATTGGAGCATGATTGTTCATTGTCATTCTGACCAGTCCTTTGGTGCTGTCACGTAGGCTCTCATTATTCTAATGAGACCAGTGGGTTTTGAGCGGCAGAATTGCCTGCGGTGTGGGAGACTGAGTCTGACCCACTGCGGGTGACACCTGTCGCTCCAATCTGGGTTTTGCTCCGGCCAACTAGCAGTGCCTCATCTCTACCCAAGGGCAGGGATGATTGGGCAGCCGAGCGCATGACATAAATGGTTTCTCAGGGAAGCCGTGATCACTCAGGTCACATCCGTTTCTCTCAGTTACATTAGTCTCATGTACATAATGACAAACAGAGGCAGTATATGTTTCAATAAGATTTTAATGAAGTGACTGCATCTTATTTAGCAAAGCATGAGCTTCGATAACCAGGACGACACAACATAACAAGATTAAAATTGTGACGAAGAGAGAGTAAAGCATAAAAATAACGCTACTATATTGTCACTAGGGTCAATAGACTAATTCCTACCTAGACTATAATAAAGCACAGCATGTTAAGCTCTAAATCTGCCCTTCAGGTTCCCCTGGGAAGACATCACACCCCATACCTGAGCAAAGGCCGTAATTCTGCATTAGCTTCTGTAGCGAAGCATTTGGCAATCAGCATACAGTCGTAGTTCTCTGGCTGGAATCAACCCTCTAATGTGTAAAGGACAGGGAAGTGTTTTTGTAAAAAAACAGCTGATGTTCTGAGAAACTGTCCCTACGTAAAGATATGTGTTTTCTATGAATGTCAGAGACTAAACTCATACCACGTTCACCAGCATTCTATCTTTCTATAGCCTTGGAAGAAGCACTGAGTGAGCAAGAATGTCTTGTTTGAGAACAGAGCGCTGGCCTAGGCAAAAACAGTCAGATGGAAGAAAATAAAACAAGACAGTAAAAGTGACTACTGTACCAATGATAAGGCGAAGCTGAATAAAACATATCTAGGTAAAAGTGCACAGCGGCAGACCTACTATGCTAAAATTAAGTGCATGAAGCTCACTACTAAAACGGCTACACAACAGTACGTGCAACCTGTCTTCCATTTTATCTTGTGCCTATTCGAATGTCTTCCTTCGGTGTGTCTTGCTGTTCAACCAGTGCTTCCTGTGCACAAAGAACTGCTCATGTTCCAAATGAGGGTTTGTTCACGGTCGTGTCCCATGAGACTGAGGTTAATTAGTGAGGTCACTTATGAGCCACTGCTTGTGAACTATTTGGCTCCTACTCCATCTGGCACTATGGATTGTGCTGCCAATGCAGGTGATCCTGTGTTTACGGTATCTGCGCACTTCCGTCTGCAATCCTGTGATCGATCTGACATCTCACAATGTGGAGTCCTTCCTGGATGTACTCCCATTTGATGACTTCGGATACATTGTTCAAGACCATGATTATTGTGGAATGATTCGGCGATTGGCCTTACTCAATATTTTTAATTTAACACCACTTTGCCTTATTAATTTGTCTCATATTCAGCCTGCTGTGCTTGACATTGTTGACTTTTTATCTCTTTGTTTGTTTACAGATTAGTTTTTAATAAGAGTTTAGACTTTTTATCTCAGAGCATTTTGGCTTCGACTCATGTACCCTCATTAATATGTTAGCATCCTTGTTTCAGCAATGTGGAGGGTGTGGTGAATCCATTTGAATTCTTATAGGGATTCAGGAGTTTAGCTTAGCCTTTGGCTTGCATGTCTGTGCTCCCGTCACCTAGTGACTTTTAACCTACTTAGCTTGCTCTGTTTAAGTCCATTTAATTTATTATTTCTTCTAAGATGGCTGCCTTTGTTTATAGTTATAAAGATGTTTTAATTCACATTATAAGTGCCACTTACAGGCATCATTATCAGTGTCATAATCAGTGATGTACATAGGTATTAACATAATTCCCCTTTTTTACTTACGTTTGATAGGAACATAATGTAAACTTGTTGGGGATTGATTATATAATTGCCGCCACAAGTCTGCCTCCTTATCAATTGTTTTGGAACATGCCAGTGTCAGGGTGTGCGTGCCACGAGACTTGCGAGGTTCAGGTAGCATGATACGCCATGGAGGCAGCGACATACCCCACACTGCTGCGGCTGCACCTTCCACCTGCAGGTGTAAACAATGATGGAAGAAATGCCTCATGGAAGCTGCCCAGGGTCCAGGAACTCTCCTCCAGCCTCAGACGACTGACCACTGGGGATGGTAGCCATGTCAGCGGTGGTGTCTGTGTCTGAGGACGCCGCGGGACCGGTGGCGGTGCTTGCGGCGGTGTCTGTTGCGGCGGTGCTGGCGGCTGTGCATGGGTCAGCAGCTGCAGAGGGACACAGCAGGATGTTTCCTGCAGCCTCGGATGGCTGCCCACTGGGGAAGAGGCTGGGGACTGTCGCTGAGGCTGTAGACGTGCCGGGGGCGGTGCAGGTGGCGGTGCTTGCGGTGGTGTCTGTCTAGGCGGTGCCTGTTGCGGCGGTGCTTTGGGCGGTGCTGGCGGCGGTGCATGGGTCAGTACCTACTGAGGGATACAGCAGGACGTCTCCTGCAGCCTCTGACGGCTGCCCTCTGGGGAAGAGGCTAGGGGCTGTTGTTGAGGCTGTAGACGTAACAGGGAGGTGCAGGTGGCAGTTGTGGTGGCAGGGCAGCTAGCGGTGTTTGCCACTGTACATGTTGGTGTGGTCGTGGACAGAAAGTGTGACACTGGTCCCTCAGTCGGTGCCACCATGCCTTCTCCTGACCTGCTCTTCAGCTTTTGGCCCTTCCCCAGCTTTGAAGGTGCCGCAGTTGTCTTGCCACTATCCCCTTTGGTTTTTGCTGAGCCCTTGGTGGCTGGTACTTTTGGCTTCTCCCTCTGAGATGTGGGCACCTTTTTCACCTTGGCAGGTGGCAGAATGTCCTTGCCCTCACTACGTGGCACACTGGCAGCCCTGATGTGTGGCGCACTCGATGACCCCGCAGTTGCTGGCACCACTGTGTCTGGGGATTTGGTGGCTGAGGTGCTGGGCTGGGACCTAGAAAGCCTGGCCCTAGGGGAAGGACGGGGGGAGGTGAAGGGAAGAGGTCAATTTTAGCCAGGAAAAGTTTATCGACACACTGGGACGGGAAGATGGAGGGGTTTTGGGAGTGGAGGTAGAGGTTGTAGGAGGTGTACATCTGCTGAATTTGGGTGAAGGTGCATGGTCCGGAGGCTGTTGTGAGGTGGTTAGCTGTTGGGTGGGTGTGTGCCTGCATTTGTGTACTTTTGGAGGAGGGCTCACTGACACACTGGAAGAGGACACTGGGGATGTGTGAATGGTAGTGGGGGTGGTGAGTGCATGTGAGCTGTGTGTGGTGATGGGCGTGCAGGTGATGGAGGCAGTGGCTGAGGATGTATTGCATGCAGGTGTGAGTGGAGACGAGACAGGGAGGGAGGAGGAGGACGTGGAGGAGGGGGACACAGTGGAGGCAGTGGTTGTTGCTGTGTCTGCATGGAGATGGTGCTTGTGTGAGTGTCTGTCGGATGTGTGGTACTTATGTTTGCCTGAGCCACTCTTGTGTGTTGATGAGTGTGCATGCTGGTCTGATGGTGTGCTTGGGATAGGCAGAGGTACAGGGCATTGGGTCCGGGTGGAGGAAGTTGGAGGGGGAGGCTGGACACAGGGACAATGGCTGCCATCAGTGCTGAGGCCAGAGCCTGAAATGCTCTCTGTTGGGCTGCCTGCCCAGAATGAATTCCCTCCAGGTATGCATGTCTTTGTTGCAAATGCCTCTCTTCACCCTGGATGGCATTCACAATGGTAAATTGCCCAACAGTGATGGATCTCAGGAGGTCAATAGCCTCCTCACTGAGGGCAGCAGGGCTGAATGGGGCAGGGCCTGAGGTGCCTGGCGCGAAGGAGATGCCCACCCTTCTAGGTGAGCAGGCACGGGACACACGCTGAGGGACTGCTGAGAGGGCGGTGCTGGTAAGGGGGTGGCAGCTGTACCTGTTGATGCGGTGGGTACAGAGATGCCCACCACTGCAAGGGAGCTCCCATCAGAGGAGGAGTCGCTGTCACTGCTGTCTGCTCCTGTTCCCACCGTGGAGCTCCCCTCGCCCTCCGTCCCACTGGTGGCTTCAGACTCCGTTGTTTCACCCTCCAGGGCCAAGTGGGTCGCAGCTCCCTCCTGCTCCAGTGCCAATGCTCCTCTGCCTGATGATGCTATTGCACACAAGAACAAGGAAACCACAAAAAGGGGGGGGAGACGGAAGAAAGAAATGTTTAGTGCATGCAACACCACTACCGTTGGCAGACACAACACACAGGGAGCAGCCCTTTGCACTACGCCATGCACTAACAGTTCCTAGAAATTTCAGCTGACCATGGGGTATGAGGCCTAAGACCAATTACTGGACACCTGGAAGTCACAGGAGCCTGGCTAGGTGTAGATGGTTCTTACCACTGGTGGGGTTGGGGTGCCACATAGGCTGCCTCACAAGGGACCTTGCCTACCAAGGTCGCCCTGGCCCAGGGCAACCCACTGCCCACCTCCCCCACCCAGACACCTCGTAATGCACGCAGAGTCAGCTGAATGAGAGTGTACTCACCCCCTTGTGGCTGCTGTGTTGCCCTCAAGCGCCCATCCAACTCCGGATAGGCCACCGCCAGGATCCGCAACATCAGGGGGGTCATGGTGCGACGGGCACCCCTCCCACGTTGGGAGGCCATCCACAGCTGGGCCTCCGCCGTCTTCTTGCTCCAGTGGCGCAGGTCCTCCCATCTTTTACAGCAGTGGGTGCTCCGTCTGTGGTAGACCCCCAGGGTCCGGACATCCTTGGCGATGGCACGCCAAATACTCTTCTTCTGGTGGGGGCTGACCTAGAGGAATGGTACAGGGGGAAAGGAAATTACTTACCCGCCCGGACCGTCATACTCATTGCCCCCCAGTTCCCGCCCTTGCCCTGACGCACATACACTTACCATCCGCACATGCAGGCCTCAGCCCTCCCATGTATCTTCCATCCACACCACTCAAAACAGGCATTGCCCATGCAGCATGCTCACAGTGTACTTACCTGTTTGTCTGGAGGACCGTACCATTGCGTGTACTGGGGGAGGACCCCATCCACTAGTTTCTCCAACTCCTCCGAAGTGAAAGCAGGGCCCCTTACCCCAGACACTGTAGCCATTGTCACTTCCAGACTGAGGTCACAGCAGCACTTGCAGTGTAGGTCCTCTCCTGTTGAAGATCAGGTATCAAGTGAGTGAACAGACAGAAAATGGCGGTCACATCTGTGGCAGTGCGTACCGTCACCGCCGGCGTACATCATCATTGGCTCCGAAAACCCATAGGGCCCAATGTTAATCAATGAAGAATTGAGCTGCATTCTTCGACTGCCCACCGCAACAGTGTACAACGCCAGCGCAGTTACCTCATATCCCCTTGTCCCACCTTACAGGTCAGGCAGCCCCCATTTCAGGAGGCCACATGGGATGGATGTTAACTGCGTCACACTTATCCAGGCCGGGAATATAGACAGATACCAGCAAATTGCGGATTAATAGCGTTTCTGAAAATAAGACATTGTGATACTTCAGTGTTGGGTGACTCTCTGCTCGCTGTTCTCTTCCATAGGGCACGTCCGCTGGGGCAGGTGATTAGATGGCGGCATCCTCCGGTTTACAGACCCCTGGTGGACCTGTCGACAATGGAAGAGAGACACATCCTGATCACATACAGACTTGATCGGACAACAACCAAGGAACTGTGTGCTCAGTTGGAGCCGGACCTGATGTCAGCTATCCGCCATCCCACAGGAATCCCCCCTCTAGTGCAGGTCCTGTCTGTACTCCATTTCCTGGCCAGTGGGTCTTTTAAAAAAACAGTGGCCATGGCTTCAGGGATGTCCCAGCCAATGCTTTCTAACGTGTTGACCAGAGTGTTGTCTGCCCTGATGAAACACATGCACAGCTACATCGTGTTCCCTCAGATGGAGGATTTGCCCACAGTGAAAGGTGACTTTTATGCCCTGGGACATATCCCCAACATCATAGGTGCCATTGATGGGACACATGTGGCATTTGTTCCCCCCCCCCGCAGGAATGAACAGGTGTACAGAAACTGGAAGAGCTACCATTCGATGAATGTGCAGATGGTGTGTTTGACAGACCAGTACATCTCCCATGTTGAATGCCTAGTATCCTGGCTCTGTGCATGACGCTTACATTTTGAGGAATAGCAGCATCCCTTATGTGATGGGCCAACTCCAGAGGCACCGTGTGTGGCTAATAGGTAAGGCCAAGGTCCCAATACAGTTGACATAGGTGTCTGGGTATGGGGCTGTACCTAAGGGATAGTGTGTGTCTAACAGTTGTCCCTCGACATTTGCAGGTGACTCTGGTTACCCCAACCTGTCATGGCTACTGACCCCAGTGAGGAATCCTAGGACAAGGGCAGAGGAACGCTACAATGAGGCACATGGGCGAACTAGGAGGGTGACCGAACGCACCTTCGGCCTCCTGAAGGGCAGATTCCGGTGCCTCCATCTGACAGGTGGCTCCCAACACAACTCACCGAAGAGGGTATGCCAGATCATCGTGGCCTGCAGTATGCTGCACAACCTGACTTTGCGACGCCAGATGCCTTTTCTGCAGGAGGATAGGCCAGATGTTGGTCTTGTTGCAGCTGTGGAGCCTGTGGACAGTGAAGAAGAGGAGGCAGAAGAAGAGGATATCGACAACCGAAACAACATCATCATGCAATACTTCCAGTGAGACACAGGTAAGAAGATGCCACTGCTTCCCACATCTCATTCTATTGTTGGAACTAGCATAAGTGTGTCATTTTCATTTAGTGTATGGACCCTGACTTGTCACTTTGACTTTCCATTTCTCAGATCTGGGTCCCACTTTGTGCCCTCTGCTATGTTTATTGCTGGCCTACAGCTGTGTTACATTGGTATGTGAACAAGTAAATTGACATTGCTATATTCCATAGTTATTGCAATTAGACATTTGTGAAAGCACAGACTGACTCCAGATTGTTTTGTAATTGAAGTGTGTTTATTCCTATGCTAATAAGTGGAAGGGGTTGTCAAATGGGCTGGGGGGATGGTGGAGGAATGTCCATGGCAGAGTCCAGTCTATTTGTTTCACAGGTGCATTGTCCAAAGGGGAATAGGAAGTGGAGCAATGGCAGTTTAAGGATGGACAGGGTGACATAGTGGGACAGAAGGGTGACATTCAGGGGGATCTCATTTCCTGGCGGGTGTCTTGGCAATGTTCTCTGTCTTGTTCCTGGATGTCAGGGACTGTTTGTGGGGGTGGTTCTCCATCTGCAGGGGGTGGGGTGCTGGTGTCCTGTTGTTCCTGTGGCGGTGCCTCCTGTCCACTAGCGCCGGCGGAGGTGAAGGGCTGTTCATCGTCCAGGCTAGTGTCAGGGGCCCCTTGTTGTGCCACTGTGTCCCTCCTGGTGTTGACAAGGTCTGCCAGCACCCCTGCAATGGTGACCAGGGTGGTGTTAATGGACTTCAATTCCTCCCTGATCTCAAGGTAGGATTCCTCCTGCAACCGCTGGGTCTCCTGAAACTTGGCCTGTACCATTGCCATCGTCTCCTGGGAATAATGGTAAGCTCCCATGATGTTGGAGAGTGCCTCGTGGAGAGTGGTTTCCCTGGGCCTGTCCTCACCGTCGCACCGCAGTCCTCCCAGTTCCCCTGTTATCCTGTGCCTCTGTCCCCTGAACCGTGTGCCCACTGCCACTGCCCCCAGGTCCCTGATTTTCTTGGGCTGGTGGGTTTGCCTGGGGTCCCTGTAGTGGTGGACACACTGCTGATTGAGGTGTCCTGGGGACAGAGGGATGGGCCCGCTCGGTGGGTGCTGTGCTGGTGTTTCTTGAGGGGGGGAGGCTCTGTGGTGGCTCGTGACAGTGTCAGGGGAACCGACTGACCCGAGGTCCCAGATGGGACGGGCTGGTCATCTTGATTCAGTTGTGCAGAGCTGCTGTCATCACTGTGGGCCTCTTCTGTGGGGGGACTGGATATGTCTGGGAACTCCTGTCCGGTGACGTTGGGTAGGGGTCCTGTTGGGGTGTAAATGCATAATTATTGTATCTGTGTGTGCCATAGTGTGCAATGGGTGGTTGACCCTCTACTCCAGTACTTGCATTGTTGGCTTGATCCTTGTGTGATTGGTGATTTTGGGGCATGAGTGATCTCTGTGGTGGACATGCTTGGGTGATGGGTGTCCATGCATTGGTGTTACATGCTGGGCTTCTTTTTGGGATGTGTGGGTTGTGTTGGTGGGGTACCTGTGGGTTGTTGGGGTGATGGGTGTGAGGGTAAGGGTGGGAGTATGTGATGGCATGCAGGGGGGATAAGGTGGTGTAGATTTGCCTTACCAGAGTCCAGTCCTCCTGATACTCCTGCGAGGCCCTCAGGATGCCGTATTAACAAGACTTGCTCCTCCCATGTTGTTAGTTGTGGGGGAGGAGGTGGGGCTCCACCGCCAGTCCTCTGTACAGCAATCTGGTGTCTGGAGACCACGGAACGCACCTTCCCCCGTAGGTCGATCCACCTCTTTCTGATGTCATCCCTAGTTCTTGGATGCTGTCCCACTGCGTTGACCCTGTGGACAATTCTGCGCCATAACTCCATCTTCCTTGCAATGGAGGTCTGCTGCACCTGTGATCGGAATAGCTGTGGCTCTACCCGGAAGATTTCCTCTACCATGACCCTGAGCTCCTCCTCAGAGAACCTTGGGTGTCGTTAAGGTGCCATGATGTGGTGTGGGTGATGTGTGAGGTGGTGTCTGTTGTGATGTGTGAGGGTGTTGTTGGTGTGTGTTGTTTGAGCTGCGTGGATGTTGTGTAAGTGATGGTGTTGTGTGTCTGTGGATGCTGGTGTTGTTTTAGGTAGTGCCTCTCTCTGGCGTGCTTTCAAAATTCTGGTACTAAGGGTTTGTGGGTGATGTGAGTGTGTGCTTTATATTGGATTGGGTGTGTGGGTGTGGTGTGTGTATGTGTATCAGGTGTGTGTATTTCGAATTGTCCAATGTGGTTGTGTTTTGTATATGTGTGTGTATTTTGAGCGCGGCGGTGTGTACCGCCAATGGATTACTGCGGTTGAAAGACCGACGCGTTGATTCGTGGGTCGTGATACTGTGGGCGTATTCCTGTTGCCGTGATGGTGTCAGTTTTGTTATCGCCAGTTTATCACTGACCTTTGGTGTGGCGGACTTGTGTGGGTGTCCGTATTGTGGCAGATTCTGGGCTGTGGGTCGTAATACCTGTAGCGAAATTCCGCTGCAGCAGCGGTATGTTGGCGGTCTTCTGCATGGCGGTAAGCAGGATTTACCACCAGGGTTGTGATGAGGGCCTAGGTTCTCTATGCTGGGAATTTTATATTTCCTGTTCATTGTAAGATAATGGTGGTTTTTATATTCACAACTAACATATTCACAATTCTGCTTCTTTTACTGTTCATTTTCCTAGTCATTGCAGCTCATGCACTTTATCGTAGGTTGCAATCTTTTCAAATATTTCATGTTAGCTGATAGATGATGAAAAGGTCTAGCAAAATCAATGGCAACTTTAACCCATTTTCCTTCAATCAAAGGATTCATACTAGTTTTATACTTACTGAGTTTCTAATGCTTTTCAGAAACCATGCATTCATTACAGTTATTCACAAATTACTCAACATTTGTGTTTATTCTAGGCCACCAATATATTGCCTATTGCCTTAACAATTTCTTAGTGCCTGTCATGCCAGGATGACCATTATGTGCAATACTTATTAATCTCTGGCGCAAAACCTCAGATGATATGAATAAACCTTGCCGAGTGATCAAATCATTTTCCAATGTTAATTCTGCTGAAATTTGTTCATAAGGAACTAAGGGCCAGATGTAGCAAAGAGATTGCAAGTCGCAAACGGCGAAAATCGCCGTTTGCGAGGCACAAATGCCTCTTTGCTATGTAGAAACGCATTTTGCGAGTCGGATCCGACTGGCAAAATGCATTTCCGACTCGCAAATAGGAAGGGGTGTTCCCTTCCTATTTGCGACTCGCAATGCTATTCATTTTCATTTGCGACCGAGAAAGCGGTCGCAAATGAAAGCGCAGTTACCATCCACTTGAAGTGGATGGTAACCCGGGCGCAAATTGTGGCTGGAAAAAAAAAACAAATTCAGAGCAGGCAGTGGTCCAATGGACCACTACCTGCTCTGAAAAATACCGAAACTAAAGGTTTTTTTTTTTTTTTTCAAAGTGCAGCTCGTTTTCCTTTAAGGAAAACGGGATGCACTTTGAAAAAAAAAAACTGCTTTATTAAAAAGCAGTTACGGACATGGTGGTCTGCTGTCTCCGGCAGGCCACCATCCCCGTCAGTGCCCCTACTCGCAATGGGGTCGCAAATTGCGACCCACCTCATTAATATTAATGAGGTGGGTCTTTGCGACCCCATTGCGAGTTGCAGAAGGTGTCTGAGACACCTTTCTGCATTCCAAATTGCGACTTGCAAACTCACAGCTGGTGCCAGACTCTTCCCTTTCATCCCAGGTGGCGCTGCCTCCTTCCCCTTCAGTGTTGTTGGTCTGGTATCCCTACCACAACAATTAGGTGGTGCTACCACTGTCCCCGTGGACTGTTTGGCTTAGGTGCTGGGCTGTGTCCATGGTACCCTGCCAATACGTGCAGGATGAGGGAGGGGTAGGGAAGAGGTCAAGGTGGGCAAAGAAAAGCTTTTTAGGGACGTTGGGGCGGGAGGAGGGAGGAGTTATGGGAGTAGAGGATGAGGGAGTGGTCATCGGAGGTGTATGTCTGCTGGATTTGGGTGTAGGTACATGGGCTGTATGCTGTTGTGAGGTGGGTGGCTGTTGGGTGTCTGAGTGCTTGTGATTGTGTCCTTTAGGAGGGGGAGAGACACGGTGGGAGAGGACACAGGGAATGCGTGCATGGATGTTGTGGAGGTGTCTGCCAGTGAGGTGTGTGTTCTGATTGGTGTGGTGATGATGCTGGTAGTGGATATTGATGTAGTGCATGCAGGTGTGAGTGTGGACGTAACTAGGTGGGAGGTGGAGGAGGAGGGGGAGACAGCATAGACAGTGGATGTTGTCGTGTCTGCAACTGAATGGTGTATGTGTGAGTGATTGTGGGATGAAGTGTGGTGCTTGTGTTTGCCTGTGCCACTCTTGTGTGTTGTACTGTGTGCATGCTCGTCTGCCTGTGTGCCTGAGATAGGTTGGGGTTGAGGAAAATGGGACTGGGAAGTGGAAGTTGGAAGGGGGACAGTAGAAACAGGGACAATGGCTGCCATCAGAGAGGAGGCCAGAGCCTGAATCAATCTCTGTTGGGCAGCCAATCCACCATGAATGCCCTCCAGGAATGCACTGCATTGCTGCATCTGGAATGCAGCCCCTGGATGGCATCCACAATGGCTGATTGCTCTACACAGATGGATCTCAGGAGGTCAATAGCCTCCTCACTCAGGGCAGCAGGGCTCACTGGGGCAGGGCCTCAGGTGCCTGGTGCGAAGGAGATGCCCACCCTCCTGGGTGAGAGGCCATGGGAAACTCACTGAGGGGCTGCTGGGAGGGCGGTGCTGGTATGGGGGTGGTGGCTATATCTGCAGCTGGGGTGGTCACAGAGGTGTCCACCACCACCAGGGAGCTCCCATCAGTGAATGTATCTGAGTCTGTGTTGTCCCCTCCAGTCTCCGCTGTGGTGCTCCCCTCGACCTCCGTCCCACTGGTTCCCTCAATGTCAGTGGATTCTGCCTCCTGGGTCCTGTGGGATGCAGCTCCCTCTGTCGCTGGTGCCTCTGCTCCTCCACCAGATGATGCTAATGCACATAAGGACAGGATGACAAAACAAGAAAGGTGGGAGAGAGACAAAGGATACACTGGGTTAATGACTGCACCAACACCACCGTTGGCGTACATAGCACCCTCACACAGAGGGAACAGGCCTACGCACTATGCATTACACTGCCAGTGAAATGGCTGGTCAGCAAGGCATGAGGAGGGGCACACATCGCCAACTTCAGCACACCTGGGACCCACGCAGCCCTGCCCAGAAGTGAATACTAACAAGCTAGGTAAGCAGTATTTTCCATTCAAACCCTTAGCCTCCAGTGGACCTACGCTGCTATGCCTGGCCTGGCCTAGGGGCACCCAAGGACACACAACCACCCAAGGATACCACCCCACCAGCCATAAGTTGTAATGATAGCCACTGTACTCACCCCCTTGTTGCTGCTGTGATGCCCTCAAGCGCCCATCCAGCTCAGGGTAGACCACTGCCAGTATGCAGGCCATCAGGGGGGTCAGGGTCCGACGGGTACCCCTTCCTCGTTGGGAGGCCTTCCCCAGCTGGGCCTCCGGGATCTTTCGGGCCCAGCGTCTAAGGTCCTCCCGTTGTTTCCACAGTGGGTGTTCCGCCTGCCATAGACCCCCGGGGTCCGCACGTCCTTGGCAATGGCACACCATATTCCTTGCAGAGGCAATACAGACAGGAGAACACCATTAGACAAACAGTCCAGCCTGTCACACAAATGGTGCACCATACCCGTTTGCATCACCATTGACACGCACATAGCCCAGCGCACAACATGTACACTGCCAAGAGGACATCCTCCCCCTTACACAATGCCTTCACACACAACTTGATGCATTCATGCCACATGCATCGTGGCCACAGTGTACTCACCTGTTTGTCTGGAGGCCCATACAGCAGTCCGTACTGAGGTAGGATCCCATCCACCAGTCGCTCCAACTCCTTAGAAGCGAAGGCTGGGGCCCTTTCCCCGGTCACACGAGCCATGATAGGTTCCAGACACAGGTCACAGCAGCACTTGCAGTGTAGGTCCTCTCCTGTGGAAGTTCTGGAAACAAGTGAGGAATGTGAAATAAAATGGTTGTCACGTCCGCAGCGGTGCATACCGTCACCAATGGCGTAGATCTCCGTTGGCCAATGTACCCCATAGGGCCCAATATAAACCAATGAGGAATTGCATGGCTGTTCACGACCGCCTACCGCCACGCAGCACAACGTCGGCAGCATTACCTCACTTCCACCTGTCCCTCCACACAGGACAGGCAGTCGCCATTTCAGGTCTGGCCTATTGATTTTTCCTGCGTCACAGGATATATAGGCACATACTTTTAAATTCCACTGTCCCGAAACATGATTGCACGATGTGGACTTCTGTTGTGGTATAGTTGTTCAAAATGTGACAGCCTACTCACTCTTGTGTCCCTTAGATATCTAGCACTGCGGAGATGGAGACATACCCCTGTTTACAGACCCCTGGTGGACTTGGCTACACTGGAGGACAGGCACATTACACTCACCTGTAGACTGGACAGAACCACAATCACAGAGCTGTATGCCCAGTTGGAACCTGACCTGATCTCATCTATCCTTCATCCCACTGGATTCCCCCTCTTGTGCAAGTTCTATCAGTGCTCCATTCCCTGGCAACTGGTTCTTTCCAAGTGACAGTGGGCTTGGCAGCAGGAATGTCACAGCCAATGTTCTCAATAGTTATGGCAAGAGTCTTGTCTGCCCTGATAAAACACATGTGCAGCTACATTGCTTTCCCCTAGGTGGAGGATTGGGCTACTGTGAAGGCAGGGTTTTATGCAATGGGACATATTCGCAACATAATTGGGGCGATTGACGGAGCACATATTGCATTTGTCCCCCCCTCCCGGCGAAATGAACAGGTGTTCAGGAATCGGAAGAGTTTCCACTCCATGAATGTGCAGATGGTGTGCCTGGCGGACCAGTACATCTCCCAAGTCCGTGCCAAGTATCCTCGGTCGGTACAAGATTCCTTTGTCCTAAGGTATAGCAGCATCCCAAATGTGATGTCCCAGCTCCAGAGGCACAGGGTGTGTCTAATAGGTTAGCCTTGGTTCCCACCCAGTACGTTGGTGTATGCCTATGTTGTTGGCCATAAAGGATAGTGAGTGGCTAAATGTTGTCCCTCAGTATTTGCAGGTGACTCTTGTTACCCAAACTTATCGTGGCTGCTGACCCCTGTGAGGAATGCCGGGACAAGGGCAGAAAAACTTTATAATGAGGCACATGGGCGAACCAGAAGGATCATTGAGAGGACCTTTGGCCCCCTGAAGGCCAGGCTCAGGTGCCTCCATCTGACAGGTGGATCCCTATGTTACTCACCCGGGAAGGTCTGCCAGATAGTAGTTGCATGCTGCATGTTGCACATCCTGGCCCTCAGAAGCCATGTACCTTTTCTGCAGGAGGAGGAGACTGGAGATGCACCTGTGGCAACAGTGGACCCTGAGGACAGTGAGGATGAGGAGGCAGAGGATGAGGATTTTAACAACAGAACATTGGTGATACACCAGTACTTCCAATGACACACAGGTGAGACAGTGCAAGTTCACATTTCTATGACTATTGGTGTATTCTATGTGGCATTGGTATGCTGGCATTACCAACTTCTTTACCCTACTTACTGCTACCTAAGGATATTAAATTTACAGATGTTGGTGACATGACAACATTGTCCTGGTGTGATCACAACACCCAGCAACAGGTCATTAATTCTATGCTCATACTATGTACAGTTCATTTACAATGGTTGTAGCTGTTTCAATCAATACAAATTTGCAAAACATGAATTACTAGTATTCAAATTTTATCCAACTGTGTTTATTGTTGTGCTAAAATATAGAGAGGAAAGTGCAATGGAATGGGGTGATGATGGAGGAAAGTCCAGGGTATTGTACCAGTCTGTTTGTAGTACAGGTGCAGTGTCCATGGGGACATAGGAAGGGGAGCAATGGCAGTTCATGGTGGACAAGGTGACTGAATGGGACACAAGGGGGACAATCAGGAGAGTCTCATTTCCTGGCAGTGGTCTTGGCAAGTGTCTCTGGCTTCTGTCTGGTTCGCAGGAAACAGTTGCGGGGTGGTTCACCTTCTGCAGGGGGAGGGGAGATGGTGGCCTGTGTTTCCTGTGGTGAGGCCTCCTGGCCACTAGCAGCAGCGGAAGTGGAGGGCTGTTCAGATGACTGGCTAGTGGTAGGGGCCCGCTGATGTGCTGTTGCCTCCCTCATGATGTTGGCCATGTCTGCCAGAACCCCTGCCATGGAGATCAGGGTGTTGTTGATGACCTGCAAGTCCTCCCTGATACTTTCACTCCTGGAGCCACTTGTTCTCCTGCACTTTGTCTAGGGTCTGGCCCATCGTGTCCTGGGAATGTTGGTAGGCTCGCAGGATCTCGGCGAATGCCTCCTGGAGGGTCGGTTCTCTGGTCCTGTCCTCCCCTGGCACACAGCAGTCCTCCCAGTGTCCTTGTTGGCCTGTGCCTCTGTCCCCTGATCAGTGTGCCCATTGCCACTGACCCCAGGTCCTTCATTGTCGTATGGATGAGGTGTGGCCTGGGGTCCCTGTACAGGTGGGCACACTGCTGATTGACGTGTTCTGACAACAGAGGTGTAGGTACCCTGGGTGGGTGCTGTGGTGCTGGATCCTGATGGGAGAGGCTCTGTGGTGGTCTGTGAGTGGGCTTGGGTGATCGGCTGTCCAGTGGTCCCTGATGGGCCAGGTAGGTCGTCCAGATCCGGAAGTCCAGAGTTACTGTCCTCACTGTGGGCCTCTTCTGTTGGGGGACTGGATAGTGGTAGCACCTCCTCTCCAGTGACATTGGCTGGGGTACCTGTGGGGATGTAAATTATGTATTATTCTTCAAGTGTATGACATTTGTACTTCTGTTGCTTCCCCTCTATGGTTGTTGTTACCCTGTTAGCTTTTGCTTGAGTGTGTTGGTGTATTGTGGGATTGTTAGTTTCCCTATGCTGTGCATGCTTTAGTGATGAGTGTCCATGCAGGGCTGGGAGGGGTGTCCATGCATTGGTACAGCATGCAAGGCCTGGCATTGGGATAGTGAGATGTGTTGGTGGAGTGTGTGGGATGTGGTGGAGTGATGGGAGTAAGGGTGATGATGTGTGATGGCATGCAGGGAAGGGGAAGTGATAGTTGTTGAAAGTTGACTTACCAGTGTCCAGTCCTCCGCCAACTCTGGCGAGTACCTCAGGTTGCAGTATTGCCAGTACCTGCTCCTCCCATGCTGTGAGCTGTGGGAGAGGAGGTGGGTGGTCCACTGCCAGTCCTCTGAATGGCGAGCTGGTGCCTTGCTGCTATGGAACGTACCTTCCCCCGTTGGTCGGTCCACCTCTTCCTGATGTCGACCCTTGTTCTTGGGGGCTGTCCCACAGCGTTCACCCTGTCCACGGTTCTCCACCATAGCTCAATCTTCCTTGCTATAGATATTTGCTCCAAAGAGCTGTGGCTCTACCCTGATGATTTCCTTCACCATGACCCTTAAGTCGTCCTCAGTGAAATGGGGGTGCCTTTGTGACTGCCCTGGGTGTTTTGTGATGTGTGTTGGTGAGGGTGTGTTGGGTAATGTGGTGGGGTGTGTGATGTGGAGTGTGTGCGGGATGTATGGCTGTATGTGGTGTGTGTATCTAGTTGTCTCGGTGCTCTCCTTCTCAGTCTCCTGGTGGCAATTGTTGTACATAAGGGGTTATTGGTATTGTGGGTGTGTGTTTTATACTAGTGTGGGTATGTGGGTGTGTGTATGGTTGTCAGGTGTGTGTATTTAGCAATGTCCAATGTAGTGCTGTTTTTTCTGTGGGGGGTCCCTTCTGAGAGCGGCGGTGTGTACGCCAATGGTTTACTGCCATTGAATGTCCACCGTGGTGATTCGTGGGTCATAATGTGATGGGCATTGGTCTGTTGGCGTAACAGTGTGGGTTTTGGGACTGCCACTTTAGCACTGACCTTTGGGCTGGTGGATTTGTGTTTGTGGCTGTATTCAGTCGGACTGGTGTGTGTGTGTCATAATATGGTGAACGGATATTCACCAGCGCGGCGGTAAATTGGCTGCCGTCAGCACGGCGGTAAGTGGGATTTACCGCCAAAGTCATAATGAGGGCCTTAATCCTTAGAAAACAGTGAAAATGCTGTTGTAACACAAAGTACCTGGTTAGCATAAAAAATAAATCCGCACAGGTGAGCGTGCATTGGAAAGATCAGCAATGCTTCGATTCCCTACTCGCAAGTGAGGCCGTGTGTTGTTTCCTTCGGTCAGGTCAGCGATGCGTCGTTTTTCAAAAACTTGAAAAAGTCTTGCAAAAGAGCAATGCGTTGATTTCTGGATGGGGCGCCTTGGATCCGCGCAGAGTCGGGTTGACTTGGATGCCCAGGGACGATGCATGGAAAATCCAGTCTCACGGTATCAGAAAAGCACGCTGTGTGGGGTTTGCATCGGTATTAGCCTCCGTTAGCAAGTGTTGCACGTTGTTTCTCCAGCCATGTTGCGTCGATCTTCCAGCAGCGAAGCTGGCAGCACGTTATCAGCTGCGTCACGGAAGGTGTGTCAAAAATGTTCCCACAAAGCAGTCTGTGTGTGGATTTTCAGTTCTTGTCTGCCAACTTTACCTTTCAAGGGCCCAGGAACTGGATAGGTCACCACTTGGCAGGGCAGGAGTCTCAGCAGAGAGTCTAGGTGCTGGCAGGGGAGTCTTTGATGGCCCTGAGACTTCAAAAACAGGAGGCAAGCTCAGTTCAAGCCCTTGGAGATTCTTCTCAAGCAAGAATGCACAACAAAATTGAGTCTTTGTCCCCTTTCACAGACAGGAGCAGCAACTACAGGATAGCCCAACGAAGCCCAGTCACAGGAAGGGGCATTACTTCTCAGCTCTTGAGCTCTTTCCTTGGCCGAGGTTCCTCTTGATTCCAGGAGTGATCTGAGTTTCAGGGGTTTTGGGGCTCTTCTTATACCCCTTTCTGCCTTTGAAGTAGGCCTATTTCAAAGGGAAGTCTCTGTTGTTCACAAGATCCTACCTTGCCCAGGCCATGCACCAGCCATACACCAGGGGGTTGGAGACTGCATTTTGTGAGGGTAGGCACAGCCCTTCAGGTGTAAGTGACCACTCCTCCCCTCCCCTTAGCATAGATGGCTCATTAGGATATGCAGGCTACACCCCAGCTCCCTTTTTGTCACTGTCTAGAGAGAGGTGCAAACAGCCCAACTGTCAAACTGACCCAGACAGGGAATCCACAAGCAGTCAGAGTCACAGAATGGTTTAAGAAAGAAAATGCCTACTTTCTAAAAGTGGCATTTTCAAACACACAATCTAAAAACCAACTTCACTAAAAGATTTATTTTAAATTGTGAGTTTATAGCCCCCAAACTCTATATATATCTATCTGCTCCCAAAAGGAATCTGCGTTATAACAACATTTAAAGGCAGCCCCCATGTTAACCAATGAGAGAGATAGGCCTTGCACAGTGAAAACCGAATTTAGCAGTATTTCCCTGTTAGGATATGTAAGCACATAAGTACATGTCCCACTGTAGGAAGTTGCCTCTGTATACACTATCTCAAAGTAAGAGATAGTGTTCACAGAGTCCAAGGGTTCCCGTTAGAGGTAAGATAGTGGCAAAATTAGATAATTCTAATGCTCTAATTTGTGGTAGTGTGGTCGAGCAGTAGGCTTATCAGAGGGTAGTGTTAAGCATTTCTTGTACACACACAGGCAATAAATGAGGAACACACACTCAAAGACTTAACTCCAGGCCAATAGTTTTTATATAGAAAAATACATTTTCTTAATTTATATTTAGAACCACAAGTTCAAGATGTGAAGTAAATATATAAAATGCAAGGTACTCCACAAAGGTAAGTTAGGAACTTTGAATTAGAGCAATAACATATACAGTTTTTGTTCAAATGGCAATAAGCTATTTTAAAAGTAGATAGTGCAAACATCAACAGTTCCTGGAGGGAGGTAAGTATTGGTTAGATTGTGAGGTAAGTAAGACACTTACAAGTCTCAGTTCCTGGGCATAGGCAGCCCACCGATGGGGGTTCAAGGCAACCCCAAAGTTACCACACCAGCAGCTCAGGGCCGGTCAGGTGCAGAGGTCAAAGGGGTGCCCAAAACACATAGGCGCCCGTGGAGAACAGGGGTGCTCCGGTTCCAGTCTGCCAGCAGGTAAGTACCCGCGTCCTCGGGGAGCAGACCAGGGGGTTTTGTGGAGCACTGGGGGGACACAAGTAGGCACACAAAACACACCATCAGCGGCACAGGGGCGGCTGGGTGCAGTGTGCAAACCAGGTGTCGGATTTTAGATAGGAAACAATGGAGGGACCCGGGGGTCACTCTAGCTGTGCAGGCAGGCACAGGGGGGCTTCTCGGGACAGCCACCACCTGGGCTAGGCAGAGGGTCGCCTGGGGGTCCCTCTTGCACTGAGGTTTGGTTCCTTCTGGGGCTGCGGGTGCAGTGCTTGGTCCAGGAGCCGGGTCCCTTGTAACAGGCAGTCGCGGTCAGGGGGAACCACTGGATTCTCTCTGCAGCTGTCGCTGTAGGAGTCCAGGGGGGATCGTCTCGGGCTACTCACGGGGTCGCAGTCACCTGGGAGTCCTCCCTGCGGTGTTTGTTCTCTGGATCTCGAACTGGGGCGTCGGGTGCAGAGGGTAAAGTCTCACGCTTCCGGCGGGAAGAGTGAAGTTCTTTAAAGCTGCAAGAAAGTTGCAAAGTTGTTGTTGAGATTGAGCAGAGCCGCTGCTCACGGGAGTTTCTTGGTCCTTTAGTCCAGGCAGTCCTCTGGGGTTTCAGAGGTCACTGGTCCCCGTCAGATGCGTCGCTGGTTGCAGGTTTTCGAGTCAGGAGACAGGCCGGTAGGGCTGGGGCCAAAGCAGTTGTTGTCTTCCGTCTTCTCTACAGGGCTTGTAGGTCAGCAGCCCTTTCATCAGGTTGCAGGAATATGATTTCCTGGGTTCAGGGTGGCCCCTAAATACTCAATTTAGGGGTGTGTTTAGGTCAGGGGGCAGTAGCCAATGGCTACTGTCCTTGAGGGTGGCTACACCCTCTTTGTGCCTCCTCCCTGAGGGGAGGGGGGCACACTCCTATTCTTATTGGGGGAATTCTCCAAAACCAAGATGGAGGATTTCTAAAGGCAGGGGCCACCTCAGCTCAGCGCACCTTAGGGACTGTCTTGACTGGTGGGTGACTCCTCCTTGTTTTTCTCATTATCTCCCCTGGACTTGCTGCCAAAAATGGGGGCTGTGTCCAGGGGGCGTGCATCTCCACTAGCTGGAGTGCCCTGGGGCATTGTAACACGAAGCCTGAGCCTTTGAGGCTCACTGCTAGGTGTTACAGTTCCTGCAGGGGGAAGGTGTGAAGCACCTCCACCCAGAGCAAGGCTTTGTTTCTGGCCTCAAAGGGCACAAAGGCCCTCACCCCAGGGGGTCATAAACTCATCTCTCAGCAGCAGGCTGGCACAGACCAGTCAGTCCTGCACTGAAGGATTGGGTAAAATACAGGGGTCATCTCTAAGATGCCCTCTGTGTGCATTTTTTTAATACATCCAACACTGGCATCAATGTGGGTTTATTATTCTTAGAAGTTTGATACCAAACTTTCTAGTATTCAGTGTAGCCATTATGGAGCTGTGGAGTTTGTTTTGACAAACTCCCAGACCATATACTTAATATGGCCACACTGTACTTACAATGTCTAAAAATAGACTTAGACAATGTATGGGGCATATTGCGCATGTAACTATGCCCTTACCTGTGGTATAGTGCACCCTGTCTTAGGGCTGTGAGGCCTGCTAGAGGGGTGACTTACCTATGCCAGAGGCAGTATTTTATGGGCATGGCATCCTGAGGGGGATGTCATGTCGACTTTGCCTTTTTCTCCCCACCAACACACACAATCTACAATGGCAGTGTGCATGTGTTAGGTGAGGGGTCCCTTAGGGTAGCACAATATATGCTGCCACACTTAAGGACCTTCCCTGGTCACCGGGCCCTTGGTACCACTGGTACCTTTTACAAGGGACTTATCTGTGTGCCAGGGGTGTGCCAATTGTGGAAACAATGGTACATTTTTAGTGAAAGAACACTGGTGCTGGGGCCTGTTTAGCAGGGTCCCAGCACACTTCTCAGTCAAGTCAGCATCAATATCAGGCAAAAAGGGGGGGGTAACTGCAACAGGAAGCCATTTTCCTACACCCAACTTTAACATAAACTGCACCCTGCCGATGGGGCTACCTAGGGCCTACCTTAGGGGTGTCTACATGTAAGAAAATGGATGGAAGGTTTAGGCCTGGCAAGTGGGTACACTTGCCAAGTCGAATTGACAGTTTAAAACTGCACACACAAACACTGCAGTGGCAGTCCTGAGACAGGTTTACAGGACTAATGTGGGTGGCACAACCAGTGCTGCAGGCCAACAAGTAGCATTTGATTTACAGGCCCTGGGCACATTTAGTGCACAGTACTAGGGACTTACTAGTAAATCAAATATATCAATTATGGAAAGCCAATTACACATACATTTTACATATGTGCACTTGCACTTTAGCACTGGATAGCAGTAGTAAAATGCCCAGGGTATATAAAACAGCAAAAACAGAGTCTGGCACACAACCTGGAAAACAGAGGCAAAAAGTTAAGGGAGACCACGCCAAGGATGCCAAGTCTAACAAGACCAAAAAAACACTTTGAGTAATAAGTTGCAGCACGAATTTAACATGTACTAGTTTTTTCCTGCACGATCGATGTCGTGCCACAGAATTCTTTGCGGTATAGCTTAACATAACCACATTTCCAGAGTTCAATGCGGCCAATCGCTAGTGAAAGCAATATAATGCGGTGCTGGTGTGCACTGTCTCACACTCTCTCGCTAATGATCCATAACAGGCAGCAACAAAGCATGTTATTTGAATTATCGATACGCGCAATATTAGACTTGTATAACACCGACAAGGAAATTTACCACCCCCTTACTGGTTTTAAGTGGAACAACAAAAAAGTCTTAAGTAAATAATTGCCGCCATTTTATCCATGGCACGATGCATCTTTTCTGGGCTAAAGTGCTAAATATCGGTTTGTCCCCTCATCGCCAATTTATGTCATAATGGATGATCCAGACATCAGTAGAGACGTACAAGGTAGCAGTCACAAGTATTTATTGAAGATAGAAATCCAAATATAAGAGCCCACAAAGTGTAGGCAGGAACCACCGGTCAGTGCTGCAGTCCAGTCAAGTGTTCAGGAGGGAATGCCAGACTGCACAACAGTACAGCAATTGCAACAGAACTACAGATATAATTTAAAAGAACATGTATACTACAAGGCAAAGATAAAAAGTCCTAGCAATATAATAAATCCAAACTATACAGCACAATGCAACAAAGAGCCAAATGAATGCGTTCATGATTAAGTGTAGAGTTAACTTAAAAAACATTGACATAGAAATGATCATAGCAGAATTGACAAGGAAACATTTACTCTATCAGATATAGCTAACAATAAACATAACAACCTGAGCAGATTTGTTGAAAGAAGTGGCATGAAGTTAGATATAGACCAATTAACTTTACCTTTCCTCTTCACCCTGTTTTTGCTCCTTGGATAAAGTCATCTTCTCAACTATATTCCAGCTGCAGTCACTGAAGAACATAGGTGGTCATTCCAACCGTGGCGGGCGGCTACCGGGAACCGCCGAATGACCGCACCGCGGTCAAAAGACCGCAGCGGCCATTCTGACTTTCCCGCTGGGCCGGCGGGCGAGCGCCAAAAGGCCGCCCGCCGGCCCAGCGGGAAAGACCCAGCAACGATGAAGCCGGCTCCAAATGGAGCCGGCGGAGTTGCTGGGGTGCGACGGGTGCAGTGGCACCCGTTGCGATTTTCAGTGTCTGCAAAGCAGACACTGAAAATCATTATGGGGCCTTGTTAGGGGGCCCCTGCACTGCCCATGCCAGTGGCATGAACAGTGCAGGGGCCCCCAGGGGCCCCACGACACCCGTTCCCACCATCCTGTTCCTGGCGGTAAAAACCGCCAAGAACGGGATGGCGGGAAGGGGGTCGGAATCCCCATGGCGGCGCTGCAAGCAGCGCCGCCATGGAGGATTCCCTGGGCCAGGGGAAAACCGGCAGGAAACCGCTGGTTCCCCTTTTCTGACCGCGGAAGAATGGCCCAGGAAGCACCGCCAGCCTGTTGGCGGTGCTTCCGCGGTCGTTGGCCCTGGCGGTCGGTGACCGCCAGGGTCAGAATGACCCCCATAATCCTTTCCTCCATCCCGTCACTACTTTTCAATTTTTGAGTTGCCTGGGAAGAGTAGAAATCTCACAGTTCAGGTTCTGCTCATTTTCCAATTGCTCACCTTAAGAGAGTGAATGCAATTTAGGTAGGTTATTTGTAAAGATGTTTGATGGGGTTGTGTTTTTTTTCTCCATGTTTCTCAGGGTTTCAGGTTAGATTATTTTGCTCAGAAATTATATTTGTGTGGATTCCCTTACCCAATGTTTAGTTAAAGGAAGAGGAAACCTGCCCATCCCAAGGGCTTTTTCCTGTCTTCTATGTTTGAGCGGTTCAAAACAAAGTCCAGAACTTTCTGAGCTAAGATCTCTTTAATCTCTTGGAGCTTTATTGTATTTTTTTAATAACATGACACTTCACGTCAATTTGAGACATCAATTCCTGGAGTACCCTAGTTAGTAGTGTTGTTTTAACATGTTTATTTATTAGTATTTCGGTTGGTACATCACCTTAGTTACAGGATCAACACCACTGTTACAGCCATACCATTTACATGTTTGTTATTAAACAGCTAACCATCACTGCTATCCTTTAGTTTGTATCCCACACTATTGACTAAACTTCGTCCCTCTCCATGTACAATTGGACCAATTACAGTATGGTTTTGGATGGCTCTCTGGTCTGCGCAGTGTGTTCAGGAGGTCGGGTGGCAGTACAACACCAGTGTCAACTCTAGGTTCTCAGGTGTCTAACTGCTTCAAGCGCATTGGTTAACAATCTCAACATACTAAACATTACAATGTGTCCAGCTACGCAAACCAAACTACCTGGCCTACAGGTGTGTCTCATCAGCGTGGAGTTCAGACAGAGGGGGGAGGAGGGGTGGAGGGAAGTGGGGCGAGGGGCCACGGGTTGTGCATGCTCATGCCTTGGAGTCCTGTATGTCTAGTACAGCTGTGATCCTATTGTCACTGATTAAGCGGCCCGTTCGCAGGCTGGTCTGTGGCAGCCTCAAATGTGACACATGTTCTCACGACTTCTGCCCATAAGAGGTCTAACGGTCTGTTCCTCATCCTTCTCAGTTCTTCCCTCTGAAGGGCCCACTCCTCTACCCTTTGCCCTTGCCCAACGTGTGACAGCTGCCACCCATGCACTCAGCCTGGGTCCTGAACTAGACTTCGAGGCCATCGCCACCCTCCTGGATGCCAGACCCAGTGGCAGATCAATATATCTGTTCACCATCTTGTTTGCAGGGGGCCTGTCAAAAAGTCCCAGTAAGCAGACTGCAGGCCATTGTCCATCTGTCTGTTGCTGTTGAGGCGAGCAATAGCCTCCCTCCAAAAGTGTTGCAGCCCTGGGCAACCCTATGTCATCTGGCAAAAGTTGGCGCCACACAACTGGCACCTCGGGCATGCCCCGACATTATGCCAAAATCAGATTAATTCTGTGCGAGGTAAGGTAGGTCCTGTGGACATTGTTATATTGGATATACTGCAAATGGGTGTTTCGAGGGATTGTGCGTGGGTAGGCCAGGACACGAGCCCATTCAGCGTCCGTCAGCGGTCTCCCTATGTCTGCATCCCACCTACCTCACAGTCCCTCTAAGGGGTGGCCACCATCCCACTCAGGGCTTTGAAGAACCATGTTACTAGGCGGGGTCCGCCCCCCGGTGTCATCATAGACTGGAAGATCCCAGTAGTGGTGGGTTCCTCACTTCCCTCCCCCAGATGTCTCTCAAGGCTCGTACAATAGCCTCATAGTTTAAGAACTGGCCAGCAGTCAAGCCAGTCTGATCTGTCAGGTCACCGAAGGGGATCAACATCTCACCCTGGAACAGCTCCCCCACCATTGCAGTTCCCGCCTCTGTCCACGGTTGTAATTGTTGTGCAGTGAAGGCTGAGCAAGGTTCCCCGTGTTGGATGTCTAGCAGCGGGAGGGCATGGGCATAGGGGCTTGTCGTGTGTGTTCATTAGAGGGCTCTGCGCCAGGCTGCCAGTGCCATAGTCACCAGCAAGTTTGTTCTAGCAGGGGGACGTCTCCCCGTAGCAGGCAAGCCAGTAGACCCGCCTCCTTGGTATGTCCCACGTCTAGGCAAATCCTCAAGGAGTCCAGTCCATGGAGCCACCTCGCCAGCCACTGGAGCTGAGCCACCACATGGTATAGTTCAAAGTCAGGCACTCTAAGCCCCCCCTCCAGTGCAAGCAGAGCGTCGCCAGTGCTGGCGCCCCACGTCCCACACCAGCTTTCTCAGGAGCCCATCTGAGATACAAAACCAGGCCCCTGAGATGATCCGCTGCAAGTTGCAAATTAGTAAAGAAGCCTGGGGAGCATCACCATTTTGTACAGGGCGTTCCGAGCCATGATGGGGAGTTTTACTGAGCATCAGAAGGCCACTGCCGATTTCAATGCCCTGTATGCTACCCATAGGTTGCCCTTGCGGAAGTCTTTCAAGTTGTGGAACATCTGAATTCCCAAATACTTGAAAGTACAGGGAGCCCACTGGACATGATCTGGGCAGGAGAACGGACGTGGCGCCCCGCAACCATCGGGAAGACACATGTCTTGCGCCAATTGAGGCGCAGTCCTGAGAGGTTGCCAAAGTCCTCCAGCATGCGAAGCACCTGCTGGAGCACTGCATTCCCATTTCGTATATAAATAAAGAGGTCGTCAGCATAAAGGGAGATAATATGCGGCTCTCCCTGCCTAATCACTTCTCACTCTCCAGCCCTTGCTTGCAAGCTCACTACCAGAGGCTCAATCACGAGGGCGAACAGTAGTGGCAATAGTGGGCAACCCTGCCTGGTTCCCTGGCAGATATTGTAGCTACTCGAAAGTGTGTGCCCTGTCCTCACTCTCGCTGTGGGCCGAGTGTAGAGAAGTTTGATCCATTGTAACCATTTCTGCCCCAGCCCCATCCGCAGCATCACTGCCTCTAAATAATCCCAAAGCACAGTGTCAAAGGCCTTTTCCAGCTCCACCGACACTATCATAGCCTCCAATCCTGGGGGGGCGTGGGTCATTATAAAGGAGGGAATAGAGTCTCTGTAGGTTATGTGATGTACTAGACGTGGGTATAAACCCTTTCTCATCTGCATGTATGAGAGTCTGCATATGTGGGAGAAGCCTGGTTGCGACGACCTTGCTAAGCACCTAGATGTCAGTGTTCAGCATGGATAGTGGGCGGTAATGAACCACTGTCATATCAGCGCCTTTTCCGTTGGGGAGGGGAATCACCAAGGTCTCCCTAGTCAATAGCGGCAATTCGCCCATCTCATAGGCCTCTGTGTATATCTCTGCCAGTCAGGGTGCCAGCGTCCTGGCGAACCTCTGAAAGAGTTCTGGCGGTAGCCCATCGGTTTCCGGGGTTTTCCCCTTCGCCTGAGCGTTGATGGCAGCCCCGCTTCCTGGTCACATATCGGTGCCCCTAACTCCGCCCCATCCTGCTCTGCCACCGTTACCAAGTGCAGACCTGCCAGATAGGTCTGGAGAGAGTCCTGGTCAGTTCCCCCGGCGCGCTATACACACATGTATAATGAGATTTTAAATCATTGATGTCTGTCAGTGAGTAAAGCATAGCCCGGTTCGTGCAGCTTGCCAAAGTACACCTTGTAATCGTGACAATGAAGGCGCTCTAAGGCTTCAGTGTGGGCTTTGTGCATTTCCGCCAACTGTCAAGCAGCCACGGGATCTGTCCCCAACTCTGACTCCCACCGACATAGTTCTATCTCCTAGCGGGCAAGTTTCTGCTCCAGGTCCCTCTTAATCCCCACTGTGTGTCCAGTGCAATGCCCCTTATGACCACTTTCAGGACTTCCCATTCCATTCCCCTACTGGAAGTGGTCCCTTTGTTCAGGGAGAAATAGTCCGTCAGCTTAGAGGCCAGTGCAGTACAAAAGACCTCGTCATCAAGGGCCCTAAGGTGCAGTTGCCATGTTGGGATCGGGGGGTCCCCCCAGTATCTTAAGTGTTAGCTGAATTGGGCTGTGGTCACAGAACATTCTATCCAGGTATTCAATATGTAGGATGCCATTTATGAGTGTCTTGGAACAGAACATATGGTCTATCCTTGTGTGGACCCGGTGGAGGGATGAGTAGTGTGAGTATTCCTTACTGTGAGGCTGTTGGGTCCACCAGGAATCTGCCATATCCCAGTGATCTAGCCACTGTTCCAGGCCTTTCGCTACTCTGAGTGTGGCAGCTCCCGGTATCGGGGGGAGGAGCGGTCCCGGTTTGGATCAACTATGCTGTTATAATCCCCCCCAGCAAATAGGGCCCACCCGGGAGTCACGCCAGCCGATAAGGTCTGCCAAAGAAGGTTCTGGTCCTGGTTAGGGGCATACACGCTCCCCACCACTATTGATCTGCCATTAAGTCGTCCCTTCACCAAGACATGCCACCCTTCTCTGTCACGTCCACAGTGGTGGGCTCAAAGGACACCCCCGACCTCACCCGTATCAGAGCACCTCGCACATAGGCCAAGTAAGTAGTGGCAAAGAGTTGCCCCCCCAGCACCTGCAGAAGATATCAGCCTCTGACCGTGTGAGGTGGGACTCCTTTAGGAGTGCCACCTGGACCCCCTCCTCTTCATATAGGTCAGGATATTGTGCCGCTTTAATGCTGTCCCCATCCCTTGAATATTTCTGGACATCAATTTAATAGAAGTGCCGTTATTCAGCATTTTGATGTGTGAAGCGCAGTGTCCTCTGATCTACCCGTCGGTGTCCATCCCCCCTGGTTGTCTGCCTCCTGGTTCCCCACCCCCCCACCCCTCAAGCTTCACACCCACTGCACAACTGGACCACAACAAGAAAGAAAAAAGGAACAAAATAGAACACCAAACTCCAAAACCCAAGAGCAGTCCACCAATGACCAGCCACCCAAACCGGAGGAGCCCAGCTTCTGCAGTCTCTCATCATCACCCTGCTGGGGCAATCCAAGGGTGAATAGGGGGTAAGCTGTCTGGGAGCCTCTTATAGTCCAGTAGGCTTGACCGGGTTGACCCCGTCCAACTACAAGCCACCTCACCAGCCAGGCACTGATAGCAGTGTGAGGGTAGGGCCCCCCCATCAAATGACAGATTAGGGGCCTCATTATGACCCTGGCGGCCGGCGGTAAGCTGGCGGTAACACGGCCAACAGGCTGGCGGTATTCCGCCAGCTATTATGACCATGGCGCAATAGCCACGGCCATACCACCGGCCCCTTTACTATATCGCCAGGCTTCCGCCTGGCCGTCATAATCCCCAGGACAGCGGTGAGAGCACCGCTGTCCTGGGGATTATGAGTCTCTGACTGCCAGCCTGGCCACGGCGGTAAACACCGCCATGGAAAGGCTGCCGGTAAGGGGGACTTGGGGTGCCCCTGCACTGCCCATACACTTTGCATGGGCAGTGCAGGGGCCCCCAGACATAGCCCCTTCGCGAAATGCACAACTGGTGCTACTGCATCCACTGCACATCAGCATTGCCGCCGGCTCTATTACGAGCCGGCAGAATGTTGATGTGACTTTTCCGCTGGGCCAGTGGACGGTAACACTGTTACCGTCCACTGGACCAGAAGAAAAGTCGTAATAGGGAGCCAGAAATACCGGTGGCGGTATTCTGGCTCCCACAGCCTCGGCGGTCTCTTGAAAAGACCGCTGAGGTTGGCATGAGGGCCTATGTCTTCCACCATCTGAGGCGTTACCCGGGGGATCTCCTCGCTCACAATGACGACAGAGTCAAGATCAGATGTGTCCTCCATTTCATGGGCATCGGCAGAATAGATCATATCCCTATCTGAGGCAGGCGTCTCTGTCAGTGACGCTGTAGTCTGGATTGCTGTGCGTTGTTCCTGAGTCACTTGAAATTGCATGGGTCGTCCCAGGCGGTCAGCGCTAGTTCTATCCCTGGAGCAGCGCCTCTTCCATTTACGGCCAGAGGCACCCGACGTGCGCAGAGGGCAATCAGGTTTGCCTCCTCTGTAGGATTCAAGCCAATCTCAAGCTTCTTCCGGTGTCTGGCAAAAGTGCGTTTTGCCATCCCATATTATCTTCAGCTTGGAACGGAAGAGCAGCACGTAGCGGACCCCTTCATCGCGCAGTGCCTTCTTCAGCGTTAAGTAGGAAGCCCACTTCACCTGTACTGCAGCTGTATAGTCGGGAAACATGTTGACCTTGCTGTTCTCTATTGTAAAAGGGCCCACCTCCCAAGCTGTTTATAACAATATGTCCCGGTCCCTGTAGTGCAGCAGTTTTGCCACCACTGGTCTGGGGGGTCGGCCGGCGCTGGGAGTTTGGTGGGGACCCTATGTGCTTTTTCCTGTGTGAAAAAGGAGGTGAACTGTTGCTCTCTGAGGATAGTTTTCAACCAGGGTCCCAGGAAGGCCACCATATTGGTACCCTGACCCCCCTCTGGCAGCCCTACTATGCGCACATTATTACAGCGGCAGTGGCCCTCAACGTCCTCTGTCCTGTAATGTAGTCTCTTCACCCCATCTGTGAGGTGGGCTAACTGCACCTCCTGTGATCGCTGCTGGGTTCCAAGGCTCTTGACATCGTCCTCTGTAGTCTTCACTCTGTCTGCGAGTTTCCGGTGGTCTGCTCGCAGGTGGTCCATTTCCATTGACACCTTCCCGATCTCCTGCCAAATGATATTTTTGGAGTCCTCAATCGCTTCCAGTATTTTTTGGAGAGTGGCTTGCATTGGGTGGGGGGCTGCGCAGGTAGGTCCAGGAGTGGCTCCCGCACACCCCGTTCACAGCGCGGGCTGAGTGGTCTCTGTACCTGGGGTTTAAGGTGTTGTTTCTGCATTGGAGGGCTCAGTGGGCAGACCCTCGATTAATCAGCTGGCCCTCGTGCCTGGCAACTGGAGAAGGGACCTCTTGCTACCAATGTTTGTTCCCTCACCCGGTTTCATCTCAGCTGCCCGCTACATTTGGGCCTCCGCTCTCCCAGATGTGCAGATAAGCGTAGCCAATTTGTTCCAGGTGGTACCCTTCCACTCCAGTCCTTGCGTGGTTCTGGGGGCTGCTCCACTCACCATCACTCAACAGGTCCACCAAGGGTCCAGTGCTCAGCAATCCCCCCCACCGGGTTGCTTCTTCAGGGGCCCGGGCTTCTCTGCCCCTATTTATGTTTGTGCCTTTCTTGTTGGCCCTCTCTCGCAAACCTCAGTCTTCAGTGCGAGTAGGGGACTCCTCGGTTCAGCTGCGGGGAATCTGTACTCCCCCCTGCAGCTGCCGCCTCCAGGATATCACCTCTGGGGGTCCACTTAATCACTCCCTCTTCTTCTTTGAGGGTCTCTGTGCCCCCCAGGGTCGAGCCCCCACCCTGTCGGGCCAAGCTGGAGGCGTATAGGCCCCAACGTACAAGTTGCCCGGGCCTCTTCTTGACTCTCAGATCTAGGGGGCAGGGTGCCAGAAGTTGCCCTTCCCCTCTCCTCACCTCCTCTTCTAGGCCGTTGAGGGTCCACCAATGATGGGCCTCCCCGACGGTAGTCACTGCAAGCAGGATGACCCAGATGTTGTCGCTGTGCCTGGCTCACCCAGGCGCGGACCCTCAGAGGCTCTCCTTCCAGGGCACTCCCGCCCCTGGGTTCTGCCGGCAGTGGGGATCCCAGCAGCACAGGCTCGTCCTTTTGGCCTGCTCAGCGTTCGCTGCCGAGTGGCTGCCATCTTGTTCTCCAGCTGGCACAGGCTTCTTTGCCACATGCTGATTCCACGTCGATTGGCAGCGGTGGTGGGATGTCGTGCGCTCCGCCGGTCCCGCACCGGTCAGCAAGCTGGGGGCCTCCTCACCCCACTCCCGGCCCCTGGTTAGGGCGTTTGTTAAGGAGGATTGCTTCGGGTTGGGCTGGAGCTCCGTTGCACTGTGGCTGCCATCATCGGCGGTTGGATCCGCCCCCCCTCGTTAGTAGTGTTTTTAGCAGAGGATTTTATTTTCATTCGGATTATTGTGCTTGGCTGGCATATGGACCAAGGCAAGGATGTTCTATCAAAGCATATGAAAGAAAACATCTTTACAAGCTCTGTAAAGGGGAAAGAGGTTCAGACTTTTCCTACCTTTGTGCAATCCCAGTAGTTGTCCTATTATGATACACCAGTGACTTGTGAGTTTCCTGATTTGCACGCAAATTATAGAACACAACAAGGAGCTGATTTCTCCCTAACTATTTTAAAGGTAGTGTATTCCTTTTTGCAAATTGACAGATGTTACTCTACCTCGAACTTGCACTCGAATCTAACTTGCGCTGTAACTCATAAAGCATTCTAGGTCTACCTCCATCTCTTCACTCAAAGCCAGAAACAACGTAGCTGCGTCCATGCTTCCACTCCTTTCTGACCATTGTTCTGCCCCATCCTTTCAGCCCTTTTTTGAATCAGAACCTGTACCTCTCTATCAGCACATTCTAAGCACGGCCCTTCCCACCACCTGGCCCATTCTAATTCTACAAGTGTTCCATAATGAAGGCCCATTCTGTGTCTCTTTCGCCTGCTCAGCCTAGTTCATTCTGATTGGACAGGTGCCATTCCACCTTGTCACATCCCATTATTAATGTCCTCAACATCTTGCCTTCCCACCCATGCATTTCTGAGCCACTGCCTATTCGGATGTTATCCTGCCAATGCTATGTATGTATCCTCATCTATTGTCTATCCTCTTTGCTTTTGCGAAAGGTCATCTGGACATCACTCGCTCTCACACCTCCACACACTTCACTGTACATTCACTGAATGCAGGATAATGACTATACATTTCTCGTCATGGTGTTTGAATGATTGACAGAATTAAACACAATTGATCAAAAATGTCTCATCACTATCCTTGAATACTGCACTGGCTTCAAAGCTAGGCTCCTTGTATGGTTTTCCTCACTTGTCATCAGCTAGAAACAGTTAGGATAGGCAACAACATCTTTGGCCCATCCCCGTCATGTTTGGGATTTCTCAGGGATGTATCATTGTGCTCATCTCATTCAACATGTCTATAGAGCATTGTAATGAAATTCATTTATGGAAGTACAACCCCACCAAGTCTGTGGAGAGAGCACCCTGATGGGTATAGGGGGTTGCTCCAGATAAATTTTGCATAGACAGAGAAGGTTTGTTGCCTTGTTTTTTTCTTTTTCATACTTATTTCTTCCAGTGTTATGGTATTCTGCCTGTGGTAGTGCCTAGAGCCACTGGAGATGGTAAGCTCGTCAGATAGGGAGGCAGGGTTGATCGTCATAAGTCTTTCAAAATAATGCAGTGATAATTAAGGCCAACAAGAGGAGCCAATGGTTTCTATCAAGATGGGAGTGAGGTGATCAAATGTTTTTAGGCCATGAATGAGGAAGCTGTGGCATGGGGATGCCCTTATAAGGGGCCAGTAGAGTGTTGGAGGCCATAAAGGAAGGTGGTGCCAAGATCTTTATGCAGCTGTATGAGAAGAGCAGTTATGAAGTAGCTTTCTGGAAGGAGCACTTCGTCTTCTCTAGTAGAAAGAGTTGATACCAGGCCACATTTTCTTTCTTGTTGTTCTGCTTTCCTGCTCTTATCTCATAACCGAGCTTACAAAACCTCTCTGGAATGCACTTCTGAGTTTAAAGAAGACATTTATTGTTATGATTACTTCACCACGAGGTTCCTGAGAGACGAAATTAGTAGATTGGCAGTGAGAGAGCGTAGCTTATATAATATATATTAGCATGAAATGCATACACACTAGTGTGTTATAATGCCGCTTAAGTAATTGTATTAATGTATTTTGTTTAAACGTGTACCTGAAATGTGACCACGGGGAGTGGCCAGCAATGTATACAGGAACTAACAGAAATTACTAATATTGATTAAAAAAAATTATTGAAGTGTGGTTTTGTACTAATTACTAATGATTGCTTTATTGAATTTATGTTGAAATCCTTGTAGGCCTTAAGTTAGCATGAGCTGAAGCTTAGCTGCTTGGCTCTCATATTAAACATATTTTTCCTATCTTGCAGTGTGCTGACTCGCAAAAGGACATGACCTCTTGTTTTCTTCAAACTAGAAGCTGAATGTAACCATAGCAGATCCGTTCACACGAAATTCACATTGCTTGTAAAAATTATTAAGACAAAATGCAACAGTGTAGATTAATGTAATGTACAAGGTCGTTCAGACCGGTGAAGACAATGGAGCTACTGATCAAAAGATGTTCAAAGAATTACAGAAGGATGAAATCATACCGGACGTGCTACCTCTGAAGACATCGAACATGAGGACCAATGAGAAGCTTGTAAAATAATATGGGGTGAAAGATTAATGACCTAATGCATTTTCCAATTGGATAAAGATAGTGGGGTATAGCAAAGGTCCAATAGAATTTTGGAGGAATGTACAACGAAAAAGGGATAAAAACCCATGACACGGGGAGCCATTGAGGTGGCTTAGGGAATGCTATTAATTTATCCAGAAACTTTGTCACTCTGTTTGGTGACTTATTAGTTTGCTTAGAACCATCCTCGTCTTTAGATTGCCCATTTTACACTTTACCTTCTTATGAGGGAAGTGCCCCTTTTTGCCCTGGAGCTGAATTCTGACTGATGGCGATTTGACTGATGTCCTTAAGACAAAGGCTGAACCTGTGCGCTGACCAAAACTTTGGAGGGTAATTATGACAATGCATTTGTGATTTGTCTGTTTGCTTTTTCCTTTCTAGGTACCAACTGCTTACTTTTGACAGAGACCATAGTTAGATGTTTTCCAAATTGATGTTTTAAATTGTTTTGCATGGAGCCCAACATGCCAATGCTAATCAGTGGTTAGCACAGGACTTCACTATCTGACGCAAATAGACAAACGACCGAATCCATGCTTTGTTGAACTGACGCATTGATGACACTCTGCTAAAATTGACTTATGTTGACGCTGTGTTATGTTCTAATAATTGCGTTCCTCGCGTTGTTCAAGTCTAATTCGAGTTGCCAAATTATGACAATGTTATTGAGTGTTTTGCTAATAAAATTAACACATATGCTCTTAGAATTGTAATCAATAGGGAATAAACCTCATAAAATTCTACTAAACTGGTGTGGTTATTCATGACTGCAAGGTCATGGTAGAGTCTTGAATTGATTAATGACTTTGACTAAAGTAAAATGCATTGTTGTGATAAATATTGATGATATAATTGACGTATTGATTGACATATTGATTAGCTATCTCGTCCTAAGGTGTCTCTCAACTGGGTTGAAAGATTCATTGGCCTAAAAATGAGTCCTCCAAACCTCTGCCCCAGGGACCTCACACTCAGAAGTGTGCCCCATAGTACAGGGGCCAGAGTCAAGGGCACACACCCCAGACAATGAAGGCCTGGCTGCTACTGGGAGTGGCCTCACTGTGCCAGGAGAACAGGCACAGGGGGCCAGGGGTAGTGGAAGGGGAAACGTGGCCCAACGCTCGGGGCAGCCACACCAACTGCCTGCCCAGGAGGCCCTCAACCAAGTCCTGGGTGTATACCAGCAGACCCAGGACACAGTGGCCTAGATCCTCGCTACCGTGCAGGAGACCCAGAGGCTGTAGGGGAACACCATCAGGAGACCATGCAACAGTGGTAGGCCCACAATGCCACCATGGCCACGATAGCAGGGGTGCTCAAGACACTGACCACCATCGTGTGTGAGTCCAACACCCACCAGCAGGCCCCTTCCACTGGCCACATCCCATCAGAGCCCTTTACATCAGCAGCTGCCAGTGGTATGGAAGCCCGGCAACAGGACGTGCAGGACTCCAGCACCCCTTCCTCTGTAGCTGAGGAACCCCCATGCAAGCGAGGACGTCCAACTAGACATCCAACCGGACATGATGACAAGACCACCACCACTGCCAGGAAGTGACCCTCTCCTGAACATTCTCCCTTGTGTGTGACTGAGACGGCCTGTCCACTGCCTACTCTCATGTCTCAATTTTCCTATGCCCAGCATACTGGACCTGGAATACCCACAGCTGGACTCACCACTCTAATGATCTCACCCACCATGACCTCACTCATTACCCCTTGCACTTATCCTTCCCAAATAAACACCATTAAGCACAGTTACTGCTGATGTCTTTATTTGTCATGAGTACGAATGGAACTGCCAATACATGTGCAACTGGCAACCCATCGCCCCGCACAAGCATGGGAGGGTGACAGAGAGGGGAGCAGCCAGTGGCTGGAGATTTTTGTCAAGGGAGGCAACAGGGCAGGCAGGGACCACAGAACACCACTACAATGTCCTGAAAGTAGAGCAAGACAGGGACAACAATCATTGTCGGAGTCACAGATGCCAAGTCAACACAAATACACTGTAGGAACAGGCATCCAAGGAAGATATGGTAGTCAAGTCCACAACCATATTGCCAGTACTAACACACAAAAACAAGACATACCAACCCTATGGTACCACACTCCCAGTACCTAGCACCAAACCTGACCCCATACCCACTGCCACCAACAACAATGTAGCCCTGCTACCCAATGTCGACTCCCGGGATAGATGCTGCACAGATGCAACAACCCTGTGTGGCACACACATAGCACTTGAACTGGCAGCTCAGGGAACATTGTACATACACATTGATGGCACTAGTGCACCAGCACAACAGCTGCCTGACTGTAGGCCTGACCTGTACACTGTGACTACCTAAGTCATGTGCACATGTGACACCTCCCCAAACCAGCCAAAGGCAGAGCTGAAACCAATACCATCAGTGGTCACAGACAACAGGTGGTAGCAGGGACAAGGCAGATAGTCGTAGAGGACACACACCAGACAGTTGACACATACCTGCATCTCAGTTGAAGTACTGTTGAATCAGCTCTGCACTGGAGTCAGCTGCCTCCTTGTCATCCTCCTCTTCATCACACCCAATATCCCCTTCATCAGCCGCTGGTACAGCTAC